>NC_140033.1:70070514-71344688 GCF_963513975.1 Fringilla coelebs
TTGATATCTGTATAAGGGGGAGTTGAGAGCCTGAGCAGGAAAGGGATTTTTGGGTCTAAGTTTAGGGCAAGACCATTAAATCCAAGTTAGTTATTGGACCCTTTCTGTCTTCTCTTCAGCAGAGCAGAGGGATGCTCTCGGTGTGCCTCATCTAAGGCCCTTGGACTGGAAGGTGTGGGTGAGTAGCTGGAACTATTATCCATTAATGAATTTAAGCTCTGTTCAGGTCCAGTTGGTGTGATTTGGGGGTTGTTTTTCTTGCTGTGAATTTGGAAGTGGGGAGAGGTGCAAATGCAGAACTGCTGTTGCAGTGCTGAGGTGCAGAGCCCGTGGTAGGAGGTGTGTTTTGTCAGGAGTAAGCAGCTGGCTTGTGGAGGAGGGACACTCACAGTGTGGAGTCATTGTGAACAGAATTTACTGGGGAAAGGTGAGTTTCCCAATTTAATTGGGAGTGTAAGAGGAGGAGCTTTGGTTTTCTGGTGTTTTGCAGGTTTTTGGGTTTTTTTTGGTCTGTGTGTGTCATCTTCCTTTTATGCCAGAAAATTTACACCTATTTAAAACTGCAGTGAAGCTAATCCCAACTCAAATACTCGTTCATGCTGCAGCTTCTATCAAATTTATTAATGGCCAGCACAGCCAGGTGTGGGGAGGTGCCAGAGGTGGCTGGAGAAGGGCTGCCTGCAGCCACCTTGACACAGGTACTGAGATGAGGTACTGCAGGTACTGCAAAGTTTCCTGGTGGTTGCTTGCTGGTTTTGGGGTGGGTTTTTTTGCCTTCATGACTTTGTGAAGAAGAAACTTGCTTTATTTTAGCACAGTCCTTTACAAATTTATGAATGCTAGCTTTGGAGCAGTGAAATGTATGGATGCTTCAAAGAAATCACTGGTGTTTATTTTTTTTTTCCTTCTCTCTAAATATCATGTTAAAGACTAGTTTTCCTTGATGCTCTCAGGAACAGATTAAGTTAATTACTGATCCCCTCCTCCTTTAAACCAGCTTGAGGCATTGTTTTTGGCAAAGTTATAAATGGCTGAAAATAAGAAGTTCTAATGAGAGTGTTAGGCAGCCATAGCTTTAGTTTTCATTATTAGCACTATCTGCAATACTTCACACTACTTTTTGGCATAAAGTGTAGACTGAGGCCATGAAAAGAGCAAAGCAAAGAGGGCTTGTATTTATCATTTTGATATTGGTCTTATTTAAGCATTACTTAACTAGCAGAACATCAGGCAGGGTTTGTTGCTGACCACAGCTTGCAATTCACAACTGCCCAAAAGAAAAGATGACCTGGTACATGTGCCCACATTATCACATGAAAAACAGCATTTATTAATCAAATTATGGCCCCAAATATTCTTGGCAGACAGGGAGCTCTGTCAATCACCTGGTGAGACTCTCCAGCTAATAGAGGTGGTGAGAATCATGAGGGTGGGGAGGTAATGAAAAATGGTGTTCATGTATGTTTTTCTTCAAGAGCCAGATGCTGGAGGCAACTGATTCCACTCTAATTTTCTTTCTCTTGCCATATTGTATTTTCTTTTTAATGTATACTTGTGGTCCTTGTTGCTGTGGAGGAAAGCCAGAAAATGTGATCCCAAAATACTCTAGAGGCTCAAAAACTATTGCCTTCTTTAAAGAGAGTTCCTTGATTCAGCAGGCTGTTGTGTCTGATTTGTGATTTAAAAAGCAAAAAAACCCCAAACCCTCATAATGGTGTATTGGGAAGGGACACAAGGCTTGGCAGCAGGAGAACAGAAGCAGTGCTGTGGAGAAGTTAATGTGTACAATGTGGCTAAATTAGAATGGGATGCTCAGAGTTGCACTGCAGTGTCCTCAGTGCAAAGTGAGATTAGATACCAAGAACATCTAAATCATTGTGATTTAGATCACTTATGCTGAGCTGCTGCTCAGGCACAAATCACCCACGCTCTGCTGCTCCTGGTTCTGTCTGTTGGGATGAATATTTTTGGCCTGCCCTGGTGTGGTGTGGTTAGTTGCATTCATCTCTTCCTTTCTTCTCTGTCCTTTTGGACATTATGGGCATCTAATCCCCAACATCCATTCTAAGTCTCTTACATGGATGCCTGGAAAGAGTGCAGGAGAAGGGCCAAGACTTCCACCAGGGCAGCAGAGCTGTAGCTGGGCTGCTTGGCAGAGGCTGAGCCAATGCTGGCACCTCACTGCAGGGAGCACTGAGGAAAGCTTGCACAGGAGGAGGTGAATGCTGGCAGTGCATTGCTGAAAGAGAAAAACTGATTGCATTGTTTGCAGCACACCTTTATGGTCAGCCAAGAAAAGCTAAAGTGTTTAGAATCAAGGGATTCATCCCATGAAGTGGTGAGTGTGGGGTTGGTTCTGCCTGACATATTGAGCTCAAGACTTGTGTGTCTGAATTAAGTGAATTGTCTGAATTTCTTGGGTCTCCAAAGAAAGGAGCACAGTAGGTATGGTTACATAGGTGCATCTTGGAGTCTCACTCTCCTCCTTGCCTGCAAAGGGAGATAGATTTGTCTGGATTTTAAATAACTTTGTCTAGGTGAGATTAAACAGGGTCTGAGCATCTGGTCGCAGGGGTCTCAGAGATAAGCTTTCTTGAGAGAGGGTGGTTTCTTCTGGGAATAACTGGGACCTTTTCAGGAGGGCTTCCATTCTTAATCATTCACTGAAGAACATATTCATACCTTTACCTGTATAGGATACCTGCACTCCTAACCAGCTGCTTAAGCTGAAACCTGGTTACCCACTGACAGAGCATCTTGCCATGGCATGCATATGCCTACAGCTCCTGAAGACATGGCTAAAAAGGCAGGATTGTTGTTGCAAAACCAATTTCTGGTCTTTTGTTGAAGGACTCTTTCTTGTCAATCTCCAGAATGTAATGGTATTTGTACTGTTAAAAAAAAACAAGCTCAGTGGAAGTTGTAGGTTTTTACAATTAGTTATTATCAACAAACAAATGCTTTGGGGTCTTTCACAGTTCCTGCAAAAACTGAAAAAATATATTTTATGTCTTGAGCCCTTGCAAGCCAAATATGTTGTGTATATCAGTGACCACACCTGTGTGTCTGGGATAGTGTCTTTTTTGGATAATATAGCCTCCTGTGTCACTGAAGGCTGAGAAAATACTCTCACTGCTAATCCTGAACCCTGTCATAGTGTGTTTGCTCTGCTGGTGCCTTTATCCATTGTGGGCTGCCAAACTCGTGCTGTCCTTATCTCATCCAGAATTCTGGCTTTCATTATTAATTAGAGGTCAGCTTTATGCCTCCAACACCTGTTTAAAATATCAGGCCAAATCTGAAACTTTAGTAATGAACGTGCCCTGAGTTACAGTGTGAGGATCAAAGTCAAAATCAGACCTTCACCCATACTGGAATTGTGCTGGTAATAAAGCAAAGGAATTGTTGGGCACAAACATCTGGATTCTCTATTTTAAACTCTAATTGATGAAAGATTGTGAAAATGCAGGATGGGTGTCGTGGTGTGCGGTAGGAAAGGTGAGGTGGCTGAAGATTTGATCAAACTAAAAAGAGGATAAAAACCAGGAACTGCTCTGAGATAGGAATTGCTGTCCTGTATAAATGGAAAGTATATGTAATGACATGGTTCTTAATTGGAAGATACAAACTCAGTATTTAGCTAATTACATGAGAAGAGGGATGCAGAAGACACTGCTTACGAACTGAAGACTTGGTTGATTACCTGAACAGGAAGAATTTTAGCCACAGTGCTATAGAGTAACCTATTTTAAAAGGTATTATTATCTTAAATAGGGATGCATCCTTTTGTTATCAAACTTGGTCTATCACTTGTTAGATCAAAATATTAATAGTTGTGTTGGTGAAGTATGTCTTTCAGTCTATTTCAAGCTCTGGCATCTTCTGCTCTCTTCTCTTGGTGCAAAGGGTAAAATGCTGCCCTGGGGCTGTTTGCATAGTGATTTGTTCAGAACTGGAGATGAGCAGAGCCACTGGGGGGGAAGAGCTCTCTGCTTTAGTCTGTGGGTGAGCAGAAATGAACTGAGCTACAGGGAGGGTTTCGTTTGCATAACCTGTGGGTTTCATTTGCAAAAGCTGTGTAACCACAGTTATCCTGTTGGGAATCTCTGAAACAATTACAGTACTAACTAGTTGGAGGCTCTGCACACACCCTGGCTAGTGAGAGCCATGCTTATAGGCTCGTATAATGATGCTCTTTTTCACCCATGGAAATTGCATATAGCTTAAAAAAAATTAGAGAAGCAGGAATTTTGGGGAGAGCCTTGTGTGAGAAAATTACAGAGCAGGGCTGAAGTTTCTCTGGAATGTGCCACTGCTAGCATCCAGAGCCATTGTGATTTTACTAGCTGTTATCAAGAGGTTAGGACTGAGGAGTGCTTTCTCAGGGTCTGCAGGCAGATTTGAGGAAGTTCTTTGTCTTCAGTGGTTCAAATGTGTGGTCATCTCTTCATTGCTTGATACAATGGCTGAAGAAATGAAAACAATGCTCTAAGGATCACTTGTGCAAGGGACCCAGTTGCTAAACCTCTGCTAGAAATTTCTAGCTATAGGTACAAGTATGGATATGAAATATGTGCTGTCCTTTTCTTTCACAGTTCATAAAAAACTTTACCTTTTATCCAGCAATGGCTTATTTGCAAGTATGAAGGTGTTGGATGTTAATGGCATTCAAGAAACATTTCAGCGATCCTAGGGATTTCTTGGGGGATTCTCTGAGGTGTTTGTGCAGATGATACTTTGTTTTAGAGAGAAATCCTGTTTTTTTAAATTTCATTACTGTGGCTTTTGACTTTTTTGATCGTGGATTAGACTTTGAATGCAAAGCAGTGTCATTTAGATAAGACAAGTTGAAAAATACTACAGAACTGATGGCTTTGTGTTTAAAGTGGTTACTCCTTCAAAATACCCACTTGCAAATGTGCTCTACAGCAAACTTCTGAGAGAATTGTTCCTAATGGAATCAATTTGAAGGAAGGGAATTGCAGCGTATCCTGGTGTGATCCAGTGAGAGATAGGGCAAGCACCAGTAGGGTGGCTAAGGCTCGGTTTCATTTCAGAAAATTGTGGTGAATAGCAAAGTAGGATGAAAGGGAGGGGCTGGAAGATAAAAACACAAAACAATAGAAAGAAAAGCAGGGAACGTGAGATAAATTTTCTTAGAAAGTGCTTTATACCTTACTTTCTCAAGAAATGCTGCCTTTTGTTGAAGAGCAGTCAGGAATCAGGACAAGGCAAGAGACAGAAGAGAGAGAACAATCCCCCCCTTTGAGAAAAATGAGAGGATTTAAATTTTTTTTTCCTATTAACAAAAAATTTCTAGGATTTGAGGATTTCTAGGGGTTTCCTCCCCTGCCCAACCCATTCTCTAGCAATGCCCTGGTTTGTGTAGTGCCCACATTGAACTCCTGGGAACCAGGGGCTTCTGGTTCTGTTTGTAGCAGTCAAGAGGAGCGGCGTCACCGTGGTGTGTATTGTTCTGCCTCATTGAGGGACACCTGTCCCTGGGGACAGCAGTTCATTTATCTTCATGTCTGCTCCAGAGGGAAATTGTCAGGAGAGAGCCCAGTTAGTTGTAGTAAGCTGTGTACGTGTGTGCTGTGTTCTGATGGAGTTCACTGACAGCTGGTAATCAGACCTAATCTGTCAAACTCATTTCACCAGAGACCTCAAGTGCAGCTCCCATTCTGATCTTTTAGGCAAAAGCACCACAGAGCTACTTGGTTCCTCACCTTCTGGATTTTAGTGCATAATAACTTTTTTTTAATTTCCAAATTTTCTTTTCCTTACTTTGTCTTAAGAAACTCTGCTTCTTTTGGCCACTGATGATTTGGTTGTCAGCACCTGTTAGAAAAAAAAAACCACAGCAACCAACAAAACCCCTGACTCCAAACAGCAAAAATATAAAAATAAAAAACCAAAAAGCAGTTGGTAGTACTATGCAAACTGTTTGAGTAGAACATTTTATCATGCAGTGACTGCATTAGCATATTTGACGTAGCTGAACCCCTATCCTTACCTGTTAGAGTTGCTCCTAATTGGGTCTTTCTACATTTCTTACCAGTTTGCTTCCTTAGGTTACATCTTTCAGATTAATTAGAAAACTGGAATCAATTAAAGATTCCTAGAGAACAAGAATCTTGATTGTCAAGACTTTGTTACCAAGGTAATAGTTGTTAGTGAACAGGATGCCCAACGACATGTTCACCTTGGCTGCTTCTGTTTCTTCTGATGGACTCAGAGAGAAGGGAGAGAAATTGCTCCACACCTCAAATTCTGCCTTTGAATTTAAAAAAACATCTTTTTCACCCTGCTGAAACAGTTCTTGTTTGCCTGGTCTGTTTTCTCCTTTTTTTTCTTTTTTTTTTTAACTGTTGCAGGGTTGGCAATGTCCTCCTTTGATTCTGAAAACTGCTAAAAATATTCTGAGTAGAAGCTGAAAATGCAAGACAACAGTCTCTTGATGCTGAAATGCTTCATGGCCAAATGTTTGATGACTTCTTGTACTATTTTTGTTTCGGATGGCTCTATAGCACACAGAGATTTGCACTAGAAAAGAGGCAGAGCAGCTGACAAGGATTGTTCTTTGTAGGCTGGGCCTAAAAGGACCAACAGAAGATGTTCTTTCTTATCTCTTCATCTGTTGCTTTCTTCTAAAGGGAAAATAAGGCTATTATATATCTTCTATGAATATTAATAACAGGGTGGGGCTGGTGGGGTGATAAAATAGTGGCCAAAGGGCCATGCTGTGCTTCTGAAGTGTTCTCTTTCTAGTGCCAAAATCTGTGAGGTTTTTCAGGGCATGTTGCACTTGTTTCATTTGGCTGAACCAAAGTTTTTCAGTTTGAGGTCTTAGCCCATGAATTGGCTTCAATTTGGAAAAGTGTTGTATGGCCTGTTTGGTT
Source organism: Fringilla coelebs (assembly GCF_963513975.1). NCBI lineage: Eukaryota > Metazoa > Chordata > Aves > Passeriformes > Fringillidae > Fringilla > Fringilla coelebs. Next base: position 70,077,417 of record NC_140033.1, read on the forward strand.
GGTTTTGTTTCTTTTTGTTTGTTAGGTTATCTATTAGACATAGATGAATATCTTATATATATAGGTAAAGAGTAAAGTACACTGTGTTATTCTGAGCATCAGGCCAGGTGAAGTCTTTTTGAAATTTTCTGTTCTGCTGGTTGTGTTATTCTTTACATCCCTTAGCAAGAAGATGTGTGTGATGCATGATCCAGGAAATTATACTTTTCTTACATGAAATTATTAAAGGGCATTGGACTGGCTTTGTGTTACTGCACAAGTACTGTCCCACAAGAAATCTTATCATAAAGCCCCCAGAAGTAATTTCTCTTAGCAACAGTTTCTTTATTATTGCCTACCAGGCTCTCTCTCAGAACTGAGATTTCAAGGAAGAAGTTGGAGGTACACCACAGTTCCCTACACCAAGACTGCCATTAACATTACATTTTGGGTTTGGCAAAATCATTGGCTGTGTAAAAACAAGGGAACAAAGGATGACTCTTGAAATTATTTTGCCCTGGGCAGGGCTGATGAAATAACACTAAAACATATTAGACATGGGTTGATGACATGAAGTGTGGTTGCAGAGAGAACTGAAGGGAAAAACAAGCAGTGCTTCACTGAATGTGTGAGTCTTGACAATGCCATCAAGACAAAGAAAACTTCCAGTACAATGAGCAGTGCCAGGGCTCCTCTGGGCTCAGGGAGTGCTTGTAGCAGCCTTGGGATTGCTCTCATGCAGGAGAACTTAAAGAGAAAAGTGCTTTGGGTAATTCTTTGGAGAAGGCAAACCGCAGTTTATTTCCCTGAAGTTCGTAGCTGTGGGGTGTTGTATTGACAATCTTGTACAAGTCAAGGCCTTTCTCCTGGAAGTCCATTTTTTATTTCAAGATTGTGATAAGTTGTTGTATTTACAGTAATTGCAGTGATTGATTCAGTTAATATATGTAATGGAAGCACTAGAACTAAAGATGCCGGTGGAATCTTAATTTGGTCCTCTCTTGCTTATACACTATAATATAGTCTTTAATTATGGCAATATGCACTCTTTAATTCATACAGCTGTGTGGCTGCCTGTATCCAGAATATTCTTAGTACAGAAGTTACCTGTAGGTCCTTATAGGAAAAAAAGCTGGATATAAACCTCATCTAACACTAGTTTTCAAACTCTTGTTCCTTTTTCCTCTAAATTGCTACATCTCTGCACACATTGAAGTGATGTCACAATGCTGCTTGGACAGATGCAAGAACTGGGCTGACAGCACTAAAACATCTTTTTTTTTTTTCCCCATTATTCTCTTGTTCCCTACAATGAGCACCATCTACCTCTGTTTTTGGGAATCCTATAAATTAAATACCCAGTGGCTGGGTACTTAATTTATCCAAACATATGTTCTCTTCCAACATGATACTGGTGAACATGCAAACTGTACCAGATTAAAAATGAGCACTTATCACATCTGTGTTGCTTGAGAATCACAGTGTGACCAGAAGAGCTCATAGCTATCATATACATGCTGGATTTTAATCAAACCAACAATTAATTTGGATTGTCTGTGCAAGTTTGTTATCAGTAAGGCTTTTCTTTAATCTGTGTAAATCTGAATGGTGATTTTTATCATTGCAAATGTATTTTTTTAAAAAGGACTTGAGGTAATAGATAGGAAACACATTGCAAAAAGCTATTAACACTATTATCTCCCAATATGCTTCAATTTCATTGTAAACCTGAATTAACAATACAGCTAATTTTTAACTTGCCTGCACAAGATCTAAAATTTTAAAGTACATTTTTAATATAGATGTTACTCTAAATTTGCAAAATGGAGAAGCCCTCTCTGAAGCTTTCAAAACTGTGCCTGTCCTCTTCCAACTGCTCATGAAATTTTAACAGCTTGGCCAAACTCCTCAGCCTTTTGGCCTGACTGGTCATAGAAAAGAAAACTCTGTGGCCAGAAATGACAGTTGGCTGCTGGATTTTTTATCACTTTTTTTTTAAAGCAGTCTAAGCCAAGCTGCCTCTTTCCTTTCAATTCAAGCCTTTCTCTTTGCAGGACACACTTACTAAAAAAAAAAAAAAAAAAAAAAAAAGGCATTTTTGGTCTGTTCTAGAATTTTTTAAATTTCTACTCTTAAGACAGCATTACAATTTAAAGAAATCCTTCTCTGGCTCATTATGTAGAAGGAGTCTAGGCAAGTTCTGCCACAAAATTAAGCCACATCAAGCAGCAGAAATTCCCCTGTAGAAGGGAGATGCCCAAAGTGAGCATTGTTCTTTCCTCAAAGGATATGTGCAGCGCATCCCATAGTGATTAAATTTAGATGGGATGTATTCATAGAGGCTTTTAAGCTGCTTCCACCTAATAATGGGTTATGCCTATTACTCTGATAGATTCTGAGCAGAAACCAGTAGGCAAATGTGACTTAGCAGAAGCTAGATATTTTAATTTGTTTTTAAAGTTTATGGGTGAACTGTGTGTAGATGATAATATTTCTGTACACTGTAGAAATTCTTTTTCTCTCTATTAAACTGCAAGATAGGCAAATGAACTTGGGCAAAAATGTGAGCTATCACTTTGTCCCAGGAAATGGCAAGACCTGGAAGACCCAGGTGACAGTGAGCTGTGAGAGGGGAGGTTACATCTCCACTCCAGCAGTCCAGCATTGAGATCAGCAATTGGGTAGCCAGGGCTGTGGATTTCTCACTGCTCATACAATTCTCGTGCTGGTTACAGCTCAAGACTAAGCTACAGACTTTCCTCGACATCAAAGGAAATATTTACATGGGGCTGAAGTTCTGCAGCTGTTTCCAGGCATAATATCTCTGCAGTCCCATTCTCCAGTGCCAGCTGGTTCTTATTTCGTGAGCTCAGACAGAGCTTTGAGGGCAAAGGCTGTTCCAGAAAGCTGCTGCTCTGGAAGTCACTATCCACTCCATGTCTTGCAGTCACCATGAGAGATCTGGAAATGCTGAGACAAGCAGCGGTTGTTACCACGGCTGCTCTCATGAATCATTCAGCCAGGAATGTTTCATGGTGTCCCAGGAGCTGGCCTGAAAGCTGCCTCTGCTTGGCAATACCGTGTCAGGTAAAACTGGCACGTGGCTTGTGCTGGGGGTCTGAGGATCATGTCACCTGCCTTTGAAGGTGTTGAGGATCTGGAGTGTTGATCCCTGGATGCAGACAGCTGTTGGCTCTTCCTGATTTCTGTTGCTATGGCAGTGATGCCTTGTGAAGGCTGACCTAGAACAGAGACCAGACAGAGCTAAAGAATAAAGCAGGGATTTCTTAAGAGGATTTCCTCAATGGATCCCCTTGGGCAGCACGGCACAAAATGGACAGCTGATCGTGGGGTCGCTCACTTTTATAAGTTCGGCTCCATTTGCAGAATTCCAATTGTCCCATCCCAGCTTTAGCCCCTGCAGTCCCACCCTGCTTGTTTTTCTCTCTCCAGCCCATGGTGTTTGTGCTCTTGGGCTGAGATTTGGGTCATTTGTCCTTGGTCCCCAGCTAGACAAGGAATTGTTTTGTGTCCCTGCTCTGTGCACAGAGCTCACCATCCCCTAATATGAAGCTCAGACCCACACACCAAAGCAGCACAGAATGTGAAAAATATAAAAGCTAAAACCTGAGGCATCACCTGTGTGCCACCAACCCCAGAAATCCCTGAGGCAGGCTGTAAGGCAGATGGGAATGGGTGAGCTGGGAGAGCATCCTCCTTCCTGCTCCTCCTTCGTGTCCCCTCCTCACCTGGCTCTCAGTAAACTCAGCTGTTAGTTTGGAAAGGCCAGGTAGTACAGAGCAGTTACTGCAAAGGCATGTCTTAAATCTTCTACAGGCAAGCCTTTGGATGAATAAATCAACCTCTTGTGACTTTTTCAACCTGTGGTTTTCACAAGTCACTGCAATGACATTTGAGGCTTTATTCATGGGTCCAAAGGATCTCCTGCTCTGGACTCAGCCCTCTGAAGTGAGCATTTACACATGCTGGCTTGTTTCTGTGTGTTTTGAGTTCTGCTCTGACACTGATTCTTGCTGTTTCCTTAGGCAATAACATAGATAGGTTTTCCCTGTAAATTACTTAGGACCTGAAAAACTGATGGTGACTGTATGATAGCAAATAAGATGTTCGCTGTCACTGAATTTCTCCTTTATACTGGAAATTTGCAATTCTTGAAATACTAAAAACTATTTGTGCTCTTGTCCCTCTCGGTGTTAACCTGATGTGTGGAAACACTCCCCAGAGCTGTGTGTCCAAGAGCATGATCATAATGATTCTGGGTTGGTTTTTTTAAAAAATGTTTTTCTCTATGCCAAAAATTAGACTTAAAAATTTTGTAGAAGAACTTTCTTACCCTCTACTCAACACATATTTTTATATGGTAGTGAATAAAAATTTAAGTAGATAATAATCAGAAAATGTTTGCAGTGTTGTAATCAAAAGAGGACAATGGCATCCTATGGTAATATCTAGTTCAAAAGTTTAATTTCCTTAAAATAAAGATACATTTTCCAGCATAACAACAATAGTATGTGTCTTATTCTGCTAGTTTTAATAGAGACTGGAAGGATAACTTAAGTCCAGGTCAACAAAGTTTTGCCTAATAGTTAAGTTCCAAATTAATTTCTCACTCATTTGGGTAACTTAACCTGGATATCAATACTGTTTGATTTGTATGAAAGTTTGCTTTTTTTTTCCTCACCAATATTCCATTAATGAGGAATGTATTTTTCTAAACAGATGCAGAGAAGCCCCTTTTCCCACCTCCCTATACAGAAAAATAACATCTCTCTACTCAAACCAATAAAGAATAGGCTGTAGATAAATTCATACCATAGCAATGGAGCGTAAGGATTCCATTAATGCTTTAGTGATATCATCAAGCAAGAAAAAGGCAAAATGGATCCACGACTCTTACTCTGCTGGGTCTGTAATGAAGCAATGTTGTAGCAGCTGCTGTATTTTTTTTTTTCATGTAGTCATCAGCTGGTGTATCATGGAAGTTAAAAAAAAAAAATCCTGACCTTTATTTTTCTTTATTTTTTTTGTTATTTAAAATAAGTCAACTTCCTTTTGTTACTCCTGTGATGTACTTCTCCCTACTAACTCCAAGAGCAATATGGAAATTGCTAATATGACAGAGAAATATGAGCTTTATACTGCAGAAAAAGTGGCTGTAGCAATAGATCAGAAATTATTGAATGTTATCGGTCATAGCACAATTTATTATTTTACCAGTGTGCTGTGAAAAGTTGCTCAGCCAACTCCAAGCTTTCCTACTGCGTTAGTTCTGTCTGGGAGTTGAACTGGTGGCACTTTGCTAAATGCAAGCACGGTAATTATTTGCACATCAGGCCCTCAGATTCCCCCCTCCCCACCCCAACCCATCATCCTAGCACTCCGTATGCACGAGAATTTGATTTACCTTTTGTCTTCTGGACTCTGTGTGGTGAAGGCTTTCACAGAGAAAAGATGGCTGGAAGATATAAGGGAGGGCTGAGAATTTGGAAACTGTCTGCTCTGCACTTTGCGTGTGCTCCCTGCCAAACTCACGTGCAGCTCTCATTAATGCTAATGGGATTTAATACATGCTGCAAGAGGAAAATATCCTCATTTATTTTGCACTGAATCGAGTGGGTAGCAAAAGTGCTGTATTGACAACTCTGGAGCCCTCTATTTATCCAAAGAGCAGGCAGTGTCAGAAAAAGTTCCTCTTACAACTTTGGTGTCTCAGTCCTCTGGTGGAAGGAGTTCTGGAGGAGAGTGATGAGTTTAGTGGTACACATGAAATACATAAACTTTTTTTCAGTATGATTGACTGAGAGTGATAACTTTTAAGATGTCTCCTGTTATGCATGTGTGTATAATTGTAAGAAAAAACCTCTCTCCACTGAAACTTCTCACATAAGCTAAAAAAATTGGGGGGAAAAAAGTGGAGGAGGAAGTTCTTCATTAGGATCAAGACAATGTTGTGTTCTTTTGGCTGAGATAAAGTTAGGCATAATTATATGCAGTTTAACATGCAGAAAGTCACATTTCATGGACATTTTTGAGCCCTTTCAGAGAAAAAGATTTGTACTGACTTGCCCTTTTATGGAAAACTGCTTTATTTACCTGTTTATTTTTTCTATTATCCTGACTCATCGAAACTTGATTGATTGATGTTATTTCCATTGAACAGACAATTGAACCTCACTTCAGCTTTCAAAAATCACTCCCAATCCAGGACTTTACCTCACTATTTTGTTCTTTTACATCACTCCCTGTCAGCAGAAGTCTGGGTGGTGTCTCTCCCTGGCTCACACATCTCTCTGTGTGATGATCTATGTAAAACACATTTCAGCACAAGCAGCTGCCAATTGTTTTACAGCACCTTCCTGTGCACTGGGCGTAATGAGGAGTTTCAGGACTGAGCATTGTTGCTTTTTCCTCCCTTTGGGCTAGAGGAGAAGGGTTTTGAGAGAGTAAAACTTGCTGAGGAAGGAGTCAGAGAAGGCATAATACCATCAGGCATGTTGAAAATCAAGAGTGGGGTACATTGACTTGACTCAGGTTCTAAAATGTTGTGGACTTCAGAATTCAATTTGAGCCCTTCTACCAAGGAATTCCTTGTTGAATTGTGTATAGGACGCCTTAAGGTTTTGACTATCCTGTTCTTCCTTTATCCTTTGTTATTTCAGTTCAGAAATATTTCCTTTGTGATTTCAGTTTCTGAAAACTAAAATAACAAAAAAAATATTTTTGAAACTTTTTTCTGAAATATTTCAGAAACAAGTATTCCACCTTGTTTCTCATTTCAACCCACCTACCATTGGACTGTGATTTTTATAGGCGTGTATTTTTTTAAACCTCATGTAGGTGCCTAAAGAAAAATCTGACTTCTTGAATCTCATTCTAACAGATGTATGCTCTTTTCACCTTCAGGTGCTTTTTGTAAAATGGGCCCTATGGAACAAAAAACTTGAGTTTTTATTTTGTCCAAAAGTGGTGTCTCAAAAGTGGATTCATGCAAACAACAACAACAACAAAATGGAATCAGTTTGAGTTCATCTTGCAAAATCTAAACCAGATATTAAATAATGTTTTTATCAGTTTCTATTCTTTTGTGTCATACCAAAGAAATGGTTGATGTTTAGGTAGTAGGTAAAAGATATTGGAAAAGGGAAATGACAATGTAAAACCAAGGTGTGTTTTGAAAGTTGGACATGAGCCTTTCCTTTACATTTTCTCTGTAATGTTGCAGATGCTTGTTGTTTGGGTCATTAAACCAACCTGCAGATTCCAGGAGAGGGACCTCATTCTGAAACTTGTTTTGTTTTTTTTTGTTGTTGTTGTTTGTTTGCTTTTTGTGGTTTTTTTTGGGGGGGCATCTCACTTTGTAGTTGAACTGGATCTCTGCTAATACTAAAGATGAATCTGAGTTCCATTTCCAATTTATAATTCAACAATTAAAAAAAAAGTACTTGCATTTGAGAAAAATGTGTGGTTGAACAGAACTCAGACTTGTAGTGCAAGGCTTGTTTGCAAGGCTTTTTAACTCAGCTAAACAGTTCACTTCTATTCTACAATTTATTTAATTAATGTTCATCTCATTAGTAGGGATCTATCTTAGCTATCTACCATTATACAGTAAATTGCTTTAATGAATTCTGTGATTCTCTCAAAATTCCCAATCAGATGAGAGGTCCTGCTAATGTAATAAGTCAAGAAAGTACAGCTTTGGAGATTCATTAGATTTTATTTCTTATGAATTGTCTCTGGAAAAACTCTGAGAGCAGTGCAATGGTCAAAAGGGGCCATTAGTAGACCTGCTTGTTAGAGATGTCCAGAAAGAACAAAGTTGGGTTTGGTTTTGAAATTCATTAGTACACTGTTGATATTTGTTTTGTTATGAGGTGTTTTTATTTGTTGGTTTTGTTAGGTTTTGGGTTTTTAAAATTTCTTTACTATGGTCAAATTCCCTTTAAAACAGGCTGTCGATGTCTGAATTTCATTTTTAGCTTAACTCAAATAAAAGAGGAATATGGTTTGGACACTGTTCCAAGGCAAGTCCACAAAAGGTATTTACCAAATTTGTCATGTTTTCCAGTTCCTTCCAGTACACCCTGCAAGTGCAGTTCTGTCTGTCCTGCTCTCTCCCTGCCAGCTGTCCCTTTCTGTAAGCTCCTCATCCATAGGACAGTAGAATGATGTTACAGTAATTTTCCTTCAGCAGCAGGAGACACACTGCTGTATATTTTGCCCTTTAGCTAAAAGAAAAATTGATTCTGTCATGTATGCATTTATATCTCATCTATTTTTTTTTTTGAGGAAATTTTTAACTTTTTTTTATGAGGCTGAGGTAGAAAATAATAAACTATTGAGATATATGACATGGTTCTCTCATCTTGGGAGGACTGTCCATCCTGAGCAAAGCTAAATGGTGATTAGAGTTCTAGGCAGGTTTTATTTTCTACTAAAAAAGTCCAGTTGCATTTGTGGAGAATGCTTTTCTTAAAAAAAAAAAAAAAGGGAACTGAATGCAATGTGTCAAGTATTTGGAGTATTTTCCTATCTGAATCTTAAATTTGGGAAAAACACGTCTGCACAAACAGCCAAATTTTAATCCATGTGCTGTAAAAAGGTTTATATTTATTTTTTATTATTTATCTTGAGGTAGGGGCGCATTCTCTCAAGCAGCAGGAGTGCCTTTTGCTTAATTCACTGGGCTAATCAAACACCTGCCTTCCATTCCTGGCCTGTCCTGTGTGATCTTTGCTCTCTCCAAGCCTGTTTCCTCAGTTTTTAGTTGGAAAAACGGTGATAATAGTCACTTTGCCTCACCAAAATGGAAGAAAAAAATATAGACTGATGACAAACATAGAGTTTGTAGCATGGAGCACCCCATAAATGCTGAAGAATACCAAATGTAGGGTGCATTAGTGTCCTCATCCAAAAAGGTGCTCCAAAGACTTGCATTAAAATTTTGACTTTTTGAAGTGTCTTTCGAATGGAAGTAATCAGTTTTCATGGGATGTTGAACATTGGTTAGCTTCCTTCATAGAAAGGGACCAAAAGTAAATGAAATACTCAGAAGTAGTTTTCTTGAATTACATTATGAAATACATAATCAAATATTTTGGGCCCAGACGCGCTGGTTTTGGTTGGTTGGGTTTTTGTTTTTATTTTGGCTTTTTTGTGTTTGTTTGTTTTTGTTGTTGTAGGTTTTTTTTTGTTTTGTTTTTAATTAAATTCTCTTTTGGCATGATGACTTTTAGTCCAGATTTAGTTTCAAATAAATGTAAAAATCCCTTTTGTGGAGGTAAAAAATGACGGCCTGTGATCAAACACCCTGTTTTATACACCCTGCTCCCAACTCTAAAATGTTATTTAACTTTTTACTACCAGCTCTAGAATTTTGATATTCCTGTTTCACCATTTTTCTTTTCAAGTGCAGATATCAATGTTCCTACTTTTTGTCATGTGGAGGTGATGGGCTCACTGTCTCAGTTTGTTCCAAGTCAAAATCTTTATTTCTATGCCTTTTGCAGTTAATTCTATAGCCATGATCTTAAATTGAAACTGAGGCAAATATATGGGGTTTTTCCCCCCATATTTGTATTGCATTGATTGTAAAGAGTGCTTGCAGTAATTTTCTGCTCTGTCAGAGAAAGAAACTGCTGAAGACTGAGGTTGAATAAATAAATTTGGTAACTCTGAAGCAAAATTGATCAGAATAGAGAAATTGTAGCATCTATCTGTTTTAGAAAAAATCTTTAGGTGGAAAAATCCAACCAAACTCTGAAGATTTGATGTTGCCAGCTCTCTCAGGATTCAGTTGTAATTCCTGAGGGTGAGGCCTCACATTCCATTCCCCTTGGTAGTCTAGATAAATTGCATTTCCTGGGATTCCACACAGCTTCTTGTCACGTGGAAGAGAAATCTGTGAGAGCTCCAGACCACTGCCCACTGTGGGAAGTTATGGTCTGGGTAATATCCAGTCCAGGCTGTCTGATCAATGTCAAACAGAGACACCTATTGCAAAACCAAGATGCACTTGCAGGAAAAAAATGTACCTCACCCCAAAAACTTTCTTAAAGTATTTTCATTAACCATTCTTCAATAGTAAATTTTCATCCTCTGTAATGAGGGATAAATGGGCAAACAGGTAGACAGAAAGGACTGAGAATATTTGTATGCATGGATATGTGGACAAATACATATTTTTACAAAAATTGAACTCTTTTTGTTATAACAGCAGAGGGTTTCTGTGAAGGGAGATTTCTCTGATCCAGAGGAAAATCGTTTTTCCAGGATAGGTTCTACCCTCTTAACTTATATCAGGACCATGTGTGTTCCTCTGACTGAGAATCCCCAGTTATCTTTCCTTTTTTACTTTTTCATTTTTAATAGTAGCACTTCCTATTACCTATAAAGAAAAGTGAACACAGTTTTTTTCTCAAGAACATATGTTTATTTTATCTTAGTATGTTAAACTTTAAAAAGTGTTTTAGAATTAATTCATTGTGGAACCCTGGGGCTAAGAACCACATGTCACAGGTAACCAAATTAGAAGTCCATGGGTTATGAGATCACAAGCCCCTAGAGAAATATTTAGTGGTATGTTTACTTAATATCAAACAGCATGTGAAGTTTATTTATTAATATGCCTGCAGGTTTCTCTCTAATCCCACTTCTCAAAGATGCTCACACATAGATAGGAAAGCCAGGAGGGGGTGAATTGCCCTGGTACTATTTCCATCTAATAGAATAATATATCTGTTAAAGAAAAAAGTTAGGGTACAGTACATACCTTCCTGACCTTGACCAAATCTCAAGTCCTGCTTTACACAGGAGCCTGTTGTGTGCTGTTTGGAGAGCAGAAAAGCTCATGCACAGCAACTTCCTCTTAGGGTAATGAATCTTTAAGAAGAAAATTCATTTTTTAACATAGTCAGAAGAGCAATTGCTCTCAGCTAAGCAATGAGAAAGCAATTCACCCATCCTTCCTCAGCCCATGCTGCAGTGATGGAGCCTGCTGGGAGGAATTCTGCAGCAGGGAAATGATCTCCCTTCCCCTTGGTGCTCCAGGCACCAATCCTATCCCAGCCAGAGCCAGCAAACCAAGGACCTGGCGTGGTTCTACCTGTGCTGAGGTGCCAGGCATTGCTGCCTGTCCCCCCACACCTGCTGGGTGTCACCCACAGCCCTTGCAGAGCTGGAGGAGTGTTCTGCACAGGGCTTGGGAGGTGCAGGATCACATCCATCTGTATGAACCCTCTGTGTGTTCCCCAGGCAGCTTTGCCAAGGACAGAGTGCTGCTCTACAGCTCTTGGTCAGACTCCCAGACCTGCCACTAACCCACTGATTTTTATTTTTTTTAATGTGTGTCTCTGTATCTAACACTTACTACCTTAATGGAGCATTTTTAGATTTACTGACAGAAATTTTTTACAGAACCACAAGAGGTACTGGTGATATTTATCACACTGCTGAAGAGCTGGAAGGATTGCTTGTGTTTGCCAGAGTCACTTTAGCCTTCTTGATCATTTAGCATCCTATTTATGCTCTAGATACAACATTAGGTCCAGGCACTGTTGGGGAAACAAAAAAAGCATCAATGCTATCCTTCCCTTGTTCAATCTTAGCAGCACATCACTACCTTAAATGTTAATAGGCAACTGCTTGGATTTCCTCTGAGTTTATAATTATTAAACTCATAATAAACCTGAAAATTAAAGGTGAGAGAGAGGTTTTTATGCTCTTGTTAAAATGTCAGAGCTTGAGAAAGTTTTACAAAATGCTGAGCTCTTTGTCTTCTGTGTCAAGGGCTATTACCAGGGTAGGTGCAGAGGCAATCTGGACACCTGCAATCTTCAGACAGATTCCATCAAGCTCCTATCTGTTAGAAGCTGCAGTGCTTGCATTTGGATTCGATATCTAACAATAATGTGGTATTTTATAAACATTAGTGGGCCTGATTTTGCACTGGTCAGCACAGGTAAAAAATAGGTACTTTTGGAAAACAAATAAAAAAGGAATTGGAGCTGTCTCGATAAATAGTGCAAATTGTAAATTTCCCAAAGATGCAGTCCTTTGCTCTGGCATAAGAAAATAAAGCTGGCAATTACAATATTGAGGAATTGCACAAGCTGCTTCTGCAGTCAAGGCCTAATATTTACTTGACAATACCTTTATACTATTATATATAGCATTACATCCTTTTAATACATAGAATTGCAATTTCTCCTTTCTGTTGCATTAGAAAAAAATCATCTGCTATCTCTGTAAATGAAGTAAACCCATGCATTTTCTGACTCTCTATATCAGTAAGCTTTTCTTGATAATGCTTTAAAGACATAAGTGGAATATTCATGTTAGGAGAAGTAGGGACACTTGGTTGAAGTCAGGAAACTGATTTTCACAAGCCAGTTTCACAACCTTTTCATTTTTTTGTATGACTTTGGCTGAGGTATATGCTCCCTCTTTTTCCTATGAGCAGTTCCCTAAAACCACAGATATAGGAATTGTAAGAGTTCTGAAATGTGATTTCAAGGAATGCAGTACCTTGTGCCTCTGAAACCCCATTTTGATGAAAGACATCATTGTTCTATTGTTAAACACCTGTTTCAGGGTGTCATTTTTTGGCAAGGAAGCTCAGTGAATATTGGTGTTTAACACTTTCCATGTTCCACCTGAACTACAGAACCCGGTTCCAAACAATATTGTATTTCATCCAAAAATATTTTCTAAGTGATAAATACATATTTTTGAGATGAATAGTGAAAGCCAGACAGACATAACCACATTTAGTTATTTGAAGAGGTGACCTGCTTTTCAGAAAATACACTTTTTTTTTTGTAAATCTGTGGCTGCTGAGAGCATTTTGAATATTTAAACTTCGTGCCAATGCACATAAATTTGAAGTAGGATTTGTTCATGTGTAATTGTAGAGTAAAATGTGGCTGAATTGCCAGGTATAACTGAGCTATTATAGAGTAAAAAGTTGAAGGGATGCAGTTGCAAAGACTTTCTTCTCTTCCATAATTTATCTTGTCACAGAAATCTGGTTTAATTTTTGTGTTTGCTATTGTCTTTGTAGTGTGCCAATTCACTCTGTGAAGTATGTACTTTTTCCATGTGTTTTCTTTTCTCATAATTTGTGGCTCTTTGGGTTTCTGAGTTTTGATGAGCTTGCAGGGGTTTGCAAATCTACCTTGTAATAGTTATTGATTACTGTGCACCTCGCAGCTTTTGTTATTAGGTAAAGTCTGGTTTCAATAAAAGGAAGCACTTGTGGAGTAAGGGAAAAGGCATCTCCACAGATCTGATTCATAAGTGAATTAAATCCTTCTAAACTTTTCCTCTTCCTCCACTAAAGAGGAGCCCAGTTGGTGCCATGGCTTACCAAAATTTTCTGCTTCTTTTTGTCAATATTCTGTTAAAGAAGATGAGACTGTGTACTTGCTTTTACCCAGCTCGTATCCACCCCAACAAGAAAAAAAATGGGTTTTTTGCCAGCCACTGTCCCTGCTGTGCTATCAGAAGTGGTGCTACAGGCAGTTTTGGGGCTGGAAATATGGACTGAGATGATTTTGTGTTGGCTGGCTCCTGAACAGACAGGTCACAGGCAGAATGGTCAGTTGCTCTCCAGAATTGTGCTTTGCCTTTCAGTTGCTGCTGTGGCTGCACACTTCATCTTTTGGCTGTTTTGAATTGGCACAGAAGGTGGAATCAGAGCTGGTCTTCAGACTGGGATAGCTGCATTGCATCAGAATCTGAAGAGATAGAATGAAAACATATTATTCACAATAAATTAAATTTCTAATGAAAGCAAGAAGAACAGTCGTAAGAAGAAACAATTTAGGGTTTTTTTTTTGTTGGTTTTTTTTTTTGTGAAGGAGATAGGAGAGCTCCTTTTATCTTTTGTTTATACATTAGCTAGACCATCTAGAGCATGTCATGTGTGATCTGGGATAGATGCTTTAGAAAAATACCTTGAAGATCTCAAAACTCTATTTGAGCTTGTATGTGCAGACAGACTCAGCTTGCAAATAGAATCTGTCTCAAGGAACTCTCAGCATAATTTCTATCTGTCAAGCACCAGTATTGAGCCCCCTTAGATGTTCTAGAATTTCCATTTCTGTGGGAAATTTCAGCATTTCTACAATAATACAAGAATTTTACATTTTGCTTATTTTTTTTTACTTCTTTAGAGAAGAAATATCAAAATAGACACTGATCTGGTACTTTTCCATTATGGCATCTACTCACAAGGAGATCTGGAGTTCAGCAGTCTAATCCATCTTTTAATCCAGATGAATTCATTCTCCTGAAATACATCTGAGCCATAGAATGCCTCTGACAAACCAATACAGCTCTTCCCTGCTAGGCAATCTAAGTTGCACAAAAACACAGATGAAGATGGAGGGCAGCAGGAAGGTCAGGCTCCTGTAATACTTCAACATTGGTCCAAACACAGATTTCTTCTCTCTGCAATGCTTCTGTGGCAGATTTTTTTTCCCCTGACATCTTGATTATTTAGTTAGCAACAAATGGACATCAGTTCCCTCCCCAGGCACAAATGCAGGGTTTACCTCAAATGCTTTGTAATTCAGAGATAGGGCCACAGTAGAGAAATGCACAAATGGTACAGGGTTTTTTTTTTGGTAAAAAGTTAAGGGTTGTTGTTTTCTTTGCTGGTTTTGCAGCAACTGTTACAGCCCATATTCTAATGCACTAATTCAGTAGTGAAAGATCTTCACTGCCCCAAAAACACCACACTGACTGCACAGTGGCTGGGCAGGGTGTAGGCATCACACCCTGAAAATGGCTTTCTGGGTGAGGTGTAATGGTGAATTAATCATTTGAAGCAGCAGCAATATATGGCATGATAGAGAGGCACTACACTCAAAATAAGAGAGATAGAAAGTGTCATCATTAGTCTGAAATGCACAAAATATCATCCTACTGTAACTACTACAGGGTGATATTTTGTTTTACTCATCAGGTATTTTTAAGCCTGTTTTTTTTCTTTTTTAAATCTCTACAAGCTCTGCAAGCAAGGCTAAGGCCTTTTCTTGAATTGAGTGACAAAGTTGGAGGAACTTATACTGAAACAGAAAAATATTTTTTCTCAATAACCCTGTTGACAAATTTGATGAGTTTTGTAAGAAGAATTAATCAGAGATGACAGCACTTCTACTGTTTCCTGTTGTATCAGTCTAAAACCTGCCCTGAAAAATGTGTTGTCATATTCCAAATATTTGATATTTGGTTAAAGAGAAGTCTTTAAGTCGTTTCCATGTGAGAGAGCTTTAACAATGATTTGTTACATTTCACATACTTTTAACTTTTGTGTTATGAGAACCCCAACTTGTTCTACAAAAACTGTTAAGGAGGGCATGAAAAGTTGCTGGAGGTTTTGAAATTATCAGGTGAATAAGCAGAAAATTCAGAAAAAGATCTTTTGCTTTATAGCAAATGCTTTGTGAGTTTATTTGCCAAGTGTAGTTAAGCTGTAATTATTTATGATAAAGCTTTATGCAAGACTTAACTGAACATTCCTCAGAGTAGTTTGCACAATTCAGAAGTGAGATAGTGGAATTACCTCCTACTGCTCTCAGTTCTAGTTGCACACATTTATTCTGTGCCTGCTTTAGTTTTTAAGATCTTAGTGACTGTGGCACTCTGCTATTAAATTGAGATATTCCAATGTCTGTGTCTGAGCTCCAAACTGAGTCTGTTGTGTTTGGAACCAGACAAGGTTTGCAAATGTTATTGTATGCAAAGTAGTGGTTCTGTATGATGGTAATTGTTAATAGGTGTGACACAGGAAATACATATTAGTGCATCATGTATAATTCTGGGTAATTTAGCTGAAGTGTAGTAATTGCAACTTTGGGGTGAATTTTAGCTTACAAATAAGAACTGATAAGAAGCTTTCCTGACTCTATTTTCCAAACATTTCTGCTGGGAAAATAAAGATGGGAGACTCAGGTGTCTGAACCCAATTGTCTAGTGCTATTTTAGGGGCTACAGGTCACAAAGGATGCCTACATGTAGACTGCATGTGCCTTAGCAGAAAATGGAGAGCTGTGTCCTTTTGGTCTGGGGCATTGTAGGCTACAAATCCCTCAGGTCACTCATTTGAGTGACTAAAATGATTCCAAACCCAGGTATCTCTTGAGGGAAATATTTTCTAAGTGTTTGGAAAATAGGTGCAAATTAGTTTCTAAATGCATGTATAGATGACTGATTTTATATCCTCTCTCTAAAGTTTTTCAATACTTTCTGTTATGTTACAATTTCATCCTATTAGTAATTTTTCAACTATTTTTTAAAAATTATTTTATTCACCTTTGGCGCCAAAGGTGAATAAAATAAATTATCCTGAGGAGGTTGTCCTTGCAGGAAGCACAGTATCCATTTTGTGCCTCAGTTACCCTTGCGTTATCCAGTGGAAAAGCAAACTTATTTGGCCTTGTTTAAAATGTAGTTAAGGCAAGATAAGTAATAAGCTTTCCCCAGTCTGTGTGTGTAATGGATTGTAACCAAGGTCCCCTGACAGCAAGTTTGTGGCTTAACCACAAGACCATTGTCTTCTATTAAAGAAATGTTAACCTCAGAGAAGTGAGGGAGTCTATAAGCTTTCTTATCTTTCAAAGTCTGGCCTAATGAGCTGTGGTGTCTGATTTTTTCAGTAAAGTGGAAGGCACTGTAGAGGAGCCTGCAAAGCAGTGAGAGACATGAGTTAAACTAGGTTTTTCTTTCATTTCATATTAGTGGGTGAAGATGAGGTGTTAATTTCAGGGAAGGTATTTCCTCACATCCCCCTCTCCATCCCTTATCTGTCTTGCTGACCACTGGGCAATCAACATTCTTACAATAAATACTTAGAGTCTAGGGTATTGAAATAAAAAAAAATACCTGTAAAGATAAGGGAAATGTCCTTAAGATTGCAGCTTATTGTTATCCATCATTAATATCAGAACCTTCCCTGTGGGGGCTGAGAGCTCTTTTTAATATCTAGGGTTTGATGACTGCTCTCTTTAGCCCTCTTAGTTCCATCAGCTTGAGCAGAGTTGTTCAACCTCAGAAGCCAGAGAAGTCCATGAGGAGATGCAAGTGACTGAGAGCTGGCACAGTTTTCTTGCTTTTTGGGAAACCTATTTTAAGATTCTCCATCCAGCGTAGCGTTACCTAAAATGGGCTTGCCCTCTAGTGTCAGGAAAACTGAAAGGGGATCTCACTTTTATTGGTTTTGTCTCTCAACTATTCTTTTCCATTTCAAGTGGTGGAGCTGCTGCTTTGTAGTCTGTGACTTCTCAGGTCAAACCAAAGCAGGAGCCAACATCTCGAGGAGCTCCTCAGAGGCTCCCAAGTGCCACCTCTTTGCAAGGGAAATTTAAGGAACTTGCTCTTTTACCCTGTTGGTGTTTACTGTTGTTTTCAAAAATCTCTTAAAAAATATTTAAGTGAGGAAAGCCACCAGAACTTGAGCTTGTTTTGTGTCTGTGTGACTGGAAGGCAGTTGGTGTCAGGTTTGAATCTCCTGTATGGAAATTATACCATCTTAAAGCTGGCCATAAAGGAGATGGAGGGTTCAATGCACAGTGGGCATGCTGTAAAAACTTAGGACTATAATCACATTGCAGTGTTTGACTCAACATGCTGTAAACAGACTCCCTGTCTTCAACCCCCTGCCTCCTCCTCTGGAAAAAGCCCAAATCCAAAACTGTCAGAAGTAACAAGGAATCAAACCAGAAAGAGCAGGTCTAGTCCAGTGGAAGGGACACAAAATCTTCCTGGCTGATTCTGTGGCACAGAAGGAGTGAGGTCACACCTGAAGACCTTGTGAAAAAAGCTTTGGTCCCATCCTTGAGTTGTGAGAGGTTTTCTTTGCAGACCAAGAATTGCATTGCTGCCCATGAGAGCACTGGCTGAACTGAGATTTGGCACTTCTGCACCCAGGAAAAAAAGCATTGCATTAAGTGATAGAAGGAAGAGGTAGCCAAATAAGGAGGGCTTACAATGAGGCAATTAATGAAAAAAGAAATGCTGTTTGCAGAAAACTTCCCCCAAAAAGATGAGAGAGGAGGTGCAGGAGATCAATTGCAGTGAAGGATGATCTGTACTTCTTGTGCCACCGTTGTTTGTCTGGTTGGAAATGGCATCATAGAGGAGGAAATGTGTGATGTGCATCTATTGGCAAAATTGACTTGAATCTGACAAACTGAGGCATGAAATCTGGGAGAAGAAACAGCAAGGTCTGCAGGCATTTTAATTCTTTTGATGCAAAGTTTCTTTTCAGAAACAAACATCTTTTACTGAGAATTTTTTAAAATTAAACAAAAGAGACTTCTCATTTCAAATTACCACGTAAAAAGCTATCTTTAAGTGACAGACACAAAAATTTCACAAACCAAAAAAAAATTATTGAAACTATGCAATAAGTCACAGCTAAATGTTTAAGGTAAATGAAGTGATGCAGAAGACAAATGTTTCAGAGGAGTTGTAGGAATAAGGGAGCTGAGTTTGCACCTTGGTGTGCTTTATTCTGCTTTGATATAATGCATTATTGGACCAGTGCTGATCTGTGGGGACAGCAAGGCTCACAGTAGGAAGGGTCACCAGAAATTTTCATTGTAAGCTACAGAAAGTTCTGGCCCAAACCTCTGAATTTCAGTTCTCCCCTTTTCATCCTCCCTTCTTCTTCCTCATTTGACTTCCTTCTGCAAATTCCCCGTTTCCTTTAAGCCTCAATATCCATTTCTTGGTTAGCTTATTTTAGCTGTATTTTGAAAACTGGAAGTTTTTTGAGAATGAGGAAAAACATAGGTTGGTTAGAAAAAGGATTCATGTTTAATAACGTGTGTTTCAGATTTTTAGCAAAAAAACCAACAAAAATGACTCTTCTGAAATAAGTTTTTAAAAATGTGAAATTGTAGTACATAATTTAATTTGGTTAATTTCTGATCAGTTCATTTTGCTCGTGGCAAAATGTTGTCCTACAAGGTAAAACATGTAAATATATTTATCTCTTAGAATTTCATTAAATATCTGTTAAAATGGCATAATGTGAAATTCTAAAATTATCAAAATTATTATATATAAATGAAATATTACTAGATCTCTGAAAACAATAATCACAGATTTGAGCTGACCAGTATGGACTTCTCTAGCTGTGACAACAAATGATTTTTTTAAAGTAGCATTTTCCTGCAAAATTTAAGAAAATTCCTTTTTTTTTTTTTGAGTTGGAAAATAGTTCTGCCAAAATATTGTTTTTTAGGCTGGTACTGGTTATAGACTTATCATTGATTAGAAAGAGGCCTGGGAAGGGGAAGAACAGCAGGAGGTTTGGTTCATTTTCTTGTTTTGCACGATGTCCATGATGCCTGTTTGCCTAAACTGGGAATGCTGTCCCCCACCTCTACCCACAGCCTGAAACATCCAGTCCAATAAATTTAAACAATGAGCTGAACCTGAACCAAGTTTTCTCCATCCATACTATTTGCTCTCACCACACAGTAATAGTAATGAGCTCTATTACCATGTAAATTTTCTATTAAGTTAAGAGATTTGTTTGAAAATCTTTATTTTCATTTGCACCTATAAGAAAATCCTCACTTTCCCTGCTGTAAGTGGCTCAGTATTCAGTGTAGGGACATTTTCCCTGTCAAGTCATTGTTTTTAGAAATATCTAAATCCTTGTCCTTTTATTTATGATCTTGCTACGTTTTTTTATCTGTCTGTGTTTGTTTATTTTTTATGTGACATTCAATGAATTTGCTCTACCTCTGTCTTTTTAGTACTGCCTGATGTTTTATAACATATTGATTCCCAATATTTTAAACTGGCCCACTGTTGATATGAGGATCATTCTGGGAAGTAAGATGTTTACATCTCGCTATGAATAGCAGATAAACGAAATAATAAAGGTTGTCAAAAGCTGGGAAATAAAGTACACTGGGTTCTTGTTTGCTCTCAAGGATATATGGCTGTGCAACTCTCAACTAGCAAAGTTCAGAATTCAAGGCAAGTAGTTATGGACTCCAGTTTTCTATTTCATTTTTAATATTTTTTAAAATTTTTTTTGGATGAAAGAAAAATAATCCAAATCTCCAGGACTATAATTTCCCCTAAATGTTGCATGACAGTGCTGGCTTCACCAGTGATTTTCTCCTATAGTTTTGCAGGTAATTCCTTTATAAATAATCCATGTTCTAATGAGCACATAAATGAAGCAAACAACTTTCTTTCCTGTTGTATTTGATCCTGTTGACTAATTAGGGAAGGAATATGCAGAGATATTGACACAGATTTTACTGGTTTCACTTAAAACTTTCTCCCATATAAAGGCTTTTTTTTTTTTTTAACCAATCATTTTAAATTGCAACCGTTTCCAATTGAGTTTAATTCCTTCTGGTGTTTACTGCAGTAACATTAATCATGATGAACTCATCCTGTATTTAATTTTGATGCAATTTCAGTATATACTATTTGTGAATTAAAACACTTATTTTGTAGACAGTGAAAAATTATTTACTGATTGTAGCACAACTGTGTGTGCGTGTAGATATAGATATATTGTATACATTAAGGGTGACATGTAATTTAAATCTGCACATTTTGCATTATTCAGTAGTTGCATGCCAGCTGCTTTTCTTTTGTACTTTGTGATTAATTTCATTGTTGGTAGATTTTATGTTTTCTGAAGAGTCTTTCACAGAACCTACACAGGATTCAATGAAGAGAATATGAATACACAGTTGTCAGTGGTGTTTTAGCCTGATCTACAGCACCAAAGTTCAATGGTCAGAGCTACAGCATAACGAGGGAGGGAGAAAAAAAAAGAAATGAACTGCAGCATTATTTTCAAAGAACACTTGATAGACTTTTATCACATAACTAAAAATATTTAATCCTTCCTCTCAGCCTTTTTTTTTAATCTCCACAGCAATAGTTTGTCTGCTCCATAGAAACAAATGCCAGGTAGGGGAGTGCTTTGTCTGAATTTGTGTGTGTTTTTCCATGCAGCCTTCAACTCTGAAAAGCACAAAGCTGCTCTGTGGGGCTGAGGAGTTCCAAAGCTGGACTTCTCCAGCCTGTTTTGTATATTGCATTTTTGCTTGCTTTGTCAGGACAGCTTGAAATAAGAGAACGTGGAAAGAAAAAAAAGCAAGAAGTAGTAAGCATGGGGGAAAAAAAAAGAAATCACAGCTCTCAACCACCAGCAGCAATTATAAGTTGTAAAGTTCTGTCTTTTGTGTTTGTTTTCAAAAGCAATTCAATAAACTACAAAATTTTGGAGCACTCTAGTCAGGGAAGCTGCAGGTAGAATTTATACTACATTTCTCAAAAGGCGTAAATTCCCCTTTTTTGTAAAGCATTAAGTCCCTCCCTTAATTAAGCCTTCTGGGGTTTAAATGTGTTGATCTCATTTTAAACTGAGCTCAGCACAATTAGACACACTGAGAAGATAGCAGATAATCAGCACATACAAAAACATTTCAGACATAAATGCTTCATCCTGCCAGGCCCAAAATTACTATTTCAGTTTTGGGTTTTTTTTTTTCCTTTTTGGGGGTTGGGGGCAGGGAGGGGAGAAAGAGAAAGGAAAAAAAAAAAAATTGATTATTTTCAGCTCGTCATACATCTCATTTGTAGTGGGTCAGACCTTCCCCATTCACAATTACCACTAGTTAATCTTATCAGAGAAAAATTCAATTACATTTATCAAGGTTATTCCATACACTCAAGTTATTGCCTCGGAAAAATCGGGTTTCAGTGTTAAGAATGTCAGCATTGTGTATGTGTATGGGGTTTGGTTCCCCCCCCACCCCATCCTTTAAAAAATAAATAATTAAATCCTGCTTTTACTCTGACGTTACTAATATATAGTTATAATAAAGTAATATTTGACAGCTTTGTAAAAGGGATCATTAATACATAGATTATGGAAGTTTAGGAGGGAGGCTCATAACTGTTAATAGACTTCAATTCTCAGCCTACACTGACATTTTAAAAAATCTAGTTTCAAATTTGATAACAGATTACCAGCTAGGCTGGGAGCCAGCCACCTGATTAAGGCAATTTAAATGCTTGCAAAGTGGTGAGATTAAAATCAAATAAGTGCCGATTTTTTCCCTGCTTCACTTATCTTTCCCTGGATTCGTTCCTTAACTACCAGGTGGCAGAGGACTCTGGGTAATTTTCCTCCGCGCCAATTACCCCAGGATGGTTTTTAGGGTGAAGCAGAATAATTACTGCACTATCAATCCAAAATGGGCTGCTTAATGTGTTTAAGAGAGATTTTGAGCCTTAGCAGGGAGGCTGCCTGAAGCGTGCTACGCTCGCGGTGCCAAAGCGCGCCCGGCCTGCTCGCGCAGTTAACTGTTCGCGGAGAAGGCAGCACACACCCAAGGTGAAAGAAAACAAGGAGAACTCCTGGGAAGCTGCGGGAAAGTTAATGAGCTGCTTCCAAAGCGTGGCAGGCTGCTGTTGCAGGTGGCTGACGAAGCTAGGCGGGTTAAGAAAATAATATTTATCACCCAGCTGCCAGGATCGTCTTTATCAAAAGTCGTTTCTGAAATCCGTACAAGGCGCAGAAAAATGGGTTTGAAACGACAACAAACAGTAAAAAAGGTGCGTGGGGGAGAAGATGAGGAGAAAAATGCCACCAATGAAGCGGTGGATATCCTTGGTGGGTCACTTGCAAAGCTTTGTGGGGAGCTGATCTGATATGAGGACGCATGGATTTTAATTTTTCTTGCCCCCTAAGTAGGAGGAAGGATGGGTTTGTGATCAGAGTGCACCAGGAGAGAACCACAGGGCTCTGGTGTGTGCCCAGCCAGCGCCAGGCTGCTGAGGGAGGGGGTGCCTGGCTGAAGCCTGGCTTCTGCCACATCCCTGCTTTGGTTTTAATTGGTGCTGTGCTGGAAAATGAGGTGCTCTCCAGATGCTCCCCCATCGATGCTCTCTAGATGGGAGCCAGCTACCCTCCCCCTAATCCTGGGCCTGCTAGCGAGAAATTTGGCAGGAATTCCCCACTTTGCAGCACAGGGAAAGGAACACTTGGTGCAGCCACGGCACAAGGAATAACTCGTTAATTATTGGTTCATTAAAGCATTTGAAGATCAGGGGTGTAATGGCAATAGAGGGAAGCTCAAGTGCAAGGTGAAGAAGTGGTGTGTTCTGCCATCAAACTGGTGTCTGGTGGGGGAGGGATGGAAGAAGGGAGCGGGGCTCGAGCTCAGCTGAGACTCTGAAATGACATTTCCGAATAGTATACTGTAGCAGCCACAAATTAAGTATTATCTTCCATCTGGTGACTCTGCACTTGATTTCTTTAATTATTATTATCTGAATATAAATTGTGAGTTTTAGCCAAGGATTCTGGAAGGTTGTCGTTAGAAACAGGGAGATAATTAAAAAAAAAAATCATTATATTTGCGAAGGGGTTGCTGCTGTTTTTTGCCTTTCAGTGATTTGCTTACACAGTTTTCCATACGATCTCTGCCTACTTGATGAACCAAGCTTTTTTTATTATTTAATGAAAAATTGATCTGTGATTTTGATTAGCAGATAACTTGGATAATGTGGGTTAAAATGTTCAATTTTAAAGAGCAAGTCTCTATTCTAATATTGTTTCAGGGTGCTCAGTGACCTCAAGTGGACTTCAAATCCACCTAAAAATCACCAGATATTCCATCAAGATGTTGATTGAATATCACTCTCCCAGGAGCACAGGGTATGGGTGCGCATTTGTGACTACCCATGTAGTTTATAGGTTTATATTCCAGTCCCATTTCCTATGCAAAACTGTTTTAGTTGTGCACCCACTCCCCTGCTGCCTTCCTCCAGCAGTAACAGGGGAGGGGAAGGGGAGGAAGATCAGCTCTGTGATTTCAATGCCAATTTTGAGGCTGACCCTGTTTTAAATCACAGGAGTCCCACCTGCCACTGCAAACCTGTTCGTGTCCATCCCGCCAGATGTGACAGTTTATGCAGAAGTGTGTCTTGTAAGACACAGGCAATCCATTTAAAGATTATCACATGAAACCATATTTACTTCAGAGGCCTGTAATAATTACACCTTCACTTGAAAAATCCCTGGGACTTTAGCTGCTGTGCCACAGATTTATACTCAAACATTTTCATTTGATGCGCAAAGTGTGAAGTACTCTTTAGTGGCAAGACAATTATCTGATTCTACTAATAAATGAATGCACTAGTAGTCATTTTTAATTGAACAATTATAGGATATTGCACTGTCAGTTGATTATAGAAGTCATTTCATAAATGTCAAAAATCTCTTTAAACGAATTATGGAGCTCCAAAATAACTCCGGCAATCAGCCAGCAATAACACAATAATCTGTTTACCCTGTTGTCAGGCAAACTACCACCAGGTTTTTTTTTCCTTTTTGAGGGGGGACTGAATCTTAAGGATTATACTCCTGCTCAGGCTGTAGCAGCTACCAAGGCTTTGATTAGTACAGATCATGAGTGTTGTCAAGTGCTGTGACATGTATTAAATAGCAAGAGAAATTAAAGTTGTTTTAGAGAGGCGTTGGTAGCAAACAGGAGGACAGATCTCTTCTCTGAGCAGAGTTCTGGTGGAAGTCTGAAAGGTGCTTCTGACATGTTCCAGTTTTCTGATGCACCAGTTGACTTTGATTTTTGTTTTGATGTTGAACACACATACCAATTCTTTTCTGTAGTTATGGGATAATGTGTTTCCTCTGTTTTCCTTGTATGTACAGATGAGAAAGAGGCCAGGTCTGCTTCTCTCTGGGAACACCTGTGTTCATGAATATCAGCCACTCCTACATGATATCTGCCTACTCATACGAGTGACAATCAGCATTTGGCTCCCAATTTTTATGGATGTGGCAGGTCCTTCCCTAGTGGATTGGATCCCTTTCTTTCCTGAAGCAGAGAAACACATAATAATCCCAAGAGTGATTTAGGCATACCTGCAAGGGTGGTTCCAGTCATACAAAGACTTACTCTGACCAGGGAAAGGTAAACAGAGAACACCAAAATAGGAGGTTGTGGTTCATTGTGGTGGAAGAAACTTTTCCTTGCTGAGAGACAAAGAAAGGGGAAATATTTTAGACCTTTTGCGTTTACCTAAATAAATTCAGAGTGACTCATAAACTTACTACTAATAAAAGGCTTTGAAACAGCATGCAGGCAAAATGGAATCAAAGGTAGAATGAAAAGAAATAGATTTTGGTAAGGGTTCACTTTCTGGAGATTTTGGGTGTGTAGTTGGGGTGGGGGCTGTTTGAGTTTACTGTCTGAAGTGCTCAATTCTAGGTAACTTTTGTCTGAATAAATTTAACAGGATTCCACCTCATGAAACCATTTTTGGAAATCTAACACCTGATTCTAAAGCTGGTCATCCCGAAATGAGTGATCTCAAAAGAGTAGATCGTATTTGGGGGGCTGATGGTGGTAGAATAGATTTACTGCAGGTAAATGACAAAACCTTTAATCTCTTTTAATCCTTAGCAATACACGGAAGATACCTGCAGCTTTGGCTCTGTTTCTTGACATATCCATACTTTCAAAGGTTGAAAACTGAAATCCTCTGAAATCAAGCACTGAGTGGTGCTGACAAAAGTAAGAAATGTTTAGTCATAGATGGTCTGGAGGCTGCATGTGATGTTTTGAGGCATTTGCTGTGTATTTCCTGAGATTAATGTCTCTAAGAGTTACTATGCTGGCTCTAAAGTGTAGACTGGGCAAAAGCATTTGGTTAGACAAACAGAATAATGACAAGGAAAGAAATAATCAGATAATAAAAAGGAAAAAGCAGATAGTCAGGATTAATATTTAATTCACTTTTATTGTGAGGTTTTTTATTTATGGTTTAGGTAATTTAAGGTAAGCAGCGTGGTATTTTGCTCGGTGAGGCTGTGGCCCAAAAATCTGAGGATCTGCTTCTTCCCTGACTTACACCTGTGTCACCATGTATGTCTGTGCCAGGTCTGTGCCAAACATGGACAGTTTGGCAGCTTCCTCACACACACTATGCTCTGAATTTAACTGACTGCACAAAGTGCAAGGCAGTCAAGAAGCAGCCTCTGACATTTTTAATTGGCATTGAATTTAAGTCATCATTAATTATTCTGCTTTAAAGGAAGCTTTATTCCTTTAAACTGCCATGCATGTTATTCAAAACTCTTGCAGGGATCCATCCCTGGTATCTGTCTTGGCTAGTAGGATTAAGCCCTTATGGCTAGTAGGTGGCTGAGACCTTACCATATGTTGCTGGTAGACAGCAGCAAAGCTTTACCCTGTGATAAGCATACTAAAAGCAATCTGTTGGGTTTTTCTTTTTTGTTTTTTTCCTTTTTTTTTTTTAATATATATATATAAACTACACCAGCACGTGGCTAATTTGCATTGATGATATTAAACTAACTTGTAAATAATGTGATTCTCCCAGGAATCACATCAGTTGTGCTGTGGGTAAGTTTAGATTTCCAAGGTGCCACAGTGCCTCATTCTGCATTGACGGAATTGAACAGCATTAACCTTTTCACTTACACTAACAAAGACAAGTTAAGACAAGATGTGCTATGACTACTGCACATCTATGTTTTGTTTTTGCCCAGGGCCCTGTACAATTACCCTGCACTTCAGAGCTAATATTGGTTGGATGTTTGCCTTCCCGTCCCCACCCCTTCTGATATTTCTAGAAAACGACAAAACATCATTTTTCAACCAAAAAATAGCCAGTTACATAATAAATATGTTCTCTTTAAGAAGAAAAAAAGGCTAAAAATATATCCCAGGCACTTTTAAAGAGGTCTAGCAATGAGAAAAACAGATTCTGCAGTACACTTCAGCTAGCATTTTCTCAATGCAAACCATTCTGCTGTCATTCTAAATTCCACAGTGCATACAATATGGTATTGATAGCCAGGAAACACCATGCTGTGCACATATTCCAGAAAACAAGGAGAAAACCAGGTCCTCAACGTCTTCCAGGCAAAGAAACCTATTTTATTTGTCTTTTAAGGTGCAAGTTCTTTACACCTGTGTAACTAACTAGTTCAGATGTTATCAGTATTACTTGATGTTAGCCAGTTGTCATGGTGAAGGACCAGGTGCACCTGCAAAATCTGGCTGAGAGACTGGTGGTTCCTAAACTGCAGCAGATCTTGTCTTTCTTGGAGGAACTGAAAGGTTTGTGTGGTGGACAGCGAGCAGGGACACTGGTTTGGCTCCCAGTAATGCTGAAATCTATGATTCCAGTCAGATGCATCACAAAAAAGTCTCTATCTCTACCTGGAGAGAGTCCAAACAGCTCCCTCTGACATAAATGTCTGTATTGTAAATATATCCCACCCCTTCTTGCAACATTTTGCAGAGGCAAAGTTTAGAAGAGTGAATATAATCTTGATAATTGGCGAATTAGCACAGTAAACCAATACATTATTCATTAGGTAGTTATCAAAATAACACAGAATCTTGCAGGGAAGAGCATTTGCATATTCTAGGATTGACCATTGAATGCCTTTCATAAACATCAGAGAATCTGCCAAAATCTGGGAAGATTTAACATAGTGCTTACATGAAAAGCACCTAGATCCCACCAATTTCCCCTCTAAGGCTAAGAATAAAAAATGTTCTTTCATCAGAAACATGGATCAACCTGTATGAATTTGTAGCACAGACTGTAGTTATGATGTATCACGTCTGTCATCTTAAAATTGGTTTAAATTTTAGAAGATCTACTACAATTGAAGCGATAAGAAGAGACATTGACAATGTTGGAAGGGTAGATAAATGCAAGATATAGCCTTAGCTGCCTAAATGGGGATTTCTGAGGAACCAATTTGGTCATTTGGTAGTCAGTTTTGTGTGTAAACTTTAAACATTAGCAAATCCTTTTATGATATGCTGCTCTTTAAACCATAATTATTGGGGTTTATGCCTGTGATTTTTCTCTTTACCCTCCCATAATATCTTTGCACTACTGAAAATCTTCACTGAACTGAAGTTTTGGGATCTTGTTTATTGTTGGGGTTTTTTAGTATTACCTGTGAACTACCTACTGACAAAGGCAGTTCAGAGTTACAAACAATAATTTACAACACTAACATAATTGTGTTTGTTACATAATTACAAATACTTTTTGAAAAAAAAAAAAGGTGCATTTTGCATCACAGGCAATGTGATAAAGCCTTTTTTGAGTGTTGCACATCTTGGGCCAGTGTAAACTGAATAATGAGGTTTGAAATCTAACTCTGGGGTAGGTTTTTGGTTTTGTTCACTGCTGTTAGTCTTACAAGACTACACAATTCAGGAGACCAATTTTGGGTTCACGCTGACATAACCTCACTGAAGTCACTTTTGGAATGAGTGGAGTATGTGACTGATGTGATGCAGCAAGTCTGTTTTATTCCATCCAAATACTGACTTATTTTAAAAGACAAATATATCTGGAACTCTGAAAGATGCTGGGTCTGACCAATATATCTTCAAGCAGATATTGCTGATGGCAGTTGGCATCAGGGACAGGAAGATGATCTTCAAGGGAAAGAGGAAATAAGTCCTTCAGAGAAATAATGTTACATGTTCTTCACTTTTTCTGCCTGAAATCTCTGGGCTATCCAGAGCCCACTGTTGATTTCTGGACAACTGGTGTTTTGCAATGAGCTGAGGCTTTCTTCCCTTTGAGGTTTCCAAAATTCTTCCTAACAGCACGGTCATTGAGATGGAAATAAAGGCCAGAAACCTGTGGTTTTTATGGCTGAGGGCTAGAACAAAAGCTCAATAGGACAAAAGTAGTGCTGAAATTGTTGTTTTGAGGTTGGGTTTTTCTTTTGCAAGAGTTTTTTGGTGGGGTTTTTTTTTTCTGTTGTTGCTTGGGTTTTTTTTTATGCCTCTTTAGAATTGACACCGAATGGCATTGCTTAGCAGAAAATGAAGACATTTTTGAGTGTATCTAAAGGCATATTAAAGTGATAGACACTTGTCATTTATCTTCCTAAATCTTTATATTTGAAAAAGAATTTTGCTCTAATATTTTGGTGTTTCTTCCTCTTTGGTTCCCCGTCTTTAACAAAGCATAGAAGAATATGCAGTTCTACCTTCACTGTGTTTCTGGATTATTTTGATTGAATTAAACATTCTTGATTTGAGCAGGCTGTTGATAGTCTAACACATTTAAATAAGCACCTTCTCAGTTCAGGTATGGATGTAGAATTGGATAGCATTCAGGAGACAGACTGCTTTTTGTAGTGGGTGGTGGAAAAAAACCCAGTATCACTCAGGAAGTGGTGGGAGAATAGTCAGAAGCAGGACAAGGGACTTGCAGAGAACACTGGAAAGGAGAAGCAAGGATTCAGTGCTGATGAGGAAAACGGCCTTGAAGGACAAGAACTGGCAGATTAGTTGGTCAGAGAAGCAGCTGGAACCACTGAGGGGAACAGGTAAAAGGGGCACCACGAAGGATGGATTACCTCACCAAGAGATGAAATTATTTAAATTAAAATGAGCTTTACACCATGCCAACTCCTTTGCTGAATAAAAACAGGGAAGTGGAATGCAAAGGATCAGGACTTGAGAAACATAGAAATTTTAGTCTAGCACCTCTGTATTTTTTTCATTCTTGCTGAAAGGCACGAGGTGCTGACAGCTCTGAGATGTTGATTCAGTCTGATTTCATTTTGAGGGAACATCTGGCTTAAGTCTGCTAGGTTCTGTTTATAACAAGGGCAGAGGCACCTCCCAAGGAGGTTAATATCTCATATTCTAATTTCCCCATCCCACTAATGATACAATTAATTGTGTTCTTGAGTTGCCTGATTCCTTTGACTTCAGAAAAAATATAGACAAGAATTTTAAATATCTAAAAGTAAGACAGCTAAAGCCAGGTGAGTTGAATCCTGTCTTCAAAACGTGGCCCAAGGGTTGGATGTGCAACTCTGTTACCTAGAGAAGGATGTTTTTCTACCTGTAACAAAAAAATATGCAGGTCACATCTTTTGCTCCTGAATGTGTGATAACTTTGATTAAACTACCAGATTAAATTCTCTTGGTTTAGATTTTAAACTTGTTTCAAACAAGGTTAGATGGCATTTAAGTTCCCTATCACTGTGTCTCCAGTAATGAAAATTAGTCTAATGGGCTCAGGTACCCATTATTCAGGCTAAATTAGCTTCCTGGGAGAGATCCCTGTAAAGTAGCCATCATGATGAAGAATGTACCAATTAAAAAAAGTAAACCAACCTGATTATTGACATATTCTGAATTTCTTTTAAAACTTTTTCCTCTTTTGCAAGCTTCTGCCTGTTGTAGAATCCTGGGCACTATCAAATAGAGAGAAGCATAATAGAAGAGAATGAAGAGAAAGGAGGGAACTGCTCCATGTCTTGTTATTGCCACTGTTTAGACTGTATATTGAATTATTCTTGAAAGAATATTGTCCTTTCTGGATATTCCTGGAGATCATACAGGCCCTCCTCTTCCCCACTGCCTGTGATCAGATGATACATCCTGAATATCATGGTTGCTTGTATAGAAAAGTAATCAAGAGTACTTAAAATATATATATTTTAGCTGCCTATTAATGGAATTTAATATCTGGGAGCAGAGAACACCAAAGGCCACTTGGCAAGTCAGCTTTTCACAAAAGTTATAGAAACATTGTGGTGTTCTGTTTCTATTGATGCAGTGATTGCTGAGATTACATGGATGATCACAGAGGCTTTCTTTTGATGGAATTTCTTATGATTAAATGAGGAAATGGGATTTTGGAAGACCTGGATTGTATAAGTAATCAAAGTTTCAAAGGATGAAACCAGAAGCACACCCTGGATTCAGTTTTAAGGAACATCTGTCCCGTTTTCAGAAGTCATTTGAGCTGAGAGCAGCTTTTGTTGCAGAGATGTAAAATATCACTCTGGTAATAGCAGGATAAAAATTATACAAGTGACTTTGCTACTGCAGCTCAAACTCTACCACCTCAGTTCTGATGCATCTTCTCTGGCAATGTTTAGGAGTATCCTGGTCCTTGGAATGGAATGGGTGTGTGTTTGCATCTCTGAGAGATGAGGTTAGCAGCACGAAATTCCATTGGAACACACACTTGCATCCACGCTTTCAGGCATGTTCCAAGTGTGCCAAAGTGACATGTCACATAAAGGTGAATTAGTCATGACTTCCAGAAAAACAAAATTGCTCTTTTGAAGAATGGTCCTCAGTGACTTAGGTGGTCCTGGCACATCCTGGATCTCCTTTCCACATCTGTGAAATGGGAAAATAACACTTACCTACTTCCAAGAGATGTTTCACTGACTAGATTTTATGAAGCACAAGCCTCCTGTGGAATGAGTGCAAAGTATTACTCTATTTAT
This sequence comes from Fringilla coelebs, assembly GCF_963513975.1. Classification (NCBI taxonomy): domain Eukaryota; kingdom Metazoa; phylum Chordata; class Aves; order Passeriformes; family Fringillidae; genus Fringilla; species Fringilla coelebs. The sequence continues at coordinate 70,108,759 of NC_140033.1, forward strand.
TTTTATGAACTTTCTGTTTTACTGCAGTAGGAAAGCTTAAATTATCCATAGAGTTCTTGAGCACATTGGGGAAGCCAAAGATCCTGATTTTGCCCACTGTGCTCCTGGCAAAGAAAAGACCCAAGGGAGACTCCTAAATGAAAAATATAAACAAAACCCTGAAGCTACTCAGATCCTTAGAAGATTAGATTTTTGAAAATATGTTCTTTATAAGATAAGTTAAATGCATTCTTTCCCTTATTTTTTTCCTCTGGTTTGGTCACAGGTTGCTCCAGGCACCCAAATGGGGGTATTCAATCCCTTGCTTTATTGATCCTGACTCATGCCATGGTGCCCTGTCCTCCCTGAGGCCACCACTAGCTGTGGATTTAACAGGTCCAGCAAGGAGAAGGAGAGGTTCCAGAAGCTGTCATTCAGCCTGGGATCCATTCTTCACTCTTTCCTTCTCATCCACCCCTCCATAAAATTTATTATTGCCATGACAGGCAATACTTGAATTTCCAGTTATACTGCAGAGCTCTTTCATGGGGTGATGTTTGAGGGGGAGGTTTAGTGAACATCTCACAAGTGGGAAAATTGCCTGTGAGACCAGAGAGTGCTCTTTCTGTCACTCACATGGAGGAGAGGCAGGAGAAAGTGGAAGTGTATTTTTATGTGAATTCTTCTTCCCAAGGTACTCTGGGAGCTGGTCACATAAAAGATGAAAGTAGGTGGGCTAGGCATCACTTTTAGATTTTGTCTGCAGAGACATTTTCCTTTTCCCTTTACTGATGCCAGTGATTCAGAATTCTGCTGTAACTCTTCATGTTTAGATTTCAGTAAGTGGTAAACTCATTATCTCACATTTGGATTTACAGTGAGATTTGTTTTTTTGGAGCCTGTTGAGGGAGGGAAGGTTGTGGAACAACATTAGGAGCATTTGGCAGGGAGCACTGTAGGGATGAGAGGAATGCTGCAGGTTGGGTGTACAGGGTGGGAGATCCCCTACCCTGTGACCACAGCAGAAGTGACTGAAGTGTCTAAGTGGGCAGGAAAGGAAAATGCCTTTAGTTTGGTCTCAAATGCCTGTATTCTACATATGCCTACTTCTCAGATTGGTACAGACTGATACAGCTGGGAAATTTGTTTCATTCTTCCCACTGACGAAGAATGCTTCCCGTCCCTACTGCTTTCCCACTATCTCTGGACTATATATTCTTTCCAGAAGACTTGTATTCAAGTCCCACTTTGAGTAATTGAGTGACTAGTTCACCAGAAAAAAAAAACCACCAGAATTTAAAACAAGTAAATGCAACTTGGATGAGTAACAAAATTAGCAGTTTTGTGCTTACCTGCAGTGATGCAATGAACAGTCCAGGTGGATCATAGCTGTGGCCAAAGCTCTCAGCACCACTTTTTAAATTTATTTCTTTTTTTGTTGTTGTTGTTTTTTTGTTTTTGTCCCAACCACCATTTTCTTAAGAGCTGTGATGTTAAAGCTTTGGTTCTGTGTTCATTAATGGCCATTAATGGCACAAAGTGATCTACTGCAAGATATTGTACTTAGAGAAGAGACTTGTGCATGTCTTCTGTGGGTATCAGCAGAATGGGACAGCTTATCAAGAGTTTATATTGCCTTCAAGATTTTATTTAGTGTCTGTGTTGTATTTATGTTAGAGGACAGTTGTTACCTAGCCCAATGTGAAGGGAGATAAGAACAGATGATGAACAGCCTACTGTAATGCCTATGACTAAAAAATTTGCCATTATAAATTTCTCATTATGTTTGATAGGGCAGCATGAACTGATACAAGTCCAGTGCTTTTTGTTGGGTGGCCTTGGGGATTTTGACCTGGTACAGACAAGGCCTAGACCTGGGTGCAAGATGTGGCATTTAAAGTACTTTTAGTCTTCTGTGTATTCTTGGGAAGAATCTGCTCAGCACTCCTCAGGATGAGCCCCCATGTCCACCTGGGAATAATGCTCACCTGCTCCATGGGGATCTGTGAAAGTAAACCAATTATTCCTCTAGCTGTGTTTGTACAGCACTTTAAAGATAAAAAAAATGCACTGTGATTGTAAGTGGTGTTCTCTACATTACATTTCCTATGTAGCTACATTTTTTTTCCTCAGATTCTAAGATATATTTTAATTTTTCTTACATGTACTAGAACATTATTCTATCTCTAGCTAAACAGGGTACTGTGGAAGTGTAGGGAAAGAAATTGATCCATCTCCTGTGTTATACACTCTGTGCTTTTATGATATTTCTGTGAACTGCTTTCATCAAGTTAGTAAGGATTTGTCAAGGTGTTTACCTGTTGGGAATCTCAACATGATTTCTTGAGGGTGCAATCTGGGGCTGAGTTATGTGTTCTCCTCTTCTGCTCTTCTACCTATTTGTACATCAAAGTCTCCACCAGTGTAATTCTTTCAGGCCTGCTCTTTATTCAGCAGTTGCAGTACAAAACAAATGTATGTTGTGCTTAGAGGATGCTTTATTTCATATACATTCATCCACCTGATGAAATGAATACATTGAGTGCACACAAGCAGAGATGCCTTGTCTGGAAAGGCAGTGGTAGCTTGTGCCCCACTCCACAGAATGCAGTATAAAGAAGGGTGTGTTGGTGGTCTAAGCCAAAATTAGCAATGAAAATTTTAGGTAAGTATCAGGAAATATTTTTTATACTGAGTTCAGGCAGTGGAACAGCCTCCCAAGGAGCATGATGGAAAGCCCATTGCCAGTGTCAATTAAAACTGGACTGGGAAATATGCTGTGGGGAACAACCCTGCACAAGTCTAGATGACCTAATAATTCTTTTCCATCTGCAATGCTTATGCCTGAGATTCAGAGTTATGTATTGCAATATGATTTCTTCCTGACTGAGAGAGACTGAAGCCTTTTTCTCTCATGCAGGATTATTTTCACACTAGCCAAAAATTTCATACACACTAAAAACTAGTAGAGGAAAAGAAAGCAGAACCAGGTCCAAGACATTACCCCACTCAATTTGCACCTGCTGTCAGAGTGGTCATAAAAAGCAACCCCAGACATTGTTCCTGTGGATGAAAATTTGAGAGGGATCAGGCTTGACAGAGACCATGGACAGGGCAAGGAAATCCTTTGCAGACAAAGGTGCTCTTTAAGGAGAAATTACAGAATTTTTATTTCTGTTAACCACTACTGAGTCCTGTCTCCTCTGTGGCTGCAGTCATTGTTGGGGAGCCATGGCTGATGGTAAGGGACATAACACGAAGTGCCCACCTATGTGCAGTTTTGGGGGGAGCAAAATTTTCCTACCATGATTTAGATTTAGGCATGGAGAATAATCAGTGATGCACCACAGAAAGACCCTTTTTTTTTTTTTCCATTTAAAGGTTAGAGTAGTACATCATCTTGCTGCTTCCATTCTATGCATTTAAGACACAGTCTGTCCTGCCACTAATTGAGAAGTTAACTTGTACATGAAGAAACCAGTTTAGCAGTGTCAGTAAAAGAATTGGTAATTTTTCTGCTAGCAAGGTTCCACACTGGCAAAATAAAACCCTTTCAAACTGAGACATGCTGTCTACCTGTTCCTTAGATATTTTTTTGACTGAAATTTGCAAACCTGGGTTTTCCTTGCTTCTCTTTCCTCCTGTTGGTTTTCTCCCTTGGCAGCATTCTAAAGCTGAGGGGAAACTTGTGGTAGCACCTGCCCTCCTTTCCTGGATCAAAGATGGCATAAAATAGCTGTTGCTCTGCAAAGACCTCCCTACCCTCCTAGCAAAGTCCACAGTAATAACAATAAACTTTGGTGATGGGGTATTGAGTACCAAGGCTGGAATGCTCCCAGTGTGGGCAGGAAGGAGGCCACATGGGCCAGGGCTGTGAGCTCGCACTGGAAATCTGCTCCCAAACTTTGTGTAGCCTTTCAAACCTCTGCAAACAATCTGTCTGTAAAACAGCCTTCTACCCAAGTCACTGACGAGTCTCACCCAGTTTGCTCCTTCCTGATGTCTTGTTTAAAACCTGCTGCTTCAATATTAGCTTGAATCAGCCCTTTTGAACATTTACTTACGCTTATTTGGCTTTCCCTCTTTGCCTTTTCTCTTGTCCCTGATCTCTTTTTTTTTTTTATCCATATGACTCCATTTCTATTTGCATATATGCTGCTATGAAAAAGATAAACTAATGGTGCCAGCCCTCCAGCAAGGACTTTGAGGGACTTTCTTGTCTCTCTGACTAATTCCTTTTGTGGCCTTGGGAAAGTCACTTATCTTGTCTTTCTTAGTTTTCCCTACAAAAAATGGAGTTAGCAAGGTTACACTGACATCCAAGAGATCCTGTTTCTGTTGCACTAGGAAGTCAGCCATCTCCAAATACAGGTTTATTCCATGTGAGATAATTAAAAGCTTAGGTGTTGTGATATCGTGGATTAATTTTAGCCTCCCTGGTCAGCACTGACCACATCACTGAGGGGAAAAATTCTGAATTAAAATGAAGAGCTGAAAAAGTACTAAGTACTTGTTGTTATTAATCATCGTGTTATTTATTGCTGTTTATCTTGTAATTATTGCTTGGGAAATAAAAAAATCTATCACTGCTCTGTGCCAGCTCTAGCTGCAGCTGTGGATTTAGAGACGAAATTCAGTCTTCAGCCTTTCCCTGGGGCTGATGGACTTCTCCTTTCAAAGTAGGACACTTCTATCTGATGGCATTAACCATAAAATCCCCCATTTCAAGTCTATGATATCCTGAAGGACAACGGCTCATTTCATTTCTTATCAAGAAATCGGGCAGATCAGTCATATTTCCCGAATCAAATGACATTTTCAGAAAATTCATTTGAACCAAAAATGAGGTTTCCTCTCCACAGACTCCAATTAGTTTAAAAGTGGTTTTCTGATGAAAATTCTTGAAATAACTGAGCTGTATGAAGAAAAATCTATATCTATATATGTATGTATATAGATATATGTACACATGCACAGCCGCTGTGAAAGCCATAGCCAGAGTACCCTATCAAGCAGTATAAATCTTTAATTTTGCCAATCAGCAGTAATGGTGAAATACCTTAAGCTTTTTTCCTCTGCTTCCTCCTCGTTTTCCCTCCTCTCATCCCATCACTCTGGCTATTCCAGTGGGAGCGAACGCACTCATTTTCTCCCTAAGTACACAAAATTAGCTGCTTATCTGTTGATCTTCTTACATGATCCTTTAAAAATCCTTTCTCTCTCTGTGTGTCCAAGGCCGCTTTTGCCTTCAGAGGAAGCCCAGACAAGCCAATCCTCAGCCTTTCCCTTACCCACTCACAGGGGGCCTGGGCCTAATTAAATTGCTCTCAAAGACAAGAAGGGATGAATTTCCTTCTTTCCATCTCCCTTGTCACCCATTTAACTCAGCTGAGATCCATTGGTTCCTTTTTAGTTATGTTAAAATGGAAAGGGGGGAGCCTGCTTTGGGGGGGACAGGCAGGGAAGGGAGAGGAAAGGAGAGGAGGAGGAGGAGCAGGAGGTGCGTGGGCAGAGCTGCCAAGGTGCAGCATCCCAGGCACAAACAAAGCAGCCAAACCAGGGGAAATGGGAGGTGACTGGAAAAGGGCAAGCAGCAGGACAGCTGCTGGTTTTCTCTGGCTGGGACCTCCTCTGTGCTTTTTATTGTCTGTTTCTGTACTCAAAAAAGAGTACAGAAGAAAAATGTGGCATTAAAAAAAAAGACGAGAAAATATCTACGCACATTTCTGTGCATTTATGTCCTCTTTCAGAGGAATGCTTGCTTCCTGCCCCACTCCTCCCAATGCCTTTCTTCAGTGAATGAGGAACCCTAGAAAATTAGGATGATCCTTGTTCTGCCCGTGTGGCATCACCCAGGAGGGCAGAAGTGGCTGATTTGCTTTGTCCCTCGGGCTGGTTGCACAGGGAGAGGGTGAAGGGGAGTGCCAGGGCTCAGGACTGTGCCCATGCCCAGGGAAGGACATCCCTGGCCCTGCCAATGCCAGGATCTCCATGCCAGCCAAAGCCCAGGCCTAGGAAGAGCCAAGAAATTAGCCTTTGAAGGTCACAAAGTTGTTGCTTCTTTCTTTTTCTTTTCCACCCCTCTCCCCCCACCACCACCTCTCCCTCCTCAGCGCCCCATCCTCCTCCTCCATCACCCAAACCCCAAACACATCTGAGGGAAGCCGTTCAATTAAATCTCTCCTGACTCCAGCTGGCTCCTGAGTGAAAGGTCAGCAGTGTCCGGGAGGGAGAGGCGTGCGCGAGGAGGAGCCGGAGCTGCTGCTGCAGCCTGCCTCCCTCCCTCCCTAATGATACCCAATGGTCAATCACTCCCCAGCAGAGCCAGAGAAGCCCTGAAGCATCATTGTGGTCGGCAGCGATCGATCAGGTGGTTTTTTTTTGTTTTTAAAAAAAAAAAGATGATAATGATAACCCGTGGCCATAATGTCAGGGAGTTGGCGGTGCCTCTCGGAGGCCGCGCGCGCTCCGCCTGCCAGCGCCGGGGAGAGGCTTGGAGGGGCTCAGCAAAGCCTCTTCCCCCCACTGAGCCCACTTAGCCCTGCCTTAAAGACAGCTAATTAGACCGAGGGCTGTTATGTCTGCTTGCAGCAGAGCTGGAGAGAGGAGGGCCCGCTGCCAATGGCGAGCGGGACTTGAGCAACCTTTGTTTTAGAGAGGCTTCCAGTTAACTGGAGGTGATCACACAGAGGCACGGCCATAAATAATGCATACCTGGATGCGAGGGGGTGGTGGTGATCCACTGCTCCCCACCCTGTGCTGTTGGGGGGCCTCTATTTTGAGACAGATTAGTGCTCCGTATTGCCAGGCAGGCTGAGGTAATCGCGGGTCCGCGCCGGAGTTGGAGATCTGAAAATCACCGGGAGGTGCTTATCAACATGCGATCTGAGCGCTGGTGGATGTGTACAGACCTTTTAAAATTCTATTAGTACGTGTCTGAGTAGATTGTGGGGAAAATACAAACAGTCTTCTAAAGAAAAACTGTCAGGGCCTCTGCCTAAATCTCCTACCCTGCAGCCGAAGCGTGGACTTCTGTTTTTATGGATAAACGTGATTTGTCTTTTAACTGTTGAGATTACACACTCACTGGAAGGACTGCAGACCCTACTTGGAAGAGGAAATCTTCCCCTTATCCCAGTGTACACTTTATCAGAAAAATAATAATCAAACCTGGGGGCTCTCTGTCCCTTTCGTCTGTTGAGGAGATATAGGACAAATAACTCCATGGCAATAATTTTCTATCCCAACACAGTTGGCTTTTTTTTGGTAGTTGTCACGTTATTTTCTGCATCATTTGATGTACAAAACTACATTTTCCTCTGCACCTATTAAACTATTTGATGATGCCTTTTATTTTGCACTATAATTGGGAAAGCAATCATGTGATAAAATCTAAGTTTGTTGTGAAATAAAATAAGCAATGTTGAAAACATCCAAATTATATTGTCCGAGAAAGTTTCTCAGAGATTCTGTTCATGCAGTGAAATTATACTATTATTATTTTTTAAAGTTTTTTGCACTTTTGAGAAGAAATCTTTGAGCATTATAAGATACTTCTAATAGACATAACAGTAGTGCCTTGTGATTCTGCCACTACCTCTCTTGCAGCAAGAGTGCTAAAATAACTGTGGTCTCAAACAGGACATTTCTCTCTTTTCTTGTGCAGCTGATTTGTGTATGTGAAATCTGCATCTGTTTGTCTGGTTGAGCCAGTAAAGAAAAACTGTCAGGAGTATGTATTAACATGCACTAGGAGGACTGGAAGCTCTGTGAAGGCTTTGAGAAACACACAGGACAACTTTTGATGACCTTTGGTAAAGAATTACAAAAAACCTGTGTGACTTTTCCTTATGAAACTTCAATTAAAAACAGAGGCATAATTTTAGAGGAGCTGAAAATGGGTCTGACCATGTTGGGAGCCAGCAGACAATATGCAGAAGCTTTTATCATGTATTTGACCTCATTAGAAGGATCCAGGTTTCACCTAGAACAGTGGGCACAACAATTAATTGTATTTTATTTTTCCCAAGCTAGTAAATTGACCTAAAAACCTGCAACTTTATATTCCTGTAAGTTTAGAGTGTGTATAGGAAGCATATATGGGACTCATTAATTCTTTAACCTGTTGAAAACAAAAGCTGTAATAACCATGATGAGGCATCAATAGAGAGAGGGTGTTTTTCTGGATAAAATGTTATAATCTCATTTTTCTATTGGGACAAAAGAATTTTTCATACCTGGGCATCAGTTATCTATGAATAATGGTGTTGTACATAAGGTCAGTGACAGTTCTAGGGAGATTCCTTAGAGAAAAAACCCAAATGAAATGTGGGAAATGTAGTGTTTGAGAAAGTCCAGGTAGCCTGTTAAGAGTAGCACTCTTCTGCTTAATGAGGTTTGCAGAACTGCTGGTGAGGGGCAAAGCGTTGCTCCCTTCTCCTGCCCACCCCTCATTCCCCAGTTTTGCTGTCAAGAGTTATTACAGACAGGAACAAGGGGTGGAAGTGTTCTGGTTTCCAGTGCAGCCCTGGGGTCCAGGCCTTGTTTTTGCTCCTGAATCTTCCCGTATAAAAGTGGGGGGAGAAGAAGAGGGTGACTTCAGCAGCTCTCAGTTCCTCCTACTGTCCTACAGCTCAATTTTGTTCTTAATGAATTTCAAAATCAGCAAATGGTAAAATCTTACGGTCTCATCCAAAGGACACCGAGTAACTTCCACTGGGCACTGCTGCAGCGTATTCTAATTAATATTTTTTTGATCTAGGATAAATGCAGAAGTGTAAGCACACTTTGCTACCACAGTCATCCAGACTAATCCCATTTGCTACAGCTGAACTATGAGACCAAATAGCAAAGGGACCACACACACACAAGCAGCCACTGACTCCCCATTCAGCTTTTGAATGCCAAGTGCTGCTAGATGCTAGTGAGTTATTTCATGGTGTGCTTATCTCCCTTTAGCAATCCAAAGTACCAGCTTTGTTACTCTGGTACCAGACCATTACAAACATCAGAGACTCCTGTAACTAGGAGTAGGAAAGCTTCAGGTGTGCATTGGTCTTAAAAGAAACAACAAATACATGAAGCCATATGCTGCAGAGTAAATACCTGAGGATGAAAGGTGTTCTTGTTTTATAGACTTTTGAAATCTTCCTATCCAACACTGTGTGTAGGGTACTGCACTATTCTCTTTGTGAAACTGGATTACAAACTGCTGTTGTAATAATGAATGAATCTAAACAGTGGTGGCTTTTCTTACAGTTTCTTTGTTGATTCTTTAACTACTTTGTTTCTGCTGTACTGAGCTGAACACTGCTTCTTGTAGACTAACATCTAAAGCACTTTTATTTTTCCTGCTTTATTCATAGCTCCTGTTTCATCCCATGTTATCTTTAGACTCTTCAGTACTGTCCAACACTGTTTAGTTTCTCAGAGAAGTAGGTGGGTGTGAAGTAATGTGGGAGGACATTTTGATTCCATTTGGCTGCAAAACATCCCAGGAAAAATGAATTAACCTTAGCACTGGTACCAAATTTTCTATGCATTGAATTTGCAAATTATTCACCCAAATACTGACTTGACTACTCACTGTCTGAATAGATAACAGATGTTCAACCCTAAAATATAGGGGCTTTTGGTCATTAAAAATCATTTGAATAGTGCGTTGCTTACCTAGTATAACACAACTGATGCAGAGATGTGGCATACTTAATTCAGAAAGAGCTTAAAAAAGTAATTGTAAACATGACCTCATAATACTTTATTTCCTCTGGGTGATTCTGTGTCAGATTTACTTAGAGTTAAAATCAGAGCCTCTCTGTTAAATACCAGCGCTATAAAAAACAAAATCAAGCAAACAACAACACGCTCACAACCACCTGAAAAAGCAAATGGTACTACATTGTTTTTGTCATTTAAGTCATTGTCAGATATCAAAATTATATTTGCCACTGATCTCTCTAAACACTTTTAATTTTCTAAATTTAACAAGTGGTTTTGATTGCATTAATATCTGAAGTGTGAGGTTTTGTGTGGTTTCTGTAGGACTGCCTGCGGAGTCAAGGCTGTGGACGAGGATGCCCAAATCTGAGCTGTTCCAAAGTGCTTGATGGTACTCAAGTTCTCAGAAAGCAGTGGTGTTTCAGGAAAAAAAATGACTCCTACCTTAAATCATGCTAAGCCATGTGTTCACACCCCCTCTGCGAACCCATTTTTCCTGGCACACCGAGTGTTGCGGGATAGCGTGATTGCTCGAAAAGCTCCTAAAGTTACCCGTGCTAAACCAAACTGAACAAAACAAACCACCAAACACATTCAGCACTGAGCTGCAGATGAGCATTTCTAGAACTCAGGCCCCTGCTGAGGCCTGAGGACTGTGCCCATTGCACCCCTGCCAGCGTTGGCTGCCTGCCCTGGTGGGGACGCGTTGCCAGCGGCTCCTTAGGCTGCCGGGAGGGTCAATTGCAGCAGTAATCTTCAAACTGCAGGTACCCAGTTCATTCTTCAGTCAGCCTGAAAAATGTCAGAATATCAGGCTCTTACCTCTTTTTGAGAGTTTAAAGCTGTTGTAACCACTCTTATGGTCTCCGCTGCCTAATTCAGTGCCAAGTAAAGGATGTTTGTACGTTTACGCTGCCATATATAAATGATCACTGCATTAAGCATTTATAGCAAATTTTACTCTTTCAGGTTCCCAAACCACTTTAAGAATTTAAAGCCAATGTAAATGATAAAAAGGGATGGGTCTGGTTGAACTACTTAAAATGAATAATTAATTTGACAAATCTATTTCTTTTTCCTTATTTGCAAATTATTCAAGTGCAGAGTTAAGTTCTTTTGTTCAACAGCTGAAGTTATTTGATTAATAGTTTAGGCAAAGTATTTCAGTCTGCTAATTGCCTGCAAGCTGTTTCACATGGCAATTATGACATACTTTATCTATTTATAATTGATTGTTTTACCTGCTAAACAATGACCTGCCATACATGACATGGTTTTATTCCTCCATGTTGCTTGACTAACTTTATTCAGTTAATTTTTAACATTCAGGAAAAGGACTGAATGTAGTTCAAACCAGGAAAATCTGGAAAAATACCCATGGAAGCATCCTTTGCAGGACAATTTCATGCAGTCTTTCTTGAGAACGTGTTAGAAAGACCTTGCTAGATATTTCAAGGACATAGAAAGACAACTGACATTTTTTTGGTTTTCTAGATCAAAGTGGAAAAATTTGAAGTCGAGCCTAGGTGAGATTCAAGCTAGCAGGATGTAGGCTGGTTCTAGTACCTTGTCAGGCTGTTGATTTCTTACCTTAGAGTTGGAAAAATCTGATCCTGTTGACCATCTCAGCAAAAGCCATCCCACTCAATGAAGCCAGAAAGGCCTTAAACTAAGTGTGGATTTGAGTAATAATATAAGAAAATTGCAGCAAATATGTACTCTGTGTGAATTGCAACCAGCCCACCAGACAGACATGCAACGAAGCCAAGTGATAAGGGACATATTGGATTGTAAAAGAATTGCTAAACAAACTTTCAAGCACTTTGTTAATAGATGAGCAGAGGCAGTATTAATATATGTGAAGAAATGTCACAGAGTTAATATTTCTGAAACTTGGTAAGATGTCATAGTGCTGGAGTCACAGATATTGATTACAATTTTTAACTCTCTTAATAAGGAAGAGGTGCTGGAGATGGAATACTGTATCAAACACTGTATGTTGAAGAGTCAAAAATAATGTAGTAACAGGAACTTGGTACTTCTGAGTCAAAATATAATTACAGATTCCAGTGTACGTTACACAAAATAAAAAGCAACCAAAAAACCCCAACCACAGGGACAGTGAGAAGAGCTGCTCTATCACCATTTTTTCTTTGTTGTGGGGAGAAAAAAAAAATCTATCATAGTAGTGTTTAAACTGGGGAATATTTTCTAAGGTTTTGTTTTGCCAGCACCAGAATTCCCTAGAGCTTCCAAAAATAGTAGCAGATAACCTCAGAGTGTGGAGATTGCTCTTGCACAAGGAAGTTCAGAACTGAACATAATTTTGATGGAAAAAGAGATAAATTTTGCCCACCAGTGACCATCAAACAGGAAGAACTGTTAAACAACGTGAGTACATTTACTTTATAAGTATGAACTGTATATGACACCGAGTAGTTATACTTAGATGTTTTAGGGGGGCAGTTCTTCCAAGCCTGAATCAGTTAGCATAACTGAACAGGAATGGAAATTTTAATTAGTAAGTATTAATGAATGCTGGGAATTGTTCAAGGACATAAACTCGCACGCAAAAATGTACAGTAATCAAAATGTCCTGATTAAACCACAAAAAAGTACTGCAAAACCAGAAAATAGTGATTTTTCAAGAATGGGAAAAAGCAGGCATAAGTTATACGTTTTGACTTATAAGTAACTGATAAAATAAATTAACAACTCTGTTAAACATCAATGGCCAATATGGTTAAAAACAACAAGAAGGCAATTTGAAAACATTTTAGCATCAAAAAGAATCTTAGGTCAGATATAGTTCCACTGAATATGCAGATGGTGGAAATCATAAATAATGACGCAGATAAGGCAGAAATGTTTAATAAATATTTCTGTTCTGCACTTGGAATGAAACAGGAGGATGTATCCATCCCATATGATGTTGTGGATGGAAATGAAAGTTTGCCATCTGTAACAAAGAAAGAGGTAAGGCAGCAACTGCTGAAATTGAATATATTCATATCAACAGCCTTAGATTATTTTAGACCCAAAAGTCTCAAAGAAGCTAAAAACAATGCTAAATTTAGCCAGTTTACCAAAATGTAGGAAATGGAGATATTGACCCTGCTTTGTTGTCTTGTAGGCACTTAATTTTCCTGCTTTGGAAGACTAGTGGAAAAACCTTACCCCCATTCTGTGATACAAAACAAATCTCACTGAACAAACATAAACCCTTTTATTTATACCTTAGAGCATTCCTTAGGCTGATAAAAACATGGTGATGTTGATGGTCTTTGTTATGAGAAGGATGATCTAATTTTATAGACTAATTTGAATTGCCTGGTTAACAGCCAAGAACCAGCAAAGTATCTTTAAATGCAGCCAAAAGCAAAGTAGAACATTTAGGAAGAAGAATTAGGGAGACTCTCTGAAAACAGTGAGTCAGAACTGGGCTTGGAAGGGTTCTCATATATTATTACCACAAAATACATTTGAAATGAGATCAGATTTGTCTCTAAGAGTCCTTATGGAAAAAAAAATAAAATCTATTCTCTATGCATACCAATGGTCAAGCTTGACTATGACAGTCACTTTTTTCCTAGTCTGGGAGTTTATGAAAAGAAAGAAAAAAAGTAGAGAAAACATTTTTGAAAATTATTTGTGAAATAAAAGTGTAGCAAAAGCATTTGGGTTTCAGTTAAGCAAATCCCTGGAGGATTTTTTTTTTTTTGCAATGCTTTCAAAGGGACCTGATTTGACTACTAAGGTGCAGCAGTTCTGTGGTAGAATTCAGTTTCCTAGCATGGATGGTACTTCACGTAGGTAGGTGCTTCTCTTAGCAGAAGACTCATAAAACCTTATAGTAAATACAGCACCCTCTACAAAATTTTTGAAACATCTGTATGTACAGCAAGGGTCCAGATGTTTTCAAGAGCAAATGTTCAAAACCTGTGGCAGTGGAGAGTTCAGAAATGTGCACTCCTGTTGAACCAAGCCTACCCGAGTCACACGAAGGGAAAACTGAAGCTGGAGGAGTGCCAGACCATTTTTTGTGTTTAACAGCAGATCACTTTTTCAGCATCACCAAGGAGTTATCTGTCTTTAAGACAAGTGTTCCTGACCTCCATATTCTTCTTCAGCCAAGCTGGCAGCTGTGAGCAAAAGGGCAGCAGCAGACCTGAGTTCAGAAATGTTCATCACATTGAAAACGGTGTAGCTACCTTGGTGTCGTCCTTACCATAGCTTCTATTTGGCTTGAATCTTGGACAAAAATTGTTCCCATCTTCTTGAGAAATAGCACACAGCTGCACCAGCAGCAGTACACCTCAAAGCATCCAGTTACAAAGGATGAACTAGCCCACCACCCAGATGAGTTCCATCTATTTCTCCAAAATGTTTTACTCTGTAGCCATCAGGAAATCATAACATTCTTTTGTGCTTTGGTATTTTGATGTCAGTGGGATTTGGTGGGATTTCCCAGGCTTGCATCTCCTTTCCACTGTGGGTGGCTGCAGACAGTTACCCTTCGAAAGCACATTTGGGGGGTTGTTTTGCAGAGCATGGATGCCAGTTAGCTGGAAAAATTAAGTTAGACTCTTAAACAGTGCTTTGAACTCTTTTAGGGGAAAAAAAAAATAATTAATTCCAGCTCTGGAAAGCTGGATGCACCCTCAAAAGAAATTTTTGAGGGAATTCTGCAGAGCACCTACATTCTTGCAGAGCAAAATGGAGGCAAGTTAGAAAGGCCTCTGAAGAGAATGAAGGGTGTGTAGGAGTCAGTGTAGGACACTGGTTATGCAGCAGCAATTGATGTTCTAGAATAATATCTTGTCTGAGTCATAGCAGCATAATCATTGCCTAGGTGTGGAGATTTACAGTAACAACTGGGCTCTTCAAATGATTCACTGCGTGGCCCTCAGCAAACTACTTAATTTTGCCTTTCAATTTCCTTGGCTATGAAATGGGGATAATTATATTTCTGGAGCTTTATAAACACTTTGGGATCTATAGCTGGAGAATGCATAAATGTGCTAAGCAACAACACCAGATTTTTTTTTTTTCTTTTCTTCTAGTTAAGACCCTTAAAGACCAGCTTCACCTACTTGTCATTGTGGAGGTGGTCTACCTGAAGCTGATAGAGTACAAAATTGCTCTGGAGCAAAGTTATAGCAAAACTACCTTCTTTGTCATCTTTGTTCTTTGTTAGGGACTTTTCCTGTTCTGTGTCTGATTTTTTTAAAGGCTCTTATCAAGTCTCTGCTTTTCAATCGAAGCAAATATCTCTGTGGTGATGCCAGACTCATCTCTCAGACTTGTAGTGGCTGCTGCAGTGCGAGATGTGTTTGGGAGAGGAGCAAGCCCCATGGAAATCATATCACTGACACCGACAGCAGTCACAAATTTGGCTCTAATTTGGGAATATATAGCAACTATCTTCCTCATCTAGGGCCATTTCTGCTCTAAAACATTAACAAGAAAAATTTGATTTTGAATTTAATAATGAAACAACACTTTGATGGAATATAAAGATGCTTAGAAAATTATGGGGGCAGTAAGGTAATTTTCTGAATTATAATTTATCTGACACCTTAATGACAATACCTATATTTTTTTTCCCCAATGCAACATCCACTCTACTATGTATGCTTACCATTAAATCATTATATTCTAGGAGTTGCCAATAGTTAAGGGTTCTTCTCTGCTTCCCACCCTTTCTTGGCAGTTGTCCCTCTCCCAGACAGAGGTTTGAACACGAGGATCAGCTCCTGGATGGGACAGGAGAAGCACTGCTATGCCAGGACTTTTGCTGCCCAGCTCTGACTCCCACACACCCCTCAGCCATTGTCATCTTTGCTTTTCCCACCCAAAGGTCTAAAACCCAGTGCTAGTGAGAAAAGAAAGTTTATGTGTTGATCAAAGTCTAATGCTTTTATGTTCCCAGCTCTCCTGTCCCCTGTTGGTTGTATTTTGTTATTTGCTATAATGTCAATATTTTATCTGAAGATCAACTGCTATCAAATAGGATATTTTTGGTTCCACTGATAATGTTGTTGATTTGCTGCAGTTTCTCACACAATATAAGGAACTCAGGAAAAAAAAAAATCTTCTCTTTCCCAGAAAGGAGAGAAAAATTGAATGTGTTTTGATCTAATGTGATTTTGATGATACATGTAATGTTTCTCTGGCTGATTTTGCAATTCATTTAGGTTTTTACGCAGAAGGTTCAAAAGCAAAGTTGTACCTCCAAGATTTACTGATAAATAATTTTTTCTGCAGTTCTTTCTCTGTTTTATCTCTGTCACAGGCTGATACAAAGAGGTAAAAAGAAAATAACTGACTGGATAAAAGTAGGACTACCCCTTTTAAAAGCTGGGAAGTAGTAAGAAGAGAGTGTCTGCAGACTACAGCTTGCTTTGGTCTAGGGAATCAATTTGTTTCCTATTACCTTCTGGTAATTTGTTCTGTTTCCTAAGTTGAGCCATGAGCTCAGGGTTAACAGGCAGGGAGACAAGGTCTCTTCTAGGCAGGAAAATTTCCAATAACAACTTGAGAATATCACTGTTTTACCTTATTGCTTTCATAATGATGACAGAAGATACTGATTTGCATGAAAATTTTGTCTTAATTAAATTGAGACATTGCTGCTGATAAAAGTTTTATATCTGCAACTTAAACCCACTGACTAGAAATGCAAACTCACTAGATAGGCAAAAGCTTTCTGGATGTACACTTGGGTGATTTTCTGTCTTGCTCTTTGTCTTTTTTCTCGTTCCAGCAAGGCTGGATCGTGCCAGTTCTGCACTTCTTAGAAAGGAGCCTGTGTTTTACCTTGAATCTGAACCACCAGAGAATTGGTGTTAATTGCACTCATTTGGACAGTGTTTATGGTGCCTTGGAGTTAATGGCAGCTGGCTCCTGAGTGTTTAAAACCTGTGTTGCACTGAAGGAATTAGGTGCATAGCAAAAAATTGTTGCTCCAATTTTATGGCACTAATGGAACTGAAAAATGGAAAGACACTTCCTGTTTATCCCTGGGTCCCTTGGCTTCCAATATAATTTCACTTATAAACCTACAGAATGGGAAAAATTCTAACTAATAATTCAGTCACCCCTCTGATTTAGTTTCCTCAGCATCCCAGCATGCTGGGCTAAGCAAGGGTCCTGTGCTGCCAAGCTCTAGTTAAAATCCATATGTTCACCAAAATACCATCACTTCTGTCATGCAGGTTCTGAATCATTAGGTATGATGCTCACAAAATTACTCACTAAACAGTTTTTTATGCTGTTGAGGCCAATGCATATCAAAATTCATGAATTCTAATAGTTACAAAGAGTTCTTAATGATACCTTCAGAGGATGAAATATATAGGTTTCAAAAGGTATGTGAAGATATGGATATTAGGCATAATAGTTAGAGGTAGGAGGAGCACACAAGATCAACAAGCCAGACAAGTTCAGAAACCTTTAGTGATTGTACAGTGATCTGTAATGAAAATTCAAGTACCTTCTCCTTAATGATCCATTTATCTCTTTGACATGATTTTCTATCATTCTAACTGGCATGGCTCCTGTTTTCTGAGTGTTTATTGCAAATTTGTTTTGTCAAACAAGTCTTTAATACCAGACAGATCAGGCTGCTTCCTCAAGATTTTCTCTGAACGAATTCTTTGTTGTGAGGAAAACACAGATGAATTACTTTATGTCTGAAGGAGCAGCACTGATATGATTCTTGTGGTAAAGAAGGAGGAGAATTTTAAAGTCTTTAAAGCATGGTGAATTGTTTCTGTATCAAGCTGGTTTTGCCACAGGGCAGAGTGCCCTGTGACGTGACAGCAATACATGGTTCTGTTGGTTGCTGCCTCCTCAGGGCTGTTTGAATTTTTGCTGTGGTTTGGTCTGTGGGATGGATCCACTGTGCAATTTCTGCTCCTTTTAGAAACTTCACTTACTTTACTCTCCATACCAAGAACCATGGTCAAGTTGAAGTCTCCTTAATATTAATAAGCATTAATATTAAAAATGCTAAAAAAACAATATTCCAACCCAGAGTATTGGGGGAACAAAACCCCAAACCAACATCCTGAAGCTCATTCCTTTAGTAAAATCTTTTCAATTAACTGTCAATTATTTGAATTGATATTTACTGAAGTTTACAGGCATGTTTCTCTATGTGACACCTTATTACAAACCATGAGAAATTGTCCTACCATTTGCAGCACTGGTCTCAGGTACTTTAACTTGTGCCCAGTGAGTAATAGTCAGGCTGGAGTGAAAATCCAGAGCATGCAGGCACCCCACAGTATCTTCCTCTCCTCAGTCTTCCTCTAGGTACCTCACTCCATTTTGAAAGTGGTGCCTCACTGCAGAGAGGGAGAGCTGTTGCAGAATAGCTAATAACCTTGTAAATTCACACCCTGTAGTACAAAAACTTCCCCAAACCATTAGTAAGTCATTTTTATTGATTTCAGAATCCCATTAACCTTAAAGGTATTCCTCACACATGGTGGAATCACTCAGGAAAGCAAGAGCCAACCCTAAACTTGAGGCTTCAAGCCCTAAAAAGCATTCATTTAACTCTCTCCTGCCAGTCCTGCAGATTCTGAGTATTTCTATTCCCTTTTCTGCTCCTTGTGACTTTTTTCCTGGAGAGACCTGGAGAGCAGAACAAAGCAAGCTGAAAAACAGCCCCTCTAAACTTTGTGTGCTACTGATCTAGGGTAGGGTATGGAAACCTTGGTGAGGTAATAGGATTTCCCTGTCTTTCAGCACCAGATTCATTGTTCACATTCAAAGTAAATGGGAATTTGGGGGGGGAATGTAATATTGTGTATTATATCTCTTGCATGTTTTTGGTAAGGCCTCAATTCCTCAAGCTGGAATTGTGAGTATCCTGTGTTTTATGGGATAGCTGAAAGTGCTAACTGCTGTTGGAGTCTAACAAAGTCATCTCTATAGTGATTTATAGGAATTTGGGAAGTCACTGGTGAGAAGAATTATTTTTCTGTATTAAATTGAATCTGGACTTGAGGGAAGATTTGTTCCTAAGGATAAACATTAGTAGGAAAAACAAGTTCCCCCTACTTCAGAATCTTTAAATATAAACAAACAACAATTAGAGAAGTCTTAAAAAGGACTTAGGCAGACTGTAAAAGTAATTTTGACAGGTTCTATTTATACAACTGTTGACTGTGATGATATACCTGAATAAAGACTGCAGCATAATTTGGGAGAAAAGTAATCTCAAATTACCTCATACCATAACTTTAACAATTAAAAAAATATTAATGAGGACAAACATTTATTTTGTGATTGTATATTTATCCCAATAATGAGAATATAACTTTATTTCCTTCAAAACAATAATAGCATTTCTTCAATTATTTTCAAATTCCCAATATTATATTTTTATGTACTGTACTATAATCCTTACACATTAGCTTCTGTTTCTTTCTCTCTCTCAACAAATTGAATTAAAAAAAAAAAGGAACAAACAATGACAAGCATATAGAGTTACCTATACCTTTTCCCAGCAAGATGAAAAACAGAATTTTATCACATTTTCCTGTTCAGGGAATAGACAATACCTTTGTAAACTGGAAACCCAATATTGCAGGTGGATTTTCTGGTTTTATTCCGAGATTATTCTTACCAAATTCTGTGGTTCATATAACAGTAGTGGTATGTAAGGGAGACTTAAATCATGATGCAGCATTGGACCTGATTCTGTAAGTAGGCAAACTGAAGTCACATGTCATTATTTCTGCATGCAGATGCTTTTTACTGCATCAAATCCCTCATTTGTTGTCTCTGAAGAAGTTTATAAATAATTTTTACAATGAATGCACTGAAGTCAGAAAATATGGAAAAATGTAAGAGGATGCTCACCATTCATGAGTTCAAATGACCTGATTTATTATTTTGATTTGACACTTACCTTGTAACTCAAGCATTTTATAGATGTGGTTAAAACAGAAAACAGCTGCAATGTTTGATTAAGGTAAATGAGATACTCAGCAAGTATCTCCTATAACCAGAGTCCTTCCAGGTATTTTGCTAAGTAATTTTTGTAGCCCTGTCACCTCATTGCACCATCTGTGTAAAAAAGATCCCCCCTAAACACTTCCTTAACTTTTTGAGCTCAGACTCATACTTTGTGTCAACTGCATGTTGATGCTTCTTGACTAATGCCAGATTTAACAAGTCCTTGCACGGCTGACATTTTGCAGCCTGTTATTCTGTAGGCTGAATTTGAAGACTTCTTTTAGTTGGGTAAAATAGAGCATTATTTGCTGTTTGCAGTTTATTGGTATGTTAAGCTCTGCTGAGGCTCCAGGGATCAAAAAAATCAAGCTAAGACAAAAAAGAGAGAAAAGTGAATCAGCTGGGTTATATTAGTAAATAATTTAGAGTGCTTAAAATAACAATGTTCACACATTTTTAATTTAAAGCCTGCTAAATCCTTTTAAAATTCATTTGTATTTGCAATTACTTAAACTGTGAGCCGTGCACTGGAGGGAGCGAAGCTATAGATTTGAAGTACGTAGCTGGAGGTAATATATAAATTCAATTGATCAGTCTGGCAGAGAATTGATGCCACAATTTGTACCCAGTGGCACTTTCTCTTTCTTACCCCACTGGCTTAGAACATTATCAGAAAGTCAATATGACGAGCCAATACAGTGATATACTTGCAGCCATAAGTCCCTCGCTCGGATTAAACCCCGGGTGCTCACGCCGTGGGTTGCAGCGGACAGACAGCCTGACTCCAGCCCACTCTGAGCCATCCTGAGAGCACTCAGCTGGCTTCACCTTCCCAGGTTTCATGTGGGTATCAATGGCCCAGCAGCCAGCCCGAGCAGCAGAGGATGTCTGTCTGTCTCTGCAAGGCAGTGCAGCAGGCAGGGGAGAGCGGCTGTGCGATGCTCCTGTCTGGCCGCAGTCCCCGCTGCCAGCTGCCTGTCTCTGACAGGCTTTGCACTCGTGGTGATCAGGTTTCCTTTATAACTCTTCTGTAGTCTCATGTTTTGGTTCTCTCTCTTCCTTGTAATTTATTAATGATTTCACCTCCTCTGCATTCTCTTTTGAAACGCTTCTGTTTTATAACAGGCAGTTTTATGAAGCCTGATGAGGGATGACTTACAAAGTCTGCCTTTTGAGAATGTGACTTTCTTTATTTGTGCCTTCATTGAGAACTAAATCAGGCCGCCAGCCACTAATTTCAAACAAAACACTTATTTGAGTAGAAACCCATTATGTCTGGTGTGACATGTAAAACTAGAAGGTCACCCACAAATTTGCCCTGCATTTATTTTCCTCACAGGATGTGCAGTTGTGTATAGCATGTACAGTAACATCTGACACTTCATGGCACATGTTAATTTTTTTTTTTTCTGCAGCAGTGACCCTTCCCTCTCCACCTACAGAACATGTGATGCTTAGAATCAGAGAAATAGCATGGAGAGCTGCTGGGTCAACAGTTGTTTAACCCTCCCTGTGATAATGCAGAATTATTCTAGCCAGTGCACCACAAGTACTTTGTTTTGTGCAGCCTTGAGTGACACAGCTGATTATCTCATCCCCGCCTTTCCCTGCTGACACTCCAGGACACTTCATTGTTAGGAACCTTTTCCTGGTCTTTGTCTAAATTTGCATGGTTTATATTTGAAAGACTCCTAATCAGTTGCTCTCTGTAAAAACAGATCCCACTTTCAGTGCTCCTTTTGAATACTTCTCTGTAATCCCTATGGGTTCCAGTGCAGAGTAGATTCTAAGAATGGAGAACTTTCAGAGGCACAGGACTTTTGTTCGTTCCCTTGATGCAAGGTTGGGAAATTCCTCTCATGTTGCAATTAGAATATATAGGGAAAAATGTGTCTGTTTTCTTAGATGACGAGAGAATTCTGAAACCTCACAGCTCTCTATGTCTTGTGGTTTACAGGATTATATTTTCCATTTTCACTAATGTGATTTCATGTAATAGCTGGAGAAGGAAAGTGTCACATTTATTTGGTGATCTACTAAAGTCAATTGTAGGCAAGTCCACGTGGGTAAAGCTCTCCTGCAAACACTCACACGTGCACTTACCTTTATGTTCATGAGGAGTTTTGTTGTTTTCACGGATAAAGGAAAGCTGACATGTGAGTGTCAAAAGGACAGGGTTTTAGGCCACAGCTAGAGGGCCAGGCAGTCAAATGTTTGTGTAGCACAGAAGATGCACATAAATTTCCAGTGCCCTGCATATGTCCATGTCAATGGCTTAAGTAGAATGTGGGACCTCTAACCTTCAGGAATAAGATGAGCCACACTTGTTCTGGTGCTGTTTCATACTGATCTGCTCAATCTTCAGCGATAAAATCCTCTCAGAGTAGATTTGATTCAACTCATGGCAACAACCCCTTTTTGTTAGACTGAGATCAGGACAGAACCAGTCTCTTAATCTATTTGGCTTTTCTATTTTTGTACATTGATTGCTTATCAGGAAATAAATAAATGGGAAGGTAAAGGACTTGTGCACATCAGGGCAAAAAGCAATAGCCATTAAGCCTGTAACTTACAGTATATGCCCTTTTAGCAATAAGGACACTGCTTGAAATTGTCAGTATGACAGATTTACTCCTAATAGCTTAAGCAAATTTCACAGTTTACCCAGGTCATTTTGAAGTAAAAAAACATTAATGTGTTTGGAATAAAAATTAAAGATTATAAACTTCATGCACATCTGCAGAGAGTCAGCCATATGTTTCACGTGTTTATTTAAAATATTAGAAGGTTCTTGTTGGGATAGAATATGTTTCCTCTGTATCTATAATATAAATAATCTAAAGGCATTTAAATGCATTTTGACATTTAAGCATATGCTTAAATCACTTGCAACATATTGATTCAGTCCTGTTCTACCAACACAAACCCAAGACTAGAGAGTGCAGAGCTTTATAAAACTGTTTGTATGATGCACAGAGCCTTTTGTAGGTTCTTATTGTATCAAGCCATGGAGGAGAACAAGGAGAGAAGGAAGATGAAGAAGGATGAGGGTGTGTGTACGTGCAGTGAACAGGGAAGTGTTGGATCTTTCTCCCTGGAACTGGGCTAGCCTTGCATCTGCTGCTCTCATTTCCTGGTGGGGTTGGCAGGGCATCCCCACATTGTGTGTAAATTACCCAGAGCATGGATGTACCATCCACGTACTGGATCAAGTACAAGTTGTGCTCTGGACACACTTTTACACACACTTTTCTTATTTCAAGTGGCCGCTGAAGAGTCTTGGGAGTTCTGCTCGAACCGACTCGGCTCAAAGGTGATCACTCTTTAAGCAGTGCCACGATGGGAAGCAAAGCCTGTTAAGTGAAAATCAGCACCAGGTGCTCCTAAAAGCAGGGGGAAAACACCTTGGCTTGCTCCTGGTGTCATGGCTATAATGGGACACTCTAGAAAAACAGAGGTGGCATAAACAAAGCTTTAGGTCTGTTCCATGTGATGCTGTAACTCCGGAAGATAATTCAGCGTGTGTTTAAATAAAGAGGATGGTTCACCTGCTCATAGCTAACTTTTGAGGGATTGCTCAGGCACTTACACACCTCATCTCTCTGCTGGACTGGGCCAGAACACTTAACATTCTGTAGGATTGAGCCCTGAGTGTCTAATTACCATAAAAAATATACGGTGGGGAATGATTATGCACTGGTAGGGGGGAGGGTAGAGTAACTCTAATAAATCTTTTTGATCTTTAATTTCTCTACTAAAGTATAAATCAGCTCTGTATTTTTCTAAAGCCTGGGTTGGTAACAGATATTAATGTAGCTGAGGCGAAAATTAAGATGGTGTGCCTGAATATTATTGCAAGGAGAGTTGACTGTATCGCTGAGGGTGGGCTCTTGTGGGTAGATGGAGGCAGTTTGTTGGCTGAACAGCATGCACACCACAGCACCCACTTCCAGAAAAGGGACAGTCTTCCTCCAGCCCCCTTGGAAACCTATCCAAGACAGTATGTTGATGAAAACTACAAAATACTTTTTATTTTCCTTTTTTTTTTTTGTGGAGGAGAATGTCTAGATGTTTACATGCTGAAAGACGTGTTCTGAGATGACTCTGGTTGCTCATCTCAACTTTGTTATTAATAATCCTTGAAAGCTGTAGATCCAGATTTCCAGTTAGTGTGAGATTGCCTAGCACTGCACTTTTTAAGTGGGTTAGACTTAGAAATGAATGTAGGCAACCTTAATTCTCTGTTAACGTTTTTGAGCGTAAGGGAATATATTTGTATGCACATATACTCGCAGACACACAAGTAAAATATAGCAAAGATGCATTAATTTTACATTGATTCAAAATATTTACAATTTCAGTTAAGATGATCGTGCTAAAGTGACAGAAAATAGTAAGTATTAACTCTGCACTGTAAGTAATGACAAGCACTGTAGATCCTCACAGAAAAAAACCCATTGCCTGTGGCATCCACACAATATTTAAATTGGTAATCTCAAAAGAGAGGATGCTTAGATTTTCAAGCTTGCTTTTGGAAACTCTTATCTTAGCTGAGAATGTAAGTTTAGGAGAAGTTGATATTTTAGAGCCTGTTTTGTTTTTTCTTCTTGAGAGCTAAGAGACTGATGTCAGAACTTCTCAGATAGGAGGAATGTTCACTATCTTTTGAAATATTGGTGTGTAACTACAGGGATGAAATCTCAGAATGATTTCAAGCCTGGGTGAACCTCAAAAGGTGAAATTTCACCTGCATAGACCCATTTTATCATTATCTATTCATTTCATGAACTTTTTTTCCCATTTGCTTCTAACTTTTTTTTTATATTACATGATAGTAAATCCCCTCTTGCCACACCCTTAAAAGTTGCACTTGAAGAGATAGATAAGATGACATTGTCCTTTGCTTTTCCCCCCTCCCCTTTGGACTCTCTTGTGGTAACACCAAGTCCTGAAATGCTTCAGTGCTGGGAGAGCAGCTATAAACATCTCACAGCACTGTTTAAAAACACATTTTGTATTTTGTACCTTTTTTGTATTTTGTACCCATTGAATTAGCTGTCCCTCAGTCAGGGAGTGCCACCAGTTACTCACTTGGGTGGCACTGGAAGAGAACTGAGGCTCCAATCCTGTGATGCCCTGAGAAACTCCACGAAGGAATTCAGCTGCTCAGGGTTACTGAGGTTGCTCTGTGCCACATGGGTTCAGTTCTTTATTTGCTAAAGTCACCCACCTAAAGAGGTAACACGGACAGGAGGCAGAACTAAAGCTTTTGGAGGAAAACACCCAAGCCTGTCATGTGTTATTTACAAGCAAGTTTGACATTTCTTATTTTCTTAAATTACATTTAGGTTGTTAAGAGGGATAAAAATCTCAGATTTTTTTTTTTTTCCTTTGCTTTAAGGATACCAGAATGATTATTCAAAGGAATATGTCAGGTCAAGTGTTAACAGTATGTGCTGTAAATTAAAAAAAAAAAAAAAGAAAAAAGGGAAAGAAAAGCACCACACACAAGAACCAACCATCTGTTCCAAAAAGCTCTTACAGTCATATCAGTCTTGGTAAGGATTTAAAAAATACAGTACAATTTCTGTGTTAAGATTTATTAAAAGAATTAACAGATTTACCTCAAATGATCCAGAGTAACTTCTGTACATGGTATATGTACAATGAAATTATTATAGCCAGCAATTACAAAATTTGCAGACCTTCTCGTATGGCTGGGTTTGCGTGAAAATAATATTATCTAAGGAAGACAGCAGTTTTCAAAAGCAGTATCTTCCAAATGTGAAGCAAAGTTACTTAATTCCTTTAGTGTAGAGTCTATGAAATGTTAAGAGAACTTGCATTTTCCTCCCATTGCTGAATGCTCAAAGTACAACGACTCTTGGCGTAAAAGTCATTGGTGGCAGAAAACATCAGAAATAATTTTTTTGGTTGGAAAAAGCAACCTCAGCAATTAAATCATCCATTACTGGGACTGCAGGCCTGCAGCTTGCTTATTTTACTCAAGGGTTAGCTTTTTGTGTGTGTTAACTGTAAAGTACAACAACTCTAGGCTCTTGGTGGCAAGGAACCCAAGTTTCTTTAGGAACTACAGTATTAGCTGTTTGATTCAAGCCTTGAAAGAGAAAGCAAGCAGTGAATATGATTTTTTTTCTGGTGACCCAGATGATGAGAGGTACTTTAAAGGAGGTGGGATAAAAAAAGGGAAAGAATGAAAGAATACAGACTGCTCTGGCTGAGCAAATTAAGCGTGCCTGAGTTATCTCCTTGTGGTACATTTTATGGTCTGCATTGCTTTTTAAGCTACATCTCAAATGTGAGCTCAGAACAAACTATGGAACAAAGTCCTGGGAAACAATGCATGAATCCATATAACCCACGTGCTGTGGTGTAAGAGCCTGAGTGAGGGATGTGGGACTCCAGGGGCTCTCCAAAATGCAGTTTATTCTGTCCACGAGGTTACAGCAGTCCAGGGTGGTGGGCGACAGAGCTGTGCCCACAGCTGCCAGCTCCAGCTGCAGACAGGCCTGGAGACCCTTTGGTTTTGTTACAATGCATTATAGACTTTTCTTTGCTGAGCATCTTCATACAGTAGAACCAATCTGTACCTTTACTTTTACCTACAGCCTAACATAACTACAATCATTACCATATTCATGTTACTATTCTTTAATCACTAAAAGTCAGTACATCACAGTTTCAGCCAGAAGTTGTTTTTCAGTTTTCTTGACAGTGGAAAATTCTGAGACCTTTATTCTACTTGCCACATTTGCTACTTGTTTGCCTGTGCTCTCTTCCTGCTTGGTAAAAACATCTTGTTTGAGGTGGGTTTATCCTTTGTTCTAAGTCATAAAATCCCCTTCTAACTAACACACCCTTTGCCTCCTTGGTTACCCAGTAAGACTGGCTCAGAAATTCTTTTCTTCTCTATCAAAACTTGCTTCCATCTCTATTCCTTCATCAGACTCCATATTTAAAAACCTTTCTGCTAAGCACACATATCTGTGAGACTTTCTTGTCAAACTTTCATCCTTCCCAACACTTGGGGAAGATCCAGAGGCCTGGGGAGAATAAATGTGGTTCTCAGTGAGTAGGGTCTGGTGTTATGAACTGTATCATAGGGTGGTGTTGTGGCCTCGTGCTCCCACTCCTGCAGCATTTGGCTTGTAGATTTTTGCTGTCTGCACTCCTACCAACCAGGCACCACACCCTTCCCTCAGCCCCTGTGCTCTCTGCTCTTTGTGAGCATCTTTGCTGAGCTCTCCTGTGTTTTCAGCTCTCATTGGAGGTTTGTGGCACTGGATACTAATTAGTCTTCCCAGCATGAACTCCCTCAGTATATCATTACAGCAATGAAAATATCACTGCTTGCCTAAGTGTTTGATCTTGTGTCAACCTATCTGCAGGTTTGGGTGTGAAGTTGGGGTTAATCCCAGACTGAACATCCACAGGTTTGAGGGGAATTCAGATCAGCAATTTTATAGGCAGTTCAGGTTTATTAGTAGTTAGAGTTATGATTGGGCTTGACTCTCCTGTCTGGATTGATCCTGAAATGTGCTGATCTTTTGCTCTTTTAACAGAGAAAGAGTAAAAAAACAATGTGGGTCTTTTGTGTTGCCTCTTTTTTTCAGCACAATGCACTGAGCGTGTTGTGTGCAGTTTTCCATATTTAATGGCTCTTTTATCAAACAGAGTTGCTTTAAGCAATGGAATAAAATGAACTGTGTGCAAGTTGTTTCCTTGGCTTCCGATATCCCCCCTCAATCCAAGTTTGCCATTCCCCCACTGACTGCAAATCAAATTGAAAGTGTAAAAAGGGAATGAAAATATTTATCTCCTTTCATTAGCAAATACTATATCTAACAAAGAGATTCATTTAATGAATAAATAAACACATAGGAGGAATACAGATGTTTTGCCTAAGTTTTTGGTTTGGTTTTGGGTTTTTTTTAAATCATTTCTGAAAAACACAGTTGAGTCTCCTTAATTGGCACAGGGGCCCCACCAGAGAGAGGAAGATGACAATCAAGCAATCAGTCCAGTGATCAGAGGTGCCATGGAATATCTATGCACCTTTTCTGTTGGTAGACAGTAGGTGCCAAATCCACAGCTCATGTAAATTGGCACAGATTTGTTGGTCCCAAACGTTCTGGCCCTTACTTTGGGCACTTGTGTACTGGAAACATTTACATTTTCCCTGCCAGTGTCAAGCCTGGTTTGTAAGCAGAAGAAAAGGACAGCAGAAATGAAGCAGGATTTGTGTGCTGGGAAACTTATGTCTGCCCCAGTGCCTTTGCAGGCACCAAAGGAGCTTTCAGACTAAAATCTAGACATGGAAGGAAGATGATCTAGGTGTAACACCTATCCCTGACCTTGAAGAAGTAAGTTTATCTCTCTGTAGAAGATACTATTACTTTCCAACCTGTAAAAGCAGAATTATGGTATCATACCACTGTGCTGAGGTTGTCCATATCTATAAAAAAAGGGTCAGTGCACTGACAGGAGATGTTAAAGAAGCTAAAAAGTCTATAATTTTTTATTAGGAATTAGCCTCTGCCATTTATGGCTTTTGTATTCACTTATGTGTGTGGTCATAATCTTTCATCTGGCTACTGTGACTCCTGCAAGAGGTTAATTTGTAAGGGTTAATTCTGAGAAACTGCTATGTAAATATGTCCTCAGGGAGGGACAGGCCAATTAGAACTACCTCTTATGGTGCAATATTTGCAACTTCATAACCTTTAGTAAGCCTTTAATATGGCTTCAGGAAAAAAACTCCTCTGTGGTTGGTTTTCAGGGAAGATCCTAAGGTACATAAATATGGACTGAATTTTATAGCATTACTTGAACTTAGGTTCTAAATCTATATTCAGACACTCAAAGAAGTGAAAAGATTTTTCAGAGCTGCATAAAATTGAAATTTGAGTCCAGTTTGAGTTGGTGGAAAACTTGCCACTTCTGGAACCCAGCTCACTGATCAGATACCTAAATATGGATCTAAACTGTAATTTGCAAGCATTCACCTCTACACAACCATCCAAACCGTGGAAAATCAGGATTTTAAGGACTTGCTTTTCCTCCCATTTCTTAATGAGTGTTATTGCAACCCAAGCTGTTTAATTCTCAACTCCCTCCCCCTGCTGTGTCTGAAGGTAGAAATGTTTAATGGATTTGTGTGGTCTACATGCCCACTACATCTAAGGGCATTTGTTAGAACAATAAATTGGTTTTTTCTCTGGTAAAATCTGTAATATTTGAAGCTGGTACCTTTGATCCTCAGCACTGGGCAATCAGCATGGGGGAAGGATGCAAGGATGCCAAACCTCACTGATTTTACCGGGAAGGACGTGGCTTTGCCTTTGCCATCATTTGGGGGTGCTGCCCTGAATGATTTCTACATTCAGAGAATATTTTATGAGTAGATGGTGCTCTCCTTGGGTAGAAAAGCATCATCTTTTACGTAATGTGGGCCTGTGTTTTTTAGAGAAAACGTTAAACTACTTACTCTCTTCATTTTTTTTCTTACCATTTTTTTATCCTTTTTAGTTTTCTTGGACTCATCCCACTGCTCTCTTCCCTCTGTCCCAAATGGAGGTGGCTTCTAATTTAAAGCTGACCTTTGCTGGGGTCTGTGGCTTCTAAGAGTGCTTTACCCTTTGTTGAAGTGGTTTTTAACTTTACTTTATGTTTTAAAAAAAGATCAGTTGGGAGATTCTAATGCTCCCAATTCAGCTTTTTTACTAACAGTGCAAGTTAAAAGTCAGCATGGCTGAGAATAAGGGATACAGGGGAGAACATGAGCAAAGGAAAGTGCATATTGATGCACCAGAGTAAGGCACAGGAACTTCTCACTGAGGTGGTCTCATTGTTTCTGAGTAGAGTCCTCTAGGCCAGGATTGAATATATTTATTGCTCAGTCATATCCAAAAATCTCTTGAAGGTGTTTTAAAAGAGCACTGAATCCCCATGACCTGTATTAAACTTGGAAACCCCACTGTTGTCTGGAATTTTTATCCTCAGATAATACATTGAAATGACTATAATTTATATTTTTTAAAAAATTATCTATGGAGCTCTCATGTCTCTGATAACATATACTATGTTCTCATCTTTACCAATCATGTCCACAATTAATTTGTAGATTCTAATTTTTTTTTTAAGGAAAGTGTAAATTGAAAAAATTGGAGGAGGGGCATGGAAGCAGTGGTGGGAGGGAGGAGGACAGGAGGTTAGGATTTTCTACTGAACTAAAAATTCAATTTTTACGTCAAGTAGCATTTTATATATTTCTTCAGAGCAAGTTTCTTAAGTTTTATTCTGAAGGTTTAGGCTTGGCAAAACCCATGTGTCCCATTCCCTACATGTGTGTTTGTTTTGAGGTTTGTTAGGAAGTGGATGTGGTTTCACTCATACAAACTATTTTCATTCAGATAAAAGTCTTCTGAAGGACACCAGACCTGTAAAGCCTCCTGGGGTCTCATACTGACTTGGATTTTATGACAGCACCATGTTGAATTTCCACAAAGGTTTTAATCCCATTCCCTAACATCAAAAGGAGACTGATTCATAAAACATTACTTCTATATTTTTTTTTCCACTCAGAATCTTGCTATAGATCTTTTGGAAATGGAAGTAGATATTGTGTGTTGAATTGATTTGTAGTTAAAAAGAAAAAAAAATAATAAATCCAGCTCTGGAAGTGTAAGTAACTATTGGCCTGAGAGAAATGTCTTGACAATTGGGCAACTTTAATTTCTGAAAAATCAAAAAATAAGGAAAAAGAACAAAAAAGTGCCCATAAAATACATGAAACAGATGAATTTCTGTAGCTGCAACATTAATATATCAACACTGTCAAAAAGTCATAATTGTCTCAGCGCTGTAACATTATTTATTTAATATTGAGAAGCTATTATTGCACTCTAGTTAAGAAAAAACACTCTTACCTTAAAAATGCATGAAAATAATATTAAAAATTAACACTAAAACTATACAATGTGGCAGTAGGAGGCTCAGCAAATTGATAATGGAATAGGGAGACTTTCAAACCAGGTCAGAAACTACTACATGATATCTTTTTGATGACATTTGAGAGATGAGACATAAAACATGCCCATTTCCCAAGAAAACACGAGCCATTTGTAGAACTTTGCCATCAAATAAAAGCATAAAATACTGCTGAGGATGGAGTAAGGGGCTTTGCAGAGTGAGCTTGGCTTTCTCCTGGAGCAAGAATTGACTAAAGCAGGGTGGCAGAGGAGCACAATGAGCATTCAGGGCTGCAGTAAATGTGATGTGGATGGAAATGTACAAATCCCAAGCAGGAAATGTTGCACTGCTGCTAACTGTTCATTTAGGTGTTGCTTTGGCTGCTCATGTGCACATGGTAGTGGGACCTGAGTGCAATCAGCAAGTCTGTCTCATTGCACTAGAAGTGTTGTTAAATAAAGACCTGTCATAAAATCCATGTCCATCCTCCAGCTCTCTACTGAAAGTGGGAATAAAGCTTTATCCATAAGGAATTTTCACCTCTGGAATCAAGTTTGACCCTCAAATTCAGAGCAATTCTTGTTTCTAGCTGGGTTTCAAATGGACTCTGCTCAAATTAATTGTGCATTTGACTAATTTTTTCTCCTCTGATGGAAGTACTACTGCCATGGAAAAACACCCATGTAGTGTTTTTCTTTGCAATAAAGGAATGGTGTCTGTCTAGATCTTCCAAAAAGGGTTCTGTCCGGGAAATCCTGTGTTGTTGAGAACCTGCAGAAACAGGGAATGAAAGGGTAAAAATACCTGTCCATGAAAGGGAAGGAACCGTTCAGATATATGATATGTGTCATTTGCAGAATGGCTGGAATGAAGCTAAGTGGGGTCTTCAGGAAGAGCAAGGTATCACTGTCATGACAGAAAGATGACAAAGTTGTAGAAACAGCAGCAAAGTAAATAACAGACTACTGCAAACCTGTATGTGCTCCATTGTTTTATTGCACAGTTTCCTCTACCATTTAACAATTATAATGCCATTAACCATTTCAGCTTTCCTGCTGTCCTTGCACTCACTGATCCATCTTTTATGGTGTGTCCTTTATTCTTCCAGGAAATGTCTCAAACCAATGACCAGAAAGTATCTTTAGTCAGTCACACATTTCCAATTTTCTCAAAGAACTTTCTTGATCGGGCAAAATCTCTTCTTGAGCACTTAAATTTGCAACTCTTTAATTTTTCTCCTTCATTCTGTATCTCCCTGAATTCAATTTGGAAGCACTATTTGTCTCTCCATACAGAGTTTTTTTCTCACTCATGATTTTTAACTCATTTTTAAATCCTTGGGTTGAGGATCTGTGTGAAATGGTTATGAGGTTTCACAGGGAAAAAAAGAACTCTCTAGCACTTAAATGATCTCGTTTTAGAAACATTTATTTTGTGGAAAGTGGTGTTTTAGCATCCCAACTAAACCCAACAAGGAACATTTCCTGGGGAAAAACGTTTGCATTTGACACATGCAGAAGCACAGAGAGAACACAACTCCCACCTAGTATTTTTATGAAACATCTTCAAAGACAAAAGAAAACACAGTTGAAGAGGAATGATTATCAAATATAGCAATTTCTTTCTGTTCCTTTTGTAGAGGGTTCTGTACCACTCTGACCTCAGCTCCTTATAACCAGAATTATCTAATGGTTTTTCTCTTCTGAATAGGATTTCATCAGAACAACCAGATTTTGGGTTCAGGCTTTAGATGTCTTTGTTCTAGAGGAACTTGTAGAATGGGGATTTATCTTCAGAATGTCTTTGTTTAGGTACTTCATGGTAGGTATTCTTCTTAAAACATGAATATTACGTGTCATAGAAAGTGCATTATTATTATAAGTTACAATTGTAGGGGAAAATGACAGTGGTGCTTAAATGGAGCTTGACAGTCTGCATAGCAGGCACCAGCCATCTGTGCTATGGCAGTACTGTTTGTATTTTAATGTTTAAACATACAGCAAAGATAATTAAGAATAACTATAATTAAAAATGATTACAACAAATTACTTTTCCCTCAGCAGTGATGTGTGCCTCTAACTTGTAAGTTACTTGATGCAGTAACCCTTTGGTAAGGCAGATAGGATAGCTTTGCAATTCCCACCCTGTTTCTCGACAGTTCATAGATTTTTCAGGGGCTTTTATTTTATTTTTTTTTTTTTTCCCAAATGATGAAAGAATTTTACATACTGGGCTTCATACACCTATTTGATGCGCAGTAATTATCAGTGAAATTTCATTCTTCATATCAGAATCTTCGCTCTTTTTTTTTTTTTTTTCTTCTTCCTGAGACAAGATTAAAAGTAGCATATTTCTCAAGCTATGGAAATAAAATGACAAGAAAAGAACACAAACTCGCACATTTATTTTCATTTTCAAAGAAAAATATTAATATTTGCTCTTGACAAAAAGAAAACAAAATTTGAAACAGAAAGAAACCAACTTTTAGGATAAATTAATGCAGTGTCTGTTGCAAATTCCTATGCCTAAGAATAATAGGCACATTTTGCAGCCCCATTTGTATAAAGCTTCAACTTCCCCCCTTGTGTGGTTTCCTGTGGATTCTGTTGATGGGTCCTTGCTGTCTGTCCTCATGGAGATGAATATATTTAAAGCACATGAATGGGGTTAAAGGCAATTTTTCTCAACCATGAGCAGAATTTCAGTTTCTGAGCACCTCCTTCAGAAGACATAAACGGGCAAAAAAAGAGAGCAGTTCCTGCAGCTGGCTCTGGAAAGTTCCAATCCTGCTCCAATCCCACGTCCTTAGGCACAAGGTGAGATCCTGCAGGGAATTGGATGTGGCCAGACCATGAGTGCAGGCTGAGAAACCAGGAGGTTCTCTGATGTCTCTGTAGTGTGGACATAACCTACATATTCTGTGATGTTCCTCTGCCATCCTTCCTCATCACTTGTCTTTGGTACCAAAGGAATGGGATGTGGCCAGACCATGGGTGCAGGCTGAGAAACCAGAAGGTTCTCTGATGTTCCTGTAGTGTGGACAGAATTTGCATCTTCTATTAATGAATTTACATCTTCTACGATGTTCCTCTGCCATCCTTCCTAATGATTTGCCTTTGGTGCCAAAGGCAACAGCAGCTCCTGGGAGGCAGAGTTTAACTTCAGAACCTGAGCTCTGTTCTGGTTCAGCAGGGTTTTGGCATTCCTAGAGAGAATTGGATTGTTGCTTGACTGATTGCATATGAAACCATCTGTCTGTCTATCCATCACGTCAGTTTAGATGGAACACTTTTTAGAAACTCATTCAATACCTAGTTTTTCATGATGCAAATATAACCTAGTGTCACAACTACCATGAGGTGACTTGCAATAATTTCAGGAAGATTCCAAAGCAATTTGACAGATGAACAAGCAAAGGGCTAACATTTACTTACACCTACTTGTCATTTTTGAGGCACAATCAGATTGGCGGGTCAAGATACTTTCAATTCCTTAACTGATAGAACAAGAATAACAAAAATAAAAGACAACAGAAAATTGTTGTCCAGGCTACTGCTTTTTAAAGACATCTCTGTCTCATTGGCAAATCACCTGAGAAAACTCTTTTGGACTACCACTTCTGCTTACTTTCCAAAAACTGCTAATTGCCATTTTGCAGAAACTATCCTCTGGAATTGCTCCAGAACTTAGCTGTGTTTGACTGGACATTGGTGGAGTGGCCTGGTGTACAGAGAGTGATAGATGAATTAAAAGGCACACCTTTGCAAACTGAGATTGCCACAGTGGCATTCCTCTTGCCCTGAAGGTGACAGAGGAGCTGTGCAACCTCAAAGGAAGCACAGCTCTGGAGAGCTGAGCAGTTTCATCACATGCTGGTCACTTAGATTATCAGAATGAAGGGAATATGTAAGCGGGACATGAATAAAACATTGCAATAATGTGAAGAAGAATCCGAATACTTTTCCAAACCTAATGTTTTATTTACCACTCTAAGTAGTTTAGTGCTGTTCTGGCATGTAATATTTGATGGGTATTATGTTTTATAAAGTTTGCATTGATAAATGTATCTGCCTTTCATACAGGGGAACCACATGTTCTCCTTGCTTGAGAATAATAGCAGTCTGCAAGGCTGATTGCAGCTCTGTTTGAAATTCATTTCAGATTTAAGTGGTGTGGGCCAAACCGAGCCCTGGTGCAAATCTGCTTGTTCCAATGGAACTCCACCAGAGGAATGTTTGACCCTATGGGTTAATGTAATGAAAAGATAACAGCATACTGTATGATCACATAAATTAAAGATGGGAAATACCAATTAGGTCAGCTAGTCCTTACCCGGGGGACCAATTTAGAGTGTTCCCTACACTCTGCTCTTGAGTGCTTTGCATTGTTTTAAGAAACTCGTGCAATAAGACTCGTGTCTTGGGAGACTACGGGGTAGTCCATCAGATATCACGACTAAAAACTGTTTTTTTCAACGTCCATCTCAATTTTTTAATTCTCAAATTTGTCACGAGATTTCTGATTCATTGTAAGGAACAGTATTTTGGGTTTTTTTCCTATTGGCTTTTCACAAGGTAGATCGTGCATTTTCAATTCGTGCGTTTTCAATTATCACTTACCTTGGATTCACTCAGAAATAGGATACAGGAGAATTATTATTATTAGGGGAATTATTATTATTGTTATTATTGACCTTGACTTTAACGTCATTATCATTATTATAATTATCATAATTATTATTGTTATCATTATTTATCATGATTTATTATTATTATTGTTGTTATTATTGACCTTGACATTAACGTCATTACCATTATTATAATTATCATCATCATTATTGTTATCATTATCTATTATTATTATTATTATTATTATTATTATTATTATTATTATTATTATTATTATTATTATTATTATTACTATTACTATTATTATTATTAGCCTAGGTCAAATAAGAATTTTAAAAATAGATTTTTGTCCTCACAGATGAAAAAGGCATGGAAAAGAACTGATATTGCTTCTGTTGTTTTTTGGTTGTTTGTTTGTGGGTTTTTGAGAGGAAGACTGGAAGCAGAAATACACAAGCAATTAGGAAAGGTTTTACTTTCATCCCAGATAACTCCAAGTAGTACTGGAGATTCCGGGCTCAGATGAGATAAAACCCAATTTCCAGCTGCATCTCCACTGCTGTACGCTCCTGGCTACAAAGCTAACACAGACATTCAAGCTGTCATGCACCAGAGTGGTGTCAGAATGTGACTTGGGCAGCAAAGCTTGGAGTCTGAGCAGGGAGAGCTCTGCTCCAGTGCCACTGGGTCATCACACAAATGCCTTGGTCCTGAGTTTGACCCTTCAGTAAAAACAAAGGTCTCCACTCTCTGAATGGAGCAAATCTGCTTGGTTTTAGTAGGAGAGGCAGGCTTTGATCCAGAGTGTGCCAAGCAGATTCAGGAGTTGTTTGGAAATTTAACAGTTTTGTCAATTTTGTCTCGTGCTGCCACAGCACTTCTAGTCCAAGGCAGACTTCAAAAATTTGCTTTGGACTGCCTGGCTTTTCCCACACAGCAGGTAATTGACTTTGGGGTCTTTTGTTTCAGAGTTCATCTTGTATCAGGTTAAGTATTGTAGCACAGTGCCTGCTAATGTGAATTATCCATAATTTCGAGGGGGGGGGGACACTCATTCAGCCCAACTTTGATCCCTAGTTGTTAAATGATTTGGTTTAGATGAGGAGCCTAACTTCACAAAACATCCTAGTACAGGCAGTGTAATGTCAAAGACAACTTTAGGAACCAATTTTAAACTAATCTAAGTTTTATTTTGCTGTGGTTTGCCCCCAGAGGATTCTGCTTTTGCCAGAAGTCAAGGCCCCTAAGAGAGACACCTTGAATAATTTCCTTGCTTACATGCCTTTTTGAAATGGTGGAAGAAGGTGCTGAGAAATATGTAGTAAGACTTTAATGATAATAGTAGCTGTAACTATAGAAAAGCTTTTTTTAAATGCATATCTATTTGAAAATACAGATCTGAAATGACTGAAAAACAGAAAGAACGGAGAAAAGTGAGGAAAATAGAAGATAGGCTGAAAAATAGAAAAGAGCAGCATCTGAAAAGGATCCAAGTGAAATCAATTAGGGTAACTGAAAGAACTTAGAAGCACTGGAATATTAAAGTTAACATTATATTAATATTAAAGTTAATTTTTCAAGGCCCACAACATCAGAAATGAAAGTATATTAATATTACTAGTTATGTATTGCTTAGAAAGCACACAGTAAGTTTTCCTTGATTCATGAGCTTTTTATGCAGAACTGTCACCAGCCAGAAGCCACATTGTCACTGAAAGTAATAGAATTTTTTTTTTTTTTTCTGAATTAATTGAAGGAAGAATTACAGTTTTAAAACCCCTATTGCAATGGCTGTTGGGCAAAAATAACAGGCAGCCAGTCAGGTTGTTGTCTGCACTGAGTTTTGCTCAGGTGTGACTGAGCTGTTTTTTATCTCCCCAGACCCCAGGATTTTAAGGATAAACTGTTCAATTAGGAAATTAATTAATTATTTAATTATTTATTTAATGAAATTAAATTATTTTTACTTACATTTAAATTATTTTTTACTTCATAACTAACTACTTGTGGCTTGCAATGTGGACTTTATCTAATTATGCAGCACTATCTAACCTTATGAGGGAGAAGGTGAAGAAGAATGAATAATTTTCGTCTTGAAATTCTCTTTTGTTTTATATGTATTACTATATTTTAAAACTTTAAACTCTGAGTTTTCTATATGTGATATTTTACACTTCTGTTTAAACTACATACTTATAGTCTTAGTTCTACCATTTAATTTTGGAAGCCTTCTCCATGGTTCTAGGTCAAATGCAGTGTTCTCTTGGGGGTTAGTGTTTGTTAGCACAGGAAGCCTAAAATTTTCAGTAACCAGAGTTCTAACAACAGAGCATCTCAGTTTTGGAGCAACCCAACTCCCTAACAGGTTTTACAGTTATTTTACAGCCTCTTTTTTTTCTTTTTTTGTCACCTCTGTGTCCCAGGATGGCTCTCAGCTTGTGCTACGGGCCAAGTTAATTTAATTTATGTAAAATGTATACGTTGAGAAGTGAGAACATGGAGTTTAAAAATGACCAACATTGCTTCAGACAGAGTGCCAACATCCTTAAATTGCCTCCCTTTTAGATCTACATCCATGAGAGAGAGGAGAAAAACAGAGGCTGGCACTTTGCATACTGTTTCACACATTCTAATAATACACCACAGACTTTTAGTTTTGCAGAAAACATCTGCTGTATTTCCATATAAAAAATTAATAAGAAAGATAAGATGTAATGAAACATGGGAAAGACTAGAAATTCTAAAGACAAATTTTATTTATAGCAGACCTCTTTGAATAACGATGTTAGGTTTTAGTCAGGTCAATGACCAAGCTCAAATATACGATAAAAAATTATCTTGGGTCAACTTAAATTAAAAATTATCAATTTTCCTTTAACATTCTGAAAAGCCAAACCAAATTATTTCAGTTCAAATTAAATGTGTCATTCAGATTGAAACAAAAGGTTTTGTTTAGTTTCTTGACTTCCATTGACTTTGTAAAAGCATAGAAATATTTCAAATACGAAGGTTGTACATTTGTGAGTTGAAATATTTAAAATACAAAACTTGTATTTGTAAGTCAAACTAAATCCAGATTAAAATGGCAATGTCTTTCATTTCATAGCTGCTGGAAAAAAATATTTCCAACTTTCTTTTCATAATTTCTTACAAAAAGTTATTTGGAAGTGTCACATTTTTCTTGACCCAAATAATCTTTGTTTTGTTTTGTTTTCTTTATGAATAAATTTTTCAGCTGTGAGACATAGAAAGAAAATGGTCAGTTCAATGTCATGTATGTATTCAGCAGCCTGAATACAAAACCCACAGACAATAACTATATAGATGTTTATGCATAGGCATTTATGCCACGGTTTCAAGGACCTATTGATTATCATTTAGCTTTCACAAAGCTTGAGAACAAAAGATGTTTTCAAAGGAAATCTCTTCCTTATCAAAAACCTGAATGAACACACCTAAGCTTATTATCCTTCATATGGAATTTCAGGAAGTAATCACCAAAGAAAATAGTTTCTTCAGGGCATAGGACTTGTATAAAGTTCAAAAGGAATGGCTGTAAGTACTGATGTTATGTATCCATAGCTTTGTAGCATGCCTGCATGCTTTGATTTCTTTTCTAAATTTTTGAGATTTTAATATTCTTGAAAAACACCAGAACAAATTTTCTCGTCTTCATCCACCAACTGTGCCATATGGAATGGTTCCAAGTCCTCATGGCTCAAATCACCTTGTGGGGCACCCTCTCCAAGGAAGGCAAATTTCCCAGAGAGTTCCTGGTTTTGGGATCCACCAGGGCAGTTGACAGAGAATTGATTCTAATCCAAACATTCCCAAAGAGATATTTTCCTCTAATGAGCTTCTCAGAAGTTTATCATGCCTCTGTTGAGGGACACTTGACAAGTTTGTACGTCAGGGAGTTCCAAAAGTTGGTAGGCAAATGCTGACTGGAGCTGGATTCCTGGTGTGCAGGATTGCTGAGCTCTGGAGTTCTCTCCCTCCTTTTGTCCTAGCACTTTTTCCTTGCCATCCCCTGTAAAACCTGTTTATTTGTGTTGACAGGCTAGAACTCAAGGTATGAAATCAAATCATTTGTTTTGCACTCATTTTCAGTAGCTCATTGTAACTTTGTGTGATTTGACCTTTGTCTTCTTTGCTCGTCTTTGACTTACACATGCCATGCTTTCTTTTTACCCTATCTTTAATTTTTATGATAATAAACGTTTCATATTTCCTCAGGCTCTGAGACTGCTGAGTGTTGCACAAGACCATATTACTGCTCAAATGAAAAAATCAGTGAGACAGCTCAGAGCTGAGGAAAAGGCTGATTTCTTGCTTTTCTTTAGTTGCTACAAACCTTGGTTATTGACAAAAACTTCCTTGTATACAAAAGCACAAGGGGGCAGCATTACATTAAAATAAATTGTTGCACTCTGTGTGTGTGTGTGTGTGTGTGTGTGTGTGTGTATGTGTGTGTCTATGTGTGTGCACTGAAGAATAATCATGTAGGTAATGCTAAGGTTGCAGAAAAAAAATTGCTGTTTGAGTTTGTTCAGAATGCTTTATTAGTTTACTTGTCCTGATGGCATTGGTAAGCTAGAGGGGAAAAAAAAAATTCCGAGGCTGTGCAGAGTTTTTTACTTAGTTTCTCTTGTGTGGCAGATCCTTCATGCATCTTCCTTTGCCTGCTTTCCCTCATCAATAAATATTTATTTGTGTTTTAAGGGGCAGCACAGCTTTTCAGAAGATTTTCCTTCATGACTGGTTGGCGTGAATAACAACCCCTTGCTCCCTCATCAATACAGGACAGGGCTCTGGACTGCAAAGGATTTCTGCCAACCTTGGAACCTTTCAGAATTGATCACCAAGGACCTATTTGCAAAAGACCGGTTGAAATGGCTCATTCTGTTGTGGCAATGCTTGTATTAACACTCTGAACATCTGGCTTGATTTAGATTCTTAACAAATGGGATTTTGGGTGGAAATACTTTACTGTAGAAGTTTACCTTCAAAGAGCAAGAGTGTTCCTAATGACTTTGCAAGGATCTGGTTAAGGCCACAGTGTTCTCACTGCTTTCCTGTCATTCATTAGACAGGAATGACAGGAATTCTCTTATTTTCCTGATTTTGAGTAATTGAAATTATTATCATTGAAATTATTATTGAAATCATTATCATTGAAACTATTTTCCTGATTTTGCGTAATTGAAATCCTCAGTGTCTTTTTGCATGGAATTAATTACCTGAACCACTTTCTAAAACCTGAATTCTTCTTCTGTAGATCTCACACTTTCAGTTTAAACTGACTGCAAGGTCTGACTGATCTTTGCTGGGTGAGTTATTTTGGTGCTATGCATCAACATGCAATCTAGTAATTTTTTTCCAGGAGGTGTTGTGCCAAGGATGGCCAATTGAAGTGGCTCTAGAATGGTTCAAAACATCTGAAATATGGAAGTGTATTTTTTTTTTGGTTTTCAACTCTACTTAGTGTTAGAAAAGAGGAATTCTACACTTAGGGACAGGTCTAAATGCCAGTTGAAAGAATGGCATCATTGTCTAGGGAAGGGTGTCAATATTTGGTTGCAAAGACCTGACTCCAGCTATTATTTAGGTTTTGTCCCTAGGGATGCAAATATTTTCAATATTATTTGGCATCACCTTCTGGAAGCACTGCAGGGAGTGTTGTGTAATTCCACTTGTGTGAATGACTGCTTCCACCTGTGTGAATATATCCACACATCATTCTCACAGCCTTTTATATAATTCAGTTCTGGAAAAGAGAGTTAAAAAGGCTCTTCCAAGGCCTGACTCCCAAGAGGCTGAGAGCCCCTCACCAGGTATTTAGTTCCTGGGGTTGTCTCAGAAGATAAACAGAAATTAATGCACTGCATGGTTAAAACTAAAAAAATTGGCAACATCAGTAACCACAAATGCCATTAATCTTTGACAATTGTCACTCCTCCATCTAAGGTATTGACTGCTGCTTCATTTCCCTGCCAGAAAGGCCTGAGTAGTTTATAAAATGGGGACTTCAAGACTGAACTGCATCAAATTGAAAGGTTGGTAATAACATTTTTAATTTTTTTTTTCTCTCAGTATGCTCAGAACCTAGAAAGATGAGAAAAGAAATTTTATGATAGTAACTTCAGGATAGAAATATTAGAGAGAATACTTTTGTTGCCCTTTTCCTTCCAGTTCTTTCCTTAAGTGAAAAATAAACATTTATTTTCAAGTCAAATGAATGGGTCATGTCACTCAGTTTGAGTTCTGTCACCATGGTGCTATTATAAGTAATCTGACGATGAACTTTGGGCTTAGAAATGGTTTTAAAACTATAAAAATGTTTCCTTTATTTCCAACAAACTTTCATCTTTGCATTTCACTCTTTCAGCTGTGTTTTTGACCTGTTATTATGTTACATTTAGCCTTACGTAGTTGGAGTATTTTCCCCTGATTTTTGTGCTTGGCAACTGTGAGAAACGCTCTCAGCTCTCTTTTATTTTTCCTCGAGTTTTTAAAATGCCATCCTTCTTCCCACAGTTTTGGAAATCAAGTTACATTATTGTAGTTGTCTTTTCTTGATAAAAAAACAAAACAAACATCTGTATGGAAGGCCATTTTGGAGAATTTATCTCTTTTTTTCTATAAAAAACCATAGCAATTGATACCATCTGCCCCTGTTTTTCACCTGGGTCAATAGGTGTTGAGGTTATTGAGTCTTTTAGCCCTATCAGATCATCAAAGAGATACCTTTTCTTCCTCAAGAGAGATTATTTGTGTGTCTCTTACCAATCACATCTGCTTCTATAAGACATGGTTTATATCTCTGTGTTCTGGTATCTTCTATCTGGAGATTTGAACAGGAGTTTTATTTCTGTCTCTGAATCTCCCTTCTCCCCAAAAGGTTTATTCTGATATGGAGCAGTTTTTCAATAGTGACACAAGTCAGCACACATCTTGTGTTGTGCTGCTTGTGCAGCAGGCTCCTCCTTGGTGGAATATCTGGGACTCATCTCCTCTTTCCATG
The DNA here is from genome assembly GCF_963513975.1 of Fringilla coelebs. Taxonomy (NCBI): domain Eukaryota; kingdom Metazoa; phylum Chordata; class Aves; order Passeriformes; family Fringillidae; genus Fringilla; species Fringilla coelebs. Next base: position 70,151,071 of record NC_140033.1, read on the forward strand.
GTGACATCCTAGTTAAATCCAGCTTTAGTTACCTGCCACAGTAAAATTATAAAGATCTGTTAGCATAAAGAAAGTTGTAGAGAGAATTATTTGTAGCAGAAAAAAAAGAACCAAGTCATACTTAGTCCAAAAATCCTTTGATTAATTTTATTTTAGTGGTTTTTTTTGATCGTTTTTCCACAATATTGTCCTACATTTGATTCAGGTAAAGTAGTGTTCCTTCTACATCAAGTACTCCCCATTTGGAGCTGTTAACTGAGATCAGTAAGTAGGGTTAACCTGAGATTTAGGACACCATATCTCCAGAAGAACAAATACCAACCATTGAAACTCCTTTGGCTATACTTGTGGAACAAAAGCCTGGCAGCTAAAAGTAAGGAGGAGTTATTTTGGTCATTTTTGCCAACAAAACCATTTTTTTTGCTTTTTCACATTATTGGAAACCAGATATCAACTTTTCACTGGGTCACTTAAGCATCCTGCAAGTTTGGGGTTTTTTAAGGGCTGGGTTAGACTGAATTACTTCTATCTTTAAAAATGAACTCAACTGCGAGATTTAATTTACAGTTTGTTTCTTTGACTTAGCTCTTCCTTCCATTGAAACATTATATGCTCAATAATAAATTTTTAAAATCCATAGCCACTCTCACCTTCCCCCAGTTTATGGTCATTTTGTACCTCTTATAGGCTGAAGGCAAAGGGGATGCCATTGTCCAACGCCTAGATTCTGAAAATACCTCAATATTAGGGTGAAGCAGCTCATAAAAATCTTGATTTTTATAAAAAGAAGGGTTTTTTTTCCAGCTGAAACAAGCCATGATTGTTGCTCTTGGTTAGCTGGCTCCTCACACAGCACACTCAGGCTGCACTGAAGCTGAGTGCCAGGCAAAGACACGTTCTCCCAGCCACTGCAAGTGGCCAGAGCCAGATGCTCTTTGAGCAGCTCCAGGGAAGTTATCAAGACTGGGAAAGCATCTCTGCACAGTGCAGAGTAGCATGTGTGTCTTACTGCCATGTTATACATAAAACTTGCATCTTCTTGATAAATTAGGAGCCATTTTTTTTTCCCTTTTGATGTTCCTCTTGCAAGCAGCATGACCATATAACATTCTGGAGTGTCCAAAGGCTGCTTAATCCTGACACGCTATTTATAGGCAGCTTTTCTAATTTTATTGTATTTTTATGGTGAGACTATAATAAATAGGCTTATTCTCTAAGTAAAAATATAAAACAAAAGCATGAACTATTAGTTCAGTAAGGTTGGTGGTGCAAAGGAAGAGTAAATAGCATTTGCTTTCTGCCTATAACTGAGAATAGAGGTAAAGAATTGATCTATTATTCAGAGGTGCTGCCCTTTGTAATTCCCATTGACTTTGGGCTACATATCCAGGTGCTTAAGTGAGATAAATTTTTAACATGCAAAGCTGGAAGTGATATTTTGGCATAGGGTCCCATTTTTTCCCCTGCAATTTCTCCCTTTTCAACTTTTAATTTTATTTTTTAGTTGATCGCTTTTGCCAAACTTAACCGGGTCTTAAAATCTTAATGTAATATTTTGTAACACTTTTTTTTTCCATTTGAAATTAATGATTATACTAGATTAGTTCCTCAGGTTCTTTCAGCTTCCATAAAGGAGACATGAGTATTAGGAAAAAATGGGTAATATTTCTGTGTGTTAAATTCATTTTATTCTCTCTTCTAAGTATTGGACAAAAAGCAAATCTGATTAATGAAGAAAGGCTGATTTGTATAAACTTAAATATTCCTTAGGGGTTTTAAGAGGAACCAGTGGGCTACATAACTGTGTTGAAATGCACAGGCATTTTTAGCTTGTGTGTTATTCTACTGGTCGGATCTAGAAAGTCATTTTGGCTCAAATACATAGAAAAAAGTCCTGAACAATGTAGAGAAGAGTTTTCTTGGCCCAGGCTGAGTGAGCTGGCCATCTCTGCCAGCAATCCTCACTGCAACATGGGCATTACATGGGGAACCTTGTATTCTGAATCCAGCTCCAAGAGCAGAGATGTTTAAGGGCTTGTCAGTTCAGAATTAAGAATTGAAAAAATTCCCTCTTCATGGACACACAATTCAAACTTGAGCATGATGCTGAACTTCCTTGTGCTTTCCCATGTGTAAAAATGGATAACCCTTCCTTCAGAGAATATCAAATGCTTTCTGAAGAAGAAATTTCTTCTTCTGAAGAAGAAGAATGTCTGTAAGACATTCTGATATCAGAGAAATGGATGTTTTACAAGTAAGAAGAGTTATTTATCCAAACTGAAGAGGGAATGAGGTAAGTGGGCATGGGTAAGGAAGGCAGCCATAGAATTTGTTATAGGAACACAGTTCTAAACACACATGAAGGGAGCAACTACTCCCTTCCCTGAAATTTGCAAGGAGCATAGACAGGATAGTAGTTTATTTGTTTCTCCTTTCCTAAATTTAAGAAAACTCTTTACTTTCTTCTACCTCCAGTTCCTCTGCATTTGTCCCTCTTTGGCCACAGACATTACTGGACTTATTCTATTAATGGAAAGCATGTTCCAGGAAGTTGATGCTGCTCAAGTGTGTCAGTCCCCTGTGCTAGACCCTTAAAAGCATGGAATTACCAGATTCAGAGACACCTCTTAACCTCCCCTCACACCCACACAGCATGTCTCTATTGACAGTGACAGATACTGCATCTTAATAGGGAACCTACTTCAGCCTCCAGCAGAGAAGGAAGTACTCTACTCATTAATCTCCTTCAGAGTTTAGTCTGAACCCTTATTTACAGCCTCAGCAACATTAGCAAGCGTTCTGTGTTGACATATGCACACGGGTTAGGCGTGTCAGGCAGGATGAGCTTCTGGGGGAAGCTGATGTTTTAATGAAGGCTCTGCCTCCTCCCCGTCACGGGGAAGCGCTGCCGGCTCTGCCGCTCGCCATCTGCAGAGCAGCATCCCAATGGCATTCCTCATCAATCCCAGCCCACCCCCTGCAACACAACACCAAACTGTGCTGGTGGAAGGCTTCAATCAGCTTCTCCTTTCTCTGGTAGTGGACAAGACATGAAAACCTGGAAAAAGAGCAGGTGTTGATGCAAAATGTTCTCTGTTTCGTGGTCTGCGTTTGGGCCCTTCCACTTATGTTTGGTGGGAAGCACTGCTTTTCTTCACTAGCCAAGACAGGGAAAAAAAAACACAACAAAAAAACCATTTTAAAAATAATTTCAGAGACATGTATGAGTCATTCTGTTTTCTCATGAAAACCTGATCTGGGCAAAACCAGTGGAAAGTCTTGAATGTTCTGCATTTGAAATCATTATGTGGCAGATGTACTCAGAAAATTGGATAAGCAAATAGATTTGTGTTTTTTACCACCTACGTTTCAGAGTGCTGGGAAAAGTCTAGGTGTTAGTTGAAAGCTTATCATATGCTAAAAATGTAATACTGTCAATGCTACAAAAGGGCCTGTTTGTTTTGAGCTGGTTATCTGTACTAAGGATTAGGTATCAGTTATTTTGGTAGGGCTTAAAGGAAACCGAGGGATACTCTGGAAGAGAAAGGTAATGTTTAATTTAAAAACAAATATTGCTCATAGTATTAGAGGGATACTGTACACTAGAAATTTAATGCCAGTAACCAAAAGCAGAAAAGCAGTGTGGCTGGTGCATGAGACTGAACAGTCTCAGCTTTGGCGAGATCTTCCCCTTGCAGGGATGCCTCCAGGAGCACATCTGTGTGAGTGTGCCAGCTCAGGGTGGATCAGCTTTCAGAGGACACCTCCAGTATGGCTTTTCTGCTACAGCTTCCTAGAAGCCATGCAGGCTGGTGGGTTGGAAGGGTGAGGCATTTGGCTTGTGTGAACACAGCTGTGTAAAAGCACCTGGAGATGTTCTGGCGCCTGAAGGAGAACTGGGTGAGGCATTGTACTTCAGAGGGTTACACAGGTGAGGGGTTGGCCGTACAACCACGCTCTGCCCGTGTTCTCACGTTAACTACAGGGATTAAAAAGGACATCTGGTAGCTTGATGCCTCCTATTATGTCCTGTCTTGCCAATAATATTGACTAGCTAAGCTCTTCTCAGAAGAAATAGTGCTAGTTTCTTTAACAGGGTGGGGACAGACCCGAGGGAGAATGGAAAGTAACCTGTATGTCACTCTTACATATAGGGCCATATATTCTGAACTCATGGCTCTTTGTCTTGCTATGCTTTATATTAACCCATTTAATTTAATACAGATGGGTCTCTATCTCTTCCTGTTAAATTCACTTGACCCTTCCTTGCTCACCTATATAAATTCCAATATAGATTTTTTTTTGAGGGATATCATCTGAAATGTTTTATTCATGGTACAAAATCATACATTAGTATCACTGTGTCTGATCCTTTGAATAATGATTGCTTGAAAACACGCTTTTTATCTGATCAAATGCTTAGCAACTCCATATTGGATAAGGGTTATGGCCCATTAGCCACTAGATACAAGACATCCCTTAAAATGTAGGAGGATAGTCACTGTAACTTCTTCAAATTTATCTTAACTTTTCTCTAATACTTCATTAACTGGATTAGGGTCACCTGCTGTGTTTTACAGCATTGTTCTGTATTGTTCCAATAAGCCTGCATGGAATGAACACAAGATTTATCAATAATCTTAATTAGCAAGCAGTAATAAACTAACTCAGGGACACAGCGGCTCACCATATTTGCTTCTATGCCCCTGTAATTTTTCTGAGAACAATTATTTCAATTGAGATATATGAAAGCAGATTTCAAAGAATGTGCTCAGCAAAGGGTCTGAAGGAGAAGCAAGGTTTTCAGATGAGACAAGGATTATTTATATTGGACACAAAACTCCCACGAGGTGCTGCTGCCGTGGCCCCTCTTGCAGACAGAGGCTGTTTAGAATTCATTCTCTTTGCCTTCACCAAAAGTGCAGATGGTAGTGTGTAGTATCAGCAGCTTCATTCTGCAGGGAAGGATTAATCAAATGCAAAAGTCACAGAGATTGGTATTGGTATTTAACAAGACTTGGATATTAGGGAGAAAAATAATGCACTTTTCTTAAGGGTTGCTCTTCAGCTCCACAATGCCCAGCATTTTTTAAAAAACATTGGTGGTCATTAACAGCTTTTCAGAGCACCAAAAGAGAGATGCTTACTTCCATTCTGATAATATTATCACAACCTAAACATCCTGAAAAAAACAGAAAAGAAATATTCTGCATTGCCAGTAAGTCTTCTTTGCAGGGGCCCTGGGGCAATGGAAAAGCTCTTGGGATACTGAGGCACAGGAGAGAGGGATAAAATTGTAGAGCCACAGTGCTGTGGAGTTTGGGCAGGGTAAAAGTCCTTGAGGGACCACAGGGAAAGAATCTTTGAAAAGGCACAAGCCTGCTTGGTAATCTTGAAGACATTCAAGGTGTTCAAGGTAGCTTCAAACTCATGTCAATGGCCATGGAAATTAGGCCTGTTGTGATGTTTGAGTAATGCTGAACAGCCCTGAGAGCAACCCCATCCTGCTTTTGGGACAAGACAGCACCTTCTGGGCTACCCTTAGCCCACAGGTGTCACTTTGATTTTTTTAAGATTTTCTAAGTTGACATTTTTGTAGCACACTTTCTCACACAGTTTCTGTAAATAACTCGTTTTGCATTCTTTTACGGAGGAGGAGAAATCTGATAGACTGTTTCTTTGTCCAGTGCCATCGCAGAGGTGGCATTGTCAGCCTCCAATCCACTGTCCCTTTTGGAAAACTATAAATGTTGGAATCAGAAAATAAACTTTCCCTTTTTCTCTTCACCTTGAGAACAGTGGTGAGCACCTGTGTCCTTTCGTGTCCTAGAGTGACACACAGGTCTTGTGGACTGTATCCAGAGCTTGGAGGGTGGCTTGGAAAGTCTTATCTAAGGTGAGGCAGACCCCAGGACACTCAGAATCTGGGGCTGTGCCTTCCCCAGAGCTGTTTCTGGAGTAGACAACAGGCACTTTGTATTTGCCTGGTGGATCTCTTTAAAATGTAGTGCTGATGGCAATGAACCGGTCAGATTATGGAAAATAGGCACCTAAAAATCATATTTGACTGCAAAACTGCTCAGCATTGATCAAACCTTGTCATGTTTCTCTTTGTCATGCTCTCCTCACACACCTAGTCACTTCTGCCTCTTTACTTGTAATTTTTTGAGAAATGGCATTATGTTGGCTAGTAAAAATTATGCTTCTTCTATGGAATATGAGCTTATTTACTTGATGCACAATAGGTAATCCATAGCTGGAGTTTTCTAAGCACCTCCAGGAGTAGAATATCTGGCCTTTGCTATTCTAGACCTGCAAATGGATGCACAGACACTCTTTCATACACAAAAAAAAAAACCCCTATGTGCTGGTTTACTGACTCACTCTGAGAGAGACCATGCATTCAGTGGCTTTGGCTTCATGGTTTTCATCCTCTGCTGTTGGCAGGAAATGCAGAGTGAAGGAATCAAAGACCTGAGCACAGCATTTGGCCTCCTCTCCAACTCCCAGGATGTGACCTCCAGAATCTGCTGCTAAACAACACCAAAATCACAGAAAAAGGAACTGGCTCTGCCCCTTTAGAACCAGCACAGGATTTGCAAGGCAAGCTTTAGTATCTGTTTAAAAAAAATCACCTAGCAGAGGTACTTGGACACTGACAGCTCGTTTCTAGTCAGCATCCCACAGCAGAGAATTATTACATCTTACGATTATTTTTTATTTACATACACGGCAGCCTGACAAAATGAGGTTGATGCTTTCTCCACTTTTTCGTTTCCAGCTGACTATCATTTTCTTTTAAGATTAAATAAGTAATTTATTGAACTGTAACATCAAGTATTTATTAGGAAATTGCTGGGTAATTTTAACTGTATCTTTTTTTAAAGCATAAATCTGCATCCAAGGCCTCCAGTAACTTTGTGCGACTCTGCACCATTAATTTCTTCCAGAGTGACATTCTGATATGAGCTGAACAGATGGAATTGCAGGATTGTTCTAGCAAATTTATCATAAAAAATGCATCCGACACCTGTGTAATTTGCCTAATCATTTTCCTAATAAGCTCCCACCATTAATTATGCACGATTTCCACAATGCAATCAAGATAAAAGTAAATCTGATGACTTAATACCCTTCAAAATAATTGGTTCACCCAACACAAGGCCTCCTTTGCTTTCCATAGCCATTCCAGTTAATTAGAAAAAGGGTGCACCCTGTAGGAGTCAGCAGAATGGAGGCTGAGCTCATGGTGGGAGGCAGGCCTGCTGGTTTTTTGGGCAGGAGTCAAGGATATTAACTCATGAAAGAGAGGAAGGGCCCCCCCGCCTCTCCTTGCCGCCTCTCCCCCCCTGCCCACCCCACCCAGCAGCAAACAGATGCGATTAGTGTTCTTCAGCCATCAGAAAACTGACTGCAGGACTCCCAGGGTCTAATGAGAATCAACTTTTCGGCGGCTGCTGTCTTGTGGTGCAGCCCACCTGTCACATCATTAGGTGCAGCATGTGCCTGGAATTCACTTTGCTAAATGAGATTTACAGGCCCCAGTGAAACCCATCCTGCAGCATTCCTGCTTCAATTAGCTAAAGATTAATTGTCTGAGAAAGGGAATGAAAGTTTTACTTCAACTGACCTGAAAATGGTGGTGGTGGAGGGGGGGGAGGGAGGGGAGAGAGGGGGATGGAGGGGGAGCAGGGGAGGGGGGCAGAAAGTATGGCTCAGGTATTCCACATAGGCCTCAGGCAGCGTGGAAAAACGTGATAATTTAAAGGTGCTGCAAATTTCCTACACCTCGTCTGGATGAGTGAAATTAACTAGCACTAAAAGCTGTCAAATTAAAGGTTGACTTCCAGATATTAGCACCTTAAATGTCACCGAATATTCTCCGTCTCTCCCCATCCCCACCCTCCCTCCTGTCTCTCCCTCGGCCTCTCTCTCTCTCCTGCCCTCCCCATTCCTCCCCCATCTTTTTTTTTTTATCTTTTTTTATTTTTTCTTTTTGGCAAACAGGCATCTCAGCACACCTGCACGTGCCCACAAACATTATCCTACTGCTGTTCCTGCTAACTGCCTGTGCGTGCTCGGGCCAGCGCCGCTCGGTATAAGCCTCAGATGTAACCATGGCTACAGAACAACTGGCAATTACAAAATTTCCTCCATTTTTAATGTTACACTAATTATGTTTGAATGTGTTTTAATGAAGAAAGGAATCGAGGAGATGAAACAGTGTTCTCTGCGTGAGGAGAGTGGGGGGTGAGAGCCTGTGTCTCCTGCCTTTGACAGCCTGGAATTCAAGCCCAGGGAAGGTGCAGAGCATCTTGAAAGGAGGTGGTGTGCCTACAAGTGCATGAAAATACATGGATTAAAGTTTAGAATCCCAACAATAACAAGAAGAAAAGGCCAGGCCTGCTCCTAACATTGGGAAGAAAGACTCACGTCTTAAATTGAACTTTGTTTCAAGACTAAAAGATGGCTGCTTATTCTGCAGTGCCATTGCTTGGCATATCCTGCTAGCCAAAGGCGAAGCTCCAAATCTTGAGCTGGTTTTGAAGAATTATAGAATGCTTTCAGTTGGAAAGGACTTGAAAAACCACCTCATTCCAACCCCCCTGTGATGGGCAGGGACTGCTTCCACTAGACCAGGTTGCTCAAATCCACACCCAGCCTGGTTTTAACCACTTCCAGGCATGTGACATCCACAGCTTCTTTGGGCAATCTGTTCCAGTGCCTCACAGTGAAAAACTTCCTCCTTAGCTTTTGTTCAGCTGAAATTTTGAGCGAGAAACGTTTTTTCTTCTGTTCTGCATGGTATGAAATGTATGGAGTGTGTGAGGTGGTTTCCATGCTTGTACGACGTGTAAAATGTTTTTTAAAAAGATGTTATATGTTAAATGTCGTTACCTATTGTGCTCTCAGCCCTTAGGTCCGGCATGTCTGCTTGTGCTCCATCTCTGGCTCTGTGTCATCCAAAATTCTAGGTCATGTCAGCAAATTTGACTGAGGCCAGTAAACCCTTGCATGTGGGTGCATCCTGAGCCTGCTGAGGTGCGGGAGGCACACTCCAAATGCTCTTTTTGGATTTTAATGGCATGATGGAGGGACATGTCCTGCCCCCCCAATTATTCTGGGGCTGGGCATCAGTCTCAGAGGTTTCCATCAGCAGAACCTAGTGGGTGACCTGCCAGGGTGTGGTTACAGCTGGGTCTTGTGCTGGTGTTGGTGCCCTCAAACAGGGCAAGATGAGGCAAATACAAGTTTAGAAGAGAGAGTAGCACCACTACTGGCACTTTGAGCCGGGGTCACAGGGCTGCTCTGCAACAGGTGTAAGTGCTTGGCTGTGGGGCTTCTTAAAAAGACCTGTTGGGGTCTATTTTACCTGGGGGGGAATGGAGAAAAAACCCCAGCAAACAAGATTTTGCATCCTACCGCTCCATCTTCTCGGCTAACCCGGTAATTTGGCATGCACGCACACCCACTGCCGAAGGTGGGGTGGGGATACTGTTACAAATTTCCTCGCAGCAGTGAGCTCTGGATCCCAGCTGTGTCTTCAGCGGCATGAGCCAGCTTGATTATGCTAAAGCACCCCTGGATCCCTTCCTCTTTTGTTTCAGTCTACACAGGGTTTTAAAGCTTAAACATTTGACATGCTTGGGTAGTTTCTTCTCTTAATTTTATCCCAGCTGACTGTGCAGTGAGTTTAACTCAGAGCCCTTAGGTGCAAGCCACTTTCCACAATGTATATTAAGCCTTATAAAACTAGCCTGTATGTCATTATCCAGAATATAATTACCTATATTGGAATTTGGCCAGGATACCGGGGCTAATATTGTTAGCCTTGCAAAAATTGGCGCGGGACTTTCTAATGACCGCATGCGGTCAGCGCCATATGTTTGCGGCTCATCTAAGGGATGGTGTCTCTCTCACAGCCATGCCCCCTTGAAATCACTTCAGGGCAGGAAAGCAACAGCTCAGAGGCCAGACAGGACGGGCAGTTGCTGGTTCAGAGGCTGGTGACATCTTTGATGTGGAGCAGACGCAGCTCTGTGGCAAGCCCGAGTGCTGCGGGGCCAGGAGCTCTGGCTGACCTGAATTTCCATGTTCCCTCCCTCTCTTCTGCCAGCCTTCAAGCCTTCCCAGCCTAGCCTGATGAGAAGGGTCTCTGCCCTTTCTGGAGATGAGGTATTTTACATAAAGCTATATTTTTTTACCACTCATCGCGCAGGTGACTTCATCCACTCAAGATAATACTTTTGACAAGTAGTAACTATAAGGCCTAAACCATAAACTCTGTTAGAAATGTTGTATAAAGCCCTTCTATTTTTTAAATTTCCTTGTGTTGTATGTCAGAGTCATAGCACGCCCTAACTGGGGATGACTGTGCTTTAAAGTAATTAAGCTAACATTAATGTAGTCATTAAAGGGAAATATCATTTAAATATAGGGTTAAATTTTTCCATGTTTGCTCTATATGCCACTAAGAAATTCGGGATAGAAATTTGGAAATTTTGGAGTCTCTCAGACAAATCAGTGCTTTACCACTGCTCTGGTGAGTCTGACAAGACTCCTCTCCATCCCATTGTTCAAAACATTCATAAAAACATGAAAAAGCGTTGGGTTTTGAGCACTGCTGGGGGAATGTCATTACAGGGTTCAAAATGAAACTTGCTCTGCTGTTTCCTCCTTATCCTGACAAGAAGACATGTTCAGTGTTCTTGTCCTTTCCCAGTTTCTTCTTCATGACCCTTCTGTCTCCTCAGAATGACCAAGTCACCCCCTCTTGTGCTGCCTGTGTGGGTGGGGATCCCTCCCCACCTTTTTTCTTCCCTCTCTCCTTCGAACTGCTGAGCTGTATCCTCTTCAAATTGTACAATGAAACCCTCCATTTACTTTAGCCTGTGATAAAATAGATTTTCCTTATAAAACATTTAATGTTACTGCACGACTTCTGGCCTGCGTGGCTTGTTAAGGCACGAGTGGTGGTAGGGAAGTGATGACCTAACACCTCTGTTTTAAACCTAATTCGCTCTTGATTGTCAAAAAAGTTGTGAAAAAGAAATCAGATCTATTATTGGACAAGGTTATCATTAAGGAGGTTGGCAAGCCTTCATCTTTACAGCCTTCAGCTTTACAGCTCTCCTTTTCTGGAGAGATCATCGTTTGGTTTAACAATCTGCCTTGCCACAGGTAGTGTTTAATCTTCCCTTTTTGATTAAACTGCTAGAGATGGTTTTGCCAAGTCATCTCCAAGACCCTGTTCCCTTCACATGTCCTGGATTTTTGACTTTTTTTAACAGCCTTTGTACTTGAACGTAATACAAGGCTGGTGTTTGTGACTTTGGCTGTTGATCTTTTTCTAACAATGGTCAATTAATATAATCGTGGCTCCATTTGCACGTGGTGAAGGTGTGTCAGAGGAGCATAAGGAAAGAAGTAGATCAAAAAGTTATTTTAGCCACTTTATTCCCTCTTACTGAGATCTCTGGCCCAGTTTGGGACTTACTGTAACTCACATCAGTTACCATTCAACTTCTGCATCAGATTTCAGGGATGAATGCTTTCCTGTAAAAGACCAAATTACCTAAAGGAAATCTAACTTAAGGAGGAGGGCAGTTTTTAGGGCCATATCAAACTACCTAAAGGAAATCTAACTTAAGGAGGAGGGTGCTTTTCAGGGCCATATCCTTGTGATGTTTCAGCCAGGAGCATTTCAGTCATTCTGGCACAGGAGGGCTCTGATACAGGCAAGTTTCCAGTGCTTTGAAACTCCCTGTTTTGAGAGTGGAAGTAAAACAAAGGCAGCAAGGGATGGGAGAGATGAGACAATGTGATTTACTGGAAAAATCTGGCTCTTGTGGGGAGAAAGGGCTGCCTGCATTCAGTATAACTGGATGTATATTTAATTAATAGCAAGATGCCCAGTGCTTTTGGAAAACACTTGCAGACCCAAAGAAATAATTCATTGTACAATGGATCCCTAGCAAAGGACCTTCCTGTGATCCATGCCAGCACCACTGTCTAGCTTGGTTTCTCCCAGCTTTTTAATGTTGTGGTGCATATTTTTAGCCCTTCTTGAAGCCAAGATCAATGGGTGTGAAGTCTCTTTTGTAGGACAAATACATTGAGTTATACTTACTCCATCATAAGCTTACAAAATATATAATTTTGCTATTTTGTGCCTTTTTTGGTGCTGTTTTAGGTTAATTTACTAGGACCTTATGCACACCCATATTTCTGGTATACTGAGGTTGTGGAGATGTACAGCAAATCATACAATGTCCTCTCTATACATTCAAAATAAATCGTGGAGTTGATGATTAACTCTGCAAAATAAGCTGACTATTTCTAGAGCAAGGTGGTTTGAGAGACAGGAAACTCTATTAATTTGCTTTCCTATTTAACAGACAAATAAGTGCAGAACCATAAATAAGCAGGTGAAACATGACTATTTACCACACAAATGTGAATTAAGCAGCACTAGAGGGGAACATTTTGCAATTTGCTCCTGAGAGTATTGCTGACCTGTCTAATTTTAAGTGTGCAGTAAAATTAAGGTCTTCTGGATGGATCTGGTGAAATCAACCCACAGCCTGCTGTGCAGGACACCTGGACAATCGCAAATTGTTTAATTCTAGATAATTGCAATTATTTAATTCTGAAGGATGCTTTTCAGGCCTGTGTTCTGGAGGTTTGAGGCCCAAAAAGAGGACATTTATACTGAGGAAAACAGTATTATATCCGAAGTCTGAACACACATTTTGGGCTGTGTGGTGGCTTTTGTTCGCTTTGTTTGGATTTTGGATTTTGTTTTGATATTCTGTTTCCCCTCCTAAATTATGGCAGTATTTTCTCAAATCTCAAGGGATTTCTGTGTTCTGCTGAGGAAAAATTTAGCTTCAGCTGACTTTGCTAGTACAGGTATTGTTATAATGTACACATGACTTTTCAAGTGCTCTTCCATTCTGGCTTTGACTGATCTTCGAAGGAATTTCCATTCCACAATTTAAATCCATTCTACAATATTCCATCACTGATTTTTAATGACGTTTAAGTGTCTTTTAAGAAAGAGGCAGTATCTTAAGAATCTTTAAAAGAACTTTCCCATGCTAGTACAAAGCCCCAACGTTTTCTGTTTGTTTCTTTCTCCTCTGAATAAATTATTCAGTAAAGCTGGGTTTATTACCTCAGCTATTATTTGCCTTTCAGACAGTCAAGCTTGGAAGAGGCAATCTGAGGCCATTGCCCCCCACCCCAAAAGTTGAAAAGCCCAGAGCTCCTGCTGGGACATCCTTGCTCCCAGCTGTAGTGAACAGTAGGAGGCTATTCTCTCTCTGGTTTTGTGGGTTTGTTTTTGGTTTTTTTTTTTTCCAAAGCTCCCAGTATTTCTGCTGATATCTAAATAGAGATTGCTGACTTTTTGGTATTTCTGAAGATGTCTTTCTTGTCTTGGTGTCCTCAGCAAGTGGGAGCTCAGCTCCAGCAAAAGTTTGGGTCTGTATGGCAACTTCCTCTGTGAATGGTGAGCTCTGTTGTTAATTAATGCAAGCTGTGTTATCATTTCATCTACTGTTGTTCCTTCTGTTAGGCAAATTTTCTGTTTATTCTAAGTATCACAGTGGTGCTTGTAGGCCTTAGTCAAGAACTTGGGCCTCGTGGAAATAATAATTAATAATAGTTTCCTTTTTTAGCCTGCCTTCCTAAGGAAACACAAATTATGCTGTCATGCTGTTTGTCTGGCTCCAAATAACTTTGGAGTCCTTTAATTAATTTCAACCAAAGTTTACTGTGGGAGCTCTACCAATTTTTGTGGGAACTGGCTACCAGTGAGAGGAAAAGGTGATGCAAATTAAGGCTCCTGCTGCAAGGAGGAGTGTGTGGTTATTTTCTTTCTGGGAGCAGATGTGTGCTGGCTGGCCAAGCAGCATAAATATAGCTCTTGTGCTGCCTCTTCCCTGTTCAGTAATTAGGAAATCCAGGAGGGAGGTGCTGTGCTCTGTCCTCATTTTGAACAAGAATGAAGGAGTGGAGGGAGGCTGGAAGTAGTGTAGAGGAAGACTTGGGTATATTGAGTGGGGATTTGGGAAGCAGTCTTCATTAGCTCTGCTGCTCTCACATTAACTAACTAGATTTATTTTTTAGTGTACTTGGGAGCACAGATATTCACGAGGATTTTAATGGGAGTCTTCCTGAGGAGAGCTGAGAAAATCCTTGGGAAATTCTGGAAGTGTTGATGGTGATTTTCACAACTAGTAATGGCATTTTCATTTGCATGAAAGGTACAGGTGGATCATTCAAACTGGTGCACATATAAACATGCACAGTTGTGCCCATTTAAATTATCCCTTCTCTACTTTTATTCTGAGTTCATTTAATCACTTATAAAATCACCTGAAATTTTTGAAATGTAGGTAATTTTTCCAAATCTGTAATAAAAATCAGAAGTGTCGTATGTCTAGCTAGGAGGTTAGCATGAATAAATGCACTTCAGAAAAAAGTTAATAATTTTCTTTCCCCACCCAGTTTTCTAACTTGGGGTCCCAGAGAAAACTCATTTTGGGTATCGCAGTTGCTCTGTATTGATTGGATAACGTATCAAAAAGTACGAAATAGAAATTCTTCTCTGATTTGGATATTATTAGGATTTGTTCCTTTTTCTTTTTATTATTTATTTTTATTTTATTTAGCATTTTAATGTTAAACTAGAGTTCTGGCTGAACTCCAGCTTCTGGACAAATTCCATCTTTAAGTAATTGCATCTTATGTAATGAATTTCCCTATCTGGCATTAATTGGAAGAGCTATTCTTCACTTCCTGTCCTAACATGATCTATAATGCTGCTCTGTGATATAGGTTACTTTGGTCAGCCCTGGAAATTGCTGCATTTTAGTAGACAGATGCATATGCACTGGGCAAGCTTCAGAACTTCTGGGATGCATCATCTGCAGAGCTTGAATGCTGCCCTCGTTCAAATAAAAAGTTTTGCTACTCAAGCATCATAACCATGCTCTCCTCCAGTAGCTGGAAACCTTAAAAACCAGGATGGAAACTTTAATTCTACTGAATTAAGGGTGTTAGAATGGTTCTTTTCTGCTGGGAGGACAGAGGCCCAGGGTGGAGGGCTCTGAATTTCCTGCAGGGTGTCCCAGGGACCTTTTCCAGGTGAAGTCTGTGTGCAGATGGCCATTCCTTTGTTTGGACATGGAGGGAAGGAGGGAACCTCTGCACACAGTAAATCAAGTGAGAATTCTTTGCCTGTGTTTTTGCAAAATTAAATTAAATTTCTCTAACCTCAAATGCTATTTACAATATAAATTATCTCTATATACTCAGTCTGTTAGCATCCAATATAATTAAAGCCAGAAATTCTGTATCTATTACTTTTGCTGTTTACAGACCCTCATAAATTCTTGGGACTTTTTTTTGGCCATTTTGGCTGGCTGTTCTAAGACTGCTTTCCTCTACCTCTGTGCTGAATTTCAACCTACAGCCTTAACTACTGAGAACATTTTCTTCAAATTCTGTTTGTTTTGTAAGGCAGGCTGAGACCTGTGTAGAAGACAAATTTAAGAAAATAGGTTTAACAAAGCTGTGAACAATTAAAATGTGCAAGCTCTCTGGGACTACTTTCTTGGACACCTAGAACATAAAGTAACATTTTTTTCAAGGTTTTCAAGGTTAGTTATTGCAGTGGAGCAGAAGGCTGGTTTATGGCAACGTGGCTAATTATTTTGGATACCTACATGGTCAGTTTAACCAACGTTTTAAACTCACATGACATAATTTGGTAAGCATCTGATCTGTGTTTCACATCAGGAGCCACCAAGACTTACTTGACATTCTGCCATCACAGCAGGGTCACTGAGAGCTGGAGACCTTTTCTGCAAGTCCTGATAAAAACACTGTGGGTGGTGGGGAATTGACTACAGTCCTACTGTCCCATACCTTATTTCCACACATGTGCACTTTATTTCTCAGCCAAATTGGTGCCTTCGGATTTCAGCATTTATCCCTTATCATACCAAGGTCTTGGTGCCTGTCAAGAGCATCTAGCACCAGAAAAATGCCTTTCCAGATGTAAAATATGGCTGTTTTCTTTTTTAGCCTCCATTCACACTGAATCTGGCGTATGGTGGCATGCACTTCTTGTTAAAGAACTGGAAAATAGGTGTGGAAATATTTCTGTGTGTTACTGAAATGAGAGTTTACTGACAGCTGACTGGATACTAGCACGCTTCCCATGACTATCCATGTAAGTGAGCTGCTAAGAAAATCTGAATTAAAATTTCATTGTATGACAAAACAAACACCCCACCCTTATTTTTGCTTGTTCAGAAATCTTTGGAAAGTCGCCATTGAGCCTTGAGTTCGAGTTCTTATAGGGTATTAAATATGCCATGAAAGCAGTCTTAAAATTTTGGTAAGTTAAACAATAAGACTGACCCTCAAACAGAGGCTTAGCATGGCTTTTTTGCAGGCAATGTGTACCCTGATGTATGGGCTGGCTGGCTGTAGATCAAAACTGGAGGTTTTATTGATTAAAGTCTTCCTACAGTGGGGATTAAAAAGGCATGTCTTATCTCACTATCTATTTGAAAGATATAGATTCCTGTTATTTGCTGAAGTAAGGGAATGCTGGCAGTATCAAGTTCTTTACATGAGGACGGACATGGCTAGATGCTCCTTTGAAGATTTAATTCACTGTGTTGGAGGAGCAGTCCAACCACTCTGGGAACAAAAACTGCTCTGTCTGGACAGCCCTTCCCCATCTGTGTGACTGCACTGCACTGGCTCTGAACCCTCTGAGCTCTGTATCTGAGTTGGCTGGTTTTGGTTGGTTTTTTTGTTGGTTTGTTTTTTTTTTTTTTGGTTGAGTTGTTTGTTGCAGTTTGTCTTTGATTATTTGTTAGGGGATTTTTTGTTTGGTTTTTTTTGCTTTCGTTTTTTTGCCAACTACTGTCTTGGTTTTTTTTTTTTGGTTTTTTTTTTTTTTGGTTTGTTCATTTGCAAGTAAAATTGAGTGGAAATTGGTTTTCAGTTATAACCCTCACTTAAATCACTGCCATCACGGAGAAGACATCCAGAGACACACCTAGCCCAGAGTCTGGCCCTGTATCAGTGGAGCAGCAGGAAAACTGTGTGAAGTGTTAGTAAGTCCCATATGAGAGAACTTAGGGGACGTCATGTGGAGCAGCTTCATTAATTTTTGGACCTTTTTCAACGAGGACCAACTCAGTTAGACCAAATTAACAAACAGCTACTTAGCAAAAGTAGCTCTTCATCCTTTCAAATCTGTTATGGTTTTTTTTTTTTATGGACTTGTTGGCACTGCACAAGTGTTGGACAAATAATGCATGCATATAAATTACTGCCAGTGATTTTGTGATCAGTAGCATTAATTTCTCCAGAGAATAAACTTAAAATATTCTGAGCAAGGTGCATCTGAGCTCCCTGTCAGGGTTAAAAGCTTGGAAGGGGTTTCCATGAAAGATCCAGTGAGCAAGCAGGGTTGAGCACCACCCCACACATGAAAGGGGCACAGAGGCCACGTTCTTGTCCCCCTCAGCACCTTGATCAGCCCATGCAGCTGGAAATCCCACATCAAATATGACTGTTCCCTAAATGTCATTGTTCTTACCTTTAAAGCTGAGTGGAAAATAGCAGATCTGTTTTTCTGAGAATTCACACTCCTGTTGTTTGGGGTTTTTTTTTGCATTTACTCTGTACAAAACAAAATAATTGTTCTTTGCTCAGTGTGGCTGGGATGGGGTTGAGAGGGGACCTCTGAGTTTAGGAGCTGGCTGCATTTCTGAAGAGTCAGGGAATATTTCTGGCAGTAAACCAAGGGGTGTCCAGTTAGAAACCAATTGATAGGAGGAAGATTTCAAAACCTAAGTCCTATTATGATCCTGCAGTTCTGGCTGATTTTTAGCAGTAGCTTATTAAAGCTTGACTTTGGCACACAAGAATATTTAGATGCCAACAAGTAAAAGTTCTTTAACATTTTGCTTATCTCTCTATTAAGGTTAATGAGTATTAGACCAAGTGGTTAGCATCAAAATCTGACTGCCTTATTCACAGTAATGGAGTTACATTCATCTTACTGGACTTTTGAATCTTTTCTAAACTCCTGGAGTTTATGAACTCTTCATTTTTGTATTCCTGTTTCTCATTCATGGTTCTCTTCTTTCTCATATGAAAATTCATATGTTTCACAAGTATTGCTTCTGCTTTCTTGAATAGTTTTTTCTCATTTACTTAAAACATTATCCACTAATGGTTGTAGTATGCTAATATGTGATTTATAGTATCAAACTGTGAAGCCAGAATAGTGTAGCAATCACTGTGCTTTCATCCTTTAGTTTGGGGATTAAGGTCAAAGCCACAATGACATTCAGATCTGGAGTGACCACTTCTCTGCCCACATGCAGATTGAACTCTAGAAAGAAGGACTTGGCACAGAGAAAGAACAGCCACACAGAAATAGTTTTGGCTTCTTTCTGAGTCCTAAATTCCCCTTAGAGATTATCTTCTATTTTCCTGGTCCATTTTAGGCATGGTCCATAAAGGGGTGCTCTGACAGACTAATAGCATCCTTGTGTGGGCTATAAACACTGTGGATTATAGGACAAGGGTTTATCTCCTCAGAGCATAACCACAGCATCCTTTTTACTAATCTCCCTATTTCAGAAAAGATGGTGGTCTTATTCAGTGGGATGGATGTTAATTCAAGTCCCTAGAGGACTGGAATTAAAGATTCAGGAACTCCTTCTGATGAGTAAATTTGTGGCCTTAATTTAGCAGCAGTACCTATACTATGTTTTTGCCCATACTGAATTCTACTCAGTTAAGCAATGTCCAAAAGAATTAAACCAGAAGACAAATGCAGTGTAAAAATTCATTTTGAGTCCTTATGATTAACCTGATTGATTTGTGAAAGGATGAAATTATATTGTAAAGTTAATAATTAGAGAAAATAAATGCCTGAAGGATCTAAGCTTAATATATTGGGCTTTTCTTTTCACTGAGTCAATATAGATTGGCAAGCCATATTTCCCATTCAAAGAAATGTTAAACATGTTTACAGATTTTGTGAAAGACTCTGAAGACGACATCGCTTTAACAACGTTTTCTGTCAAAGGCTACAATAATAACCTGATTTCTACTCTCAGTCATGCTGGAGTACCTGTCAGAAGTGGTAGAGCACATTGCTTAAATAGAGTAGGATTTGGCCTAGCTGGCTTGTAATGCTGCAAAAAATGCAATTGGTAGAATAAATTGGTTTTCTTTATTTTGTTCCTTTGGTTTTGGTTTTAATCCTACAGGCAGAGGTGAAGTTGACGTGTAGTTCAGACCTCGTGGCACATCCAGCGCAGCCCACTCTGACACAAACAAGTCACTGCCAGAGTGGAAACATCCCAGGGGAAGGTGCTGATGGTTTTGGCACAGCCCCACGCTGCAGCAAACTCATTGTGCCCCTGTGGTGGTGAGTGTCCTTGTGGCACAGTGGTGTTTCACAGTGTCCCTGTGGCACAGTGGTGTTTCACAGTGTCCTTGTGGCACAGTGGTGTTTCACAGTGCTGAGATGTTGTGGGTGCCTGGGGGAGTGCACCCTGTGAGCAGGGCAGGTGTGTCCTGACATGTGCCCTCCGTGTCTGGAATGTTCCTTGTGTGCTTTGCTGCTCTAGGTGAGTTGTCTCATCCCGCATACCCCTCAAATCACAGAAAGCTGTGGCATCCTTACATTGTACAGCTGAAACATTCTTTTGTTGGTATGTGCCTTTAAAACCAAGCAGTTATCTATTCAAGACCTTATTTATTTAAATATTAGGAGAGAATTGGAGTTAGAAGCTCAAATTTTTGGAAGTCTAGAGTTGTCGTGGTTAATGTTTCTGTTGCTGTCCATGAGAGACAATTGCTTGGGATGTTACATTTTGTTAACATATGTTAGCAAGCTAAACTTGCTTGCTTGAGGCAACCCCAGGATCTGCTGGCAGTCCACAAGTTATTTAAGACTGTCTGTGACTTTGATGGCATCCTTACTTCTCTTTGACTTTGTTGTGACTGAAGATCTGAAGCCTTCAGGAGTCATTAAGGAATCATATACTATTTGTCAGGTACTGAATGGTAATAACATACAAGTTTTTTAGCACTTCTGTGAGATAGGCTGTGTTGTATGACAAGCAGGGTATTATAAATTCCTTTCATGCACTTCTGGATTGTACCAGATCCGACACATGCAATTCTAAAACTGTCACCATATTTTATATTGCATTAATTTGGTATTGCTTGTAGTCTGAGTTTCAGTAAGCAGAATTTGAGAAGTAGAAACTAGTCCCAGTGTTAACTTTCTATAAGAACTCCGTTCCTTTCTTCCGTGTAGGATGGCAAGACAGTGTTTCATTTCTATTTACAAGTATGATGTAAAGATGAATTAATTATTTGGAAAATCCTTTGAGATTATTCAGCATTGAAAATGCAAATTATTAATATTCAATTATTAAATTCTACTATTATAGTTGGTGATGATAATAGAGCATATCCTAAAGTAAACAAATGGGAGAGACTGATTAAAATTTCATGGACAATTTTAACTTTCAATTTTCTGACCTTATAATACACCTGTGCTCAATTAGATCATCTGAGATCTTTGATATTTTCTGGTATGTAACCTGTTTTGAGTAACGGGAAAATATTTTTGTTTGTTATGCTCAGTATTTTTATGCATGTTTCACAATTCCTTGTTTTGAGCAGAAACAGAAATACCATGTTGAAGAGAAACTAATTTTCTAACATGCATTGCTTGGGTTTTGTTGCAGCATATGTAACCATTAAAATAAAAAAATCAAACCTCAATTAAGATATCTCTGAGCTTTGAGTAATTAGATGAAGTCTGTAATACTTTGGCACTAGGGATTATTGTTTGCTTGCGTGCTTCAAGCCCAAGTTTGGATTAAAAAAAAAATGAACTTTACTGGAGATAGATTCAATTTGCTTAAAAGAAAGCACAATACAGATTTATAGAATCATTAAATAATTTAGGTGGGAGAGAAAACCCCTTTAGATCATGGAGCATTTTTTGTAGCTCTCTCCATTCCCTGCCAGGTAAATAGAGCTGTCTGGACAGCTCCAGCTGGTGGCTCACAGCACATGGGAAAGCCCAACTCTCCACTTTTGTTAGACCTTTGGTAAGTCATCACCCCACACCTCTGTTACATGCCAACCTCATTCTAAAGATGTCTATTACTTGGGAAGATTGCACTGAACTGGTTTAACTGTTTAGCTTAAGTGCTTTTTTTGTTTGTTGCTTTTGGTTTTTGTTTATTCTTCTCCCTTCTCAATGAGATAATAAGAACCAACACAAAAACAAAGCAAAGCAGAGAGGTTATTTTTATTATATTCTCAGATTGGAACAAATCAGAAATGTCAATATCTTGAAATATATAATCTGATCTTTGAGACCCCGGGGCTTCTCTATAGGCAGAACTTCTAAGTGCTGATGCCACCCCAACCAATGAAGATGTTTATTGATTTAGATTTGTCAATGCTTAATTATGCACCATTACAGAAATATATGATGTCAATGAAAAAGAGGGATGTATGAATAAAAAATTCTTTGCGTTAGAACAACTGCATGCAGAGCAAAGCTTTTAGCTCAGGCTTTTAAAATTGAACAGATTTTTTTTTTTTTCCATATAAACAATTTCGCCCACAAGAAGAAATTAAATTTTTGGGGGGAGGAAGAAATCACAGGTTAGGAGGACAGCTTCTTGTTTTGTGTGCTCAGATGTCCACTTGCATACAAAGAAATATGTACATGTCTCCTCTGTAAATACCTCAGGTCCAGGTGTGGATTACAGACCTGAGAGGTATTTCAGACAAAGGAAAACATAGTTAGAAAGAATTGATTCTGCAGTTATCTGGCTCCCTTTAAGGTGACATAGGATTGTTCTGGAAATAAATTAATCCTAAAAGTAACCCAGGACTTATCTGAAGGCTGAAAACTTCCTTCACTGAGGATGTGGGCTGCAGACCTCCAGTTTTCTGCGCTGCTACTTTCTCTCTTGGCTCCTTTTGCTTTGTTTTGGTTTTTTTTCCAGTGGGGAGAAGTCTCTTAACAGCAAGTAGGACCCCAAGCTGCAATATCCAGATCTGAATACAAGCATCCTTAAATTTATTAAATAGATATTATCTTTGGTTTTGATAATAGGGGAACAAGAAGGAAGGATAACCGTTGGAAAAACCCTCTGAGATCTCCAGTTAGTTAACACTGTTGACTCATTTCTTTTAAGTCATTACGAATTCAGTGTGTGAAATCTTTGACAATTATCTAATTGGAGAAGTTGTCTTGCATTTGGCCATTCTCTTTTTGCAAGCCATTGATCTGCTGATATATTACAGTCAACCAGCTCAATGCACCGTTGAGATATTTTATTGTAATACATTAACAGAGCAATGGTCATTGATTGATACCAGGAGAGCAAAGGGAGATTTCTTCTGTATGTTTTGCTTAAAATAAAATGTACTAAAAAAAAAAAGATATGCTGGGCAATATTCTGTTCTCACTCCATTACAAATCCAATACCATTTCATTGACATCTGTGGGGTTTCTCCAGAGTTAAGGTGGCATGGCTGAGACCAGGATTGTTCTTGCATGCTGTCAATATACTCAGGTGCTTTGTTTGTGTTTAGAAGGAAATCAGATACGCAGGTATAATTTGGGTCAAAATTAGCTAGGTTAGTTTTCAGTCAGTTTGTATTTAAACATGTGCACGTATATCTCTGTGTGTGTCTTGGAATAATGAATGGGATGAATAAAGAATCTGGCTCAGTCACATTCATTTCTTAAGCCAGCTTTTGCTGCTCTTTTTTATTTTTTTAGGGAAGAGCTTTGCGTCACGAAGAACCATTACTGTCACCATGATATTTTCTGAAAAACCCCTTCACCAGGATTTCTTCTCCTGGGAGGATGAGAAGCCTCAGCTTCCCCATGTTTTGCTCCTCTGGAATGTGGTCTGGAGATTGTTTATCCAAACACGTGAATTGTTTTTAATCAATGGCCAGTCACAGCCAGCTCTGTCGGACTCTCTGAGTCAGTCACAGGTTTTTATTATTCATACCTTTCTAACCTTCTGATGTATTCTTTCTCTTTCTTTAGTATAGTTTTATTATAATATAATATAATATAATATAATGTAATGTAATGTAATGTAATGTAATGTAATATAATGTAATATATAATATAATATAATATAATATAATATAATATAATATAATATAATATAATATAATATAATATAATATAATATAATATAATATAATATAATATAATATAATATAATATAATATAATATAATATAATATAATATAATATAATATAATATAATATAATATAATATAATATAATCAGCCTTCTGAGAACTTGGAGTCAAATTCTCATCTCTCACCTTGTCCTGGGAACCTCACAACACCACACATTGCCACGCTAAATGTATCTCAGCACTTTTTATAATTTTTTATAAAATACTTTTCATAATTTTTATAAAATACTTTTTCATTATTTTTTTGACTTATTTTACTTTTATTATTTTTAGTTCTTCAGGAATACTTTTATTGGTTTTTTAGTCATTTAGTTATATAATTTT
Organism: Fringilla coelebs; assembly: GCF_963513975.1. Taxonomy (NCBI): domain Eukaryota; kingdom Metazoa; phylum Chordata; class Aves; order Passeriformes; family Fringillidae; genus Fringilla; species Fringilla coelebs. The sequence goes on from NC_140033.1 coordinate 70,174,707, forward strand.
TTTTTAGATATTAAAATATCTTAATAAATTTAGTTATTTTTAGTTATTCAGGGATCTAAATGAAAAATGTAAAAATGATGAGGTGTGTAACATCTTAAGTGGCACTGGAATTCTAGGTTAGAATATGTGAATTTTAGATGAGTTACAAATTGCTTAAACTGATCCATTTAAAAGAATGTTTTTGCAATAAAGTTTTGTTTAGGGTAATAACAAAGAAATAATTTGCCTATCCATTTTAACTCTCATTTCTACTAAGGTTTTCCAATTCTTTCATCTTCTGTTATATGTGTGCTTTCACATTTTGGTCTTGTTCTTTTTTTCTGCTTTTAGACATTATTATATATTAGAGCCTCATGGCTGTGTTTGGGTTTGCAGGACTCAAGAAGAATCAACTGTATTGAAAATTCTCCACTGCAGTTGAAAAGAGGCTCAAAGGAATTATTTTTATCCACATTACCATTCCTCCTGAAGAATTTGGTGCCTCTATTTATATTCAAAGTTTACACCATACATTTTTGAAAACATTTTTGCAAAAAGACAACTTTCATGACTTCACAGCCTGTATAAAATTTCTTATAAGAATCTGGAGTAGTAGTAGTCAAACTTGCTTTCACTTCTGACTTTGCAATGATTCTGTGTTTAAATAGCCAAATACAAAAAGAGATGGAAAAAGACTTGACAATCTAGAATCAATTATTCTCTGTTTGTTAGGGGGGCAAAATTTGGGAATTTCAGATGAGAAAGACTAGATCCTAATTAGTTCCACATAGTCTCTAGAAGAATTGTAGCTCTGATTCATTAAGCTCCAATGTTGAACTGTTATCTTCTGCTACTTGTGTTCACAGGATTACATTTTATATGGTGCATGATGATGCCTCTTGTTGGGAAGAGGAGCATTACCCCTGAAGAGCTTGGAAGGTAGAGAACATGTGGAGAACAGCTTAGAGAGAAGCTCAAATGTTGTCCAGTATATAATGAATAATGAGTTGCTTCTTATTAAAATATAAATCTATTTATTCTTATGCATGCAGATATATACAGTGCTTTTATTTTCTAATTTAAACCCAGTTATTTTCCCATTGAAAGAAAGTTGCTTTCTGAATAGAGAAAATTGCTTAGCTTGAAATCATATTTTGCCCTTGTCTATTCCTGGACAGAGTTGAAATCTATGTTTTAGACTTTTACTTGTGACATTACATTTCACATTGCTTTGGTGTTCACAAAGAAGTTTTTGGGTGAGGCACTTTTAAGAAAACTTCCTTCCTCACTGGTTCGTGCTAAATTGGTCTCCACTTTAGCAATATGGAATTGTCTTAGTTCTTGGAATTCTCTTTCACTCTCTTCACTAGGATGGTGGTTTTATTTATACAGCTGCTGAAAAGCTCACTGTGAAGTATTGAACTATATTGAGGCTTCATGCTTTTTTACTCTGCTTCAGACTTTGTTCCAGTTTGCTGAAAAGTTATTCTGTGGTTCGTAATCCTTTTAGTAAATGTGGTCTTCTTTTTGGGCTAAATTTTGGCTGGTTTGAGGAAGGCAGAAATATTTTTGCTGTTGATATATTAATTAAGTGGATTTAATTCTTCTTTGTTCATGTTCATAGCTTGCTTTAAAATGAGATCAATTTTAAGACTGTATTTCCTACTCAAAATTGCCAGGCAAATATTATCTGTTGACAAACTCTTGCCTGTGGACTGCCATTACACCTAAAGTATTATTTCTGAGTGTATTTTTCATTTTCTTCCCATATATTTAGCCATCTATGTGATGTGTTTAATGAATGAGTAACTGAATGAAGAAAATACTTTTTTTTTTTTTAAGGAAAAGGTAAGTAAAAGCTCATGTAATTTAATTAGGATACATTAACCTTTTTTCCCCCCTCAATTATCTAGCCACTCTCATATTCTGGCAATGTTCACAAACACCAAGTTTAAAAAAAACAATACAACTTCTTTCCTTCTGACTGAGGGATCATGACCTAAATTGCTGAATGCTAGACTTCTTTTTGCTGCTTACAGCAAATGTTTATATTTCATTTTCTTCCACTACATTGATACCACAGGATAATGCATGGACTACTACTTCTGAAGGATTCAGTGAGATCCCAGTACAGGTACTCTTCCTGTGCTGAATGAAGCTCTGGCTGCTTTAAGCTGTCAAAAAGTACATTGATGTTGTGACACCCATTTGTCCATTTCAATTTATTAAATACATATTAGTGGCAGGCAGCTGTCCTGCTCTAGGGCAGGGCTGGTTTCATCCATACACTGTTGCACAGGAGCTATTTGCCATGGTCAATACTTCAGATGTGAATATGCATTATTGTCTGTCAGTTTCAGCAAGTTCCCCACATTTCTGCCATTACTGTTCACAGGGAAATGAATAATAAAAAGAATAAGAACAGAATCCAACTTCAAAGTTGGTGTAATCCCTTGCTATTTGCACAGCTGCAATCATGAGACATTCATATTTTTGTTGTGAATATTTGAATCTGAATATCAAAGTGAAACTTAGAGAATGCCACCCTGTTGACCAACATAATAGAAAATATTAGTACAAATCTCTCAAAGCCTAATTCTTGGGCAGACGTGAATAATGTCTTATTGAAAGCAAATCTTGTTCAAAGCTACAATGATTTCTGAAATGTATAGAGCAATCAAATCAAGGGAGTCAAGCCTGAATACACAGATAGAAATTTGACCCATAATGCAAAGAATTCTTTTATTAGTAATTCTTAAAATGGAAAGTAATTTCCAAGCTTCTTCATTGTAACATGCTCAGGTCCCAGGACTGGGTATATGTGTTTCCTTCCTAATCAAACAGGGAAATAGCCAAGCTTTTATTACCATCCATTGTAAAAACAATGGTGTTGGAATAACTGCCTTGATGTAAAATCCCCATGGAGGAAAACTACAAGTAATTTTGCAAAGCACAAGGGCTCCAACCAGCCTAATATACTTTACCCACAGTCTGCTTTCACTGACTGCCTACACTGAGGTTAAAAAAAACAGTCATCAAAAAATAGAGGAAAAGCTCTATTCCCTGATTTATTTTTTTATTTGCAGACAACAAATTGCTACTGATTAGATCGTTATTTTCTGTTTGGAAAATAGAACCAGAAAAACAGCAAAACCAGAAAAGGCATCTTTAACTCAAAATGTCAGATAAAACCAACATTTTACTCACCAAATATTTATAGCTGTAGTGCTTCAGTGTTTCAAGTAGGGGTGAAATGGAAATAAGCCATTGACTGAAGGAAATCAAGAAGGAAAACCAGCTATGTTGGTCTTGGCACTGGCCAAACACCAGGCACCCACCACAGCTGCTCACTCACCCTCTTCTGCTACAGCTGGGCAGAGGAGAAAAGAAAAATTAAGCTGAGGATTCATGAGTTGAGATGGGGGCCAGGAAAAAGCACTCCAAGGGCAAAACAGGCTCAGCTTAGAAGTACAAAGTTTATTATTAAGAAAATCACTGAGAGGATAATAAGAAGGAAAGTAAGCCCTTAAAACACTTTTTCCCCCCAACTCCTCCCTTATTCCCATTGGCAGTGCAGAGAGGCAGCGGGGTGGGGGTTTGGTCAGGTCATCACCCAAGGTTTTCTTCTGCTGCTGGTGGAGAGGAGTCCTTCTCCTGCTGCACCCTGGGGTCCCTTCCCATGGAGACAGCTCTCCCTGAACTTCTCCAGCCTGGCTCCTCTCTCACGAGCAGCAGTGCTCCCAAAACTGCTGCAAGGTGAGTCCTTCCCATGGGAATCCTGCCCAGACTGCTGTGGTGTGGGTCACTCTTCCATGGGCTGCAGTCCTCCAAGGACAGGCTGCTCCAGCCTGGAAGCAGGGCCCTTCTCTCCCACTAGGTCACAGCTTCCTCCAGGCATCACCCACTCTGGTGTGGGCACCTTCCCCAGGGGCTGTGGGTGGATCTCTGCATCCCCTGTGGATCCCCATGGGCTGTAGGTGCATCTCTGCATCCCCAGTGGATCCCCATGGGCTGCTCATGGATCTCTGCATCCCCCCTGGATCCCCATGGGCTGTGGGTGGATCTCTGCATCCCCTGTGGATCCCCATGGGCTGTAGGTGGATCTCTGCATCCCCTGTGGATCCCCAGGGGCTGTTCATGGATCTCTGCATCCCCTGTGGATCCCCATGGGCTGTAGGTGGATCTCTGCATCCCCTGTGGATCCCCAGGGGCTGCTCATGGATCTCTGCATCCCCCCTGGATCCCCATGGACTTTTCATGGATCTCTGCATCCCCCCTGGATCCCCATGGGCTGCTCATGGATCTCTGCATCCCCCCTGGATCCCCATGGGCTGTAGGGGCACAGCTGTTTCACCATGCTCTCACCACGGCTGCAGAGGAATCTCAGAATCCCAGCTCTGGCCCCTGAAGCACCTCCTGCCCCTCCTTCCCACTGACCTTGGTGTCCCCAGGTTGTTTTCCTCACATGTTCTCACCTCCTCCTCTTCTCTGGCTGGAACTAAAACTATGTGCTGTTTTGTTTTGATTTTCCTCTTAAATCTGTTGTTACAGAGGTGCTCCCAACATTTGAAATTGTCCCAGCCATGGCCAGAAGTGTGTCCATCTGCAGAGGCACCAGCCAGTGGCTCTGCTGGACAGGGTGGAAACTTCCAGCAGCTTCTCACAGAAGCCACATCCATGCCCTCCCCACCTCCCTCTACCAAAAACCAGGCTGTGCAAAACCAACACAATTATATATATAAGACTTGCAAAATTAAACTAAAATAATAATTTTTAAACCCATAAAGTTTAGGATTAATCCCAAATATTTTTTCTAATTCATTTGTCATATTTATTTTTTACCAAAGGGAAAAAATGGTTTATTTGGAATCTTAATATGAAAACTTCATAAAATAAACAAAGAGGTAGAAGATTAAAATGTTAAAAGAAGAATATAGGATTTTCTAATGCATGGCTAAATTCCAGAGGGCAAGAACTGTTGGTTCTCTGCCCCACTGACACCATTCTTCATAGATGAGGTCCTAAATTTGGAAGGATCAGAAGAGTTTCCAGTATCTCAATGTATTTTGCTAACACTATTCATCATATCTTGTAAATTTTACTTTCTTAACTGGAAACTATAGCAATTAAAAAGATATCTGGAATAATTAGAGCAAATTATTCAAGAAACAAAACCTAATGACGATGGTGTTGCCAAAGTGGCTGTAACATATATCTAAAATAAATTAAAATCTACAAATTAATCATTGTCAGTCTGTATCCCACCCAATGCTAACAGAACCAAAAACCCCATGTATTTAAACGTACAATTTATAAGTGCTCCCTGGCAAAAATCAATATAAAGCTTTAGTGGGCAGAATGTGTGTAATAGTAACAAGTAGAAAGGTTAGTGTAGAAGTTAATGGTTCTATCAAGAATAAAACAGAGCTAAAGTCTGAAGAAAAGCTCTCCCACAAGTGCTTCATTAACCTTGGAGAACTCCAGCATATCTTCAAAGTAAAGATTACAACAAACCTGACTCAGTCACCAGCAGCACTTGTTAGCTCTTGGCTTCAGAAATCAACAGCTTTTTCATTTGCATCATGGAGCTATCACAAAGCTTTCGCTGCACTAAGATGTTTGACACTGTAAACTAACTGGATTAGTTAATCCAAGACCACGTGGAGCAGTGGGATGATGGTGAGCACCTCGCCCAAACACAGCCCTGTGCACTCCCAGGCAGCTGGGAGGTTCAGACCAAAATGATCAATAGTAGACAACACCCACAGCTACCCAACATCACCATTCCAGGGAGCTGGCATTGCACTGGTGTAGCCATGATGTTTTGTGAAAAATCCTTTCCTTAGGATTTTTCTCCTGAGAAGCTGAGAGGCCTCAGGAACAAAATGCAAACAATGATTGTCTGCTGCTGTGGGATGCAACAGGTGGGTCTGGGATTGGTCTCATGTGGTTGTTTCCAATTAATGGCCAATCACAGTCCAGCTGTCCAGACTGTCTGGGTCAGAGACAAACCTTTGTTGTTCATTCCTTTTGTATTCTTAGCCAGCCTTCTGATGAAATCCTTCCTTCTACTCTTTTAGTATAGTTTTAATATAATATATATCATAAAATAATAAATCAGCCCTTCTGAACATGGAGTCAACCTTCTCATCTCTTCCCTCATCCTTGTGATCACTGTCACACACTGGCAGGGCTGGAGGTAATTTTGATTAACTCACCTAGCAGCAATTGCACCCTTCCTAAAGCAGCTAAAACATAGCAGAGTTTTTCTCCCAGCTGAAACCAGGACAATCTCCATCTGCTTTTTCCTCAGCATAAACCATTCCTGGCAACAGAAAGGTCTTGGTGCTCTTCTCCCCACATCTCCTCCTAGGCTTTCACTTCCCACGGAGTCTTCCTGGGACAAATATTTGCAATAACTCCCAGGATTACTGAACTGGTCTGGATAAACAGAAAACTCGTACATGCAGTTGTTCAGACCTGTAATTCATGCTTCTGATATTTCTATTGCTATCCCAAGAAAATGAGAAAGAGGATAGGAACTCTCTAAGCCACTCATTTGTCCAAAATAACCAAAAATTTGGAGAGGTTAGTAATAAACTACCACAGGTAGCATTAGTTAGCAGTTCAATATAAAGAATACATTGGCATATTGTGCATTAGATCTTAGAAAAAGCCAACAAAAATTATACCTTTTGAAAATGCAACCAAAGGAGTCCTATTTGAACAGTAAGTACAAAAAATTTCTTTTGGGATATATTTTTATTTTATGCCTTTATTTGGTTTTTTATGCTTTATTATCTGCTTAACCATACATACAATTATTTATATGTAATGTTTTGCAACTAATACCCATGAACAAATATCACCATATTATAGCAGTGTGGTTCAATATTTTTGTATCATTGCATATATTCCAATTTATCATTTAATATGAGATTTCTGTGTTGGTATCCTGAAGATTCCTAGTCACAATGCCTCATATTCATTCTTCTTGCTAGATTTTAAGCTCTGTATATGGCATTCATCATGAAATTAAATGAGAAAATGAAATAAACATAAAGATAATATATTGGAGGAAAAAGTACCGTGTAAGCTAAAACAATTTAAGGTAGGAAAATTCAGTCAGGAAATTTCTATGGACAATGCATGAAAAATTCTGGACTGGAGTTTCCACTTTACATAGACTCTCTTGAAAATTGTGCTGATACACTTTGGGTTATACTTTTGCAGCTGATCCTAAGCTGCTGCTGCTGCAATTTATCTAAATTAAGGAACCCTCCAAAGTCAGTGCTCTTAGTTTCAATCCTCACATCAAACTGTAATGACACAGGGATATGTAAAATAAAATTCACTTTTGTCATGACAATCAAGAATCTCTGACATACAAAGTCAATTTTAGACTAGACTTTGGAAAGAACTTTTCTTGGTAAACTATTTCCAAGATGAAGTGATGGGGATTTCACACTTTCAAATATTTTTTTCCCCCCACTTCCCTGTGTAATCGAAAAAAAATTTGGTCAAGGTATTGCCATAGATGCAAAACAAAAAATCAATTTGCTATGAGAGAGCAAAGGAAAACTTGGTGACTGTCATTTTTATTATGTTATAATGACCCAAAGATAAAAATGATGGCAGCCATAGGGACAGTTGGGACCAAGAACCATTAGCCACACATTGACAATTCAAATGCATTTGTACTGTAGCCAGTTTGTTTCAATCTCCAGTCCATCTAATATTTTGTCCCATTTTATTCCTTCCATCTCCCACTGCTGCAAGTTTTCTTCCAGCAAGTTTTAGGGTGGAAGTTTAAATGAGCATCTGCCACAGCACCAATGCCAACGTGAGCTGGCCACCAACCAGCAGGGCTACTCTTGCATGGGATGCCTGGCTCCCCTTTGGAGACCTTTGTGACACTCAGGTTCCACCAGCTTGGTGCCTCAAATCCCTCAAATTCCTGCTTCTCTCCAAATTTTCCAGTTGGTAGCGTATCCTGGTGGGGAGACTCGCACCCTTGCCCTTCGTTATCCTTGGTGTTTCTTTGCAAGTCAAAACAAAGCGGTTTTATTTTGTTTCACTTCGTTTTGTTTTGGTTTTTTTTATTATTATTATTTTAAAAAAAAAGAAGAAATGGGAGGGGGATTCAGTTCATAATTAGGGGAGGAGTCGTTTTTGGACTCAATCCCCAGCATGAAATCTGTCATAAATGGATTCTGCCAAATTGCTGAACAGAGTGCAAATTTGTAATGTGCCAGTTTTTTAATAGGTTTAGTTCTTTGGGCTCTTTCTGCAAGTCCAATGCTTGTGTCATTTCACTGAAACTGTCCTTGAAAATCTTGTTCTGCAACCTCCTTTTTAAACTACATGGTGCACGTGCTTTAGCCTTCCCAGCTGTGACAGCCCAAGACAAAAAAGTCAGCCTTAGGTTTTGGCACACCTAAAGGTCTTCTTCAAGTAATCTCATTTGTGTTCCTCCTAGAACTGTTCTTATTAGGCAGCATCCTTATCTCATAGCCACAGCTGAGGATGGCATTGTGGCTGCTACACTGGCTGGAGGGACCCCCAGATCTCAGTTACAGCAGACACCATCTTTGGAATCCACTTCCATGAAAAAAAATTGCCAAAGCCCTTCATCTGTTTTATTTCCCCTGCTTGAATGATGGGTTAAACAGGCCTACTTAAGAGTACAATAGCTCCAGCCATTTGAAATGCTAATTTTCATCTTGGCCACAATATGTTGTGCATATCAACCTCCCTTATACCTTATTGACTGTAAAGATAATGAGATTCTCTTGAAAGAACAGCAGAAAGCCCATGACATTCAGGATTCAGATTCCCCTCAAACCTAGCTCCTGCATGCATGGAGTGAGAGCACCTTCACACATAAGAAAGCGTTGTTTTGATTTAGAGGATGTTTGTAATTAAACCTCTGAGAAGCCCTTCCTCACACTGGAAAGAGACAACTGGTAAATACTGGAATTTGTTCCTGTCTTACAAGGCTTGTTTGAACCTTCCTAATGCTTTCCTTGGAGTTGGATCTGGCGATCCAGCAATGTGGTCTTGCTGTATTTTGAGTTTATTTGAACACACTAAGATATCACACAAGCACCTTTGCACAAGGCCAGTCAAACAATAAAAACAAACATGTTGCTCATCCAGATTGTCTGCTGTTGACCCAGTCTGTGCTTTGTATTTTCCAGGCTGGAGTGTAAATGTTTCCAGGGACAGATGTTGGGAGAGAGCTCTGAAAACATCTGATGCTACTTCCAGTCATTTCCAGTGGTACTTTTCAGAACAGAGTTTATCGCTTGTATTTGTTTTGGTTCATTTTGTATTTACATAATATACTGACCTGTGCTTCAGAAATCTCCTTCTTTGCAAATAAACAATTATAAGCTAATGCTAGAACCAGGGTGAAGAGGCATGCAGCATAAAAAATAATCCTAGATTTTCAGATTGCTGTCTGAGTCTGTAAAAATGTTTGTGACTTTTAAGATTTTAAAATATTTGCAATAGAAGTGAGGGAGAAGGAAGAAACATATCACTGTAGAATACTAAATGCAAACTTTTAAGGCTTATTTTCCAATTTTTAGACTTTAACCAGATTGGAAGTAAAGGGCAGCTTCTGACTGAGAGTGGAATTTGAGACTTGAATAGGTGGGTATCATTCATATCATTCATCATCTCACATAGGTGGGTATCTTCATTCCAATGGATCACCTCAAGTTTCGAGATTGAGATTGCAGGAAGACTTGAGAACTATCCATGTGGACTTATCTTCACAAGAAATGGCATTAAAAATAAACAAAGGGTTTTGAAGCTTTCCTCATCTATAAAATTTTCGGAATTCTTTCTTTTGTCAAGTAAAATACTTCAAAATGCAATGCTTTTTTAAAAATTTGAAATTTTAAAATAGAAATATTGATGATTATAAAAATGTTTTAAAGCAAATTGCAGAACAGACTTTTGAAATGTGTTGTCTGCCCCAAGGTCATGTCAGATCTCCCAGAGAAATGCAAATTGTGGTCATATTTTTTAATGAAAATTATGTCTATGTTGGAGGTGAAATCATTGATAAAGAGAGCTATTTTAAAGTTCTTTCTCAAATGGCCTCTTCCTGGTTGCTTACAGTACAATTCTCTACAAAACTTCAGGGGTTTTTTTTCCCATTAATAATATCAGATGATATTCTATTTGGAGCCTATGGTAATCAAAGGAAAATTAAAAAGAATTGACATATTCAAAAAGGAAATTATTATTATGTCCCAGGACTAACAATTAAAGTTAACTTGATAGCTAGAACTTGTATTTGAATATTCAAGTGGTTACCTGTGTTTAGGCCCACGCTGCTGAATGAAGAGGAAGCAATGAATCTAGAAAAGTTATTTTATAGTTCTTTTCATAGCTCTCTGTGCTATTGATAACTTTGCTGTGGATTGAGATCTGGAGAGATGCAGGAATTTCTTTATATTTGAGCTAAGATAATGGGCATCATGCCTTCTTATCAGGCAATGCTTGCTGCTGACTTCCATGCCTAAAGATGGAAACATATACATGTTATGTAGACATATGTTATTTTTAATATTTTTATTTCATATTTTTTCCCCTTAAACTGAGATTTTCCTGTTGTTCCCATGAAGGAGAAGACCTGGGGACTAGATCATCTGTAAGATCCATTCCAACCCCTTAACATTCTATGATTCTATGATAATGCAGCATCTCCAGAAGTATTAAATTTTAGTAGAGGGTACAGACTGTACCTTGGAGCACTTTTCCATGAGAAAATTACTATTTGTGTTTCAGTAAGGAAGGAGGCTTTTTTTTTTTTTTGACAGTATTTAAACTTTAAGCAAAGCTGCAGAATTTAGTAAGAACCATGCCTCTCAGATATCAGGAGAAGTTTCTGGAGTTGATGGTGGAAGAAATGGGGATTAATGTGAGAAGTTTGTTTATTTTTATTTTTTTTTTTCTCTCCAATGCTGTGTCCCAGGAAACCATCAAGCCAGCCCCTCACCTGCACTTCTGGGCTTCACAGTATATGCTTGTCATCACAATGCAATGGTTTCATTAACACCTTGATTGTTCTCCATTTGTATAACTGCAGCAGAGAGTCCAGGGGTCTGGGGGGTTTTTTTAGGTGTTTTTTTTTCTTTTCTGATCAACAGGAAACTTTAAGAAAATTTTGCTCTGTGGTATCTCACAGTGAGTTGAAAACAAACTTCAAAATTAAGTTTTCTTCATCTTAATCATTTATTTATTAATGGGTATATTTGAATGTGCACCTTGGAAGCCTTGTGCCAGTCTGGAGCACTGTGAGGGAGCCAGAATAAATGGGCCTTTTAGGCTGGGTGTGCAGATGCTTTGCATTGGCAGAGCAGTGCAAGCAGCTGGGGAGTGTGCCTTAGTTCTCCTTTCACCTCCTGGCCCCCAGGTTCATGTTGTAGATCGGACGTCCCTTCCATTTCTCTGTCCACATCCAGCCCAATTTCCCACTGTTTCCTTGCCCTGGTGTGCTGATGCATTTGCCAGGGTTCTCTGTCTTATTATTCTCATGGCATCCTCTTCCTATTCTGTGGTTGCTCTTTAAGAGAATTTTTATTTTTTTTTTTTTTAGGAATTGTGAGTTTGGCCATGAATTTTCCAGACCCAAGGGAGGCTGTCCTCTCCTCCAAGTACATTTCACTCTCAGTAGGGCTGATTCCTTGCACAGGTATGAGCAGATTAAGTCTGCAACTTCTACCTTAAAAAAAATATAATAAAAAAAATCCCTGCCTTAACCCTTTCTCAGTGTTTGTGGGAGGAGAGTCAACACTCAGGCTAGGCAGAGGGTTTCTACACCATAATTCAATGAGAAACAATACAAGATTCTTCCCAGAATGTCCACCCAAATGTCAGTAAACCAGGAGCTAATACAATCATGAATGGTAGGAAATTAGTCATTTGTAGCAGACCTTCAAATTTATCATTAAATCTCTCTGATTCTACCACTGACCTTTCAGAATCAATAAACTGAAACAAGGAAGTTTCCTGTAAAGGGAAGAAAATGGATCTTGTTTGGACCTTCTGTCTGCTAGATTTTTTTTTGAAACAGTAAGTCACATTTGTAGCTTTCTTTTATCAAGCTCCAAGTGTTCAAAATGCATTACTCTCTAATGAAAGATGATTTCCTTCTTAATTCATCATCTGATTTCTGGGGTTTATGAGTTGTGTAGAAGGAAATGCTGAAGCATATTTTTAAGGAGACATTCTTTGTTCTTCCTGGCAACTGAGTTACAAAGTTGTGTCAAAGTCAGTGTGAAATCAATTGTAGATCTAACTAGATTTTTTTTTTTAAAAAAGGATTTGAGTGCTAAAGTCTTAATGGAAGGTAAGTTATCTCTTGTTTTGTTTTGGTGAATAAAACAGGGGGTGTGTTCCTTGCTGGTATAATAAAATCTGGTGCTAAAAGCAGCAAAGTTAATCAAAATTAACTTTAATTAATCAAAAAAAGGAGTATTCCAGATAAAGATACTGTTGAAGCTATTTGTAATCTATTTCTGTGTTTATTACCTGAAGAATATTATTGGCAAGCTCGAAGCATTTATTTCCCGAGCATTGCACTTCGGCAGTGCATCATCCTTATTTCTTCAATATGCAAAATGTAGATGAATCAATCTCTGTATACAAATGCTGAATATTACCTTTCATTTTCTGTATATAGAAATTATCTTTATGTAGTTCTTTTTATGTGTCAGTATGCACTGGTGTGGTTTTATTCTTTTTTTTTTCCCCATAACAAAATATAATCGGAATCTATTTGACTACCAAAACCAAAAGAGATCAACTTGATGAAAGAAGTTTTGTCTGTCTCTAACAGATGTCCTCAAATACAAGTTTCTAAGCTAGAATTACTTAAATTTTAATTTGAGTATTTTTATCTTCCTTAGAAAATTAGCCACATGTCTAAAGATCAGGCCTGACTTTGATAGCCCCCTAAATTCCTAGCGTACACAGTGTCAAAATATCCATACTGTGCACACATACCTGATATAAACGAGGGATCTGTGAGTGACAGTAACATAACGTGGAATGGAATGGAAACATCACTGAGTAATGTACACACCCAATTCACAATTCCACAAAAATAGCTTCAGGAAGCCTGGTGTTTGAGAACACAATATATTTAACCAAGTGTCATTGGGTAATAAGGCAAAGGGACAAATTTCAAGATCTACGCTAACACAAAGTCAATAAATGCATGTGCAGTCCAAAGATGTGACAGACACATATATTGTACAAAAAGGATTTCTTGGACAGATTCTGTCAATATAAATATATTCTGTCGACATACATGTGCCTTGTCATGCTGCCTTGTCATAATTGCAGTCTCAAGAGCTTTAATTATCTCTTTAAACCATCGGTATTTACATTTGGTTTGTCTCATGGTCCTTCATTGCTAATGTGTCACAATCTTCTTTTTTCCCATGTGGGGGTGACAACTGGTCACTCTTCATTAATAAAATGACAAGTCTCTTATCCATGTTGTAGTCACAATAGGCTTTAGAAAGTTAAACTTCAAGAGATTAAATTCCCTCTGTGGTTATCCTACAGCACACACACTTCAACAGGAAATGCTTACACATCCTTGTTTTTCTTCTGCCAAGACTAAATCCTATTTTCCAAGACTAAGTAAACTTGGGATGAAAACAAGAATATGAATTCTGTAGTGAAACAGTGACATGCATTGTTGATTTTTCTAAACTACTAAAAGAAGTACTCTAAGAAAGAAAAGCATGTTCCTATGAACATTATCAGTCATATAACTAACAGGATCAATATATGATGGTTGTATAATAATGTTGTATTTTAGATACTCCTCATGAAATCCAGCATTAGCCCTAGATTTCACAGAATCACAGAATCATTGAGGTTGGAAAGGACTCTGGAGATCATCCTGTCCAACCCCCTTGCTCAACCACAGGAGGTTGTCCCAGAGTGTCTCTAGACAGTTTTTGAGTGGTGCCAAGGACAAAAATACAATTTGATCAGACTTGTATTCATAGGTGGGGGTCACTCCCTTGTTCTTTCCACTAAAATTGGTGAGTTTTAATATGTAGCACTTAAGCATGAGGAACTTTTACAACGACATGAGTAAAACAAATCTGAATATTGTATCAATTTAGGGTTCCCTAATTTCATTCTCATTAATGTATTTATTTTCCTTTCTTGGGTGAAACAGAATTTTCTGTATGATGAACCACAAATTGCTGGTGCTGGTTTAGCTGGAGATTGTGACACTGGAGACCTGCCTCAGGAGGAGAGTGACACCAGTAAGGACATTAATCAGTGATGGTGCCCATCCAGCTAAAACTGCAAGCTGCCCTAAACAATGAGTATAATCAATACAGTATTATCCAAAGTTTTTTTTCAGCAGGTAGCAAGACTGTCCAAGTCTCTAAGTCTGAAAGTCCAAGTTTGTTTTTTGTTAACAGGAATCACAGAAAGCATCATTTCGGAAGGTGCTGTTTCCAAAGGGTGGAAATGCAGACCATAGTTCCTTGGTATGCCTGGAACACCAGAGGCTCTTAAGCCCAGGTTGCTTTGTCAAACAAGAGACAAATCAGGTATTTTGTGGACCAAGATGATGAAAGGCAGTGCATATATAAAGGCTGTGGCACATGCAGCCTTTCCCTTGGAAGCCAAGGGTCTTGTCACCAGCACAGTTCCTATATCCGTGGTATTTTTGGGGTCCCCCAATAAAGGAAGGAGATGATGAATCTGACACCATGTTCTCAGAAGGCTAATTTATTATTTTATCATAATATATTATATTAAAGAATACTATGCTAAACTATATTAAAGAATAGAGCAAGGATACAGACAGAAGGCTTAACAAGATACCAATGAAAAACTCGTGACTCTCTAGAGCCTCAACACAGCTGGCTGTGACTGGTCATTAAGTTAAAACAATTCACATGAAACCAATGAAACAATGACCAGCTGGTAAACAATGTCCAAACCACATTCCAAAGCAGCAAAACACAGGAGAAACAATCAGATAATTATTGTTTTCTTTTTTCTCTGAAGCTTCTCAGCTTCCCAGGAGAAGAAATCCTGGAGAAGGGATTTTTCAGAAAACATGATGGTGACACTATGCCTGTTCTCCAAAGCCCTGCTTTTGTGCCCTCATCAAGCCCAGCTTAATTTCAGCCAAATAGAAGAATAGACAGAGTGGAGGTGTGACAGTCCAAACCCTGCTCACAGGGCTGGTTTGGGTTTGCCTACAGCAGCCTGCAGCCACTGCAAGGTAAGCATTGCCCAAGGCAATGAAGCACTCCTGCAAATTTTATTGTTCTTTAATGGCTTTTATCAGAAAGGGAGTGTTTAGGCCTAAAAAGAGGATGAGTATGGAAGAAAACCACCAGCTCTGTCCAATGGGACCACTTAGAATGAGGATTACTCATAAAACTTAACAAATGCTGGAGACATTTACAACTCTCTTCTAACGTAATGGCACCTATACCAAATACTTATATTAAATTGCAAATTTTATGTTCCATAATGCTATGCACAATAAATTAGCAAAGCCTGTATCAATCTCGATGTGAATATGAAGACAAACCTGAAAAATCATGTTTATTGTTAAGGATAAATAAAGTAAAACACTTTATTGCTCAGTGACAAAAGATTATAAAATACCTTGCAGAAATAAAGCACATGTTATAGTCCATAAGAAGAAAAGGATTGTCTGATTATAGAAAAGACCTAAAATTCAGGAGGGAAGGAAAAGATGAGGTCTAATGCTACTATTTGGTATAAATTTTATCTTATTCCAGTGAGAATGAAATAAAAAACTTTAAGGAAATCGATTCCTAGATTTAAAAAAGAAAGTGTCTTTTGAAGGTTAGTACTGCTATAGTGAAAATTGGCAGCTTATTTCATAGGAAAATGCAGCAGCTGCTTTTCTGTATGCTTCCAGGTTTGTTTTCACAAATTTTGAGATAAGAAATACTACTTTCTCTTCTTGGATTTAACTTAAGTCATGATTAGCAACCAACCTTTATTTTTGGAAGAAATTAAATACAATTACGTAGTTTGTCATCCTGATTGATCACAAGAGGTCGTACAGAATGTAGGAAAACAATAATTTGGATTTGGCTGCGCTGCCTTCAGGCAGTGTGGTAATGCAAGAGTGTGTGTGGAGTGAAGATATGTCTATATGTATTTATCTATATGTGTTTTTTTTAACTACAGGAGAAAGAAAAATCAGATTCTAAATCCCTAAAACTGGTTTTTAAATTCCTACAACACAAATAGAAGACATCTGGATATTCCCTTTTTCCTCTGAGCAGTTTCTAACACCACAGATGTGAGTAAATATTGGTATAATTAATTTTCATAACCTTTTAAACATGTAGTAATTTTCTACCAAAAAAAAAAAATGAAACAGGGAAATTGTGCTTTAGAAACTTACATAATTCAATGTTGTAAAGATTAACCAACCCTGAAATAGTATAATAAATGGGAGACAAGAGATGTTCAGGATACAAATGCATGACCTTTGGAAAAGAATAAATAAATAAATAAGGCATGGGATTGTCAGTTGTAGTTGACTGTGGTTAGGTTTTCATTGGAGGCAGCAGAACATTGATTCAATAAAACATCATTCAGCAAACTTCCCTTTCTCAGCAAGGCACATAAATATTTGCCTAACTTGTTTAAATCCCACAGAGCTTCTTTCTACATTGAACCAGGCAGTGGGGAAAATGGTGCTGAAAAGCAAGGTACAAATTTCTGATCTCATTAGTGCCTTGCTTCCTCTTTCACCATTTGCTACTCTCTTAAATCCTTCTCCACTTCGTAGCTTTTGACAGCTTAATGCCACTTCTTTTTTCTATATAAAAAATTAATTTAATCCTCTGAAAGTGCAGTGTTTGGTGAGGCAGGTACCTGCACACCTGGGCCCCACAAAGGACTGGAATTCTTGGTGCCTGCTAAAGGGAGGAGAGGGAAAAGCCATCTCAAAATTGAGAAACCCACACTGCTTAATGCTGATTACCTGTGGCTGCTTTGCTGTATTTGCTTTGTTGCATTGACTGAGCTTTATTTCTTTTTGGATGATGTGAATGATCCTGATCTATTTTTGTGCTCATAAAAGTTTTCAGAAGCAACAGGTAGAGTGAAAACTTGCCTTTTGCTCCCAAAGAGTTGGTTTCAGTGTCTGGCCAAAGGCTGGCAGAAGAGGATGACAACTCCTTTTGGAATACTGGAAATTTTGCTGTAAGGAGCATTCATTTGCTCTGGCTTGGGGTTTGGTAAGTGTTTGATCTCTGGGCATGGGGATTGGAACAAATGCTATTGCTTCAGGGGAGACTTCTCAGCAAAACCTGGCTGGGTTTGCTCCTTGAGCAGTGAAGCAAAGCAGGGCTGGCCTTGGCATCCAGCAGGCCAGCAAAAGCAAAGATGTCCCAGTCTGGTCACAAAAAGAAATTATTACTATTGATTTTCATTTCCAAGAAAATTTCAAAACACTCTTTTATTTCTCCCCCTAAATTCTTAACACTTTTCCTGTTATCTGACAACTACACTGAACTACTGATAGCCCTTGAAAAAATGAAAGCTAAGATATCTGTTTTGATAGGATAACCATAGTTGGTGATTAGATTATATTAGACTAGGACTTTGTCCTCAGATGTAATTCACTCTGGGATGATGGATCATCTTCTGGAAACCACATAGTTTGTATAGAACACCTGAGAAGGTTTCCAATAGCAGTCCAAATTTTGTGAAAGGAAAATCACTAAAAATTAATATCTCTTCCTTACAGGAAAAAAATAAAAAGACAAAGAGAGGAAAATTGTGAACATGCAAAGTTAACACAGCTTTGTTGTGAACATTAAAATTTACTGTGAAAAATTGAAAATTATTCTTGAAGGAGATAATATATGAGTAAGGATAGCCAATCTTCAAAATAATCCTCCAGAAGACCACTGCTGCCTACAGGACAAAAAAGTAGAAGCTGTTCCAACATGTACAAAAAGGCAGTGCCCATTAGCAAAAGGGTAAGGAAAGAATTACTTCTTGTACAACTGGCTACAAAATATAAGTGACAAAAAGGATTAGTGAGTTTTTTGGTCTAACAAAACAAAAGTGAAATAAGAAAAAGGTTCTGAAACCTCATGTGAAGATATCCCAGTAAAGGAAGCTCCTGGATTGGCAGGAACCTCTCTGTCCAGATCAGGGGTAGAGCTTCTGGCATATTAATGAAATTTGTTGCAAGTATTCTTTAAGGAAAAGCAGAATTGCCACAGCACAGGATTTTATGGTAATGGAGGCTGAATAATGAGAAAATGGAGGGTTGTCATCTAATCACCAAGATCCCTCCCCTTTGAACATAAAATGCATAAAATATCTGAAATATTAATATAATTGTACAAGGTCCTGAAAATCACAATGAAAATATTTTATGAGTATCCTCAGTGTGCCTGTGACCTATAGAGATCATTAATTTGAAGCCTAATAGCCTACCTGGTACTGTACAGCTTCCACAACCTGATTTGGCAGAATTGTATTATATGTATAATATTGTTAATAATGTATAACATAATAGAATGCCACATGGTATTATAAAAAACAGGAGAAGAAGATAATTATCACTATTACAATATGCCAGTAAGAGATCAAAGAATATGAATGTTATATGGACAAATGAAAGTCTGATGATGCACTAATTTCCTTTTCAAGGAGAGATTACAGCAGTGGAAAAAAAAAATGGACACAATTGCCATAGCTTTTGTCTTTAATAAAATTAAAAAAAAAAAGAAGGAAAAGAAGTAAGTATGTAGAAAATTAGAGACCCAGTGCAGTAAATTTTTCTCACTTAAAAATATAATTTAAATGATTAGAAAGCACTGCAATTTTTTTCAGATCGAGGATACTTGATTGTCCTTATCATCTGTACTTTTCTGCATCCCTGCCTGATATACCTCCTTATCACTTAACTAGCTAATCAATCACTAGACTTTCCCCTACATTTTAAACACTGCACAAGAGTGTCTTTCCATAGCAAGAAAGGTGGCAATGTGTTGCCCTTACTTTGAATCACCTCTGCTCACTTTATCATCCACATCCCAAAGTTTAAAATAAAGCAATTATATGTTAGAACTCAACGGGGCCCCTAAGAATTGCACGAGTAATATTTATTAAATGTTCACTTTATTAGGATTAAGATTGCCTGTAGTTGTGGAAGTCTTCTGCAGGAGAGGAAAAAAAAAAAAGTAATTAAAAAGAATGAGCTGAAAATGATATATTACAGCAGTCTGCACAGGCAAGGCATTGCATCTAGAGGATCAGGGCTTCACTGAACTCTGCAGGGAGGAGCACAGAAATCCTCACCTGATTTATCCTGACAGTCCCAGCCTGCTTTAGCCTGCCAGTGCATTGTTGGACAGCTGAATGAGACATGGTGCTCTAACATCACCTGTCTCAAAACCTACAAATGACTCCTGCTTTTTCAGCATCTTCTCCTCCTTCCTTTCTTTTCCAGCATCTTCTCCTCCTTCCTTTCTTTTCCAGCATCTTCTCCTCCTTCCTTTCTTTTTCAGCATCTCCTTCTTCCTTTCTTTTCCAGCATCTTCTCCTCCTTCCTTTCTTTTCCAGCATCTTTTCCTCCTTCCTTTCTTTTCCAGCATCTTCTCCTCCTTCCTTCCTTTATTTCCTCTCATTGGATCAGAAGAACTTTGGGCCAAATGTTGTGGAGCCCTCCAGCCTTCTGATGCCCTCTGGTTTTGAGGGGAAATGTGATACATAAAACCAAACAATGTGGTGATGCCATCAGGACTTTTTCTTCTTTTTCTACCAAAATACCCTATTTTAAAATTAAATTATGCATATGGTAGGGTTCCACGGAGAAATATATCACTGCTTTCTTTAGATTTCATGCAGGGAAAATGGTGAGTCTGCTTTATATTCAACAATATATGTATATAAAAATAGAAAATATGGAACTTACTATTTTTAGAATAGATTTTTTTTTTTTTTTGGCTACATGAATGCCTCAGTGATATTTGAATATAATTTGCTGGTACTTAAGAGATCTGCTAAACAAAATTTGCATGAGAAAAATTAGGGGTCCCAGTTATAGACTTAGTGTGGACTAAATGATGTGAGGTCACCAAAGAATTTGGTCTGGATACCAGGATGTTATCCCAGAGAGGTAAGAAATAGAAAGTGTTTCATATATTTATTAGGAACTTACATGTCTCTCACTTCTCACAACATTCCTCATGAAATGCTGAATCTAGCAACTGTAAAGTATTCTAATCTGCAAAATATCAATTTAACAAAGACTTAAATAGCAAAAAAGTAGGGGAGAAATCAGGGAAACTTTCAGAGCTCCATGTTTCCATAAGCCCTGGATATGAAAGCCAATACGCTAAGTTACATCTTCTGATTTTGGGAATTGTGTGCCAAATTTTATTTTATTTTTTACATATTTAAATACCATTACTAATGTACAGTAAATTAAATTAGATGACAACAAAGTAGGAGAGAAATCAGGGAAACTTTCAGAGCTCCACATTTCAATAAACCCATATGCTGGACATGTAAACCAATACAGTAAATTAGAATTTCTGATTTTGTGAATTTAATCTGCCAATAATCTACACATTTAAATACCATTACCAATCATAACATTTGATCTACAGATTACCCTTAGATGGTCATAATTTGCCAGCTATTTTCCTTCATGCTATTGGCAGCTAAATACAAAACACTATATTTGATGTTCTGATATTTCATGATATTTCTGATATTTCATTTCTCATTTCAGATGTAACCTTTTGCTCATACTGCTCTCTGTACAGAAAGCATGCATGTGCCTTCATGCTATTTTGTCCTCCTTATGTTCAATTAGAAAATAGTGATCCCAAAAATTACCTAATGTTGAAGGAGAATGCAAAATAGAGACAGATTTAAAATTCTCTTTTCTGCAAAACCTTGTCTTGGTAATTTATTTTAAGACCTGTCCAGCCAACAGTTTGTTTTATTTTTTTTTAACCCTTCTCTAATTGCTTCTATGTTCAAATCCAGCAAATGACTGTATTTATAGTTAGGTTTAATCAGCAGGATTCCCTTCATTCTTAGCTTTAAACACATGTAAGGATTTCCTGGAAGAAGGATTTAAAATATTGTCTTATAATTGCATCTTCAAGTGTTTTACTTTCTCCTTTATGTTTCTGCTAAGAACTGGAAGGAAACATAATTTAGTGTTTTCTTTATATTCTGAAATGTTTCACCTGGGATTTATATAGAAAAGCATGTCTCATACTCCTTCCTCTAATATTGACCTGGTATACTCTTAGGTACTTCTATTTTCATTAAATTGAGGAAAAATAATAGTTCCTAAACAAACTTTGTC
This sequence comes from Fringilla coelebs, assembly GCF_963513975.1. Classification (NCBI taxonomy): domain Eukaryota; kingdom Metazoa; phylum Chordata; class Aves; order Passeriformes; family Fringillidae; genus Fringilla; species Fringilla coelebs. Next base: position 70,196,086 of record NC_140033.1, read on the forward strand.
ATTCTACTACTGTAAATATACAAGCAAACATTATTCTATAATAATATTTGCTTTTAAAGTCTGAAACTGAAAGCTTAAATGATTGTAAGGGCAATATTTCATTGATAATATTAATGGAAATAGCTTAATTCATATATATCCTTTTGAATAGCACAGATCTATCAGTCTAAAAGATGTGAGGCACATACACAAGTTAACAGAAATGCTGTGCCATGCCCCCAGAGCTGGGGTCACTCTTTATGGCTGAAAATGATGATTTATGATCATTTTTATGATTGAAAATGTCCTTTATGGGATAATCTCTGTGCTCACTAACATCAAACACGTTTTGCACGCACTTGCACGATTTGGTCCCGGGGTAGAATTTCCCCCCAGATTTCCTTTCTGGCAACACTGGCAGTGTTTGTGCCCACAGCCACCTCGCAGCAGCTGCAGGCTGGACCTCCTGACTTGCAAAGTTAGAGATGGAAGAGATCTATTATGTCCTTTACTCCATTCCTCTGCTCACGTGAAATTGTTCTGCGCAATCTTTTTGGGGGAGATACCGCGCGGTATAATCCTGCCCCGGCGGGGGGACGGACAGATGACCCAGCAGGTCCTTCCCATCTGAAATATCTCTCCTGTTGTGACTAACTTCTCTGTCCTCCTTATCTCCCACTTGCAAAATGCAGGGACCAGGCACCTCCGTGGGAGCTGCTCACGCCACAGGCTCCTGCTGCTGCAGTTGTCACTCTCTCTTTCAAGCTCCCTCCCATGCTGCCACGCATGAATTTTATTTTTCCACAACGTTTTTGAATCCCTGTCTGTTGTGGGTGCACGGTGAAGTGTGACTTGTGTTGCTGGGCCCAGATATTTTTCAAGTTTTTTTTGCCCTTTCTCTCTGGAAACCCTTCCTTTTCTTCCTTTTTTGCTTCTGCTATCGTCTACTGTAAGAGCCGAAGCAAAGCAATGATAACTTTCATTCTGAAACACACAGATAACATCAATGAAAGGATGTTAAGTCATCTACATAATTAAATAGCAATTGGCCTTAGCCATTACTCATTATAGTGTAGCTTTTTGTCATTCTGTTTGATGCTAAAGGATGTTCAGCTGCTTGTAATTGATAGAGAGGTTTAATCTGCAGTGGTTTCACTGTAATGAGCCAAGCATGAAGCTATTTTTTATGTTAAAAAGGCTAAAAGACCCTTGTTTGGGAGTGGGCATGGGGACAATGCTTGGGGTTCCTCAAATTCTCCAAGTATAAAAATCAGCTTTTCTTCTCCATCGGTTGATTTTCATAAAGTTTTAGTTGAGCAAAGATTGCTTTTGCTTCAGATGTGAAAATGCAGACCTATTCACAAGAGTTGAATCACACTGAAGCTATCAGAATAATATGTTTCTAATCTAGGGACTCAGAATAGCAGAGGGCTAGAAAGAAGCACTGAGTATTTTGCCAGAAATTAATCAGGAAAGAGCTTTCCTTGGTCTCTAAATGAGGCTTCTGCAATTTGTAAAACAAAATGGATGCATTTGAAGAGCAATAAGTGGATTATGTCGAGCAATTGGGTTTTGTGAAATTTTAAGCAAAATCCATAAATATCAGGTTTGAGGGGAAGTCAACAAGAGAGCTTTGAAGATGGCTCCTTTTTTTATTATTATTTTATAATAATGTCTCTAACATATTAATGACCATGGCTGGAAATAGCATTATAACTCACATTATCTTAGTTATATCAGCAAGAAGGAGAATTATACAGCCAACCACACTGTAGGGTTCTGATCTGCTGTCTTTGAGCAAACATTTGCAGTGCTTTAAATCAGCACTCAGCTGTTTGTCACAGCTCTGTTACTGACAATTTTGCCTCTGTGGCAGGAGCAGCAGAAACAGGTGATACTTACTTACACCTCAGATGCTCCACAGACTGGAATGTGAGTGTGAATCCACCTTTATCTGTGCAATAATCTGATACTCTGAGTTGCTGCAGCTCAGGCAGAGGGAAAGCTTTTGTTTTGCCAGCTCCAGCAAGGTGGCAGAGCAGCAGAAATGACAGCTGGAGCATAACTAGCAAGAGATAGTCAATGAGCCCTAAACCAGATGAAAGCCAGAAGAACCTTTAGGCCAGTGCTAATGATCATCAGCTATCCAGGAGGCAGAATATCAATAAAAACTTAAAAGCGCTCCTTTTTCTCCTTTACAAATTAACCCTGCACCAATGGGGAGGAATTCCTCTGAGATAAATGTGTCAAGGTATTGGGAGGCTTGAAAAGTACAGGAAATACCAGAAGGAGAGCAAAACCCTTCTGAGAGGAGAACAAGAAGCCAAACTACAAATCAAAGCAAAGGCAGAACCACAAAAAAAAACCAAAAAAAACCAAAACAGCAACCAAACAGGCAAGTAAACAAATAAACAAAAAACCTCCAGGCTTCCCCATCCTGAGCAGTGAGGTTGTTCAGGATAACATTCCTTAGAAATGAATATTTAGCTAAATTCTTAGCTTATTTTAGTTTGCAGAGAGCTCTGAAGGCTCTCCAGTCTGTGTCACTGCTCAGAGCATGTGCTGGCAGATCAGGTGGGTTAGGTGTGGCTGGATCTTGAGCACAGGTGACACAAACTCCCTGACAGCCTGCAGCAGTCTGTGGCTGCCCTTTCTGCCAGGCAGTTCTGCAGGCAACATTGAGAGGAGAAAAGCAATCAGGAAAATGAGACTGGAAATTCTATGCAAGACCTGTGCTTTGCTCCTCATGAAGAGGTGGCAAGGGGGAAATCGTATTTTTTTTTGTCATTGAAAAGAGTTTTAGCATCAGTGGATTTAAATGAAGTGTAGGGGATGCATTCCCAAGCACAGACTTAAGGCTGATCACTGAGAAGTGACTTGCCTTGAGCAAAAGGCTAGAAGGAAATTAATTTTGTGATTAATTTGTGGTTATTTTGTTTTCTGCATCAAATAAGTACAAATCTGTTTGTGGTAGCTAAAAGTTTTGAACTGCCCTCCAAGAAATGATGAGTTAGACTTTACACATTACTGAGAATTTGCTACACAAAGAGATTTTTAACAATTCTAGACAGTTTGTCACAGACAAACACATGGCTGTAAAAGTAAGAAAGGAATCCAGGGGAAAATACAGCCAGATTTACAATTTTTCACTTTGTTTGGTTGTGGGGTTTTTCTTAGAGAAAAGATTAAAATGGCAAGAGTACTAAAAGCAAAGAACATTGCTTCTTCATCAACACAAAGGAGAAAACATTATTGTTGTTTTATACATAACCTAAAGGCATGCTTTCATGTGATTTTACTGCAGAGCTTTGATCCTAAGGTAATCACAATCACTAGAAAAAAACAATACAATCATTGTCAAAGAAACATTTATTCCTTTTGATGTACCAGTCTAATTAGAAGTGACTGATTTTCCATTCTCTAAGAAATTTCTGATATTTTATTTGATTTCAAATCAATTTCATTTGATCTCTTATCACAATGAAAAAATTTCATTCAATTTTTTTTTGCCAAAACATGTATTCTAACTTTCTCAAAACGTTAACTTTTCACTTCTCTACTATGTTGTCATGTGATAAACTGATATATTTGAAACAAAATATCTCAGTAATATCCTACATAATTTTTAAATTGAATTGATGTGCTCCAAGGAAACATGTTGAGATAAGAAAATAATTATTAAATAGTGTACCCAATGAACTGTAAAGCTAAATTGAGTGCTTTTAATAATAAAAGTAATCCCTGATCCTAAAAATCTTGTAAATCTCTTCTCCTAATCAGTAACAGCCTTCAGCCTATGATTCTGTCAAATCACAGGGAACAGTAGCCAGCTTCTGGAATCATTCCTGCAGAGTCTTGCTTTTTCCTTGTGAGATTTTATTTTTTATTAATATGCACTTCCTCTGCTATGAACCAATAATGTAAATAAACATAATCTGTTGGCATGCAAATGAGTAATACACCCCAGTTTCAGTGATTAATCTGGTACAGGTATGAGGGCATGTTCTGCAATCTCATCCATCTCAGCTGCTCCACTTTGGGCTAGGTGAACACGCATCATGATTTTCCAGTGACTTTAAAAGTCAAATTGAAAGAACTTGCAATATTTTGCAATATTCCTTCAGAATTTCCCAGCCATTCTGTGATCATCTAATAAAAAGAAGAAGAGAGGTGTCCCCTTTATCAGGCTGGTCGGTTCTTCCCTGGGAGAAAGCTTTTAATTCCTTTTTAAAGAAAAATGAAAGAGAATTTGGGGATCACAGTAGATAGATATGACATATTACATGACCAAGTCCATGCTCCTGACAATTCAAGTTAGTCCTACTAATCAGGCATTAAACTGTTATTATAAATGACTTTAGGAGATAATTTAGCCTGTAAAATTTCTTTCAGAAGGTCATTAAGAGCTTCTGGGGATTTTGTGGATCCAAGGACCTCCCAAATCCCCTGCATCCTGCTGTTGTTTCCTCACAGCTCTTGCAAAAAGGTCTGCCTTGGGCTGGATCCATGCAGCAATCCTGGGCTGAGGAATGCTCAGCCCCTGTGCTCCCTAGGGACACAGAACAGGGGCATCCACCCACAAGAATAAAACCTTGAAGCTAAGAAGTGATGCCTTTTTTACCTTTTATGTGTTCCCTGTACGCTTTACACCCATATTTGTAGCCTATTGTAGTAGTGGCTAATTTTTTGTTGGTTTTTTTTTCCCCCCAGTAATTTTCCAAGGCTTTTCCCTGGGCAGAAAGACACAACAAATTCCAGAACTCCAAGCCTCAGAGGGTGTGAGGCCCCTGTTCCTGTGTTGGTTCTTCTCCTGGCTGCCAAGGTAGGGAAAAACTCCTGGAGATTCATTTAACAGACATTTCACAGTCATTTCATAGACAAAATACAGCTAATACTGAAGGGGACAAAACTTAGGGCTTGACTCAGAAGAAAAATTCCATCACCCCTTGTCTTTCTAATTGGTGCTTTTTTGTCAATTATGCTAATTTACCAAGCTTCTAAAAAATATGTTCACCCCATGTAAGTGGACTTTTGTGAGCATCTTTCCATAACAGCTCCAGAAATCCTTCCAAAAAATCAGCTTTTATATTACCTCCTTGCTAAAATCATCTTAAATTTCTTTTCCAGGTTGGGAAGAAAGGCTACAGAGGAAAGGACTGCCTGTTTGCCCTGGCAATGGGAGTGGAGTGAAGAAGGGATAAACATAAATAATGTCAATAACCAGCCATGCCAGCTCACAGATTCAGTGAGGGAAGGTCTCTGGGGTCGCACATCATTGGAAGAAGTATCTAAATAACCTGGAAAAACATTGCAGCAGCAGGGAGCTCCTCCAGGAGACCACCTCACTCCAAGGGGAAGGAGGAAAAACCAAGGTAGGCACTGGACTTGATTTTGAATAAGTTTTTTGGGGAAAAAAGAACAGACACAGCTCCTTTTTCAGCTTTAACACATTTTATACTATGAAGGGAAATAAGGCACAAGATGGCACTTCTTAGAAATAACCTGTCTCAAAAAGGAAGTGAAAGAAAAAAATGTCACATACATGTGACAAAATATATCACATATACCCTTTACCAATTACTTCAAATCTTTATCAAATATTTTATGTGTTAGGTAGTATTTTTCTGCATTTGACTAAAGACCAACTTGCCTGCAATTTACAGAAAGAACAGCTCTCTAGGTTTTAAGCAAAATAGAGATGTAGTTCACCTTACAGTCCCAGAGTTCTCTTTTTTTTTTTTCTTATTTCACATCTAATTCCTTTTTCCAGAAAGCACTAATGCAATTATTTCTTAAAATATTTTTACCTGTAAATCCCTCTTTTAATTTGAAAAAATGCACTGAAGATGTGAAAGTAAGATGTAGAGAAGTGTCAAAGAGAGATTGCTCTAATAAGACATCCGGGGGTGATTTGATTTCCCACTGCTGTTGCAGTAAGTCAGTAGATAAAATCATATTTTAGACTCTCCTAAAATTTTAAGACAGTTCATGAGGAGTATTGATGACATGGCTGCTGAAGTTAGGTATGTCCTTTAATTTTTCAGTGAAGAAAAACTGTTGCTACTGTTTCCACTAGAATACTAAAGTAGACATGTATGTTAATAGAAGAAATTGAAGTGCCATCCAACAGAACTTCAACGTTCAAATTGAAAAGAAAGGTGATTTTTCCAAACTGAAACTCCAGTTCTTAGTGTCTCTGCAACTGGGGTCTGATTTTAGACCCAAATAATCCAAATGATTTTTTTACTCTTCAAACTGTCATATAGGTCAGGTATGCAACAACCTAATCCAAATACTATATGTCACATATACCCTCCAACAATTATTTCAAGTTTTTATCAAATAATTTATGTGATGAGTAGTATTTTGCTGCATTTGACTAGATTCTGCCGCTTTGTTGGATAAATTATTTAGAAAATAACAGAAGTATTCATCAAAGAATGTAATCTGCAGTATTGGATTCTTTTGGTATTTGACTGGCATAGATAAAAACATATTAGCAACATGGAAGCTATGAAAATAAAGTGATAAGACTATAGCAGCCTCCCCAGAAGGTTTCATGAACAAGAATGGCAATAAAATAAACCAAGCCCACTGCTCAGTGTTGGTGCTCTGTTTCTCCTTAGTTTTTTATTTATTTTTACCCCATGGACATTAATTATTTAATTGGAACAGTAAAGAATTTTCATTGTTTACCATGTCACAATGTTAATTCAGAAGGTGTGCAGCTGGCTACTGAAAAATGAAAAATCAAGAGACAAGAACAGATAGATTAAATGAGGTGATTTTCAGCTGTTCAGTGAGTCAAACAGCTTAATAGTTATACTTTGAGATGTGTTTATATATTTAGTGGGGCTAAGACCAAAGATATCACCGTCATGTTTTCTGAAAAATCCCTTTGCCAGGACTTCTTCTCCTGGGAAGCTGAGAAGCTTCAGAGAAAAATGAAAACAATAATTATCTGTTTGCTTCTCCTGTGTTTTGCTGTTTTGGAATATGGTTTGGAGATTGTTTACCAACTGGTCTTTGTTTCATTTGTTTCATGTGAATTGTTTTAACTTAATGACCAATCACAGCCAGGCTGTGTCAAAGCTCTAGAGAGAGGCATGAGTTTTTTCATTGGTATCTTGTTAGCCTTCTGTAACTATCCTTTCTCTATTCTTTAGTATAGTTTTAGTATAACATTTTTAATATAATATAAATAATAAAATAATAATTTAGCCTTCTAAAAACATAAGGTCAAATTCATCATTCCTTCCAATGACAGAGACCCCAGAAAATACCACACAAAAATATATTTTCATTCTGTGCTGTAAGGAAAAAATTGGTGGGCGTCTGAAGTAGCTGTACCTTTACTGAGGTGGTCAGATCTGTGAATATGCATTGATGCTGTTTCCCCCCACGTGGTGCAAGCTGTCCCATGACCTCTGGAAAGCCACAAATGAGCTCAGAGGAATCACTGCTCAGAGGAGTTGCTGCAGGGTGTGATGGGTTAGGGAGGTGCTCAGAGATGTGCAGAGAGAGGGAATTTGGCACTGGGCAGCCCAACAGAGAACCAGTTTCCATGGGAGGAAGCTGTTCCCTGGGCTGCCTATATCAGCCTGGAAATGCTGTGCAGGTCCTTCCTCACCTGTGCAGAGCTGGAGCCGTGAGCACAGCCCTTGAGCACCAGGGAACAATCTGGTTTGCCATGAAAAGAGGATAACAGAATGAGCTCTAGGAATTTTTAGCTTTGCAGTCTTGATCCAAACCCCATTTGAAGTCTTTCTGCTAATTTCAAGCTGGCTTTGGTCTGGTTACAGGAGGAAGAGGGATTTAATTGTCAAGGCAGCTGGGGGTGGTCTTGTTTAAAGTGCCTTTGTAAAAAGCTGGTGGCAGACAACATGTGATGGCTTAAAGACATACTTCATCAAAGTATATGTCCACTTCTGGTATTAAAAACTAATGCATTTGTCACATGCAATTGGGCCTAAAGCAGGCAAAAGTACTTCACAGCATGCCCCCTGAGAGCTATCATAAATAGAAATCAGAAGAAATGCCGAAATCTTTAAGGCTTGACAGCAAATGATGTTTTAATTTAGTGGACATGCAAAACTCTCTTTGACATCTAAATGGATGCTTGCCATTAGAAATCTCTCCCCCTTCCTTCAATATTTGTGACAAAAGGAGACATGTATGCAAGTGTAATTGTTTATTTTAATTTTAAAGCTAAATTTGCATAGTACAGTAAAGGGTGCCTTTAGAAGGACTGAGCCCACTTTCCAAAGATGTTAGTAACTTGGAAAGAAAATTATCTCAGAGTGGAAATAGGAGCCTTTAAAACTGGATCCCTTTTCTACAGTAACCTCAGCACAGGGTAGAGGATAGTGGCATCCATAACACAAAGAATAAATTTTATGATCCCAATCCTTTGGCACAGGATTAGCCTAGTGATTGTAATAACAGTGAAGCAGAAGCTCAGACTCTTGGAAAGGGAATCTTGCTACATTTGTGTATGCACTTTTGCAGCTGTTACCTGTGTTAAAATGTTGAATCCCCTAAAAACCTAAGTACCAAGTTATGTGCACTTCTAAACCCAAAGCTATTCAACAAGAGGGACAGGACAAAACTAAAATGTTTTAAAGCATCCTTCAGATTTAGTAGTAGCATTTGTGGTGCTTTTTGACCCTAAACTTAGAAAGGAACTTTGAAAGGAGCAGAGGCAGCTCACTGTTGAAAGGTTCTGACCTTTCAGCAAGGTTGCCTGTTCATTTATATGCCTCCTGAACTACTCATCACCTTCATTTATGATTAATAAACTCCAGTCATCCTGTTTACACTGCAGCACAAGTTCTTTAATAGCTTTTTCTTTTTTGTATCCTTCTCTATAAATGTAGAGTGCAAGGTTTGGGTAATAGATTGGACTTTGATGTGAAAGATAGGTGGCTACGTATGCAAAAAATTAATCAGGTAAGGCTTTACAGCCACAATCATACTATTCCAAAATTGGTGATGAACTTTGCATGAGCTGTCTAGATCATAGTAGTGCTGACTGAAGTTCTGATATTTCAAAAGTTGGGAATGATTATTTATGTGAATGATTTTTTTTTTTTCACTTTTTAAAAAATAGGATACTCTGGTCTGCTGGGCAGCCGCCATTCAGACAAACACAATTGCAATGCAGGAGAGGAGGATTCAGGATTCATAGTTCTGCCACTTCCACTGGCTCTGGAAATGAATGCAAAAATATGTTTCTTCCTAAACTTGTTGCTCAGTGCTCTAAGCTTCTTTGGCAGGGTCTCCCTAAGAGGGACAGACCTGGCTCCTATCTGTCATCTTTTCTCCTGGAGGTTCTGTACAATTTGGAAGGGCAGGACAGCTTAGAACAAAGCAAAGTAATGTTTTCTTTAGTCTCTTGTCAAAATCTGCCCTGCGTTGTGCCTGCAGAGTGGACAGAGGGCTCCAGGTCTTCCTGCATCCTATTTATCTTCCTACAAAGACATACTCTTATCTCTGTATGAATAATGTCTTGGAAAGCCACAAAAAAAAGGGTAAAGGAAATTTTGATTTTGCAGAAAAGGTAAGAAAGAGCTGTTTTTAGATTAACTGACTTAGATATAGCTCTTAACTAATAGTTAACAGAATTGCACTTAAAAAAAAAATCCATTAGCAAGTTTAAGACCTTGTGATGTTCTGATTTATGTTATTTCTGTGGGATGGGGAAAGACCTTTGGTGCATTTCAGGTTTAGTCCCCTTCCACACACTGGCCAATTCATCTATTCCTTTTTATAAATGAATCTATCTTCAAGGAAATAGACTTTTTTTGGACTTATTGCTTGTACTACACGTCCTCACAGGGTCTGTCACATTCTAGAAACCCTTCTTTAAAACTCTTCTTTAAAGGTCCTCCTGATTATGTCAAATTATGTAGTCATTAATTCACTCCAGTAACCTTTTCCTGGTGGTTATCTGCTAATATTGTTGCAATTCATGGATGTCTCAGTGTTTCTTTTAAAGATGATTTTGCTTTTTATAAGACCCCTATAGTCACATCTTCTTTCTATTAACTGTGCAAGTGAAAAAACAAACATTATTCTGGTTGGTATAGGTTCTTATAGCAAAAACACTTTAGCTTGCATAAATGTCTTTGCATATGAGAGGAGGAGTGGGATGAGAGTCATGGGGTGAATTTCTTGTTTCAATCCCAGATGGGCAGGAAATTTCCTTGGTTTTGGCAGAGCCTTTTTACACAGACACAAAGACATTGGAGGCAGGACTGAGTTTCATTTTAGCTGGCTAAAGTGTTGGTGCTTAATCTAAAGAAATTGTCTGGATTTCTTGAGTTAGTGAGCAGAGTTGGGCTGTAGAAACCTCTTTTAGTTTGGCAAGAGTCATTCCATGGCTGTTTCTTTCTGTCTCACTTTCTCTGTGTCTCTTTGGTGGTGGAGGAAATCTAGAACAGCATCAGAGACTGTAGGAGTTCAGATATTGCATCAAATAAGTCACAGCTTTCTCTGGGCCTATTCTCCAAAAAATGCCAAGGCATGTAGTCAGTGTAGCAAATAAGTTTAACACATTTAGAGCTTTAATAATATATTTTTTTGCATAGATATTTTTTCCTAAATGCAAGGAAAACAGTTTTCTGGATGCAGCTACAGAATTTATCACTTTTCAGGACTCAGGTCTGTATCCATGCCCTTTTCCCAAACTCTTCAATAGTTCCTTCTCCCTTCCTTGACTGAATCATCAGAGATTGTGTGTTCACTCTGTATTTGAACAGTAAAATACTTGCATAATGCAACTTCAGTTTCAGTGGCAGCCCTGACATGATGCTGAAATACAAATAAATATGATAAAAATTCTTATCCTGCATCTATAGATAAAAAAGAACAAAAAATCCTGTACAGCAAGCCCAAAGCCTGTGTTCTTTTGGGCTCAAATGGGACTCACACTTCAAAGCTGAGAATAGTTGTCTTAGTCCAGAATTCAAATTTACAAGTGAAGTTTGACTATGTCAGAGCTAGTTCTCTTACCCTACATGTTGTAAATACCTTTGAACTCACTCCTGTGAAACAGAAATGCTTTCTGAAGAAAGAAGTTGAAAAGATAAGTGGCTTACGAGCTACTGTAATTAAAATCTAAAAGATGCTTTCCCAGCTGTTGCTTTTGAAGTTATGCTTAGTTGGTGGCTAGGTGCCAGCATTCAATTAGAAGTATGCATTTTTATTAACAGACTATCATGTGTTATATTATGTCAATAATTCCTTTTAAATTAGTTCTTTTTATTTTTAGCAATAGTCACAGGTGTCCAGGTCATTAAATATTAAAATGGGCCCCACTGACAATTGTGCAACATCCTCAGTTTGTTTGGTGTTTTATTTGCACTCCATTTGAAGTTCAAAATTAAAATATCTCTGAACTTGTAGAGAGGAGGGTTTGGCCAAGATAAGTTAGTGCCTGAGGGGAAAAAATAAAAAAGAGAGATGCACAGCCTATGTGAAAGTTTTTTGCCTGCATTTGAGTTTCTAATTATCATGGTTTCATTTACTTACTCATCAGATGCATGCTGCAAGTGGGGGCCTCATTATTTTGATTCACTTCCTTAGATGTCAAAGTCTCAGCCTGGAATTAGGATGGTGAGGGAGGGGTTGATGTTCACAGGCTTTTAGAGGCACTCACAATACAACACAAGGATCATCCTCCTGAAAATGGCCTTTTCCCCAGTTTCCCATCTTTTTTTATTGCAGGATTCATCTCACCAGGCTTCAGCTGGCTTCAGTGTAGATACCTTCATCTAGGCTTGATGACTAACCTGCCTAATTGAGGCATTTGTTTTGGGTTATGAAGAAGGAAGCCTGGAAGAGTCCTTTAGTCTTCCTCATATGTTTATAGGAGCTTTTAAAAGCAGACAGAGGTTTTCTATCAGGGGTTATAACAGGTTTTCTGGCCCAAATTGTCTTTATTCATGGTTAAAACCCTGCCCAGAGTGAAAAAAGGCTTGAGCTCCATTCACTTCTTTCAGGGTGCCAGTGGATGTTCAGGATGCTATGATATCATTGGAACCATAATATAAAGTACTGTGTTTTCTCTCTTTGTGCAGCTCAATATAATGGAATTGAGGGTCCTTTGAAATTCTTTGTTAATTACTAGATATTGATAGTGATTGCAATACAATATGTAACTTATTGGCAAAATGTATCTATAGTCAGTAGTGTCCTTCATTTGGGGCTTAAAAATTGTTTAGCCAATAAAAATATTAATTTATTCTTGCAGAGCATTTGAGTAGCTGCCCTCTTCATTTTGCACATGGAAAAAAGCTGTGTCCCCACAGTCACATTGGAAATATGCTAAAAGCGGGTTGGAAACCCAGAAATCCTCATTTCTCTTCCTGCTTTGTGGGATCTTGTAGGTATTGCTGACAAATGTTATTTCTTGTGCTGTTCTGGAGTTAAGAGCAAGCAGAAAGCAAGTGGTATATAAGCACTTCTGCCACCCTATTTCAGCTTCTCATTTTAATCTCAGATGAAGGGGACAAACTCCTCATGACCTCGAGTTAATTACTATAAAAAAAAAAAGGAGAAAAAAAGAATAAGACATATAAAGCCCATTTCTTTGCGAAAGCCTTTAAAAATAATTTAGCTAATTAAAAAAATATAGAGGTTGATTTGAACTATTACTAATTTTTCACTGGACTTTTAAAGTTTTGGATCATAATTTATTTTTAACCATCCACAAATAGCTTATGAAAACTGTACATGCCAAAACATTCTTTTTATAACTGAAGAGCTTTCAGTAAAACATGATTTTTCACATGGATCCATGCAAGTGCTGATGTTCTTTTCTTTCTCTGGCCTACCCCTGACACTTCCAAGAGGAAATATATCACTTCCCTTCATTTATAGCCTGTGAATAGCAATTGATAACTGCCCTTTGCCAACAACAAATTATGAATTTCGCTGCATTGTCCAGCTGTCTTGTAGGAAAGAAAGTCAATGTTTTGTTTATTCCTCACTTTTTTCTTTGTGCTGTACCTGTCCATTCATGCCAGAGAGGCCCAGCCCTCTTAGATTGTGACTCTCCAATAATCCTGCACTGTCAGTAGCCCAGAGGAGTTGGTCACTTGCTGTGGTATTTTTGGGGACCCCTGATGAAGGGAGGAAATGATGAATCTGACTCCGTGTTTTTACAAGGCTAATTTATTATTTTATGATATATTGTATTAAAGAATGCTATACTAAAACTATACTGAAGAATAAAGGTTACAGACAGAAGGCTAAAAGATGATAATGACAAACTCATGACTCTTTCCAGAGTCAGGCACAGCCTGACTGCGATTGGTCATTAAGTCAAAACAATTCACATTTTGGATAAACAATCTCCAACCCCATTCCAAAGCAGCCAAACACAGGAGAAGCAAATGAGCTAATATTGTTTTCCTTTTTCTCTGAGGCTTCTCAGCTTCCCAGGAGAAGACTCTTGGGCAAGGGGATGTTTCAGAAAATATGGCAGTAACAACTTGCCATCCAACTCAATATCCCGCACGTGAACACACGGGCCACTTGTCCCTACATGTGTAGGCTAAGTGATGGATTGCAGGATACAGCAAAATCTGCCAGGGACTTGGAAGGATTTCAATTTCTTTGGCTAGTCTGTGACCTATTTATGCGTGCTGTATTGATAAATGAAGTGAAAAATCTTTCACACCTTTCAATGAAGGGGCCGTTTGGTCTGGCAACAGCACTGACACTTTTAGTGATGTCCTATAGGAAACAGCTGGGATTATTAATTCATTTTTACACAGGTCACTAAGCATCCAGAAGTCAATATTTCTTTTAAATTGCTCTCAATCTGGACCAATTCCATTCTGAAGGTGAAAGGTTCCAGATATATACTGCTACTGGCCATTATTGGAGTCCTTTCTAAGTCGTTCCAGTTGTTTTTCCTTGATTCAGCCTGAGAATGGCTGTGTTAGGATGAACAGAAATAGTGCACATGCTCTTTAACTTTTGTTTTTAGCTCACGGTGTAATTTCTCGGAAATATACTTTATTTTATTCCAGATGACACCAATCAGAGCGCAGGAAAGATGAGAAATACTTTAGATTCTGTGTCTGAAACAATTGCTCAGTGAGTCAAGACTCAAATGTAATGAGGAAGGAAGAATTGCAAGAAGGAAAGATTTACACAGACACAGTTAAGGATAAAACTGAGCAGAACTGCACGGTTTCGATTCCCAGGAATTTCTTCAAAACTGCAATTTGACTTTGACTTTGTGAGAAGACATACCTGCTGACTCTCACTTTTGATGAAAGTCAAAGCAAAAGTGCTAAACTTCAAGGTGCATGATGGCAAAACTAAGGCTCTGAAATGTGACCTGAACATCCTCTGTCTTTGGAGGAGAAAGGAGGGAAAATGAAAATTTTTTGCTGATCTCTGGAGTACTACACCCAGCTCTTCAGCTCTTGGCACTTACACTGCTGCCTGGCTGGCTTAACACATTACTGATTCTCTTTTATAGTCCTTTTTCAGAGTTGTGAGTGACTAAACAAGTCCCAGAGAATCATGTCCTATATCTTATTTGGATATTAAACAGTTGGAAAGAGTAGGGAGAAGAGCTGCTGTAACTATGCAAGGACTGGAAATACTGCCTTGCAGCAGCATGTTAAAAATGAAATACCAGCTCTTTAAACAGATTAAAGATTATTTGATTACAGTGTGTAAACTCCTTCTGGAAGAGATACTGATAGAAGTGATGCCTGAAATAAGAGAAATGAGCAGCACAGCACCAGGAGCAGGTAGATAAATCCACATGTATTCACGTTAGATTGTTAACATTCATATAACCATCCCTTCATCTTGGGAATTAGAATAGCAAGGGAAAAAATGGACCAGAGTGTTGGAGTCCAGCCTGCATGTGGTTGTGCATTCTGGCCTTCAGCCAAGCAGAAATCAGTCCCACTTCAGGGGTGCTGCTCAGTTGGTACAGGAGGTCACACGGGTGGTTCTCTGTTGGTTTGGGGTATTGGCACTGGCTGCCTGACAAGCCTGGCTTTGTCCTGCCTCCAGCCCTGAAGTGAGGTGTTGGAGTGCTCCTTGCATCTGGAAATACCTGAAGGAAATTTGAGAACCAGTGATAGAAGTGGTCAGAAACTGTCTTTCGTTAAAAGATCTCTCTTCAAAGAAAAGTTTTTTGTTGGGAAAAAAAAAAACTTAATTCTGCAGATAGTTTTGTTGAGTTTACATCAGGAAATCCAAGTCCAAATTATTTTTGAGCTTGCTGGACCAGAAAAAAAAATCTCAGAAACTGAGACCTCAAAAATCTCGGTAATGAGCCAGTTCAATATTGTTGTTTGGTTTGTTTGGTGGTATCCTTAGGATTTCTCTGTTGTCCTAATTCATTCCCACCCCAACTTGTGGGGCTGATGGATTATTTGTATATAAACCAGCCACATTTCTTCTGGAAGCAAGAACTGTGGTGCAGTGTGGGAATTCTGTGGTGTCTTATGGAAGCCTCATCCCTGCAGAGAGCACAGGAGGAAAGAACAAGCATGCCAAGGAATAATTTATCAGGGGTGTCTGTGCTGTGGTGTTTATGATCAGCTGAGATATTATTGAGAAAAAAAAAAGCAAACCAATTTTCCTTCTTTCCGCTATTATCACCTTTACCTTTATCTCCTCTGAGCTCTGTTTTACTTTTTTATCAGTCATGTTGAACACTGGTAAGATTCTTCTTCAGCCAACCTCAGGCACTCATTTTCAGGAAATTAACTTGGCATTGTAACAGCTCTTAACATCTGTGACTCTTGACTTGCAGAGAGTTGAATAAAGGAGCTGGGCAGAGCTTTAATTTATTGCCAATAAATTTCCAATATTTTTTTTTTAACTAGTACTTAACAATTTGATTTTCCCTTAATTATATACAGCCTGTTTTGGGTATGAAAATAACATGAGGAAAATAATGTGTTTTGTACTACAACATCTTTCAAACAGGCAATATCCCCATATTTCCAGAAAAAAAAAATTGTCCCTGCTGGTATAAAGATATTTTGTTTCCTTTTTAGACTGGTGCTGGTAAAACTCTTGCTGTGAAATTTGAAGTGGATGTAAGTTTCTAGGAATATTTGCTGCAGAACAGATGTGCTCTTCTTTACCCTCCCAGTGCCAGTTCAGCGTGAAATTCACCTGTGTTTACATCAGAGTAAAACAAAATACCCCTGGGAGAAAAGCTACCAACCAAGCATGTTTCTACAGAATAGTGATACTGTGATGAAAACACTTTTCTTGCCAAGGAAGAGGTGAGGAAAACAATAAAGAGCATAATGTAACCCCACGGTCTACAGGTGAAAAATGGCAGGCAATCGCTGCACTCATTCTGGATCTGATTTTCCATTCCTAATGACATGTTATATTGGTGTTTAATTTGCTTTCCACATATTAGTCCAAGTTATCTTTTCTTCTTCATGGTCTTGCAGGTTTTTCTTGATTTCATTTGCAATAATTAAGACAAGAAACCATGTCAAAGCCTTCTAACATGGAGGAACCCTTCTGCATTATAACAACCTCTGTTTATTTGTTTGTTTGTTTGTTTTACATAATTTTAATTTTATTTCCACTCTTTTCTGTTTAATCTTCTTCCTAGTACCACAATTTTCCAGCTTAACTTGAAAAGGAAATACTGCAATTACTTTCTAACAGTTGAGAATTTTTTGCATCTACCTTGGTTAGCAGTCATACTCAGATACAAACTGAATTTGGTTTTAGATTCTAAATTTCAGATGTTCTCCTTTTAACAAATGAACTGAAAAAAACACATCCTTTAGACGTGAGAATTTTGAATTTTTGTATCTGAATCAACATGTGGAAGTTGAATTCCATTCCAGTTTTTCCCCTCAAATTCCCACCTCTTTCCTAGTAGTACCAGATTTTCTTCCCCTTTTAAACTATTTTTTTAAATCATAATTAATAAACGTGGTAGCTGCACTTCCACTCGGAATATCAATTTAGTAGAACACAAACCAAAATGGATGCTTGGGAGGTAATAGTGAAATGAGTTTTAAAATTATCAGATACTAAAATTGTTAAGCAACTCTCTGAAGGATGACTGTTTGGGAAGTTCAGAACTGAAGGGTTAAATTGCAGCCAGATTTTTCAAAAGTGAAAGCAATGGCATTTCCCAGTAGATTTAAGAAAATGTTTAAGTAGATTTAAGAACATATTTAGGTTTATATATTTCAAATTTTCAGTCCAAATCTGCAAAGTGTAAAAAGAAAGATCTTATGCTACCAAGAATCATTTAACAGTTCAATGCCAAAACAGAATTAAACTGGCACACTTTGGTGTCCCTAAAACTTAATAGATCCATATTAGTTATTTTACACATAAATCCTCCACATCTGTCTCTCTCATTAGATCAACAGGACCCATTTTAAAACTTCCCACTTGTGAGTTTATGGAAATAGACAAATGCACAGTGTTTGGAAAATTTCAGATGTAAGACTTCTTTCAATCTTTTTTAAAAATAATTTATATTCTAGGTCTTCTGCATTATGAGTGTGCTGCTGATGTGAGGGACCTCCAGGGAGCCCTGCAGTCCTTGGTTTGCTTTTTTTTGATGCTGTGGGGGAAGAACCTTCAGCTTTGGTTTAGGTTTTGGTGTTCATGTTCCTGTTCAATAACCAGACACAGACGCTGGCATTTTGGCATTTTCACCCTTTTTGCTTTCTTTGCTGGTAAAGTTTGAAATGTATTTAATTCATCACCTAAAAAAAAAAAATAAAATCATTGTTTTCTCTTTTTTAACATATTATCTGGTAATAAATATTTATTCTCTGCGATCATTTCCAGTCCTATGGTGATCAGCTTAGTATAAAATCCAAGCAAGAAAAGAATGTGTGTTTATGAGGCAGCTGACTAGGGATTTAGAATTTTCCCTTTTCAGCTTACAGAAAATCGTGTAACCTGTGTGGGCCATCCTTTTAGGTCAATCTCATGCAGACTATTTTCTCTTTTTCTATATCAATCCTAAATTAATACAGTAGGTGCTCTGCAGCCAGCATGGTTTTGCATTGATCTTGGCCAGCTTGTTTACAGTGTTTTGGCAAGTTGCTGATGTACTTCTCCCTGGGGATAGAGCAGGGGTTAATTGCTGTTAAACTCTCAGTGCCAAGTAATGGTTCAGACTCTGTGCTACATTAAAGATGACACTAATAAGGAAAGAGTGCACTGGATTGCTCTGTGTTGAAAATTGGACTTGTGGTGACAGAAACTTGGAGCGGAGCTGATGTAATAGGGAGGCCATAATGTAATTATAACTGCTGAACATGTGTCATACCAAGTTAAATGATACATTAATGAATCAAAACAGGTGATGGAGTGTTGCTCTTTCAGCAGATAGAGGTGTTTTCAAGGTCAAATTGTCATTAATCTAATAATCTGTAAACTGTATATGCTTCAAATTATAAGCAAAACCATCTTTAATGGGGTTTTTACTGTATTTCTTGTCCTGTACCAAAGAGGTGACAAAACCAGAAAATGCTGTTCTCAGTGCAATTTTGTTTATCCCTCTGTTATTATATTTCTGTTATAACTAATACAATATCTGTGTACCTAACATTTTCCAGTCAGGTGTGAGCTTTGGATCCCTGTGCTCTGAGGAGGCTGCACACAAGCCAGGAGGGGTGTAGACATGTGAGTGCAGCCTGGAGCCGAAATAATCAGCATTTCTGGGAGACTGAATGCAGCCAGTAGGTGGCTTCAAGTCAGCACAAAACCAGCACACCATGCACAAAACCAGCTCCCTCCTGCTCAGAGCAGAAGTGAGTGTGTGGTGCTGTTGTGTGTTATGTTTTTTGTAAATCCTCCCTGCCTGTTATGGTTCTGCTGCAAATGGAAACCATCTCTCACCTCAGCTGGTTCCTGGTTTTATCCCATTCATGGATGAAGCTCCTGCTTTTTGGTTCTGGTAGGAACCCCGTGTTCAGGAGGTAAATAAGGGCTTCTGTTCCAGATCATGTGGTTATGCAGAACAGAACCATACAAATGGTACTTGGCTGCTTGAGCATGACAGCATCTATCTCCACAGCAAGTCCTGAGTGCTTGAAGAAACCTAGCACCTTTTTCTAATTGTAGTTTTATTAATGAAACCCAGAGCGTTTTTACAAGTAGCCTTTGTTGAGAAGTTAAAATTAACCCCCAATGGAACAAGAAATATGCCCATTTTGGGCAAAGAAATGCTTTTTTTAATTTTTCAATCCTGTGATTCCTGCCGTGACTAAAAAAATCTGTTTATTTCACATTAGTCTTGCTTCTCATAAGCTTCTCATTTATCCTCATGCTGTTAAACAATAAAGCAAAGATTTCTTTGAGAGGGTCTAGCTGAGTCCATTTCTGAGTTTCTATTAAAAAATGGGATTTTAATGCCTAAATCGAATTGGGTTTTTTGACAACATCATAATATGTCATACTTTCACTTTTTTTTAATTCTTAATTTTTTTCCTTAATACGGCCAATAAATATTAAAAAATTGAATTTGCAACAGATTCCTTGCTAAATGGTCCTTCTGCATTGTTTTTATCCTTTATTTTTCCATAGAAAATTTTGGGGTTGAACTCTTTCTTTAAGAAGATCTTGGACTTTACCTCATTTTCCTTCTGTCCTGTTACTTCAGGGAGGCAGGTTTTCCTTTTGGGAAAGTCAAGTCCCAGCAGAACTGCAGGCCCTCAGGAGACCTGCTGGGAACCAGATCCATGCCAGCTCTACTCATCAGCACATCCTCTCTTCCAGTGAGGGAGAAGCAGAGGATCTCCAGGAAGATGACCACGTCCCAGGCATGACTTGGTGTGGAACACCTGAGGTAGGAGGAGCTGGGAGCTGTTCACATTCTCTGTCTAAACCTCCCCTGTTCACCACCCTTTTTTTCTGCTTCTTGTCCTCTCTCTGCTCTTTGGGGAAAGGTGATAAGCTGTGGCTTCTTTTGTTGTCACTCTGAATGGATGAACAGAAAGGTGGCAGCACTTGTGTTCAGCAGATTAACTCTGATTTGCTAAATTGCTTCCAAGTGCATTTCGTGGAATCATAGAATTATAGAATGATTGGGTTGGAAAAGACCTTAAAGATCACAGAGTTCCAACTCCCCTTCAACCAGCTCAGGTTGCTCAGAGTTCCATCCAACCTGGCCTTGAGCACTTCCAGGAATCAGCACATCCACAACTTCTCCAGGCAACTTTTTCCAGCCTCACAGCCCTCACAGTAAAGAACTTTGTTCCTAATATCTGATCTAAACCTGCCCTCTCTCATTTTGAAGCCATTGCCCCTAGTGAATAGTCTCTCTCCTCCTTTCTTGGAGGCAGGGCAATTTGCAAGACAATTTTATTCTTTTTTTCTGTCCACGAAGTTCATCTGTGTCCTGAGTCATTTACATTTGGTTATTACTAGGGTAAAATACTTTGCTTTCAGAACTATAGAATGTCAAACCTTCCTGAAAGGAAATGTTCACAGAGAAGACACCACCACTGGGACCACAAAGTGTCTTTTGTTTCATTTGGCATCCTTGGCTCTTGAAATGTCTGTTAGGGAGAGAGAGAAAAATAAATATTGCTTCTATGGTATATACTGTAAGCCATTTGCCATCACTGTCAGGTCAGAATTTTTTAAAGGTGGAATCCCTGATCTAGTTTTTTTGTTTTACCCTGAAGATTTTATTTAAAGCCATGTCCATCCTAGTGAAAAGTGAACATTGTTTATTGTGCTGGAAGCTTGCATGAACTATCTCTAGTGCCTGGTCTCCCTGCACTACATCTGCTCAAGCCATCCTCACTGTGGAGGCTTGACACTCCTGCACTCTCTTGTTTGGCTGGTCAGTTTACCAGATCTAAGAGTCATGGATATTTATTGTGGTTGCCAATCTAAGGCTGAATTTCACCTTTGAGAGTCATAGGGAGTTTCATTGCCCGTTTTATTTATCGCAGTGTGATATTGGAAGAGAGTGGCTGAGCACTGTAATGCTCAAGATGACATTCTCAAGGAAAATTTGCTACCTTACTAGGGATAAATTATCTAGAACATTTCATTAAGAAGGCTTTTTGCAATACTGAGAAGTTGTACGTGTTCAGGGCAAGTCATTGTCTCTCCAAGGTGTAAACCCCCAATTTTTTAGTGGGGAATATAAAATAATCCTTTACCACAGAGCAGGTCTGATCAAAAATTTCAAGTTGTCAACACTGAAATGTACTGTGGGAATATAGAAAATCTGCAAAATATTATAGGGAAAAAAAGCATTTTAGTTTCAGAATGGACCATTGAAACTTTTGGATTTGAAGCAATGTCTTGTGTCAAGATGTATTAGACTTTGGATTGTTAACCATCATCTATGATTTAAAAAGTCAAGATTAGACTAAAGGATTTGAGTTTTATAGAAGCAGAACATAACCCTAACACAAAATTAATTTCCCTCATAAATTTTTACTTAAGTGGAATAAAATAAATGAGACCTCTTGTTCTGACTGCATAGAAGACATAATATGAAGAGGAATGTGAACCAGAGTTGGAACCTTGAGAAATCTCTCAGTTTTGGTACTTCCTGAAACAAAAATACCTTGACACCCTTGCAAAAAGTTAGTGATTGCATGTAAATCATCAGTATCTGGCTCCCCAGTATGTTGTTATTGATTCAGAATCAAAACAGATCTAAAAAACTGTGATATATGCTCCAAAATGGAAATTTTATATTTCAAACCAAACTTTTTAAAAGAATCTCCCAATTCTGCTTTTCTCCAAATGTCTTTTCTTGTATCCAGCCACCTACCCTAGGAATATCCCACTCTTTGGTACATATCATGGTAAAATTTGTTTCTGTGTCTTTACCATCATTAAGAATTGCAAGTGTGCATGGAGGTGCTCCCATGGCACCATTGCTATGTTACTTGCATGACATCATAGAAATAAGAATTATGTGTAGAATTAAACTGAAAAGTGCAGCAGGGCTTCTTTCTCTGACAGCAGTGGCAGTTTTTCTGGAGAGTACTTCTATAATAGCAGGGTTTTCTGCACTATTCCCATCTTTTCTCATATAGATCCTATACTGGTTGTTAAGCATAGCCTCACATGTTACAGGCCTGCTGTACTGTAAATATCCCTTATCTATCAGTGACCCTTAATCAATCTATCTAGTGCCTAAAAAAAAACAAAGCACCAGGAAAAATTTGCATGTCCTCTCTTACCTTTTTTTACCCCATATTTAGATGTTGAGTTATAATTTTGATGGAAGAATTCCTTCAAATATGTTGAACTGTGTAATGTAATTCACAAGAAATTGCAATTGAGTTATCACCTGTTACTGATGACCAAAAAAAAATTTTTTTTAAAAATGCTCAGATCAGCTATTTGAGGTTAATGTGCCTGAAACACCATTCAAATTTCTCTGGTTGGGTTGTAGAGTGATTAGGTTCTCATGATTTTGTCACACAGATTTTTAAATTCCTCTCCCCAGTAATCTATTCACTATGGTCTGAATCCTGCACATTTTGCTTTGGGGCACTGAGGCAGAATAATATACTTTAACATGTCTGAGCATGGAAGAAAATTAAGTCTTTGGGGCCATGTGAAGGTGGGCTTGGGTAATATGTCCAGTTGGACCATGGTAATCTACTCCTTGGAGGAGGAACTCAGTATTTTCAAATTGCCTTTATTCTTGCAACGGCCCTTTCTACCAAGTGTCAGATCTTGAAGGCACGTGGGTCTTTTTTAAGGAAAAATGCATTTCAGAGGCACTGGCACATTCCCAGAGTCAAGGCTGTTTGTTCTCCCAGTTCCTTTTCACAGCAAGCACAAATTCTTTGTGGCTTGGGTTGGATTATCAACATTTTTCGGCACCATAGTCCCTGTACGATGGAGGCAGAATCTGGTATTTCACTTTGCTTATCTCTGTACAAACACAAAAATGGTTTCTGCCCTAGGGATTTTACACTAAAAGCATTAAAAATTTAAAATATATATATATATATATATTAATAGTCAAATTCAGGAGCAGGAGACAGAGATACTAGCAGTTCCAGGACAGCTGGGACCCAGCACTTATCAGGCTCTGTGGGCATCACACAAGTGAATTTTAAGACCAGGAAGATGAATGAGGAGGTGGCTTTACAGATGATAATAAGGCACTCCTTTGAGGCCCATCTTCATCCTTTCCACGTTTTGAAATGCACATCTTCCTCCTTTCTTGTGTACCCTTTCTAGCCTGAGCAGAGAAGAAAGAGGGAGAGGTGCAGCTCGCAGCCCATAAGAAGATGGGGACTCGTCTCAGGTATTGATTAGAGGTCAGTGCCACGTCTCACTGAGCTCTTGTTTGCATATGAGATTACCCAGAGATGAAAAGTGGGCAGGAGAAAAAGGCCCCCAGTAGGACACTGGGAGAGGATGAGGAGGGTTTTCCTCTGTAGGAATGATTAGAAAACTCCAGGAAGAGAAGTGCAAGAGCAGGGGGTCACTGAGGCCAAAAGAGAATAGTTTCAAAACCACTGCCTCAAAAGCAGGTAAGAGGGCAGTGAGGATGAGAGGGAGGCACTGTCCCAGCTGTCCTCAGTGTGAGAGAGAAGCCATCTGAAATTGTGATGAATAATTTCATTGCTCTGGGAAAAGCACGGCGGTATTTTTGATGGGATTGTAAAAAAGTATAATCATCAAGTTCACAGATAAAAGGAGACTGCAGGCAGAAACCACAGCCTTAACACTGCCACTGGTGCAACAGTGAGAATATTTAGTGGGGAAAAAATGGTTTATGTTGATTTATGAGCTAGATGAAGTTTTCTTTCACCCATTCAATTCTATTTATTGTATTTCCCTGAATTTTCCCTGAGTTCAAGTACGTTTTCTTTATATTTCTTAATGAGGGTTTGTGTCTTTTTTGTTTGCTTGTTTCTTTACCTTGACAATTTAGAAAATGCAAATAAACTATAACCTACTGCAGCATTTAAATGAGACACATGTTTACCTGAACCTTAATTTGATAGAAAGGTTTTTTCAGTTGTTTGAAGAACCAACGCCACAATTACTTTTGCAAATTAACTATTGAACTTCCACTCTGATGCAATTCTGTCTGGTATCTTCTATATGTCTCCAAGACTTATAAAAAAATTATCTTATCAGCCTTCCTCTAGATTTTCCTGAAACTGCCATCATTCAAAATATATTAATTCTATTTCCTCTTCCTTTGTTTAATACTATTTTTCCACTGTTCTGTTTATTTTTTTTTTTTTTTCATATGAGATTACCCAGAGATGAAAAGTGGACAGAAAAATATGGATATATACATTTCCCTCACAGGACACGTGCACTGGGATATTTTAACTGGATTTTTACTGTGATTTCTTGTGCTGCATGTCTTTATTTTAAAATTTGCCTGTATCATATGCTTTTGAGTTGGGAATGTAGACCTAAATATTCTAAAGAGTTTCATTGCTGCAGGTTTTCATTCATACCCTGGGGGGACTGCACAACACAGGAAATAAAGCCCTGGGTTTATTTATGTATTTCACTTTTTCTAGAGCTTCCTCTTGGCTCTGGGTGCAGTCATTAAGGGATCCAGTGTCCCACAGACCTGTGCACTGCTCCTTAAAGAGGGAAGCAAGCCAGCCCTCCGTAAGCTCACTATTGCCTGTGGTAAATCTCTGACCCCCCAATCCATCAGCATTCCCCTTAGGATCCCCGGCTGCAGCATCCTGAGCGCTGCCTGGGCTGCAGAACTGCACCTTAAAGTGTCTTATACCTGTAATATTTAGAGTTTATGTGTTTTAAACTGGACAAGTAACTGATTCCAGGGAGAACACGTGAAGAACATTCCCCTCCCGAGTGCCTGCTGTTTCACTGCAGCAGGGACCTGGCTAATAAAGTTTTTTTCTATTAAGGGAGTTATAATTTGCTAGCAAGATCTCGACAGTTGTCTTTAGAATAAGACAATATGCCTTTCCCCTCCCTACCGGGCCTAATTCCCTGGTAACCTTATTGAAAATGTGCATGGGCTACAAAACTAAAGATTAACTGTCCAGGGACCTGCTTCCTGGAGCTTATTTGAAGATTAAATCAAATGGCAGGCAATATATATTTGGTAATTCAGCTTTGTTTCAGACTTTTCCAATCTAGTGGCAAGTATAATAGAAGAATCTGACACTCAACAGCACTAAATGGGTTTTTCCTTTTTTTTTTTTTTTTTTTTTTTTTTTATTTGAAAGCGCCTGGTATTTCTATCCCTAGCAAAATTGGAATTAATGATTTATTTCTCCATGTCTGAAGGTTCTGCTCTTTTATTTTTTTGAGCATGAAGCAAAGCAATTTTAATTACAGATGATGTGAATAATTTTTCTCTTTTTGTGACATACTGCTCTTCCTTTTTATTCTGCGTAACAAACACCAGCAGAAGAGTTTTAAGAGAAGCAATAAAACATCTACTGTAGCATTGCAGCGTTCATTTAAGCAGAAAAGGAAACACACATATTGTTTTTTAATTCAGAGTTTAGACTATGTATTAGTTAAACAAATTTCTATTCAGCAAATTGGATTGAGATGGATGGATATGTTATGCTGTTTTAAAAAACTGTATTTAGAAGGCACATTCAAAGACACTCAAGTGTGATTTGTCCTAGCAGCAGACATCTGAAGAACAAGTGACATTCTTACACAAAATCTATATTGGTGATGTATTTAATTACAGAGTTGATTGAAATTGACAGCTCCAGTGACCTATGAGGGCACTGTTACTGACTGATGGATGCTTCAAATCTGGTTACTTTTAAACCAATTCACATTCTGTTCAATAATATCCTGTCAAACTGCAAACTGCAGTTTTGCATGTATATGGACTAGGCAGAGAACATTTTAATTAACAGAAGGTAGACATGAATGATGCTTAAAAGTTGATGTAATTTTTAAAAATATGATCATCTTGATTTGAATAAGAGATAAAGAACTCTCAGTGCTCTTCAGAGTGGCTGCATTCCTCAAGAAACATGTATTTCCTTTTCCTACTCACTCCTACCAGCCCCAAAGCTCTCAGCACAGATTAGCTCTCCAGGCTCTCCTGCACACACGCGGGCAGCTCTTCATCCGGAGACAGACAGAGTCACTGAGGAAATGGTGCCTCACCTTTCTGCTGAGATCAGACCTGCTAAAGGAGCTCCTGTAGTCAGCCTCAGCACAGAGACCAAGTCCTGCAGCACCCAGAGATGGCTCCAGTGGCCACCTGGCTCAGCCTTCCTCAGCAGCATCAGTCACAGCCCCATCTTCCTCCCACAGCACCTTCTTCACCCCTCTGCCTCCTTTGCTTCCACTTTGCAGTTCTGGGAGGGTGGGTCACACTTTTCTCAAGCTGTTGAATAATGTCTTGAGTCTCAGCAGACAGTCAGCTATTTCTTAGCAATTTATAGAAGCAGAGCTTGTCTTCTGGAAGAGTAACCAGTTCTGGCTGAAGACTTCACATTCTGATCCGAAGGAAATGGCGCAAAGGATGAGCAGGTACCTGAGATGTTAAAAAATCATGTGGCCTCCTAACCCCACTTAGTTAATTTGTGCCTATATCATGGAATCCTAGCCTGGCAGTCATGGTAGCCAGATAAAAAATACGCTTTCCCTCTCCCAGGCTTTTTCAAAGTGATCACTGATTTCCTTAGTGCCAAATTATATGTGGTAGCTACGTGCATGATTCAAAACAGAAGCAAAATTAAGGCTCCAGGATGTGATCTGGTTGGCATGATGGTGTTGGGTCATAGGTTGGACTCAGAGGGGATCCCAGAGGTCTTTTCCAGCCCCACTCAGTCTGTGGGAAATATGTCAGCTCATCTATCCGGTGGCATCACTTCTCTGTGGAGCAAATCCAGAACTTCCTGAAGAATCATGTTTCTACTGGTCATAGATGAATTTTCTGAAAGAGCAGGAAAGGTTAGAAAGCCCATGTGAAACAAATATGATCTGGGTGCAAAGTATCAGGTTGAGAAAAGAGTTTTGAGTGGAGATTAAGCTCCTTAAAAAATCCATAGGCTTTCTGCCTTTGTGTAGCTAAAGTTATCAACTTTGTACATAACTGATGAAGAAATCAGAGTCCCCATAACCAAAATCTACATTTAAAGGAAGAGTGAAATGCTTCCAATATTTAAAAAAAAAAATTAAAAATTCCAGTTTACTAGAATTTTTGTAAAGCTTTTGCATGCAGTATCCTTTTTTAGTGTAGTAACATCTGTATACAAGAAGCTTAAAATATTCTTTTTTTCTTTTTTCACTTTTGCATCTGTTTACAACAGAATTTTGGATTTTAATCATATAAGTAGAAGTAATAGATTTCACACTGCACCCTGGAAAACATCTTTACACTCTCTGAGATGGGGTAAGTAACAGAATATAGAAATATTAAAATTTCTGCCGTTATCCCCAATTTTACCAGTGCAAGCAAACTTATTTTGTCGTTAACAAAGATTGTGAAAATTTCCTTTGAGTGGAAAAAAAATAAAAGCAAATAAGAGTATGGAGCACTAGAATGAGTTCAGGAGGTGTCAGTGCTGCAGTACTTTCCCATCTTGTATCAGTTATGTAATTCATGGGAGATTGGAGCTTGCTGTAGATTAACCAAAGGATTTATCTTGTTTCTCTGTGGCCTGCACTGAGTCCTAAATTGTCACTGGGGATAATTTAAATTAGAAGTTAATCTTCACATACCTTGGTTCATGGTTCATGCACAGCTAAAAGCTGGAGGATAACTTGAATTTAAGCATGTTTTTTGTTTCTTCATTGTGTTAAGTGTTTGTATCCCTGTCTAATTCTGGCTTTACCTCGTTGGTTTAGTTTTATGCATCTCCCCTTGCAAGGAAAGCTACAAAATGTTTATATTTTTGTGCATGCATGAGTGGCCTAAGTGGAACATCTTAGGTGGAACATCTATGCCTGTAATTGCTTAACAATTGCTTTGTAGTGCAAGACACCTGTTCTGCTGTTTGCAACTTTTTCAGACTCCAGAAATGTTTGGCTGAAATTTTCTGGGTCGAATATCTGCCTCAGGCTGAACGGGATAAAAGATTTCAACTGTTTCTAAGAACAAGATTAAGAAAATAAGCCTTGTTTTCTCATGTTTAAAACCATTGTTTGAGCTGGTTTGAGATAAAGCCTTGCTAATGTCTGTGTTTTAGTGACAGCAGGAGCTGGGCAGTGAGATCCCTGGGTTGACAAGGAAGGCTAGAAATTCAAAGCACAGCTCTTACTGTTCTCTCCATGCCTTGCTCCTTTCAGCCTGAATTCAGGCTGCCAAGCACTCAGACCTCCTGTCCTTTCTCAATGTTCCCACATTTAGGTATTTCAAGCTGCTAGGAAAAGCTTCACCTGAACTAATTTTTGCATTTATCTCTTCCCACCAATCTAGCAAAGATGAGTTAAGGCAATTCTAGCTGCAATAGTCAAATATTAAGCCAACTCTTGATTTTTTTTCTCATCAGCTTGTTCACTTGGCTGTAAGTGCAGCGTTAGAATAATCTCTCCACATCAGGAGAAGAAATATAATGATGTGAGTATTACACAAAATTTGAACTGAATAGCAGACTCAATGCAATTTTAGTAGTTTTTCCTCTTCATTCTCAACTTTTCTATTTTCCTCTCCAGCATTTCTGGATAGACACTCTGAGACTATCAATATGAATAGGATGTAACAACAGCCATCTGCAGGTCAGATAAACCCATCCATCAGCACATCAGCAAGTGGACCTAAAATATTTATAGAATTTTTATTCATGAGAGAAAGAAAACGTTAATTGGTGATTAACATAAGAAGGTAATAATGAACTCAAATCTGTGTAGTGCAGTTTTGTTATTACTCATTTTCTGCAGGCAAGATAAGAAAACAAAATGAAGAAATTAGTTTTCATTTGCCAGAAGAGCTATTTTGTGTAGATTACTGATGAAATGTATTTTGAAATCTGATGCATCTGTACATATCAAGATTCATTTCTCTGATCTAGTGAAATATCACAGATACTTCCCAAAAAGGGAGCTTTATAACAAACAGTCAAATCTCTATCAATCACTGTGTATTCATAATAACTCATAGCCCTGATACTTAATTACAGCTAAATATAATTTCTGACTTGAAACTTTTTCAGCATAGCACTCAGCATATTCCTAACTAAAAAAGAAGTTTTTTTGTATTAAAAGTTCAAATACTTTAATGGATTTGAGTCTGTCATGAAGTTGTCTATATAGTCAGCAATTAGTGTATGTAAAAGTAGGAAAATAAGTTCAATTTCTGCAAAACAAGCAACTCTCTTGGAAAAAGGTAGTGTTCCTTTAAGTAGTCTTCTTCAGAGGAAGAAAAGCTGAAGTGCCATAAAAAATTATATACATTGCTTGTCCTCTCCTAGTTTAATTTCATTTTAACTTAAATAAACATTTCTTTACGTTTAGTAACATTGGAAAAGGCTGTTCTTACTCATTTTGTATGATTAAAACTACATTAGCAATATAGATGTATTAATTTACAGATACAGCTACTAATTGCTTAAATATTGAGTTCAAAACTAGACACTAGTACTGGGAAAGGATAATTGGTTCTTGCCGTGGAAAAAAAATTATAATAAAGAACTTGAAAGTGCTGTCACATTTCACATAACAAGCAAAATCTCAGAATATTTGAAAAATATTCTGAAAGAAAATGTCTTGGGGCTTTCTTAATGAGAATGAATGTGGTTTGAAAAGATCAAATAATATTCACATATGTCAAATACAGGTTCTAATAACAGTTAGAGATAATGAATAAAATTAAAGTAGGTCATTTTTAGTCACTTAGGATCCAATAGGAGGCATACCTCTTCCTAACTGCTTGTTAAAATATAATTAGAAGCATTTGCTGTATTTACCAAAAATCTCTGTATCAAAGATTTTAAAAAATTAAAATGGGATATTTTACCATTCTTTAATTTTCTGTTTTTGTTTTATTAGCATTTGAGTAGTAAATGACATATAAATATGTTAATATTGTAATAGCTGGTATAATGCAGTCATAACCATAAGTAATATGGCAGCTATAAATATTCTGATAGGAGAGATGGGATTTTTCCTCTCATCCTGAATATGATGGCTGTAGCAACCCACAATTATCTACAAATATATGGAACTGAACATACAGAATTGTGGAAAGAAAGAAAAGTCCAAATTACAGCATTGTTTGGACACCAAATATTGAATTTTGTGTTGAAAACATATGGAAATTCTTAAGAAGAAAAAAATAGTCGGGGTGAGGACTGTGATATTGGGTCCTTTGAGTCTCAGTTGATGGCTGTAGCAATCCCCAATTATCTATAAATATATGGAACTGAAAATATAGGTTTATGGAAAGAAAGAAAAATCCAAATTACAGCATTATTTGGACATCAAATATGATTTTTGTATTGAAAAAAATATGGAAATTCTTAAGAGGAAAAAAATAGTGATATTGTCTCCTTTGAGTGCCAGTTGTTTCAGCTCAGGTGAATTCAACACAAGGGCAGCACTGATCATTTGTCCATAGCAGTGACAGGGGCAACCCAAAGGCTTTTCAGAGGGCTGGTTTGAGATGTCAGGCTGGATCCAAGCTGGATCCAGACTGGATCCAAACAAGGCAAACCAGATCAGACCAGATCCAACTTGATGCTCTGTGATCAAAGATGTCCCAGCTCTTCCAGAAATCAGACTTCTCTGCAGGTTAGGCTTCTTCTGAGGGAGCTATGCACAAAATGGACCCTAGGTTGAAAATGTTTTTCCATCTTATTTTCTATGGACAACCTGATGAGGAGGTATTTTCACCAACACACAGATCCTTGCATTTTGCACTGATCACCTCTGATCTGTATCGTAGTGGAACACTAATTTTAAAGTCAGCACTTTTATTTATTTACTCTCTCACAGGCAGCATTAGCTGCTCCTAAAGTCAAGCCCTCTTAATGACACAGAACCTTTCACACCCTTCTTTTGCTAATGTATTCTTCAAGGGAAGACTTGCATGTTTGAAGATTACTCTCAGACATAATGAAGAAACGTCAGAAAGCCTGCTGGCCCAGAAAAGAGCCATTCACATCCACTCATTTATGCATATCCCACTCACATGCTGGTAGTGTTTTGTGACACATATTTCTATCCCCTTATCCCTGAAGTTATCAGGCACCATATGTAAGGCAGGCATTAAAGCAGGAACATCACCCGTGACACCTAGTTAGTTGGGTAGAGACAAAGTCATTTCTTCTTATCTCAGCAGGAAGCCACACTACTTTGAGCCCAAAGCTTCTTGGTTCAATTTCTTGCTAGAATTGATTCCTTATAAATATGAATTACTCTTCATTTGATCTTTTCTCGTTTGTGGGCAGGGCGGCAGTGCCCCACGGATCTGTGTGTGGAGGGTCCAGACACAGATTTTAGGTTTTCAGTGTTTTCTCTGTGGAAGGCAAGAAACAGAGATTGGGTGCTTCTCTGCGTGAGACTTTGGAGCGTGCACTTTGTTTGGCATAACCTTATTGGAGTGGGGGCTTAAAAGCTTAGGGCAGCAAAGGGAGGAATATGTCAGATACACATTCTCACCCTGCAGAAATTCATCACAGGCCCCAGGGAAAATCTTTAAAGGTAGATCTCTGACAAGCTGGGGTCCTCTTCTGTGAATCATCACTGCACTGCCGTTCCCCAGGTATGCAGGGTGAGGCAGGAGGTAAACAGAGCTGTAAAACTGATGAAATTGGTGATATTGTAATTAGATCCTACATTTTCAGGAAGAAAGGAAACAATTATCTGCTCATGACTGAGAGAGGAACCCAGACATTATCTTAGTCACCTTCCATGAGTTAAAGAGTTCCAGACCAACCTAGCCCTTAGCCACTATTTTGTGCTGGAGGTAGTTAATGTTGATCTTTTGGCTTTATTTTTATTCTGGACACAATGTATGTGTGGACATACCTGTTAAGCCACTTTGTGTGTCTCTCTGTCACTGAAGTGTTTATAGGTACCATCTGATAAATGTGATCCCTTTTGTCTTTCAATGAGCTACAATTGTACAGAGTGGCAGAGCTTGGGAGGCAGCTCTGGAGGCCTCATTCAACTCCCCTGACAAAAGCACAGTCAGCTGGAATAGATTCCTCTGGACTGTGTTCAGTTGAGGTTTGAATATCTCCAGAGATGAAGAATCTCCAACCTCTCTTGACAACTTCTTCCCAATCACCCCCACATTTTTTTTTTTCTGATGTTTAAGAAGAATTTACTGTAGTTCATCTTGTGTCCATTGACTCCTGGCCAGTCACTAGGTACTATAAAAAGGATTATGTCTCCAGCCAGTAATTATCTGCCTGTTTTCCTGTGCACTAGGATGCACTGGTCCTGAACTTGCAGCAGCTGATCCTCCATAATTAACCAGTTCTCCTGGAACTCTGCTTGCTCCATGAGCACATCATGAGGGATTCTTCCAGTCTTTATTCCTCCTGAATAAAGCAATTTGCCCTCCTGAACTGCAGGGTTATGTTCCTGTTTGGCCTTGTCCCTCTTCTCTCATGAGCCTGAACTCCACCATCTCATAGCCCCAAATGGCTCATCATCCCAGACACTTCTGTGCTCCCAATGGGATCGTGGCTCTGCCTGTGCATGCAGATCCCTAATTCCTGCTGTCTGCATCCTCTGACTCACATGTTATTTAGTTACCTTGGAGATGCTGCCAGCCCTGCTGGCTTCACAGAAAAGTGAAGTTTCTGAAGAGGGAACTTCTCAGAAAAGTTCCCATAACATTTCCCTATCAGCACTGCTTTGTGCACCTGTTCCAGTGCTGCTTAAAAGGTCTCCAATAGTGCAGCTGCATTTTATATCAAGTTTGAAAAACAATTGCCTTGTCTGATTAGTTGTGATCATGCAAACAGATTTCTAAGACGTGCAACATTTTTGAAAAAGAATGGTATATGACATTGAACAGCACAGGGAGACTCCATTATAGAAGAAATTAGATCACTTTGAGCAATCAAATAATGCTGTATGTTGCCTTCCTTTGGGTAAGAGGTAGGTATCTTTTTTCACTCCTTTGTGGTTCTGTTTTATTTTTTAGGTTGTGCCCCATATTTTGGCCAACATTTCCCCCACTTCCCAGGGATGTGATATCTGGACTGTGCATGATCTATTGCTGAGGATGTAATGAGAGTCAAGTTTGCCAACACAGTCACTCCATTATCTAAGTCATTGCTCCATAAAGTGCTCTGAGGTACCTTGAATGTGAAAGGCCATATATCTCCATGAATTCTGTTTTATTCTGTAGGGTGCCCAAGCTGTGCCAATGCATATTCAGTGTTCTGGGCAATGGGAAGAAAATGGGAGGGGGAAGAGGAAAAAGACCATTCTTAACTGTGCTTCACTGGCCTTTCCTTGTTCACTACAAAGCTATTTTTGGAGGTTTGACACTCACTCTTGAAATTGTTTCAGTAGAATTATAACTCTGTAATGACACATGGCAAAGAACTCCTCGTGAGTAACAAGTCTTAAAGGACTGCTATCAAAACAGCAGTTTGGCTTCTAGAGCTAAAGCTAAAAGCCATATTTTAAATTTTGGTTTTGAGCATGTCATATTTACTGTGCTACCAGAACTTTCCAGAGGTGATACTGAGCATCTCCTTTTACTCTTCCAGAGCACTGCTAAGGTCTGGAAGCAGTCACAGTATTCTCTCAGTACTCTTGATTTCTCCAATCACCTTTTTGGGGCATATTAAACTGTGATTATGTTCATTTCCTATGAGCCTTTAGAATGTTACAGGCACTTTAAAGGTGTTTTTGTGGGTGTTGGATTGTAGACATGGGACATGGGTTCTACAAGCTTTTCTGATTAACATCCCTCAGTTGCATACAAGACCAGAAGAACAAGAGATGTCCCATACCCCATAAAAGAATATATGACCATAAAGGAGATAATTTTTTTAGATATAATTTCATTTCTGAGCAGTTTTTTATGTACTTTGATTAAGAGGGACTAAAGTCAACTATAGGGCTGCTACAGCATTTCAAAATATGGATAATTAAGTGAACCTCAGTAAATAACATAATCATCTTGAGGATGCAGCTTGGCTGGAAAACTCTCAAGATCTGGCATAATACTTTGCCAGTTGTGTTTCTGGCAAGGGCAGAATCAGGATGTGCAAAATGCAGGAAAATTTAAAAAAAAATAGAAGAAAAGTAACTTTTACAAGTAAGATAATTTGTGTGGAGTTGATTACAGAGGACATTAAGTTGCAAAGTCTGGAGATTTTCTGGTTCCAGTCACTCCAGTGTCTGAATCACAAGTTTGTTGCTTCATTGTGGAGAAAAGATCCATGCACCTGATTTTGGACTTTGTGTTAGGTGCTATGACTACATGGAGAGTTACACTATAATGTTTCTCCACATTAGGCTTCGTATAAAAATATTTAATATATTTCTGATTTTTCTCTGTTTAGTTCTTCCATCCCTGGTCTCTATTATTTGTGGCCTATGACTCTTACAAGCCTAGTGCTCTTCTTGTGGATTATCTGTTGGATTTAGCATTAGAGAAAAGCAGACATCTATCTTGAGGAGCATTAATTGTAAGTTGAATGGATGGCTGCACACCCTCAGTATTCTGTTTTTAATGTTGTCATGGGTGTCATCTCTGTTTCCAGCTTTTTGGGTTTATTGCACTTCTATTTTCTGTAATTTTCTTGAAAGGCAGAAGGTAGAGTTATGCTGTGATGAATGAGATGGGGAGCCTATAGCTCAGGCAGTAGTTTGTTCAAAAATTGACCATTGAATGTAAAGTATGCAAGGCTAAGAACAGTTTTGATATGATCCATTGTCGGATGTGGAGTGATTCATTTTCCTTTTCCAAATATGCTATCTTGGCTGTAGTTCTGCCATTTGTCACATTTTTCTATTAATAAGTACCCAGAAGGACAAAAGCATGAGCAGGCTTTCCAAAGTTCAGTATGAAATAAATTAATATGTAAGAAATATCTTCTTGACATAACAGAACACACACCTGACAGCATACCACGTAAATTAGCAGCTTCTGGTCTGGTAGCTTCAAAATGATAGCACATGGAAAGCTTTTCCAGGAGGTGATATTGAGAGCTGAATGGGAATTTCAAGAGCATTTGGGAATATTTGGCTCTCATTTCAGGTTATTTTATTCATAGCTCTGTCTGTGATGAGACATGTGCCTGTATTTATAGGGACATCATATTTAAACCCGAACAGGAACTGTTGCCAGTCTAAGGTGAAAAAAAAGTAGGTAAACATTGACTTTATATTGCCTCTCTTCAGCAAAGTTATAAACATATGATAAAAGTTAATCACATCTTGATATTCTTTATTTATATTCTTTGCTGGATGGTAATCTGGGCTCTCAAACAGATGTATGGCTGCATTGTTATATGGCCGTGGGCTGCGAGGTTCATGGCCAAGTTGCTCAAGGAATTCATGATCTTGAAATACTGCAACACACTGGAATCTGCAGGATTTAAAATAAATTAAAGGAAAGGAAGAATTTGTGTGTTTTATCCGAGCAGAGCAAAGCCTCCTTACTGCTGATTCTGCTGTGAAGATCGGGAGGGCGTTGGTTACTCAGGCAGTGACAGCGCTGGATTAAAAACAAGCCAGGCTGGTACAGATCCAGGGTAAAGAGTGCTAGCTGAGAAAAAATGAAAAGGTAAGCACATATGGCTGAACAGCTGCTTTCAAATTTATAAAATATCTTCTTTAATCCCCGCAGCTTTCTTGGCTTTTTCCTCCTAATGCTGTTCCTTTACAGCAAACACTGTGAAAATCATTCTGTTTTTTTTTTTATTGTAATTTTTCCCCAAATATTAAATCACTTCCATTTCAAGTTTATAGTTTTGGTTTTCAACCAGAATATACCCCAAGTGCAGAAGTAAATAATTCTAGAGGAGCTAAGCAGAGTTTCAAGTCATAAAATGGAGAGACAGTGAAGGAGAAGAAAAATTGTTCTATGGTAAGTCAAATTATTTTTTCTTGTATTGGTGGCATGATTTTTTTTCTTCACTGCTTCTGCTGCAGCAAACTTCAAATATATGCATGATTTTTTTTTTTTATGCATAGTCCAAATAAGGAATTTTTCTTGCCTCAGTCTTAGGATAATAGTTTTTAACAACACTAACTTTCTCTACTTTTCCTTGGAATTCTCAAAGCACATTTAAGATATTAACTTACAAAATTTAACAATATACCTAAAGGGAGTGAAAATATTCCAATTTTCAGCCATGAAATACAGTGATTGCTACAGTGCTCATACAATAGAATACAGGGAGTGTAAAACAGAATAGGTGAGTGGCTCCTGTCCATGATAGTCTTAATCCATTAAAACTTCAATATAGTTCATTTTTATGGTAAATATTTATAACTAAATTGTCCATCTCTACAAAAGAGCACTATTCTTCTTCTAATAGACTCACTTTTGTTTTGATTCTTATTAGTTGTCACAAGTGTAAGTCAAACAAAAATTCTAATATTTTTTATGAGAAAAAGGTCATGTTTCAGAAATTTATTTTCTTTTCAGGTTTTCAATAAATGAATTTCCTTCAGATTATATTTTAAAAAACAATAAGTTTTTCATTATTTTTCTCTACAATTGGGCATTTTTGAGTCCTTCAACCAAATTGATGAGAGAAATGCCAAACTTCTGCTGTATTTTCAAATTTAAATGGGGAGGTTCTTGGCTGGGCTGGGTTTTAATATTCTTTTTGTTTTATTGCCTTTTGAAAAGAAGCAAAACTAAAAATGTTGCCCCAGACTCCATTTTCTTGTGCTAGAATCCCTCTGGAGTCCAGACCCAGGTGCTAATTTGGGTGTGGGAAGCAGTACATTTGCATCATGATGATGTTTCTCTTGACCTTCTGCTGCTTTTTTTTATGGAGCCATTGATTTGAGCTCACTACAAGGGCTTTGTCCAGCACTTGGACATGGATATAGACTCTTGGTTCTCATTTTTTTGAAAGTTGTTTAAATGTTTGTGGCCAGAATTTTTCCAGCTTCCCCAAAAATATCTGATAAAATAGATAGGAACCCACCAAAACTCCAGATGATCTCATGTATGTTTAAAGAAATCTGTCATGGATTGTAACAGATGTCAAGGAGAAAAAGCTCCAGTTAACTGGCTTTTTTGCCCCTGAATATCTTTAATACCTTCACTTTTGGATTTAGAACACCTAAAATACTTCAGGAGGAGAAGTCCTTTCGCTGCTTAGTGGTTCTCAGTTTGGACAATGCCTTTATTAGCATGCCTTAGCTTTTGGTCAGCCCTAAAGTGATCAGGCAGTTGGACCAGATGATCATTGCAGGTCCCCGTGAACAGAACTAGAACTATATTATTTTATTATTGTTATTCTTAATCTACTGTAAATATCATATTAATGTGCTATCAGAAATTATAGTAAAGGTCATTATTTTATAAACAGAGAAGTGCAAATTACTTCAAGCTTTGTTTCCCTTTATGTAGTAGTCTTTTATGTGTGGTTTTTCTATGGCAGGACTGAATAATCTTAGTTTGACAGAACAAGTATATTTTGCAGAGGGAAAAAGTCTCCAGAGTTATGACCACGTCAGCCTTTGGCAGCTCAATAGATCTGTATTTTCCTATTTTCTTTCAGCACATGGGGGTTTAATAGCTTACCTGTAGAACAGGAAGTTTAGACCTGGTCTTTAAAGACCTGTGTCTTATTCCAGAGGAGACCTCTATCATCATTCCAGCTAGGCTGACAACACAGAACACACTGTCAAAGTCCTGGAGGTAATACCCTTATTACATGTGTCATTAGAGGATGTTTGCCATATCTGCTTTAACACCGCAGACATTTTAAGTAGGTTATTCCATCACTTTGCCATTTTGATTATGACAACAAAATGACACCATATTGAAATGGATTTTGGAAAGAAAGGCTAACTGTCCAAAGAGGTCCATGCTCGCTCTAATTAAAATTGGCTTAGGTGGCACAACCTTCATAATTCAGACTATGGCTATGAAGGATATGCATGTTGAAAGCGCTCTTTGCTCATTAGTGCTATTTCTGTCAGACACTGCTACCTGCTCTTTTCTTAATGAATGCTAAGCCATCTCTTTAGAAGATTGTGCTGCTTCCCTGAACTGAGGGAACTGTCTTATTTCCTCCCAAGTTCGTTGAGAGTAAAATCGGGGAGTCACCTCTTTGACATTTCCCAACCTCTGTACTTATTTATCTCTTTGAGACCCTGCGCTCCAGAGATATCACTGTCTTAATTAAGAAGAAGGATGTGACCATGGTAAATTGACTGATTCCATTGATTAAGGACTAGCTGTACAAGTAACATTGATTTTAACAGTGGGTCTACATAAATGTAATTGTTCGAACATGGGGCTGCATAATTATGGTGATGTACGAGAATAGTTGGTTTGTCCTTTTCAACCTTCACTAACATTCTTTTGCATGGTAATGTACCTCGTTCAATTAGCAGAAATCTTAAATGTTACAAAATGTCTTTTGTGAAGGCACACAGTAATCATTATAGTCTAATTTAATCTAACAGCATCAGACAGATACATCTCTTTCTTTTCCTTTCTTTGTTTCTAGATTTTTCTCCCCTACCCCTTTTTTTTTTTTTTCCCAGTTCTTAGGAGCACTCATCCACCCATAAATAAAAAAAATTTAAAAAATGGGAGAAAGAGTCTTCTTTGCTCTGCCCAATTTGTAAAATGTATGATTTTCGGCAAGAACCCACAGAGTTAATTTATGATTAGGGACATTTTGTTTTCTTCTTTCCCCAGTTCAAATTCCTATGGGACATACTGGGTATATTCTTAATCTACCCAGCAACTTCCAACTCTGGTGGAAAAATTGCATCTTTCCCCAAATGTGGACAAATATAATGTCTTTTTTTTTAATTAACCACCCACCTGTCCATCTCTCATCTCCATGCTCCCTTAAAACTAGTGTATGCTTGATTGCACATCTCATATTTCTTTTTGTGAGGAATTCAGAAGGCTTTAGTGCACGCCTTACTTTTAATGCAAGTCAGTAAGCAGAATCTGGAGAGCCAGAAATTTAAGGAAGGAAGTGGAAGAAAGCAGCACAAAAGCTGAAGTTTTAATTGCTGCAATAAATATGTGGACCACTTTCAGAGTACAGAACTTGTGCTACCAGTTCATAATTATTTTTTATGGTGTATTCTCCAGACATAGCAGAACTCTATGGGGCATTAGGTTATTAAGTCTTTTGGGCAAGAACTGTCTCTTGGCAAAGTGTTTATATGACTGATGAGTAATTCTTGGTAAGAAGTAATAACTTAGTTTTGTAGGGTTGTTTATTAGCTCAAAAAACTGTGATTTTGCAGCACCATAACTTACTTGGAAGTGTGAGTCTAAGAGTTCAACCACTGGTTTCCCTTCTCCTTCAGTGTCTTCCATGTCTATTTTCAGTAAGCACAAAAGTGGGAATTTTGACATTCCCAGACTGCTTTGAGTTTACCTTTTTAATGCTTTTTATAACTGGAAGATACAGATAAACTTGAAACCTCTGTTCTGTGAATGATATAGCTTGATAGAGGAGATCCATGTGGATTGAGGGACTCCCTCTGGCCAGTGTTGGATAAAGGTCTTGCTTATTGATAGCCCAACCATTGGATGAGTTCTTAGGCAGGAAG
The DNA here is from genome assembly GCF_963513975.1 of Fringilla coelebs. Classification (NCBI taxonomy): domain Eukaryota; kingdom Metazoa; phylum Chordata; class Aves; order Passeriformes; family Fringillidae; genus Fringilla; species Fringilla coelebs. The sequence continues at coordinate 70,235,698 of NC_140033.1, forward strand.
TTCCACCAGGAATTTTGATATCCCAACCCTTGGATGAGCCCTTAGGCAGGAAATTCCACCTGGTAGGCTCAACAAAGGATGGCTGCCAGGCCCAAAATTTCAGCTTACTTGCAGAAGCTCTCTCCTCTTCACCAGCCCAGAGCCCATCAAGTCAATCAGCCCTCCAAAGGATGGATATAAAAGCCAGTCAGAGATGTGTCCTGCTTTTTCTGAAATGTTTTTTGTTGACATGTGCTTTCCAGTTGATCACTGCCTAAGATGTCACATGTTCCTAGACCAAAACTTGCTGTTGGGCTGGACACTCCAGATAACTCTGTGATCATTGTACAGCAGGTGCCCTTGAAAAGTTCAGTTTCACTCATTTTTTTCCCTGCTACAAAATGCATCAATATTTATTTCCCATATCTGCAGCAGGAAACACTTTGGATAATCAGTCTCTTCCATACTATCAAAAACAGGCAAAAACTGTCCTTGCAGTGCATGTGCATGAGTACATGATATATCTAAATGAGAATGAAAGCCCTCCAGCAATCAAGTATGCACACAAGTTAAGAGAAGTGACACCAATACACACACTTCAGCACATATACATGCATACTCACAAAAAAATCATATCCTGGATTTAAAAGGCTTCAAGATTAAAGGCCCAAGGGGCTTAAAACTTAAAGAAATATTTCTTCCACCTCATTGCATATTCATGAGTGAGTATTTTGGCAAGCAGACTGAGCAAAATAGCTTACAGAATTATGGAAGGAAGATTATTGTTGATTCCTGTGTGCCACAACAGAGCTTTCACAGAGAGAAAGGAAAATGTAAATAATCATCCAAATGACTGCATTGGCACAGGTGACTCTGAGGGCCCTATCCAGCTTGGGTTGTCACAGTTTTTGACCCATGTGAGCTGCAAAATTTGGAAAAAGGGTACCCCAGGGGCCAGCCCCTTCTGGAGACAGGGTAAAAGGAAGGAGGGGAACCTGCCCTGCACAGCACGAGGTGCAAAGGCACCTTTCCCTGAGCTTTTCTCTCTCTGCTGCTCTTGGTTTGGCCCAGACCTAAAGCTCCCACCAGACACCTGGGGTTTGTGTGAGGTTCTCGTGTATTCCACCAAATTTGCTCTCAATTTCTGTGCAAGAGGAAGAGTTGGCAGAGGGTAGTTTTAATCTCCAGGGTTTTTGTTTTTTATGACCAACCACCTCTGCTGTGCTGGTAACTCACCTGGATTTTTCTGTCTTTCAGTGTTTTGCTTTTTTTGTTGTTGTTTTCATATTTTTTGCCCAGACTCTATAATGTCTGAAAATCTTTTAAGGTTGAAAAATATTTTTCTCTGTATCACTTTGGCAGATGCCTTAAATCGACATTATACCAGTGTTTTATATGCCTGATTAACATGCAAGGTTCAAGAAATTTCAGTGAAAAAACTGATCAAAATTAATGAGACAAAAGTAGAATAATAGGTAAATAATATGATTAAGATAGCAAGAAAGAAACTCAGTGAAGAAATAACAATACAAAAAGCAGTTTGCCACTTGTGTACCTTTACTCAAATTGATTTAATTTACATAAAAGCAGAGTGAACAAAGGATGGCTTCTTCAAAAGAGCACAGTTTGCCTGTATCCTCTGGTAGCAAGCAGACAACACTGAAGACAAAATTACTGCTACCTTTGAAACCAGAAAGTGTGCTTAGCAATGTGAAAAAGGTAAAAACACAAAGAACAAATGCATGGCTACATCCAGCACACGAGACATGCCAGGATTCAGTATCTCACTCTAACCCTGATTGCTGATATGAGAGATCCCACACTTTGCAGTAAAAAAATATGAAACTTTTTTTGTTTGTTTGTTTGTTTTCTATAAGTCAAGGAGTAGCTCTCATAGAAGTATGGAAGTGGAATTTCAGTGTTGCTCCAGCTGCTGCAGGGATATTTAGAAACCTGCAGCCAGGAGAAAGGTGTTGCTAACTTCATTCAGAAAGCCCACTTCCAGGTTAAAATAACACAGATTTCACAAAATAACTTCTTTCAAAGTTATCATTTATCTTCATCACAAGACTTGGAAAAATATTTATATTCTACAGAAATATTTCCAGTTTGTGCACAGCCAGAGTTCCTTAACCCAGCCTAGTTTTAGGATGTCATGCTTTTCTTTCTCTTTTTCTTTGTATTTTTTCTACCTCCCTAGTCTGGTGTAGGCTACATCCCTTTCCCTTCAGAGAGGAAGGCTTGACACTATCTCTGCCTGGGTTAGTTAAGCCTGACCTAATATTCTTGTTTGGGGAGACAAGGTGAGCTGGTGGGTCCATTTCCAGGAGCACCAACCCCATGGTTCTTGGCTGTCATTTGAGGCACAATTCAGGTGGGACCCTGAGGCATGACAGGGTGACAGGGCACTGCTGTGTCCCTTCTGCAAAGCAGGGAAACAGGGACATGGGGACAAGCTCATCTTTGACAAGGTGGAAATGTAAGTTATAATGTCATTTTTAATGTTCTCAGTAGGCCTGAGTGCCACCTTCCTGCCCTCTGGCATTATCAGTGGAGGCAGAAATACCTTAGGAAACCTGAGGAGAGCCCCTCCAGAGAAGACACACAGCCAGAGCACAGCCTTGGTCTAAACTGGTGCCTGGCCTGAGCCACTTTTAATTGTGAAAAAATTCAGAGGTGCTCCCTGCCTCCCTCCCATTTGTGCAGCTGGTTAAAAACACCAGAGCAGTGCATTTCCCTCTGTGCTTGGAGTAACAGCACCAACTGAATTTCTACTGACACCCTGCAATTCCTTCAGCAGAGAGCAAAGCACAGCCCAAAACTTCAGGGAGGAGTTTGTATCTGAGACAAACACAGGCCACAGGATTAGTGTGTGAATGAGTGGAAATGTGGCTGTGGGATATATGTGATGACAATTCATAGCACATCCATCCCAGAGGAGATTTATGGACCTGCAGTGTACCAAACCCTACCTTCAAATTTATTTTACTGACCCCACTTTGAAATAAAGTAGTATTGTGAGTATAAAACTCATGCTATTCAAAATATTCCTAATATTATGGGTCTAAAACCAGATTTTTTATTTTTTAATGGATTTTTTGGTGAGATTATCCTACTGTCTTGAGCTTTTGCAAGGATGACTGCAATATGCATGAGAAAATGTCTCTGGTCTGTGTCTCACTGACACTGAACAAGGACTGGAATGGTTCTGTGTGGAACTGCAGTGCTGAGCCCACAATTAACATTTCTTACAATTAGAGGCTACAACTTGACCCTTCTGCTGCTATTTTATTACCAATCTTCTCTTTTTCCTTTCTGAGAAGCTTCCTGCTTGCTCTTAAATCAAACAAGAGCATTGTGAGGACAGCCCATTTGTACCACGGTTTGAAGCACTGGGATCTCAAAAAACTCTTTCTATCTCCTGATGGGCTTCCATTTTCTCTTGTAAAAGCTTCAAACCAGACTCAGATTTTCCAAAAGAAATACTTCAAGGTTGGCTGTAAAGTTTTGAATGTGTTAGATGTGAACTCAGTTTTCAGGAGTCAATTGTAGGTCTGTGAACATTAAAAAGTTTAGGAGGTTGCTAGTAGAATTCACTACTAACACAGAGAAATGTGCAGTTTTCAGAAAGTGGAATGAGATGGTGAGTTCTTCCTAAACTACATTTTTAAAATTTATATCTAGCTGATTGATGTAAAATCTTGTCATTCTCAAGTATTTAATATGCATCCTGACAAAGTTTCATGTTAGTTGATCAACTATTTTGAATAAGGAGAGAAGGGTTTTCATTCTTTGGAAATGTTTCAAATACTGATCTGGTTGCACTCCTCTAGCATTTTGAGAATTCCTTCCACAAAATAAATGCCTTTGTTAGAACTCTGCTTTTTGTGGATTGGCAGTTTTTTGCCTTTTTTTTTTTTTTTAATTCAAAGTCTCTAGGCTAGAATTTCCAAAGGCATGTAGACCAAATCTCTCCCAGTGCACCTCAGAAATGTCAGATCTGCAGAAGAACTGACAGATAAAAAATAGAGTTCAAGGGAAATTTTTTGCTCTTCAGTCTAACCGATGAAACAATAAATTCAGGGATGAGTATCCAGAAAAGATCTCATTTCCTGGGTCTTTTCCTAGTTCTGTTTGCCTTTCACCAAGCTCAAATGTCCATGAATAAATGATGAAGACAAATTTCTAATGACCAAACTGGCAATTGTGCTTCTATCCAATTTCAGATTTTTTTTCTCAAATGCCATAAAATTTTTGAAGATAATGAATTTGTCAATGCAAATAACCTTTGATCCAAAAGAAATTCCATGGTTTTTTTGTTTTTTTTAAATTTTGGTTGGTTTTGTAAAATGTCTAGTTTGAGGAAATTAGCTAAGCCAAGCTTGTCTTCACACAAAAGTCACACCAAAGTAATTTGAATCGCTTTATAAATCGATTTTGTTAAACCGATGTGAACACTTGTTTGGACACTCCTAAATTGATTTTGTCCTGGCTTATATTGATTTAGCTTAAGTCAGGAAGGAATTCACTTAAGATAAATTAATGCAAGTCTGAAATAAAAAGTGCCCACATAGGGTTTGCATGGGCTTGTTAAATTGATTTAAAAATGCACTTTTAATTAAAGTGGCGTAACTTAGTGTAGGATAGGCCTAACACCACGGAGAGAAATCTTTGGCTTGCAGAAATGATGAGCTCTGTCATGTCCTGAAAGGTCTTTAGGTCTAGTTCAAAGTATTGCAAGGTTTCTGCATGGATACTTCAAATAGTTTACAGGAACTTTGCAATGTGTGGATCTCCTCACTCCGAGAAAATACACCTCTTCTCACTCTGACAATTTCTGATTTTTCCAATCATCACTATTGTTTCCATTAAGATGAAAGATTCGTGTGAAACAAAATCTGATTTCTGAATTTACAGACTTTTCAAAATCTACACTCCCATTTTAACTTTTCAGCTCTCTGCTGCCTTTAAGCAAAACCATCTCCAAGACATCTTCCTTCACATGACACAGGCATTGATTTTGAAATGGGCAAGCACCTCTTGCATACTGGAGACTAATTTCATGTTGAGGCACAATAGGACATTTGCTGGCCTCATAACTAACACTGTCTTGCTAATGTAAAGCAATCAGTTTTTATTGTACTGCTAATTGTTGAATTTCCATGTGCACTTCAATACACAATTACCAATTTTTCCTCAAATCTATTTGTCCAGCAAAGAGGGTCTAGACACCAGTGCCCTTGCAATGTAACCCTGAATAATGGTTTGGAGAAAAAGGCTGTACCTTTCATGATGCTGCCTGGAATTGGCAATCAAAATCTGAGATTATACAGAAACTTCTATCTCAGGATGTGCCTTGTTTGCTGAGCTCTTGCTTAATGCAAAGCACAATTTGAGGGGATCTGCATTGCACACTGGCATGTAGAAATCACACCCATACCCAACCCCCTGATCTCCCAGGAAGGGAAAATAACAAAATTACATGTTTTAGAGACAAAGCTATTCATGGGGCATCCTTCCCATTCAGAGATCACCCTCTGCAGTTGCTTTGCTCCTGTGGTATTCCCACTTCTTCCCTTTGATTGCTCTGCAGGGAATATGATGCCCTGGATTCCTGAAGTTCAGTTCACTCATAAACCAGGAGCCCTTTGCTAATTGTGGATCTGGCAAAGTGGCTTTGGCATTGCTGAACCAACCAGCTGCATTTTCCATGGAAGAGTTGTCATCTCTCTGCTGTCATCTAAACAAGTAGCTGAGCTTGGCCAGTACCCATTTCTTCCTGTGTTTTCCACAAGTAGGGAAAACAAGCTTCACCTGCATAGTCCCTATAATGTCCTATCTTAATTTTTTCTTTTCTTTGCACACACACACAAAAAAAGTAGTTTCTTAAACCTTTGCACTACTCATTATTTTTATTGTTCTACTTGGCACTCTAACTTGCATCTTTGCTAAAGTCTGGAAGGCAGCTGGCAGCAGTTCTTTGGAAAGAGTGGGGCAGTGGATTCTGTCCTTTAGGTAAAGCATTCCTACTAACACCTTTCAGAATGAGATTTGCCCTTCTGTTGCTGCCAGTAGTTGGCAGGTTCTATTTGTAATGCATTTCTACATCAGTGCTTCAGGAGTCGTCCCTCGTTCTGCAGCTGTGTGTTTGCTTTCTCTTTCCCAAGAGCTCAAGTTTGTACCTCTCTATATTTAATTTCATCTTGGTCCTGTGAATGTTGGAGGGATCCATAGAAAGGTCAAGTGGGATGGGTCACTGAGGCTAAACTGCTTCATTGCCAAATTTAGTTTCAGGCACATTTGTGCAACGGACTAGAATATTTGCAAAATATTTATTCCTGTCACACAGGTGTTTTGTCAAGCATTGCATTTCTAACACTGGACTGTATTTTAACAGTGGAAAAAACCTCTGCTGAAATCTAAAGCTTACTGCAGTGTAAGAAAATGACTTAAGAAAGAAAGGTACACTTACTGGAGGAGTCACTGGCTCAGTTTCCACTGCCTGAAGAGTCTACATGGCTTCAGTGACCTCTTGAGCTTCATTAGTTAACTGGTCTGTCTTGTTCACACTTTTGTTTATTTTTTGTTGTTGTCTACGGGCATTTGTGTCTTCTGGGGTTGCTATATTGCACCTAAGCGAGTCTCATGGTAAGTCTGAGGATTTTAATTTTCTTATTCTTGACTTCAGGGTCTTTTGGAATAGGTTCATCTATTTTTTAAAAGGTATTTTTGCAGAGTTCATTTTAGTTTTCCCCTAGAATGTTGTGATTTATCCCTAATCATGTCACACCTTTTTTACAGACACCCACAGATTCCACATTTAGGCTTTTCTTTGTAATGATTATTAATAATTCTGCAATTTTGAGCAGCTGTAGCTACCAAAGGCACCACTTTTGAGACTGGTGGTTAGCTGTGCACACTGAAGATGTAAAAATTCACTACCATCAAAAAAGGACTAAAAAAAGAAAAAACATCAGTTGTAGCAATCAGCAACAAATAAAAAATATTGGGAAAAAAAATAAAAAGAGGAAAGAAATCATAGATGGGCCCTTAGCAGAGAGTTTGTTCAGAGAACGTGCCCTGTACACAGAGGCACGAAAGGCAGTACAGAAATCAGTTTGAGCAGCCAAATGGAATCCTAGGGAAAGAGATGTCATGGCAATGAGCGACATCAGGGTCAACCAAAGTGCACAGGTGAGAAGAGAAGAATTTCAGAGAGGTGGTGGCACGTGCAGTGTGTGGCAAAGGACTGTCTGCCCATCCAGGTCTGTGCAGGAAACAAAGCACAATGAGGAGCAGGAGGAGAGGGATGAAAAATAGGACATTATGAGTGCAAAGCTATGGATAATGATGGAAACATAAACATAGAACAGGAAAATGTTCTTAAGAACACACAAACACACCTGCTACCTGCTTGTGGAGCTCATCTTTCTTTGAATATTTTGGCAAACTCTCTTGCAAGAAAACATTTGGTCTATTTTTAAAGTTTTCTCATAAGATTTTAATTTCAAGACCATGCACCAGGTTTTTATTCTATTGCACCTACCCTGAATTTGGAGACACTGAGGACAGATGTTACCTGAAAGCAGAGGAAGGAAGGAGTAACTTGTGGTTTATATTATAAACCTTCAGAGTCTATAAATGTTGAACTTGATCTGATCTATTATCCCTTTATCTTTTCTTAGAGGTCACTCTGGTCACCACTCTCTCTGTGTGACAAAGGCTAAGAAAAACCTGAGAATCAAGGTAAAATGTTTTATTATTTAAGGTTTTCTTAATTGTGGTGTTAAAAAATAATTCTGTGCAGAACAAGCTTAAGAGCAGCAGATACCTAAGAAACTGTCAAATAGCACTGTTAACTATAATAATTTATCCTATAATTTAATGTAGCCCTGACCCCTGTCATAAGTTAATACACCATGAAGAACAGTGTGCAAAAAACATGCTTATTAATGAATTGGAGAAATAATGTGACATTGTTTTTTGCCATTTCCCAGGAAATATCTTAATATTGGAGTTAGCAGAGCCTAGACAATTTTTGCTATGTAATTATGTCTGTCCATATCTTACTAACTTGTGCTGTGATTAAAAGGTTTGTAATATTAATTATTCTATCTGACTCCAATTGTTTGATTCAAGCCAAAAGCAACAGTATGGAGGAACCCTGCATCATGCACCCTTATTTTCTCTATTTTTGCCAGTGTTTTAACTAAAAATTCTTTGCAAATGGTAGCTACAGATGTACATGTTCACCGCTAGTGCTATGAAAAATACAAAATTCCTCAGAGAATTCAATTATTCTTTTACTAATGATCATCTCTTCTGGCTGCTGAGTGGCACAAGGCCCTAAATACAATGGAGATGTTCTAGAATTTCTCTGCTTGTAGGCAGGGGATTCCTAAGAGGATTGACATGCAAGGGGAAAGGCTGGCTCTTGGTGCTGTGATATTCCAGAAATTGCTATATCCTGTCTATTTTCTGTACAATTCCTGCATCTCTTGTCCTGTCATTGCTGCTTTGGCCCAGGTGATGTGCTAGGCTTTAATTACCAGGGGAGTTCCTGCAACTTAGAGAAGCTTTTTGAAAATACCTGTCTGTGCTCACATATTTTAATTCTGAAAACCACAAATTAAGACGTGGCATATTAAATAATTTTCATGCTGCACTATATCTGGTTGCATGTTGGCATTAGTAGTGTGGAATTCTGCCTAAAGACTCCTGATGCTGAAGAATTATATCAAAATTGAAGATAACTTCCTTTCACAACTGGTCTGGAGCTGTACTCTGAGATTTCCTTGAGTTTTAAAGACACATGTGTCTAAACTGAGAAGTTTGAGTCAAAATGGACTTGTGCCAAGAATATTGACAGTTGTGGAAAGGTGCAGCATCTAACAATACTGTAGAGCAGCTCCACTACAAAATGGAGATAATTCCCCATACAGCTTCATTTTTCAAAAATTGAGACCTTAAATTTTGAATTTTGTTTTTTTAAGTACCTGATTAGAAAACCCCACTCTTAGATTCAACAAAAATTTTTTTTTTTATGATGCATAGCTTCAGTTTTCAACCAAATGTTTGGGCATCAAAGCCAATGGGATTCTTGGACAAAGCAAAAAGGTTTTTTGGGGTTTTTTTTGCTAGGTTGTTTTGTTTTGGTTTTTTTTTAATTCCCATGGAAATGGACAGCCCTAAGTGGTTTGATTTTTCCAGATCAATGAAAGCTAACAAGTTCTCACTGATATTGTGTCTGACCACTTGCTGAACAATAGACTTGATGGGGTAAATTCAGAGAAGTTTTAAAAGGCATTGCTTTGTTTGCTTTAGCATTTAGTAGGATTTTTTTGACACCTACTTTCCTAGTAATTTTCCTGTAGAAATGCTGGGTGGTTTTACACTCATTTGATTCCTCTGAGGTTTTCTAATTCGACTTGAATACCTTGTTCAATAGCAATGGAAGGGTTAACTGTCTGGGTGTTTTTAGGTTTGCACTGTACACAGGGACTTGACATTTTCACACTAATTAAAGCAGGCTGCCTCAGTCCCTCTGTACATGTAACTCATATTTAATTCAATGGAATCGTTGAGTGTGCATTGGTGGAAGAGTTGGGTCCATACTTGTGCTATTGTGATAATCAGGAAATGTCTTATCCAGTGGTGTATTCCATTTACCCACAGCCTGAGTATGGGAACATTCAGGTCTTTGAAATATTTCACCTAAATTAAATATTTGTATCAAGGAGAGAAGTCTTAAAGATTTCCTTTAATCCAAACTTTCCATAATTTGGGACTTGAACAAATACAAGAGCACCACCCCCAGTACAGTAATGCTGTTGTTGCAGTTTTTGCTTCTGGCATGCAATATAAGCCATACTCATCTTCCAAAAGGATGTGGCTTTATGGATTATGAATATGAAAATATTTAATTAATTTAATGTCATATTTAAGTGCATGTTTTCTAGAATGCCATATTTTCAGTTGCAGAAAATATGAAGACTTCTGGTGTCTCTGAGGTGCCTTTTATACGTTTGCAAAACAAAAACCAGGTGCTCTGGCTACCTCTAGACTTAAGGTAGGACTCCCAACATAATAATTAGAGAATCATGGAATGCTTTGAGTTGGAAGGGATCTACAAGGTCTTCTTGTTCCAACTCCACTGTCATGGACAGGGACACCTTCCACTAGACCAGGTTATTCAAAGCCCCATCCAACTTGGCCTTCAGCACTTCCAGGGATGGTGCATCCACAAATTCTCTGTAATCTTCTCCAGTGCCTCATCATCCTCACAGTAAAGAATTTTTTCTTAATCATCCTCTTTCAGTTCAAAGCCATTCCCTCTTGCCCTTGCAAAAAGTGCCTCTCCAGCTCTCTTGTAAACCCTCTTTAGGTACTGGAAAAGCGCTGTAAGGTCTGTCCAGAGCCTTCTCTTCTCCAGCTGGAGCCTCAACTCTTTAATAGAAGCCTGTCTTCATAGGAGAGGCACAGCTCCCCTCTCATCATCCATTCCAGCAGGTCTGTGACCTTATGTTGGGAGTTCCTGAGCAGAACTCCTGATGGGGTCTGATGAGAGCAGGTTTTCTTCTTAATCCTGGCACAGAAGCTCTCACCCACCCCCAGGCAGAACACCCTGCACTCCAGAGGGTCGTTGGCTTAGGGGGTGACAGCTCCTCCTCGTCTTCCCTGCCTTTTCTTTCCAGAGAACCCTGAGTTTTTCAGTTCCAGTGGAAAAGGATCCATCCCAGGAGCCATCCCACCACACCTCTGGAATGCCAGTGAGATGCCAGCCCTGCAGGCACGTGCCCTCCTGCCTCAGCCCTCTTATTCCCCATCCTGTGTGAGTTTGCACTGAGGCATTTTGGCTGATCAGGCTGCCTTTACCTGGCAGAATGCTGCTTCGATTCAAGCTTATTTCGAGCTCTTTGGGTACAATTTCTGCCTTGATCAATAGAAGAAAATAAAAACCGAAGAGGAACAAAAGAACCCTCTGCTGATTTCCATTTCAATATAAAAACATTTAGTAGCTAAATAATCATCCATTCCATCTTGAGGCTGCTGTGAGCACTCGCTGGTGTATACAATTTCTTCCTTAAAGTCTGTGGAAATGTTGAACTATGTGTCTTAATATAGTTTCTTATATTTTAGTGAAAAGGCAGCTGTAGATGTCATCATGACTATGGACTTTTATAGTGCTGTAAAAATTCAGTGTCATCATAAATTCATGCTGCTGAAAATGTCGACGTTTATGGCAACTTCTACAAGGGCATATTTTAGAATTATATTAAAACTTTATGCGGCAACTTTTATTTAGTTAAAAAAGTAAGATTATAAAGCAAAACATTTGCTCTCATTTTAGAACCAAGAGGCGTGACAAATAGTTTATTAAAAATGGAAGAAAATGAAAAGGGTTTGGAAAGCAGATCGGTCAGACTCTCAAAAAACAAGACTTGCATCCTATTTATCTGAAACCACGTAATTGAGGCCAAAAATTATATTCACATATATTGTCCTTAACATAGATTGCTTGTCATTTGGTCATGTATCAAATGTAGAGAAAATATGTAGTAGAGCACTACTTTGAGGGCTCAGCATCTCTTATGTGATCAGCACTGAAAAATCCTTAGTTTTACCTGATTTTTAGGACTTCTGAAGCAAGTGAGCCTAATTATTTCTTGTAAAGTTAAGAAATAATGGAAATCTGAGTTCCTAAATCTGCTAAAATTTGAGCTATGATGCTGCAGTCCTTTGGGAATTTCACTGAAAGGAACTCCATGGACTCCAAATTAGGATAACCCTGCGCACTGAAACTTCCCATCCAGGGACAGCTGCTTGAGAAGTTCCTGATCCAGATCTCTCACACTCAGTTAAACCATTGACTTCAGACAGGTTATTTCACAGAAACTAGCCAAAAGAAAGTGTGACAGAAGTGGGGGAAGGTAAATTGCCTTTTGGGTTTGTTTTTTTTTTTTTCCTCATTGAAGATATTCAGGAAGCATCAACTAACTTTTCCTGAGTTTCCATCAACTTTCATGGAGCAGCTTCAGAGGCTGTTGTACCTCAGAGAACAAAATATATTGAGTATTCCCTCAAAACAGTGACATTTATGTTTCAGCAGAGCTTTAGGGACTGAGTTTAGGGACTGAGCATATTCCTGCTGAAGTCAGTGAGATAGCCCTATTAATTTCCTTGCAGCAATAGCTGCCACTAATGCTGAAAAGAACTGTCTCAAAGACTTGAACTTTTATACTAATGCATAAAGAAGATGTGGAATGAATTTTATGATCCCTATGCTCAGATTTGCCTAAATATTATATATAGGGACAGTCTTCCTCCAAGTTTAATGGCAGTTTTACTTATGCATCTCTACAGTTTTCCATGCACACTTCTCCAGCATGTTTGATTCTGTTCTCAGAAAAAAAGCCCCCAAATCAGAGTCTCTCTGAAAGAACAGCTAAATAGTTGCTGCAAAAGAATATAAAAGAGATGACAAATATATATCAAATAGTCTTCTTCCTCTAGGGGCTATCCACAAAGTTGCCTTGCCAATAATTTCAAAAGCTGGGAATGTGGAGCAATACCTACTTGTCTTAATACCTTAGATATTTTTTAATGTGATGTGGAGTAGCAAAATGCAATGAAGAGGAATTTTTTTCTCTTACAGTTGTCAAAATTTGAGACAATTTTTAAGTAAAGGAATGAAAAGACACAGAATACAGAAAAAAATGTCTGTCAAATGTTTTGATACAGAAAAAAATGTCTGTTTGCATCTAATAAATTATAGAAAAGTTCAAAGACAGCTTAACCTTGTAAAAATGTTACCTCTGTAATGCTGCCAAGATCAGTAGCTGTACGAATTATTACTTTGACTAGCATACATGACTTTTTTCAGATTTTATCAAACTTATACATTCATTAATTGGTAATCTTCATATGCTGGTGATTTCATAAATTGATGATTCATTTCCTCTTTCATTCAAAATCCCAGCTTTTAAAAATCTCATGCATTTTTCTGCCCTCAGAATCATAACATTCAGCTCAGGCATTATCTGGTGAATATTCCAGATTCAATGCATCCCAAATCAGAATTTATTGGAAAACAATAACAATTATTTTATGTTCAACATCTAAAATGAAATATAGGACCACAGTAATGGCCCTCTGTTAGGGCTGCTCTTCCCATTGTAGCAAACTGGATGAAACTATTTTCAGAAACAGAACTGGGGTCCACATAGATAAAAAATAATCTTTAAAAGAGTGGACAATATGTGTTGAAGTTAAATTGATAGAGTTGGTAATTATGATAAAAGCCATTTTTCTGATTCTTGGTAGAGAGATTTTTTTAGGCCATGTTTAAACTTTCACCTGCTATCCTATTTATTAGCATGATTTATTGATTATTCTAGATACATTGCTCACCTTGGATCCATGTGAATTTTTGGCCTCATATGACAATGGATTTTGAAAGAAACTTTTGCCATTCATTAAACATCCCACCTGCCTGGGTTTGAAAATTCACCTTGTCTGCATTTTGAAAATGTGTTTCAGTTGGACAAATGCACCTCCTCTACTGAAAGAGAAAATCTTCTCAGCTACATGGTGAGGCACATAAGGCATCACTCCTATTTTTTGAAGAGCTTCTCCCTTTATTAGCCACATGAAATGCAAAGATATAGGAGCATGTAAACCAATAATAGCTATTCAGTCTAAACTCTAAGGATAACTTACTATGGGCACTGGAGGCTGAGATAGGATGTTGTATTTGCATACATACAGTATATGGAGAACTGTTCTGTTTTATGGAGCAGCAATCATATTTAGTTTAATGTCTTATAAGTCCCATAAAATGACATTAAGAAATTTTGCTATTTGGCTGGTGAACAATCTAAGCAGTGGTGTTAACTCATCATAACACCCTTACTCTGAAAGCTCAAGCCTCATAAAATTTGGGATATAAATATGCCAGCTCAACTAAACGAGATCAGAGATCTTGCATATATTCTTTCATGGGGTGGCATCCAAAAATCTACTGTTCACCTAAATCTTTTCAGAATTTCTACCATTTTTAGGCTGCTGGGGAGTCTTAATCTCAGAAAAATCACACTCTTGCCCTTTTGTTTCTGGACATATCAGGTCACTTAGCAGACAACCTAGCAGGTTTTGGACAGTGCTGGTGGATGTGACGTGACCTCTGAGAGTCCTGTGCTCTTGAAATGGCAGATAAGCAATAGGAAGCATTCCTAGGTAATCTAAAAATGATATTAGATGATTTCTGGAGTGGAGGAGCAAAAGCACAAGGTAATGACAATAATACAACTGCAACAGCACATTAATCACTTTTCTTTTCTTTTTAAAGGAAGATGATTAATGTTTGAGATTCCCTTTAATTTTTACTTGTAGATTTAAGCCTGACCTGACATAAACCTGAATAGTGTCTGATGATGCTAATCATGAGCTCTGCCAACCCAAAATAACAGCAACTTGAGTTCAGGATTCTTTTTTATGCTCATTGTTCATCTCTGTTTTGATTCGTGTCCTTCTCCTGGTACACGAGGCTCTTCCAGGTGGCAGCAGGAGGAGTTACAAATGTTCCTCAGCAAGGACACAGATTTTGCTCCTGGCCAGGCTGATAACCTACATGTGCAGTGTGAAACAGGCTCTCTCTAAGCCTGAATGCACTGGCCTTTCATTCCTGCCCCAAAACTCCATCTGGGCTGAGCTTTCTAGTCAAACTCCTCCCGCCCTCTTCATGGTGGATGTTGGCTCCATATGGGTCTTCTCTGAATTTTTCTGTAGTTTCACAGATGAGTAGAGGTGATATCCAAGAAATCATTCACCCATGGTGGCAATTTGCCAGGAGCTGATAGGAACATTCTGGAAAATCTGTGATTTTATGCAAGAGGGGCTCCTCACTTGGGGACACACACTTAGTTCACCCAAAATATCTTTATGTTTAGTGGAAGCTAAAGGTATGAGGTGCAGGGAAGTCAGCTGGGTCTGCTGTGCATCATTTTGGGGTCTGTAGCTTGAACTCCTTAATGACACTCTCTTTAAAAGTTCCTGCTGCCAAATGCTGTTTGCTTTTTGCCTTTGGAACTGCCTGCATTGACAATGAGAGACTCATCTTGAAAGCTACTCACATTTATTCAGGTTGTGCCTTTGTGTCTGATGGGGCCTTGTAGTTCCACCTGGGTTTTGTTCTCTAAAATTTCACAAAAAATATTTTGGATTAAAATTTTCAGTCTGCATAGCAAGTTTTCGTTTGGCGCTGCTTAGACAAAAAAAAAGCATCTAGTTTCAATAAGCTTCATTAATTAAATTATCAAGGATTCAAATTTCTTTTAAAATTAGACATATGCAGACTAATTCAGAATAATATTTTTATATCAGCTAAAAGTTCATGGCTTTTCTGGAGATTTTAAGAGGCTGAGTAAGTTTTTTCTTTCTATTAGGAGAAACAAGAAAGAAGTGCTGTTTTCACAGTATTTCCAGTGCTTATGGGAGTACCAAAAGTCTCCAAAAGTCTCCAAAAGTGAGGGCTTTCATGTCATCACTTTTTTTTTCCTGGAGACCTGCACTAGGTTAATCCCAACTCAACAGTATTTAGACATTCAGATAAATTTTAAATAAGCTTCTACACTTCTGGTGATCACTCAAACAGTCTCTCAACCTTTTGTGGTTCACCCATCACCAGTTATTATCACATTAAAAACTGACAAATAATGTTGCATTTCATTGTGACTTGTACAAGCTAGGTAACCTGCCCATTAATTATCTGCTACTTCTCACTTAGCATCATTCTTTTCCCATAATAATAAAAGGACTAAAGATTGGATGCAGCTAAAATTAGTTTTTTATTAATAGACAACTGAGTCTTCTTCATACTCTGTAACCTGGAGGAATAGAAAAGCATTTTGATTATGCACTGTGAAAATTTTATTTAATTCATGAAAATAAAATACCTTTATAGAGCAGTAAATTCATCTAAAGTGAGTCAATTTTGTTCCCTCAAAAAATACCCTTTCCTACAACAAATACACTCTACAGGATTTTCTTTTTTACTTCAGTAGAAATTACTTGATATAAAAGAAGGAAGTAGAGTGATTTCTTTTGCTTCTCTTTCCCAAAAGCATAAACTTTCTTGGTTTTCAACAGCCAAAAACATTGGATAATGTTTTTTTCCTGGGAAAGAAAAATATTTTCATTGAATTACCAAAAGCATTTCCAGTGCTAATCTTTACTGGGAAGAAGATGGTGAAATTTTGGTTTTTTGACATTTTCTACTTCTAGATCCACTGGGAGGAAGATGGTGAGATTTTGGCTTCTGTAATGGCACTGCACAAGGAAGATGGAACCACAATCTACCCACTTTGAAACATTTCTTCTTCAAAGTAAGTGTTTTTCATATTTTTATCAGAGACAAAGGCACTTGAGATGAAAGATCTTATTCTCTTCTGTTGCTCTGTAGACTCACTGGCACAAGCACAAAGCAGTTGCAACACGATACTGAATGTGAATTGTATAATTTGCACTCATTTTGCATTTCTGATGAGGGGCAATCTGAAGAAAATTAACCTGGGCTTTATTAAAGCACACATACAATTCTTATCTTTGTAGGTGGGAGATAATTGTATCTTTATGGGTAGTTTTGATACACACACAGAGCCATGAAAAGCAAATTAATGGGGTTTAAGATGCATTTCTAAATGAACTGAACAAAAGCCTTTAAACAGCTTTGATCCCTCATGTCCTCATTACATCAATTTGAGGCTGATGTAACTGGAGGGGAGGGCTGCTGATCACGAGCTCGAGGGCTCTGTCCTTCGGTGTGGAACCACAGGGTGGGGTGAAGGCAGCTTTCCATCCCCCCAGGGTCCCTGTGGAGCAGGGGAGCACATCCCAGCTCCCCCAGCCATGCCCCAGGAGGCAGTGATGATGATGATGCTGCACTCAGGTGCCTGGGGAGGGGCTGGGTACTGCCCAGGAGCTCCCCACGGGGTCAGTCCTTGCTGGATGAAAGTGTGACAAGAAAGTCTCACAGGTGCTTGGCAGAAAGATTTTAAAATAAAGAATCTGAAGAAGGAATAGAGATGAAAGCAAGTTTTGGTATAGAAGAAAAGAATTGCTGAGCCAGTCTGACTGGGTAACCAAGGAGCCAAAGGGTGTGTTAGTTAGAAGGGGTTTTATGGCTTAGAGCAAAGGATAAACCCACCCCAAACAAGAAGATGTTTCTACCAAGCAGGAAGAGAGCACCGGCAAACAAGTCAGCAAATGTGGCAAGTAGAAAAAAGGTCTCAGAATTTTCCACTGCCAAGAAAACTGAAAAACAACTTCTAGCTTAAACTGTAATGTACTGACTTTTAGTGATTGGAGAACACTAACATGAATATGGTAACTATAGCAGTTATGATAGGCTATAGACAATAGTTAAGGTACAGTTTGGTTCTACTGTATGAGGATGCTCAGCAAAGAAAAGTCTATAATGCAATGGAACCAAAACCAAAGGGTCTCCAGGCCTGCCTGCAGCTGGAGCTGACAGCTGTGGGCACAGCTCTGTCACCCACGACCCTGCACTGCTGTAACACCTTGGATACAATAAACTGCATTTTGAAGAGCTGCCTGGAGTCCCACATCCCTCACTCAGGCTCTTACAAGTCCTAGCTCCAGATCTGGCACAAAAAGCTCCATGGCTTCCATGCTATCAGCTGGGATGGAAGTGGGAACTTCCAAGCTCAGTTCCTCATCCTCACAGCCACTGTGGGCTTCAGCTCTCTGCCTCTCACTTATCTTTGTCCTGGTGGTTGGAGGCTGAGTTCCTTCCCTCTTGGAGATGGTCTGAGCGCACAAGCCCCCACTTCGTTTCAAGAGATCTCGTTATAACATTTTCTCAGCGAGACCAAACATCCTAAAACTCTCTCTGGGAACAATCTCTTGTTGTTGCTGGCATTTATTGCCTGATAGTTTCAGCCTTTTACCATCTTGCTGTTTACAAGTGGATCAAAAGGCAGTGCAAATCATTAGAACCAGGAGCGCAAAGTCGCTCGTTTTGGCGAAATCCCGCCTGCTGTCATTTTCCATAGTTAAGACTTTTGCCTGAAGCCTTGAATGTCTCACCCTGACACCAGCCTGCAGTAATTAATCATTAAACAGTGATTGAGGCAGTGGACCCCAGAAAATATCTTCATATTCTACCATATGCTGGAGCCAGCTGCAGCAAGCTCTTGGAGAGAAGCCGCACAGAGGCAAACGCTGCCTGCCAGTCCCCTGCTGTGAAGTCCAAGCACAGAGAGCCTCTAACGAAGGGCCATAGACAGACTGTTTGCTTGCACTGACCTTCATTACCTGAGATTGTTTAGAAGGCAAAATGTCAGTGTTAATGTGCTAGAATTTTAAGCATTATCGCATTTTAATGACCATTTCCAGCCTCTCGCGTAGCCGCAATGTGGAACAGAAATGCGGATTAGCGTAAGGAAAGGTTATAGCAACAATAACAGCAACAATAATGAGGAATGGGCAGATGTGCTTTGCTTAATTTCAAACTCCCCCAGAGCATCTCAGATTTGGAATTAAGAGCGTTTTTCACCCACCCGAGGTTGATGTTTTATTTGGGGCTGGCCCAGTGCCACGGCTGGGCAGTGACAGGCCACAGCAGCCGTGCAGAGCTGGGAGGGAGCCTGCCTCCAGATCCCTGCAGACATGCTGGGGTGAGCAGCAGGGTGGGGAAAGGCAGTGGGCAGCCTCTGGGTTATGGATCCGGGGCAGCTTGCAGGCTGCACACCAATATTACGGTTTCAGAAGTCCCACAAATGATAGAATCACAGAATGGTTTGGGTTGGAAGGGAAATCCAAAGATATCTCATCTCAACACCCTGCTACAGGCAGGGGACACCTTGCACTAGACCAGGATGCTCACTAAGACATGAGTGTTTTCCTAAAAGCCACGGGCATCCTGGGTTAACCTCATACTGGTGCCTTGTGCAGGCTGACCAAGAACAGAGGCTGGATGGAGTTAAAGAATAAAGCAGGGATTCATTGAAAGGATCTCCTCCATGGATGCACCTTGGGCAGCACCAGAGCCCAGCCAGGGCTGCACCCAAGATGACCCAAAATGGCCCCAAAATGCCCGGCCGGGCACGGGGTCTCTCCCTGGGATCAGCTCTGCTCCATTTGCACCTTGCAGTTCATTGTCCCATCCCAGCTTCAGCCCCTGCAGTCCCACCCTGCTTGTTTTTCTCTCTGCAGCCCACAGGGTTTGTGCTCCTGGCTGAGATTTGGGTCATTTGTCCTTGGTGCCCAGCTTTTTTTTTTTTTTTCTCTAAGATTTTACAATATGGGAAATAATGGAAGTGAACTGCTTGATGGGAAAAATCAGATTACAACAGGCCACTCAACTGGCCATGCCTGGGTGTCATCCTCAGGATATCAGCAGTGCATTAGGGAGACTTTCACAAGGATTCTGGCAATTCAGAGATGTATTGAGATATCTAAACAAAACCACTGAGGTAACTGCAAATATTTTTCAGGTTTCTTCTCCTGAGGACAAGGAGCAGCTTCGAGAGGAAGGCCAGAGGATCTTCTGCAAAACCTGCTTGTTGAGAAGTGAGATAGAGGTAAGCTGAGTGGGTGTGGAACATCTGGCAGTGGGGATGCAGATGTGCATCGTGGCCAGAGCAGGAGGCTGGCAGAGAGCTCTGCAGCACTCTGCATGGATATGCTCAGCTCAGCTAAGGCAACAGAGCCCCAGCAATCCAAACAAGGGATAATGAGTACCTGAGGAAGATATTAAACTGTCTGTTTGGGGAAGGCAGGTTGTATCTTAAAGATATAATAAATATCCAGCTGGGTTAGATTTATCCTCTACCTGAGGAGATTAGCATGAGGCTGACTATATTGAAATAACTATCCACTAATTATTTTTGTTTTTTCGTGGCATCAGAGAAACACTGACTTTGGCCCAGGCCCCTTGTTCTAATGCTTAAGAATTAATAGTCCTGACAGTAGGATTTAGTATTTATATTAGACAGACTGAATGCAGAAGGGAGGAAATAATACTGTCAGCCATGTTTTTCAGGTAAGGTACAAAGGAAGAAAGACTTTTAAAAGGAAGTATTTCAGTGTACAGGGAATTATACCTCTGTTTTTCTCATTCTCACCCCACTTTCCATCACACAAGGCAGAGTAGCAATGCACTTCAAACACTTAAATTTATCATAACTATGATCTGCTGGTTTTCAGTTGTGAGCAATAAACAAAAACATCAAATGCCAGAAAGAAATGAGTAAGAGGGTTGATTAAAATTTTGTAACCCCTTCACTTATTTTTTTACTCAGAAACTGCCTAATTCAGAGTGTGTTGAATTTGGTAATTCAATAGAGAAAAATTGCTAACAAGCTTCAGAGCAGCAGTGAAGTTGGTTTGTGTCACTAGGCATAAACACACTGAGGTGTGAGGAGGCTAGAGGATGGCACACTCTGAAAAGACTACATGCAACATAATACAGGGCAGGATATAAAATATCTTTGCCTGAAAAACAGGAGAAATGCATTATTTTACGTCATTTCCAAAAATGGGCTTGATGGGGCTCATCAGGAAAGCGGCTCAGTTGTGCTGTTGCCTGATTTGTGAGAGGCACACTGACACAGAGCTCCTTTTTCAGGGGACTACACTGTCAGAAATGGGTTGTAATCAACAAGCTATAGGTGTATCAAAATACATTTGATTGTGAAGGAGCCACATCAACTAAATTCATTGAAACACCCAAGAGGTGAGCAGGGCTTAGCAAAACATTTAAGCAATTTGCTTTTTTTTTTTTTTTTTAGAGTAGAGAAAGGTGAAAGTATGATGATATGAAGATATGAAGGTGCCCCTGGAAGCCTATTTTACTGGCTCTCAGCTGCATCTTTTTAAAAAAGTAGGCTGCTTCCTACTCTTTTTTATTATTTTTAATAAATCTCAACATAGAATTCAGGCTTACAGGAAGTAAAAGCATTTTGGGAAGAATGCAGCATGGAGACTGTGGGTGGAGCATTTCACCCTTTGTACTGGAAAGTTATTGTTTTCTGGTAAACCATCTAAATTTATGGTGCCTGAAGATATTTATATTTGCTCCTTCAAAGTACAAATTACAGCAGTCTTGAGCTTTTTTTTCCTGAGGTCTTTTTCATAGCTCTCTATGCAGATGATATCTAATAAATTGATTTCTATTTCTCTGTTTCATTACAGAGTTGCTTATTGTAAAAAATACCTCTTGTCTTTGGAACACCTGATTTTATAAACAATGAGTCAGTAAATGTGAATACTTAACGAGGCAGACTCTGCTCTTCCAAGGAGCAGTCGTGATAAACTCTCTTTTAAAGGCACCTAGTTAACAAATTTCTTTAATAGAAAAATGTAATGAGTTCTCTTGCCTGTTAATAACTATTTTGCTGTTCCCCTTTTCTTGATTTTGGAAAAATGTTGAGCTTCCAACAGGATCTTTATGTAGCTGCAGTTTCCAGAGCAAACAAGACTTCGAATGACCTAATCAAAACAAACAAACAAAAGAAAATTAATTTTAAAAACCCAAACCAAAACAAGCAAACAACCAAAACCCCAACAACTTATCTCTGTTTGTGCTGGGCAGTACATATTTTGTCTGGAGGAAAAAATGGGTTGAAACCTAGTCCTTACCACAGTCCCCATAATTCTTCATTTTAAAGGTAAATTTAGCTGCTCTGAGTGGACCCTCATTTTAAATCACGTTCTTCGCTGTCATTTCAAAGTTACTCACATACCATATGTGTTTTTTGCCTATTTATTTGTAAATTGTCTTCATTAGAGGAAAGAAAAAAACAATGAAATCAAACTGCTTACCCCAACTTGAGGAACCTCATGTTACAGCTACACCTTGGCACTGTGAACCCCACCTTAGTATTCCCACATGAATATATTGCATTTCTCACACAGGGGAGAAATACTTGGAGTGGCACAAGCCTGTAATATCTGCCTACCTACAAAAGGAAGCTGTAATTGCAATATTTGCTGTGGGAACCCAATGCAGTGAGGCACCCAAACTTTCCCAGGGAAATCAGCTGGCTATTCATGAACATCAGAGCTTTCCTGCATGGAGGTCCAGACTGGCACTGAAAAACTCTCCAGCTGCAGGAAGCAGCTGTTTGGAGCTGTCTCTTGGGAGCTGTCTCCTCTGAGTGATGATGAGAATCTGTGCTTCAGCAATCCAGATTAAACAGGTTTTTCAGAGGATGGGAGAGAAGGAAAATAACGCAATAGCTTGCAGAAGCCAACCCAGGGTGCTGTGTTTAGGAAGGGGGCTGAGTGTGCAGAGCTCTCCTCCACACATCTTGGCTGCCTTTGAGCTTTGATTTTCTTCATTTCTGCAGCCAAAGTTGTGCATCCAAAATATTGAGCGATGCCTCCCCTCCTCCCTCACATAAACCTCTGGAGAAAATCTGTGCCCAGCTCCCAGCCAGGTGTCCCTGCAGCATTTCCATGGGTTCTCTCCATCCACCTCTGAAAAGAAAAAATTGGTGAAAAGAAAGCTTCAAATCAACCCCAAAATTTTTATCATGGGGCTACCTAACACTGTCCTCAAAATTAATGAGCAATTAGAGTGCAGTCCACTTGTCTCACCCCTGAGGCAAAGGTCTGTGTCCCAGGAATGTTGTGGCAGGGAGAATGTCTCATCCCTCCTCCTCAGACCTCCTCTGTCCTCGTGGTGCAGAAATCAGAGGGATCCAAAGTGAAGTGTTCACATTGCTGCCACTTCACAGAGAAGAAAAACAAACAAACAAACAAAATAATAATAATTAACAAAAACCAAACCAAACTCAAAAAAACTCAAACCAAAACAAAGCCAAAAACCAGCAAGCCCATAAATTTATACATAAATTGCATCCAAAACATGAATTTATAACAATTTACTTCCCAAGTATGGAGTTTAGTCTGCCGGGTTACCACTGCTCACAGAAAAAATAATATTGGTAAGTGACCTATGCTCTTATGTGACCTGTGCTGTTAAGTGCCTTAATTATCTTTTGATCTCATATGGAACAATAAATTTTCTTCTTTTGAAAATGTAAAGGGTTTTTTTTTTTGGTTTTTTTTCTTATTAGAGACCAAAAAATATGTGTATTTTATAATTTTGTACCAGAAGGGGAAAGGAAAAAAAAATATATTTGAAACCTAAAAATAGTCTTTGAATATATCATTCAATTTGTTTAAAGTTCATTGTTGAATTTCATTAAAACACTAAATAATATTATATATAGATATTTTTAAAAAATTTAATAATCTATCTTTTGACAGGAACAATTCAGCCAAAATATGTTATCAGTTCTACCATTTGGATTGATATTCCTTTAATACCCCCAGATGGATGATTACTTTCCTGTCTAATTAATAAAAAGTTTACATATCTAGTGAAGAAAAAAACATGCATATTTAATACCCATTATGGTGCCAGATTCCAGGCTAGAAAATACACAGCTGAGGCCTCCTATATTTTGTAAAATTCTAGTTATTTTGGGGAAGGGACAGGAAAGAAAAGGTAAATACACTTTTTTTTTTTTTCAAAATCAGTTATTCCTGTTTAGAAGAGCAGAGGATAAAAATTTTCTCACAGCAGAGCTGGCAAAATAGGTGTGAGAGGAAATGGCAGAAATCTTTATTTTAAAGAGATGGAAGTTCACCATTAGATGCTATGGCAGTAATGCCTATTGTGATATAAAAAACACAAAGAAAATCCACCTAAAAGCAGCTGCATCAACTCAACTCTGCTGGATCTGTCCCAGGTAAGAAGATATATTTATTCATGTTATTTATTGATAGGATGGCAGTCTACAGGGAAGCTGAGAATTGCTTCCATGCTTCCTGGTAGTCTCAAGAGAAATATTGAGGGGTCTCTCACTCTCACTCTGCTGCATGAAACATCCTGAGGCTGCCAAATTTGCACATTCCAGTCTTGCATGCCATGCAATATCCATTTACGGGGGGTTTAACAGCAAACTTGACCAGAGCCTGTTGAGTTTTTCAACTTTGAGTTTTAGCTGAAACAAAAACAATGCTGAAAAAATAGGTTTTGTCTGCACATTTTCAGCCATTCTGAAATTTCTCACATTTTAAAAATGGCCTTTCCTTTGTTTTTTTCCTTTTTGCCTTCTGTCTTATTCAAAGCAAAAAGAAGAGAGAAAGAGAAAGGTACATGGAGTGCTTAAAACTTATTATTTTCCAAAACAAAGCTTATTGGTTAATGGGCAGGAGAAATCCATTTCAAGGAGCTGAAATATTTCATTTTTGTGTTACTTGCAGACTTTACATGGGAGAATATATCCATGATTTGCCCAGTTTTGCCAGGGAGTGTGAAAGAATGGACATCTTGATGCTATGGCTGCTCCATTTAAGGCAACTTTGGTCAAATCTTGAACATTGACATCAGGCTTAAAAAGAAGGAAATCGTAGCAAATTTACCAACAATGCAAATCGCAGAAGATGGCAAAAATCTGTTTCCTTGACAACATGACTGCCCCAGAGGATGCTGATTTTTGGTGTTTTTTTTGTTTGGAGAATGGGGCTGGGAGAAGGAAATTTTAACAAATGAAAAGTATCGTGGTGAAATCACTACAAAATATATATATACATATAATTTTGCACATGGTATCTCTTCTTTTTGGTGCCTGACAATGGAATCCCTGAAATGAACAGTTGAGTTCCTCGTGTTTAATTCCGATAGTGGAAATACATTTTGATGTGTGAGTTCCATTTCCTCCTTGCCAAGAGCAGCCAGCTCCTGAGCTGTTAATTAAAGCATGTCCCACTACAAACCTGCAGCACAGACACACCGTGGCAGAGCATGTTCTGTGTGCTGCTCCTCCTCATGTGATAAGCTGTGCATTTCCTCAATGGATGCACATTGCTTACATTTTTAGAGCTATTAAGCCAGGATAATTATGGAACAATCTAGGCAATGTTCAATAGCCCATGCAGATGCCTGACAGGGCATGTTGTCTCTTAATTAGGAATTTGAATGCCTAATGCTTGTATATTAACTGAAATAATTGGATAGATGTTTTACATTTTCTTCACTTTTACTGACAACCAAGCAAGGGACCACAGGAATCAACATATCTTCCTAAAGCAGCTCATTTCATTTGCACTTTCTACGTGATCTAATCTGTGGTTTAAGTGGGATTTTTAAGAGGATGGATGCTGGCTACTGTGTAAATATATTGTGAGATGTTCCTCAGTGCATCCTGCAGTTTCAAACTGGTGTCCTGTTGCTTCCCATGCTATGATAACCTACTCAGTGTAATTGCCTGGTTCCATCTTCTTTGTTCCTCAGAAGTCAAGTAAAATCACAATAGCTGTTATCATTCTTTTATTTTTTTCCAAGTGCTGATAATGGGATGTGTATCATTTCAAACGGAATTCTGATGTGACACGAGCGCGGTTGCTGCTATTGATGTGAAAATCTGCTTTGTTTTCCACAGATTGATGGTGCTTTTGTGGGGCTGGGCTGGTTGGCCTGGATTCTGCAGCTCTGGCTGCAAGGGATGGGTTTTGCTTGGACATCCCAACCCTTGCTCTCCCTTTCACTAAACACAGGGAGAGCCTCGATGGGTCTGGCTGAGCTCTGTGCAAGCAGGTAGGACCCGAATTTTTGGATGCTGTGGTACCTTCCATCAGCCCAATTCCCCAGCTGAGAAACCATCCATCTCCCACACCAACCCAACAAAAAACTGCCTAAAATTCCCCCCAGCTCCATGGCAGCAGAACTGGGCCCCACATGAGCAACTCCTTTAATCCATGTCTGCTGTGCCTGCCAGTGTATACATTGTTTATATTTAGGGTGTCTGATAAATGTGTTTATTCACAACTATTAGTATAAAAGCTCCTTTAAAAGCAACAAATTGCTCTCTATTAGTAATGTGCATAATGACCTATTTCCATAAACATTTTTAGTAAGAGAAATTTTAATGTGCAAAACCCTGCAGACATTTTATGGAAATTTGACTGTATTCTGCAGAAGTGCATCACAGCCGTATTTTGTTCTTTAATATTTTGTTTTGAGAGGTGAATTACTTTCATTCTGATATATAGCACAAAAGAAACAACCTGGCACAGGAAAAAGGAAAATGAGTCTTAATGTGTTTCCTTCTTGCTAATGTATATTTGCTTGATTGATGTAAGAATGTTTTTTACAAAATATGTACAGCTCTTGTTGGTTGGGGGTTTTAGTTGGGTTTTTTTAGGTTGTTTTTTTGTTGTTGTTGTTCTTTCTCTGTCTTATTTAAAAAAGGGTAACAGAGTCTTTAGAAAAAGTTCTTTAAATACACTAATAATGAAAAATAAAAATGAAGGAATGTCTTTATGGTCAAAAGGATAAATACAGTTTCAGAGTCTTGTACTGCATCTGCTTTCTATACCTAAATAGAAGTTAGGTGTGAAGAACTGTATTCAGAAAATATTTTGGTGCAGTTTTAGAGGCATGCCTTAAAAAATTAGCTCAAGGGGGTTAAGCATGTACCACCTTTACTTTTTTTTTGAAAAGCATGCAGATAAATCTTCAGTATTCTGTGGAGTCTTAACAGCATTTTTGTGTGCTATGTACTAAATGAAACCTGATCATCAGCAAGGTTGTTCATATTAATTTACTGTAACTTTGGAGCAAATGATGCATTTTTTTCTTCCATGCAGAGCTTAAAGCTCCAGAATTACCAGCAATTCCAACAAAAGCCTGTTAAAAATAACCTAACTCATGTCAAGTGAAAGCTGTCTTGTTTGTAGCACCACCAAATCACATTATTATAAAGAAAGCAAGGCTTTATTTTAAATCAAGCTAATCACACAGCCATGCAGAGGAGGTAGAAATGGCAAAAATAAAATTTAAAAATCCATGGATCTAATAGTATTTTAGCCCAGCTTTGAAGGCTCTCTCGGCAGAGCCATTTTTTAAGGAAACCTTGCTCCATGTCGAGGCACAGGCAGAGCTCAGCTTTGAATCCAGCTTTGCCTTTGCCACTGTGTTAATTTGGACAAACCCCCCGAGTGACATTTTTAAGCTGGAAAGTATCAACCTCCAGCATGGTTACCCCATCCCTACTGCGCACAGAGGGCTTGGTTAGCTGATAAAGCTCTCTGTAGATGAACAAAAAACAGAAAAGGCATGATGAAAGTGTCAAGGGTGTGAAAAAGACTAAAACATGAAAGCCTTTAGAGGTCTCTATGAGAAAGGTAGGTCCCTATATTTCTGATTTTGTCTTACAAATGTTGATGTACTTTGCAACGTCCATATGTTCTGTATGGAGAATTAAGGGTGTATCTCAGCTGGAAAAAAAGTCTAAATTAAAGCCTCAGTTGTTGAGGAGGTACACAGAGTAGAAAGATGGCCTTGGATCAACGTGTTGGTTAAGTGGCTTTGCTCTGAGCGTGTGTCACTGGCTCCTGTGGAAGAGAAGAGGTCAGAAATGTGATGAGGAGTTTGACTGTCCTGGGGTGCATCAGGAGTGTGGGCAGCAGCCCAAGGAGAGTGATCCTCACCTCTGCACTCAGCTCTGTTTAAGCCACATGGGCAGTGCTGAGTTCTGCTCTGGTCTCTACGGAGGACCAGGAGCTCCTGGAGAGGGTCCAGAAGGGGCCATGGAGATGATGAGGATCTGGAGCATCTCTCCTGTGAGATGAGACCCCAGGAGCTGGGCCTGAGGACAGAAGCCTGAGAGGGGATCTCGTTCATGAACAAATTATCTCTAAGCCAAGAGGGTGCTGCCAGGCTCTTTTCAGTGGTGCCCAGTGACAGGACAAACTAAAGAAACAGGACATAAACTAAAAGACAGAACTTCCACCTGAAGATGAGGAAGAACTTTTTTGCACTGAGGGTGGCAGAGCCCAGGGAGGGTGTGGAATTTCCCTCCCTGAAGACATTCCAAACCCCTGGATGCATTCCTGTGTCACCTGCTCTGCCTTGGCAGGGGGGTTGGAATGGGTGATCTCCAGAGCTCCCTCCCCACCCTGTTCTGTGAATATCCTCCTGAATGTGGGGGCTGGAGCCTTCTGAGGGGGGTCAGCTGTGCCACATCAGTCTTGCAGCTGCAGTAAGATGTTTTTTGGGGTTTTTTTCCAAAGCTGTGAGCAGCTCTTGCTGGCTGCACACGTGCAAGGAGAGCTGAGCACAGGGATGTGCCAAGGCACTGCCCTTGTCCCCTCTCAGAGCAGTAAATGGCCAGCTGGGATTAATGTTGGTGGGATCAGGACTGTGCTCCATAAAGCTTCCAGAGGAGCCATCCTTCCTTCTCCCAGTCACTTTATATGATCTTCTCCTGCCATTACCGCTGCTGAATGTTCGTGTAATAGACAGTTGTAAAATCTTATATGAGAATGAATGAAAGTTTAAGTGTTGAATTAGACAAATGAATTAATGACCATGATTTAGTGTATTTTTGCTGTAGGAACTGTGAAGAATCAGTCAAGATTTTCTCCTGTGGGGGCTGTATTGTATTGATTTCTTTTTCAAATGACCAAGCAATTAGCATGGCAGAAACCTGGGTGCTCAGCACCTTCTGCATTAAACAGAACAAATGTCAAGCCCTATTAATATAGTCAGCTGTTCCATAGTGGTTGATCAGGTGCTATCTATCATTATACACCTATTATCTTGTTGGAATAGTGCTATGAGGTTTTGCTGACAATAACTTTGGATGATGCACTCTTTTCCATTTTAATCCTTCTTTGTTGTTCAGGCACAAACAATTTCATCATGTCCAGGCCGTTCAACTATTCATGGTGATAGTTCAGATTTTCAGCATTTTATGCTGGTGCAGTAAGTATTCTTTCCCCATCTTCTCTCCCAACTGAAAAAAAAAAAAAATCTGTATTTTTAATAATAATAAAAAGACATAATCACTTAATGCAGAAATGTCCACTGCACCCGAACAGCAAATCCAGCTTAAGTGGAAATTTACACAAAGAATTATTTATAGGAATCAATCATAATTACATTTAATGCATGCTGCAGCTGTTTATAATTGTGTTTTTCCCAAGGTTATTCTCCTCCTACTGCCCACCCACACACACATGAAATTTGTTTCTGTGGAAATGCTTAGGAAGCATTATAATTTTCCTGTAACTTGCTACAATGGCAGCTGACTGTTGTGAGGCAGACTAGATCCTGATCAGTGGGTGCAATAAAAAAAGAAAGGAAAAATGGTTTTTTCGACCAGTAAAAGTCTTGAGAAGCTGGTTGGTAATAACTGTTGGGGCAAGCATTTTCCATGTCATTGTTTGCTATTTATTGTGACAAGCAAATCTGACTGCTAAATTTGAAAGTTCATTTTTTTTGGTAAGTATAAATTTGAGATAGTGTGGGTCAAATGGAGAAAACGTGCATAAAATAATGTAACAGGGAACTTCTCGCACTCAATTAGAAATTTCTTTAATCTAAAATTCACTGCTATAGAAATGATTGTAGAATGCATTTCTTTTTTCAAATACTTGTGACTTTTCATAGCAAAAAAAAAAAAAAAAAGAGACCTAATTTGGAGTATTTCTTAGCTCCAACTACTGTTTTTTAAAAATTATGACTTTATAGGAAAGAAAATAGATGGGATACAGATTTTTCATTGTGTTGAAGGCCTACATGTCCAACCAGAAATTCTGGAAGGGGAAAAATTGAGTAGTCACTTGATGTAAGATGTATGGTTACCTGTACAGGACTCCACGCTGCTTTTTCATGCATAGTGTGAGGAAGGAAAAAAAAAAATCAAAATTTAAAACAGTCATTCATTTTGCTGCCTATTGTTCTGGCACCTCTGTCAGTATGGTTTAAGTTTTAAATTATGTGGCATATCAATAGATTTCCTGTAATGGCAATTGGCTCTGAGGTAGTTCAGTGGAAAGTGGGATCTGTGTTATTCCATTGTTTTGCTCCCTCTCAAGTACACTCTGTGTTTGTGGTGCTCATACCAAGGTTAAACCATTTCAGTCAGCCCAAACAGTGCTGAAGGAAACCTCTGTGAAGCTTAAAATGTAAAATCCTCTGGACTTCAGGGGCAGTGGTATTCATATTGTTGCCTGATGGGCTTTGTTTTAGCCCATATTAACAAAATATCCCTTTGACACAGAAATATTTGATTTTAAATGTTCATCCAGGCACCTGAATTCAGCAGTGGTGTAGGTGTCCATTAACATCTTTGAGTCATTTAAAGGAGAATTCCTGTAGATGGTGGAAATGGTACATAATTAGGTATGATTTTGGTTTCTCAATTCTGTTTTAACTTCTGGAGCAAGATTGGGGGAATCTGTAGTGAGTAAAAGGCCTGATACAGATATAGATAGCTATAGATAAAGATGATATATAGATATAGATATAATGCCAGGTTATTAAATTTGTGATTAGATCTGAATAATCTTGA
This sequence comes from Fringilla coelebs, assembly GCF_963513975.1. NCBI lineage: Eukaryota > Metazoa > Chordata > Aves > Passeriformes > Fringillidae > Fringilla > Fringilla coelebs. The sequence goes on from NC_140033.1 coordinate 70,266,069, forward strand.
GTCCAAAGCTTGGTAATTAAGCACAGAGCTTCTCTCCAGACACAATTAACTGAGAAGTGGCTGAGATTTGCCCCTTGATCCCCAGGAAAGCGTTCCCAGGGCTGCAGAAGGAGTCAGATGTGTTGGTGTTGCCCTGGTGAAGATGCTCAAAGGAGGTGAGGGAGGCATGGCAGGGAGGGAGATGGGGGTCCCAAAACCCATCCTGCCCCTGAGATGGAGCAAGCTGAGCTCCTGGTGTCCCAGTGCCAGAGTTTTTATCAGACAACTCAGAATCCCAACTCTCAGGTCACTTTGTGGGGAGCCTTGAAAATCCCTCCATTTCTGCAGAGTCCTGGGGCATAAAACCAGGTTTGAGCCCATTCCAAATCAATGCACTCACTTGCTGTTTGTGCTTTTATTCCTCCCCACACACCTTGTGGCATAGAATTTTAACTGTAGCTGAAATAAAGAATAAGTAAATAACCAATGGGGACCAATAATAATTGCAATAAACCTATAACTTTGATGCTCCAGTATTTAACATTCTGGATCAAGCTCTGCCCAGCCTTACACTCTGCAGAACCCCCCTGGGGGCAGTAGGATTTCATGGGGTATAAATCAGGGCACAATGAGGTGATTCCAGAGTAGGTGAAATTGCTGATGTAACTTCCCCATCTTAAAGAGACTTCAGCCAAAAAGTAGGGTATGATGACAATAGGGAAAAAAGGGGAAAAAATGTATTTCTAAATGTAGAAATACATTTAAAAATTAACTAGAAAAACAGTTTATTGTTCTATGGGTACTGTTCTTTGTAATTATAAGACTACTGTATGAGTAGTCTTATAAAACCTATTTTCCAAAACAGATGCTTGAATTTTTCTCTTGCTGGTCATACTCCGCCTGAATGAAAAATAAAAATAAAAAATAACCAAAAACAATAATCTGTCCAGCATGTCTCAAGATTGCTGTATGAGGCATTATTTCTTAGCATCTCAAACTGACCAATTTCAGGGCATTGCAGCAATTTAGCACTAACTCCAGAAAAAATCACCATGTTTTTACTGAAACAGGCAAGAAGCCTTGAAAATCTACAGAAGTGAACTTAAGAGTTTGAAATGGGGGTGTAGTTCCATGTAATTCCATGTGTCTTCTGCAGAGAGATAAATTGAAATCATCATTTATTCCAAGAGAATTTTCAAGACTAAGCACGTATTAAAAACCCCCCAAACAAACATCTTTGTTTTTCAGATGAGGTTCTCCTTAGGAGAAAACCACCACCAATAAAAAAAGTCAATAGAAAAATAAGTTTGGTAGAGAATATTTAACTGGAAACTGAAAGAACAGACTTCTATGCCCCCTAGAAAACTGGAGAATGCAGAAACTTGCAGCCAAAAGATGCCATTGCTATAAGTCATACAATACAAGTAATTAATTATATTTTCTATGGCTTATTGGTACGAAATTGCATGTTTCAAGCAAACTCATGGCCTGTAATTTGTCTTGTGTGTGACACTGCACAACTGCTCTTATTCAGCTTGCTCAATATTAGCAGTCAGCTTCTTTATTTTCTCCTCAGGTAAGATTTCCTGCATGCTGGAGCAGAACTGGGCCTGTGAGCTGAGCCCTGGACCTTTTCCATCAGCAGAAGTGAAGGAAGAGCCTTTGGTGAGTGCCTGGTGGCTTGGGGAGAACTCAAGGGGAGATGGGGACTGTGCCCCCCCAAATCCCCCCTGCCCCACACTCCCCATCACCACTCACATTCCTGCAAGAGAGGTTTAACAGCAGCACAAACAAGGAGACTGCTGGAGCAATTTTTATATTAATTTATAAAGCTGCACAGGGTACTGGAATCAAATGATGCTTCTGAGCCAGGTACTAAGCACAGCAGTTATGGTGAGTAAGAAGGTGCCACAGAGGCTTAAAATGGTTAGTAGAGCAAATAAACCTCTCCAAAAGAAAGCTCTGAATGTCAGAAGAATTGATTTTCAATGTAACTATCCATATGCTGAGAATCCCCAAAGGGGCATTTTCAGCTGGGGTTGAAAAGTGACTATTTTAGTGCAACGATGTATTCCTAAGCATTAAAAGGAAAAGTCCTTTATTCATGTAAAGCGGTACAAAACCTCTGAAAGTCAGGCTCCAGACACTGGTTTTAGGACTGGATGCCAGCTAGGCTATAAGCCAGTGACAAACAGCTATATTTAAATGATCTCTTTGTCATGTTTAAAGGTGATTTCTGTGGCTCTCTGGTGCCCACAGACACCCAGCTGAGCAGCACAGTGAGCTGCAAACCTGAAAGTTGCCACTTTTGCTCTGCCTGGAACTGCAGCCTTCAAACTGCAGACTGAAATTGTGCCTTTTGTTTTACAGAACCCTTGCTTAGCTCATTTTCAGGGGAGCTGGAGGAAATTAACAGTGACAGTGTTTCCTATGAGTGCATTAACACAGGGGGCCTTTCACACTGCCCTTTAGTTTTCAGGCCAGCATGGTGGGAACAGCACAGGACCAAAATCTTGCAGCCTGATATTTTTTTTAGTTCCCCTTCACCTTTTCCAGAATCTGCCCTGCCTGGCTGCTGTCTTTTCCCAAGCTGAGAGCAGTGTTTGTCTTGCAGGAATGGATTTCTCTCCAGGGACATTTTCCCATTATAGATGTCTTTAGAGCCTGGGCTCAAATCAGACCCAGTCTGTAATTTAAATGCCTGTTTCTGCCAGGTGCACAAAGCCACTGGTAACAATTAAAAGAATGGTATCTCAAGATTTTCAAAGATATAGCCATTGCAACTATTTAGCCCAGACAGGCGAGGCAGCTATGGATTAATTAGCTCGTGTACCATTAGCTGTTCCACACAGAGTAATCAACGTGAGGTAAATTACACAGGCTCTTAAGCAGGTTTTACAACCCACACTGAAATTCCTGCTGTTGAGTATGGGATGAAAAACCAGGTAGAAATTGCCATGCCTCAGTAAAAGTTTGGAAGAACAAGAACTGACATATGTAAAGTTGTTCCCCGTGGCCTTTCCTTTAGGTTCCCTGAAGAAATTTGCTTTCACAGGTTAGCCACTGGGGAAAAAAATAAATATTTAAAAAAAAAAATTAGCTTGTGCCATGTATATATATGATTCTTCTTAAAAAATGAAAACAATACACCAATGTTGAGTTTATATTTAAAAGTTAAGAATGAGAACATTCCTTGTGGATGAAAAAAAAAGAAATCAAGCTGCAAATGGGAATTTTCTTCAGATGTGTAGACTGAGTCAGAGGTATAGCATGTAGCTAAAACCTTCAAATAATCATACAGGCTCGGAGGTCTTAGCACCAAAAAAAAATCTGATTTATACCATTACAACAGATTCTGTCTCCATCAACTTCAAATTAAGGGTTTAACCTCCAAAATACATTCACCATATGCATGGTCCCTGCATGAAATGAAAAGTCAGTTGCCTTGAATTTTCAAAAAATTGGGATGTTGATCTAGGAGCTGCTTATTGTAATTAATTTGACAGCTCAGGACGAGGTTGTGATAAATTCCACTTTTCTCACAGGTGCCCTCCTTGGCAGTGCTCAGTACTTTGGTTACCCAGGCCTTTTCCTTCACAGCAACTTCTGTCCTTGAAGGATATGGTGGAAAAGGAGGGGCCACATTTTACACAGATTTTTAGGAGTCAGAGCATCCATTCCAGCCACGGATATTCAGATCCATGTCTCCTCCTCTGCTGAGGATTTCAAACATACATCTGTGTCTGGTGGACTGACTTAACCACTGGAATACAGGCAGGCTAAGGGAGGAAGAAGATAGAATGAAAATGTTGGATTTTGATTCCCAAGTCCTGCTCTGTTTTGGCTCCTAGGCACAGACACTAATGACCAGATTTTTAGGATGTGCTGGGGTGGATATAAAAGCACTCAAGCACCTGCCTTCCAGCTGGGAATCTGGTTCACAAATTCACAGCAATTTTCAGGTCTGAAAGCAAGATAAATCCTCGTCTTCCTGTCTAAACTTCTCTAAGGCCAGCAGGACTTGATCCAGAACTCCTTTTCAGGTGTCCAGCTCAGGGAGAAACACACCAGCCACCTGCTGTGTTGGTAAACACCAAATCCCTGCAGGAATTCTGGCATGCTGTTGGTCAGCAGCCAAGGCTGCTAGCACCCATTTTTAAGAATTATTGCTGCCTCTGTGTAGCACAGGATGCTCTCTCCCCAGGCAGGTGCATGCACGAGCACACACGGGCTCTAAAGCTCGTGCTGGTGTGTTGGAGACTGCCTGAGTTTTTAAGTTTGTTTTTTCCTGAGATGAAAGCTATTCCAGAAAGCCTCTCCCTCTCAGCAAATCCAAGACCAAGGCTGGAAGCCATAAGAATTAGCTGCAGGTGCTTAGGGTTTAGAAACTGCTGAAGGGACGAAAGACCAAGGTGTTGGCTCCAGGTTAGTTCTTATGATCAACTATTCTTTTTATCTTCCCTTAAGAGCCCCTCACTCTTTTGTTGGCGAGGGGGAGGGAGGATGGGGCAGAGGGGGCCAAAGAAGAGTTAGGCTGATTTCAAATGGGAGGTGAAATTCCTCAGAAGATGAGCCTGTAGTGATCAGGAAAAGCAGATTAAGAGAAGCAGGTGTGGGGAAGAGGCAAGATGGGGAGGGGGGGGTGGATTTATTCATGCAATTTAGGATATTAGCAGCAAATTGGGAAGGCAGTTTGTTCTGTGTTTAGTCTTATACAAATCCTTCCCCCTTCTCAGCGCGTTTTCCCTTTGTTTATCTCCTGAGAGATGCCCACATGTGTACAATACAAAGAATCAAGTCATAAAAGCACAGGCCTGTCAGCCTCCCTGAGGACCAATTAATGGTGTTCCAAATCTTGTGGGCAGGCAGATGAAAAGGATACAGATAGAGCAGGGGAGGTGGATGAATACTCAAAGAGAGCAAGGCAGGCTTTTCAGATGTTGGTAGGAACTTCTTTAGGTATTCTCAGCTAACTTATTTGGGGTTTGGGCTGCTCTCCTGGTTCTGCAGTCCCCTGGTCATTGCTGCAACAGAGGGAAAAGCTGCACTGCAAAATATAAATTATGCTTTTATCCAAACCCATAATGCCACAATGCCAGGGTGGGAGAGGGGGCAGGAAGAGGCCATTTAGCATTTTTCCAACCCTCCCTTCGCAGACTGGCAGTCTTATTGGTGGGTACTTGGGTTTATATTATCATTTGTATCTCTGAGCTGGGTATTGCTCTGAATGCAGCAGGCTTTGTAGTGCAACCTTTTCCTCCTGTCTCACCCCCTATGTGTCCACAGGCCTTTGAACAGTCAGCTAGTGGCACTTTGAAATCAGGAGTTGAAAGTGTTTGACATGGAAAGGGGAGCATGAAAGTCTTGCTCTTTGAACCTTTTCTTTTCAAAGTCCCACAGAAAGTAGAGACAGGACAATAATGGACAGGCTGGGAGCTCTCAGGGTGAAGTGGGGATATGTGGTAATGAGGTTTTAAGTGTTTCAGCAGCCGTTCCACCCCACAGTTTCCTCCCCTACATACTCCCAGTGAATTAAATTTGCTGCAAGTTATCACAAAAATCCTCAGCTAGATATGTATTCTGTCCCTGCTTAATTCATTCCATGATTAAGTCCTGGAAACAGAATTGAGCTGATGAAAAGAGGAAAAAATGGTCAACATTATCATTAAGTTGCTGACTACTGAAGGAAGATCAAGTTTCTTGTTTGTTTTGCTTCACAATTAAACGAAGCCAGATGTACAGTAAGTGCAAGTTGCATGAGAAATGCAGCCAGCTGTTGCATCAAAAATCAGGCTCAGGCCTCTCAGTGCTCATGTGCAAACTCACGTCTCTCACCTGTTGAGGTCAGGAGGATGAATTAATACCCTTGGCAGCCGCTAAGATTTGCTTCAGTTATTTCACCCGCGCACGAGATTGGTTAGTGGGGACAAAATGAAAGAAACTTGGAGGTCCTGAAATGAAACATCTCACTGAAGAGCCTCATTATGTTCCAGAAGAGAAGAAGTAGAAGGCAAAGTTATTGTTCTGTGAAGTCCATGAGCTGATCTTTCACTCTTTGGAAAAAGGTTAAAAAAACCCAAGCTCAGAAAGCTCCTTATAATGCATCTTCTCAATTGTGTAATCCTCTACCTGAGAAGAAAAAAAAAAATCCTTTCTGAGTGATGTAGCAATCATTTTACACACTCAAGCATGAAATTCCATCACCATTACCTTAGCTTGGATGGCTGTACAGATGTTGTTTGGCCATAAAATGTATTCAGTGCTTTTTTAAAATCTAACTGCAGTATCTGACTCGATGACCTCTTGCAGCAGTTGGTTCCGTGGGCTTGGACTACATTTTGGTGAGGAAAATTTGTTCATATTGATTATAAAATTAGCCAAGGTAGGAGAGGAAGAGCTGAATAAAAACTCATTGTCCAAACTGCCTCAGATTTTTTCTGATCAGTCTATTTTGTCTGACCTCTCTAGTTTCTTGTGTCATAGTTCTGCCCAACACAGCCCCTTTTTGGAGTTAGATGCAGAGAAGGCAAAAGAAGCTTTTCAAAAAGGCTGAATGTGGAATCCTCCAGCCCAAAGTCACTTTTTAGAAAAGAGAATTACCCTGAATTAGGTGGACTGTTCCTCTTTCCCAGGTGGAGCAGGCACAATGCAGACATTAATCTGGAAGGAGTTTTCAGTGAATCCCAATAAAACTGGTGCCACCACGCTGCTCTGAGTGCTGTGCACACAGCTCCAGCCTCCCTGCAGACCCCCACTAATGCCCACAGGCACCTCTGTGCTCGTGGCAGGATTAGTCCCTGAGAGGCTGATTTGGAATCAGACCTCCCTTTTGGAGCCTAGCCCTGGAAACCTTCCTCTTTCAAGAGTTACAAGCAGAAAATAGATTCTTCTTTTCCTTTTCTTGACAGCCCTTCTCTTGGTACAGTGAGGGAAACACAGAGAAACCTTCCCTCATTTCTGTGGCTCGAGGATGTCTTGTACAAACCCCTGAAGGCTTTTCAGAGGGCTGGTTACAATTTTTTGGTGAAGGATGCTGTGTGTCTCTGAGCATCCAGAGGTACAATTCCTCCCATGCCTGCTGTGTGGCTGCTCAGGAAGCACAAAATCTGTAGGTGTAAGGTGGAGTGGGGCAACAGAACCAGCACAGATTATTTTGTTTCACCTGCCTGCCTGACTCCCTCCAGCCCTCAATGAAATTTAATAGTGACTGTCTGCATTATGAACCTAGAAACATTGACTAATTGATTTATTGGCTAATTACTTTCTGGGTATGTCTGCACACAGGTACCCAAACCGTGTGGCTGTCACCAAGGGGGTGTCAGGACAGCCAAAGGTGATGCAGAGACTCCATCATCAGCAGAAATGAAAAGACACTTTATTATTAGAAATACACATTTCTTATAGAAACTCTGACCTGATTGGCCTTTAGAAATCTTCTCTCACACTGTTGCTGAACTATGAATAGCTCACTCTGGAGAACTGTATCTGTAAACAATGGTTACAGAACGAGAGGTAATAATTGTTTGAATTCTCTCTAAGTTTCCCACAGCTTCTGACAGCTTCCCAGGAAAATCCTGGGAAAAATATGTCTCTCTCTGTTCAGAGAATATATGACCACCACACGTGACAACCTCTTCATCTGAGCTGGGCTGCTCTTGATCTCATGGGTCACAATTAGCTGTTCTTAATCCCATAGTTCTGAAATGCTCCTTTTGGTCAAGGACTGGTGTTTATTTCCTCAGAGACCAGGGCCACAACAACTGTACATTTTATAACTCCTTAATGGTGTTTTAAAAAATGTGATGCCTCAATGACTATTTTTTGCTTTGAAAAATATATATTTAATATTTTTTTTTCCCCTCAAATGGGTTTGTTTCAGCTATTCCAGAGAAGACTTCCACTCAGCTTAACCATCCCAAACTACCTTTTAGATTGCAAGTGGAATCTGGACAGGCTTCTCTGGAGCTGTGTGCCACAGGTAAACTTTCATACAACCCTAGCAGTGGAAATTGGTCCCTTCAGACCCCATTTCAGAGCCTGACCTCACTGCCAGGTTTTGAAGACCCAGAAGATTATCTATTTCCTTCTTAACTTGCAGCTGTAGTTATAACCTCATATCCCATTTAATTTGTTCCTCCCCATTCTCCACACAAGATTAGGAACACTTGTGGAGTCTTAACATATATCCTCTCTTAATTATACCATAGCTGAGCCATACATTGATAGCTCTTTTTATCTTCCCTCATATGGAAATTCCTCTGGTCCCCTGAACATTTTTGTTTCTCTTCTCTGAACTCTCTCTAATTTGTCAATATGTTTTTGGTAATTAAGATTCCTGCAGCTAAATGCAAAGTTCCATATGCCTTCATGCCAGATCCCCACAGATTTTCAGGAGAGGTCACTGCTCACAGCTGGGGCCAGATTTCCAAAAGCACTTTGAATGTTGAGAGCTTTTGAAACTATGGCTGAAAAATATCATTATGGGAACTTGTGCTTAAGGAAGCCTTTTCTCTTTTTTAGGTGTCTAAATGAAGTTGGGACTCTTGTTAAAAATGTGGTGCTGACAAAAATCTTGATCAAATGAATATCTGCCTCCAATGCCTTTTAGAAATCTGTTCTAGAGATGAGAAATTGTTGGTCCTCCTCAGCAGCTTCTATTTCTATTTCACGTTAGTAAGATCAGGGATTTCTGTAAAATTCCTTATAATTTTAAGTGAGCAAAGAGAAGGTTTAAAATCAACCTTCACACAATTTGTAAAGCACTAAAAATCACAATAAAAGTAATTAATAGTCATGGAGAATGGTGCCCAAAGATGCTCACAGTTAAAGTGGATATCTGGACCAACTTGCCAGGGTTTCTAAATTCAGAAACAATGCAGACATTGAGCAAAACTGAGCAAATAAATCAGGTTGAAGAGTCAGTTCAAGGATTTTTTTTTTTCTATGAAGAGTCACCATTTTTATAAATCCGTGGATTTAGATTTTTTTCTAGGAAAAGAAGTAGGAAAAGGCAAAACTGTCTCTACTCTGTTGAGTATTCATGGATTAACCAACATGTCTGGCAGTAAGTTTTAGAGCTTCCTACAAATGAGTTCAGGTCTTAGCTAGGTTCTTTGGGATCAGTTAGGATTTTATGTTTACTGTTTGGGGGCAGAGAGAAAAATTATTCCAATCCCTTTCCTTTTTCATGGACAGAGCAGTTTGGGCCACAAGTTTTTTTAAAATCATATATCTAGGAGACAACAACGATTGATGTATGGTTTGGAACACAGTGCTTCAATGATATTGTTCACAGAAAAATATTTGTGTTCCTTCACATTTACCTCTACAAACCTTCATACTGGATAGTACTGAGAGGAAGGGAGGGAGGAGAATTTTTTTTTTTAATTTTTGTTTGGGGAGGGGGCTTAAAATTGCAAAAGAGCTGCAGTTGAAAAATAAATGACAGAGCTTAAATAATCTGGATTCATTTCTGTGCTGCAGTAAACATATTCGCTAGACAGTTAAAAAAATTGTTTATGATGTGCCTAATAGAGCCATTCTAGTTTATCAGTTAAATATGTATTCATAATTTTTTAAAAGGAATATTATTTACCCAGAAGACCAGAACAGTTTCTAAAAGAGCTTTTCCAGTCCATAATGTAAATATGTATTTAGGACAAGTGCTGTGTGTACAGTATTAAAAAAAATCCTCTGAAAATCTCTTTGAAAAGTTATTACACATGTCCACTGCTGCAGCAAAGTTTTAAATATTCATATCTCAGCTGTTTTCTTTTTCAGATTCCTCAATTTGGCTGGAATATATTGTGGGTGAATTGCTCTGCAAGAGCTTCATTTGTTGAATGTTAACAGGATTGTGTCCTAAAGGACTACTCATGTGTGTCAAGCTACATATGTGCTTAAATCTCACCAGATCAGGGACCTCGTTTTGTGAGGGCAACTTAAATACCACATTTATGTAATATTATGTAAAGGAAGGTCTTGCATTCTTGCAAATCAGTTGGGATGACTCATCTACCTCTTGTCTGTATCTCCCTCCCCACCCCAACATTTTTCCTTTGGCAGATTTTCTGCACACAACTTGTCTGCACTGTTCAGACTCTTTGATCTTCACTGGAGAGCCCCCAGTGCCCCACAGAGCATCACCAGGAGTTGTTTCCCCACTGCCCACGGTGCTGGGAGATGCTGGAAGGGGAGAGGAGGTGTCCCTGCTGTGGGGAGGTTTGGAGAGGGATTTGCTCTTTCTCTGTGACCCCAATCACACAAGGACCAGGCAAAACCAGGTGACAGGGGCAAGGCTTGGAAGGGAGAAAAGGGGAAGGCACCATAAATTCTCCTTGTGGTTGGCCTGGCCACCAGAGCATCACATTCACATTTTCTGAAAAATCCCTTTGCCCAGGATTTCTCTCCTGGGAAGCTGAGAAGCCTCAGAGAAAAGGAAAACAATTCTTATCTCGTTTGCTTCTCCTGTGTTGTGCTCACCTGTGGAATGTGTTTGGAGATTGTTCACCCACAGGTGATTGTTTCATTGCATTCTGCTGGGAGTTGTTTTCACTCTTTGGCCACTCAGTGCCAAGCTGTGTCAGGACTCTGGAAAGAGTCAGGAGTTTTCATTATTGTCTTTTGAGCCTTCTGTAAGTATCCTTTCTGTATTCTTTAGCATAGTTTAGTATAGTATAGTATTCTTTAATATAATAAAGTATCATAAAGTTATAAATCAGCCTTCTGAGAACATGGAGTCAGACTCATCATTCCTTCCTGCCACGAGGGTCCCAGCAAATACAACACCAGAGAACTGTCTGTGCAGACCTGTCACATCCCAGCAGAGGTGAGAGCTGCTCAGGGAGATCCCTATCACTTCCATAACATGGTGGAGGTTTGGAAAATTTTAGAATTTTTTTTTTTTTTTACCACAATCAAAACCCACAAAATTCTTGCAAGAAACAGAACTGCTGTGCACAGCCTTTTAAAAAATAGAAAGATTACCATTTTTTAAAAAAGGAATGAGATCCCATCTCAGGTTTTCTTCCCAATGTACCTTGCAGGAGCTTGCTAGAAAGTCAGCTTGTAATTAATAAAGCTGTATGGGATAAAAGAGGATTTTATTCATGTAGTGCTTTGCATTAATATTTTTGTTTGCTCTGTGAGTGCATGATGGGGGCACAGCAGTAGCAAACTTGAGTTAGGGTAGTTTGTAATAATTTGGCAGTCTGGATGTGGTCATGCAATGTGACAGATTAAATAGAAAATCATCGCCATTACAAAGGATTATTTTCTCCAGTAACAACTCTAACACAGGCTTGAATACATGTTAGACACAACTACTTTTTAAATGTCCAATGGTATGCCAGTGCAGGATGTTATTCCTTTTTAATTTCATTCATTGACATTTTAAACTTTATATAATTTTTAATTGATATGCATTTTCCTAAGTACTACAGAGATTTAAGGATCAAAAGTTAAGTTTTCTTTTTATCATAATGATAAACTGGTTTGGGTTGATTTTTTTTGGTCAGTAACATTGTGAAAATTTTAAGCTTCAGGTCATGGAAGCAAAATTTTCATTGACTTCACCAGAATTTTTGGCTTTTTCAATTATGTTAAGGTTGCAACCAAACCCAGCAAGCACAAAATCATCAATATTGGGTGCATTTAAATTTATATCATCATGGCAGATACAAGGAAAAAGTATGGTGTGCCTAAGCAAACATTTCTCATGTTTTTATTATTTCACTCTAAAAAACTGTTAGGTTCTCAGTAGAGGAGGGTGGGCTTTTTATATGAAAACTGACAGCTGTCTTGAATTTCAAAAATGCAAATATAGATCCAAATTTTGAAAAAGCCTGAAGTTCTTCCAATAAAATAAAAGCAGTAAAAACTGCATGTGCTTATTGCAAAACAATCAGCCTGAACCTTTTTCAGAACTGAACATATTTGCATACAGAATTCAAATCTTTTCCAAAATTTTTGTTGTGGAATCTGCCATGACATTTTTTGTCAACATTTTTTATTGAAATAGCTGTTGAGATTTTTACTAAAAATAAAGCTTTAATTATATGAAAAAAGAAGATAAGCAATGATTTTATCAAAAATTCAAGTTAAACCCCCCCTGAAAATCTTCTTAAACTTTATGCAAAGATCAGCATCTTCTTCACAATTGCTTTTTCATTTTTGAGATGAATTTCAGGTGAATTTTTCCTTTTTTTCTGTGTGTTTATCTATCTGACTTCCATCTATGTTTGACTGACCAGGGTGGCAATAAAAGAGCAGCAGAAAATCCTCCATTATGTCAGGGCTTGTTTACTTATTTTATTGTTTTAACTGGTATGATCTCTTTGTGCAAGAAATTCTCTTTTCTGAATTTCGTTCGAAGATTGGGAAACTGATTAGGATATTAATGTTTTATTCCACTGACCTTTCTTTCCTTTTATTTTATTTTATTTGGGAGTGCATGGCCAGCAGCACCATCTAGACTTGCTCTGTGAGTATCTGTGCCCCTTTTTTGCTCTGGCTTGGATGAGTGCTCTCATTCTGCTCTGTGCAGATCAGAGGCAACACCTTCTCTCTGTGGACAGTATTTTTTCAGAGGTAAATATGTATATAAGGCAGTGGCTCTCTGCTGCAAATCTAAGGCCTTCCAGTAAAGCCTTGTGAAGGTTTTTTTTGTTGTTTTTTTTTTTTTTAATCTTATGGATCACTATGCCCAAATCTTTCTCCTGTCTAGAATTTTTCCATTCATGAACCTGGAGACCTGCTCTTAAAAGCCACTTTCTGTACATTGCAGGGACTTTGTTTTGATGGTTACCTTAACCATTACATTTTAACCTGGGGATTATTGATAATTCTGTTAGCACCTTACCACCTTGATGTTTCTATGGCCCTTTAAAACTTTGTGAATGCTCTTCTGTTTGACATTTCAAATCTCCTCCTCTCCTGTAGCTCTTGCCATGAATTGGCTGTGGTGTTGTCCACTTTTCCCAAAGGGAGAATCTGCTTAGTTATTCCTAGGAGGTTGCTGAGCCTGCTTAAACACAAACATATTGCCCTATTTAATCAGTTTCTTGATCTTGTATTTCTTGTTATCTATTTGTTTTCTGCTTTAGTAGTTATTGCAAGTAGCCCGAGGAAATATTAAACTGGTGAAGCTCTTCTGCTTCTAGGTCATTGGTTTTCATCTATATAAAGTTGATCAACATCAGACAGTAAATCTATACAGAGAAAAGGTGATTTCTAACCAGTGGATGGTGTGAATTTATATCTATTAAAATATACATGTTGGCTGTAAGATCTAAAGGGGTTACATCCACACTCATTGAATTTAATGACAGAACTTCAGTTTCTTGTGCTGGGAGCAGGTTCAGACTTGACTCTGCAGATGACAAAGATGCATATGCAAATCATCTTGTAATTTTTCTTCCTTTCATACCTGGGAGCACCATGTATTTTTATTTGACTCCTTTCATAATGCACGCAACTTAGATTAAGTGCTCTACCTTAAAATTGGATTCCATTAAAACAACACCAGGCTTCATATTTTTTAGTTATTTCCTGCAAAAAAAAAATCACCCGACAAATAAAGTATTTTTTAAATTTTATTAGCTAGTCTGGCAAACACAAAAACTTCTCTTACCATTGCACAAGCCATTCCCTATTAGTAGTTCTGCGTGCCCCATTAGGCTTCTTCCCATGACAGTGGTACTTCAAGATTCCTCATATGGGATATGCCACTGATGCCAAGATTTCTTGCAGCATTTTATGTAGACAGACCTTATTTTCATGGAAAGCATCCTGGTGATGTTGCTTACCATGGAGCAGAGTCCAGGCTGTTGATCTCATATCTCTATTTCCTATAGGTATAACTGAATTATGACTTTCTGCTTCACTTAAGTCTATAAAACTTTTTTCTTCCCTTTTTAATTTTTTTTTTTCTTTGCCTCCAGAAAAACAAAGAAACCTTATAAAGCTCCATGGTTTCTGAGACATATTTCAGTGTTGGTTTTGTGCTGTTCCAGTCCTTTGTTGTTAATCAGATCAAGCCAGCTTGTAACTGAGAAAGCAACAGTAGTGCCACCAGACTGCAATCTGTCAAGCCCCCCTAAAAACCTTCTTTAATTGCTTGTGTAGCCTTACTGTCTCCTTAAAGAGTCCCTGGGCTGCATCCCTGCTGCATTTTGATAAAAGTTCTCCCCATGCCCTCTGTGACTGTCAATAATTGCATGAGAACACAGAAGGAACTTCTTGAGGACTCCAGAAAGTGCAGGGCATCTCTCTTTGTGAACCCACAAAGCCAAAATATTTAAATTAAAGCTGTGGAAGAGTTCTTGGATGTGTGTTCTTTGCCATTTCCCTCCTGAGAGCTGCTGCCTTATTTTCAGCACTTTCTTAAGCTGTGTGCTAAAGTTCCCTCATATTTTACCTTACAAGTGTGATTTTTGGAGGTCTCCTTGAGTTGTTTTGGCTGCAGCCAAAGTGACTTCAGGTCAAGTAAGGACTTAGATGGCATCACAGCATTTCCTCACAATGGTGGCATCAAAGTGTCTCATTTGCCAAAACATCACTGTTGTGTTAATCTTCTTTTTCCCACTTCAGTAAAGAACTTTTCATCCAACAGCTAATTTGACCTTGGAAAATCTGCAAAGCTCATTTTCTTCAGCTGCAAAAGAGCCTCAGTCCTTTCTGTCTTGTTACATAACAATCCCACACAATGCTTAAATTTCACTGCAGATGAAATATCTCTTTCCATTGCTTTAGTATATTCACTCACCTATTTCTTATCAGCTTTTTCAGCCAGAGGAACTTTGAATTGAATTTATTAATATGTATATATCTAGGAGGAACCAAAACACTGATTTTTCAAGTATACAAAGAGCTGGTCAAATTTTAACTTCATGGAAAATTTCAGTGAAAATAAATATACATGCATACAAATTGTTAACTCTTGCCCCAAAAGGTTTCATTGGTCTGCTTAGTTTTTACTTTATGAAAATAAAAATATACAGATGTTTTACACTTGCCCAAAAAGTGTTGGTTTAGAAATACCACTGCAGTCCTTCTTAATAGAATTATTTTCCAACACTTCTAATTGAGAATCCAATTTTTTTTCAAAAATTATTTGCTAATGTCTAAGTTCCCTTCTTAGGTAATGTATCTTAATAAAAATTTCATATTCTTACATGTGATGGGAAAAGACAGTGACCACGAGTCTTTGGAGTGACAGAAAACATGGCTTGGACCCCTTGAAGGTCTGTGATGGAGAAGATCATTCTTTTTACCTGGTAAGAAAAACTGCATTCTTTATAGGAAAAAATAAAGCTGAAGGATTCATGTTGTTTAAAAAATAATTTTCTGACGGGGAAAAAAAAATTGGGAAAATTTCATTAATTTTAGAGTGGAATTATTCTTACTTTAAATTACTGCAATGAGAATCTTATGAAATTTTTTTAACCTCCTTTTAAAGTGCAACAAATATTAATTATGTCATGAGGTATTCCACCCCACAACAGGTATCTGTCCTGTGCTTTAACTCTCTATTCCTGGCAAGAGTATCTAGAACTTTGATTATTCATAATATGAAATTTAATCCTTTCACCCATAGGTGAAACAGTTTTGTCCCTAGAACAGAATTTTCTACAAATATGGCGAGTTTACATAAATATTTAAGATTATCAAAAAAGCACAGACAATTACAAAAAAATATCTCTGAAAAATGGGTGTTAGATTCTCACCTTCCTACCTGCATACAAGTTTATTCTTCAAACTAGGCTATGCTTGCATGAATCTTATTTCACAGCAAAAGTATCTGGCACAAAGTATGATAGATTTTTAGCTTTTTTTTTTTGTTAACAGGTTGACAATTTAACTATTACAGAGTTTTGCTTTGGGTTTTTTTTTGCAGTGTTATTTAACAGGCTGAGGAACCCTTGGTTTGGGAATACAAGGTAAGAGAACTCCAGTCCCTCAGTGCAAATGAGATAAATGAGATCATGTAAATGAGATATTTACATTACATTGTGCAACGGGGTGTGGGTGAGGTGGGCTTGAATTTTCTTGAGCTGGTGAAGACAGCTCCATCTTTCACACCTTCTAGACAGTTACCCAGTCACTGAGACACTAAAAAAAAAAAAAAAAAGGATGCTGACAGCTCTCCCAACATTCCTGACCAGAATTTTAGCCACAGATGATCAGGCTGTGTCTTCCATACTCAGTATTTCCCACGTGATTCAGGAATTCTTGGCACACACGGATTGGAAGGGGCTCCTTGGGGCTGCTCAGGGATCCTTGGTGGATTCCTTGGTGGATTCCCTTGGTGAAATTCCTTGGTGGATTCCCTTGGTGAAATTCCTTGGTGGATTCACTTGGTGGAATTCCTTGGTGGTTTTCCTTGGTGGTTTTCCTTGGTGGAATTCCTTGGTGGATTTCCTTGGTGGATTTCCTTGGTGGATTTCCTTGGTGGTTTTCCTTGGTGGTTTTCCTTGGTGGTTTTCCTTGGTGGATTTCCTTGGTGGATTCCCCTGGTGGATTCCCCTGGTGGATTCCCCTGGTGGATTCCCCTGGTGGATTTCCTTGGTGGATTTCCTTGGTGGTTTTCCTTGGTGGATTTCCTTGGTGGTTTTCCTTGGTGGATTCCCTTGGTGGTTTTCCTTGGTGGTTTTCCTTGGTGGTTTTCCTTGGTGGATTCCCTTGGTGGATTCCCTTGCTGGATTCCCTTGCTGGATTCCCTTGCTGGATTCCCTTGGTGGTTTTCCTTGGTGGATTTCCTTGATGGTTTTCTTTGGTGGATTCCCTTGGTGGTTTTCCTTGGTGGTTTTCCTTGGTAGATTTCCTTGCTGGATTTCCTTGGTAGTGGATGCTCCCTTGGGCTGGCACATTCAGCTCAGCAAAGAGGACACAGCTTTGTTTTAGTCAATAACAAAACTTCAGCAGTCTGAGTAAAAATGAGCCCAGCTAATAAAGACATGAGTCGAAGCACAGCTTCCTAGACTTTCCCACACACCAAACTGGAATCTACAGAGGATTTGTGAACTCATGAACTTAATCTCTACCTCAGAAGAATAAATGTTCTCCTTGGAGCTACCCTTACCTAGCTCAGTTTCCCAGCTGTGCACAGCCATAACCCTGCCTTACTGGCTTCTGGAGGTGTTACAAGGATAAATATTTTAATTAGAGATTTTGACATCCCTCAAGGGCATAGAAGTATCTCAGATTCCATCCACCATGTTTTAATGTGCAACAACACTTGTAGGTTGCTCTAAAGGAAATTCCCGTGCTCTGTGTCTGTGGAGCTTAGGGGGTATGGTAAGGAGAACACAAAAAATTATTCTGATGTATGAAGATAATCAATTCACCTTGCTGGTGTGTGTGGTTCCTTGTACTGGTTTATTGGCTAAGAAGCCTTCTGGTGATAAGCACACTTCATTTTGCAGGAATCTCCTCAGGAAATAAAAGTATCCCAGATGCTAACACAGCTGGTAACACATCCACAGAGCTGGCCTCTCACAGCCACACAGGTATGCTCTTTTTGGTCTATATTTTATTTTTTTAAAAAATATTTGCAAAAGAGATTTAATCAAATAATTGCACATAACAAAATAGGGGAAAAAAAAACCCTAATAGAGTAACATAAACAATTAATATAGTGATGTAAACCACTAACAGAAAAGCTGATAGACAGTTGCATTGAGGAAAGAGGTGCAGCAGCCTCTGGCAACCCCAGCTGAAGCTGACCCTGCAGCACAGGGGGAGCAGAGCACAGCAGAGGCTCCTGTTTGTCCACACAGTTGTTTGCTAAACAACCAAAAATAAATGTGCACTCTCAATTACATTCTGACCACTCCTAAGGGATGGAGGGTCTGAATTCTTTAGTGACTCAGAGAAGTCAAGGTCACAAAAACTTCTCAGGCCATTTGATCTCTCCCTCGTGCTTTCCCTTCCACTCCATGTTTCTGGGGCCACTTCTGAAGTGGCTCAGAGGATTCTTCAGCCTATAAATATCTCAAAACTAAACCCAAACAGTTGCATCAGCATTTAGGAGGGACAGTGTGTGGTAATGGTGGGATGAAGGATGGCTCAGAGGTTATTTATGCTGACCTGTTGCTGAAAGAAGTGTTCTTTGAAGTGATACTTAGGCATCAGATTTTCTTGTGTCTCCTGCTCTCCACTCCTTCATCCCACTTGCCATCCATGCCTCCTGTAGCTGTGGCTAAGCTCAAAATTTCAGTTCTCTGTCTGGAAATGCTAAGGACTGGATTTTTGGTTTTGATTTTAATTTGGGGCTTTTTTTTAAAATTCAGTTTTCCCTAGCTGGCGTGCGGAATGCATTTCAACAGATGGTCATGGAGTTTTAAATGTTGTGAGTGGATTTTTAATAAGTCTGACTAATTTTATGATCATTGCAGTTCATGTGCACTCAACATTCCCACCGACTTCAGCAGGAAGGGTTGGATATGGAAAAATGTCATATTGCACTCAGCCAATGTGACTCTGGCAGGGTAGATAAATAAGGGGATTCTGGACTGTAACAGCCAGGTTCAATTGTTTCCCTCTGCTCAGCTGAGCTAAATGTATTGTGGGGCTTTTTTATCCCAGCACCAGGTATTGGTCCCAGCTGGAGGCAGAATTCAGAGCACTTGTGTGATCAGTGATGACAAACCCCACGTTTCTCAAAGTGGTGTGATTTGTGGGTAACTCCAGCCTCTTACCTCTTACTGCATCAAAAAATCCAAACATCACAGTTCACTCCTGCTCATTTTTCCTCTTTCCAGTCCAAGGGATTTCTCTCCTTGCTTCTTTAAATTCAGTGAATGAAATCAGGACACCTCTTTGAAGCCTTGCCTGTTTTTGTCTCTGTGCCAGAACATAATATGCCATGGAGGGATGGCTCACAGCTATGCCTGACAAAGCTGGGGTGGGAAAAGATCCTGAGCCCATTGTCAAGCCCCCTTGCTGCAGCCCTGCCACAGCACAGATACACTGTCCTCCTGCATTTTCTTCTTCTTGACAAGTTCACATCTCAGGCCATCTGCCCTGATTTGATAAAGTGTTTGCTCACACTGCAAGTCAGAGAGGATCATCAGGGCAGGTCTCCCTGAACCAGCTGCTGGGGAAATCTCCATCAGCAAGTCCAAAAAACGGTAAAACATAATTGTAACTGAGAGAGGAGTGCACCTTCCAGTCTCTCCTCTGCATATTTGTTGGGGTTTTCTTGAATTTTGTTTACTGCTGACAAGTTGTATCTAGCAGCACATTACAACCCCCCCTTTGGCAGCCATAGGAATATATTTTAAGCAGGTTTTGTTTGATATCTACAAGAAATCTCTGTTCAGTTTATGTAATAAGACAAACATATGCAAATCCATCCTCGGATCCTGTGAATTATATGCCTGGAATCAGTAAGCAATTCAGTAAAAGCTCACTAAGTTGCATTTTACCTATCCACATATCCCATAAAACTGACATAAAAAACAATGGTTTCTTTACCATTTCTCAGCAAATATTTAATAGCAGCTACAGTATTTTGGAAGGCCTCACATTATTGCAACTTCTTGACTTTTTGCAAAATGTAACGAGATTGATTCTTTATAAAAAAATACTTCACAACATTTTTTATTGCTCTGCAGTGCAAATATGAGCGTAAATAAATAATTTTGAACTGCATTATCAGGCAAATGTAGCTGTTGAGATGAATACATTGGTTTTGTGTGAGTATTTCTTCATCTGCTCTGGCATTTTTCACAATTCAGTAATTAACTGATAACTACTGACTTATTATTCAATCTCTTAGAACATTTTGAAAATGGGATATGTGCCTAGGACTAGATCTACAGCCCTCATTAAGAGCTAAATTCACAACAGATCACAGGTGCTGGTTGTTTCCAGCACCTTCATCCTCAAACACCTGCTGCAGGAATGTACAACCCCAGCTGGATGGCAGGCTGCTTAAAATGAGGGCAATTGGCTCCTAAAACAGCTCCAGGAAAGCACATATAAAATGTAAAGAGAGCTGAATCATCCACAGCAGCCTCTTCAAACAGCAGTGGATATGGAAATGTCAAACCCTGATCCTCTGCCATGCCTTGACCAGCCCCAGGCCCTGCTGAGTTTGATACCCACCTCCATCCCACCTCACAGTGCATGGAGAGGGGAAAAGCCACTTCTGCCTCTTTCTTTTCTTTCTTTTTCTTTCTTTCTCTTTCGTTCTCTTTCTTTCGTTCTCTTTCGTTCTCTTTCGTTCTCTTTCGTTCTCTTTCTTTTCTTTCTTTCTCTTTCTTTTCTTTCTTTTCTTTCTTCCTTCCTGCCTTCCCTCCCTCTTTTTCCTTTTCTCTTTCCTTTTCCCTTTCCTTTTCCCTTTTCCCTTTTCCCTTTTCCTTTTCCCTTTTCCTTTTCCCTTTTCCTTTTCCCTTTTCCTTTTCCCTTTTCCTTTTCCCTTTTCCTTTTCCCTTTTCCTTTTCCCTTTTCCTTTTCCCTTTTCCTTTTCCCTTTTCCTTTTCCCTTTT
Source organism: Fringilla coelebs (assembly GCF_963513975.1). NCBI lineage: Eukaryota > Metazoa > Chordata > Aves > Passeriformes > Fringillidae > Fringilla > Fringilla coelebs. Next base: position 70,286,540 of record NC_140033.1, read on the forward strand.
CCTTTTCCCTTTTCCTTTTCCCTTTCCCTTTTCCCTTTCCCTTTTCCCTTTCCCTTTTCCCTTTCCCTTTTCCCTTTCCCCTTTCCTTCCATCCCATTGATAAATGCCCAGAGGACTGGGCAGTGAAAGATCTGGGTTTTCACTCCTTCTTTGTACAAAAAACCAGTTTGAACCCATGTCTGTCCATGAACCTCCCAGCCAGACGTGCTGCTGGGTGAATCTCTCCCTGGCCCATCCATCCCACTCTAAAGAACTAAAAGTAACAAAGAAGGGGGGTGTGGAGGGGTGGAAAGCACAAGGATTGGCACAACCCTGTTTTCTCCTGGCAGTGGGACCTGTTGGGGAGTGGAGAAACCCAAGGGCTGCTCCCTGCTCCAGGAGATACTCACAGTGTGACTACAGACCTACACATGTGTGTAGTTACACCAAGACTGGTGCAAGTCTGCTCCCCATTGGCTACAAATCCTTACTCAGGGCTGGTTTTCCTCCTGGCTCTAATGTATGTTTATTATTCCATGCAAAGCTTCAACAAGAAGGGCTGAGCAAGATCATAATTCCCGAATACCTGTTAGCATAATGGTTGGAGTTTTCCCCTGGAAGATGCAGGCTTGTTTGTGCTCAGCGAGAGAAAAGAATTGAACCCACATTTCCCATATGAATGCTCTAATCAGTGAGCCCATTTAGCAGAAGAATGGAGCCAATCTAGCAGGAGTGCTCAGAAAATGAGTAATGGGACAGGTCCTGCCAGCCAGACACAGAGAAGAGTGACTGAGGTGTCTGCCTTCTGCTGCTGCTGAATCTGACCCTCCTTCCATGCTCTGATCAGGGATCATTCCTTCCTTCCTTCCCTGAACGAGGCTAACAGACTGTTTTGCAATTGCAACGTGTAAGAATTGACCCTCCTTACACGATTTTTCTTTGCTGCAGAGTCTGCTAGGGAAGGCTTAGCATCTGCTGCACACTGCTGCCTTTTTCCACTGCTGCCTTCAGCATGCTTGTTTCAAAATAGCTGTAGGAATTAGCATTGCCTCTACTGCCAGGAAACCAGGGTTTGTCAACACTCTCTGGTGGAATACCTTCCATTGTTAAAGTGCTGACTTGCTCAAAACTGCCCATCAGTCACGTTCCTCTAAAACTAAAAAGGGGTTTCCACTTTTCTTGGGTTGCTCCTTTGATCAATTTTAACCAAAGATTATGGTTTTATAAAGTAAAATTTATTCAAATTGGAGAAAAATATTTGTAGCTTTTCACACTGATGTAGGAATGTGTATGACTGCCTTGTTCTCCAGGAGTGTGTTTATAAAACCTTTTTTAGAGGCGCCACTAAATCGTTTGGGATTAGATACTCGATTTCTTAATCTTGCCAAGTTAGTTGCACTCCACTACTTTTACCTGTTTCAACCTCTCCTACCAGTTAGGAGAGGTTGAAATTACCAGTTTCTTGTAATTTCTCAGCTGAAGTTTTTCCAGGGGCAGTTAGTAATATTTTTTGTTTTTACCTCTCACCAGAATACTCTGAACCTTAAAAACTTTAGCTCCTCTAGCTCTTTGACATTCATCCTTTTACTATACCCATGAAAATATTCAAATCCTTTACCCACAGTATTAGACAAGCCAAGTTCAAGATTTTGGGGAACTTCTCACATCTCAGGCTAATTGAAAAATATCCAGCTAGTAGAATAGGCTCAGCCTATTGTACCCTCCCTCATGGCCTTGGGACATGCCAGCTTGCTGAGCTGTGGCTGCTGTGCTGCAGAGCACCTTGGAGCACAGACACACATCTCCTCAGAGCATTTCTATTTCTTCTTATGAGGCAGGGTCTCCCTTCTCCTGACCAGCCCACTGGTACTTTGTTCCATCAGTCCCAATTTGCATTCATATTTCTTGTAGCAGGCTGACCTGAATTATGCACAGCACTTCAGGTCTCCCCAGGTGTTGTAGGCTTGCAAGGTGTCATTAATCACTTTTCCAGCTCAAATGCCTGCATCTCCCTGTCCTGGTGCTGCCTCACATTTGTGGTTCACAGTCTTCCTTCTCTTTGTCATGCTTGGGGCAGAGCTTACAGAGCAAATGGGGTTTTTTTGCCTTCTAAAACCCTTGTACTTTCACTTGCTCACTCTTTTTTTTTTTTGTTCTAGAGCTGTGTGGTTCTAATCTTGGTTAGTGTGGTTCTAATCTTGGTTAGTGTGGTTCTAATCTTGGTTAGTGTGGTTCTAATCTTGTTCCACACTGCTCATTACTCCCAAAATTCTCATCTACGTTCTCTTGTGTTTTGCTCTTGTTATTAAGCTGGGTTCAGCAGGGAAAACAGGAAATTAAACCAGATTAAAGCAGAACAAGCCACAGTCCTGGCCTTGTATCCAGCACTGTGCTGGGAGGAAAGGCTTCCCACCTCTGTCTAAAAGCCACGTTGCTCTTGTGCTCCATTCTAAAGGGAAGGAAGTTTCTCAGCTCACTCAGCATGTTGCTTGCATCTAATACAGATAATAATATTATCATTTCCTATGTAAAAAAATTAAGGTTTACATTAATGTCCACTCCATGTACCAGCTCTCTGAAGAGTCTGCTCCAGTGACCCTGTAGTTCTCTTCATCTGAACATATTAACATCTTTAATTTTGCATCAGTGACATACATAAAAAATTATTTTTCCTGCCTGTGCAAAACCTCAGCCTTCTGCTTTGCCCTTACCTGCTCAATATTTTTACCATTACTCAGAGCTGATGACAGCTTCTCACTTAGTTGATAGACTGAATTTTAATTTATTTTTGCTGAAATAGAAAATTTATTTATTTCAGAATATCTGATTTTCTATGGGGAAAAATGTCAGTCCTGAAAAACTAAAAATATGCATTCTGGGGTGGAAGTAGGGGCTGCATGATAAATAATAATTCCTCCCTGCAGAAGTTTAGGAAGTCTCAGATTAGCACAGAAGTTTTAGTGCTATTCTGAGACCCTAATCCTGCAAGACAAACTTGACAGGAAACCTGGTACCAAAATGTGCATTGTTTGTCCAGATTCTGTTAAGCAAAATAGTAAATTGTTCTATGGATACCTATTCTCTCCACTAACAATGAGTAGATTTCATAATGAGCTGATCAGCTGACAACACCTACAGAAAACAGGTGGCAAAAATATTAGTCTACTTCAAAGCCCAAAATTTACAGAGTAAAAAGGAAAAATTCTAGTACCAGAAATGCTGGCAATTCTAAGTGATGTGGGAAGTATTCAAATCATCTCACAGGGCTCCAGCTCTGTATCTTACAGTGCCTTCAGTGAGATCCCCACTCTCTGCTTTGAAAATCTCCCCCTCGGTGTTTCACGTCGTGCTGAGAGACAGAGCGCTGATCCAAGGTCCAGATCCACAGCAGGCAGCAGCACACACAATGTGCCAGAATCCTGTAAGGCACCACTGTGCTAAAATATGCAGGCTTTAACTTAAAATGACAGAAATCAAGGGCATTGCAAATTAAGGCTCCTAACGGCCTCCTCCCCTTTGTCCCATTTAGTGATGGTCATACCTTTAGAGCTCTAATATGTAAAGTTGGGTGGTTTTCTTTTTTTTGTCTTCTTCCTTTTCTCTTTTCTATCCTGCCCTCTATGTGACCTCTCTCCTAATTGGAATATATCTTGTTTTTCGATAATAGAATTTCCCCAGGAGATAGTCAATTTTTAGAGCTGAAAATTAATTTACGGGCCCTGCTTGATTGCATGCATCAGATATGTTTGTCTTTTACTACATAGTGACCTTCTTCTTCCCTCTCCCTTCACATCTTCATAGCTAGGAATTCACTTCAGAGGCAGATAACATGCCTTTTTACCCTGTGATGCAGGTATTTGTGTCACACTTTCCACATGCTGCTGTTTGCCCACGCAGAGTGCTCTTGGAGAGTTGTGTCCCAGTCAAAAGGTTGGGAATTCAGTCATTCCTTGCACTGCAGCTGGTGGGACTGTGGCCTTTCTGATTTTGTAGCAGCTTCCAGTTCATGTGTGTAGAAGTGGCCAGGGCAGAGGATGGGCTCCATGCCACCCAGAGATCCTCTTCCCTTGCAATTTGGTGCTTCACTCCTGAGCCTGTTCATAGCTCCACGAGTTCTTAAAATGAGATGGGAAAGGTAAGTGTGGCATTCACATTCTCTGAAAAAATCCCTTCACCCAGGAGTTTTCTCCTGGGAAGCTGAGAAACCTCAGAGAAAAAGGAAAACAAATTCCCATCTCATTTGCTTCTCCTGTGTTGTGCTCATGTGGAATGTGTTTGGAGATTGTTCACCCACAGGTGATTGTTCCACTGGACTCTGCTGTGAGTGGTTTTGCCAATCAGTGCCAAGCTGTGTTGAGACTCTGGAAGGAGTCAGGAGTTTTCATTATTATCTCTTTAGCATTCAGTAATTATCCTTTCTGTATTCTTTAGTATAGTTTAGCATAGTATTCTTTAATATAATGTAGCACAATAAAGTAATAGATCAGCCTCCTGAGAACATGGAGTCAGATGCATCATTCCTGCCTTCGTTGGGGCATTCCCTGAAAATACAACAGGTAAATCCACAGAGTTTGTAGTCACATCATGTGGACACAGTGGATGTGTTTCCTTCCAGTCCCTCTAATTTATCCCAAAAAAAAAAAAAAAGAGGCCTCTTCCTTTCATAGGACACCTAAGAATAGTAACGTAAATGTAATGAGTTTTTCCATTTCATCAATCAAGAATTCTGTTTTTCAAAAATCCTAGCATGTTTCCACGAAATGCACTTCTTTGAAGGGCCACTCTTTTATTTTGTTCAGCTGATGATATATGTGCTGGAGTGCTCAGATTGAAATGAGAAGTTGAGCAAACACAGATGCTGTTCAGAGCTGCACGTCTGCTCACGCTCGGCGTTAAGGACACTCCTGCAATGTTATTTTGATGAGTTTATTTAAGACAGTGACAGATTCACCTCATGTAGGCTTAGGTGGCCACAACACAAATTTTTACACCTCAGCTGGGCATCCTCAGTGCCCTTTCTACTCAATAAAGAAGAATAGGCAAATTTAGCTCATAACTCATCTGACTAATTCTGGACATTTGCAATTTTTACATCCTCAGATCACTCCAGTGAATATAAAAGGAGTCTCAGTGGCAGGATCAGACCTGGGTGTCAGGAACTGCTACATTTACTGGTTAAATGGATCCCACTCAAAGCCACAGGGAAGCATCTTCCACAAAGTGAAATCTGCCTGGTACCCTTTAAAAAACTTGATCAGCCAATTATGTGATCCTGACAATGGGGTTTCTGCTGGGGCTCAGCTCAGAGCTAAAGATAAAGAAGTCTTTCAGAGCAAAAAGTAATATAATGCAATATAATGCAATATAATGCAATATAATGCAATATAATGCAATATAATGCAATATAATGCAATATAATGCAATATAATGCAATATAATGCAATGCAATATAATATAATATAATATAATATAATATAATATAATATAATATAATATAATATAATATAATATAATATAATATAATATAATATAATATAATATAATATAATATCTTACTATATCATCTTAATTTATATATCATCTTTAATATAATATTATATTATCATCATTATTCATCTTAATTACTGGTTTCTCCCAGCTCCCAAATGTTGTCATAGTCAAGGCAATGAGCACGTTCAGCTGCTGTAAATAAGATCCTGGATTTTATGTGAACACATTGAGACATTTGAGACAGTTGCTTGCAAAAGCTGAGCTCCATAGCCAATCAAACGTTTTTAAAAGTTTATTCTTTAGGTCAAGCCATCCTGGCCTGTTTGGATGGACACTGAAGTCAGCATGCCACACCAAAAGGAAAGACTTTGGGAGCACTGTGAGCAAGTGGGACAAACTTTACAAATATCATAAAAGAATTCAGTTAATCAGGTGAGTTGGATATTAATTAGGTGAGCTGGATAGCAGCAACAGTCAAGTTGAAATAACCTGGTGACCCCAAAGAAGGAGAAAATGAGTGTGCCTACACAGATATCATGCTGAGAAAGATCCAGCAGATCCAGGTGATTGGTAGCTATCAGTAAATCATCAAATCTGATGATTTCTAGGCCTGGTTTTGAATCTCTGTAGACCAGCACAGCTCTGCTCTGTAAGCAGAGAGCTCTGCCAGTTTATGTCAGCTGAGAATGTCGCCCCCAGGAAGAACAAATAGAAAAAAGAACCACAATAAGATCTCTCTGAGCAAACTTTTATCTGTTTAATGGAGGTGTGCCTAATCTTTCACAGTCAGAGAGCAAAGAAAATAAAATGTACAATGTCAAAATGCTGCAAGCTTTTAAACCCACTTAAATTAGTATTTCACTGATATTTTTAATAGAATTCCAGCTAAAAGAAGGCACCAGAACATAAAACTTTGCTGGCCATTTGTCACAGGTTAAATGCTGATAAATATTTGGAAACTCATTTGTATGACACTACAGTTTGGTTTAGTTCTTTTATGGGTAAATAACTTTTGTTGGGGAAAAATAGCAATAGCAAAATGCCATTACTTTGCACAATATTTAGTACAAATCACCACTGGCTACTTTGGCATTTGACACTTTCAGCACAGGCGATAAAGAGTCTTTTATGCAAAAAAAAAAAAAAAAGAAGAAGAAGTAATCCTACCTCTTTTATGCTTTTTCCTCACTTTCCTACCTGTTGTCTCCATGTATGTCTGTTTTTTTCCTCTTGTCATAAATCTGCTTTTGCAATTGTGGCCCAAAGAGTGTCTTCATTTGTAGATCAGCTGGAATAATGGAACCTAAATCTCTGAATTCTAGTCCTCAAATTCTATATTATAAAGAACTTATGAAATCTGCCATCTGGAGAACAAAATACCTGCCATTTGGGGAAATTACCCTGAGTTTAGTTCTCTATCTTAAAAAAAACCAAAAAACAAACAAAAAAAACCAAACAAACCAAAAAACTAAAACCAATTACTTCTTTATAAATTCTTGTGGATAAAAATAAAATTAAAACTCAGTCCAAAAAAAAGCAGGTTTTATATAACTCATTGTTGGGAAATGTTTGCTTCTGGCTGACAATTTGTATGCAAATGAAAACAGCAGAGTTATTGCTGGTGCTCTCCTGTAACCTTCACAGTGTTGCTCACTGGGTGCCTTTAGAGTAAAGTGAGGTGCTTTTGCCAGAATTACCAATGTTTTTAGAGAAGTAATTCTGAGTGGAATTAAAACGACCTTCTGCACCTCAAAAGGGCAGTGAAAAAGGAGGAGAGGGAAAAGAGAGAGTAAATTGGTGCATTCCCTTCATTAGGAATAAAGTATATTTATTTAAATCAGGCCGCTCCACAGAGCACCACATGAGCCAATACTTTGTTGCCACTAGTTTGAAAGCTCCACTTCTCAAGGGGAAAAGCCTTTTTTTCAGCAGCCATCCACTCTGGGAGCATCCCTGTGTTATTTGCAGAGAAATACATGGAGAGCATCACTGAGGTAAACGGCTAATTGTGCATAAGAGGGGTGCTCTCCACTCCCACTGAAGATTGCAGAGTTTCCAGACACTTTGCAGCTCACAGGGTCCTGATCCTCAGGTGTTACTTAGCAGTAGTGAGTCTAGAATTCTCTAAATATTCCAGATTTTCCTGATGCATACATCTTCTCCTTCTAAAGAAACAAAAGTGCCTGTGGCTCCTTCTTTGTTTCATCCTACTGTGTCCCTTACTGATTTAAATAAGGCACACACTGGGACCCATAACAATGTGTCCCCAAAATTTATTAGTGCTCATGTTTCAAAACCAGATGAGTTTATTCTGGGTTTACTGTTTGGAGTGTGTTGCCTGTCTCAGTTTTTGTCTCTCACAACCAGCCAGACCATTGTACCAATAACAGCAAAGAGGCAGGAGCACTTTTAGACCTTAATTATTTTGGTTTTCTTTGGGATCACAAAGTCCTCGAGTTTTAGGGGGGCTGAGGTCCAAATTAACTCCCTGTGCAGTGGCATAACAGAGCAGCTTTTACACAGGTCAGAGTATGGTCTGTGGGTGCTGTTGAAATGCACATAAAAATTCAGTGAAAGCTGTGCAAAACTTCGGTTTTGCGATAAGAACAAACAAACTCAGCATCAATGCCTGAAAAGCAGATGTGCTGAAAGGATTTTGCATCTTGTCAATGATGATTTTGCTCTGATCCTGAGCAGTCCTGCTGGCTGGCTGAGGTGCTGGGTTGAGCTCAGCCTGGTTGTACAAACTGCCTCAAAAACTTTTCCTGAACAATCAGCTAGCAGAGGATGAAGGGAAGCACTGAGAGAATCTTGCTCTTCAGGCTGAGCTGATTTAGGAAGGGGTCACTGGCCACTTGCTCGTGTTCCAGGGTGCAGAACTCCTGCCAGGCGTTCCCTCTCCGGAATTCTTAGGGATGCGCTGAGAAGCGCTGGGTTTTAGGGCAGGGAAAGCCGGGGTCCCTGCCTTGCTCTCACATTCCTGCTGACACCCAGTGGCTTCCCAACACAACTGCACAACCTCCTCAGCAGCGTTTCAAGGAATTTCAGCTGATCTCACTGGTATCGACATCCTTTTCCTTTTTTTAATTGCGTTTTAGAGGGAAAAATAAGGAAAACGAGGGAAATGGCTTGTTTGGAAACACGCTGCAGGACAGCACCCGGGCTGTGACAGTCCTGCTCCATCAGTTGGGACCTGGACCCGGCTTTGGAAAGAAGAAATGATCTCAGGAAAAAAAAAAAACCCAGAGGAGAAGTGCCCTCTGACTCTTGCCTTTTCAAGCAAGAAAAGGTGAGGAATCGTGTTGTGACCACAAAAGGCATTTGAGCATAAACCAATTTTTCGCAGTACAGTATGCCATCACCTCCAACCCCCAAAAGTTTTCAGGTACAGTTTGGGGAAAAGAAAAGAAAAGGGAATTTAAAAAAAAAAACCCTCCACACAGCTTCAATTTTCTGTAAAATAAGGTGATTTCCTATAGAAACAAATTTCATACCCTGCCAAGTGTGAGAGTACTAGGCCCTCAATATTAGTGGATATTTTATATTTTCTCTCAGCCTTTGGTAAAAGTCCCAAAATAAAAGACCCCAGCTAAGGATCTTAAGCCTGGCCTGTTATTGGTTTCTTTACAACAGCCTTTTCTGCTTTTGGAGGCAGCTGCCTTGTAACTCGTTCTAAGTGAAAGAGGAATGGGATTTGTATAAAATCCCAGGCATTTGTATAAAAACTCATTTATGTGCAGGATCCAGCTTTGTGAATGTAAACAGCAGCTAAAAACAGCCTTCATCTTCTCTATTCCAGAAATAAGGAGAAAAACCAGCCTGTACAAAGCATATGGAATTCACTCAAACTCGACTATCCATGTGTATTAAAAGTAAAAAAGAGAGAAACAATGAAGTAAAAGCAAAGTAGTATCAAGAAACAATATCAGATGGTCAATCCCAGGCTAAATGCAGCAGCAATGCAAAGAATGTGCAGGCACAAGGAGTGTGCCCACACCCACCTCGTGCATTTTAAGGACTCACCAGCTAATATTTCCCATCTCTTTCCAGAAGCCATACGGTAAACACATAGCACTAACAAAGTCAAATATTAATAACCAAGAACTGCACGTCTCCAAATCCCCTTCCCCCAACCAGCAAAACCCATAGAAATTTACACTGACCAAAGCAAATAGAAAATAAAAGTCAAAGCACTTACATGGTTGACATTTAGGGATAGAACCAAGTACCCTTTCCATCCTTTTGAATTTCCTAAGTTATAACATTAACAGAAAATAAATACACATTGAAATGGAGTAACTCATGATCGTGTCACACTGTCACTGACAAGTTAAAGTGATAAGGTTTTGAAACAGAATGTCCCACGAAGAAATTTTAAACTGTCTCTAGGCAGCTCAGATCAATTTAGCATTTTGTCACACTCTCAAGCAAGCTGGAAGTCTTTGTCCACCCAGAAGAGCTTTCTCAGTATAATTACTTCCCAGCCACACAGTTCTTTTGAGGGGCAGCATATTTTTAACTCTCCTGATTCTCTGATTGTTTTCAGGTGCAATGGAAAGAGAAAGAGTTTGCAGAAGCATGAAAACAAATCTACAAAAATGTTGATGGAGGTGACACGACTCAGCCCTTCACCTAAAACCTGAATGATTCTTTGGAGGGTGTAGAATTAAGGAGGTAAGGAAAAATATTTCATATTTTATTGATGATTCTGAGCCCTGTCCAGTTTCAAAAGTAGATGCTTCAGAGAAACACATAGAAAACCTTTCAGCATCAAGAAAACATTCCTTCTAGCCAAAGTAACTGAGAAAATGGCCCTACAAATGATCTGTGTGCTGTCTTGGTTGTTGAAGAGTCAGACCCCACAAGGCCTGCTCACAAAATTGGCTGAGACTAATATCTGCCTCAAATTGTCACATTTTTGTTGTGCAACAGAGAGAGAGAGACTACATGATGCATTTTTCACCTTCTGCCTTTTGCTCCTTGTTGCTTGAAACACAAACTGAAAACTGTGTGGCATCTTGCAAACTTATTTCCCACTGAACTGCACATTGAATTTAAATCTTGCAAGACTGAATGAAGCTTAGCTCAGAATCCCCAGGCATTATTATTAATCTAACTAAGATTTTGTAAAGATGGAGATTGGGAGAGGGCTTGGATGCCTTACAGACTTGCAGGTTCACCAATTAGTAAGGCAGTGACTCCTGTTTACTCTTGTTAATAAATTATGCTACTTCATGAAGATGAGAAGCTGCTTTAAAAAAAGGTTGAGCCAAGATGAACTTTTTGTCTTAGTAGAAAAATTGTCTTTCCTTCACCTCTTTTCTGTCTGTTAATTTCCATTGCCTCATTCCATGAGGTGCTTGTTTGAGAGGATGAAATCTCAGATTTTTAAGCCAAGTGCAAGACTAAAAGTGAAAATATTTAGACACCAAAGGTGAGCTATGATTTTGTGAAAGAGATTTCAGTGTCCTTCAGAGGGTCTAAATTTGATGAGAACTTTCTGTTCATTTACTCCCTGAATGAAGGAGACTTTCCTGGGTTTTTAGATTAACTCTTAGTTCAACACAATCTTTTTTATTCTGCAGTAGGTTAGGTGCTGATAATCCTTGTCTTTGTGGTCTCATGCAAACAGATTCATCCAATTGATCAGTGGAAAAGCACTAAACTAATAAATATGCACACACAAAAACTGGGTGTGAGACACCCACAGCTGTGCATAGGCTCCTAAAATCATTTAGGATGGAAGAGACCTCTGAGATCAACATATCCAACCATGGGCCAGCACTGCCAAGACCACCACCAAACCAAGAGCCCAGGTGCCACATCTGTGGCTCTTTTATGATGCATCTTAGTCCTTGTTATATACAGGCATTAAATGAACTTTTGCAGCCTTTGGCACTCCTGAAGCCACTTAAGTACCAAAGCAGAGAGGAGAGGAGGAATCTTGGCTTCTACTGAAAATTTAGACTAAATTTAAACTAAAAGAGTTCCTTTTTCTTTTCATGGACTTTATATGCTGCCTTTTACACTCACAGCTTTCTCCTCTCCTCTCCTCTCCTCTCCTCTCCTCTCCTCTCCTCTCCTCTCCTCTCCTCTCCTCTCCTCTCCTCTCCTCTCCTCTCCTCTCCTCTCCTCTCCTCTCCTCTCCTCTCCTCTCCTCTCCTCTCCTCTCCTCTCCTCTCCTCTCCTCTCCTCTCCTCTCCTCTCCTCTCCTCTCCTCTCCTCTCCTCTCCTCTCCTCTCCTCTCCTCTCCTCTCCTCTCCTCTCCTCTCCTCTCCTCTCCTCTCCTCTCCTCTCCTCTCCTCTCCTCTCCTCTCCTCTCCTCTCCTCTCCTCTCCTCTCCTCTCCTCTCCTCTCCTCTCCTCTCCTCTCCTCTCCTCTCCTCTCCTCTCCTCTCCTCTCCTCTCCTCTCCTCTCCTCTCCTCTCCTCTCCTCTCCTCTCCTCTCCTCTCCTCTCCTCTCCTCTCCTCTCCTCTCCCAGGCCCCACATATTTTAAATGCTCTTGCAAACTAAAGTCAGGATCTAAATTTGAATTTCTCTAGCCTATGAGGCTTGTTTAGCCTAAGTTAGGAAATGAGGCCAAATATCAGTCAAAATCCACCACAAATATTATTGGGGAGTTATCAAGTGTAGTCATGTTTTTAGTATCAGTTATAAATTTTCTTGATTTTGTTGATAAGCTTTTTGGTGTGGGAATCAAGTTTTCTCCTGCCAGAAGAATGATGGATGCCATCAGTGCTCAGCAAATTATGGATAATTATACTCAAAGTAGCTCTGCACTGTTCTCTGTTAACTACACATAGGAGATAATAATTGCTTTAGGGAAAATTTGTTAAATGGAGGCCTCATTTTAGGGAAGGAATGTGTGAAACTGCATCCAATGTCCAAACAGGTGAATATATGAAGAGACTGAGTAACTGCCTGTGGAAATCAGAGAGAGGAGTTCTCCTGACACATTGTATGTGAGATTAGGTGTTTTTTTATAAAAACAATAACAAAAAAAAAAAAAAAAAAGACAACAACAACAAAACAGAAAAAACCCCAAAACAAACAAACAAAACAACAAAAAACCTTACAAAACCACAAACCCCTGCATTCCTAAAGGAGCAGAGAACTTTGCTGTCTGTGGAGGGGTGCTGTTGGCTGCATTTTCCTGCATACATTTGGCTGATCTATTTTAGCAGATAGTGCTTTGCTTCCCATGACAGGATTGAGATCTATAAGCTGTACTGATGATATATTAATTTCAAAACCAAATAAACACATAGAATCCCTATTTCTGTGTGACAGTACTCAAACAGATAAGTAACAACAAGAGGAATGCGTGTGCTCTAGAAATCCATTTATTCAGAGAGATCCCCTAGCACTTACTAGATTATTAAGAGAAATCACTTGCACAGCCCCTTTCAGGGCAGCAGTGTGGCAGTGCTGCCCTGATGTCTGTGATGAGAGGAATGTCTCATCTCAGTGATTGCTCTATAGATCACCAGCAACCCCTACAATCCTTGCTGTTGGTAATTGGCTGTAAATACATTTGAGCTATAGACAATGTATAGAAGATGAAGCATGTCAAAAGCCTGATCCAAAACTCCTTGGAGTAAATATCCATTCTCTCAGCTTCCTTTATCTCACCAGGGCTGCTTGATAGCTAGAAGATAACTGTGTTGCTCTTTGGATGTGATGTATAAACCACAGCTCAGGGATGGTTTGGTTCAAAATTCCAGTGGGAAGGAGAAGGCACGAGGTGTCCACAGGAGCTGGAATGTCATAGCCCTGGCTGCAGCGGAGGATGAAGCTCTTGAAACAGGGATGACAGAGCAAACAAGGTCAAAGGAGTAAAGAGCAATGCCTGTATGACCACAGGAGACAGATGGGGGGGTGTGAAATTCTTTCTTAAAGTAAGAAAGTACAGAGGGTCAGCTGGTCATATGGATTTTAATTTTTGCCAGGATTGCTTGATATCTACTCCCAGCCAAGGCCTTGCATATACTTTGATGGTAGAAGTAGAAATTGGAGTGTCTGGAGTTCCCATGAAGACAGGAGTAAGACACACATATGTAAATGAAGCCTATCACAATCTGGTTGCAATATGTTGTTATATTCTACATAATACGGACATAAATACATGACTCATTGCGAATATATTCCATTATCTCCCCTCTGAATCCCATTAACTGTTTTACATTAAACCCTAGGCAGTACTTGTTTTACTCCAGCACCAATTCTAACAAATCAGAAATGGTGACAGCTCTGCCTCAGTTGTACCATCCCAGTGTGAGCACTGGCATATATCACAGGATATATGTTAAATTATCAATGTCCCTCTGATGCCACTCTGATTTTTGAAGTCAGCACATTCTAGAGGCAGTAAAATAGTGGCAGAGCAAGATGTGGCAGGAGCCCATCTCCACTTCCCTGACTTGCACTCCTGGCAGCATAAAGTGAATTATAGCTGCACTCCCTCAGAACTCAGCACCCTGAGCCTCACCAGCCAGGTTCCTGAGCCTCCTTTGAAGGAGGATCAGGGTTGGAGGGCAGCTTCTCCTCCACCACATCTCAGCTCACTGATCCATCCTCCTTTCACACATTCCTTGTGTGGGATGCTGCTCCAGGCTCACCCCCTGCCCGGTTCCTCAGCCTGTAGGGATGTTTGGCAGCATGTCAAGGTGTTTGGATGCCAGTGAGACAAAGTAAACAGTGCTGGAGTACTGAAGAAAATTTGAATGTGAACCCTCTGTGTGGGATGTGACTGAGCAGAAGGGAGTGTTGGCGGTCTAGGCAAAAAACCACTGGGAGACATTGGGGAAGGAGTCATTCTGAGGACTATGTGAGGATATGTAGATGATTTTCATCAAAAAGTCCCTTAGAAATCAACATAATGTGCTGCATCACAGCAATAAATTTTGTTTCTTCCAAGTAACTGTGGCAGCAAAATGAGCAGGGCTCAATTCAGCAGTGAATCAGCATTTCCCTTTTCCTTGTTTCTGCCCCTTTCCAAACTTCACAAGAGTTTTGTGGAAAAGAGTCAGACATTACCAGAAAGCAAAGGCATTCATAGGTTATGCTGAAATGAACACACATTTGAACCAGCTTTATCCATCCTTGCTTTTAATGGGGCCCTGAACTCAGCAGAGGCTGTTAGGTGCTTTTGTAAGACAGATTAACAATAATACTAAAGTTCCTCCCATATCTCAGTCCTCCCAAAGAGAGAGACTTAGGCTAAGATACTTTAAAGCTCTCCTTAGGCTGTTGTGAGTTCAGTGTGAAAATACATCCATTGCCATCTCACGTGAGCATTTACAGCTCCAGAAGTGGGGGCCTTTTGCTTTCACTATGGCTTGTCAGATTATGGAACTGAGGGAACCATTGATCCCTGAAGGATAAAAATCAGTGGAAGGCTCCTTAAAAGAAAAATACAGTATATTCAAACAGCATTAGAGAAAGTCCTCTCTTTGTAGTTTGAGATGTTGAAGGTCAAGGGAAAAAAAAAAATAAAAAGAGCCCTACATAAAAGTAAAAAAAAAAAAAAAAGTTTAGGCAAAGCAGTCATTGCCAAGTTAAAGTAGAAATAAAAATAAAACTTTAAAGCTTTTTCTGGTATCTGTCCTTTGTTTTTACAATGTTAGCTATTCAAAAGGAAAAAAAAAAGATTAAGCTGTCTGCTTTCAAACTGCTGTATTAAGGTGTTGATAGTAAATAAAGTGTCTTATTTACTGCTGAAGAGCAAAAATGTCAAGTTCATAAAAGACCAAATGAAAACTTCAGGAAAATCATTGTTGAGGAATTCTGAATTCTGATCTAATTGAAGAGAATGCCATCATTTTGTAGTGGAAGTCAGGGCCCTGGATCTCTGTAGAAAAAAGACCAGCTTTGGAAACTTCAGCATTAGGCTACTCCTGTCCTTACCTGCAATTGGAACAACACTTGGGAGTGGGAGTGAGGAAAACTGGAGCACCTGGACGTGCTTTCCCCTGGGTGACTTGCCTCCTTGTCATGTCTCGTGTTACATCCTAATAAATTTTATCAGTAAGGCAAAACTTGGCATTTCTACACCAGCAGTTTGAAGGAGGCTCTGGCTGGTGGAGGCTTTCCATGCTGGCCAAGAGCAGGAGCATGTCTCTGACACAGTGCTGCTCCAGGAAAAGCCAGCTCTGCTTCCAGGTATGAAATTCCTCTCCTGAAGGTCTGGTCCTGTCCCCTTGGAGAGGGATAAACCTCACCCTGGCAGGATCAGGATGGCAGCATCCCCTGGCACAGCTTGTGTCCCAGGGATCACCTGTGGGGAAGCCAGTACAGAGAAAAAGAGGGCAAACTACTCACTGAAAACTGTGAAACTCTAAAAAGTGAGAGAGGACTTGGGGGAAAAAGGACTTAGAGAGGTTTTTCAAAAAGTCTGTCAACTTCCTTCCTTGTGGTCGTGATTTCAGACACTGAATGTATCTAGAAATTAATTAATGTCTTTATGAGCAGACTTTCAAACAGCACCACTTTTTTTTTGCTTGCTTGTTTTTTAATACTGTACTCTGAGGAGGCCATTATTGAACAATAACAATGGGATCTGGGTTTAGTTTGGGGTTTTTTTCTCTTGACAAACTCTTTTTGCCTTCTTTCCAATACCTGCTATTTTTACTGTACTGAGCTGGGAGAACACTGTACTTCAAACAAAGAGCTAAAGCACTTTTCTGTTTGTTTTTCACATACTAACCTCTGAATTTTTGGCCATGCTCACAATGCTCTCCCTTTATGCCTGTCAATTTAAATGAGCCTTGTTTTAATTTTTGTACCAGATGAGTTCACATTGTGGTCTTCAGAAAGGCCAGGCAGAGAGTTTCCCAGAAAGCCAGCATTTCCAAATAGCCTCTTCAAATGGAATCACTTGCTGCAATTTAAATATTCAAGCCCTTTTATTTTAAAGTTAATATTGTTTATAGGAAGCAAATGCAAATAAGTGGTAAAAACCTTTTGGTATTAGGTCATTAAAAATCCATTCTTGACTTCCTGCCCACAACTACATCTTTTTTCAGACCTGTCACCCATTTCATTTAAGCACTTAGCTTTCTCCTAATGAATGAATTGGCATTTCATATTACCTTATTATCCTATAAAGCAAAATGCATACTCAATAACATTAAGGGTAATTTCTCATAAAGACACATTATCGATCCGGGTGCTACCTGTAAGCATTGAAAATTGCAGCCTGCACACTGAGCTTTTCACATCTGGGCCTGAAGAATTAAAGAAAAATTAAATTTGACAGCAGTAAATTCACAGGCACAATCTAGACACCAATTTATATGCAAAATGAAATGCTTTATGAAAATTTCCTCTATTTTCTCACGGAGATTTGGGAAAAAGATTTCACTAGATGCTTCTTTCTCTAATATCCCTCTACTTAAATATTATACTGCAGTCACTGCAGACTCCCTTTGATGTATAAATAATCAAGTTAAATTATGTGCAGCAAGGAGACTAGTGCTCTGCCATTCTTATTTTACAAAGTAATATCTACCCTAGAGGGTCAAATTTCCCTGACAAATTCTTAATTACTATGTTGCAACAGAAGCAGAATCTATTTGTGCATAAATCCCGGGCATTCCCATGTGGTAAGTAACTAATATTACCAACCATTTCACTTGGCCTGTTCACTGAACTCCATAATTAGATAATACTTTTGATGATGGTACATTTGAAGTCTTAATCCATTTAATTTTTTATGAGATTTTTTTTATTTTAATAGGGATATGTTAGTGACCGCTGCCTATTTAAAAATCATTAAAATTCTGTCCACAGCAGTAATAAAGATTAAAGATTACTAATATGGCATTCATAACCTTTCTGGTTTTCTAGAAATCTGGGGCTTAAGGTAAATGTTAAAGGTCATTTAATATGTTAGTCAGTAATTATAATCCTGGGTAATAGGTTCCTTTTCTAATTATCCTGGTATAAAAGTTCTATTGTTTGGGTCTATTCTTCTGATTTTCTTATTTGGGTTTTTGGGGGAATGAGTAATCCTGGAATTAAGTTTCTGAACATTGATGAAAGTAGGTAATGCACAATGATTAACTGGATAAAAGCCATATGTTTGAATGGTGCATAATATCTTGCCTTGAAGTTACTTACAAAAGATGCAGCATCCCCTTCCAGGAGAAATAAAGCAGAAAGGTCACTGCAGAGATTAATACCTTTCTTTATTTTAATATCAAACATTGACAAATAAGATAAAGGCTCTGTGAACAAGCTCAGAAGAAAGTGAGAGTGGTTAAACATGAGGTGGGAGAGAATCCTGGAAAAGTCTGTGGGTCGTTTCAGAGGAAGGAAAAAAAGGGAAAGGAAACATCCTCCTCGAGGCCTTGGTTTGGGAAAACCTCCAGGAATGAGTTTCATGGGATGCAGCTGGGATCTGCACATTTTGCCCTGCCATGCAAGGGGGACTGCTAAGGCTTGCTGAAGAAAATGTTCTTTCCCTTCTGCTCACAACAACAAAAAAATCTACGTGGCTGTCTTAGAAACACGCCTGTTTTCCATGATGTGGATATTCTGCAATTCCCTTCTTCCCTTTTCTAGAGGGGTACATAGTTATATGTACCCTTCTAGATGTAGGTAATGCAATAACAAAATTTAGATACCAGGGCCTGAATTCTGCAGCAAGCACTTAAAAATATATTTGAGTGCAAGGTATTTGATTTTAAATGCTGCCTGTAAGTTAAATGTGCCCCAAAATGCTGTCTCAGATCACAGTGCCCTGCTGGATCAGCTTGTAACCTGCAAAGGGTCAAAAGGAATACAAATCCTTCTCCAAAACCCAGATTTCTGGGCAAACATCTTCCTGTGAGCTGTGGATCTCACGCTACCACGAGTGCCATCATGGTCTAAATGCAGAAGGAAAAATAGAATGGAAAACCAGGATAACAGTAAGAAAACGTCTTTGGGAGGTGACCTACTCTTTATAGTGTTTTTCAATTTTTATCACAATACAAACACATAGTAGTATTATTAAAAAGACTCCCAATGTCACAAACTCTTGTTTCAGCAGTAATTATACCTCACTAGCTGGCTTTGGGCAAGTCACTGAGGCCATGCTTGCAGGGCATCTGCAGGTCATGATTTTTCCATGGTTGCTGAGCAGCTTCTTGAACTGCAGATTTGTGCTGGAGCTGATGTTCTGTGCTTTTTAAAACCAAGCCTCCAACACTTTAACACAGAAGTAGAAAAAAATGTTGTCAAACCCCTGAAAAATCTAGTCCTGGTATCTCCATTTTAAAAGGATGACAGCGATAGGATCTGTCGAGGTGGTATGAAGTTAAAATGGTCAATTTTTATAAGGCATTTCCCTTTACAACAGAAAGGCAACTGCTAGTACTCCAGTTGATAAAACCACTGAAAATCAGAGCTCAAATCTTTTTTCAGCAGTCCTTTATTCCTGAAGATTTAGAAATTCACAGCTTCTTGTACTTAGAGTTATTTTGAAGGAGCTAAAAAGCAGACTGATGAATATAATTTAACTGTGATTGGTGAAATTTCAAGAATGCTAAATCAGAATTGTATATAAAACCTTGATTAAGAAATTAATCTCTTATAAGCATTCCCTTCATACTGAAGCCCAAGTACAAAATCTGAAGCTTTCTTGTAAAGAAGCAGTAGCTGACTTAAGAAAAAGTTCAACTTCCTGATTTTATCAGTAAATCCATGTGAGCAGCCTTCTTTCAGAGCTGTTTTAAAAAAATACTAGAGTGAAGAGTTTGTTAAAGTTTTAATTCTTTTATACTTTCTTGCTTGGTTTTTTAATTTTTTTTTTTTTTTTGCCTTTTAGCTAGCTACAGTTTCCCAATGAGCCTTTCATACCAAATACTACCTGGAATTCATTTAAAGGAAAATAAATGCAGCCAAAGCTCTGTGTTGACACACTCATAATTTATCAATTCACCAACCTCCTGACAGATAAAACTCATGGGCAATTCTCATGGCTACTTCTGAACTGGAGGGCCACCCAGATGCCAAATTAGCAAACCCAGGTGAAATCAGCAATGGTTATGAATATTCACAGGAATGCTTGGATCGGTTCCTGCCTAAAGAGGCTATTATCAAATTTTAGCTCTTTAGAGTGCATGTCTGTCCAGGAACAGAGCAGAGTGACACCTACCAGATACAAAAACCTCCTGCTGGTGCCTCATGGGCTGGCCCCAGCAAAAATAACTGTTTGAACTTTCCTGAGAAATGCAGAATTATGTTCCTTTAGTGATTGCTTCACCTCTTCTCTGCTTCATGAGCCATCCTGGGCTGTGAGCACCTTTTCCTTTCTGGTTTTGAGGCAACAGCCGAAGGAATAATACACATTATTCCTGAGTTCTGGAAAAGTGGGGGGCCCTAGCAGAGGGCTGGGGTTAGGGACTTGCTGCTGAAAGGTGTGGGTGTGCAGAAAATTGTGTCTTAAATGTCAGCAGGGTTTTGTGACTTGTAACAGCTCTGGTTAGAGAGGAGCACGGTGGCAACTGAGGTACAGGTGGGAATCACAGTAAGGAATGCAAGACTGGTTACATGCAGATGTCCCAGAGGAAAATAGGAAAAGACTCAGAGAGGCATAGGATGGATTCACTGGAGTAGAGATAATGAAGAATAATAATAAAAAAAATATATATATACTAATAGAATTCTTGTTAGATAGCTAAGTAAACTGATTGCTGTAACTCCATAGTCAAGGGTGAGCAGATAGGTGCTATTTTGCCTACATCAGAAAAGGCAAAGATCTACATTTCCATTGTTTTGCACCTCTAATGGAGTGCAAATACCAGGCATCACTATTGTATCACTGTAAACACCTATGTGTTTCTGCTTTTTTGGTATTTAAAGACCAACAGAACCTGATCTCTTGATACAGATTGAAGTGGGTTTTGCCTACAGAGATTGCTCAGCTTCTGAATCAACAGGACAGTTGTGACCAGACTCTTTTTTCCCTTCCTTTGCATCACAGCAGTTAAAAATCACCTTTCAGACACCTCCTTATTCCCAGGCTGTAAAATACCATGAGGTGGCAGAGGAAAGATTATTCAACTGAAATGAAAAAGAGAAGAGGACAGAAGAGAAAGCCCACTGTTGGAAGGTTAGTGTTCTCACCTGTGCAGAGTGAATTCATAAACTCCATCCAGTTTTTTGCTCTTCTGGTTGCCAATTTTGCAGTAGGACACAGTTTCTGATGGCCCTGCCACATCAGCTAATGCAGTGCTTTCCTGTAGGCTGTGGGCAGTGATGTTTGGGGGTTCCAGCAGTAATAAAAACCAAGTGCAGCGTTGCTGGCAGTGTGGCTGTGGCCAGAGCTTGCCTGGAGCTCAGGTACCTGGGCACTGCTCAGGACAGATGATAATGACACTAAAGGCCTTGTCTTCACTCTGCTAGTCCCCTGATTCCTGTTTATCCTCCTGAGGGTGGAAATCAGAGGTGAAAGGATTGAAACCTGAAATCTTTGCTTTTAAAGATGCCTTCACTACAGCCCCTGGGTATCTCATTTGTTCATTGCTTGTCTTTTTTTTTATTTTTTCCCCAAGAAATTTTCCTGCCTGTAAAATTGCATTGGAGCACCATAAAAATTATTTCAGCACTATAAACCCCTTCTGGAATTGTATAGTGATAAGTATTATTTGTATGCAAGGACCTGAAAAGGGGGCTGCTTTGTATAATCTAGGGTACTCTATTGTGTTTGTTTTGTTTGTGTATCTGGATCATAGCAATAAATGCAGCTTAGAGAGCAAACATTTGACAGCATATTTTGGTGCTTAAAAACCCCACAGGTGTCTAGGTGTATGCAGATGTGAAGGAATTAATGAACTTTTTAAATAACAGGGAAACCTTTCTGTTCAGAAGAAACATCCATATATTATCATTTTATATATATGCATATTGCCACGTTCTCTTTCAGCTAACCTTTGTGGGGGAGAAACTTCTGCTGATGTTAAAGGAGCTGGAGGACATTAGCAGCTGAGGCTGGTGGGTTTGCCTCCCCAGCACCAGGCTGGCTTCCCTCACCACTGCCAGTGACCTTGCAAACAGCTCCGACAAAGGTCGGAATGGATTCATTGATCAGCCAGGCCAAGCATATGACAGTCTGTGCCTTAATTGAATCCCAAAAGGGGGCAGACTGGGTTTTTATTACAGAGGCCAGACGATAGCACTCATTAAAAGCTCCACAGACTGTGTGGTTTACTAATTAGTTTATTATACAGACACCTTGACGATGGGCAAAGTTGTCATTTTGCCCTTTATCGCACAGGGGATGTTGTTAAAAGTTTAATCAGCTAACACTGACCAACTTAGCTTGGCAGGCTGTGGACAGTCATTACCGAGGTCACCCCTGCTGTAGCAATTCTGACAGGGTCACAGCATGAATCTCCAATAAAAAGCACGTTACATAAGGTAAGAGTGCACCTGAAAGGGAACCAGGAGAAGAGATGTGCTCAGTGGGGAGTGGGAAACAGATGGGCTGTGAGGACAAGCGAAGCCTGTTAGGGTTTCTCTTTGCTTACATTGTTTAACATATGCTTTTTGGAAATATGGGGAGCTCTGAGCTATTGCTGTGATATGTTCATTAGAACACGAGGTAGCCTGAACCAAAGTGGTCTGTGAACAGGCACTAAGTGGCTCTGCTCCTGCAGAAGCAGGGATGATTTTGCTAGTTAAGCAAAGCCTAACGCCCAGGTAATGTGCAGGTCCAGAGTGATAAGAGAACTTGCTCTGGGAAAACTGAAGATCCAGGCAGCACAGGTTTCCCTGCAAGGTTGCTTTTCTTTCCATTCCAGATTCTTCTTTCCTTCCAGAAGAGACTGATGGCAGACCTCACTGCTGTCTACGGCTTCCTCAGAGGGGCAGGCACTGAACCCTTCACTCAGGACCAGTGACACAACTTGGGCAAACAGCACAGAGCTGTCAGGGGAGGTTTAGGCTGGATATCAGGAAAAAATTCTTCAGCCAGAGGGTACTTGGGTACTGGAACAGGCTCCCCAGGGAAGTGGTCACGACCAGATTTGTGACCAGATTCTTGGTCAGAAGAATCCAGCAAGGGTAGGCACAAGCCTGACAGAGTGCAAGATTGCTGTGTGATTCTCAGGGTGTTATGTGCAAGCCCAGGAGTTGGGCTTTGAGGATCTTTATGAGCCCCTTCCAGCTCAGGAGATTCTATGATTCTGCATTCTGGGTAGTTTTGTAATGTACCTTTAGTATCTTTATTCCCTGCAGGTGTGGGAATGTGCTACAGCTCAGAGAAATTTTTCATAAGGTTACCTTTACTTAGTTTTACTACAGTGACATCTGGAAGTCCCAGCAGTGTTCAGGGCCTGTGTTAATATCCAGTCTTACAAAAAGAAATACCCTCTACCAGCTCTGTATCAGAACACAGAGTGTAATTAGATATGTCAGATTAAGGATGGTATAAAAAAATTGAGAAAAAATGATAAAGGTTCCCGATCTTCTCTTCAGAGTCCGTTTGATTGAAACATACTATAATTTCATATTTTTTTCCTTAGGAACCTAGCTAAATATAAAAATAGCTTGATCTGCCTGTCAATCACACCTATGAGGCAACTCCAGTCAAATCTTAGACTGGATGGGGGTCTCAGTTCCTTCAGCTCTTCTGGCAGTTGGTATTTCCCACCGATGGTGGTAGAAGAAAATGATTTTAAATTATTCCCTTGAGGGAAAACCAGGGAAGGCAGCAGTCATCCCTGCTCTTTCATCTCAGCTGGCTGGCAAATCAATCAGTGCCCAGTGTACCAGATCAGCCATGGCACGTGCTGCCTCCTGTTTGACCACAAAAACTCAGGTAGGGGACAAGAATGGATGGAGATTCTGTGGTAAAACACACAAAGAAGGGCTTATCTGAGAGCAGGATGGGGAAACACCATCATCTCATGGGAAAGGACTGGGGAAGTTGGAATTGCACAGACAAATAACTTTAGAGATGATTCTTAAGTGTGGGGTGGAAAGAAAAATAATTTGTTGAGTTTGGTGTCTGTAGAGGATGTGGGGCAAAATTCCAGAGAAAATGAGATTTTGTTAATTTCTGTAAAAATAATTTCTTTAGGTGCAGAACAGTGTGACATAAAAAGAAAATCATTTTCCAGTCCTGAAGAGGATCTTGACAGAACCAAAGTAGCTGTGATTCCACACAGAATCTCCTGAGACTGAGTTTTAGTTTGCAGGGACAACATTTCCAACAGGATTAGAAATGGCCTCAGGCTGTGCCAGGAAAGGTTCAGTTGGACATCAGGAAGAATTTCTTCACTGAAAGAGTTGCCAGGCATTGGATTTCTCATTTCAAACATTATTCACAATCAGCAGCTGCAATTCCAGAGTTTCAGTTCCAAAACCAGAAAAAAAATGTATTAGATATATGGAATATGTTATCTTCTGCAAGCTGGGAGAGTATATGAGATATATTGGATTTGGTTTACTCATATTTTTGATTTTTTATTTGGACATAGAAATCAGCTGAAATTACAGCTTTGGAGAACGAAATGGAGGATTTGGTCATTGACTGCTACAGAAATTTTCACATGGAATATCACTCCTTATTTCTGAGACGTGTTTCTTCCAGCCATATCCAATTGGGAATTGCACCACACACAGAATGAAGATGGAAAGGTAGGAAGCCTGGATTCACTTTTTTTTTTTTACTGCTACAAATGTCCAGGGCATCCAGTTTGATTCTCCATCATCATAAATGGCATGAAGGGGAGAGTCCAAGTCTATTGTGCTCTATCCAGCATCACTGAAAGACTGTACCAGTCTCATGTGACACAAAATGTGACCTTGAAACGAACCACAGGAGTAAACTATGGCAATGTTTGCCCTATGCCCAGGGCAAGAATTTTGTCAGACCACTTGGTTGCTTTTCTCAGCCCAGAGATCTTGCTTCCTCTGCCAAGAAAACAAGTCCTAATGTAGGGGAATTCACACACCTGAAAATCTCATGCTGTTCTGGAGCTGAGAGCTGGAGATGGGCCCAGAAGGCTGGTTTCAGCATTCCCGTTCCCAAATAAATACATACAGGCAGGTAAAGCGCAACCTGGTGTGCCTCAGTGCATACAATTCATTTTCATTTGAACATTAGCATAAGGTGCAGTGGCAGCAGATTTGTATCTGTCATCAGATGGAGTAGAGATCAATGAGGGTGTGCTCACAGCACATCCCGTGGTGGGGTGTGCAGCGAGGGGACCACGAGAGGAGCCAGCTCTGTGACAAAACAACAGATGCACCCCTCAACGCCGAGCGCAGGAATAGAACACTGGTCAGACCCTCAGCTTGCTTCCCCCAGCAGAGTCCCCTCACCCTCCGTTTTTACAAGCTGGCTGGGGCCTGTGCCTCTGTTCAAAACAGGAATCCATTCCCATTTCTCACTCAGGAATCTGGCTGGAATATATTGCAACACCGGGGCGAGCAACGGGTCGTGTACGATGGAGGAGCCACTGCTAGTTAACATGTCTTGGTAGTCACCCCAGGAGTCTTCTCACAGTGACAGATTGCTCTGTTACAACTGCACAGGCAAATGCTCCATCATTAACTCACTTTAAAAAAAAAGCTGCCTTAACTGTGAAACTAAAAGACTCCAACTTTCCCTTTTGCTGTAGCTCCCTCAGGCAATGGAGGAATTTGCGATGTGTGTCAATGAGACATTTGAAATCTCACACATTTAAATCGTCCCGACTTCAACAGCATTTTAAATACACTGAAACCAGCAGCATTTCTAAATTCAAACACTTACCAGTTTCCTTCCCACAAGCTTGCTCCTATGAGCCTCAAAGGCAGAAGAAAATGTTATTATGCGAACAAAGCGTCTCTCTGTAACTGAATTAAATATAAATCCATTAAAAAGAGAGAGATAATATAATAATTAATACTTTGTACTACTATATTACCTTTCTATTGCAGTCTAAAGGTATTAATTCAGCATTAGCTCACCGTTTCTTTTCCCATTTTATAAATAGAAAAATTGAGGCACAAAGGGGAAAAGTGATACAACTGAAGGCACAAGGCAAATCAGAATCAGGGCAGGCATAAAATCCTGGAAGTCTGGTTCTCAGCGCTGCCTCCACCATTCCAGCACCAACCTTCCCACAAGGCAAAGACAATAGATAAATGGTAACACCAGCAGGATTGTCTGAAGGTGAAAACCAACTGTGGATCCTTAGTCCCCACGTCTCAGCCTCAGAGGAGTCTCAGTGGAGGGAAAACTCAAAGCATAAATCCAGTGGTGAGCAAATTCCAGTGACTTCCCCACACCATGTGTGGCATTTCTGCGCCTACATCAAGGAAATCCCATAATCCTATCCTCCAGTCTTTCACCATGGAGTGGGTGAGGAGCCCCCATGAAGTTCAGCAGCGTGAGACTGCAATTAAAGGGCGATTAAGAGTGGCACAATGCAGCCCACCAGAGGGATGAGCTGTGTTCTGGCTAACGCGATCAGCAAACAAACTCTTCTGAAGAGCTTAGGCTGAGGGCGTTAGGAAGAGCACCCAGCACCAGGAATTACCACTCTGCCCTCACACAGACATAAATCCTGGAGATGGATAGGCCTGTTTGTCCTCCTGGGGGATTTTACATGGCCCAAGCAGGCTGCCCACCATGCAAAATCAGTCCTTTAATGATTGCTTGTGAGGAGTCTGAGTGACAAAGCTTTTCATTAACCGTCCGTTCCTCATCGGTCTCTTAATAGATCTATAAATGAATAAATACCCCAAGGAAACTGCTGCTTGAAAAAAGGAAAAAAAATTGGGTACCACTTTGAATATTGACAGACACAAGAGTTGCCTTTTAACTCTGGAGTCATTCAACTTTTGTTGGAGTGTTACATAAAAGCTTTTAATTTACCGAGTACCTTTTTGTGAGTCGAGGGGATCATTTGTGACTAATGAAGAGCAAAGAACATTTTAATAATAGTGACAACTGGCTTTGATATTAATATTGTCTCAAAAAAATTCTCTTTTGAAGTCTCTGAGATTAGGAAAACCCTTTATATTTTATCCAACCGTGCTAATAAAATTGCCTTGCCTACATAATGCTCTCTCCAAAGCAAAAGAAATTTTCCCCCATTTAGTTCCCCACGCTATCCTGTGGATATTTTTATATGCATTTTTTTCTCACTTGTCATTTTCCCGTGCACCAACATTTCTAATTTTTTTTATTAGTTTTCGGAAATCATATTTAAATGTAAACCCAAGTGTAATGCTCTATTTCTTATGAGAACTTGAACACATTTCATAGCCTTAGAAATGGAAGCCTTTTTGCATGTCATAAATATTTCTTGGTACTTTTTTAGGGAGGAAGTAGGATGGTAGGGGCGCTGAATGGAAGACTTCTTCAGGAAAGCATCAGTTTTGTAGAAATTATGACAACAGAAGAGAAGGAAAACTTTATTGTATTTCAGTTTTAGGGATGTTATACTATGAAAAATGCTATTTAGATGTTACTTATGTGCCATAGACCCTTAGGTCATGACATTTATTCAGGTGGACGTGGAGTTGACCAAAGCTAAGGGTAGGGCACTTCAGTTTTGGTTGTGAGTTCTGCATCCCTAAAAACTTTATTAGATCTGACAGGCTTGTTAAAGTCATAGTGAAACAAGAGATGTTTCCAAAGTGATAGACACATCAAACTTTAGTCCCAATAAAGGGGATCAGTTACAAAAGACTAACAGGAAAAAGGTATCCCTAGAGAGTGTTGAAAACAGTAGAACACACGCAGTTCCTCTCTGGTCTATCTTCTGTCCTCACTTAGTCTGCCATTTTTGAAATGAAACCCCACTCAATTTTCCAGTAGTTTTCAGAAAAGGTTACAAGTTAAAGCAATACACTTGCCTAAGACTCTCGTCGAACCAGGACTGCGTATAATGTATTGCAAGTCATGAATCATTTGAAGCATAAACCAGAAAAAAATTCCTTTTCTTCTTTTTTTTTTCTCCCTACTGCCCATGATGTATTCCCTCCAGCTTTTCCTTAATTAGGGAGTTAAGCCCAGTCATTCGTCTCCAGTTGCTTCCTCGAAGCAGAAGCAGCAGTAGGGACATTAGCATAGGCTGAGCTCCAGACATTTTGCAATGTGCTCCAACCCTGCTCAGGAGATTGCCATCAGTCCCAAAAAACAAAAAAAGACAGACAGCCTAGCAGTCTAATCAAGATGCAAGCCCAAAACAAAACCAATCTGCAACCTTATGCTGATTTGAGAAGAAATCATCCTTGGTACATCCTTGATAGGTTAACCATGGCCCAGCTTTGTTGTACCCAGCGAGGAGCTGAAGGGTGGGAATGTTTCAGGCGTTTCTGACCAGATCCAAGTCCAGTTTCCAATTTTTAGTCAGAGGAGATGCCTCGAGCTTTGCCCCACCTTCCAAAACTCCAGGCGCTCGATACGTACGCGCAATTTT
The DNA here is from genome assembly GCF_963513975.1 of Fringilla coelebs. Classification (NCBI taxonomy): domain Eukaryota; kingdom Metazoa; phylum Chordata; class Aves; order Passeriformes; family Fringillidae; genus Fringilla; species Fringilla coelebs. The sequence continues at coordinate 70,314,416 of NC_140033.1, forward strand.
GACAGAGAGAGAAGTTTGCTAGAGCACAGACCTGCAGCTAATGTTTATGAACAAGTTTCCAAGCAAGGTCTGGGCTGCTGACTCAGCCTGCCCTGTGGGTGTGGGGATGCTGCTGCCAGAGTGAAGACAAGCGGGGAGGTTACGAGGGGCCGCAGAGCCCCTGTGATCTGCGGGAGCCGCAGCACCCGCTGAGATTCCGTTCACTTCTCAAAGCTGGAGGAAGAAAGGGTCTCGGCCAGAGCGTGCTCAGATGAAGGAAGCTTTTCTGGGAGTTTCTACAATGCCTCCCTTGCCATGGCTGTGTGGTAACCAGAGCTGGGTGACTGCATAATAAGGCTCACTGGCTCTCTGATGGAAACTTTAGTGAAGGAGAAAGTTACTGATGAAAGAGAAGGGGGTTTTGTGTGTGTGGCTCGAGGTTTCATCTGGATTTCAATGCCTGTAAAATAAGGGACAACAGGGGAGCAAGCCACCAACCTTAACTCCCCGTGCTCTCTTCCTGAAAGTGAAGGGAGAGCATCAAAGGGAATGAGAGTGACAGACTCTCTGACTGAAAGGCATTCTATATTCTTGCTTTAGGTCACAGCCATGGCTGGCATCACAGAGCAGAGTCTGTCTAATTTAACATTTATGAACTCCTCGTTTCCAGGGTGCAGTCCTAAGTGGGCCAGGAAACTTAGGGTGATAATGCAAAGTTACAGTCATGGTCATTTGGTTTTTACCTTTGGCAATTTTAAATTTTTCGAGATTATGGCTATTATGGATTCTTTCCCTCCCATTCCTTAATCTCTCTTCTTCTCTGCACATCAGGCTGAAAGAGTCCTTCCATGTCACCTCAACACTTTTACATGCTTCCTTCCTTTGTTCATGAAATATACTAAAAAATTGCAATATTCACATAAATGTAGAGGAACTACCAATGAAGTGTGTATAAATTTCTCCCACCAAATAAAAAGGGGAGTCCTGCCCATCTGATGTTTCTGCATCATGTTAATTTCACTTTTGCATAGGAATCAATAGATGAGAAAGTGAAAAAAGGAATGCATGTGAAATATTTATTATCATAGGTTGGGAACAACATGACACAAAACTATGATTACTGTATTTTCTGTTCAATGAAAAAAGTACAAGGGAGCTTTTTCCCAAGATTTTAATAATTTTACAGATGTTGAAATGTGTTTTTTAAAATAGCTTTCAAACTATTTCATCTTCCTGCTAATTTGATATTTCAATTGCCCAGTGTGCCATTTAATAGAAATATATTTATATAAGTGTGTGCCCATACAGAATAGGAAAAATATTAAACTAAACCCCACATCTTTGCTTACATTGTTGGGATATGTTTTAGATAAATTCTGCTAATTTTGATTCTGCCCATGAGAACTCCCCATTAGTTGCCTTATTAGCTACTGGATTACATTAAAAAATTATAAAGATGGTGTTGAATTCCCAAGGATTTTTTCCTCCATTCTTCACTTAAAAGAAAAAAAAGTTCAGTTTTCCACCACAAAGAAATGAGATTCATATAGGCAAAGAATAAATTAGAGATTAGTTTGAAAAATATGGACTTTTTCTATTATTTCTGGATGTGCTGAAATAATCTAGAACGGGTGAATAGGAAAATGAGAGAATGATTGGAAATCTAGAATGCAGGAAATGGGGGAATGTAGTATCTGATTTTTAAACAGGGGAGAATTGCAGATAAAGAAATTCTAGGCCAAATAGATAAGGAGCAATGCTCAACTCACCTGTAAGCAAAGGATGTAAAAGTGATAAGTAACAACTGACAGATACATCAGACTAAGCTGTCAAACCAATCACTTTTCCTTCAATGGCAGGGTAACAGCATTCATGGAATGAAGCAGTTGTGAGTCTCCATCTGATTCTGACATGATTTGAAAGATGTTACCATAAATAAAGCTAGAAAATGCAAAATGGGCGAGTGTTGTATGCACATCTAGTTAGGAAAGTGAATTAAAAGGAAATAAAAAAAAATAATTTAAAAAAAAACCAGTTCTAAATGGGTTTCTGTTGCACTGGGGTAATGCAGAAAAGGAGTCATACTTTGACCTCTCTTGGGTTTGGTATTATTCCCATTTTTAGTAATGAAGAGTGGAATTGAGCATGTTTATTAATTTTTGTGGATTATATCCAATTGGAACAACCCTCAAGCACCCTTAAGATTAGAATTCAAACCAGTTTTAGCAAATTAGGATCACAGTCTGGAAAAATAAGAAGTGGTTAAATAATGAACAGGCCAAGCAGCTATGCTTATAATTCATGACTTCTGCACAAATATAAGATGAGGGAGGACACAGTAGATTTGCCAGAAATTACTTTGGGGTTATAAGGGAAAATAATCTGTACAAAAAATAATCATTTTGACCACTCCTACCACCATATCTAAAAAGAAGTGTCACATATAAATCCCTGCAAGTAATATTTTCAATTTTCTGGTAAAACCCTCAACTCTGATCTCCTGTTCAAGTTACTACATTTTAAGAAAGATGTGAAGAAAGAAGGAGCAGTCCACAGGAAGATGACAAATATGATCAAAGATGTATAGAAAAATGTCTTACAAGCAAATTTGAGGGGACTGGACTTGTTTAGTCAGAACATCAGAAAACTGAGGGGAGATGTAATAGCAGTTTTCAAATTAGTTGTTTCCTGTGAAGTGAATGGCAGTAAGTGAACTTTTATTTACAGTGAAAACAGAAGGGGGAGGATGCTGTGGGGTGTTATATGGAATATCAGAGTCCCTTTCTGTCTGATTTTCCAGCTCAGAAGAGGGAAAGAATTTCCTCCCCTTTTTTACCTCTGTCTTTCTAAATTAAAATTATTCCATAGATTTAAGTCCCTGAACCTAAATCGGTATTTAGGCAAATGTTAAATGTAAGACTTTTTTTAAAAAAGGCAGTCTGGTCTCTGTTCATTAGAGATTTAGGCATATGGCTGAGTTTAAGCCATTCAAATACTTTAACTATGCAAGTGATTGAAGTTGGATGCTGTTTGTTACATCTGAAACTAATCTGAGTTTAGACTAATATATATGTACTTTGCCAGCTTAGTTCCTCTATTACTTAGAAATTTATACATATTCAAATTGAAATTTGATGCTGATGAGCTGAGGTCTCAAATTTATGAACATCTATGTTACAGACCTTCCTTCCTTCCCCTCTTTCCCTTGCTGGCTGGGGGTCTATACATCAAGAATTTGTGTTCTGACCTTACAGTTTGAAAGGTATTGAGTGCTTTAGCCTCCAGTATTGAAATCATTGGATGTCTGCTGCTGACTCAGATGGAAGCAAGGTTAAGCCTGTAAATAGTAACATTATTGAAAATCACTTTTTTAACTGCAGTTTCCTAACACCAGGTTGGTTTTATCCAACCTCTCCCCCAAAATCCTGAGTGAGGGCTTGTACACCTGCACAGCCATTAAGGGGGGATTGGAAAAGCAGCCAGCCTCGTGTGCCCACGTTTGGGGAGGACACTCCTGAGCATGTAGCTATTAAAATAGTAATTTCTCCATTACTCTGCAGTCCAGGAAGGCACTGCAGACCTTCATTGACACTGCACACCTGCCACAGCTGCTGGGTTTTCTGTGAAAAGCCCCACAGATAGTCACTGCTGTTAATCCATTCCAAGGATTGCTGTAGGAAATGTGGGGAATGTCTGATCCTACAGAGCTACAGACAGGCTGGTGGCCAAAGGGTGGCAGCTGGCCATGGACCATGAGGAGTTAAACTGTGCAAGTTGGGTGCACGGAGTTGTACTTAGCTCCATAAATCCCTTGTGCTAGTCAATCCCAAAGAGAACTGAGGAGAAATTTCTTGGAAGCCACTTATAGTTAACACTTCTAATGGATAATTTTTTTAATCTTTAGCTTTGTAAAACCTAATTCTAAATTACTACATATACTAAATTACAAGTGTGGGCAAAAATCTTACTCTCAATTTTGAGGTAAAAGACAATTTTTCCATTTAAAAAAATCTGTTAAAAAATTACATAATACTTCTTTCTTACTTATTTGTTTTTATTTCATTTTATTTTAATGTAAGTGTCTTTCTTACGTGAACTCAAAATATTTTTGTTCTTTTCCCAGCTAAGGACTGTTTTTATATGCAGCAAAAGCACACTGTGATGCTGTCAAACCAATCTAACATAGAACCTGTCCATGGCATGAAATCACAGTGTGTATTAATGAACTAGTAGAAATTGTTGCTCTTTGCCATTTAAGGAAAATCAGCTTTGCTGCTGCAAATAAATGCAGTGATGAAAAATTTTCAGATCCTGATATGATGTGCCTCAGCCTTGCTTCACAAGAGTCACCACTATGGGAAACTACATTTAAGAAGCTCTGGTCTGCACTGCTCCATGTAATATTCTACAAAGATTCATGCTATGCACATAAAACCACTTGAGATAAACCCAACATGTAGGAAAAAAATCTCTCCCAGACCCCGTAGGTGTCAGAGCAAATTGTGCAGTGTAAAATCCTGGCTCTTGGGTTCCACCTGCCTGCAGTTGCCCAGCCCAAATTGCCACGTTGAGGTGTTGCCTTTAAGCACTTTTGGGAGCAGCTGGTGGTGCAGGAAGCATTTTGGTGATGTGGTGGAGAATCAAAGGTTGGTCTGAGGACCTGCAGGGAGTTCACTCAGCAGTCCTTGCTCTGCTCACCAGTCTCTCACAGCCATGCCCTCCACAGGCTCAGCTTAAACCCTGCTTTTCACACAGAACAATATCAGAGAATAATCATAGTGAGGGCTTTTGAAGAAACTGTTTGCAAACAAGTCTGCACAACTTTTGTTTTGGTCTTCTCTTTATTGTGTTGAATTTTCCTCACTGGGGCAGGTGGTTCTGTTGGGAAAGAACACGGCTTTTATTTTTGCTTTTTCTTTTATTCATTGTCTTCAAAGAAATTAATCTGACTCCTTTTCCCCTTCTCTCATCTGGTAAAACAGCTAAAGTCTGGAACTGAACACCAGTAAATTCAAACCTAGTTATGAATAACTGGTGGTAGCGTTGCACAGTGGTTTCCCAAGGCATTGCATAATAGAAACAAACAAGTTCCTGCAGTACAATATTAAGGCATACAGCATTTCAGCACTTTCTGTGCTTCCAACAATTAAATTACCAACTACCCTGTGCTGGGCTTCAGGAGGAGGAGCACAGTTCTGTTCCCATATGACTCTGTGGAGTATTAAACCTGGTTATTTTATTAACTAAAGGCTCTCTTGGGAAAGCCAACTAAAATTATCATATCCTCTCACACACATAATGTAATTAAGGCCCCTATACAAAAAGGTACTTAAGCACATGCTTTACTTTAAGCACAAAGGTAGAGGTCTTGATTCAATCAGGATTACTGCTGGGTTTAAAATTAAGTGCATGAGTAAGTGCTTTGTACTGGGGTTCCTATCATCAGAGTAGCTAGAGAGCTATCCGCAGATAAGTTTTGCCTTGTTATCCAGAATTAAAATGGATGAGCTACCACACTTTTCCCCCTCAAGTTACTCTCCATGCCTACTTGGAACTTTCTGCGCAGCAAAACCTGCAGGAACTCTGAGGTCTCATCTCAATTAAAACAAAGCAAAGCAAACAAAAAGACATTTTTGGTTTTCCATGGGCACCACATCCTTATTTCCTTCATTTAGGCCTTTGGTTGGAATGCCATTGGTTGCAAAGTAATTTGGATTTTACTGTATGTTGTCACTGATTTTTTTATATGGCTGTCCTAAATGAACAGTCAGGGGAAGGTGTGGAAATAATTGCTTTGAGAGTGAACTTCTCAGTACACGTTTTCTTTTTTCCCCATGAACTTTATATGGTCACCACTGAGCTGTGAGACTGGGAGAGGGAACATCCCCCAGAATATTTCTGTGTCGATGTGCACTTCACTTCTATGTACAGTGGTCTGGTGTTTCTACTTCAAACCTCAGTCATGCCCTAGAAATCAGAGAGGAAACCTCAAATCAGGACCAAAGAAGGTAAAAGGAATGGAGTAGCTTCTCTAAGTTACCCATTCCAGATTTGAGCTGTCCAATTGCAAGGATAATATTACCTACAATGTGACACTGGCATCCTCAGCCATGCTTTTATCCCCCTGCAGCAGAGCAGAGAACACACACCAAAGTTCTTCTGCAATAGACACACAGACACAGGTGTTCTAAACTAACTCCTGAAGTGCTTGTGGCTGTGGCAGGCCTAGCCTTCCTTTGATTGCTTTGACAAATTCAGGAGAATGTAGTCAAACATGATGTTAAGATCCTTAGCAAGTTTCTTTTAATTTTACTTTTTTAAAAAAGTTCAAGGTGCACCTGCTGAGACAAGAGAGGAGAGGGAAGAAAGGCCAGCTACTGTGGCTGCCCTATGCTGCAAAGGGAAATTCTGGAGGCTGAGTCAACATTGCCTAGATATTGATTTCTGTACTTTATATACATATAAACATGTATTTATATGCTATTCATATTTACTGTCAAGTGCCATGAACTGTCTGTGACACTGGCAACACTCCTTCTCTGAACACACCTGGAAGTGTCTGAGGTGTACTGAAAGTTTTGCCATTTCTGGCCGTTCTCTGATGGGCACCAGAAATTTGTGTCTGCTCAAATTTGTGTCTGCTCAAATTTTTATCTGCTCAAATCTCCTGATGGTGATGAGCCACGGATGCTGCTGCTCATGTCTCACTCTCCCTTTAGACAAATCTTTCTTTGTTTGGGCTGCCAGAATCCCAAATTCCCAAGCGCTGATTTCACACAGAAAACATTGAACAACCAACCACTTTATCTTTTGTGCTTTTGCATCCACCTGCTTCTTTCCCCTGAACTGTTCCTTTCAGTACTAAATGTATCTTTCCCTCTGCTGGCTGTCAAATGTGTCTTAAACTTCAGCTGAAGGAGAAAATCCCTTAAGCCACGATGCCACATGTTCAATGCAATCAAAAGGAGTTTGGCTTGTGTTAATCTAGGTGTGCTAGATCCTGTACACCTGGGAGGAGCATGTGGATGTGCCATATTGAGAAACCATACATTACTTATCTCTGAGCTGTAGCACAAGAGAAATAAGCAGCCATATGGCAAATGAACTTCCTTTTTTTTATTACTTTGTTTTATTTGTTTCAAAATAGCTCAGCGCCACAAATCCGGAATATTAACAATGCTCCATCTGGAAAGTGGAAGGTTTTGCTGCTCTGCCATCCCAGTTTTATCTCTCTGAAAAACTGGAGATGCTCTCCCTGCCTCACACCTCAGGGATTTGCCAATGGCCAGGGAGGTCAGTGAGAACAGAGCATCTCTTTTTTGTCTTTGCTGGCCTCATTAGACCCAGATGCACAATGCAATCCTTCTGATAGGAAATAAAGGGAATGAGTTAAACCTGTAGTTTGTTGGTGTCCTTATTCCAAGAATTCTCTTCCTTTTGAAAGAGAATGGAGTCATTTCTGGTTCTGTCACTCTGGCTGAAAGAACTATTGGGCAAAGTCAGTGACCGGATCTATGTCTTAGTTATTCCAGTAAAAAATTGAGGTAATTCATACTACTCTAAATAAAAATAAATTATTATTATTATTATGGTATGCAACTATCATGTGCCTCTCTTCCTACATCAAAATGCATATATATATATATCTATATAACCAGACCTCCAAGGAACCAGTATGTATAATCTAACAACTTCTGGGCTACCATTCACTTCCCATATCAGAATAACTATTTGCCATCTAAATCACTTAAAGTTACCCACTCTTAACCTAGATTTGTAACATTATAGTTAGATGTATTTACACATGCCCATATTTTCAGGGTCTTTGGGTCTTTTCATCCACTTCATTCCTCAAGCAACCAGAGGTGTGAGTGAGCACATTAAAAACTTCTACAGTCGTGAACAATGCAGTTCTAATTATAGGGATGTGCCGCACTGTAGTCAATCTCTCAGCAGTTCTAATTATAAGACATCATCAGGTTAAATTAATAAATAATGAAAGTTAATTTAGGAGAACTTCTGCAAAAATGTAAATGACATTTTTACATACAAGTGGAATTTGTAGTTAAACTGAAAAACGTCATACAATAACTTCACAGTTGCATGCACAAGTCTGTGAATTTTCTGCTTTGATCTTTTCCCTCAGATGTACTGGCAGATCATGTTGGCTGTCAAATGGACATGCTAATTATGCATTTACAAAATTTTCTGTGCTTAGCAACAGATATAAACTCAAATCAAACCATACCCCAATCTCTTTGAGACATGAACAGGAGTGCTTTGTCCTTTACCTGTGTAATTATTCTTCCTGGTCACTTCTTGACCATTTCACTTCTCTCTGTTTTAAGACCTGTGTACCTTAATCATACAAAAGAGACTTAAAGTCTTCTCATGATAAAAGCAGACCATTAAAATTATGAAATTTTTTCTGCATTTTTTCCACCTCCCACGAAAGCTTAGATGGTTTTCTCTATTCTTGACTTGTACTCTCCCAAAAAATCAGCATGTATTGGTTTATTTTCTGTCTTTGTAATGCTTTTATGAAAGACAAAATGCCTAATAGGTGAGGTTCTCTGATGTGTGAATAATTTTGTGATTTCATTTTCTTTGTATGGAGTTTGCCTCCTACTAGATAGATCCCTGAATCCAGACCATAGAAGGGAAATGCAAGATGTTCAAAAGTGACGACAGGGAATCTGTAATATTGCCTCTCAAACTTTATTTTGACAAGTTCCTCTATTTATTTGGTGTCTCTCAAAACAAGTATTCACTTCTTAATCTACTGGTCAAATGGGCAAAATAGGTCTTTATTTGCAGATCGGTGTTGAACAGCAGCTTTGAGTTTGATTTCATACAAACAGGGAAAAAAAAAATCACTTATAAAGGAAACAAGACTTTTAGCTGTAAGAATTCCTTCACTTCAATTTACAGCTTTTCCTGGTATCCATCCTGATACTATTAGAGTTGTCAGCATCCCAAGATATGAGCTTGGAGTTGATCACAGCCCCAGAAGTGTCCAATGGTTTAATATCAAAGCATTAAATATAGAAATCCATTCCTTTTTTTTTCTCCTTAGAAGTTATGAGAGGAATAAGGGTGAAACAATGGATAAAAAAAAAATTAAAGTATACCCTTGTGTTTCTCACTTAGCAATGGACAGCCTTGAAAAATAGGTGTCTGTTGAATGACTCTTTCTGAATATGGGGCTTTTTGTGCCCGAGAATTCCCGTGCTCATGACAGTGAAATGGAGTAGCCATTAGGAAATAAGCACATTTATCTTCATCTCCATTTTATCTCCTCTTGTGTATTCCTGGAGCTCAGCACCTCAAATCATGACAGATAGACTCTGCAACTGTTTGCTGCAGTTGTCAGCCCCGTCGCTACGGTGAGATCAAAGCGGACTTTTAGTTCCGTACAAACACTGCCTGTTCTAACTCATTTTACAGGGAGAGAAAAGGGGCTCCACCACCAGCCTCACCTGGCTCTGCCACTGCCTTCCCTCTGAAAGTCAAAGCTGGTGTCTCCTGGAGGAATTCTTCTTTCCAGCAATCACCTTTTTGATTCCCACAGGTACGATGTCACACCTCTCCCTTCGCTCCTACCCATCCAGCTCCTTCCAGAGTGGGACATTAAATTTAAGGACTTGGAAAATCCACTGGAAAATCTTTTGTCCCAGCTTGGAAAATAGGTGATCTCAAATAGCAGCAGCTGAAAAAGAAAAGTTGAAGAACAGTTTTCTTGCTACATTACGACTGCGCTTTCCTAAACAATTCCACGATTTCCATGGGACCTAATTTAGAGTTCCTCAATATTTCAAACTGACTATAGTAAACAAGCAGCAATAAAAAATTCATTAATCACATGCACTGGTAATTTGCATTAAAGGTGAAGGATGCCTGACTGACTCATTGAAAATTAACTGCAAGATTATCAAAAAATTTGCTGGGTCTAAATTAATGCATAAACCAGGGTGGGGATGAGATGGGAGAGGAAGCAGAGGATGGCAAAAATATTTTTTCTCTAATAGGTACATATTGTTATTATTATTATTATTATTATTATTATTATTATTATTATTATTATTATTATTATTATTATTATTACTACTACTACTACTAATTCTTACTTACTTTCACACAGATTTTCAAGACTTCAGGATAGTCATTACCATTTCATCTCTTCTGTGGATGCAGACACTTCTATAGACATTTTCACCTGCCCATAGAGTTGTTGAGTGTCTTTAGGACTGGGGACATCATGAGATCTTTGATTTTTACCTGTTCTGGAACAATTTTCTTTTAATAGCTTGACTTTCAGAATCATCCTGTGGGATTTCTTGGCATCAGTCATAAGTGTGGGTTTCTGAAAGTTAAGTCTGTTAGCTCTGAGCTCTTTTCATCTGTTTTACTGAAGACAAAAATGGACCAAACAGGGTGCAACATAAAGAGTTTGGTCCTAGCTCATCAGCAGTCAACAGATTTAGACCACAATTATCTTTCCTGAAATTAAATGCCTGAGATTAAAAAATAGTTTAATTTGATAGAAGACTGAAAAGTTAACAGTAAATTAAAGAAAAATTAAAATTTTGTAATTTAGTTTATTTCTCCCTTACTGCTTGGAATAATTTTACATTTCTCTCGCCCCCACTAAATTCAAATTAATTTTCATATCTGCTTCTTTGAAAGTTTTACGAAATTACTTTAATACACATTAGGTATCAGGTGCATGTATTTTTTTTTCTTTTGATCTAATAATCATTGAAGATTAAAGAAGTGACAGCAAATGGTAACATAGGTGTGAATTTATTTCTGGAGTGTGTGTGAGGGTACCTACACATGTATGAAATGCAGCTTATTATCTAAACCTGGCAGGGGGAGCTATTACACTTCAGTAACATTTGTGAGCCCAACTTGCTGAGAATGCAAGCCAGATAGTTTCCTACTCCTTTGAAAAACTAAAAGAGATGGTATAATCAAGGCAGACAGTACCTAAATATACTTTTCTTACCACATACATCTTCCCTTTGTGTCCTTAAAGGAATCTTGCTCTCTCTGAATGGAAATTCTCATTTAATTTCCAGTCTTGTGGTTCAGCAAAATTAGAAATGTGCTTTCCCAGGGTTGGTTAGATGCATATGTGGCCTCAGAGCAGCAGGTAAAATCCCCTCTGTAATCTAGTCTGTACATTGCCTGCTTTATTTCATTTGGAATAAACAGCTATAAAAATCATAAAGTATTTGGAATATTTTGTTATGTGCCAGGATGTAGATGAAAAATAAAAAATTAAAGCTAATTGGTAAACACTCTGTTTTTTCCAAACATTGGGAAAGTTTGAATTTTGGGAGCTAGAACTGCACTGATAGTAGTCCCTTGAATGGGAATATTTTGGAGGAAAATTTTGCAGGGTGGATCACATTTAGCACACAACATTCATTCATGCAGGAATTGGTGCTGAACTCCTCACAAAGATGGAAACCCAGCACAGCTTCAGTGGTGCCATATGTTTTTTGTGAGAGTGAGTGAAAGTCACAGACTGCAAAATCAGACAAACATTTAGAATTTGTATCCTTGACTTCTGTTTCTCCTGTTTTAAAGCTTTTGTGTTAAAGAGGGATTCAAACAACACCAGAAATGAGAAGTGTTTGCTGGGTAGGGGGAGGAATGGGAGAATTCACTCTTCCTCACTCTGGATTCATAACAACCAATACTATTCTGGTTCAGATTTTCTTCCAGGAAAGCTCCATGCAAAACAGAAAATATATGAAGATGCTGTTTGTTCTTCTTTCCACTGGCCATCTCCATTCTTTGATTTCAGTAATTTTATTTTTTCGTTGTTATTTACTAGCCAATCCCAGCAAAATTAACAATGACAGCAAACTTTGCCTTGTGGCTGCTCACCAATATTATTTTCTTGCCTATAAATCATATTGTTTATGAGCAGCACCAGCTCAGAGTGCCTACCAAATGACAGCCAAATTTTTTTCCTCTTCCTCTCAAGCTGCTTAAGTTTAGAAAAGTGACTGTTTTAGTCCCTGTTTAGACTGCTTAGAGGTGGGAGTGGATTGAAGTTTCCAGAATGAAAACTGAACCAACTGGACACAACTTGTACAGTCCTCTTGGGGCAGGACATGGAAAGGACAGAACTGGAAAGATTTCTCCCATCCAAGGGTGTCTTCACAACCTTTCAGGCTACAGAAACATCCTGCCTCTCACATGCATCTCACCTGGCAAGAAAAATCCTGATATTGGAGCAAACCCTGGGGCAAATATGGGGTTGAGGTAATTTTTTTTTTCATTCACTTTCTCCATCTTTTTTTGCCCAAAGAGTTCAACACGAATTTTGTCTGCCTGTTTTTTACATCAGCACAAGCAAACAGCTTTCCAAAAATCTTAACAGCAGACAGCTGGAGCCCAAACACCTGCACAGGAGTTACTAACAGCATTTTCACCCTGTGCTTTCTGCTCCAGAGCACCAAAAAGCACTTCCTGAAACTTGAAAAAGTTACTTTTATTTTAGAAGAAAGCAGAGATCAACACCTAATCCCTTGACCACAGGTGCCAGGACTTTAAGAAGAACAACAAATATCACAACAGTCCCAGAGAAAACAGCAGTGAGAGCTGGCATTGGTGCTGTTGGAAATTTGAATTTGTGAACAAAGTTCAGGCTAGCTATTGGTTTCAGTCTCATTTCGCATTCAGGGCAGTGTTGATTTTTGAGTACTTCTGTGGGGTGACCTAAATCATTTTTATTCCACTAGTCAGGATGATTTTACCTTTGATTCAGGCTGTAAGCTTTGTGCATCTGTACTCAGTTCAGTTTGGTTCCCTAAGACTCAGGCAAGAGATTGGCATTCTCCAGATATCACAATAATCATTTGTATAAACACAGAAAAATCTGTGTGGTGCTCCAGGATGGCTGTACAAAGCAGAAAACCTGACTGCAAATTTGCATTCGGGTGAGACACACACATTTTGGACTTGGTGCTGCTCAGCTTTCCAACAACTCTGATTTAAAATAAAGTTGGGCCTGTGTTAATAATGCTGGACCAGGGATCAGGAGAATTTGATGTTACTACCAGTTCTATACTGGCCCAAGAAACAAACATGTAGAGGTAATTTTATTCCCTTGTACCCTCTTTCTAGTCCAATTTTACTAGTTTAAAATGTAAATTAGAGATCATTGCTGACTCCAAGACAAGGATATGTCTGTGGAGCTAAACCTGATAAACACAGGGAATTAAGATGTGGTTGTGCAAGTGAAGCATTTGTACAAAATGGTACCAAATATGCCCATTTGAATTTGGGAATTCCAAGCCTAATTGACAGATAGATATTTTACTGTAAGTCTATTGACCTTTTTTATTCTTGTAAAGAATAATAATAATAGTGGCCTGTTGGTGTTGTTTGGGTGAAGATCCTGCACGTTGGGGATCCTTTGAATTAAAAGTTGACTTAAAAAACATGATCAAAATTGATTCCTGTTGAATATGGAGGCTGTGGATGTGGGTTTTCTACACAGGGTCCCTGTCGAGCATGTTACCATAAAGCACAAAATGTTGTTGACTGGGAAATTATCTAAAACAAAAAGCAAGGCTGTCAATAGAAAAGCCCAACAGTTTCTGTCACTTCATGCAGAGAACTAACAGCTTCTTAAAAAGGCTTTTTTTGTTTTGTTTTTTTTTTTTTAGGTGTGAGTATTTCTCTGACCCACCCCAATTTGAGGCTAACCCTTAAATATGGATCAGGTGGGCAGCTGTACCTTGAGCACCTCCTCAGCAGAGGAGCTGTTGGTTGCTGTGCTCTCCTCACTCTTGTGAGTACCCCAATTTTTTTATATTTCAGCTTTTGTATATCTAATGGTGACTATATTCTCTCAAAAAGGAAAATATATAAAGTCAAATTTTCAAGGATTGGGTTGATTTTGAAGTGCAAGGCCTTTTGAAAGGCATTTGTGGGAGAGGACAGTTTCCTTTTGTGATGCTCATGTTGGGATGAAAAATTATGTTGAGGCTTTGTGGGACAGCTGCTAAGACTGAGAGTTGTTTGAGACTAAGAAAAGAGGAAATAATGAGCAAAAAGTGGCATGAGTTCAAAAAAGGGTAATAGTTTGTTTGCTGGGGATGAGGATCGTGGTGTCACATTGAATTGACTCAAGGAAAGAGAAAAGAACGAAAGGAAAGAAAGAAAATCCATGTGCTGAGAGTAGAGTCCCTTCCCAGGGCAGAACATGGTTTATGTTCAGTACCTCCAGCACCTGAAGTCTGAAGATCTGGATTTTTCTAACAGTAAAAGAAGCAACTGTAATATTCAGAAGTTATTATGATGGCAGCAGGATTGCAGGGGAGGAAAACTCAAGACAGCTTTCTGGAAGTACCAGTAGGTTTTTACAGACAGAATCACCACCTTTGTCCCTTTCTTTTTTTGAATTTGTTGGCAGTTTCTTTGTTAGGGTATCCTCTCACTTGAGGTCTCTCTGCTAATAGCACAGAAATCAGGGTTTTTTGGGAAGGAGTGTCAGCAGCTCCAGATGTTTAGCTAATTCTTGTCCTAAACTGTTCTGTGCTGTTGCAGTGTGCCCTGTAAGGTGCACCACAGTCCCCTGAGTGACAATTGCATTGCACTGATGATTACCCACGTGCCTGGGACATCTGGGTCTTGTGCTTGGATTTATGTGCCAAAATAAATCTTCCTGCATCTTTATTACTTTGTCAAAAGTACCTCTAATCAATCTTCTGAGCAATCATGACAAACCTTAAGTATCCTACTTTTTAATTTATTTATTTTTTTTTAAAGTGAGGTCCCAAATTTAAAATTGATTCCTTTTGATAGGGAACCTTCCTACCTTGCAGGAAGGTTAATGATTAGACTGGGATGACCACAGTGTTTGAGAATCAATAGTAACTCATTTACTATTATTAGCAATAAGGAACTTGCTGTTCCAGAAAAAGAGATGCTCAGCTGCGCATTTTAGCATCACTGCCTCATGTATGAGGGCCCCAAAGTATGGGATGTGAAAGTAAAGTGTGTTTGATTGATGAGGACTGGGTCGAGTTCATCTGATGGCTCTCAAAGCTACAATCTCACTATTATCTCCTGATTAATGTCAGGCATCAAATTCACAGCAGCTAACGATGACTGTCCATGCCAGGCTTTATCTGTGCTGTGAGATGTGGGTCTCATTTAGGTTGTATCAGTCTGCAGTGAGAATTACTGGATCATTTTAGCAGCTCTTTGTGGATATCCTGAGTGGGATGTCTCAAAGTTATGCACCCAAGTTTGAGTCAGTCACCTCAGGCTCCCTTAATGCTCCCAGAAACACAATAAATATCTCCAGAGTGGGATTTTTCTCATCTGTTTTAGCCACCCCCATCTCAGAATAAGATAAATTGCTCTCTGGAGATGCCAGTTTCTCTCTGCTGATAATAAACAGGGATGAGGGTACCTGCCTCAGAGCCTGGGCAGATGGTGACTAAATTAGAGCAAATGAATCACACCTTTGCTATCATTCATGAGGAGTAAAACAGGATTAGCCTCTTCCTTTGTGTGGCAGGGGGGAAGGAGGGGAAGCAAGAACAGGTAATTAACTGAGCTCCATGTACAGTGAGAGGGCTTCAGTGCTGGCAAATAAAAAGGTTTATTTCACTAGTGTGGGTAAGATTTTTAGATCAGCACTAGCCCAATCAGAAGATGGAAAGTAATAATTAAAGGCTGAAAAGGTAACAAAAGGAAGGGTCTTGCCCAAACACTTCATTTTCCTCCCAAAGCACCCATCAGTCATGTGTGAAGGGAGCCCCTTCAGCTCTGATAACCAAAATTGATGATTATGATTTTTTTTTACTTATCTGTTGTTCTTTTCACAAAACTTTTAAACCTCTTTGGAGATGGGGCTGAATATTTTTGTCCTCAATATATAGAGGGTAAAACCGAGGCATGGTGTGGCTATCATGTGTCAGAGATTAGATTATATGATTGATCAATACTGAAGCTGAAATGGCAGCTCAAACATTTTAATCCCTGTCATTTATTAGACCAACTCGTGCTGCTTTTATCCTTCCTCTCTCTACATTGTCAAATGCATAACGCGAACTTGCTCCTGTGGTTTTTTAAAAATAGTATTTTGGAATGGTTTCTAAACTTTCTGTTTGGGTTTTGGTTTTTGGTTTTTTTTTTTTTTTTTTGAAGGCCATGAAACAAATTCAGCTTTAATTATCATAGGAGCTGCTTGAGAAGACAATCTAAGTTTAATCAGCTCTGTACAGAGAAAGCAATGTGGAACTGCTCTGAAGTGAAGCTATGTTGTGTACAGGGAGAAAAAGTTACAGAAAAAAAATATACTTGGGTTATTTTATTTGCTGTTTCCTTTAAAAACCAAACCATCTAGTCACATTTTAGCAATATGAGTTCCAAGATGCATCTGGGTGTCCTTTTGTGCTCGTATTGCAAACAGGAGACATTGATAAGTGTTATTCCTAGAGCTGATGGGAGAGACCACATCAAGACAAGGGTGCAACCCCCTGAATTTGTTGTGCAGCTTGTTCTAGCACTTGCATTGTGCTGGGGCTCTAGGAAAGCCCCCAAAGGTGCATCCACCAATAGTTCAGCATTCAGTGATGAAATGTGTTAGAGACATGAAATATTGAGTTTTACTGCAAAATGTAAATGTAATCAGAAGGGTGAGGACATTTTACAATTAAATTAAAGAACTGAAAGCACTGCTGCCTCAAACAAAGTCATTTCATTTCAAGCCCTAAATACAAAATTTTGTAAGTCTGCCTGAAATTTTGAAGGGAAGTCTGTCTGAAGTGACACCTGGTGAGTGTTTCAGGGAAGCAGGATGTTTCTGTGGTTTTATTTCAGCACAGCAGAAATAAAAATGAATGAAATAGAATCCACTTTTAGTTCTCATTTTAAAATGCCATGAAATGTGACAGACCCAGCTCCTGGACAGGGGCCTGGGCAGCAGAGCTCCATGAAGGGCTGTGAAATGACTCCTGCAGAGCACCAGTGACTTTAATTGCATGTACTACAGAAATTCCACTGCACCATGGCAAGGGCACCAGAAATCCAGGGCACCACAGGACAAGCCCTCATGCTCTGGGCTAATATGGGGACAGTCTGTGCTCTTGCTGAGATGTTTTTAAGGAATAGGTGTCAAACCAAGTAGGGTTTTCTTTAAATCAGGACTATTTCTATTTTTTTACAGCTCTTGAGGTCCTTGTTGAGTTGCTTTCTAAGCCAATGAGCTGATTATCCCCAAATTCATTAGCAGGAGCAGCATTTTGTGTTGATTCCATGAGATCCTTACTCCATTTCCACTCCTGTTGAAAATTAAATATGCTCAATGTTTTTTTTAAAAAAGATTAAGCCCTTTATTTTATTATTTTCTATTTTATTTTTAGTAGGCATTATCTTCATAGAGAGAATTCTTAAAAACATCATAGTTTCCCTTGTGATAGTGAGGAAAACTTTTTTAAAGAGTTTGATTTTCATTCTAAATTAAACATCAAAATGAGGAAAAAAAGGATCATGTTTTTATTTTTTTAAATAGACAGATGAAAGATTTTGTTATTAATAATTGACATGAAAGCCTTTCGTCTTGAACACTGGTGTATGTAAACCTCAATAAAATCCTAAAAGTGCTTTTGTAGAACAAGAACAGTCACAAAAATCTGAATAAAGCCACCTTTTCAAAGAACATGATGAGAAAGGGGAAAACTCTTAGATGTGCAGAGCAACACATTTTACATTCATGCCCTAGTTATTAGGAAGCTTTGAAGTATTCACTGTTATTGAATACAGTGTGTACTGTAATTCACTTGGTGCCTTCATGTGGAGCTGAAAAGTTCTAGCCAAAGAGCTTGGGCTGTTTTGTGAGCATGAGAATCTGGATGGGAGGGGAAAAATGGTGTTCCAGTCTAAATCTCACGTAGTGCTGAAGGTCTGACCTTGGGAATTTCATAGCAAAGCTTATGTGAAACTAAAATAATAGACAGTTGGAGAAGGGTGGGTCAGGAAAACAGATTTTTTTGTGTTGTTTTTGGATTGTGTTTTTAGGTCTTTGATGCAAAGGATAATATGAAAACAGTTTATGGTGTTAAACTAGAAGATGGTATAAATGGAAGACTGTCTGTCTACAGAGCAAACCAAAATTGTCTTCTAATCCAGCAAAATTCCTTTGAAACAAAATGAGTTACCTGCACTTGGGGCAATTTTATGGGCAGGTTTCAGGCCATAAATCAGGACTGCCTTAACTCAGTAAGACACAAAACAGGTGCACCTCTGGATTTCTTGATTAGTTGTTCCCATCTCCTTGGGAAGTAGGGATGCTGCATTATCACATTTGAGAAAGCAACAGTAAAAAACTCATTACTGGCCCCACCCTGCTGTTTCTCTTGTGTCCATCTCTGAAATTATCCCCTGGAGCCTGGGCACCATTGAGTAGCTGTCCATTAATAGATCATTTCTTGGTGCTGGGGTCTGTCCCCAGCTTGCTCCTTCAAGCCTGTTCCACACTGTGCCCTAAAACATCCCAGATACGATCAGCTTCAGGAGCTGGCAGCAGCATTTGCTGCTCTGCCTCTCTTCCTCTCTATCTGTGCACAAACCCTCTCCCTGCCAGGTGTTTCCAGTGCTTGCCAGCACAGGATTGATGTGCTCATGTGTTTGTGTGGATGCACTTTCTGCTGGGCTGAGATTATTGCATTTATTTTTTCACTGAGTAAATGTCACGCTGTTGATTCTTGCTCGATTCCAACTGGTGCCCCCAAGTAGAAATGTGTGCAGCCCACAACGAACCCTGTGGACCTTCTGGGCAGCCTGGTGTCTGTTTTACTGCTTTTCTATCCTCCAAATTGCTTATGATTTATTTAATATGGGTGTATGTGCAATGCTCTGTAAGCAGTGTCTGTGGAAGGGAGCCTAATGGAGCAACCATTTGTCTTCAGAGGACCTGCAAGGAGAAATAGTTTAACCTGCAATGGGAAGAGTTATCCTAAATATAAATGGCCATTCAGTAGGCTTGTGCTGTTCCTAACCTTCCCAAAAACAGTCTTCCATTTCCTCTCATTCCTCAGAGAGACCACAAAATTCCCTTTCCCACAAATTCTTTGTCTCAAGCAGTGTAGGAAAAAAAAAGCTTTTTTTTTTTTTCATTCCACTCTGTCTCTGCCCTTGGACAAGACAGGAGGATTGGGTCACAGTCACTTTTACCAGAATCCATGTTTGAGCCCCTGTAGTACAAATGGCCACACAATGTTCCTCCACTCTGGGATTGCCCTAATTTATTCAAAATAATGAACAGACAGCTCAGTTTTAGGGTGCAGGAACAGATTATTTCCTTCAGTAATCGGTTTATAACTGGATTCTCGTAGACATAATAAAATAGCTTTTTGGTAATTTCCTAGTTATTTCCCTAGTTATCCATAGTCATTTCTCAAGCAATGCCTTTGATTTGTTGCAAGCCTGGAGGGAAAGAAACTGACCCTCCAGCTTTGGCAATTATTTATCCTGGGAAACCGAGATACTTTTTTTTATTTCCCTTCACTGTGGTCTTAATTATATTAAGCAAAATGAAACATGTATTTTTAAAGCCATTTGAATGATTGTGATAAGTAACTGAAGCAACCATAATTCTTTCTAAGAGCATTGTGATTTCTAGAAGGTTTGCTAGACCCAAAGCATAGGGAGTAACTGAATGCTCCCACAATATTTCTATAAAGGTATTTTATCAGAAAAGCAAAAAAAACCTTCTTTAGTGTACCTTGCTCTACCTTGGGAGCTGGAGTTTGCTACTTAGGTTCTCAGGGAGCACTCAAGTGGGAAGAAATTTAAGAGGAGGAGATTTTTTTTTAAAACTTCACTCCAAATTCTTTATTTAGATGTTGAGTGCACACGGGCATAACACAATTTTTTATCAGTGAACTTCTGGCACTTCAATGGGCTGATCCTACAGCGCTGACACAAAAGTTGGAAACACCTTTATCCTTCTGGGTTTTTTTTTAACTATTTATTTTGATTGAAGGGCTTTTCTAGGCAACTCAGTCCCTTCACAGTAATAGAGCAGAGCCAATCAACTCCCTGCATATGCACACCTGAGCACATAAGGAGTGATAGAGTGGGACAAAAAACCAAAATTTCAGATGGGGGAGGTTGTCTGTGCCTTTCCTTAGAATGAGCTCCCAAACAACCCCATGAGTTATTTCTAGTACAATTAGAACAAACAGCTCTTGCCTTCTTTAATAAAGATAAATCTGCTAGGTGAGATTTCAGGAAAAAAAAAAAGCATCAACACTCATTTGATCATTGTCAAACACAGTTTTAACTTGTGGCAGAGTGTGCCAAAAGAAGAAAACTTGGGTGGATGGCTTTCTATATCTAGAAGAGGTAATCAATTCTAATGAGTAGGTGGCTACTTTGCATCTCTTTTTTTTTTTTCCTCTTTTGTAGATTATCTGTGCCTTCCAGATGGTAAATATTTTTAGTTCCTATTTTTGTCCTTATTTCAAAAGAGATTTGGAGATCTCAGAGGAAGCATGTTCATTTTCCATTATGCCAGTTTAAAGCCTCTAATGAAGTTTGAGAGCAGGATTTGGCCCATAAAACATATTTTTGTCTATGATACATATTGCACAACCCCCCAAGGAGCTGCAACAAATGCACTTATTGAACTACTGTAACACTAAAATATGCTGCTGGGCCCTTTGGTTTTTTTCTATACTAGGGGGTTTCTGAGAATTGTTGTTTACATCAGCACTTGTACAAATGGGAAACCAAATCATTAATTTATAAAATGGCATCTGGAAGTCTTAATTTCTGATTGATCTAGCTCCCTCTGGATTTTCCATGTCATCCAGCACCATGGCTTTTGAGCATAATGCAGCTTAAGTAGGTTAATATTCCATGAATCAGAGAGCCTTTCAGGGAGGTTTCCACCCTGAAAAATTCTTCACTTCGACTGAAGAATCAAAATTATTTCTTCTTAGCTTTCAAGCATATCTAAAAAAAAAAAAATAAAATAAAAAAACAAAATTTGCCAGGTAAATTGGAGCAGTTCCTAAGGCTGGCTCAGGATGGATCTCCCTTTGCAGAGTGACTGCAGGGGATCACAAGCCAGTGGAGGAGGATCACAAGCTCAGAGACAAAGGCAGGGAAGGGGGTCTGGGCAGGCTGCCCATGCTGACCCCTTTTAATTCTGCACCCCACTTAACTGCCTTCCACTCCTTGTCTGCTCATGCCTTTGTTGGGTGAGGTCACAGCAGCATTTTTTCACTTTGCCACCACATCTGAGTTATTTTTTTATGTTGGGACTGTGTGTTTGAAGCCTGACTCCATTCCTGAGCTTTGGTGTGGGCTGTTGGCTGCTCCCAGATGCCCAGGCTGGTCCCAGGTGGAAGGCAGCAGGTGTCAGCCTCTCTGAGCTGGGAGTTTCACAAGCTGAGTGGTAGAGGCAGTCATGGACCCCTCTTCTTAAGGAAAATCACCTGCCAGCAGTGTTTGCTGTCCTCAGCAGCACTCAGGAGGATGAGCAGCACCCCACACTTGTGCCATGCTCCTGAGCAGCCCTGGGTGATCTTCCCTGGGTGTGAAGTGACATGGGCAGTCAGGGGGGACAGCTGAGCCCCTGCAGCTCTGGGATCTGCCCAGGAGGCTGGAGCAGCCAGCAGGGCTCAGAGCAGTGGCAGTGCCCCTCTCCTCCCTCTTCCAGCAGGGCAAGTGCTGGTCCTCGTTGGATGGGGCTGTGTCCTGCCAGGAGCTGGGCTGGGATTCACTTGATTCAGTCCTCCTTGGAGGGATGCAGAGGCTCTGAAACAGAGGATGTGGTAACCCAAAAATAGGAGATAAATTCAGGCAAGCCAAGGTGCAGGTGCAGGCTGCTCTGGGCTAGTCTGCTCTGGTGCTCCCTCTCCTCACAGGCACACCTAATGTATTACATTTCTGTTTCAAAACCATCTTCTGATGAAGCCTTAACCTCTTTTCCCCTCTGGCATTTCCAAATAGGAGGGTTTTTTTCTTAATCTTAGCTGTATGACCTGGGACTGTGTACATTACATATCTTTTCTGTGACTGAAGTCCTCGAGGAGAGCAGTGCTCCATCTGCATCAGCAAACAGCACAGACTGTTCCCCCCAGAAAATCTGCTCCTGTCTCACCCTGTGTTCCAAGCTTTTGGACAATGAAAGCAGAGAGGAGCTCCTCCTAACCCCAGCCTGGTCCTGAGTGGCAAAAACCCCCCCAAGAACTGAGCTGACTCCTCAAATGCTTGCTTGCAGGGAGAGTTACTGCTCCAAAAAATATTCATGCAGTGTTTAGATCCTCCTGCATATTGACAGTGTTTTCTGAAATATGTGATTTTGGGAAACTTTAGCAGGCCTCTTTAGGGTATGTCAGGGTATTGAATGAAAATGAAGCTTGTTGCAGGGTCAGCCATTGAAAAAGTGTTTTCAGACATCCCTCTGGCCTGGCACTTCGACCTGCCAGCCCTGCTGACTGTTGTATCTGTGTAGTAGTAGCTAACTATGCAATCCTAACCCTCATCCCCTCCCTCTTAACTAGGAATGCCATGTGTAACAAAAATCCAGTGCTTTTCTCAATGCCAAATAGATTAAATCTGCTGTCTCCCTTGTCTAGAAAGTGGTATCAAAGGAGGATGTCAAGTTTGTCAACTCCTACCTTTAGCAAACCTGTGTTGCATTTTATCTTACTCTCTATTTGTGTCACTATGTTCTTATTTTGCAATTCTCTTGTCAACATTTTCCACTGTGGATTTCTTTCCTGAAGCTCTCTGTGCTAGTCAGGTCAGCTGGTAAACTGAGAGAAAAGAGCTGCTCACTTCTTCCCCAGGCTTTAAATGCAGGTGATGCCAGAGTGGCTAATGGGGGAGAAATAATTTGTGACTTCCTGTCCTGTTATTTTTACATAACACTTCTGCAGACATTAGCTGGTGTTTTAACAGGAGTGCATCTAGCTCATTTGTTCTTCTCCTGCTTCAGCTCTCTATAAGTTTACCACTTTTTTCTCTTTTTGCTATCCCACCTTTGCCAACAGGTTTTTATCAAAAACCAAAATTTAGTTTGAGAGCTCCCTACAGGTTTGGGGTTTTTTTTCCAGTTTTTGCTCCTTCTTTACAGAGCAGCAGCTTTTCCTTTTGGCTCATATAAGTGAAGACTCATTTATGATTTATTTTCATTACTTTGCAGCCTGTTGGACTCAGGTTGTTCTCACTTAATCCCCACTGTCAGCTATGAACACAGCCTTCTTTCCAATAAATACCACCTTCTTCTCCTTGAAAGCTTTGTTTCCTTCTGGTACCCTTAAAACACTGCTGCCAATCCTGTTGTGCTCTGAGCTCTTCCCTGTAATTCTTCCCTTGTGCAAAACACTAATTCTGTTAAATTTGTGTGCTTTTGGGGCTACAGGTAGAGAAAGTTTATGCACTCTGTAATTTCTTACCTTTTCAGTCCAGATTTTGTTTACTAGCTCAACCTTCTCAATCTTTTGAAACCAGAAACCTTAATTATGCATCAGGGAGGGAGGAGTGTTTGCTTCTTCCATTCAATGTATGTTTAATTAGTTTATTATCACTCAAGCCACACTTATTTCCCAAATTATTTTGTAACTTATTTTAAAAAAAAGTATAAATAGCATCACCTGCTGTTAGTTTTAGGGATTTTCTGACTCTCCAATATCTTCTGGAACTTTCTGTAATTAGCCCAGCTTATTAAGTTAATCAGCACTATAATTTTGTATCTTTTAAGGAAAACTGGGAGATGCAGCAGACCCTCAGAACCAACTGTTTTTTCTATCCCCCTGCTCAGTGTTTTTATGACCTGGAATAATTTGTTGTTACTGGAGCAAATGTGCATAGATGCATCCACAGGAAGCAAAAATATAAAACAAGTTTTTCTGCCTTTAGGAACAAATTCTATTTAAAGCTTTCCTAAGTTTGAGGCCTGCAAAGTGGACCTAACAGGGGACAAATCTTCAGGCTTGTTGAAAAGCTAAAAAACTATTTTAATTTTATCACCTGATGAGGAAAACAAAGGCCAGTTGGATTCTTTGATATTTGCAGCAGTCTGCACAATAAGATGGTAAAAAAAGACCTTTGAAAAATTATACATGTACATAATAAAGTGTATTTCATCAGCTCTATCAAGGGTTCAAGACTTGTTGAGCAAGATAATTTATCGTGCTTTAAACAACATGTCAAGTAATTGTTAAAAACAAAACAGCTGAGTTTCCCAAAGAAGCCCAGAAAGAAGTGAAATGCAGACCCCAGGTGCCTAAGCCTGTGTTCTAGAACCAGAGATTTGGCACCTTTGTGTGCTCCATGGGCTCTTCTGATTTTCATTTGCACCTCAAAGAGGCACTGACACTCCTCTGCAAAAGAGAGTGATCATTCAGCTCAGATTCAGACAATCAGCCTTTTTTTTATTTTTCTTGAACTGTTGAAGAGGGATACAAAGAAACCAGAAAAGTGTGTTGGAAAAAAGCAAACAAGCATAAGGTATAGCTATTTATACTGATTGTTTTTAATCTTTTTGTTTTTTAATTGCATAAAAACGCAGCAAGCTAAGAAAAATATGGTGGGGAGTTATTGTGTTGGCAGTGGTATGTGTTATTTTCTAAAACAAACAATTTAAAGGCCCATTAAACAAACATCTCTCACTCTTGACATGAGATCACAGCGCTGCTATCTGCTTTTTAAAGTCTGATTTACAACAGAAGGTGCAGGGTGGAATAAAAATCTGTGAGAAGATTCTGATTAGGGCGGTTGTAAACATCTCCCCTGCCAAGAGGTTTTTTATCTCTAGGTAATGGGCAGAGCCACATTGTCTGGATGTCCTTTCAACAGCATTATTCTGTTCTGACCAGCCTCTAGCTGGAAATCCAGATTTGTTGCATTGTTTTACAGTGATTACTGTGTGAATAACTCTTGATTCAGGTTTGCTCTTACAGATAATATTGGCAATGATCTTATTTCTGTGATGCTGTAGGAAATAAATGGAAAATATATACACACACACTTATTCTCTCCATTTATCTGTGACCCAGCTGATGGGTGAGAACAGCACTGTAGCTGCTAAGGAGTGGCAGGAATGTATTTGTGAGCCTGGAATAAACTAACATTCAGTGATGCTGATTTTCTTTTTCCCTGAGAAAAAGGAATAAAAAGATCATTACAACAGTTTGTTATCAATTGTTCTGCAGATAACCTCTGATTAAAAGTGTCAAGCACTGAAAGTCATCACAGGCCAGGCCAGGAGAGGCCCTTGGGGTGTGGAACCGGATGATTTGAAGGGTATGAAACATGGATAGCTACAAAAATCCCCCCTAAAATCTTCACTTGCACACCTGGACACAGCTGTGCCCTGCAGGAAGGCACAGCATCCTCGGGGGGTCCTGCTGGCTCAAGGGGAAGCCAAAACCATCTCAGCACTCCAGAAGCTCAAGGATGAAAAGCAGGCATGGTTTAAGGATTGCTTTCCTCGCCCACCCCAAGGCTGGGCAGGCTCTGGGCTCCCCATCTTTGCACTGAAGGTGAAGCCCAGACATTGCTGGGTTGGAAGCCTGAACTTGCTCGACTGTTGGCTTTGGTAAAACCAGATTTGGGAGCTCTGAGATGTTCTGGAAATTGCTGTGCCCTGCAGGGTGAGCACAGAGAGGTGCCTGTGTACAATGTAAATAGACCTGGAAAGTCAGGCTTGGCTTTGCCCAGCCTGGCAGAGCTGGAACCTTGCTTTTGAATGTTCTGATCCCTCTTGGAGCTGCTGTGAGAATCCTGGCCTGGGCAGGAGGAGCCAGCTCCCACTTCCCCAGGTGTCAGGGGGCTGCCCAAGCACTAGAAAAACCCCAAATCCCTGTAAAGCTTTATTTATTGAGAGCAGGTAGCTATGCAAAGTGCTGCAAGACATTAAGACAATTAGTTGATTTGTTTAAAAAGGTGGGGAAGAGAGGCTGGCCACAGTCACTGGGAGCTGTCAGCAGTCATGAGCAGAGAAATCCAACAGTGAGATTCCCTCACCCTGCTGCAGCTTCAACAAATTTGTCTTGGTGCCCTCCTGGTTGAGGAAACCATCCCTGCAGCAGAGCCCAGGCAGAGGCAAGGAGATATCCCACATTAATTCCTAGATATTCCTCATTAATGCCTAGATATCCACATTGGCTTTGCATCTCATTGAATGGGGAGAGTTGCTGTGCTTCTTTAGGTTAGAAAATGTTTGTTTGTAGAAGCAGGTCCTCATCAAGGTCACCACCACAAAAGATGGAGGGGATTTCTTAATTTGGAGCATGCAGTAAAAATCCTGCCCCAAGACTTCTTCCCTTTTTTATTCTTCCCGTTTTCTGACTTCAGAGGGTCTGGCAGTTGCTAGCTGATCAATAAACAATGTCATTTTTAGCACCCCTTTCTTGTGAGGTAATGCCAGCATGCAGAGTCCTGACCTGCCCATCACAGTATGGAGTGCTCCACCCTCCACCTCTAAGGTGGAAGTTAAAAAATTCAACCCCCATCTTCATATGAGCAAAAATTAATTCAACCCCCATCTTCATACAAGCAAAAATTCAACCCCCATCTTCGTACTCTTGCAGCTGTTGGGCTCTGTGTAGAAACAAATAAATTAATCTATGCCCTTTTTCCTTTAATTCAGGAAACCTCTGTACCAGGAATTATAGATGTACCCTACAAGAATATTTAAAGCTTATGTCAGAGGCAGAGCCTGTTCATGGTGGTCTAAATTTAACCATTAAGGCAGTTTGGATTGTTAAAAAATTGTTAACAAATACTTGCCTTAATGTTTTCTTCTTTCCTGATTTTTTTTTTCCCAGCCACAAATTTCAATATCACTGTTCTAGTCAGAATCACACAAGATTTTAGGCCAATACTTATTTTCAGTTGCTGTAGGATTACAGTGTAAATTATCTAGGTTATGGTGTTCTTTCCCCTTGTGCTTTTGGCCAGCCCAGTCCTTTCTCTAGTGTTACAACTTCTGCTCTTTTCTTGCCTTGTTGTAAATCAATATAACTCAAGGGAAAGAACTTCTTCCCATCTCTCATTCTAGGATGTCTTCCTGTCAGGAGTTCATATCCAATATTTATCTTCAGTGCACTTGTCTTAATGTGATCCCATTACTTACAGAGATAAGCCAAGCAGTCATTTTCAATTTATTATTATTAGGAATGGGAGAATTTCAGTGATATTAGTAATTCCACTCCTAGTTCAGGACTTGGCTGTGCTGGAAATTATGCAACCACCCTCAATGCAGTCCTCTAATATTAATGTTCCTAAAAAGAGCTTGAGTCCTTATAAAGAAAAGGATGTTGAATTTTGCTACTGGCAGAGCAGGGGGACAGCAGAGGGGAAAAAAATTATTGTTCAGATTGTTTATAAGGAACTTATTAGGATTGGTACAGTAAAAAGGGTTAGCTGAGCAGCCAGGTAATGATAATTTCTTCTAATCTCAAAGAAAAGGAAAACTTGAGGGGTTTAGATAGATATTATTTTCCCCCCTTTTTTAGGATTTTTGGAGGATTTTGGATTTGGTTTTTTTTTGTTTTGTTTTTTTTTTTGGAGGGGGTGGTTTTGTGGCATTTTTTTTTGGGGGGTTTTATTGATTTGGTTTTTTGGGATTTTTAAGGGGTTTTGGTTGGTTGGTTTTGGGAGTTTTTTGGGGTTTTTTTTTTTTTTTTTTTTTTTTTCATTTTGTTTGGGTTTGGTCATTATTTTTTGAGTTTTGCAGCTTTTCCCCCATTTTACAAAGAATTTCCTAAATCTGAAGGGTACAAATAATTCTTCCCATCAAAAGTAAGAGACCCATGGCAGTACAGGGTAGCATACAAGGGCTAGGTTCTCATGCTGATAAATTTTGCTCCTTCCTAGCTCTGTATCCCCTCAGGCTCTACAAAACCAAGGTCCCTGTTTCTGATGTGTTCATATCTGTGGGGATATTTGTTCTCTTCATCAAGCAAATGAAAAAAAATCGAAGTGGAAAGCAGTGTCCACTCATAGCTGTTGTGATTCATTATTTTATAAAGCCTCTTTAATTTTTTTTTAATTTGTTTGAGTGGAAAATTTTGCACCTGTATCAGAGACCCTTGGCCAGCCCCTGGATTTCAGTTCTTAATTTGATGAAATTGCCCCGAGGTCACATCTCTAACGAGGCTGCAGTGACTTTGGAGCAGTCATGCCACTCCTGAGGACGGCAGTAAGAATGCCTTGAAAAGTGGCTTAAACACACATTCACTTCTGATTTGAAAACCACTTCTGTCCTTTGAAAAATTGTGACTGGTGTGTCATGTTCTAACACAGTGTCAGCCCTTTATTCAAAGTAAGCATTACACAGGAGTGCTGTGTGATGACTTTCAGACAGCCAAATACCTTTTTTGCCTTTTTTCTGAGTTGCTTCAAATTGCCAGAGCTATTAACAAAGCAAAGAGAATGGTTATATTTTTATATTGGAGCATAATTATGCTACCAGCCAACTGTCTAACTTATCTTGCTGTCCCTGGTAGCTGACTATAAGAAAGATTCTTATCATTGGGAATATATTTGATTTAAACCCAGAATATGTAATAACCTCACTTAAGTTTTCTTCCTCGGTGCAGTTTTAATAGAAGTGGTGTGCTTCCAGATTTTTAATGGTTATTCATCTCAACATTACACCATTTTGAGTCACTAGATATTCCAATGTTTTTATTTAAACTTCTTTAAAAAACGGTGGGGGAAAAGCTTAACTTCTGAAAGTTAAGTGCTGACTTTGGATTTTAATAGATTTTAACCTAATTAATACATATGATATGAATTTAACAGCAATATAATTCACCTAAACAGACTTTGCTCATGATCTTTATCAAAGCAAGAGGTGACCATCCTCTGTATCTATATCCTGAGCTCTGCCTTGAGAACACAGTGATGAGTTTGAGGGATTTGAGAGCTGAGTGCCTCTGAAGAGTCTGTCCTGCTGCCTGACAATCTTTTTTTCAGTATGCTACATGTTAAGGGAAATAAGCTGAACAATCTGTAAAAAGTTCCTTTTATCACTTACACTTCACCACGTAAAGAACAGAACAAACAGTAAGACATGAAAATGGAAAATACAAGTTATGACATTTTTTTAACTGGTGTGTCTGAATTTTCTCTATCTGACTGCAGGATCAGACTTTTACACACTAACACAGGGAGAATGAAACTATCCCTGTGAGCTGATACCTGAGTGTGGGAAGCCAGTGTTCTGTGGGCAGCACCTCCTCAGATGTCCAGGTGATTTTTGTGAGCCTGGGACCAAAAGCTGATTGAATGATGCATCTCTTTGGTCTCTGTTTAGTTTCTGTGCCATGGGCTCCTCCACAGATTGTCTTCTCACTGCTCATCCAGTTTTCTCCTCCCAAGCTGCATCCTCCAGCAGCCCCATCCCCATGTGGCAGGAGATTGCTCTGATGTTGGTCCAGGGGCAGGTTTGATGAATTAATTAATGGTCCTGGTGTGATGAGCTAAGATGGGGGCCTGCAGCAAGAGTCAGGTTTTCTGACTATAGCTATCTTCAGTAGCTCTGGGTGAAAGCTGAGGAACCTCTTGCCTCTTCATCCCTCAAGGTACTGAAATCTATCAAGTAAGGACAGATTCTAAAGGCCATCATGCACATGTTCCAAAACCACTTCTGGGCTGCCTTTTAGCCGAAGGACATTTGCCTTCCTTGGTACTGCACCTGGGTTATTTCAGTTGCTTTATTTATTTCAATCTTTTTTAGTTCTCATACCAAAATGTACCAAAAGCAAGCAGAGCCAAGCTGTGATCCCCCTGCTGTCCCCAGTGAGGAGGAGAGCTCAGGGTCCCTGCTGGGGACAGGTGACAGTGGGGATGTCACCCCTTCAGCCTTGCCTGAAGTGTCCATGTACTTCCACATGGATCTGCTCAGGTGGCAGGAGAACACCTGAGGGTCTTTGCAAAATAAAGAGCCAGGGGTTTAAAAATTCTTTTTGGCCACGTTGCCTTTGACACAGGCACTTTTTGAAATCATTTCAGAGCCTTAGAAGGAAAATGAGGAGAATGGGAGGGAACTGTTTGATCTTTTCTGCATCCCAGTGTGCAGACTTATTTCGTGGGCTCCAGTCTTTATTGTACAGCTTTTTTTGTTTCTTGCCCTCATGGTGGAGGGTGAGAGGGTCTGGAGGAGAAAGGGTTGGCTGGTTGGTTTCTACTGCCCCTCTGTTGGCTTTGTAATCTATCACACACAAAATAAGAGAGGATCTTATTATAGAGAAAGCCTGGAGAGGGGAAGGAAAAAAAAAACCCACAGTATTTTCTTTGTTTGAAAACTGTAGCAGATGTCTGTGGCAATAAAAAGGCAATTATACTCGTATTATCATGAGAATTTCCAGCAGGAAATCTTGACAAACTCGAAGTTTACTTAACTGAGATAAATACAGTAGATAAATAGCAAACTGAATTCAGTTTACTCTTGTACACAGGTGTACTACACATTTCCTCAAGCCATGATTCACAGTCATAACCTTTCCTAATCACAGGCACAGCAAGATATGTCAGGAGTAGGAATGGGCTCATGTTAGAAAACACAGCTATAGATCCAAACTTCCTTCAAAGTTTTGGTTTATTTGGAGCTGATGAACAGGCTTGGATTCCTATCTGTACCTCTAAAGGGGAGGAACCAGAGGGCCCAATTTGTTTGGTTTTTTTTTTTCACTCTGGATATTTTGTGTTGCCATGAGGATGCAAGTTTTTGATTGAAAATATCTGTGGGGTATCCTCCGCTGCCACAGAGCCAATGGCACAGCTAAGAATTGATTTCTTCCCCCTCTTTTAGCAGCCTGGAAAGCAGCTGCTCTCTGAGGCTGCTCTGATTTATTCTGGGAGCAAGGTAGACCCTGGAAGCACTTAGAATCTGGGAGGCCCACAGATAGCATGCAGCTCAGAAACATAAATAAGGGGTAACACTCTGGGAATTTGGAGAGCTCTGCCCTTGGAGTGAGGATGCCAAACAGTACTTCAAGTGAAATACTCTCTTTGTTATTGTTTCCAGGCAGGCAAGCAAAAAAACAAACATGTAAAAGCCAGCTGTTTCTGTTTTACAAGTCACTTCAACTAGAAAATCACTAGAAAAGTCTGATAACATGCCACATTGATAACACACCACCTTCTTCTTTGTTGGATTAGTTCTTTTCACCCCAGTGAGATCCATTTGTATATCAAGGGTGGCCTTAGCTGGCAAAATCAAATTTGAATAAGTCTATTAAGGTTTTTTTTAATTTTTTTTTTTTAAATCAAAGAGCAGCTCAGAAATGTGTGTGCTGTTTGTCTGGTTGTGCTGCTCACTTGTATATCAGATTTAGCCTCTGCCTACACTAACAGCTGAAAATCTCTTGGTCTTTGTGATTGCTGCTAAATTACTGCACAGTAGTTTTATTATTAGAATTATGAGCTAATTACAATGGAAATTAAAAATTAACAGCACATGGATATCCAGTCTTCTTGGCTATCTTCTGGTAGATGATGAGGTGTTCAAAAAGCAAAAATCTTTATTATTAAAGCACAACAATAGATTGAAAACTGCATGTTAAACAAGCTCAGGCAACAAATATAGTTTAGAAAACTCACATTTATTTATTGGTACTGTCTGTGTAATAAGGACAGATAATAATTATATCTCACCTAATAAGTTGTAGACACTCATTCAGGTAGATCTGCAAAAACAAAGAACAAAACCAAAACAGACCTTAACAAGATTTGCCTCTTCTCAACTTGTATATCCTTGCTCCCATAGTTTTTCTTGGTGTCACAACAGAGCAGATGACAAATGCCAGTCCTGGGACTGGTGGTCAAAGTTCATTTGATTCCCACAAAAAGGGGAAGAGGTTCTTGAACTCACCATAAACTACATGGAAAGGAGAGAGAGCAGAGAGACACACAAATGGTGGCTTACTCTTTCTAAAAGAATGAACAATGGGCACTAGCCAGAAAAACAGCCAAAAACCCTAAAAAATATTGTGGTAAAAGCCAACATTTTTGATACTGAAGCAGGAAAACTCAAGGGCATTATCAATATTTGAATGGATAACTGTAGGCTCTGTATTATCAATATTTGAATGGATAACTGTAGGCT
The DNA here is from genome assembly GCF_963513975.1 of Fringilla coelebs. Taxonomy (NCBI): domain Eukaryota; kingdom Metazoa; phylum Chordata; class Aves; order Passeriformes; family Fringillidae; genus Fringilla; species Fringilla coelebs. Next base: position 70,346,505 of record NC_140033.1, read on the forward strand.
CTGTATCATGCTAAAAAATACAAAGAAACCCTAATAATAATAAAACAATGAAAACCATCAAATCAACCTTTCTTCAGCACCTGTTATCATGATTTGAGGAGTAAAATTCCATCTCCAATCTTCAATTAGTGTAATATGAAATAGGAATGGTACTTCAGGCCAGGCACCTGAGAACTCCCTCAAGGGACACCGATGTCCCCTGTGATGGGAGGACCTCAGCTGTGTCCCCATCCCTTCCTGGGACGTGCTGGTGTGTGTGGCAGCAGCCAAAGGAGTGATGGAATTTCATCCCTTGTGCACAGCTTTAAGGGAACAACCTTGGGAGCCTTGGGTCAGCTCCTTACCCGCAGCACAGGGAGATGCAGAGGTTTTGCTTCTCCTGGGCTCTGAGTTTGAGAGCCCCTGGCAATTCCCTGAGTTCCCAGAGTGACCCAGAGCAACCCTAAAGCTGCTCCAGAGCAGTTTAGTTCCCAGTCTAACCTAAAATTGCTCCAGAGCAGTTTGGCTGCCTGTGAGGTGCTACCACCACCTTGCAGAGCAGCGTGGTCCCGGCATCCCAACACCAGGCTTGGGAAGCAGCTGCTGTGGATTTATGGGATAACCACTGAGGGCTGGATTTATGGGATCTGTGCTCCACACAGACCAAAATGTGCTGCAGAATTTATGCCTGAACCCACCCAGTGTTGCAGCAATGAAGCATCCTCTGCCTGCTTTCCCAGCTCTGGAGCCCAGCGGTGCTCGTGGGATGGGTGCGCAGGTGCATTGCCTAAAGATCAAAGCATGGCCATAAAACATGGCCCTATATTTTTGCTGGCGTGAGGCAAAACAGAGGGAAAGCCAGGAAAATTGTCAGGGAACAGATTGTAAAAGCCTGTTTAATTTTGTTTGCTAGAGAAATAATGGGCACTAGCTAAAATCCTGCGAGTTGTAATTTCTAGTGCATTACTGCTAATTAGTAAATGTATTACAGCCTAATTTGATCTCTCAGAGAAGGCACTTTTAGGACTGAAATATATCTATGGAGTGATCAAATAAGGAGGATGCCATCATCAGGTTGGGTTTTTTCTTCCTTTTGCTGCTGAAGAACAATACTTGCATTTTATATCCATGGTTGCTGCCCTTTTCCTTAGACTTTTCCAATTTCTTCCCCTTTCAGAAAAAGTTCTCTGGTCTTCTTCTGCTGGGCCTAGCACTGTGAAAATAGCACATGCCTCTTTCACCATCATATTTTCTGGAAAAGTCTCTTTGCCCAGGATTTTTCTCCTGGGAAGCTGAGATGCCTCAGATAAAAATGAAAACAACAATTATCTGATTGCTTCTCCTGTGTTTTGCTGTTTTGGAATGTGGTTTGGAGATTATCCAACAGGATAACCATTGTTTCATGTGAATTGTTTTGACTTAATGACCAATCACTGTCAAGCCCTGTCAGGACTCTGAGGAGACAGTCATGAGTTTTCATTATTATCTTTTTAGCCTTCTGTAAGTATCCTTTCTTTAGTATAGCATTCTTTAATATAATATAGTCTCATAAAATAATAAATTAGCCTTTTAAGAACATGGAGTCAGATTCATCACTCCTGCCTTGATGGGGTCTCAGAAAATACAACAGCTACAACAGCTCTCTGCCAGGGAGTGCAATGGACAGTGCAGCAGGGAGAGAAGGAAATCTGAGCCACTGAGGAGGTGCACATTCCCAGTTTTATTGCACAGTACCAGCCATGCATTTTCCCCCACGGTTTGGGGACTTTTCTGAATGAAAATGACCAAGTCACTGTTTGTTCTTGCCTTCTTCCCATATTAATTGTCCCCTACAGCTGCCTCAGGGAAGTCACCCTCCACGCAAGTCAGATGTTTGTGTATTTTAATTTTTATCCCCACATCATTCCTGCTGTCTAATCCAGTGCTGTTAATGTGGTTTCACTGAGTGACTTCTCTACTTGAAAGTTTTTCAAGCCTCTTTTCTCCTGAATTGTGTAAGTAAAAGGCTTCCAAGGGAGAGAGATTGCTTTGGTGCTTTAAAAGATGATGGTTTTGATCAGGCAGCTGTTAAAGATGTTTTCCAGAGGCTCCATTTTTTGTGCTGCCTTTTGGTGGAGACAAACCCCTATCAATAAGTGCTATTTATGCTTTGAAAAACATGTTTTTCCTTGTTTCTGCCTTGACTGGTTCTATCTGCACTTAAAACATACAAATGCATGCAAGTTGGGACACAAACAGCCACAAGAAAAGCAAGAACTAAGAGCAAGAACAATTTATTATTGTGTATCTCTTTCACTAGGAGTAGATATTAGATAACCTTTTATTTGGGTTCCAAATATTTTTATTTCAGTTGGGCTACTCAAAAATGTGAGGTTACTGAAGGATGGAAGTTTTTGTGGGTTTGTATCTCTAGATGTGCTTTAATTCAGTTTTTCCTGTGTAGAACACTACTTAATTTTTTAAAGTGTGCTGCAAACTAACATATCATAAAAAAGAATTCTGCCTAATAGCATCATTCTTAATTAGTGTATTTTTTTTGTTTGCGTTTTTTAGTGCTATTGATTTATCTGCTAAAAGACTCCCTCTGATTTTAGACACAACTGAAATCAAATCCCTCAGGCTTTAACTGTGAAGCTGGAGAAGCTTATTAGGATTTTTAACATTCCAAGTTGCTTTCTGAACAGATTGCACCAGCTAGTTGATGAAACTTGAGCTAATTACTCTAATGTTGACAAATGCACTAGCACAAAAAAACTCACATATGAAAAAAATTAAAAATTGCACCTCTTCAGGAAATGCTAAGTAGATTCAGTGATTTGTGGGTGTAAGAGAGGGATGTTTTGCAGAGGTTTCTTTAGAAAGAGAAGAAAGAAAAGGAAAAAAAAGAAACAACAAAAAATACTACATATAAGCAAAATGAAAAATGCTTTTGCTTTTAGAAAATTGAAATAAATAAACTTGATAGTTGATAGGGTGAGAAACTGCTTTCACAGCCTTGCTGTGTTAGAGGTAGAGACTCTTCATCTGCAGCATCACACCCAGGAGAATTGGGTCACTGTGTTTGAGGGTAGCCAGTACCTCCTCAGGACTCTCCTCTGTGCAAAGTTAAATCCCCACGTGGAAAAAACTATATTAAAATCCAGAGAGGTCCACAAGCCCTGAAATATGAATTCATTCAGTTAGTAGTTCTCAATTTTTATTTTTTTAAAAATTTTTTCTTGTCTATGTAGATGCGCACAGAAATCAAGGGCAAGAAATTAATACAGCTATCACACTGAGATCATGAATCATAGAAAGGCTTGGGTGGAAAGAGACCTTAAAGGTCATCCCAGGCCAGCCTCCTGCCATGAGCAGGGACACCTTCCACTATCCCAGGCTGCTCAGAGTCCCATCCAACCTGGCTTTGAGCCCTTCCAAGGATGGGGCATCCACATCTCTGGAAAGCCTCTGCCAGTGCCTCACCGCCCTCAGTAAAGAATTTAATAGAAACATGCAATCTAAATCTCTCCTCTTTTAGTGTAACAGTGTTCCTCCTTGTCTTATCACTATATGTCCATGTAAATATGCATTTAAGGTAATCCAAACAATCTCAACCCTGCTCAAATTTTCCTTGTCAAAGAACATGAAAAAATGCTGAACTAATTGCTGATGGTTCAGTTCAAAACTCTTTAAGCTTAAATGGAAGCAGTGTGGCTATGACATGAAGGTTTCCTGCCATTTAAACTTACTATGCCTCAGAGAGAAATATACAGTCTTGTCTTTTTTTTTTTTTTTTTTTTTTACTATTTACTTAATAGTTTTGACCTTTCAGCCAATTGTCCTTATCCGTCATTACGGTGTATGATCAATCATTTCATGCCTTGTCTATAAAATACCAGCAGGAGGGAAATGTTTTATGTTATATTGCTTTTCTTGAGGGTTTTTTGGGGTTTTTTTAGGCTTTTTAAAATCATGCTGTCTTCCTGTTTATTGCAAAGAAGGAAAAAAAAAAATAAATGCTCCAAGTCTCGCTGGTTTAATCAACTTTGTGGACTTCATGGGTGTAAATAAGTAGAGGGAGGGAGGCTGGTGAGGTAAAGGATGCCCACAGAAGCTGTGGCTGCTTCCCAAGCAGTGTTCAAGGCCAGGCTGGATGGGGCTCTGAGCAATCTGGGGCAGTGAAAGGTGTCCCTGCCCTGGCAGGGGTTTGGAGTGAGATGATCCCTAAGGTCCCTTCCAACCCAAACCATTCTATGATTCTAAAACTCACTGCAAGCTTATCATTTTAATTTTGGATTTCAATAATGGTCAGTACTTTAAAATGCACCAAACAAGGCATTTCTGTTTGTCTCTGACTTCCTGCTGAATTTCTGGGCTGCAAGCAGGGGCAGAGGTACCCAGTGGCATTAAACACCTGTGCAAAGTGCCCACTTGGGCATGTGTGAGGATGGTCCTTCAGTTAGGACAGGGCTCTGGGTTACTGGAGATTCAGGTGGCAAATAAACCCGTGCAAAGGTAGAATTTTCAGGAACACTCCTGCTGCAGGAGCCTAAATGACATTTACAAACTAAGAGCATCACTTACCGGGCTTATCTGAAGCAGGAAGGCAGAGAGGTGCAAGGATCACGAGCTACCAGGAAAGCTGTGACACTGTGCAAACACCTCAAATCCAGGCCTGAAAACAGCCTGCTGCTCTCAGAAAGGTCTCTGTGGTTTAGGAGCAGTGGCAAGTAAACATGTCTAATGATTCCTCCTCCAACAGCAGCATGTAGGCTGCTCCCGGAGGAGCCCTGTGCTGTGCTCCAGGGAGCAGCACAGAAAAGGCTGTGGCTGAGCCAGCTCTTCCTGCAGCACAGCACAATAGTGCTTGTAACAAGGGTGAAGTGACTCAGGGTCTGGAGTACTTCTGGAAACCATGCTTTTTGCTCCTCTTGTCTTCGTTGTCCTAATTAGAAAGCAGAGATAACAGCACTTCTTGCCTTCCCGTGGGGTATTTGGAACATGAGTGCATGAAAGATTGAGAGAGCTGCAGCTACTACAGGGTTGACCCAGTGATGGGGGCACCTGGAGTGCCTTTGGATAAACAGCTTCAGCATAAACATCCCCCTTGCATCCCTAAACTCAAAAAATGTCAAGTGCACGTTTAAAAACTTCGCGAGCGGTTTGCACGGTGTTGTTTTGCTCAGGGTGGGGAGTCCTTTTGTGTCATTATTTCAGGGAGGCAGAGTAGTCATGTAAATGATTTGGAGAGAGTTAGAAAACTTGGGGGAATACAGATCAGACAGAGTAAAAAAGGAAGGAGACCAAGCATATGACAAACTTCAAGCAAGTATTATCTGTGCAATTATTTGGCATTCCTTCTTAGCTGAAAGAAGTTAGTCTCCCCTGTGCCTGTGAACACCAAGGGCGTCATTTATTATCCCAACCTTTAAAGTATATTGGTTTTATTTGGGATAATTGGAGTTGTTCTATCAACAGATTTTCTGTGATCCTTACACTGAGCATGAAAAGGATAACATAAAGAAAGGTGAAGATACAAACACGCTGCTAAGGTTTGGGGCTTGTAAGGCAAGTTCTGCACAGCTCTAGCTGTAATTCTTTAAAATATACATATGTCCCTTTGATGTTGTATGGAATTAGAAGTCAGATAAAATACTCCCAACCTGGCTGCTGTTCACTGCTGAAGCCAATGAGCAGTGGAGGAACAGAGGAGTGTGCTTTGAAGTGCTTGGTATTACAGGAGAAAGTGAGCACTTCAATGAGAATGTACCATATGCAAGAGGCTGCCACTGAGATGCACTTTAAAGCCAAAATAAGGACAGAATCCAGAAGGTGCACCTTCAGGTTTGTATGTGAGCCTTGTTGGGGGGATATTTATACCCTCAGCCAGTGCAAGGAGTGGAAAGGAGCAGAAGTTGAAGTAGGGGTCCCAATCAAAACTTGCAAGGACGATGGATCTGTGTTTGCAGTTCCAGTCTGGTTTTGATCTCTAATACCTTGCTCATCAGTGGCTTTTCAGCAGCACAGTTCAAAGGGTTCTGTGAAAACAGAGGAGAGACCTGTATCACTAACTGGATTCATGGAGCAGGGTCCAAGGCAGGAAGCCACGTCCCAGAGGTCCTCCCTCTCTGTAGTGGCACAGGGATCTCTGCATCCCTCCTGTTCACCCCTTGGCTCTGAGTGGGGTAAGCTCCTTTCAACAAGTTGTGCTGTTCACAGGATTGATCCTAAAGAGCCAAAAGTAGACACTGAGCAAAGAATCATTGCAGTGGAATGCACAATGTCCGCTGCCTAGTGATCAAAAATCAAACCCGCGTTTTTATTTTCTTAATATTGGGTTATTCCTCCTTCAAGAAAGGTCACCCTTCACAGCATTCTTCTAGCCTCATATTCATGTTTCTGATCTCAATATTAAATGTCATTAAATATTTAAATTGTCATTAAATATCATTATTATATTGTCATTAAATACCATTACAATATTTTTTGGTTTGCTTGCTGTTCCTCTCCTCCTTTTTCACATTGTCTTCTTGTTTGATCACTAGTAATCTCTGATGTAGGTTATTTACAGAGCTAGCTAAAATAGCTCCAAGATGCTGCTCCTTAATGATAATAACTAGTATATATTCATACTGTAAGCTGAGGGGAGGGCTCGTTTTCACCATGTGCACTGAATTTAATTTATTTTATTGTATTTGTATGTTACTCTTATGAGGTTCTTCCACTAATCTTAACAACCAATTTTGGTTTTGTTATCTCATTATTCATCAAAAACATGACTTGCTGACAGTAATGAACACTCTTTGCCATCCCTCTTTACCCCACATTCAATTCTCTGATGCACAAGGCAAACAGCCAGACCTGCCACGTCTGTGGTGAGCTCCTTATTCCTCCTTTTTCTGTCTGTGAACTGAACTGAAACTGTGGCACAGGGTTAAAAATCCTAAAAATACAATTCAGTTGAACTCTGAATCACAGAAAGTTGAAACAAGAGAGTTTATGCTAACATGTTTTAATGGAACTGGTTGAAAAGGGTGATGTGGCTGTGAGGAGTTCATTCCACCATCATGCTGGAGATCTTGTTCTGAAGCAATACATCTGTGCAGGACTTGTGCTTCGTCTCTGTTCTCTTAAAGACATTTTGAACCTCTATCCCTAGCCTGAAACTTTCTGTACTGTGAGTTTTCCAGGAGTGGTGGTGGTTTGGGGTGGATTGGTTATTTTTGTTGTTGGTTCATTGGTTGTTTTCTGTTTGGTGCTGGGTTTTTTTTGAAGTGACTTCAAAATTACTTCAGCTGCCTGCAAACCCAACTGTTGATTGGGATCTAATTTTAGTATAAAGCTATTGATACAGTGCAGGGTATTGATACAGTGCCTGAGTGGAAAAAGGAAAATAATCTGGTCATGCAGATGAGCAATTTGTGAAGGGCAAAAATAAATTTTAAAAAATCAGTGACAGAAAGATCTGAATGGTGCACCTGAATTATGCCTTCCTGGCACAGGGAAAGGAGTTTTTTCCAACTCCTGATTAGCAACAGCACAGTTCTCTGTTACAAGGAGGAAAGCTTTAACTCCTTGGAGCTTCAAACGGTGCTGTTTGGTTTCCTCCTGAGTTTTCTCACCTATTGAGCAAGAATTTGAAACACCCAACAGACTTTTAGACATCTGGTCCAGCTGTTTGATACAATGACAGACTTTCTGGCCTTTCCTCACTCCTATTTTCATTGCGGGCACCTACTCCTGCTCATTCACTCTGTTAATAGCCATCAAAGAGTCAATTTCCATTTCAGCACAAATGAAAGGATGGAAATTTCTAATAGGAGAATTGGTAGCAATAATGATTTTCTTTTTCTCATCAGTTACTATTTGTGCTCAGAAAGGAAAATACACAGCTCTAGGTAGGAGGTAGTTCTTTCTTTCCTTGCTAAGTTGTTTTGTTTCCAAGCACCAGCAAGGTGCTGTAATGCTTGGTTTGCAAATGGAGAAATGTATTTTTGAATATATACAGGACAGGCACTTCTTTTGAGGAAGGAAAAATAATAATAATAATAAAGGCAAACAGAAGATCTTGAGTTTGAAAGGGTTTTTTGTGGGACTAATTTACAATTCTATTTCTTAATCTGTTTAAGTAATACACACTGATAGTGGGAAAACTATACAAAGATAATGCATAAACTATCAAGGGGCCTGTTTTAAAAGAAAAGCCAGCCTTACTGTTTTTACCTAATCGATATTGAAGTTATAAGTCAGCTAAGCCTTATGTCCCTAACCAAATGACTGAGCATAAGTGTATTTTTAGATGGCTCTTTAATGTTAAGTGACAAGAAAAGGCAGCCACTTAAAAGTATTTGACATTCATAAGCATCCAAAAGACTTTCTGTCATCTTCTATTTATCCATTCACCAGACTAGAAAAAGCTTTATTGCTTTGTTTTTTCCCCTTCCTCGCAGGGCAGCAGTCAATGCAGCTGTGTCAAACCTTGGCTCCTCTCATCTGTGCTCCATGGTGTCCATATCCCTGCTCCCCTCTCTCCTTGCTGTCACTGAGCAGCTTTTGAGTGCCCATTAACAGCGAGGAGTGCAGCATCTGGAATTTCTGACTCCAGCCTGAAAGGATTAAAGAGACACCCGGGGTACTCCTGCCCCTCCCCAAGCCAGCAGCAGGATTGCTCTGGCTGCTAATTGACAACTGTCTGGGAAAAAACACCCAACTCACTCTAAGTGCCTTCCTTTTAAGAGTATTTTGGCTGCCTTTCTCACATGGCACAGAAAGCTTTTAGTTCAAAAAATATTGGCAGAGTTCTTCGGCACCTTGTATTTTAGCTGGTGTGCACTTTGTGTATTCAGCTTTGCATGTAGAATGCAGTCACTCATTACAGCACAGCAATGCTTCTTTTTAAGCATTAGGAGTATAGGAATGCTTCTTTTTAAATAAAGGAAAAGGTCCTCTTAAGACTGTTTCATGTAATCCATTCTGATGTTTAATTAAGTTTGTCCAAGATTATTTAGGCCACTAAATTCCTGAGGTAATTGCGTTGGAAAAATTGGAAGATTTTGCCACAAGGAAATAAATATTCGTTTTGAAAAGTAGAGCTAAAAAAAAAATGCTTTCAGGGAAAAACCACAGAAAACTTTCTGACGTGTTCTAAGCAGCGTAACTGAACAAAAAAACACTTTGTGCCAAATACAAATGCTTCTGCAAGTTGGTAAATCCTGACCCTGTTCAAGATGACCTCCTGAAACACTTGAGCTTTTGAATTCCCATTTTTCTGTCTGACTCTGCTAACAAAAATTGAATATACTGTCTAATTTAAACCATGTTGCAGAGGAACGCTTTTATGAGCACTTTTTGTCCCACAAGTTTCAAGAAAGTGGAGTCCCACAAGCATCTCTCCCATGAAAACACCACAGTGAGGACTTGAGATTTATAAACCCCTAGAGAATTAATACCTGGAAGTGTTGGAGGAATGAATTAGCCACAGGAAAATACTGAGCCTCCTTTGTGCCTTACTGGAGGAGAGAACCCAAACACAGCACACCAAACCATAGAAAATTGAGCTGTGCAAGGTCTGCCTTGTGCTGCTGAATTTGGGAGGGGGTTTTTAGGATTATGGGATTGTTTTTGGTTTTGGGGTTTTTTTAATTATGAGAGGTATAAATATATCAGCAGTATCTCTAGCTGGCACTAGAGAAAGCAAAGTCATGTGTACTCTAGTGTGGAGGTTTTTTTTCTCTTTTCTGTCAGGAGAAAACTGAAGTTCTGTGGGAGGAGGGATTTCTTAGTCTGTGTCTGTGGAAAACTGCTGCTGTCCCTCCCTTCTTGCAGTTTGCTCCAGGGTATTGTAACAGGAATCTCCTGTGTTTCTTTGGGGGAAAAAGCAGGCACAGTGAGGGCTGTTGAACTGCAGGCTTGCACAAGCAGGCAAACCCAGGTGATGCTGTGCAGGAATATTCAGGGAGTCTGTGGCAATCCAGGTAATCTGTCATAACAACAGTGTCAGGGCCTTGGGAATTGCTGTAATAATGCAAAATGTAAAAATCTGGGTGCCTCTCCCACGAGGTGGGCAGGAGCTGCTGCTTTGAGGGAAAGAAAAGGGAAAAACAATAGATGACCTTCCTAAAAAGAAGGGGAAAATTCCTAATATAATGATGCTTCCTTTGGAATGACGCAGGTTTGAGTAATATTTGTAATAAAATTTGAGGCTGATATTACAACCTAGGACCAGGCAGAGTCCCACCTTTCTTACCAGCTCTGCATTCCAGTGTGTGACACCCCCATGTGCAGCCCCCAAATCATCATTTAGCAACCTGAAGCAGCTTAGTTAAGGCCCAGGTAACAAAACTGTGTGAGCAGACAGTTTGTTTATCTGGCAAACACTCTGCATGCTTGCAGCTCCATTCTGCCTTGTATATTTAACTTCAGCCTCAGTCTAAACACACTGCTTTGGACCAGGCAAAAACAGGAGCTCAACAATGGAAGTGCTGCTGATGACACTGCAGCGAGTTGCAAATGATGCCATTTTAGCACTTTAGCTGGCATTCAGGAGCTTTCAGGCTTGGCTTGAAGAGATCTGATTGAAAATCAGGCACAGGCATATATGGAGAATTCCAGGTTCCCTAGTTGCCTTGAAGTTAAGTGGAGTGGGCACTTGATTATTATGAAGGCTAGAATTGGATTGAAGAATCATACTTAAAGGTGTAATAGAGCTCAGAAAGTGTCAGACCTTGGAAGTACCTAGCCCTTGATTGTAGCAGCTGGAAGTGATTTAACAAGTACTTGAGGTGACAGAATCAAATGCTTTATGTGATGAATGGGCTGTTTCAATATAGCAAATGATTTTGCTCTTTAAAAATCAGAATTAAACAGTTTGTTTTTTGTGAGGCGTGAGATCACGGAGCAATGAAGGATACGTGTGCACGTGCCCAGAGATGCAGAATTTCATGTTAATCTCGTCTTTATTATGATGTATTCATTTATTTGGGGATTTACTGCCATGCACTGGCCCTTCTGGGGGAGGGGAGGAGTCAGTGTGGGTTTTATGCAGGAAGGTGTCCTAAGAAGCTGAAATAACACGACCAAAGTAGAACCAGTTCTTCACCTTAGTGACTTAGAAGGTGAAAAATATATTCGCTAAATAATGTTCTCAGTCAAACTCAAGAGGCAAATCACCCCAAATTTCTGTCACATTTGTCATATTTGGCAGCTGGGCATTCAGATGTGTATATAGACAGAGCTGGATGCAGAGTTGGGAGGGGATTCCTCAGGTTCATGCAGGTTTGGTCCAAGCAGTGCCCCATCTTAAATTCACTGATGTGGCCTGCTTAACACCTATCATTCAGGCATCCTGTCTTGAAGTTTCCCTCCACCTGACACTCTCCCAACATGCAGAAATATTTATTTATATTTAAGGTTTTTCTTTCCCCCTTTCACTGTGGCCAAGACTTCAGCCCTCTTCTCCCTTATTGCTAAAAAAGAAAATTCCCCACAACCAAGCTGCTCTTAAAAATTAAGTCAAACTTGATCCTAAATCTCTTCAGTGAGCAGAACAGTTGATTATGTTCAGTCCTCTTGCCTTTTTGTATAGAAAAGTGTGGAGGTGAAATGTGATGTTGAATGTTTTTCATCTTTGTACTAATCAGAATTACTTGGGCTGCTCCTGAGCTTCGATTTTGAATGTGCTGAGCAATGGACACGTCCAGTCACAAGTGACAAGGAGAACATAAATTTTATTTTAAGGGTTAACGCTTTGCCATAACTCCAGAAACATGTTTGGACTCAGAGGTTGACTGTGTGTTGAAATGGAGCCACAGGTGCATGATTTGTGATCTCATGTGGGATCTAAGGGGGTTGCAGAAGGCTGGGGGTTTCAGCAAAATGATGGTTTTAGCAAAACAAAAATGTTGGAAGTAAAGGATCTTAAGGTTTCCTTTTGTTTCTCTCTGCTAATGAAATGGACCCTGACTTTGAGCAGACTCTGAGCTCCAGAATTTGGATGGATCCAGGCAGGGCTCACAAAGGCTTGGTGTGCTCCCTCTCACTTGTATCTCTTGTGCTGTATATTGACTGCAGGAGCTGAGCATCACTACACAGAGACAAGTCTTTGCAGATCCCAGGTTTTCAGAGCTGGAACTGAAATTCTGACTTGGCTATCCCTCAAACTAAAAGTATGGAGACACAATACTCTTCTTTAAATCATGCAATAACTCTTGATCCCTGCTGTGCCCTGCTCAGAACCCTCGGGTGCTTTCTCCTCTTGCACATGACACAGCCCCACGTCTGTGCACAGAGTGGGAGAAGTCTGGCACATCAGACTTTCCTCTTTCTCCAAAAAGATGACACCTCTGCTTCTCTCTTTTATTATTTGACTTCCCATCCCTAACATTCCTGGCACCTGCAGAAAGACAGGTAGAGATGTAAATGTAAAGACATTTATAAGCAAAAAGCCAATACAGCTCCCCAGAATAAGGATTCAGAGCAGAGTATCTCCTAAGCCATGAGATATCATGGATAAAAGGAATTTCACCAGATTCAACCCCACCTTGGGAGAGAGGGAACCCCTGAATTGGGCCAAAGTCATATTCAGGTAGACAAAAAGATTGGGCCCCACTGCTATGAGGAAGCTGTTCAGTTTAAGTTAATGACATGATGTTAGTGGGGGAACCATCTCTCAGTATCTGAAAAACATATGTTGTTACACTTCCCCCAGAACTAAAAAACAGATTTGAAAAGAACATTTTTTTTTTCCCTTCAGAGATATTTGCATAATTACACAGAGTGTGAGTGTTAATGAAGAGCTAGTAATAAAACTGGATGAATTAGCATGACTGAGTGACTTAACGCAGCCCTGTTGATCATACAGTCAGGGGTGCCTTGCATTTTGCCAGATTTTTTTTTTTTTTAAGCTATCTCTTGCAATTGCACATTTGAATTTGAACTTTCATTAATTACAGCTTTATTTCATGAACATGAAATTTCATTGACTGAAGTGTTTACATCAGTAGAACACCTATTCTAAAATACGTGCACCTGACAAAATTCTTAATGAACACCCTGCCAGCACCCCCAACACTGAGCACATTTTTGAGTCATTCCAGTGAAGGATTTGTTCTTTTTAAAATATTTAGTATGCTTTTAACCTGCAGGCCAAATTCAAGGAATTATTTCTTTCAAAGTTGGAAATAGCAAAGTGCATAGTAGTGGGAAGAGAAAAACAGATGTAGAAGCAGGATATTCCTTCAATGATCCCTCTCAACAACGTTCTGCCTCTTCCATCTCCTTGTTTGCTTGTCCTGTTTGCTGCTGGTGTGCAGCTGAGTTGATCAGCTCACCTTGAGGCAGGTGAGGTGCATGAGGATGTGTAAGACCAGCTGCAAAGCATGAATTGCAGCTAAAGAAAATCGCTTTGTATTGAAAAGGAGCAGTTGTGGGGTTTGTGCTTCTGGCTTTGTTGGGAGGGGTAATCACTGGAAGGCAGAAAATTCCAGACTTAAGGAGAAGGGATCTCTGAATCTCAACAGGACTGTAACTTGGAAATCAATTTGCTTCTTTTGGAGCCCCATTTTGCCAGGGAAGCTTGGCCATGGGGCTCACAGTATCACTAAAAATCAATTTGCTGTCTCTTTGCCTGCTTAAATATCCCTGAAAATATAAAAAAACATCAGTCTGTATCATTAGGAGGTGAAATAACGTAGGTGTCCCCCCCCTCCTCCCCTCTGGGCACTCTCAAAAAAACTTAACCTCAAGCTAACAAGTGAGACAGGGAAAAAAAGATCCTGTTGTATGTTTGAAATTTCTGCTGTCATCATGTTTTGATTGGCAGGGAGTTGTTAAAAGTTTCAGTATCAAGTTTGCATTAGGGGCATCTCTACATAGGAAGTGTTCATGTGTTATTTCAGTCAGAAATGGGAGGTTTGGATAAATTTTCTAACCCTACATTTTGAGATTCTTCACATTGGGCCACTTACAGGACTGGTATACTGAGATCATCAGTCCCTGAAGCTAACTGCGAAATATTTCAGTAGAAAGAAAAATGCTGAAATTCATCAGGGAAAGCACTCCTTCCCTGTTCCTCTGAAGGTGGAGCAGGCAGGGAGATGTAGATGAGCTTTGGCTTTCATTAAATTAAGTGTCAGTGGTAGTTTAACACTGAATATAGTTATAAAATATCTAATGTTCTATGATACAAAGTAACTACGTACAAATACAGACTTAATTATTTAGTGGAACAAAAGATAGAGATTTTGGTAAACAATTTGACCTAATAGAAGATTTTAATATAAGATAAGCTTGTAGCTCATGCTTGATCTGAAGTGAAAACCATCACAGGTGTATAGGAAGAAAATTGGAATTGCATTCAGGAGTCAAACAACCAGAAATATGTATATTACAGTGCATACAGCCTGGGAGATTAATACTGTCAGAAAGTCACATGCAAGGGTGAAGCCAGTTTGAAGTCAAGTTGGAATGAAGTTGGCAGGCCATTTTTTTTTTTTTTAAACAGCAAAAATAAATAAAACATTTTGTATGGTTGATGCACTGTAAAATAGCCAAGTCCATAGTGAACACCAGGAATTAAGAGATTCCCTTCTACCTAGTCAAGTGCATCTGAGCACTCATGAAATGTTATTTGTAGAAAGAGATGAGCCAGGTTGCTTTAGGAATACCCTGGTCTCTAGGAAAATGGGTAAAATGCATCCCAGTACAAAGCAGGGCATCCTCACTCACAGCTCTGCTAATCAACAGCCCAGGCAGAATTCTGCCCCAAGGCAGACACAGTGCTCACTACATGAAAAACCAGAACCTTTCCAGTATTCTCTTCTGGGTTTTTGAGCCAAACTCCATGTCTCTGCTCACAAGACTTAAATATATGGCAATAAATTAAAAAAATATTGCAATTCTTGAAGATTCTTGTGTCAAATATGGAAAGAAGAACTGTCTTCTTTCCACATCTGACAGAACAGAGAGAGGAGAGAGACATGGGATTTCAGTTTAGGGATTTATTCAGGGACCATATGGCGGTATTAGTGTCTCCAAGGTTTACCATTTCTCTTTTCCCCCTGTAAATCTGTGTCTATCTTGGCTTTATAAGTTATTTCTCCAAAATAAATCTGGCTAGTTAACATTTAGAAATATCCACCTGAGACCAGGTCAGCTTTGTTGAGACACATGGGGGAAAAACCTACAAGAACACAAAAAAAGAGTTCTTTTGGTGTGGCAATATGATAGGCCATAATGAAAATTGGAAATGCTTAATTTTAGAGGATGGAACAGACCCTGAGCAGGTTTGGCAGCAAGGTTGAGTTCCATCACAGCTTCATTCAGGCTGAGAGTTTCAGTTCAGGCATGGGAAACTATGGGAAAGTGCTCATCTGGAAGCAGCACACACATCCCCTAACTTCTTCTGTGCTTGGAAAACTCTTTTACTACTTAGAGCTTTGTCCTAAAAGCATTTCAGCCTCTTGAACCTTTGAATCCAGTCTTTCCAATTGTCTTCCCTGGGCCCAGCTGTGCCCTCTCTGCTGCTGGCTGTGAGGATGCTGTAGAGCAGGCAGGGGTACCAGTGTGGGGTAGCACAGAGGGAAATGGTTCTCTGGAGCCTGGTGCCCCCAGAGATGTTGAGAGAGTTGAGTTAAGAGCATCTGTGATTATCTGTGTAAAAATGGTGAGCTCTTTTTTGTCACACTTGCAGCTTTGATCTTGCTTATCAGCCTGCCAACAGAGCACACTAAGGTGCTCCAGTGCTCCCCTCTCCTGTTGTGTTTCCTGGTATTTGCCTTAAAGAAAGCTCTTTCTGTTCAAAGCAGCTGCTTGGTTAGTCCTCAGAAAACACTGATGGGATTGTTTCAAGTTTCATGCACATTTATCTTAGGCATTGGACGGGCACCTCTTTAAACTTTTCTAACCCTACCCTACACCCTACCCCTTTTCTAACCCTGTTTTCTTTACACTGAAAAAGGAATAACAAAATCACAAACGATACAGAAACAAATAAAATGGTGATTTTTTTTTTTTTTTTTTTTTTTTTTTTTTTTTTTTTTTTTTTTGTGGGACCTCATCCCACCAGAACTTGGACATGCAGATGTATTTTTTAGTTCACCAGCAGCTGGCTGGCGAGGATGCTGTAGAGAGGTCAGCTGTCTCCCACAGGCTGGAGTACCAGTGTGGGGGTAGCATGGAGGTTCTCTGGAGCCTGGTGCCCCCAGGGATGTTGAGAGAGTTGAGTTAAGAGCATCTGTGATTGTCTGTGCAAAAATGGGGAGCTCTGTTCTGTCACACTTGCAGCTTTGATCTTGCTTATCAGCCCGCCAACGAAGCACGCTGAGCTGCTCCAGTGCTCTCCTCTCCCGTTGTGTTTCCTGGTATTTGCCTTAAAGTAGCTGCCTCTTGCTGATTTGAAAATTCCCTGTCTCTCTTTGACATAGCCAGGGACAGCCCTGCTTTATCACATCCTGACTTCTGCTTTTCCACGTGAGGATTCGCAGCCGTCACCTTTGGTTTTCCCCCTCTAACGAACCCAACATTGATCTTGCAGATCATGCAGGCTGCATTTTCAGAGAAGATAGATAATGACTTGAACTGCAGCAAATGGGACTAGATGACATCACACTTTTGTGAACAGACAAATTGTAATCTTATTTAGCTTGACAGGTATAAAGGGCATTTCAAAAACTGATTATAAGTGCTGTGATTTTAAGAAGGTCTGGGATATGACTGGAAAACCTTCACCCAAATCATTCCCCGGGGAACAAACTCCTCAAAAAAATAACTCAATGCTCTTTATTCAGGGCATTAAAACATGCATTACTCTTTTTTTCCGCCTTGTGGAAAATACATAATACCCCTGTGAAAACTCCAAGGGTGGGAGTGAGGTGTACTGCTGAATCTCCATCAAGTCTGGGGATTGGGTCTGCAATCAAGCTTTGCAGATTAATATGAAAGAAAAAGCTGAACATGGAGAACATCAGAACTGTTTAATGCAAACGTGGATCTGTGCTGATTTTGCAGATCTGTTTCTTATTGTGAAAGCCCCATCACCAGCTGGGGATAAGATTCATAAGCATTTCTTGAAGTTTCCATTTATAGTTCTGTTGAAACCATCTGTGGCAGGCTTGTGGTGCAGCATCAGTCAAGATCAATATGTGTAACAGAACCTACTGGTTGGGTTCCATGTTTGGCACTGGGATGCACAGACCTCCCCTAGCTGGATCCTTATCTCACAGTGGGAGGTTTGTGGTAAAAAACCTGGTAAAAAACACCTGGATTGCTGTGGCTGCCCACTTGCTGACCAGGGGAGAGGCTGCTGGAAGGAAACACTGAAATCCAAATTTGTTCTCCTGAAAGTTTTGCAGCTCAGGCAGGATTTGAGGCTGATCTCAGACTTGCTCCTTAATCCCGTCCCTAAAGTACCAAAGCAGATTTCTTTTTGCCCTGCCCAAAGGTGCTAGGAGATGGTCCTCTGCTGGAAAATGAGAAAGTTTCATTTCTCCACATGCATCATAAAATATTTTTTCTGAAGAGTAAAACTGAAACAATCTCTTGATGACTTAAGTGTGTCTTTGCATGTTTCACCCTGACTTTGTGAGGCTTTTGTCATGAGTGATTTACTGTGCTCATCATTTTTGATGCCAAAAGGGAGAGTGTTTCTGCATATCTGAAAGATAATGCATTATCTGCATATCTGAAGAAATTGTATTATAAAAATGTTTTTAATAAGTCACAGACCATTAGAAACTGTTGCAAACCTGCTAATTTTCCATTTGTGTTCCTGCGGCTGAAATTACAATCTTTTAATCTCTGGTTTCCAGTCTAATCTTTACAAAGCCAGTTCTGTGGTGAATATTTCTGTCAATTCTTCCCTCCTAGCATTTGATATTAGCCATGTGCCCAGCTCTGCTTTCACTAAGGTGGATGGAAGTATTTTACTGATGGTCTTGGTGAGGACAGACCTGTGGGGTGAATATGGATCCCTCTTAATGGACATAATTCTGTGGAGTGTGAATATTAGTGAAAGGATAAACTACCTGTAGAAGAGATCCTTCTTGCCTACATAATAAATACACCTTGGGGCAGTCATGCAGGTTGGAATTGGGTTTGGTTTCCCAGCAATTTGGGTTGTGTTCCACAAGGCTCTCCCTTCTCCTTCTCTTGGTGGGTGCAGCAGGGAGGATCCTTGGGTGGGTCAGGCCCATCTCTTTAACCACATTGCTCTGAAAATCACTGAGCAGCCAGGAACAGCCTGGAAGCCAAGCAAGAGCAGAGCAAGTGTCACCTCCCTGCTGCAAAAGAGCAGTCCTGAGTCCTGATGCAAGATGTCTCCAACAGAAGGGTGAGACTCAGCTGCTGACAGCAACAATCTTGACAAGCAAGCTCTGAAGTCTGCCTGTGTGCATGGCAGGGATTGAAATATCAGTTCTGGGAGAGATGAGCACGTTTTACCCTGGCCCACTTCTTACTGGGGCACCTTGGAATTGCTTTTGCTTAGGAAATGGGGTCAGGAAAAACAAAAAGCACCAAAAAGCCAAAGACAAAATGCCATGGAGATGGTGTATCTTCAATAAACCTCTAGTGTGAAAGGAAAAATATTTATTCCTGAAAGCTATTACCTGCAGCTTCAGTCTTATCCTTGTTTTGTAAGCTCAAACAAGGGGCAGCTTTGAATATAAAATCATAAAACACTTGCTAGATATCTTGAAATATTCTCCATCACTTGGTAGCTGTCAGAGGACAAAGAACAGATTGGAAGTAGAAAAATCCCATTTCACTACTCCCAGGTACTTTTAGTGACTGCATTCATTCTGGATAGAAAAGATATTATATAGCTAAAAACTAAGAATCTTTTCTCTCTTCTCTGAGAAAATAAAAATCTAAGAAAAGAAAAGAAATACAACATTGTTGTTCAAAAAGAGAATCTTAAAATTGGGCACTGAAAATCAAATCCACAAAATGATCTTGAACATTTCTACTGTCCCTTCTTGTGGGGAAAATGACCTCACAAATGTGGGTTATTGGTGTGAATACTACCAATTAATAATCAGCTTAACATCCACATTAATTCACATTCTCACTGACTTTATTCTGGCAAAAGCCTCTTGATTATAGTAAAAAATTGTATTTGAAAGGCAATTTAAGCACAGTCAATTATTTTATATTATCAAGTCATAGGTATCACAGATAGGCAGAAGAAGAGAGAAAAAAAATTGCCTTGCATCTGGTTGTGAATGAAACTCACTAATGTTTTCTAGCACTTGTGCATTATGTACAATTTATTTCAAACAGTGAAATAAAGTCACTTGTTAGCGAACCAGACAGTGCAAGTTCTTTAAAACTTTATCCTTAAATTCTACAATATGCGTTGTAAATAATTTCTTTTTAAATTAGCAAAGGCCTGAATAGTTTCTCTTGTTTCCTTTTTGTTCTTTCATGGTCTGTTTGTGTTTTATTTTGTTTTTAATAATTGTTATTAATTTTAAGGAAATCTGATCTATTACATAAAATTTCAAGTCAAAATATTCTGGTTTTTACTTAGATAACCAGAAGTTTCCTAGCCAAAGTTGCTAGTGGCTAAATCCTGATCATCAGCCACAATATCAGTATTTGCAGACCAGAGGTTGATTTAAGAACTGATTATTTATGCTGGAACAGAGCAGTCCTTGGGCTGTACAACCGTGGAACTGATGGGCTCAGCTTTTAAAAGAAGCTTCTGGCCCCTCTTTGGGGTGGGATTTTTTATTTTGCTTTGTGTTTTAAGAAAAATACCAACCAAGTTGCCTTGAGCAACTTCTCAGCCCAGCCTGTTTTACCTTTTAACAGAATCACGGTGATTTTCCAGAGCATTCCTGTAAGGGACTGAGCTTCTACCCAGGACTGTGACATTCCCTCTCAGCCTGTCAAGTGACACTCTGTGACAAACAACTCCCTTACTTGTCTCGTTTTCCCCATCACTTCCTTAGTTCAGAAAATGTAAATGAATAGCTTTTCAGATTTACAAATTGTTTTGCAAGACACCAGTCCTAGAAACTGCCTAATTCTGCAGAAAAGTGTCTGGTTCTGGTTCTAGGGAGGGATTATCACAGGAAAAGTGTGTAGCTCTATAATACAATGGGTTTAAACTCTTTTCCCTCTGAAGCTCTTACTGCAAAATTATGTCTGGCTTCAGATTTGTGCTCTTTGAATGACACCAGACCCTTGAAAAATTCTCCAATTTTGGAACAGAAAGCCACGTGGCAATAACCAACATGGGCTTCATCTTGCATCCTGTACAGAGGCGTGGTAAACACTTCCCCAAACCTGCTCAGCAAAAGGAATGGTTCCTTAAACATTTAAGGCTGAGGGGAAAAAAGCAGAATTCTAGGGGAAAGAAAAGAACAAGTAGGTCTGAGTTCAACTCCCTCGCAGTTTGGAGTCTGATGCTCCTTACTTGTTTGAAAAGGAAGGAAAGCAAAAGCTCTGTCTTCCACTGAGGGTGGTGAGGACAGTGAAAGTTACTCCACTGAACACTTTCCAACTTGTCTTCTGCACAAATCTTTTAAAGTCTCTTTGGAGCACCTGTCTGTCGTGAAAATAATTCATTTTGTCATGCCCAGTAACACACTGGTAGTCATTTTGTGAAAGCTCATGTAGCAGTTTCACCTCTAGCTTTACCCTCTGTTAGACTACACCACAAACTCATTTAAATAGTAATATTAATGTTTTTAGAGATCACTACAAATGGTTGGCAGCATCATTGCAGTTAATGTCTCATGGGAGCTATACAAGGGAATTTTATCAGCTTGAGGCTGAGGTATTTGATGAAGTAATAACAAACTAGCTTTGAATTGTCTTTCATTACCCTTTATCTCTCCTAGAGAGAATATAATCTTATTCAAATTATAATGGCCTCTGTTATCAATGTGGTTTACTATTTATTTACCTGCACATGGACATGCAAATGTACATGCATTCTCCTCTTTTTACAGTGCCTGTAATGAAATTCCTTCCCTATCAGAATCATGCATGATCACAAATTACAAACTAGTTACTTGGAAGTGTAATTTCCTTAACATTAAGAGCATTAAAAAGAAAATTAAAATCCAACTTTTTTTTTTTTTTTTTTTTTTTTAGGAAAAATAGAAGTACCACGATAAGGAGTAAAATCCAATCATTAGACTTTAAATATACCTTCATTTATCTTTAAGACAAACATGATATTCTACCTCAGGAATAGATAGGCTGCCTCCTGTCTGGGAAGAGAAAGAGATGGGAGGAAATGTTCAAGTAGTTCTGTATGGGGAGGAAATTCTTGGGGCTGAGGCAAAGGAGGAGATCCAAAAAGCAGAGCTTTGGCTCTCCCTGGTCAAATCACCTCTGCATTTCTGAGGCTTATGTCAGTCAAACAGAAATGGGAGAGATGCATGACAGGGTTCTAAGTTATTTCTTATTAATTACTTGGTGGTTGTCAAAGACTCACTAGAGAAAATGTACATATAAGGACTGTGGAGACAGATGCAGGGAAAATATATATTTGTTAAATGACCAGGCAGCAAAACTGTTGTCTGTGTGCTGCCACATATCTGCTCTGTTTAGCAGATTATACTGAAAAAACCCCAAATCCTGCAACCTTGCCCCAGTGGCTCTACAGCTGCAAATCAAACAGTGGGGAGCAAAAATTTTGCTACTTGTTCTTCTTGGAAAGGTTTCTAAGACAGAAACAGGAGGGTGGAGTATGACAATTGCCTTTTTCTCTGTGGTCAGTTCGGGTCATTCCCGTGCTGAACTGGAGTTTTTCCCTGTTTTTGTGAGTGTTGCAGACCCAAACTGTTCCCCTGCAGACCAGGCCAGGCTCTTTGGGCTGATCCTGACTCACCCTGGGTTTCTCTCTGCCAGTTTGCCACAAGGCCATTGATTCTGATCGATTTCTAGTCACTGTTTGCTCACTGTCACTTTAATTAAAACCAGGCAAGGGGAAGTGATTATTTAAGCCTGCCTTATCAGAGCAGAGCTCAGACTGAGGACAAACACTCTGCTGCAAACAACAGATATTTTTTTACCACGTAGTCTTCAGGCTTATGTCATGGCCAAGTGTTAAATATGATTTCTATTCATTCTTTTCAACAGGCATGTAACCATAAAGAATGCCTAATAATATTTATAGTAGAATCTATTTTAAGGCTTTTTTTTTCTAGAACATGAATAATTTGTTGCTTCAATGTATCTGAAACAACCAGATATATGTAAATACTGCAGAGACAACAGGGATATTCAGTCCTGAACAGATGCAAGGCTAACAGAGCCAAGTGAAGACAGAATTTAAGAAAAATATACATACATTTAAGTTGGTTTAAAATAAGAAATGTAGTT
This sequence comes from Fringilla coelebs, assembly GCF_963513975.1. Lineage (NCBI taxonomy): Eukaryota > Metazoa > Chordata > Aves > Passeriformes > Fringillidae > Fringilla > Fringilla coelebs. Next base: position 70,368,798 of record NC_140033.1, read on the forward strand.
CAAAGTTTGCTGAATGACAGAGAAGCAAACATGCTCAGCAAAAAGTATAGACACATCAAATGCATGAAAGCTGATCAAACCAGATTTTTGCTTAATACTCAAGCTGCTACAAAAACAACTCAAAGTGCTCCCTTTTAGTACATTAAACAAAACCTGAACTTGCTGCTTCTTTTGCTTCTGCTTTATAAATTTTCCTTAATATTTGCAGAATAAGGATTTTGGCATTTCCAAATCATTGCCGTGCAGTTCTGTCTAATCACCCCTCTACTCCAAATTAGATCTGACAGCACAATTTCTATCCCATTCTAAGTTGTTGGGAACTGTTTCAGTGTGTGCTGAAGTGACCTCAGTGTTATAATTGCCACGGAAATGATTTTATAACTCTCGTGCAAAGACTCTAAAACAGCTCAGTAAATTTGCTAAACCCTATCCTCAAAAACCAATTTGGAATTACTTTCTCTCTTGTGTTACAAAAAGTTTGGACCCATGGCCAGAGAATTTTGCCTTGAGTCTTTCCTGTAACCATTTCAAGTTTGTAAGAAGTATCCCTCATGCTGTAGATAGAAAGAACCTCAACTTTTACTTAACAGGAATAACATTCCTAATTTGATATTCATGTTTGTAGTTCCAGCATTTTCAAACTGCAGGCAGTGGGCAAGAAGCAGAAAAAGCTACCCCCTGGAACTTATATTCCCTTCAGGCAGAAAAAAAATCCAAGTCTGTTGACCTTTCAAGATTACATAGAGGCTTACAAATGTACTCAGGACTTTTGATGGTTAAAGAATATAGGATTTTATCTTTTAGCCTCTCCTGGCATTTGTGAATTCTGAATATTTAGTGTACTCTTTTACAAAAGGTTTACCTACTTACACATTTAACTAGAAATGTCTCCCACAAATCTAGAGAGTGAGCAAATAAATTCTCAGGAATATGTAGGGGCAACAAAGGGATTGGAGTCCTGATGTGTCACCCTCCAAAAGGCATTAATGGACAGTCTCTGCCTAGGTAGATGTCCACCCCTGGCCTGGTAATTTTACATATAGCATGTATAATTTTACATAAAGCATGTATAATTTCACATATAGCACATATAATTTTACATATGCTCAGTAAATAGCCATAACATGAATGAATCCCTAGGCATTATGTCCCTAAGATCAGTGGTTTTCCAAAAAAAAGGAAAATGGAGTCTCCTAGTTCATCCTTCTAAATCACCAAAGGCATTTTTATATTTGTTTCTAGATGTCAATTTTGTTCTCCAAGGGAAAAGGAGGACTTTTTTCCCTGGCTATAACAGATTTGGAGGATGGTTCATAATGTACACCCAGTCTTTAACTGGGCTTGATAAATCCAGTGGGATTTATCAGCCCCCTCCTGGCTCTGTCAGAGCACCTCTCAATGACAGAGGGATTCCACAGATCCCACAAATGTTCCTCATCATTGTAATAATGTTTTATTGTCAAACAATTCAATGCAGAAATACATCTGGACCTAGATCAAAAATTAATTCAGATTTGAAACTTCCTGGAGCATGCAGGAGATATGAGCAAGAATTCAGGTTGGATTTTTACAGAGATAACGTCCAGTCAGAAAGTTTTCCTGCTTATAAGGGTGTAAAATTTCCAGGTGTTGAGATGGACAATAAGAAAGGATTTTACCTGGCCTAGGTGCATTTTCTGTTTCCAGTGAGGAGGCATTGGCCACTTTTTCTCCAATAAATTAGGGAAGAACTCATTAGCTAGCTGGGGAGCAGCAAAAAGTCTCTTGATTCAATAGACATCATGTTGTGAAAAATGGAAAATAACCAATCATGTTGAGAATTGACCAAAGCTTCATTCCTTTTCTTCCAGACATAATTGCCTCCCCAAACCCTTGCTAGGAGACTTTTATCTTTAAATATTCTTAAAAAGATATGTCCCTATGTTTGTAACATGGTCAGTGAGCTCTTGCTCAGAACAACACACAGGGCTCTGGCTTTTGGCTCTGAACCCAGTAATTGATATTCAGATATCAGTAATCTGATTTTGTTTCATTTTCCCCTGTATCTGCTCATCTGCTCCCCAGTTTTTACATCTTTGGAATCCCCAGCCTGTGGGAGCTCAGTGATGTGACCTCCTGAAACATCCCTTCAATTCTAGCTCATCTCCTGAAGAATGCAAGGAAAATTGCTTTGGTCTCAGCTAATCTGGAATCTTCGTGGCCAATGGGTGTGATCCCCCTTTCCTGTGAGTTTGGCTCTCTGTGACCAACCTCGTTAGCTGGAGGTTATGGGAACTCCACTTCTTTTCCCACATATCTGGGCCAAGACATTTCCACAAGTCCCAGTGTGTGTGCAAAGACTGTGACCCTTCTGGCCAGGTTCTCTTCTCCATTCCAGCCCCTTCACTGGGGATGGCTGCTGTCCTCTTGTTTCCTCTGGAATCATTAAAATCCATGAAAATGGCAGGGGCCATTCACTCTGAGCCTTCCAACAATGCCACCTTGCAGGAGCAGGCAGTTTTTACGGCAGGTTATTGCACATGACGCTGCAGAATCCAGCAGTGGTGCAACACCAGCCTGATAATTTCTGGCAGATGCTTTATATCAAAGCTTGAACATGCTGGCATTTTCTGTGCCATTTCCTAATTCTAGCCAGCCAGTCCCGTGTCTGCAGGTGTAACTTGTGAAAATTCCTGTGTTAAAAATGTGGTTTAATTGTGTGGCAAAGGCAGGCACCAAATCTCTGCTCAACCTGTTCAGAATAGGCATTACAAATATTTTTGAATTCTTCCCATGTCTGAACTCAGTTTCTGCTGTAAGCTGGACTTTTTCATTCTTTTGTCACTCAAAAAGAAGAGATTTGGGAGTTTGTGTCTGTTTTCCATCCCCCTCACACCATTCCTGGGGAGAAGGGACACTTCAGAGTACGTCAGTGTAGTGCCTTGAAGGGTCAGTGAAGCAATTTTACTTGAAATTTTTATGCAACACTGCACATTTTCTAGTCAACCCCACTGGAGTTTCTGGGACATCTGAATGGGTCCTGGAATACATCAGAATTGCACCAATAGGATCCCAAATCAATAGTTTCCATTTTAGACCTCACAGATGAGAGGGGAAAAAAAATTGAGGTTTTATGTGGAGTGGGACAATATAACAGTCTGATCCTAAAGTGAGTAAAGAGGGAGAAAAATATTGTGAGAAAAATTGTATCACTTTCAAAAAACCATTTTCTTTTCAACTCTTTTAAAAGGCTGAAAGTTACCCATACAATTCTAAGCAACAAAAATCTCACTCTACAAAGCTGATCTATATTTCAGCTTTGTCAAGAAACCACTAAATATAAAACAAATTTCTGTGTGTGTCAGGGGACACTCTTGCTTATTTTAATGACATTAAAAAATATTTCATGTTGTTTTCCCATCAGAAATTATTTACCTAGGGAGAGAGCATGAGGTAGGATTTTTTTTCTCTTTGTCAACAAAAAAATTGATTATTAATTTTCAATTGATTGTCACCTGGAAAACTGGTCTGGTTTTGGTAATATGCTTTTAAAATCGATATGTAAACCAATATTTTTGTCAGCAGAAGTTTTGTTATTTGTGTTTCTCATTGTCACTATTAATATTTAGGAATAGTAAGACATAATATTTAGGAATTTACTGCATATGTTTTTTATGTAATCTGGACAAACTGCTCCATTAAAGGACAAATGTGATTGCTAAACAAAAAGGTGCTCTACTCTGAGCTCAGGTGGGAGATGAATTTGTGCAACTTTATTTCCAGTGATGTTTTTTAGGGACAGTATTTATAACTTTATCCATTTCAAAACCAGGGGGATCAGCCCATAATTGCTGAATATCAACATGAAGTCAGTGTTTCTCTTATTTGGGGAGAACACTGCAGTGGAATAGAAAAAGTTTGAGATCTATTTTACCATGTGGTTCAATAAATATTGCCTGGTGACAAATCAAGTGCTCAGTGACAGACGACAGGGCTTGTGTTACTGAGTAGTTTAGTGTTCAAAGCCCTGAAAAAATATCACTTTCTTCTTCTCAACAAGGAGAAAAAGAACAGACTGCAGCCTCCTGGGTGCCCAAAGTCAACAGGATTTCACTTGTGATGCTAAATGAGACAGGCCCCTTCTTGCCCTTGACCAGAATTAGTAAATTTATCTCTACTGCCAGTGCAAAAAAGTGCTGGAAACACTGATTATCACTGGGCAACCTGATGCATGCTTAAAAAAACCTTAAACAGCAGCATTAGTGGAGTGTGAAATACCTTGAATCTGTCGTTTATTTAAGAATGTATTCAGCTCCTTACTTATTTAATACCCACTTCACTGCCATCCTTGTGTTTCCAGTGCTCCTGTGTGGAATTTGCTGGGTCCCCAGGGTGAAGGAGGAATTGAGAATCTGACTCCATGTTCTTAGAAGGCCAATTTATTATTTTATGATATTATATTAAAGAATGCTATACTAAACTATGTTGAAGAATAGAGACAGGATCTTACAGAAGGCTTAACAAGACACCAATTAAAAACTTGTGACTCTCTCCTCAGAGTCCTGACACAGCCTGACCGTGATTGGGCATTGAGTCAAAACAATTCACCTGTTGGATAAACAATCTCCAACCACATTCCAAAGCAGCAAAACACAGGAGAAGCAATCAGATAATTATTGTTTTCCTTTTTCTCTGAGGATTCTCAGCTTCCCAGGAGAAAAATCCTGGCGAAGGGATTTTTCAGAAAACATGACAGTGACACTCCTGGAGAGTGCCAGTGCATGACAGAGATTGGTTTGGAGCTCTTTGGGATCCTCAGGCCTTAAAGCATGATTGTGTTCAGGCTGTCCCACGTTTCCTCACCCAGGATCCCACCCAAACCCCAAAACAAGAACTCCTGTGCACAGAGCTGTCTTCAGGATCAAGACCTTTCCCATTAATCTTTCCAAAGGTCTGGAGAATTCTTGTAAGGCAAGGGTGGAGTGCTGAAAGCAGATTTTTTTTTTGCTGTTGTTACTGATATTATTAGATAAAACACAACCAGCCATGGGCTTTATTGATCACCCCCCATCCTGTAGCAAGCTATCAGCCTGGCCATCAGATAATGGAGATGGTCTTGCATGCAAATGAAAATCATTTAATGACACAGAGAAAAGCAATGAGAACCATTGTTTCCAGATAATTTATACAGCTATTGAAGCATTCTTTTTCTTTTTTTTATGAATTGAATTCACAGGAGATTTGTGAAAGTTGCCTGTTAGGTCAAAGGCTAGTGCTTTACCCACTTAATCATTCATCCCTGCTTGATTAATAGACTTTTTAAACAGAATCATATATTAATAATGTAGGCTTTAACTGGGCATCTCGATCAAAGAGCAGATTTTAGAAGTTGATTGGTTTGTATCCTCTAGGCCTGTGATAAATGTCTAGAGATTTCTTGTAGTCGTTTTTTCTTGTCATTTTTTCATTCTGATATTCATTTCTCTCTTCAACATTGTCACATGAATATTTCAAACAAGAAATATAATCAGTTCAGTGCTTTTTCTTCAGTGTTGAGATCATAAAGAGGAAAACTGTCATTCAGTACAAAATCTCTTTATTACAATATTTAAGCACTGTCTGTTTTACCTTGCTTGGTGGGAAGCATGATCTGAAAATCTTATATACATCAATAGGATTATGAATGGAAAGTTATTCTTCAGATTTGGGGTTAAATGGGATTAAGGATAAGAAAACTCCTCAAAGATAAAAAGACTGTGGCGTTAATAATTAGAGGAGGTTAGAAAAATTTCATCAAAACAGTTAGTTGGAAAATGCTGTCTCATCTACTAATGAGACTGAAATATTTTCTGGGAATAGAAGGGTGTTTAGGAAATTCAGATATATTCTGTTAAATTAAGCCAAAATATTTGCCTTTCTTTCGCCAAATTCAATTTTTGCTTTGAGGTTACTTTTTCTTCCAAGTCATCTTTTCTTCAGAAATCTTAATCTGAGGTGGGATGGAGATACTGTCACCGAGATAAATCATAGAATCACCTGCTGATTTGGGTGGGAAGGGACTGTAAAGATAATTTAATTTCCATTACCCTGCTGTGGGCAGGGATCCCTTCCCCTGTCCCAGGTTGCTCCAAGACCGGTCCAACCTGGCCTTGAACCCTTCCAGGGATGGAGCATCCACAGCCTCTCTGGGCAGCTGTTCAGTGTTTTACCACCTCCATGGGAAAGAATTCCTGCCATGTGTCTAACCTCAATTTCCCCTCCTTAGTTTGCCCCCATTAGCCCTTTTCCTACTGCTGCATTTCCTGGTGAGGAGTTTCTCTCCAGCTTCCCTGTAGATCTCCCTCAACCACTGGAAGGCTGCCATGGGGTCTGCACACAGCCTTGTCTTCCCCAGGATGAACCCCCTCCTTTTTCAGCCTACTTTTGAAAAAGTTTTATCAACGTTTTCATTTGTTTTGTTTTGGCTTTTGTTACAGTTTGGAGCAAAATCAGTTCTCTGAGTGAAAGAGGAGTTTCGAGCTCCCTGTATCGTTCCTCTTAGCAACAGTAATACTCTTACCTAGGATTGGGAAAATCCAGACCTTAAGAAAGGCCTAATCAGAAGAGGTCACTTTCCTGATGCTGTAACATTCAGAGATCAAGGAAATTATCCACTGTGGAGCAAGTCATGTTTGCTTCCCTGGTGGTGTACCCCTGTGAATGATCTGCTCTCATTTCTAGTTCATTCTGCCTGTCTCTGCCCCCACTTCTGCACTGCTCACATCCACAAGAGTTGCAATGCTTCCAAGAGCATTTCCAAACAATCCCTGCCCACATGAACATGGGTTTGTACAGCTCACTATACCTTGCTTTGCACATTTTTTGGTTTTTCCAGTCTGGCCACACAGCCACGTGCAGCCCTGGCCCAGATAGCCAGCTTCAGCCTCCAGGATAAAATGGGATCTTGCTCCCACAGCTGGGAGAGATGCACAGAGGATCCTCCAACTTAGCACAGTGAAACTGGGAGGTTTAGTGCACATACAAAATGTTGTTGCAGGTATCACTCATTTCAGCAAAGGGGGGATGCTGCAATCTGCCTAAACAGCTTTTTTTTCCTTATTCGCTCAGTGCAGGTTCTGAGGCGAGTGACTCCTCAAAGGGCCGTGGAATCTGAAGCTTTTTGTGTAAAAATGTGTGTCTCTAAGGCTTGTAAATAATTTCCTGGGCAGAAATGGGAGGGGGAGAGCAATCCTGTTCTCCAAAGTGTTCATGTGGTGATGGCAAATCAGGGCTGCCTGACCCAAAGCTCCTGTGGATGAGCTGTGCCATCTGAACTGTCCCAGGCTGTCATTCTGCTGCTCACATGGTGCTGGTGGGGAAATCAGATGGGAAACTGATCCTCAGGGTCACTGTCTCAAGCAGCCAAATTTAAGACCTGTATGATTTGCTGCTTTAGTAGCCCTCCTCAAAGGCTAGAAACGCTCAGAGCATTAAAAAAGCTAAAATATCACCTTGACCCTTCATGCAAGGACTTAAAAAACCCTAGGGACTAAATTCTTCCACATGGCTTTAGATTTGCAGGGGGAGATAAATGTCTGGGGTTCACTGATTTTAGGGCAACTTGGCTCATTTACAGCATGATGGCAAATCAGAGCCACAGATATAAAAAAGTATAGTGTGGTGGTGCTGAGATTTGCAACTCTTCAGGAAGGGCAGACCCTAGTTTGCTGTGGCTTTATTAGGGCCTGGGTATCTCCACACTGATCTTAATGTGATAAATGTTTATACTATCAAAGAATATACATGTTTATACTATCACAGGGTAACCTCCACAAAAATGGATTGACTGCAATGCTTCCTGGATTTTCTTCCCATTTTAATCCATAATGTTTCAGCTATCCCCCTTAATAATGGTTGCTTGTAAGCATCATTATGTCCCCAAAGTTTTCCATTCCTTTCCAGTGTACCCCCACAGATTTCTGGTGGCATCCCTCATCTGAATGCTGCAGGGTTCTGTTTGCTGAACTGTTTCTGAGGGTTTAGTTATTTTAATGATTTGGTTTGTACTTAATGAAAATTGTATTTGTGGGAATAAGCAAACAGCTCTTATTCTATTCTTTTCCTTATTTAACAATCATAATAACCATATTAGGGGAATATATTTTACAATTCCATTACCTTTGTGATTAACAGATTTCCAAATAGAGAAGTAATTTTCAATTGTCCTCCAGGTTTTCTTTTCTCCTCTTCTTTTTGCTTTCTTTTGGCTGCTGGTAAATAGATTTTTCACCTCTCCTTTTCACTTTTCAATGCATATTTCCCCCAGCCTTATGCCACATCAAGGACTGCCCTTTCTGTCCTGTGCTGAGAAGATTTTGGGGAGCACTGCCTGTTCCAGGAGATCTTTTAGGTCCAATTAAAATCCCCTTCCCCTAAGCTAGCTCTGATTGGCAGCTGTGCTGTGAGAAGCCATTAGGATGGATGGTATTGACATCTCCTGCTTTCTTTGGGGACTGCAGCACAGCTGCATTTCAGTGATCCATACTCAGCCTGGGTTTGTCTCCTAATGCAATCCTGTGTGACCCAGAGTGCCACAGGCTGTGGAGAGCTGAGTTTGGAAAGCCAAGGGGGCCAAACCAGATCTCATCCCTGCTGCAGAGCGTGCTTCTGCCAGAGGAAAAAACAGGAAAATATTAAGTGGAGTCCCACAAGTCCTATCAAGTGTACAAAGTCTGCAGTAATGGTGAGAAGGGAGCCTGGAGCAAGGAGGGAGAGAGCACACAAAACACTCAAACAAACATTGGCCATTTGGGCTTCTTGGCTACCACTGCTGCTGGTGTGGCAGCATCAGACTTTCTTTCAGACTCTGCTGGAAGCAAGAGTTGACTTGTTAACTTCCTCACTGGGTAGCCCTCAGCACTCAACACCTTGGCAAACAATCTCCAAGGTGATATCACAGATAAAATATATTTTTTTTTAGCTTAATTTTTTTTTGTACATTATTAAACCCTGGTGTGTCTGTGTGAGTGGGTGCAGGTGTGTGTGAGAGATGGAAAGGCTTGGCCTCAATTTTGCTTCTGGTCTGGCTAGAACAGAAAGAGCAGCTCTAACACGACTCTGTCAAACCATTTGGGATTCCCCACGCACCAAAAGGCAGAACAGAGTGTGAGAATTTTCTCTTTCAGAGAGAGCCCTTGGGTTGAAATTACATTTGTGGGGTTTTTGCAGATGGTGTAATGGTAGAAACACGAGCAGATGGTGTGGGTGGCAGAAAAGCTTCCAATTCCCTGACTGTTAGTCACATGTGGACCAGGCTATGGCAAAACTGTTTTAGTCCTGGGCCTTAAAGTTGAACCCATTAAAAAAAAAATCCATGTAGAACACCTGGGGACCAGTTTTGTATCAGACAAATGATTTCCCAGCCTGAGAAGTTTAAAAAACTAAACCAATTAAATGGTTAAGGATTCAAAAGGTGTTTTTTTCAAAAAGTGTGCCTTTCAAAAAAGGGCAGCTTTATCCACAAAAGATTTTAGGAATGTCCCCCCATGCAATGTAGAGCAAACTTCCACCTTTTTTTTTTTTTTCCCACAAAAATTGGAACTATTTTGTAGGCAACTTATATACGTCAACTAAATCTTCCCTTTCATTTTCTACATTTTGAGGATCATAATCTTAGAATTTCTTTATCCATACTGTAGCCCCCATAAGGCAGCTTCTTTACCCAAGACAGAGGATGCAGTGGGGGAAGGAAATAATGGCTTTGTCTTCCTGCTTCACTTCAGATTTGTTACTTTAATTTTCACTTCTAGATTACTAAAAGTACTGGATTGTCTTCCCTTTTTCAATAGACTTAAAAGCCAAAACAAAGTTTGATGGCCCATGCATTCAAGAGCAGGAAACTAATCTGGGTTTATCCAGTGTTTCTAAATTTCCTTTGTATTTTTTGTTGTTGTGGTAGCTCTACATTCATTTGAACATTGAGCTGTATAAGTGGTAGAAATTTACTTTGTAACTTTAAAAAAATAAGGAAAAAAGTTATTTATGGGAAAAGCTGTCTGGTTGCATAAACAAGTTTAAAAAATTTAGAAGGCTAAAAATTCAGTTGGAAGGATTTTGAAGCTTGTCAGAGCTCCTTAATGGCAGTCATTGCTATTTAGATGGAAAGGTATAACATGAGTTTAGTTATTAGGCATATTGCAAGGCCTTTGGAGTAGAAAGCAAAAGCTGTAATAAGAAAGTTGTCAGAGATGAAGGTGCTGCTAATAAAACTTTCCCTCTATTAAGAAAAATAAGATTTAAGAGCTGTGAATAGTCCTCAGAAAAAATTGCCTGGTCCTACAGAGAAGTTTGACAGGCTTCTGCTTTTCCCTGGAATTAAGAAAGGTCAGGTTCACACAGTTAAGCTGTGCAAAGCCTCTAAGCACTGCACTCCAGTTCTCCCAACATTTAAAATTTTGAAGATTTTATTTTATCAAGAAGAGAGGAATTCTATACACTCTGTGAAACAATGCACCTATTGAATTTCTCAGCTAAAGCAAGCAGGTTTAAATCTTTTAAACAAAATGTGTGCTTGCACCAGAAATGTGGCAGTGTTTGTTTTTATCATTTATCAGCAGATTTCCTAAATTCAAAACAGTGAAGATGTGGCCAAGTAAGGAAGATTTGCTTTGCATCTTTTTCATTAACTTCATCATGATTACATTTTTGTGATTAGATTGATCCCTGCCTTTTGAGAGTCAGTTTATTTCTTTTGGAGTCACTGCTTCAAGGCTATTTCACACAATATGTCTTTCCCACCAAAACCAGTATGTCCAGCTGTAAAATCCTAGTTAATGAGAGCATAATTCTGCAAGGATACATAAAAATGTGGTATATACATTATTTTTTATTACCAACCTGTGTGTTTGTTATTTTTATTGTTTGTTTTAAGAGGGGGTTGGTTTTGTTTTGTTGGGTTTTGGGTTTTTTGGGGGGGGGGGTTTAGAGGTTTTTTTTTTTTTTGTGTTTTGATTTAGTTTTGGTTTGGTTTTGGGTTTTTTTGTTATCATAGAATGGTTTAGGTTGAAAGGAACCTTAAAGATCATCCAGTTCCCACCCCCCATGCCAGGCAGGAACACTTTCCACTATCCCAGGGCAAAGACTTTTCCTCTATTATCTAAATAAACCACACAGAAAGAATTCCTATTAATCTTGAAATTTGTTGGTAGTGCTCAGAATTGCAATGCAATATTTAAAATGTAAAAGAAGGAAGGATTAAATTCATCACTTACAGGAGGGAGGAGTTATTTCCTTTAGCTTATCTATAAACAGATAATTTATATGTGCACATTACTGGGTGTGTACACTCATAAACTTTCTATTTCTTCCTGTTTCAGTCTATCCATCAATTTATCCATCAATCACTTTTTCTACCATGTCTTAATTTGGGAAGTGACCTCAGAATTGGGCTGTTTGCTTCTGCTCTGCTTTGTGTCTTTCACTGATAAGGAGGGAATCAAGGCCATCAGAGTTCAGGAATTCATCAAAGATTTGTTCATAATTTGGTTGACTTTGTGGTATTTTTACATAGGTATGTCGAGAAAAATGCATTTATTTGAGTATTCAGAATTACCTCCGTTCAGTGCATCAATTATCAATAATCAGTATTAATGAGAGAACAATATTTTGAAGAATGATAATTAGTTCACCCTGTGTTAAAATTGAAAAATCTCAGTAAAATTGTCTTTTGCTACTGCAGAGTAACAGAAAAGTCCTCACATTTCCCTCAGAATTACCCAGATTTGCACAATTTGACCCTTAAGGTGTCTGTTGAGCTCCTCTCTTTAACCAAATGCTTTTTTTCAGCCCAAGTTTCACTTTAGTCTGTTTTGCATGGCTGATAACAGGGAGGAAAATAAAATATGACATTTCAGCCATCAAAATTCAGCCTACAAAATTCAGGTGTGAATTACAGGGGATGTTGGATGTGAGGCCTCATAGTTGTGGAAATGAGCATAAACTGAGAACAGTGTCTAAGAAGAGTATGGATCAAGCAGTTTAATAGATGTTAGATAAATATAAATAGATATTTTAAAATAATAAATAGATATTTCACCTAAATAATTGGGAACTTTTGAATTTAAAAAAAAAGAAAATTTAATACATTTTATAAGCATTTTAATTATTATTTTAAATTATTAAAATTATTGTTTTTAATGTTTTTAAAATATTATTTCAAATTATTTCAAATTTTATAAATTTTAATGAGTAGTTTTGCAGCACCAGAGACAAAAAAAATAGGGGTTTATAATGAGACTACTGTGGGTGGGCAGCAAATTTTCACCTTAGAAGAGCCTGTCAGAATGGAGGCGGAAAACAGTGATGCAAAATTCTGAAAGCTGAGGAAATTTTGAGGCAGTTTGCTGGAGGTTTTGCTCTCTGAAATGGGAAGAGCCTGGTGGACACCTTTTTACCCCAAAAATTGTCTGAGAATTCCTTTTAGGGTGAAATTTAGGAGAAGTGGCATCACATCAACTAAAAATAGCTGGGACAAGGACCTTGCTCACTGAAGACCATGGCCATGCATATAATCTTATCAGTGTCCTGCTTAATTTCAATTTAATACATATTGGGTGGCAGGAGAACCTCACGTGGAAAAGGAGTGAGATTACAGACAATTAAGGTGAAATAGTTGTTGGAAAGTCCCATCTGATTTCAAATGAATGGTTTTTGTCCATATTGTGAAAAAAGAACCTTATTCCAGGTAGAGTTAATGAAAAAATTTGTAAAAGTTAAATATATTTTCATTACATTTCTGCCCTCTGTTGTTTGGGTTTTTTCCTAAAGGCACAGCAATTTAAGTACATGTGATGAGTTTCTAGGCTTTATTAATTTTGTATTTTGATTTCTCCCTCTGCACTACTTTTAGTTTTGCATAGAAAATCTGCACAAAGGAAATCAAACTGTAATCCAAAGATAAGGGTTCTACATAGCCAGCCAGCAAGATATTTGGTTGTTTTGTTTCTTTCTAAAAGCCCATGCTCCTTGACTCCTGTGATTACTGGCAAATGCAGATAAACTCTCCATTAAGCCTTTCTTATTGGAAAAAAAACCTGGATACCAGTCAGGCTGAAGTATTTAACTAACTTCTAAATATTGAATTCTTGGCAAATGATGTAGGTCAGCCCCTGAAAATAAGGTGCTGCTGTTTGGCACCGGGAACAAAAAGAAGAGATGAAATCTCCTACAGTAGCATTTTTGTCTGCTTGTTTGTTTACCTCTGGAAATTCAGGAGCTAGGCTGAATTTAGATATGGCCATGACCTTGGAACACCCAGACATGTGCAAAGCTGAGTGAAACAGGCAGCACCTTACAGTTCTTCCTCTTGAAAAGGGGAAATCCCTGGTGCTGCAGCCCTGGAGAGGGGGGCACAGGTTGCACTGAAGCCACCTCCCTGGTGGAAATGAGCCAAGCTGCCCTGAAATCCCGGCAAATTTCCCCCTGCAAATGGAATAATTTAGTTCCTATGGTTTTTAAGTCCTTGCATGAAGAGTCAAGTTGATATTTTAGCTATATTTTTTCTATAACCCAGTGTTTTTGCCACTTTTGCCATAATTAATGCTTTAATTAAGGAAAGTATGTGATGATTCTGAATGTTGGGATTTTAAGGAGAGAAGTAAAACTGTTGAGTAGGTATTTACTAGGCAATTGTATGACCTTAATTCACAGACAGACAGATTTTTACTGCAAACCCCAGAAAAAAACTAAGGAGAAATCAGGTTTGGGCTATGCCAGGCTAAGGTTTTTCAATGAAAGGCTTTGTAGCTGTCAGTAACTATTAGGATATTTTTTTACTGTTTGAAGTGTAACTCTGTACAACATGGAGAAAAAGTTTGAAAAATGGCAGCTGCTGTTATAAATCTCGGGTATTCCTGGAAGAGATGCTACCATAAAAAAAAATAAGAAGCACCTTACAAAGTCATTTCATCAAGAAAAAAAAAGATCAAAGTCAGTTCTTCGTGACATTCAATCACTGTTTCTGTTTCATATGCCAGAACAAGAAGCAGAGATGACTGATAATTTCTATAATCATTCTTAATAATTCCAAAAGGCAGAAGGACAGACAATAATACATGTATTCTTGTGCTAAGCTGCTCTTCCTCCCTTGCTTTTTAGATTTGTCCATTGCAGATAATCTGTCAGGTCAACAATATCAATAGTTTTTATTACAGAAAGCAGATGTTATCAGCATCCTATCTGTCCATTGAATTAGAAATGTGGTACTGCTGTTGAACTGCAGAACAATTTGAGGAAGGAAAAAGAACAAAAAACAAAACAAGCCACCATATTTCAGAGTTGTTAAAGAGGCCCAGCAATTCCAAAAGGAGAAAAGTGGTGATTTCTTTAGGGAGAAGTGTTACATTATAGTATGAGGTGACTGCCAATTGGTGCAGCTCCGTTTATTTGCTGGGGAAGCAAGGTGGGAGTCTGTCTCTTCTCCCACATAACAGCTGACAGGAGAAGAGAAAATGCCCCAAAGTTGGGCCAGGAGAGGTTTAGTTGCATATTAGGAAAAATTTTTTCATGAAAAGCAGTGGAAAAGGCTCCCCAGGAAAGAGTTTGGGGCAGCAGCCCTGAAGGGACTTAGAGGATATTTAGAAGATGTGGCACTTGGGGACGTGGCTTAGGCAGTGCTGGAATTCAAGGCCAGGAACCTATGCTAGCTCAAATATAAAAAATTGAATAAAATTCACTTGAAAGAAAGGGGAATGAAGCTGTAGGCCAAACTTTAACTGTATGGGAGGCAAAAAATCCTCAAACACTCCAATAAACATTACAATAAACAACTTAATTTCTGGCTCTCAGCAAGCCCAGGTACAGTTATCCCCCCAGGCCCTCACCATTAGTTTGTCTCTTAGAGGCAAGAATTTCCTTTTGTTTATGACTCCAGGGGAGGATTAAACCAATTTTAGAGAGAAGGAAAAGCAGAAGGATGACTTAGGTATTGTTTCACAAACAATCCTCCTGTAAGACTGAAGTGGGGTTTAGGTGGAACTCAAGCATGCTGCCAGATGATGGCACTCTGCATTAAAGAAAAGATTTCTTTGCTATTCCTTATTACACAGGTGTTTACATCCTGAAAGTCCCACCATCAAATACTCCAAAAGTGAAAAGTGTCAGGGAGAAATTCTGCATTGTCTAGCAGAGCCAGGAGGCAGCAGTTTCATCAGTTCTGGGTTGTTTTTGGGTTTTTTTTGTTTGGTTTGTTTTTTTTAATAAGGATAATAATACTTTAAAAGAAGAAGACAAAACACCTTCTCTGGGGAAAAATGCTCTGCTTGTTTAAAAGGAAAATACAAAACCCAGGAAAGTCACAAATATTTGTTCAAAAATTTCCCACCATCATTTCCCTTAAAAAAGAAAAAAAAAAAAAAAAAAAGAGAGCTGCCATAATATTTGACAGAACAGGGAGTTCTGCTGCCATAGATATTTTTCTGTTAGGGTAGATATTTGCTCTCATCTTTTCCCAACTTTTAATAGCTTTTAATAGTGAAACTAATGTGTGCCTTTTCCATGACTTCCACATGTGCACCTCTCCCAAACTGCATGAACACACTGTTCTCTTTAAGAGTCTGTCTGAAGACTGAAAAAGCAAAGAAAATTCAGTTCAGTGCAATTGTCACTCGATCCATAACTCATCTTGTTACTCTGAGCTGCAGGCAGAGTTCTCAGAGCTCTCTGTGACCCTACATGCCACGTCCATTGTAAGAGATCATTTCTTTTAAAGCTGATCAAGGAAAGAAATGAAAAGCAAAGCAGGCTGTCAGCTTCTGTGTTTACCTAGGAAAAAAAAATATATTGCAGAAACCAAATTATTTGTTGCTTGACATTTCCATGGACAGATAACATCACTCTGGTTTTTGTTATAGTCTTGTGGCTCTGATTTCAGCTGCCCAGTGGAGACAGAAAGCCAAAGAGCATCATTCAAGGATTCCTTTCAGTAGCTCAGAATTAACATCCTTTTTAAGTGATTGTAGTCATTTTAAATGCAGCTTGATCAAAATACTGCTCCAAACTGAACCCAAACTCATTTGGCATGTCTTTGAAGGAGGCAAACTGGGGGGGAAAAGTCAGTGTTCTCAGTGCTAACAGCAGAAATGGGACTAATTAGTGAGATAATGACTGTAGTTCTATTGTGGTACTAAAATCTACTTCAGAATAAATATCACAGAACAACAGCAGAAAAACTCTGAAAAATCTACACACCTTGGCAAAATATTTTTGTATACCTGATTGTCTGTGTATATATATTATATTTTTATTTATTTACATATATTTTATATATGCATATGTATATGCATATATAAAATATATATTATTATAATTTTTATATATATATGTGTGTGTGTGTATTGTTACATTTTCATTTAAGTGTCCTCTCCTCAATATCTTTCATGTAGGTTTCATTTGGTTTGGCTGGTGCTAAAAGTAGTGACTGACTATTTGTTGTTCTTAAATTCTCACTTAAATCAACTTTATATACTGGAAATGCAAATATTGAATTCCCAAGTCTAAGCAGATTATTGGAAATACTTAGCTACGTCCTTGTGAAGCTGTCAAAAATAAAAGATGCAGAAGTAGTCAGGTAAATGAAATATGGCTGAATCAACTCTTTTTTTTTCCTTTTCTGAGCTTGTCATCTTGATAACATCATGTGTTTTCTTTTGGGACTTTATTAGGTAGTTCTGTAAAACTTAGGAAATTACAGCCATTCTCTTTATAAAATGTTTTTTGCACTTCTTTTGTGAAAATGGCTGTATCATTGCTAATTCACGTTTGCATTACTGCCTTCCAATAAAGTGCATGCATCCAGATTTTTCAGACTGAACATGATTTCCTGGGATTTTTAACATTGGGAAAGATGTTGGTACCCAACCACCAAATAAAAAGGACTCAGACAGTCCTTGGATTAAACACATCTTTGTAGTGTTTAATTTTGTAGAATTTAAAAAAAGGGTCAGCTGCTAGGCAATCTTTTGTGGATGAGGTCTAGAACAGGAAAATGTGAGCCAGAATTTGTGCCCTGGCAGGGAACTCTGGGGTTCTGGAAGCAGGGATCAGACAAATCACACAGGGAATGAGGTCTAGAACAGGAAAATGTGAGCCAGAATTTGTGCCCTGACAGGGAACTCTGGGGTTCTGGAAGCAGGGATCAGACAAATCACACAGGGAACCAGTGGCTGGGATGGAAGGGGGCTTTAGGGACCAGGGGAATGGGCCTACCTGTCCATGGGGAGTTGGTTTCTTTAGCATCACACTTTGCAAACAGCCAGGAGGCACTTGGGGCACCCAAGGTACTCTCAGGAAAGCAAAGGACAAGTCCTTGTATCAAACTGCAGCATGGATTTGGCTCTCTCAGTTCTTTCTCCTTCTCATGCAAAATTCAGTCCCTTTAGCTTCACACAGTTTAAGTCAATTTCCTTCCATCAGTATAAATAATTGCAAGGAGCTATCAGGCCATACATCTGTGTCTTTGCAGCCTGGGGAAATTGTAGGGTAGCAGTTCTCACAGCACCTGAATGCATTCTGCAAAGCACTTCTTTATGTGGTTATCCCAAACTGTCCTTAGAGGCACCTCCAGGACCCCCCTCAGATGAGCCAGCACTGGGCTGAGCAGTGAAAGAGATAAAGGAAATATTGGGATAAATCTGCCAAAGAATAAAGGTGCAAAGTCCCTGCCCCCCAGGAGCTGTAAGGGCTCTGAGCTGCTCTGTTCCAGGGCTCAGTGACATTCCTGCTGTTCCATTTAATTCACACCAGAAGCTGCTGCCACACCTCCTTGAGAGGCTCTGAGTTGACAGGGCTCATGTCCAATTTCACATTAGAAGCACAAGACATAAAAGTATTTCTGAGCATAATTACTCTTTTGTGGATCTGCTGTTGAGTCGAGCCCACTAACTTGCAGTCCATGGGTAAAATTTTAGGAATCCCTGTCCTTTGGATTAGGCTTTCTTATTACTCATTCCTTTACAATTTTTAATGATCAAGCCCAACTTTTGATCCTATTTCAAGTTTCATGTTCAAAATAATCTTTTATATACTGATAGAATATTTTTATTAACTTCATTTAATGCAACTTTCATGACTTCTAAAATAATTTATTGTTTGTTATCACAAGTCTTAAGCGTAGCATGCTCTGATAGTTCTCAAACAAATATCTAGAGACACAGACTGTCTGGTGCACTGGGCCTAATTTTCTTATCTTGCAAATTATTTCCCATTTTCATCTCATAAAGGGCAGTTCTAATTGGGATTGGGAAGGGGAGGGGGAGAGTATGGGTGAGTGATTTTCATGAACCGTGGGCAGTTTGGTAACCACAGCTGAACCTGAGCTCACATGCTTTAGATTTGAGCTCTACATTAGCAAAGTCCATCTAGGTCTGAAATCTGAACATTACAGATGTTTTCTTTCACTCTGCTGTCTGGGTTTGCATGAAAACTTATGTCTAGAATAAATAGGAATGAAGAAAGGTGGATGAATACCAGATCTACCAAATATACCAGATATACCAAATACACACTTGAAATATGATTAGATTAAGGTCTGGATACTGTCTCAGTCTCTTGGAATCAGGTGGTATAAGGGGTCCAGAGCAGAACCTAAGTCTAGTTTGGGTTTGTGAGGTTTTTTTAATCATTACTTGAAGCCATCAGCTTTCATTGAACTCAACACAGTTGAGTTCTCAATTTGTCTTACCTTTTAATCTCAATTTTTCTTACTACTCTAGTGAGTTGTGGAGAAATTCTGAATGTATCCTGAGGATAACCAACAGAGGTTTGTCAATCTGAGTCCTCTCACACAACAGGGATGGAAATTATAGAGCAGTGGTAATTTAATGACTGAGAAATCCAAGCAATGCTTCTCCCAGCAGCGCTTCCACCTGTGGCAACAAGAATATCCCAGCCAGGATTGGGGCAGGACCACCCATGTCATCATGGGCCTTGGTGCTTTAATTGCTTTCATCCACCCTCTGAGGAGACATAAATATTTCTTGAGGAATTAACAGAGTTGATGGCTTTGCTCTGAAACATTTAAAATAAATGCTTGTGGGTATCTAAACCAGCTGTGCACTGAATTTAGAGAAGGCAGTGCACAGCCCCATCCAAAAAGGTGTTGGAAGATGCAGAGCTCTTAGTCCTTCTTTATGTTGCCCTCGTTGCTGTAGCCACAAGATATTTGTCATAAATTAGAACAGCAATTACATTAATGTGCTCTTCATACCTGAGAAAATAGATTGGTTTCAATATATTCACTCTTCTAGATATGCTGAACTAGAACATAACAATTTTCTGCTGTACCTCCAGAGTGCTTGCACACCAGACATTGAGCTGTAGAGGTTACTGAAAACATTGTTGGAACATAAATCAGACATGAGCAGAGATTTTTTTATGGCCTTGGGACAAAAAGTATAGAGGAAAAATAATATTTTCCTAGGTGTGGCCCCTTTGATCTTCTCTGCATTGCAGGATGAAAGAGTTGGACTTTGTTCTTGGGTTTAATTTCTCACTCCATAAGTTTTTCAGATGAATATGTGCAATTTCCCCCTCCAGATAAGATAAATAAAATAAGGATTAAAAAAAAAAAAAGATTTGGATTAAAGATGTAAAAGAACTTGGATGGTTTTGGTCTAAATCTAAACCAATTAGCTAGTTACAAAGTAGTTGGGGATTTCTTTGTGTAGTGAATTATTTGATGGAAACATGACTGAAAGGCATCAAAGTTTTGGCAATTCCTTATCTGTTGCATATCAGTGGACATTATACCTTAATGTGGCATCAGATAAAAGTTGCAATATCCTCTTAGGTGAGTGGAGAAGGGAAATGAATGCATGTATTCCCTTAGATCACATTGCTGTGTATATCCATTAAATCTACCTAGACAGTTTTCAACAGGCATGATGATTCCATGGTTACATCCCCAGTTATTCACTGATGGCTGTGGTCACATCAATTAATTTTAATAGTTTTGTACTGTTGCATAGGGAAATTTCGCTTTTCCTAAATCAAGTTTCAGCTAAGCCTCGTGAAGAAAGAGCATGAAATATGAAATGCCAAGACTCATGGCAGGGAAGTAAAGCTCCCTTTGAAATTTTTAAAAGCAGGCAGGTGGCAAAGGATGTTTGAGTGTATTTACATCACACAATATATGTATACATACATATATATATAATTTACATAATTTATATATATGATTATATTTAATTTATCATTAATATAGGCATACAATATATTACTATAATAATTTATCTATAATATATTTATATTAAATATTGTATTTAATATAAATATTAAATATTGTATTATATTTTATATTTGATGATTTAGATATAAAATTAGAAATTCCATGGTAACTCAGGATCGTTTGCCTGTGTGAGGAAATGCATTACTGTACAAAGATCAGGTCCTGAAAGGACTATAAAGAGTGAATTTACAAGGGGAGGAACTAAGAGGGTTCTGCTTTCCTTGAGCCTTATCAGTATTTTATGGTATGCTCTTAGTGAGATGCTGATCTCACTGTGATGATCATCATCATTTTATTTCTGTTTTCCCCCAAATCAAAATTTCTGGATAAGTCAATGATCAGTCCCACACTCTTCCCTCTTGAAGCTTTATTCAAGAAGGCTTCCTTTATTTGTTTATTTTTTTTTCTTTCTTTCTTTCCCCCAGTTGTCCTCCACATCCAAATAATTAGCTCAGGTTTACCTTAGAGGTAAGCAAGTGTTTGGTACTTCCTTGTGTAGTCTCTCCAAGGATCTGATCTTCCATCACTTTGTACTTCCTGTATAATTCATATTTCTGCTTCTCTGAATGGAGCAGAGCTATAAAAAGAGCAAGGTTTTTGTGTTCATTTTTGGAGTCACTGAGATTTCTGATAATATAAAAAGCACAGCGTCAGTCTAACAGATCTTAATGAACAGATCTTAATGAAATAACAAGAAAACACAAAAGTTTTCCTTCAGCACTTGGCCACCTTGGGGGCAGGATAGGTGGAATCCTTGCTACTGCTTCCTGGGAAAGGCAGAGAAAACTGAGCAAAGTTTAGGCTGGAGTTGAGGAAGTAAATCTATGAAGTTTGATTTCAAATCCTGCTATGACTAACTCTCCTGAGAGCTGAAAAGATTTTTGTAGGTAATGAGAGAAAGCAGCTCCAAGACATTTCCTTTCTGAACTGTGTTGAAAAATAGAGGCAATTCTTCAAACATGAGGTTTTTTTAATGCTCCTTATTTTTACTCCATCAGTATATTTCCCTTACAATTTGTTTCTTCTTGCATTCTCTCATCCACAGTTGTAACATTTAAATAAAATGAGTGCAGAAGGACAGGTCAGAGCCCAGCTTGGTTTCAGCATTTAAAAAACTTTATATTTCCCAGCTATTATCATGTGAGAGACAAACCATATCATCACACTTGACATATTTGGGAATGTGGGGAAGTCTGAATCCATGGGCTGTAAGTTTCTGTTGACATGGAAGACTTGCATATGGCTTCTTCTTCTGCCTGTTCCATCCACTGTATAAAACAGGACACAATATTTTAAAACCCTTTTTCCATTGTGCTCTGTTTTAGATGTTCTCTGCAAATTCAAGAAGGAGAGCTGGGTGAGATCAATTGCACTGTCTGAGAATAAAAGTTCACCCAAAATACAAATATTTATGAGATACTCTATATGTTACAAACTAATTAATCTGGAAACTATACCTGAAATAAAATTCCTGCATGGCTCAGGAACGCGTGCTGTTGCAAGACTTCTTGTGAGTTCTTGGCAGCCATATGAATCAAACATCAAAATCTGAGTGCAAAGCAGTCAGTATGATTTCAGAAACAGACACATTCAAAGTGTGGTAAAACTTTGTTGAATTCAGGGATTTGCAGGCAGAAATGAGTGCTCAGTGAGTGTCCCAGGGACAGCCATCACCACTGTCAGTCCCAGCACACCTCCACGGAGAATATCAGGCAGAGCTCAGCTGGCAGGCTGCTCTCTCTGGGTCAGAAGTAACCTTGGTCTGCTAAGGCACATTGCAGAGGAGCAAAATCCTGTGGTTTTGGTCCCATCCCTATTCCAGTCAGTGCCTGAAAGTCAGCAGCCATTCATCCCCTGTCCCAGCCTTGCAAAATGTGATTTTTTCACGTTGCTGCGTTTTCAAGGCTGTTTTACCCCACTTTCATTTGCCCAGCTGAAATTATTCTGCTTTCACGAGTGGATTTATAAAGTTTTCCAAACGTAGCAGGTCTGCAGCATAAAAGATGTTTCATTAAGGGAACAATAAAGATTAACAAAGAAATATTGTTAGCGTGGCTGTACAAGTTAATGATTTTAGAAGTTTTACTGACTGGGAGTGAAGTGCTTGGAGCTGAGTGCTGAGGTTTCTTCTCTGTGCACGTCAGCCCCCAGGAAGAGAGACTTGCAGCATTTATTTTCAGCTTCTGTGTGGTGGTTAACTGGAGTGCAGAGTTCTGCAGGTCCTCCTGTGATAGCAGGAGCTAATGAAGCTGCTCTATTTTAAAGAGCTTCTTAATCTATGTTAATACAGTGAAGATTATTATAGAAGCAATAATAATCATAGAGAAATTGATAATGACTAGAAATCAATGTCTGGCTTGTTAATTATAAAGCTTTTACTATAAAAAGAAATCATTTAGCAACTCCAATTAACCAGTTAGGAAGAATTTTTATTAGAAACTCTATTTAATGGGTCTTGTGGTTTTTAATGTACTGGCTGAATCATTGCTATTTTTATTCTAAATCCCTTCTCTGTTTTGATGGTCAGGATTGCAAAAGCAGGTGAGGATTAAAACATCCATGTTTTAGGTTAACAGAACAAAATATCTGCTTTCATGTGGCACATGGGCTGTTCTCTTTCTGCTTGGCAGGGGTAAATCCAGAGAGGATTGTATTTGCAGGGAATGCCCCAATGAAGGCAGGAATGATGCATCTGACTCCATCTTATCAGGAGGCTAATTTATTACTTTATGATACTATATTATATTAAAGAATACTATACTAAAGCATGCAGAAAGGATACTTACTGAATGATAAAAAGATAATAATGAAAACTCCTGACTCTCTCCAGAGCCCTGACACAGCTTGGCCCTGAAGGGACTGTCTTTGAAAGAGTCTGAGACCTGGCTCCTCTTTAGGGTGTAGGAATCTGCAGAAGTCAGGGCCATCAGTCATCAAAATATGACAGGTCTTTGAAAACTAGGCATTTTGGAAAACTATTTTTTTTCCCCTCTAAATAATTTTTTCCCACTATAACTTTTTTTTTTTTTTTTGGAAAAGAAGAAAATATCCCAAATATCCACCCTTTACATTTTGGAAGACTACTTTGCTACTGTATGTGGTATTTTCAGGGACCCCCATGGCAGGAAAGAAATTATGAATCATACTCTATGTTCTTAGAAGGCCAATTTATTATTTTATGGTATTATATTATATAAAAGAATGCTATACTAAACTATACTAAAGACTAGAGAAAGGATACTGACAGAAGGCTTAACAAGATGCCAGTGAAAAACTCATGACTCTCCTCCGAGTCTGACACAGCCTGGCTGTGACTGGTCATTAAGTTTAAACAATTCACATGAAACAATGAGCAGTTGGTAAACAGTGTCCAAACCACATTCCAAAGCAGCAAAACACAGGAGAGGCGAATCAGATAATTATTGTTTCCATTTTTCTCTGAGGCTTCTCAGCTTCCCAGGAGAAGAAATCCTGGCGAAGGGATTTTTCAGAAAATATGATGGTGAAAACTCTACATGAGTATGTGACTGCACTGAGGAATTTTCTAATATCCTTAACACTGATATAATCCTCTCTGTGGATACCCTTATTCTGCTGCAGCAGGCTCCACCTGGAGTCTCACCTGCCAATAAAACTCCTAGAGAAGAACAGAGTCTGTAATGTGCCCCAGTTACCCATCTATGAAATGAAAATTATGGCACCTCCATCCCTCACAGAGATGTCATTAGGATTAAATGCATGGTGGACTGAGAGGCACTCAGGTATTGTAATGTAGTCCTGGAAGTATGATAAGGGACAGAGAAGAGAAAATGTTCCCTTTTACAGGGGAAAATGTTCCTCTGTAAATCACGGCGTGTCAAACTCAAAGGATGCGGCCAGCTCAGCTCACATTGGGTACTGGCCCAGTTTTCATGAGAGTTTGTTCAGCTTTGAATCCATCTCAGAGTTTGGAGAGTGGGGCAGAAAGAACGTGGGGACTGGCTTCCACCTGTACCTGTAGCTTTGATTTTAATTCTTCAAGAGGGTGAGGGAGAGAGTAGAAGAATTCCTGATTGACATATAAGCTGAATGACCTATAAGGGAGTATAAAAAGCTTTAGATGGATATTTTTAATAGAGGAATATTCTTTAATAGATATTCTAAGGACAAATGTGAGTCTTGGAGACTGGAAGGTTTCCCAGCCCTCTGGAAAATGCAGTGAAAAGTTTCACACAGGAACTCCAGTAATACAAGATGCATAAATTCAGAAGAGATACAGAGAGAGCACAGAGATAACAGTGTGTACCCCTGGGGGCCTTGGCTGAGCAAGCCACTAACAAACAGATCCAAAAGATAGGGAATGCCACCATTCTGATAGTGACAACATTGAAAGGAGGGGGAAAGATTTCCTCTCCTTTTGATGAGGTGAGGCAACCACTCTGGATCTCAGGAGGTGAGGGTCCAGGCAAAGAAAGGAGGGAAGGATGGAAGGCAGAGGAAATTTGACTTCACAAGAGGCAGAGTGGCTTAGATGATTGACCTCTCTGCAGTGTTCTCTACAAGAAAAAGAGTGTTTGTTGCTACTTGCAAATCCTCCTCTATGACATCCAACCCATCTGCCCCTAATTTTCCCCTCCTTCAGAGACTGACTGGGTAACTCAGATGAGGATGTTGGCTGATGGCACTCCTCTTTGGGGAGCTCTTCTACTCTGCCCTGGAGCTGCAGAACAAAGCACTGTGTGTCAGATGCATGGCTGGGATTATTAGAGGCAGATGAGAAAGCAGGAGCACAGAAACTTTAATGTAGCCTATTCTTCTCCACTGGTGTCACTTCATGAGACTTCTTCTAGATTTGGGACTTTTTTAAGGCTTTCAAATGGCTAAGGATTTGCTGGTTGAGTTTTGTTTGAAATACTTTAAAATGAATGGGCAACAACTGTTACAAAAAAGGGAAAATCTGTGAGACACTGATAAAACAGGAGAACGTAAACGAGCTGCGCTTTGCACCATTCAGTGGTCTTAGTGGAGCAAAAAGTAAAAAAGATATAAACCCACATTGCAGAGGAGGCCTAACCCTTTATGATCTTCTCTCTCATCTGTTCTTACTTGCTTCTTATTTTCTTAGATTCTTCAGCTGCCTATTCATATTTAGATAACTCCATATCTGAGTCTGATCTGTGTAAATAAAAATTTCCGTCTCTGCTTTCCCTTTATTGTTTGTATCAAAATGGAAAGTCTGCTTAAGCAGGCTGCAGTTCTGGCTCTCACCCCCTGCTAGGGCAGCTGAACCTGGGGCTCAGCTCTCCTGCCTGTCTCCAGCTCTGAGGATAATCCTTTTCAGTCGGGTTTGAGGAGGCAGACTTACTTCTGAAGTGTTTGCAAGGGAGGGAGGGGAAGGAATTTCAAGGCACAGGCAAAAGCCCCTGCTTGTCATGAACAGCAGAGGGGTTTGGTGCTGCCCTCCATCCCCCTGCAGCAGCCCTGAGAAACCTGGAAACCCTCACTGTTTTATCACACAACCATGGAATGGTTTTGGGTTGGAAGGGACGTTAAAGACCATCTAGTTCCAACCCCCCTGCCATGGGCATCCCTCACTAGTCCAGGTTGCTCAAAGCAGGTTTTGGCAGTAAAGTTTCTCCCAGGTGGGAAGTTTAAGCAGAAAGATTCAGCCTGAATAATTGCAGGGGGGAACAGTTCCCATACTGGCACTTTGGGAATGTGCAGTGAGAGCCCACCCAGACCTTTGCAGCACGGGGGCCAGAGCATGTGCCCTCTCTTGCTGTTCCTCAGCTGGTGTGGAATTGGGAGCTGACACTTTCCACAGTTTTTTCCTGCATGTCAGGAGTGGCTTAATGCCATGATATTGTGAAAAGATTTTGATGGTTACATCGATACCCCTGAGTTAAAATTCTTGTGTTTTTCAATGCAAAAATGCAAGGTAGGAGAGCAAGGAAAAGGCTGCTCAGAAAGAGGTTCACCTGTGTTTGTGGTGCTGTTTTGGCTGCCTGGACATTATTGTGTGCAGAAGACAGAAATACAGTAAAACACGAGATGTTTTAGCCTCAGCAGTTCTGGTGCAATAGTGTTAAGCTTCCTTTGCAAGCTCTGTTTATGAGCAAACTGAAAAAATAATTGTCATCCTGAGAAAACATATTGTCTGCAACTCTAAATGAG
The DNA here is from genome assembly GCF_963513975.1 of Fringilla coelebs. NCBI lineage: Eukaryota > Metazoa > Chordata > Aves > Passeriformes > Fringillidae > Fringilla > Fringilla coelebs. The sequence goes on from NC_140033.1 coordinate 70,395,190, forward strand.
AAAGGCAGGCAGATTAACAAAGGAGATATGAACAGCTTGTTCCCACCTGAAGCATTGCTGAAGTTCCTCACCTGTTGGTTTTCCCTGCTTTTACAGAGATGGGGTAACTGAGAGGTGTTTTAAAGGATTTTATTTCATTATCAGTCTAGTGAGACACAAGAGACGTAGAACTCAACACCCTTCTATCAGAAGCCACCCTATTTCCTGGATACAACATGTTATAAATGTTTTCCAGCCTATTAACTTTGCCACACAATGCTGCTAATACTCCTAACACCAATCACCTATTATTTTATACCCCATGTGGTCCTGCTATGATGCATCCTTCACAGTTCTGATTCTCCAAAATATCTGGTCTTTATGCAAGGCCATCTTTTGGAACTTGTTTCTAGTCTCTCTCTCAACAATGTCATCTCTATTCCATGGCCTCCCTAAGTCAGCACACTTTGTCTCAGAGTTTGCACACACACAAGGCTGTGTGCTCTTAAAGAATTTTAAGAATTCTTTACAAATCCGTTTCCCACACACTCAACAGCACGCCCAAACCCTTTCCCTGGGCAGAGGTTGACACCACTAGACCTTTCACAGTGATTTTTACCACATCTTGCCTCTCCAAATGCTCAGGGTGCTGTTTTGTTGGTGTCCATGGGGGTGTTCCACAACCCAGTGAGGTGTGACAGACAAATCAGCCCTCAGAATTCACCATAAATAGTTAAATTCCAGGTAGTCACGAGCATTTGCAGGTGCGAAAAGTGTTAGGTAAGGTGTCTCCAGATATTCTCATTTTATTTACGTCACAGAGTATCTGAAAATGCCACTGATGTGATGTGTGCAATGTGGGTAGCCAGGACATCTAAGGAATAACATCTTCTATTAAAGATGTGTGCATTTTTTCAGTTAATCAACCAGCAAGATGTGGATATACTACATTTTTATTAGCTCCTCTTCTCTTTAATACTTTTTTTCTTTTCCATTACAATTCAGGACAGTTTCAATATCCTCATGCCTTATACGCAGGCTAATGTACATAAAGTATAGAAAAGTGATCATTTTTTAAGTGCTAATATTTAAGAAGAAGGAAGAATATCCTCATCACTTTTACATCCCCTCTCTTAAAATGAAAAATACAGATGAAGAGGTTTTCAAAGTGGTCTGCTAATGTTGCACACACAGCTCCTGGAAGGCAATTCCTCCTGGAAGTTCAGAGATGTTTTCAGCTCTGATCTTGCTTTTTCTTTTAGAATTTGTAAACCAAATAATGTGTCTTGGTGTGGTTGGAATGAACCTCTCCAAATGTTTGTGTGGTGTTGGGTTTTCTGTCTCTATGGTTTGCCCCAAACTTTCACTGAATTGGGAATGTGTGGCTCCATTCAGCTGCTGTTTCTGAAGGACTTGGTGATCTCTTTTGGGGGTTTTAGAAATAACTCTTTAGAAACAACTCTTTTGAAATGAGTTGTGTTTTGTTGATTTTCAGTCATGAACTGTGTGTAGTCATGTCAATTTTAAAGAATAGCCATGCTTTTTCTTCACGGTGAAGTAGTGCAGATCTTGAAATGGTTTTTAAAAATGCAGTAAGTTACTAAAGGGACTGAAAGGTGAAATGCTAGAGAGTATAAATATGCAAAAGATATTTACCCAAATATTTGTGTTAGTGTTCTAAGAACCTGATAACTCCCATGAACTGCCCCAAGAATACAAATTGCATAACTAGCATATTCCAACCTCCAAATGCCTTTCATGTCAGTTTGAGAGATACCATCAGGCACTTTGAAAGCACCAACCTATTTATAAAGATACCATCAAAAACCTGCCTGCTGCTGCTGACTTATGAATCAATTATCTGGACTTCACCAATGATATATCTGCTCTGAATTTTGGAGCCATATGTTTAGAGCAACACCATGCACAGGTAGGCTATTCAGCATCCCAACAGGGTTCTTATCTTCCTGTATAGACCTGTCAAATACAGAGAGAAAAATACCCTACCTGTAGGACCTGTTTCCCAGAAACACTTTGTTAAAAGGGGAAAAAAAATGTGGATATTAAGTTATACATAACTAGAGGTAGAAGGAAAAGATTGATCAGTAGTGTGTATGGGGTTGTTGCTGACAGCAGACAATAAATTTCATTTATTTGAAAACTGTTGAAGATGGTCAGCCAGATTTGGACTTAAAAACAAGTTTGTCTTAAAAGAGAGGCAAGGTTTTTTAGCACAGAATTTCAGCTACCATGGAAAAATATAAACAGTCCAGCTTGGACATTGGAGTGAATAATTCACCATAAAGAATTTCACCATCTCAACAACCATCTCAACTGTTGTGTTGTGTCTCTTTACCATTCAGGCACCTTCATTTCCTTGCTCCCAAATCCTCTTTCCCTTTCTAGATCCACCTGTAAGTTCAGTGACTTTACATTGCTGTGCTTATGCTCTGTTAGAGATGTGCCTTAGGGTTTTAGCTTTTTATATTTTACATATATTTATATTTTACATATTTTATATTTGGAATCCTGCAATTATTTTGTATATAACTCTAAACAGTGTGAGCTGCTGCTTTCCCATTTTGGGCAGACACAACAATTCTTCTCCAGGCCTGGCAATCAAGGACACCTCACTGCCTCAGGCCCGAGAGATGGGAACAAAAGTGAGTTTGGGTGGAGCAAATTTGGGGTACATGGCTTCATAACCTGAAGCTGTAATTGGAAGATTAACCTCCAAGATGCAAATGGACCAAACTTATAAAAGTGTGAAAACCTGTGACCCATCATCCATTTTTGGGTGCAGCCCCTGGGGGTTTTATCTGCCCTAAGGGTACCTGAAGGCCCTTCAATAAATATAACTGCTTTTTATTCCCTTAATTTTGTCTAGTTTTAGGTAGCCCCAACAAGGCATCAAGAGATTTGTTGCTGCTTTGATAAAGCTGTATTGAAATTGTGGAGGAAGGTTGTCTGTCCGACTCTTTATGCGCATCCCTCGCTGCTCCTTGCACTGTGCTTACAGCTGAGGGCTCTGAGTTAGTCCTGTAAATATCTGAGTCCTGTAAAGATCTTTTTCTGGCTCTGGGCTGCCAGAAAAAACAACAAGAAAAGCAGCTGAGATTGAGAGTAGAGAGTGGCACAGGTTGCTGGAGTGACTTATCCAAGGTCACTCTCTCTCTGTTTCAGTTTAATTTGTTTACTTCTCTGAGGAGATTACAGTGCTGAGCTGTTGGGCTGAGTATTAACATTTCCTGAGTCCTCCTGGGAAGGCTGAGTTGTTACACACCAACAACCAGAAGTGACAAAGCTGGCACATCCTAGCAGCACACAGGAGCCTGCTCATCTCCCCTCCTGTAGGAGTCGTGTCTGCCCTTTATCAGTCAGGAACATTTCCTGCTGTGGTGCCCAGCACGGCTGCTGCTGTTTCCTGGAGGAAAACTAAACCTGAAATTTTCCTTTTTTCAGAAGGAAATGCAGGATTGTGATGGCTGGCAAGTGAATGTATGAAAACCTGACAAGTTTTGGACTGTATTTGCATGTGTGGCACTCAGCTGTATTTTCCAAATAATAATTGTGCAGTTTGAGACAGCTATTTCAGAGCACAGGTGTTTGGTACTTTGGCATATCAAACCTCTTGAAAAGTGTAGAAATTTATGTATCAGCTTACTTCCCCCTAAAAATAGACACGTGGAAGTTGTATCACCTCCTCCTTCAAGATCTGAGTTACTACTCAGATAATACTCTAATAGTCATAACTCTAATAGATACTCTAATAGTCATAACTGGTGACTTTTTGTGTATTTTTATTCTTGATAACTGTGTTTGGGATGAGAGAAGAAAACTACCCCCAAAAAAATCTGAAAATCTGACTTTCTTTTGCTAATAGAACAGCTAATATGAAAGGGACATGGGCTCATGCTTGCAAATATAAACATGCTGACAATTTGAGGTGATTGATATTTGATATGACTTGGAAAATGTGGTTTGAGAAAAACTTGGTCTTTTTTATCAGACTAAGTGATCATTTTTTCCTGGAAGTTTTATTAATTGGATATTGGAGTTAATACTCTCCATATCCCCACAAAACAGCCTAAAAGGAAAGAGGTCACATAATCCTAGCCAGATAGTACAACCACAGTTTCAGTTGCATAAAACTTTCTGCAGGTGGGAATTTTAAAGATAACCTCTTGTTAAAACAAAACAAAACAAACAAAAAGAAAAGAACCCACCAAAAAAAGTCAAAACCCAAAACCAACCAAATTTTTAAAAACCAAAAACACCCAAAAAAACCCAAATCAAAAAGAAACCAAAACCCAACTGCCCAACTAGAAATGTTCTCATCCAGTGATGTCATCATATATTTGCAATTCTTAATTTTTTTTGAAGTAAGATTCTTCTTAGTGAATGGAGATTGTCCACCCCAAAATCTATTGTGGCTATAAATAAACCCTCAAAAGAGATCAGAAATGGTCCCCAGGTCATATTTGTGTAGAAGGGCTGAAAGTATCGTGTATTACAATGATAATTACGAAATATTATAATTCATATTGTGCAGTAATTTATTATAATACATAATATAATAATATTTGTTATAAATCAGGGTTTATTTGTTATAAATTGGGTTTATAAAGGTATGCCTGTTGAATTAAACAACAATGAATCCTTTTGCTGGGTGCTGTGTACCTGAGCTCTACCCAAAGCCAGCAGGAAGCTGCAAGGGCTTTAGAGCACCTCTGCATTCTGGCCTCTTAAGCACTAATGGATTTGAGGAATTAAACAGCATCAAGAACAGCAAATATTGACCTCTCCTCAGAAAATATTTACCATCTCATTTATTGTTGTGTGTCCCCTGCACTAGGATGTGTTAACATTAGCAGCTATGATTTGCCAGGTGAACTAATGTTCTAAATTGACAAACTCAGCTGTTTGCTCAAAGGCCCCTCAGATTGATTTCTAGATGCTTTGCTCATCACCAAGGCATCTGTTCCCTGTGAAAATGTCACTGTGGTTTTAGGTACTTCTGGCTTTATAGAATAATTCTGAGCCTCATTTATTTTATATGAACAACTTGCCAGTTTTGTGAGCAATAATATGGCAAAGTGTTTGTGTATATGAGGTATGCTGTGAGCTGAACATTTCCAAGCCTTGTTTAAAGAAACATTCTAATTAGCACACACATTTTGCAGACTGGGAAACCGAGGCATAAAATTATAAGGAATTCACTGTAACAGGTTTTCACAGCAGTTAAAATCCCCCTTTTTCATGAAGGACTTGGTCACTTGCAAAGTGGCTGTTGGGCCTCTGTGTGGTCAGGACTTCTGAAACACTTCTTTTCTATATAGAAGATGTGTTTCCTGATTTCCAGAACCTGGATCTATAGCCTAACTAATGTATATTTCCCTCATCTCTTTCCCTGCATGGTGCCAGAGCTCCTACATAATTCTGCTGTAAATAGTTGGAAAGCAGAAGAAAAATCTTCCTGTTGCAATTTTTTGTTCTGCAAGAGGGATTCTGAGTTCGAAATCAGAATAAGCACCAAGTTCATAATTTAACATTCTCCTGTTGTATTTTGGCTCATCTTTACTGTGACACTTAGAGGAAGCTGGAAGAAAGAATTAGGAAGAGAAAGGGTTAGTTGATGGAACCTGATCAGGCCAATTCCATTTTTTGTGATTTGAAGTAAAATGTAGCCCAAATGCCAAAATCATCTTGCATTCTCGGGCTATCAAGCTTTGAAAGCCTGACATAAGATATCTCTCATAAAATGATTTATGCTTTGCTTCATAAAACTTGCCGAATAGAGAAAAAGAACACAGCAAGGAGGAAAATATTTAGACTTCTGTTTCTGTCTCAAAGTCCTGAAAAGAAAAAGGGTTCTTCCCTTCAACCTCTCCCCAAGTGCATGGAAAACATGTTTACTTCTCTAGGGAAGAGCTTTGAAGAGTTTTGGAGGCATTCAGAGAGACAGAATCAAGAACAAGTTGGTACACAGTGCAATTATGGAGAGCACATGCTTAATGGTGATAGGCTATTAAGTTTTATCATCTGAAACCAGTGACATTGGCAATAATTATTATTAACAGCCCAGTTTCTTACTCATCACATTTAAATGGAGCTTTATGGCTTAACCATGTAAAGTAATCAACTTCCAGTTGTGTATGGCATTAGCCTAAATCAGAATAGTTGGGTGATAAGATGTGCATTCAGCACCTCTTTCTTACTACACATTATCATGCTGTAAATAAGAAAAAAAAAATAAATCTGAACATAGTTCACCCAAAATTAGTGGAAAGCCCCACTGGAAGCCAGCTGCATCTTTCCACCATGCTTGTGAGCCCTGACCTAACCTGGGCTGTGCCAGCCAAAGCTCAGCACCTCTGTGCCAGTTCATAGATTTTTCAGGGGTTCCAGCACCTTGGGATTGAGTGTCTCACCCCCCAAACTCGGCACAACACCTTCTCTAGAAGTTGTGCCACCAATAGTTTCTTCAGTGCTGACATCTGTGCTGGGAGTCCTGCTTTTAGTCATCTGAGAGGGGAGAAAAAATGAGATTCAAAGCAACAAGAGTAATGCAGGTGAGAGGAGGCTGATGAAAAATGAGTGCAGCAAAGGACAGTTTGGAAGGGTCCTCTCAGAAATGAGTGGTGGGTGGAAGTGCCTCTCTGTGTCCTTGTCACATCTGCTGGGGACTTGAGAACTTCATGTCATTTGAAATTGTCTGGGGATCCTACAAAAGTTCTTCTGATGCAGCAAGGGAGGATATGCTTTAAGAAGTCACTAGAAATGCTTTTCTGAATAGAAATGTGACATTTTAAGAGCCCTTTTTTTTGTTTTCCTTTTTAAACTGTAATCATGCTTTTATCAAAGGCTTTCCTTAGAAACTGCTTTATTTCTTAATACTCACACAGACAGCATTAACTGGTTATTTTAAACAGCTTAAATGTTAATTTCAAAGTAAAAATTTTCTATTCTTTGGGAGTTGTTGATGTTTGGGGTTTGTTAAGGACATACAAGATCCAGAACAATTTTCAGAAGATAGATCTGGATTTGATGTAAGCAGAGAATATCACGGGAAGAGATAGACCAAATCCTTTTGTAACAATAATTCTTAAGAGGTAAGGAATAAACTGACTCTTCAAAGCCAAATTTCTCGAAGGAGTTAACATCCACAGGGTGCATAAAAAGAACTTTTTTTTTTCCTTCACCTTCAGTAGCCTGGCCTCTTTTTCATTGTAACTTACCTGTGTGTTTTACAGCTATTTTAAGTGAATTAAAGCTGAGCAATTCACAGAAGTGATGCATTTTCTGTCGGGCCATTACCACTCGTTTTCTCAGCATGTTCTGCTGATCCATCTAAAGATGTCATTACAGAAATCAATTGGTGGGCAAGGTGGCCAGCATTTACTGACAACAGATAGTTAGAACTGCAGTAAATACAGGGTTTAAAGGAGCCACTGAAAGTGTGTCTTGGCTCTGGCTGGATCTGTTAGACAGTACTCTGTGTTACAGGGAGCTGGTGAATGTCAAGATTTGCTTTCATTCTGGATATTTCATGCTACAGTGCCTGTTAATAGCTGTGTGCTTGGCACTTCTGTCAATTTTGTGTCTCGACCTCTGGGTCTGCTACAAAAATTGTGCTGTATGCCAAATGTAAGTGGGGTGGGACAAATGTCAGAGCTGAAGTAAAAGCAGAGTTTTCCTACCACCGTGGATTTTGAATATCATGCAATAACAGATTCCTATTTTTGTGCTGTTTAAGAAATACTCATTTAGATTATTTTCATCTGGCCACCTTAGCTCCCATCAAGAGCACAGCTGAAATTCTTTATAAATACCCTTGCAACATGAAATTGCAAGGAAGAGGGAGAAATTTGTAGCTGTCATATGGCCAGGCACATCTCCATGAGCACTCCTAAGGACTTGGCAGTTTTTCTCAGTATTGTCCAACCAGGGGGTGCACAGAAATTTTCCTGCTATCACTCTCCTTTAGATGGGCAGAAACTTCCCAGCAGCTCAGAGAAGTGGAAGATGTGTGGAGCAGAATCATGCAGGACAGGTGGAAGTCATCCAGTCCAATCCCTGCTCCATCTGAGGTTAATTTGGAACCATAAAATGGCCCAGGTTGGAGACCATGGAGTTCCAAACTCCCCTGCCTTGGGCAGGGTCACCTTCCAGGTTGCTCAGAGTTAGATCAAGCTCCTCAGAGCCTTTCACAGCCGAGTTTTAAACACTTCCAAGAACAGAGGTTCCAGCCTTTCTGGAAAACTTGCTTCTCTCAACTCATTTCCACACCTCCAGCTGGATTTTTCCTTACTGTCACTTGTATTTTTTGGCCCATATCCTTCCACCCTGCACCTCAGAATATCTATAGCTCCCCAGCTGGTAGCTGAAATGGGCAATTGAATCCCTTATCCTTCTCTTACCCTTCTCTCCTTCAGGATAAATATTTCCATGGGCCTCTACTCATGTGAAATGTGCCTTTATTAATCATCCTCAAGGCCCTGTGTTGAGCTAACTCCAGCCTGTTTCTCTGGAGGGACACAAAATTGGTTGATCAGTTTGATAAGCTGGATTTGAACGTTCACTGTCATCATCCTTGAAGGAAATAGTCAAGGCATACACTAGGTATGAAGTCAACTTTAGATTGTCATTTAAAATTCAGAATTAAATATTCTCCAGGTTTGCAGCCTGTCCAATTTCTGTATTAACCTCTTTTTAAATGCCCAGGAGGAAAATGAGAAATCTTGGGCATCAAGAATTGCAGGTTCCATTCCTGACTTGGCTTTCTTTGCTCACAGAAATAGCTTTATAAAATGAAGATCCTTTTGTGATAGTGAAATAGGGACAAGTTGAACATTTTAATATTGAATAGTTAGAAAAATTGCCACCAACAACTGGTTATTTCAATAGAACATTTTTTTTCATTATTAAAAGTATTATTGATTTCTGTTAGGTTTTTTTTCCTGTCTTTGGAAAGTACAAAGTCTTCAAATAATTTGAGTTTTCACTTATTTCCTCAGAATTGTGGCATATGACTGATAACTGCCTTTAGAAGTTCTAATAGCTAAATTACAATTATTATGCAAAGACCTACAATAGACAGTTATATGGATTGTTAAATGACTTTGCCTTTTTTGCAAACCGTAATCATTTTCCTTTATTAGCTGAAGGATTTCATAATTTAAGGGAGATGAGAACCTATAAGTCACACTTTCAAATAAGGAACATGGATATTGCAAACATTAAATTCTCCCATAAAAATGTTAAGGCATCATTAAACTAGGATCAGATTAATACAATTCAGTCAACTCCAGATAGATATCTCCTGTAATAGGCTGAAACAATACCTAGTGATATAGGACGTGCAAGATTTTACTACAATCAATTTATAAACCTATAAAACATACAGGTATCACTCAAAGACACCGTTAATTTTGCAAGCCCTGCATTAAATCAAGTGAATTTGGTAAGGGAAAATATTCCCCACCCTTACTGTAACTCCCTTTCTATTGTTATTGATGCTATCCCAGCATCTTCCTTCCGCCCTAAGTCAGAGAGATGCCTTCTGGTAGGGGCTGACCTGAGAATCTGTGCTTGATTTATCCATCTGTTTAAGTGTCTGAAAGACTTTTAAATGAATTTTCAGGGCATAATTTAATTCTCACTTGTAGCACTGTAAAGCTGGAGTCATTCTGTGTTTGTTCCAGAATAACAGCGAGCGGGATTCGACCCCGGGTTTAATCAAATTAAAAACAAAGACTTGTATTTCTTCTGATCAGCTGGGGAAAGGGAGGGACTTAGCTGGGGAAAAAGAGGATTTGAACTAAGGGCTCTGTGTGAGCTCCTTCCAGAGGTACAAGGCAGCTCTGTGGGTCTGGAGAAATGGCAATTTCAGACAAGCAGAACTGGAAATGCAGGAGTTCCAAAGCATGGTCTGGTTATCTGTGCCAGCCTCACTGGTCCTGGTACACACATTTAAAGTGTTGTATGTACTGCCCTAGTCCAACCCCTGTGTGGGTTTATCTGCACTGGAATATTTTGGCATGGGTTTCCCAAAACACAACAGATTTATTGCATGTGCAAAAGGAAAGAGAAGAGAGGGAAATGCTTCTCCCATGGCACCCAGACATGCATCAGTGCATTATGTCAAACATGGATCAGGATATGACCATAAATTGTACTGTATCTCTTTCATGCATTAATAATCAGTCTGCTAATAAATTCTTTGCAATAAGACCCAGAGGCTGAAGCAGGACTGAGAGGAACCAGCAGAAAGGAGGAAAAAGTGACTTGCTGAGCTGAGCAGAGCTGCTGTGACTCCTAGGAGATTTACAGCAGAATAAAGAGTAACTTTGGAGGAACTATTTAAAAGGTGATATGAGGGGAAAAAAAATAGTTTAACTTGTTCTGTGAAACCAGACTGGAGCATTCAGGACAGACCAGCTTGCATTTACTGGCCTGCTTTTTAACACAGGCCTAACTGCATGAGCTCTCTATACTTGGAAAGAGAAAGAGCTCCATGAACAACAGAAAAGGTTTGTAAATCTGTGTTAATGATCCAAAATGTAAGCAAACAGAAGGAGATGTCAAATACAGCAAAAGATGAGTATAGATTAGTTTCTTTGTAAAGCATTCCCATTTGCATTTAAGATAAGTTATGTGATTTAATTCAGTATTTGCAGTATTCCCTAAGGTCTGTATAGGACAGATCCCAGGCTGCCTCAGTCATTTAGTGAATCATCTAATGCAATTGAATTCTGAGTGACAGCCAAAATTATATGTAGTTAGTAAAAAATGTTGTTGTATTTAATCATATAATTGTGCATCCATTTAGATCAGCCCAGCAATCACAAGAACCCTTATCCACAAGTACCTTTACCTATGTGACTCGTGGTTAATAAGTAGGAAAGCTCACTCAGAGGGCATTCTCAGGCAGAGGATTTGAAGAATAAGGCCTAGCTGTATGCCAGCAAGAGACATTGCTAAAAATCCATTGTTGTAGAAGAGGATTGTTTATAAATTAGGGGTTTTTTGTATGCAGCCACTTCATTGCAAAGTAAAAGATGCTACCCTGGTGATACCTCATGTGAAAGAAACCATGAAGCACTTTCTGTTATAGCTTACCAATTTAAATACATAGGGGTGGGGAAAAAAGTGGAAAATAACATTTCAGCCTAGATACCCACTGAACATATTCTGATCTGCCCTGTCAGTACATCCTCCTCCAACAACTTCTGAACCTGTGAGAGAAATGTGAAAGGAAGTCAAGTTTTAAAGTGCAATTTCTTTAAGATTATTGGAAAAAAATTTCAGAATATAAGGCAGAAACTGTGACTGGCATTTTTGGTAAGGCAATCAGCAGCATCTGCTGGGCATCTCATTCTGATGTTTGGGTGCTGGAATAGCTGGGGACGTGCTCAAAAACTGGTGTGACTGTGGCCACATCTCAGTGGCCTAAAGGAAACAACTCACTGAACAACTTTGTTGTATAGTTAAATTTCCCTTTTAATAAAATAATGTGAATTAAATCCATTTGGTGACAAATCCTCCTGTTGCAAAGAGAAGGACATGAGCAAACGAAGGCATAAGTGGTGCATAGATTTTATGCTGTCTTATAGGAATAATGCAACACACTACAACACTGTCTGTTTGCAAGTAATGAGCTTGGTTCATCCCATATGGCTGGTAATTGCTATCAGAATAAGTCACAAAGTGAGCTAATGGCTTTGCTCACACACAAATTGTAGAAACATATTTTCCAAGTCACAAAACAACCGATTAGTTGAATCATGAGCTTGGAAGTCGGGAGACCTGATTGAACTTTCTGCTCCACCTTAGGTTTTTGGAGTTACCACAGCCAAGCTTATGAAATATGGCTTTGCTGCAGACTGCAGTGAAGCATCAAGGTCTGCTGGTTAGTTTTTAATGAGCTAGCTTGGAAGCAGTCTGTGGCAGTCCTCAGTTAACTTACCCTCAGTTCCAGTTCATCCATTAATTTCACTTGTGACAGTTGGATTTCAGGGTGTTTGGTAAAGTTCAGCAGGGATCAAATAGAATCCAGCACTCTGATCAATCATATGAAATAAATTTAGCATTAAATGACCCAGCGGTCATCTCAAGTTAGATGTTAATTGTCTAACCATGGGGACTCAATTGATTTGGTAAAGTAGGACAGATGGGCTCTGTAGTGCTGAAGATGAAGGACAAAATAACCAGCCAAGAGACTGTATTTGGAGCATGATTCATCTCACCTAACTCCAGAGATCCCCAACCCTGTTTGCCTTTAGAGTTGGTGGAGAATTTCATGCCTTTTGGAGGGTGACTCATCTGCATTATTTGAGGCACCACCTCCATGAAGTGAATTTGGTAGAAAGTGAATTTGGTGTTTGGTAGAAAGGCAAATGGACATGGGGGGAAGCTAGAAGCAGATCTCTGTTTTGGGCTGGGCAAGCCCAACCTCAGGCTCTTTTCAGGAAGTGACCTTGCTTATTTAAAGGTTGATGCAGTGTGTCTGCACTACAGCTTGCAGACAAGAGCAGAAACGCTCCTGCCCAAGCCTTGTTTTGCTCCCTGCCGTGTCCCTCTGCCATGCTCTGGGGATAACAGCCTCAGGAAGCTGCAGAAAAACAAGGTGGAAGTGAAACCTGTGCTCAGACCAACAAGTGAGTCAGGAAATGGCACAGCAGCTTTGGAGCCCTTCTTGAGGATATTCATGTGCATGGAGGGGATGTTTACAGGAAACCCTCCAGTGCCTTAGAGAGAGCTGAACTTTATTTCAGTGAAACAGTGTGGGGGTGCTCACAGGGGTCCCAGGACGAGGGAAGAGATGAGAATCTTGACTCCATGTCTCAAAAGGCTGATTTAGTATTTTATGATATGTATTACATTAAATGAAGATGCTATATTAAAGCTGTACTAAAAGAATAGGAGGAAGGGTTTCATCAGAAGGCTAGAAAAGAATAGAAAGGAATGATAATAAAATCTTGTGACTGACCAGAGTTCCAACACAGCTGGACCTGTGAGTGGTCATCAAGTAGAAACAATTTCACATGCTGGGTAAACAATTCTCTAAATCACATTCCAAAGAAGCAAAACGTGAAGCTGAAGCTTCCCAGTTTCTCAGGAGAAAAGATCCCAATGAAAGGATTTTTCAGAAAATATGTCTGTGACCAAACAGCTGAGCCCAGAAGTCAGTCATGAAAAACCCTCCCAACACATGCAGTTTCACCAATAAATCCTGTCCAGTGAAACCTATGAGATTTCACATTGTTAAACACTGAAAAATCCATTGCAAAATTTAATCTTGTTGGGAGGCAGGAGGGGTTTCACCTGTACTTTGTGATCTGTGCTCTTGGATTTACTCACAGGGATGTTTCAGCTGAGAGGGATGAAGTGTGAGGAAGATGCCACGAGAGGGAGATGTTGGAAGCAGGAAAGCTGTCGGGATTCTCAGCCTCACTCAGTGGGTTACATTTAAAAGGCACTCCACTAAAGCTTATTGAACTTTCAGGGAACTCACGGCATCTTTAAAATAAAGTGTATTCTGGGAGAAATTTGTCTGGAAAGCTGGAAATCGCTTTGGGGGAAAAAAACCAAAAAACACCAAAAAAAAATTAAAAAAAAAAAAAAACACCACACACACTGCAACCAAAAACCTGTGTGAAACTTATTTAAAAAGTGGTGTTTATTAAAAAATGAAATCTTCACCAGATGTCACAATGCCGGCCGTTTTAAGGTCAGATGCTTTAATTTCCACTTCTTTTATATTTATTTCAAGTGTTAAAATGCATTACATAGTGTAGATGTGGTGACACTTTACTGCTCAATATGAGGAGTGTACAAGGAGAAAGACCTGCTCAGAGAGGTCACTCCTCTCCAATTATCTTGTTTGTGATATGTGTTTCTCACTAGTGTTGAGACACCTCCCTGGGAAAACCTTGGCTATTTCCCAGAGTTCAGCAGTAATTAAATGCATATCTGAACTCCTAGAGCCAGTCTTGAAAAATGAATGTAGCAGTAAATGGCTCAAGTCATGTCAAATATATGGGGCTAAATGTAGGTATTAATTATATAACCAGAGGGACTCAATTTACTTTGTAGAGCAATTAAAAGAAGACAGAAATTTACATTCTGTTTCTGGAAAAGAGTAATGCTTGTTTAAAAATAACTTTCTGCCCAGAATAGTCTGCCTGTCTCACATAATATCAGTTATGGGGGGGAAGGATCCAAACTAACACAACAGAAGACTTTGGCATTTACAACAGCGCTTCTTTATGGAAATATCAAACCAAAGATTTACAACAATGCAAGTTGACAGGTGCCCAGGTGCCCTTTTAGGCATGTAAACAAAGGCTTTGCTTTTCAAACTGCTTGAAAAACTTGGCTTCCCCTTGTTTTCATTCCCCAGGGCACATTAAGGATATGAAGAGGCCTGTGTGCTATGGACAGGAGGGAGAGGTTTCTGATGTACAGTTTAATATTGCTCTAGATTATTCTAGTAGTCTCTATCTCTCTCTCTTTTTTTCTTTATTTTTTAATGTATTTCTTGCTTGAGAGTGGACAGGCAAGGATTGCTTTCCAGCTGAATCAGCACTGGGGTTCACTCCTCTATCCATAGGCAATGTATGAAACCTCATTAGCCTAAAGCACCTGTTCTAACAGGGGTCCTGATGGAAAATCAACATGTTCTTGGAAGCTAACTGCACTTTTGTTCTGCTTTTAGTGGTTTTCATATTCCTTTTTAGTTAGGCTCTGAAAATTCCATTGAGTGATTTGGGTTGGGCTGTTGGACAAAGGATCACAACAATTCAAGCCAATGGCCACAGCATCCATCCCTCTCCCTGCCTCAGAGCTAGAGAAACCCAGGATCAGGCACCTTCAAATCTCATCTTCAAAGCAGTGTGGTCAGAGAGAGAGAAAAGCATCCACTCTCCCCACATGGCTCAATATTCTCCTCTCCATCCCTTCAGAAACCAGCTAAAAACCCCATGGTGGTTACTTTTGTCCCCAGAGTACAGCATGTTGGTTGGTCTACTCAATACTGCACTTCATTATTCCTTTTTTCCAGGAGGGTCATGCTCTAAGTTTTCCTGGGATGTTTTCCTGGGATGTTTTACCCCCTGCCCTGTTGTGGACATGATTTCAGTGGGATTTTCTCAAAGAGTTTGATGCATACAGACAAGACAGTGAGAAAAGGAGCTGAGGTGGTGTTAGTCTAAATTGTTTATTTCAAAACTGTAGGGAGGAAGAGCTTCAAAAAGCCCTGAAAGTGCTCTGAGAGACAGCAGCGGGGAGCCAGGGGCTATTACCTCTATATTTCAGTAGAGTCTCTTTGCTTCTATGTCACTGTTTCCAAAGTAAAAAAGAGTTGAAGACAGGGAGAAAAAACATCAATTCTGAGTGCCTTTCTCAGGCAGAAATTCTACTGAAACTAGAAAGTTCATATTGAACAAGGACTTCCAGGTGTGACAGCCAGAAACCTTTAATTCTTGCACAGCAATTTCAAAATCTTTTGGTGAGAAAGGATGGGGTTGTGTGCTGTGTGACAGCTCTAATATCTCCATTTCCACATTCCTCAATGAGCCTGAAATTCTCCAAGTGATGTCACTGTCAAGGCTGAGCATCAGACATCATTTACATCATTTACTGTTTAAACAAGCAGGGTTGTTGCTAATTTCTTGTTTGCAATGTGGCTGTGCCAGTTCATACATTTTGTTCCCTGTTAAAACTCTAAGAACACTTAGTAAAACACACACACACATATATATATATGTATATCAGCCTATAAAGTATTTTTAAAAGCCTTCATTTTTAAAAGTTATTAAAAAAAATACATTTAGAATGGGAGAATATGTATCTGCTTTTAGAATTCTGCATTCTTGTTCATCTGCACTTATCAGCAATGAAAGACAAGTGAAATGCCAATGCTGAGAACACCAGATTATGTCTGTGCTGGGTTTTTTTAGTATGCTTAAGTCTAAATCATCCTGTTTGCAGATGATGCAGCTGTTTCAGGTGGTTTTCAGGTGAGCACATGGCCCTGTAGATGACAGCCACTCTGTGTTCCAGCACTTACTCCATACAGACAAAAAGACTGTGGGCTGTACCACAGGTTCCATCTGCCTGAAATCCCACATTCCCAGGAATATGAGCCCAACTAATTGGCCTCTCTGTGGCTGTTCTGACTAATTTTTAAAGGATAAAGCAAAATTTAAAGGCTCTCTTCACTGCTTAAAGGCACTTGGAGGGCTTCTTCATTGTGCTCAGAGTTTCTCTCTGGTGCAAGTGGCTGATTGCCAGGTTTACCTTCTCCAGTCTGAATTTCAGGTCTGCACAGTGCTTCCCTTTTACAGCAGTCAAAACAAAATTCTGTAGCTTTATACCAGAGGAAAGGGAAAACAAAACAAATCAAAAATCATTAACACACGCATCTTACATCCAGTTTATTTAATACCAGAGCAGTAAATACAAATCAGAGTTCTGGAATCTGGCAGTGCTAGAGCAAGGTAAAGCTACAACTGTCTGTTGGTATTGCTGGAATCCTGTGTGGGCAGGGAAGCTGAGGGGTGCACATGAGCAATCTGCACGTTCAGTCTCATAGATATTGACCATACACTTAAAATAAAATGCTCCTGATGTGGCAGAGCAGTGCCTGTCAACTGAGAACTATGTTCCAATATTTGTAGTCTTATAACAAGTGAAATAAACAATATCTTTTGCTTTAAAAAAGACAGTGATCTTTGGTCAGCACAATGAAATGTGCTTTAGTATACTATTTTATAACCTTACTGCTAATATTATGTGTAACTTTTTTATGTTGTCTTAAGCGTGAACACTCAAAAAGTGAAAATAAAAAAAAAAATCCTGAAACTTTTTTGTTTCAATGCAGGTAAAATTTCAGAGCAGAGGTAGGCTTCAACTCAGCATGCTACAAAGGCTGAATCCCAGCTGTCCCCTGGGGTGGGTAGGAGGCAGCAATTCATCTCCAGATCACTTCCCTTTCATAATTTCTCTATGAGCACAGCACTTGCAAACACTCTGGGCTAAGCCCTTATTTAGCTGTCTCAAGTAAGAGCTCTGAATGTCAACTGACAACACATTTAAACCCATCTGATGTTTAATATCCACATCTGGAGAGTGCAGCTAGCAGCACTCAGTGCTCTCTCTGGTATTTCAATGCCACAGCCATGAGTAGTTGTAAGGACATTGGTTATTAGGAAAAACACTCTCTGTGAGCACAGGTCTCACCAGCAGGCTGACCTTTAAATCCAGGCAGAAATCCTAAAGAACTTGTGCTCTTTACCAGCCCACGAGCCTTCCAAGAGATTGAGCAGTCACACCCACCTTGCAGCTAATGAAACTTTTGTTAAAGCTGACAAAAGCTGCTCTGTGTAAAATTATTTCACTCAACGACCACCTTGCCAAAACAGCTCAGTGCTCACTGACTAACATTTCACCAACATTTCAGCTCCCACACTCCCCAACCCTCTCCACTTTCTCTCATCACTCATGGAATAAAGAAAAAAAGATACTGAAGCAGGAGACAATACTGCTTTATGTGTCTGCTTCCCTGCTTCTGGTGCCTCTGCAAGGCAGCTCTGAAGGTCACTACCTTTTGTAGACTTGGTGTCTAAGCATGGAATTCATGAATTTCAGCAAGTGTAAGGCACACAAGGACCTGAGTTAAGTACAAGTACATTACCACATGAAGCTGCAGCATTTTGCTTTTCTTAGTGCAAATGTTCTTGCACACGCGCAAAAAATACTACTCAGGATTCTGAAGTGGGATTTTGATCAGCAAGGCTGAGTTTACTGGATGTTGTGTGGTTTAGTGGTGGACTTGGTAGTGTTTGGTTAGTGGCTGGATTTGATGACTTTAGGGTCTTTTCCAATAGAAGTGAATCTGTGAAATTATTTATCTGTTTATGCCTCAGTTGCACCTAGAAGCTCTACCCAAGGCAATGTTGGTGTTGAATAAATAGAGACTAAACTCTCCTCTGGAGCAGTTTACAGTTTAAATGGCACTGCCCTATACAGTAAATCTGCAGCAGAGCTGAAATAGAAGTTCAGGTCTTCTAGGTATTGTCTCCCACCTTTGGTTTCTACTGTCTTACTCCTCCCCATATTGACCTTTGGAGGAAATTCAGTGAATCCCAAGAGCTCAGCTCCATTATTTCAGCTTGTTCCAGCTTCAGGACTAACCATCTCTTACACAGATTTCCTCCTCTTCCCAAAGACGTTGTTGATCAGCTTGGCCATTGACTTGGAGCCGCTGGGTCGTCTCTTCTCCTTCACTTTGGAGCTGGCAGTGATGTTCCTCAGCACCTTGGTGAACATTGCCACCACCTCCTGACAGTGCTCTGCTGCAGACAGTTCACAGAACTGGCACTTGTTATCTATTGCCAGCTTCTGTCCTTCATCCCAGCCAACCTCCCTCATGTGGCATAAATCCTGTTTATTGCCAACCAAAAATATGGAGGACTCGACCATCCTGAAATGAAAAAGGTTCTTGTTAGAGAAAAGATATGTACAGTGCTGTATTGTGTGCTGTGCTAAATTCAGTGTGTATGTTCAGGACAACAAGCATTGCAAAAAAAACCAAAATGAGCTAACCAGCCCCCTCACCTTGCCAGGAATTATTGCAGTTTTCCATTTCTCAAAGGATTTGCCAGACAAGCTGTTCTCTACCAGTAGATTTTAATTTTTGTTTTCTCTACTCAAAGAATTAATGTATTTTTTAATCCACTGCTTTTTTTTCATGCTCTGTGCTGCTGAGTATATTGTCAGCACCTGGACTTCATGAAGAAGCAACCTGATCATTATTTCCATTTGCAGATAACAGAACAGAGTCCAAGAGACAGATCAGTGTCAGTGACATAACTCAGAAAGAAACAGAGGAAATCTAATTCCAAGCTTCTGCTAAAATGATTCCTTTCAGAAATTAACCTTAATTAAGACAGTTCAGCAGTAAAGCAGACAGAAAAATGGGGGGTTTTGCTTCTCTTCTGATACAGGTAAAGGATTTCACTCTTTTATTTAGAAAGCACCTCACCTGGCTGATGCAGCAATGCACACCCCCACCCACACTCACACCTGTAGTTCTGGTGATTCTTTTTTTTTTTTAAGTCCTTTCTTTCTTTCCAAATGGCCACCCATGGCACAAATGATGCTGGGGTCACCACCAAAGGCAGTTTAGGAGATATTTGTGGCATTACTTTCCTTTATTGCTTTTCTTCAGCCCCTGGATTTGTGTATCTCCATTGGTAATTGAGCGGGAGAGTAAAAGCACTGACTGACTATGCCAGGCTTTTTTACCTGTGTAACACAGCAGAAATGTTTACAGCAATCATTTAAACGCTACTTCTGTAAGAAATAAGAACCAAAATCCTGGTGTAGCTGGGTTTGGATACAGTAAAATTGACCTGTGTAATTTGCCACACAGGTACCTGTTTTATCCTCAGGCACCTTGCTGGGATTGTATTACATCACTTTGATGCTGCTGGATTTTAATTGCTGCTAGGACAGCCTGAAAGCTCACAGAAGGGTCTTGCTGAGGGGAAAAAAACCACCAATAATGCCACTTACTTTTTACAAACTCCCATGTGAGACTCTCGGATCCTGTAGAGCAGCGCCTTGGCGAAGGCGAAGGATGCTCTGTCACTGATGTCGTAGACAATGATAAAGCCATCAGCCCAGTGCAGCTCATCTGCCAGGGACAGCTTCCCCTGCTGGGGCTGAAAGAGGTGCAAAAGCACAAGGAACAAAAATGTTATTCTTGCCCCTCCAGAGCCTTCTCTCTGTCGCTGTGAATGCCACAACACAGTCACTTTCATTGCAAGGTGTTTAACAGGTTTAGGTGCTGGCATCAGGCTAGTGCAGCTCCAAAAGCCTTTGAAATAAAGCCTTTATATTTGTATGAGTTTATTTATACAAATAAATAAACCAACATCAAAAATGGCACTTTGGATCACTGACAATTTCATTGTGAAATGTTTACACTTTGTTTAAGCAGTGAAAATCCACAACCTGTACAGCCATTGATTATGCTTAATATTCTGCGGGGTTACATGAGGGTGAAACACACAGGAGCCATCAACATTTGTGTTTTGTGGTTGGAGCTCTGGTTTGCTTGTTCCTAATGTCCTGAGTACAGTAAGCTTAAAGATTTTCTTTCCTCTTTGAATTGTTCAAGTTTCAAACACTAATGAGCCATATGTTAAATTTCTGAAGAGCTAGGGAAAAAAATCTTCTTTCAATCTGCAGCTGAATTTAACAAATCCAGGGACAAAAGTCACTTGAGTGATAATAGGGTTATACTAATTCTTGACCCTCTTCACACCAAAAAGCTGCCACAGTTTGATTTCCAGAAAGCAGCAGCTTTAAACTGTCCCATTAAGCAAAGGAGTGTCATTTCAAAACTATTTAAAATTAGCTTATCCCTGCACGTGACTTGGCAGCAACTAGCAAGACCATAGGACCTAAAATAGATAAAAAACTGGAAGCTAATCAGAAAAAAAAAAGTCATTTACTTTGCAAAACAGCTTAAGTTAGGCCTTGTTCTAAGGAAAAAAAAATTAGTACAGACAGCTCAGAGAGCACTAGCACAAATATGTGCAACCAAAATCTCTCTTGCTAGTGGGAAAGTACTCAGCAGTTCCAAGCCCCAGCAAGTATAAAAATTCAGTTAAAAAAAAAAAACAAAGCCAAAAGAGCAGGCACAAATTCCAACAATTAAAAGTTTGTAACCCCTTGACCCGTTTTACCATATACACAGGTAATGAAGAACAGCTTTTCTTTATCCTCCTCCTGCTAAATTCTTACCTGGGAACAAGGGTCATAAATTTCCAGGTGTATCTGCCTCCCGTCCAGGCACAAGTGTTTGGTGTAGATGCATTCTAAGATAGATAATTATCCAAAGAAAATCAGTGTTACTGACTGGGGATGACAGAGAAAAGAAAAAAGAAAAAAGAAAAAAGAAAAAAGAAAAAAGAAAAAAGAAAAGAAAAGAAAAGAAAAGAAAAGAAAAGAAAAGAAAAGAAAAGAAAAGAAAAGAACAGAAAAGAAAAGAAACAGTGCAATTTGATAATACTGAGAATTCCTTGAATACTGGTAATGTGATTGGTTTCTCAAGACATGTAGAAATGTTTTGTCTCTGATCTGTTTTTGGTTTTTTGTTGGTTTTTTTTTTCAGGTAAGGAAGGTTTTTAGGGAAGGTTTTTTTGGTTTTTTGTTTGTTTTGTTGACTGGTTGTTTTTTTCTGAGCACACCCTGGAAGCAAACCTATTGAATTTTGCACCAATCCAGCCCCCAGGCAGACCAACACCATCTCACTGTGGTGCTCCCATCAAAGTCTTGGTGAGTGAATCCTTTCAGACCCTGCTTTTCTTCTCCCAAAACAGAGGTGAGGGGAATTCACAATCCTCACAAAATGCTGATCATCATTCAGCTTGATACCAGGGCTCAGGATTATAAAATGTGCAGCTCTGATTCTGCACAGGAGTTTTATTTAGCAATAATATTTATTTACCACGGCTTCTGGTGCTTTAAGGGTTCTCATACCAGGCAGCATTAGGCCAAGAGTATTTACAGGACCACGTCCTTAGCATCTGGTCCAAAAATATTTCTGCAGTGTCTCAGATTTAGGGCTCTCCACCAGCACTGGGAACTCTCCTGCAGCCACACCATCCCTACTATTTAAAGCAGCAGGATGTTCTGAGCAAGTGTAAGCAGTTTGTGGCTGCCAACAGGCTTTCTGTGCTGTAATTTGTCATTTTCTGAACTTCAGGGACAAGAATTGGTGCTGACAGCACTTAAGCTGTGCAATGAGGGGTAGCTCAGTGATCTCTGGAACTCAGCATCTTCAGCATTCTTCATGCTCATCTTGAGAATTCATCTGATGATAAACTATCAGTCCCAAGCATCTCAGGGTATAAAATCTACAGCTCCTTGCTTGTTTCCTAATTAAACAAACCTTTAATTATTATTTTGATCCCACTAATAGTGGCATGATCTTTATTTCACCAGCTCTATTACCACTTTCCTCATCTCTAGACACAGGGGTAAACTTATCTTCCAACAGACATTTGTTAAAAAATGAAAATGTTCTGGGGGGTTGTAATGCCTTTTACAGCACTTGCAGTACTGGAGGCTGAGAGCAGAACCTGGTTTTGGTTGTAGGTGGCTTGGAACACACAGAGAGCACAGAATTTACATGTGGTAGCTTAGACTAGAGCAGCCAGCTGGGACACAAAGTGCCTGCTCAGTCTGTGTTTGTATAATAACAGATAAAGGTAGAGCACACAGGTACAATTGCAGCTCTTCCTTCAGAATAAGTTCATTTGGATATATTCAATGCAACTCAGCTTAGTACTGCTTTTTTCTTTGTTATTTACAGATCACTGGAAGCTACTCTGGCTCCTGGGGGGGAAGTGTGGAGAGAATCCTTGACTTTGGCAGGGAGAGTGAGGCAGAGGGCAATCTCTGTGCCTCCTTAAGTTTTTCCTTTTTTCTTTTTCTCTATTTTCTTTCTTTTTTCTTTTCTCTGTTCCTCATTAAGTTTTCTCTTCTTTTTTCTTTGTTATTTACAGATCACTGGAAGCTACTCTGGCTCCTTGTGGGGGGGGGGAAGTGTGGAGAGCATCCTTGACTTTGGCAGGGAGAGTGAGGCAGAGGGCAATCTCTGTGCCTCCTTAAGTTTTTCCTTTTTGCTTTTTCTCTATTTTCTTTCTTTTTTCTTTTCTCTGTTCCTCGTTAAGTTTTTCCTTCTTTTTAATTTGTTATTTACAGATCACTGGAAGCTACTCTGACCTCTGGGGGGGGGAAGCATGGAGAGAATCCTTGACTTTGGCAGGGAGAGTGAGGCAGAGGGCAATCTCTGTGCCTCCTTAAGTTTTTCCTTTTTGCTTTTTCCTTTTTCTCTATTTTCTTTCTTTTTTCTTTTCTCTGTTCCTCATTAAGTTTTCTCTTCTTTTTAATTTGTTATTTACAGATCACTAGAAGCTACTCTGACCTCTGGGGGGGGAAGCATGGAGAGAATCCTTGACTTTGGCAGGGAGAGTGAGGTAGAGGGCAATCTCTGTGCCTCCTTAAGTTTTTCCTCCTTTTTTCTCTTCGTTTTCTCTATTCTCCTTCTTTTTTCTTTTTCTTTTCTCCGTTCCTCGTTAAGTTTTTCCTTCTTTTTAATTTGTTATTTACAGATCACTGGAAGCTACTCTGATTCCTGTGGGAAGGGGAAAACAAAAAGGGTGGAGAGAATCCTTGACTTTGGCAGGGAGAGTGAGGTAGAGGGCAATCTCTGTGCCTCCTTAAGCTTTGGGACTCCTGCCACATCACTTCCAGGGTTATTTGTGCATCAGCTGAACGGTATTTCCACCCGGGACGGAAAAGTTCAAGTCCTGCTTTGCCACCTTCCTAGATTTAGAAGTGTCTTAGGGAAAGTGACACGAATGGCACCAAAGGGACATTTAATCCCGTGACCAGCCAGGCTTTCCTCAAAGCCACCAAAGCAGCGCCCTCCAGCCCCAGGGGGAGCCTTTGATCACCCACCCGTGCCCTTAAACTATCTGAATATCCCCTGGAGCCGAGGAGGGGATATTCGGTCGAGCAGGTCTTGGTTGCGGTTTTTTAGTCTCTTCCTTTGCTCTCTCTGATCGAGCGGACCATACCCCACTCTCAGCCCCGTTCTCTTCCCCTCCCCAGCCGCTCCCCAGCCGCTTTGAGAGCAGAGATCTCCCCCCGACCCCCGGCTCACCCTCTCCCCTTTCCCCAGGGCTCACACCCCGGCAGGACCTCCCTCCGATAACCGAGGGGAAATTCCCACCTCCCCCAAAGTTCTACCACTCCCAAAATCTCCATCAAATCAGTGCTTGGGAACCGCAAGGGGGAAAAGCGCTCACAGCGCCTTGTCAGAAAAAAACTTTACAGTTCACAATAGAAGTAATGGGATATTGTTGAGACCAACTGCAATCGAGAAATGCTACTCCACTTTCCACCATTTGTTAAGCACTTATATCTGCTTTTTTGGAAGCAGTGCTTCAGAAATGTACTCTGTGCTTTGTTGTTTAAACTTTTACTTTCAGGGCTGACAAACCAAGCTACAGATTTGTGAAAGAGCATGAGTTTTACAGGTAATAATAATAATAAGATAAAGCTTGCCAGATAAAAAAGATGTGCTACATTGTTTTGGTTTAAAAAAGAAGTGAGTTTTTTGGGAGTTTGGTGGTCAAACTTATTAATTATGAGATTTGAATATTAGCACTACCACCCTCTTTGCTCATCATTTCTGTTCAGGCACTTTTTCACATAAAAACACTGCACTCTCTGAGCTCTAAGCCATTGCCTCCCCCTAAATGCAGTTTCTGTGTCACATACATACATCAACATGCATCTAGCACTTGCTCTCCCCAGGGAAAAAAACCTCCATCCCTCCAACCCTCCATCCATCCCTCCATCCATCCTTGCCTCCATCCATCCATCCCTCCAACTCTGCCTCCATCCATCCATCCATCCATCCATCCATCCATCCATCCATCCATCCATCCATCCATCCATCCATCCTTCCATCTCTCCCTCCATCCAGCCCTCCATCTCTCCCTCCATCTCTTCCTCCATCTATCCCTCCATCCCTGCCTCCATCCATCCCTGCCTCCATCCATCCCTGCCTCCATCCATCCCTGCCTCCATCCATCCATCCATCCATCCATCCATCCATCCATCCATCCATCCATCCATCCATCCATCCATCCATCCATCCATCCCTTCATCCTTCCATCTATCCCTCCATCCCTGCGTCCATCCATCCATCCATCCCTCCAGCCCTGCCTCTATCCCTCCATCTATCCTTCCATCCATCCCTCCATCCCTGCCTCCATCTGTCCTTCCATCTATCCCTCTATCCTTCCCTCTATCCTTCCATCTATCCCTCCATCCATCCCTCCATCTATCCCCCCTTCCCTGCTTCCATCCATCCCTCCATCCCTGCTCCATCTGTCCTTCCATCTATCCCTTCATCCTTCCCCCTATCCCTCCATCTATCCCTCCATCCATCCCTCCATCCATCCCTCCATCTATCCCTCCATCCCTCCCTCCATCCCTCCCTCCATCCCTCCCTCCCAGCCCCGGGGCTCACCGCCGCCGGACGCGTACTCTCCGATGAAGCGCCGTGTCAGGAACCGCACGGCCAGCGCTGCGGGATGGAAGCACAGCCGGGATTAGCGCGGCCTCGCCTCCCCTCCACCCAACCCGAGCCGTTCCCTGCTTCTCCCCCTCACCCTTACCCGACTTGCCGGCTCCGCTGCCGCCCAGCACGGCCACCTTCACCTCGCTCATCGCTCCGCCGCCGCCGCCGCCTGCGAGCCTTTAAAGCGCCTCGGGCGACGCCGCCCCGCATCCTCCATCCCGCATCCCGCATCCCTCAGCCTCAGCCCGCCTCCTCCCACCGGGGAGGTGCAGCTCCCCGCGGCGGGGCTCGGCCTCTGCGCCTTCTGAGAGGCGCCTTCCTCCTCCTCCTCCTTCTCCCCCTTCCCCTCCTCCTCCTCCTCCCCTGCGGTGCCCCCCGGCCGCGCCCGCCGCGCCAACTTTGTGCCGGTCGCCTTCCTCTTGCTTCCTCCTCCTCCCCTCGGGGGGATGGGGGGAAAGGAAAGCAGGAAAAAAAAGCCACAAAAGAAAAAGGAAAAAAAATAAAAGCCAAAACCCAAAAAAAAAACCAAAAAAAAAAACCCAAAAAAACCCCCCAAAAAAAAAAAACAAAAAAAACCCCAAAAAAAACCCACCAAAAAAACCTACCAATAACCTCAAAGCCAAACAAATAAAAAAGAACAACCAAAAAAAAAAAAAACCAAAAACAAACATACAAAAAATTCCAAATAAAAAAGCCAAAAAGCCCAAAAAACCCCAAAAAACAAACGAATAAAAAGCAACAACGAAAAACCCCAAACAAATAAAAAACAGCAACAAAAAAACCCAAACAAATAAAAACCAACAAAAAACCAACAAAAAGCTCAAATTAAAAAAGCACCAAAAACCCACCAAAAATATAAAAAACAACAACAAAACCTCCTGCAAAAAACCAAACAAAAAAGACTCCCCCAAAAAAACCAAATAAAACCAAACAAACAAAAAAAACCAAAACAAAAAACAGAAATAAATAAATAAAAAAGAACAACAAAAAAAGCCCAACGAAAAAACCCCAAACAAACTAACAAAAAAAAACCCCAAACAAACAAACAAAACCCCAAAAAATCCAAAACCCAACCTGTGTGTGTGCTTGTGTGTTTGGTTTTGCTCTAATTTTGTTTTGCACTCCTGTCATCATTTTATACCAGGAATATGAAAGTGAAGAACCTAAGGTGGTTTTGGGTTGTTTTTTGTTTGGTTGGTTGGGGGTTTTTTAAAGTGATTCTGGGAGAAACTTGCTAAAAAAAAAAAAAAATTTAAAAAATGGTTTGCACTTTTCTGTTCTCCACCCCAGGTTTTAAAACTCTCATCTAACTCTCACTAAATCTCTAATCTTGTAAAAACCTTCTATGGGCTTGTCTCTTTGTGCCTGAGAATGTTTTTATTGAATTTCAATTTGGATTTGTGTGGTGCACAGTGTTGTTCAGCTAAGACCTGCAGTACACCTGTGAAAAGGGAAAATGTGAAAGAGCAAAATACTACAGATATGGGGGGGTGAGGTAGAAAGGATTTACCCTCTGAAAAAACACCCTGTGTCTGCTGTGCCTCTTTTTTTTGAGGTTCCTCAAGTGCCTGTTTGGTTTTGAGCATCCACAAAATACATCTGTGCAAAGGTTTACTTAATCCTCTGAAATAAGAGATTTACCATCCAGGTCGGTTATGCTTTTATAGTTGTTCTGTTCATGTTTATTTTCTTTGGTTTATATAACTTTAGTGTGTTTATTCCAATATTTTGATGCAGCTGTTGTGAATTATAGAAATCATCCAGTGAAGCACTGCTGCAGTGTGCTTGCCAGGGGGTATTCCAGGAATGAGAGATTTCCATGAGCTCAGGAAAACAGGCTCTGGAAGTATTTGAAATGTGTGTTTGTTCCAGCTGATGGAAATGCTTACTGTGGGAAAAGATATTTAAAAATTAACAGGCAGATGCAACCTGGCTCTAAAGTCCCTGCTCAGAAGTTGCTCAGGGCTGGAGGTGTGATCAGAGGATATCAGATATGTTACCTGTTTTGCTTTGTGGAGGTTTATTCACAGAATCATAGAATGGTTTGGGTTGAAAGGGACATTAAAGATCATCCATTTCCAACCCCCTGCCCTGGGGTTGGAAATCTTCCACTTCCACTATCCCAGGCTGCTCAGAGCCCCATCCAGCCTGGCCTTGAACACTTCCAGGGATGGGACACCCACAATTCTCTGGCAACCAGAGCCTCACCACCCTCAGGGTAAAGAATTTTTTCCTGCTATCTAATCTAACCCTACAGCCTTTCAGTTTGAAGCCATTCCCCCTTGTCCTGTTCTGCTATTGCTTGCTCACAAGATAAAAGTTGCTAAAGTGTCTAAGAGAACTTTAGGCTGACTCTTTTAGGGGTGTTTTAAACATTTGCTTTTGAAATAGCAGGATGCTGAGGTCACCAGGCTTGAGCCAATATTAGTGCAAAAGGCACAAGTTGGTATTTTGCTATTCCATATACATTGAAACCGCTGCAACAGGACAGAGAGACTTTACAGGAAGCTTAGAATAAATATTGAGGATATGGCAGCTTGTTAAAAATCAAATGCTGTAGTACTAAATGTTGTACTTGAGATGTGAATTGTCCAAATTCTTATTTCATACCCTCTGCAAAGGGAAGAACAGAACCCAGGTCTCTGCTCTCATTATTTGAGCTTAACTACATAAACACTTCCCTTGCCTAAACAGCAGATAGGATGACCAAATTAGGGTGTTGCACATGTTAAAGAATGTACTGCCTGGGACTTTTATTTCTTTTAGTAAAGCAAACAAAAAAAGAACTGTCCAGAAGACTGAGATGATTTGCTGTGTGTATTTGGTAAGCATATAACTTAAAGCATTAGAGAAATGAAGTTGAATTGAAGATTAAACAATGTGAAGGTTTCTTTTCTGAAAGACTACTTTTATCCAGCCCTTCCTCGAGCTAAGTGGAACTGAGAAAATTCAAAATGGAACTCCTGAATGTCCACTTTTCTGTCAATATTCTATTATTGCTGCTGCATTTTCACTTTACAAGGGGATATGCAGACATTTTTTAATTTCTTCATGCATGTAGGACAAATATCAAATTTCTTCTACATCAGCACCCACATGAAACTTCACAGCAAAAATTGCTCACCTGTCTAAGCAACACCATTTCAAGTTGTAACAAATACTTCTGTTGACCAGCTTGTTGAAAAGTTTTGATTAATATGAAGCTCAAGGAAAGGTATCACTTGCTAGAAGAAATGCTGCAAAGTGATTATACATAGATTTTAATGAATTATTTCCCTAGATTTAGCCTTGCACATAGAAGTTTGTGGTAGATATTGTAGTAATGCCACTTTAAATTGCCTTGCTTTCTTTGAGTGTTGACTATCCTTACCTGAAACTTGTATAATTGTCACTTTCTGTTCCTTCCATTACCAAATCTGTTCTGGAATGGTTTTAGCTTCCTTACCCATGGGTGTAAATATCTGTGTAAGGTTAGAGGTGCACAGGACACAGTTCATCTCTCCAGTGAGCAGAAGATGTGAGTTTCAAGCCTGGTGGTCAAAAATGAGTGAGGTCTGTGCTGCTCAAGTGGCAAGTGAGTAAACTTTGTTTACACGTGCAGGGCTCTGCTGTGAAAACAGCAGGCTTCTAATAGGCATAAAGAAAAGAAATTATTAACCAAAGAAATTTACTTTTTTTAATTAACATGGTAGAGGATTGATTTTGAATTTCTCAGGCTGAAAGTTTTCAAAATTCTGCAGGACACTGGTCAAATGCATCACTTTGCATTCCATCCCCAGTCCTGTAGATTGGGATGTCTGTGGCTTGATGCCAAGAACTCTGAGAGTCATAAACTGCTTGTGGAGAAAATTAATATCAGAAATACATGTACTTTCCATTTTGGCTGCTGCAAAGAAGGTGGAATTTGGAGTTTATAACTATCTGGATTCTGTGAGCAACAATAATGCTGCAATCCAAAAAAAGCTCAGTTGGGAACCACTGGCTGAAGCAGGGGCCTGTTGTTTGCTGGGTATGGCAAATTTGGATATTGCTATAAAATTTCTATAAATTGTGTATAAGATTTCTATAATTTGGTGAGGTCTATGTCCCTGCAGAATGAGTCCTTTTTGGCTTCTGAAGTAATGTCTTCCAGGTAAGATATTTAAGATATTTCCACCAAATCTTCAGGTGGGGTGCTTTAAATTTTACATCTGCTACTCTAACATGAAAACAGGAGCTGGCCAGCTAGGCCAGTGTGTCTAAAACCACAGCAAAACTAACAAAACCAGAAAAAGAGGATTTTCAGCTGAATTTGATCTTTTCATCCTCTATAGGCTTCGATGCATTCCTCAGTGAAATACACAGAGGTATTTATTCACAACAGAAAGAAAAGCTGATAGAAATCATCCCAGTTACTTCTCTTTGTGTAATGCGATGCAAGAGGTGAAAAATGCCATTTTCCTCCTCAAAATGCTGAACTACTCTTAGTTTTATTAAGGGACTGAATAGTTACTTTCCAGATATGCTTAGCAAAGGATAAAACAGGGAATATCATCCTAAAATAATCAAACAGTTTTGTGATAGAGAAATATTTATTTAAGATTTAAAAAACCCAGGTTTAAGTACCTGACTTGAATCAAATAACAATTTAAAATTTCAAATTCTGTTTCCTACATCCCAGGTGATTGCAAAACCCTTCAGGAATGAAACCAATTTTTATTCTCTGTCACAGATGTTATTTATACAAGAAATTAAAAACAAACAAACAACCCCCCCAAAAAAATCTCACAAACCAAAAACAGCTGTGGTAAAAAGTGCTGCAAGAAGCCAGGACATTTCAGGGAAGATTAACCTTTGCCACCAAGTCATTTGGTACATTGGGGTTTTTTTTCCTTTCCTAAATTTCCATTTCTGATTTGATAAAAATTATGACCAAGGAAAATTTCTGGTGGTTTGCTCATTGCATGTTCACATGTAAAAAAGAGGGGAAGGGGAAGGGGAAAGGAAAGGGAAAAGGAAAGGAAGAAGAGAAGAGAAGAGAAGAGAAGAGAAGAGAAGAGAAGAGAAGAGAAGAGAAGAGAAGAGAAGAGAAGAGAAGAGAAGAGAAGAGAAGAGAAGAGAAGAGAAGAGAAGAGAAGAGAAGAGAAGAGAAGAGAAGAGAAGAGAAGAGAAGAGAAGAGAAGAGAAGAGAAGAGAAGAGAAGAGAAGAGAAGAGAAGAGAAGAGAAGGCTAAAACTACTGGACTGTCAGAAAAATGACACAAAAATGCAGAGTGAAAAAGCTTATATAATTTCCATCACTTGGAAAAAAAAAAAACTTGTGAACTTGCATTCTACAAGCAATTCAGACTTGACTTATTTTAGGAAAGAGCCAAGAGGTAGTGCTTCATTTAATTAATGCCTTTTTTGGTTTTTTTATCAGTTAAGAAAAAAATATATGGGGGCTTGTGATATGAAGAGGATTTAGCACATTCGAAAATTAGTACAAACTGTATTTTTATATTTTTTCCCTACAGTCTAGAAACAAATGTTCCATATAAAAAACTTGTGGAACTACAACTGATGGCTTTCCCCTAAAATACATGGAAGAAACAGGGGCCTGGAAACAGATGATACAAACAAAATGTTCGATTAGAAGCTTTCCCTGCCTGTGAAGTAGGAACAGTGAACTTTGAAATGGATTGAAGAGCCATTAAAATTAGATTAAATTAAATTAATTAATTTGCAGGGCTGCAAATGACACCCAACCTATTTCTGCTGTGATGGCCAAGGCTTTCCAGTGATCACTGACATTTGGTGAGCCTGCATGGTGAGGAAAGTCCTGCTGAAAGTTCCTCAGTGAGATGAATCATGTTTGCATTCGCAGCATTTTAACCATTCTGCAGGAAAATGCTGGCACAAATGTCCTTATCTCAAGTGAACACGTGAGATAAGCTGATCTGCAGGGGAAGCCAGGTCTGTCTGCACGGGGAGTGTTGAGCTATAAAACCTTGGCCCCTGCTTGGGGTCCTTCAGGTTTAATGTCAGCTCTTTCAATGCTTGAAAAAGGCTCAGGTTGCCTCCATGGGTTCAGAGATGAAGGGAGCTGGGCAGGTTCCCTGTCACTGTCAATTCTCCCCACTCTCCAAATCAGGTCTTGTGCATTTTTTGATTGCAGATATAGTCTGAAAAATCTGTATAAATGAAGCAGAGGATATCTTTTCTCCTTGCTATAAATCCGTTACTTGAATCATTATGGGGTGTGAGAAGGAGGGACACAGATTCATTTGAAGGCTTCATGTTTTCTTACTATAGATTTATTGTATTTTTTGCTGTTTGCCTGTATTGTGTGTTAAAATAGTTGTCTGTGAGCTACATGGCATTTCATGCCAGTATATTTCAGATTAGGCTTTTATTAGGTCACAGCATAAGCATAAATAAGCAATTACTAAACCCTTAATTTCTGCTAGATTAGTACAGTGAAGTTCAGAGTGCAGAAATTGTGTTGTGGCCAATACATGTTAGAAGAATAAAGCAGAAAATTTAAATAGTCAACATATTTTTCACAACTTCTTCTGTGGGAGACGTTAACACTCCAAAAACAATATGCTAAATGTACCAGATTCTAAACATTGCAGGAAAATGCAGAGCTGTTTCTAGCTCTGTGGTTGCCATGGTTTAGATCCAGGAAAACACTCAAGGAAAGATTTAATGTTCATCTTGAGCTGATAAAAAGTTGTTTACATCCAGCTCTGCCCTCTGTTTCTTCCTGTGGATTCTTGTGATTTCTGCAGAATTCAATCTCCTGGTCTCATAGCCCCTTGACTGAACGGATGGGTTTGCTGATATGAGAGAAAAATAAACTGCAAAAAGGTTTTGCATTTGGGTTTTATCTCAAATCACTGAACTGAACCGACCCAACACTGTCCCCCAAATAGTGGGATAGAGATGGATGTGGGAATATGTAACCATGAGCAGGATGAAGGACACAGCTGCACCTTTCAAAAGCAGCCTGCAGCTGGAACAGCTTTAGAAGAGTTGGGCAAATTTTTAGCCAGACAGGTCCGTCCGTCCATCCATCCATCCATCCATCCATCCATCTCTGCCTCTCTCCCTCCATCCATGGTTGGGAAGTTGAAACCAGGCTCTTGATGTGGGGCACTGTGGGAGGGCAGGACACAGCAGCAGGCCCAGATTAAAAAGGGAGAGTTTCAGACTGGATAAAAGGGAAATCCTCCCTGCCTGATGGGGACAATCAGACTGCCCATCCTCATGGGCTGGCCAGGGAAATGACCAGTGACATTGATGCCTCAGGTTTCCAGGTTTTAGCTTTTATATTTTTCAGGTTCTGTGCTGCTTTAGTGTGTGGGTCTGGGCTCACATCAGGGGATGGTGAGCTCTGTGCACAGAGCAGGGAGACAAAACAATTCCTGCTCCAGCTGGGCACCAAGGACAAATGACCCAAATCTCAGCCCAGGAGCACAAACCCCGTGGGCTGCAGAGAGAAAAACAAGCAGGGTGGGACTGCAGGGGCTGAAGCTGGGATGGGACAATGAACTGCAAGGTGCAAATGGAGCAGAGCTGATCCCAGGGAGAGACCCCGTGCCCGGCCGGGCATTTTGGGGCCATTTTGGGTCATCTTGGGTGCAGCCCTGGCTGGGCTCTGGTGCTGCCCAGGGTGGGTCCATGGAGGAGATCCTTTGAATGAATTCCTGTAGCCATGATATTTTATGAAAAATCCTTTCCTTAGGATTTTTCTTCCTGAGAGGCTGAGAGGCCTCAGGAACAAAATGCAAACAGTGATTGTCTGCTGCTGTGGGATGCAACAGGTGGGTCTGGGATTGGTCTCATGTGGTTGTTTCCAATTAATGGCCAATCACAGTCCAGCTGTCCAGACTGTTTCGGTCAGTCTGAACCTTTGTTATTCATTCCTTTTCTATTCTTAGCTAAGTCTTCTGATGAAATCTTTCCTTCTATTCTTTTACTATAGTTTTTATATAATGTATAGATCATAAAATAATAAACCAAGCCTTCTGAACATGGAGTCAACTTTCTCATCTCTTCCCTCATCCTGGGACCCCTGCAGACACGGCCACAAATCCCTGCTTTATTCTGTAACTCCATCCAGCCTGTGCTCTAGGGCAGCCCTCACAAGGCATCAACTTGAATTCCAAACTGGATCATTGGAAGTGCTCAGTGTCACAAAGTCCAGAAGAGGTCCAGTCACTGGTGTCCCCCAATCATCAACAATGAGGCCAGTGTTGTCTGACATCCTCAATCACAACCTGGATGATAGGACAGAGTATCCTGCTGTACCCTTATTTGATGGTGAACTTTGTTGAAATGTCCTCTTAAGTCCATTCCCACTTCATTTATGATTGAGCCACAAAAAAACATCTTTAAAAGATCTGGGAAGTTCTTTAAGGTGCTGTTGTCGCAAGATGCAATCCGTGTGAAAAGGTGCTGAGCACTCCAAAATCCATCAGCCACTCCAAAATCCATCAGCCAGAACAGGCAATTCATAATTCACTGTGTGATTTTGCTTACATTCTGTAGTGGGCTTTTAAATACTCTTTTAAAACAGTCCCAGAGAATTTGCAAGTAGAGTGTAATTAGAGTTATTTATTAGTGTACTGTAGTGTGTCATTCTAGTGAGAACACTCCAGTGACTCTGAGTAGAACTGCCCTTGGAAAACTGGCACTCACATGCCTGAGGTTTTTAATAGGCCTCTGATGCTAAAGCTATGATTTGGCTTAAAATTTTATGGTCAGTTTTTCTAATTAAATGCATCAGACTTTCATTTAATGCTGCTTAATGTCTTACAAAGTGCAGTTTCATCAGAATAAGGTGCTTATAGTCCAAGTGTTCAGGCATAGAGTTCTACTGCAGATAAAAATGATAACAAGTGGATATTTTGGTTATTTTTCATATATAGATAAAAACTGAGATTCTGAAAGGGTTTTTATAATCCAAATTCCTACTAATAATTGCATTGTTTAGGTACTTTTTGAACTTTTCTCTGTTTGGGCAATGGAAATTGTTGCAGCTGAGTATGGCCAGTGTTATTTTCAGGTTCTCCCTGAGGGTTTTGTTTTGCTTGGTGCAGTAGATAATGCAAACAGTTCAGGGCTAGAATTGCTAATTTAGAGGTATTGCCATTAGAAATAAAACAAAGGGCTTGGAATATTTCTCTTGGTCTCAAATCCAGCAGGAGCTGGTCTGACTCAAGTTCGTCTTGATTGTACCACACTAAAAATGTATCAGGCAAGAATCTATTCACAGCATAGATCTTACACCTCTCTGGCTTATAAACAAAAAGAGAAAAATACAACATGTTCACAGAAAGCTTTTGGGTTTGGGTTGTATTTAGCTGGTTTTGTTTAGGGCTTTTTGGTTCTTCTTGTTTTGTTTTCCTTGAGGGCAATGTGTAAATTTATTACTGCCATTCTCTGGACTTTCTTTGGCTGGGAGAAGTTCCTGCAGACAGGCTCTTATGAGAAATTTATAAATGATTTTGTTTTCATGCACACAGTGAGGATAATGGTAGCAAAAAAAAAACCCAAAAAACAAAAAAAACACCCCAAAGGTAGCTGTAGGATTCTGGAATTCAGGAATAGAAACAAACCCCAGGTATATAACACTGCAGAGCATATTGTAGAGGCACTAATGGGGATTATGACTGTGAGGAAAAAATACCTCAGGGTTTAACATCTGAATCTTGAATTGTTTTAGATGCCTTGTGTGCCCACAGCTATTGACTGCTGCTGAAAAACCAGGAGGGAAAAGAAGAATAGAAACACCCGTTCATCAGCAGGTATTTTCATGTAAATACCCAGTTGCAGACAGTTTATTTCAAAGTTAGTTCATTGGAATTTTAATTAGCTGAGGTTCTATATGAAGCTTTAATTAGTGTATAGAAAACTGCAACTGCTCAGAACACACTTGTGTAGCGCTGACAACTCAGTGTGTGGGGTGGGAAGAATCTCTGTTTCCAATGGAGCTAAACAATTTGGAAAAGATGCACTGAAAGCCAGGAACCAAGCAGGCTCTTACTGCGTGGATTTGCAAAAGCAGGCAAACCAAACAGGGGAAAAAACATCCATTTTATCATGTTCTGCTGGGGACAACTCTTTGTGGTAAAAATGCTGCAGTGAAGGTAATGAATTTTGGATTTGAAACCCCCCTACTGCAGGATTGTGTCTTTGCTTGTCTTTTTGTTCTCTTTGCCTTTGGAGGCCTGCTGGTGGCTCAGAATCAATTGTTGCCCCGAGGGCAATGAAATAGGAGAATTTTAATGGTCCTGCAACTTGATGGTTTGCATTACAATGTTGCTGCCCCATTTAAAGGGCTCAAATCTTCTCAGTGTAAAAATTTTGTGTTTGGTAAGCCAAGAGTGCTTTGTGTGTGGACCCATCACAATTTATAAAATGCAGCCTTAGTCAGGGGGCTGTGCTTATCTTCCAGGTTAAGAATCAGAGATTTTCCACTTTATTACACACCTGATCTGCAGATTCCATCAGAGATGGAGTAGGTTTTGTTTTCTATCATATCCTTGGCTTGATTTATTAAAGAAAAAAAATCATAAACCCTTTTGTTTGTTGAACTGAAAACAAATGGATGTAGGTCTCCAGTGAGCTGAGCTGGGTCAATGGGGATATTTTCTGCCTGTCTGAATCACAGTGAGATTTTTTATGTTCACTTTGTGTGTCATAAGACTATCATTTATAAGATAAGAGCCCCATCCTGTTCCTGCTGAAGTCAATGGGTGTTTTTGCAATTGCTTTTCAACAGTAGTAGGATTGATGACTGGAACTGAGCAGCTGCTGAAAGGTTAGTTTTAAAGCAGAATTGTGGTCAGAAAAGCAAAGTGACCCTGTCAAGCTGACATGCTGAGAGCACTACATTTATTTTTTTCTCTGTGACATCCAGACCAAATCTGTTCAGTCTACAAGTCAAACATTTTTTATTGACTCCCAGAACTGCAAAGTCAGCCTCAGTCTGGAGAATCAAAGTTGTTACTTCTGCTTCAGTCTGCAGAAGATTCAACATTTAGAGCTTGGCTGACATGGCACTGATGTGTGGCTGAATCCAGCCTGTCCCAGCTCTGGAGGGTGAAAGCTGCTACAGGAAAAATGTATTTGTTAGGACAGCAAACAGACATGGCTTGCAGAGATAAGGAGATATATTGGGGAAGTAAATATTTTTATATCTTGCTTCTAGTTGTACCTACACTTAAATCCTTAACCTCATGCCACGATAAGGACTTAATGTTTTCACATTGTTTTAGTCTGGGGCTACAACCTAAACTGTCTTCATTGAAAAATATGTTTTCCAAAAGTGTTTGCTTTTGGAAAACACTTTGCTTCAGTTTAAAACTGAACTGTGTGTGATTTCAAAGCTCATTTCAAGGTCAGTTTAAAACTTCAGAAGCCAAATCTGAAAGAGGTGACTCCTTTCAGATCATGCAATTCCTTGTGTACTCCCAAGGGTTCACCAAGATCAGGAGTATGGATTGAAGAGGTAATTCTAATTCAGTTTATTACTTAAGAGATCTTAACATTATATAATTGCAGGTGGAGCTTCATCAGATGCTGGCTTGTCATATCCGTGCTTTAATTTGAGCCTGACCTCAGGACCTTGGTGTGGCTCTCTGGTTCCTGCCATGCTTTATACCACACATTCCATGTTGGAAAATATTTGATGGCTGTCTGCTGCCTGAAACTGCAGCTATTTTTAAGGGCTGCCAAGTATCAATGACTCTTCTGTAAGTGTGAGCATGCACTGCACTGTAGTCCCAGAGTCAGTGGTGATTGGGGTGGGCTGTGCCCAATCCATCCCCCCGAATTGGCTCCAGCTGTGCAGGACAGGTGAGCAGCATTGAAGGGAACGAGCCCTGGAGTGCCCAGGGGCACTGACCAACCCCAGAGGGCACAGAGGGCACACAGGGGCACTGCATCAGCACCAGGGCAGAAAAGGCTGGGCTGGGGGACAAGGAGGGCAGATGCTGCAGCCTGCTGGAGTGGAATGGAGTTACTGTGTGTGGGCAGGAGCCTGAAGCCTTCTGGAGAGGTTTGGTGTTACTGGGTTTGGGGTGAAGCCTTCTGCAGAGGTTTGGTGTCACTGGGTTTGGGGTGAAGCCTTCTGGAGAGGTTTGGTGTCACTGGGTTTGGGGTGAAGCCTTCTGGAGAGGTTTGGTGTTGTCCTGTGTGGGTTGAAGCCCTCTAAAGAAGTTTGGTGTTGCTCTGTGTGGGTGGAGGATTTCTGAAATTTTATGGTGGCATTCTGTGTTATGGCAGTCTCAGCTGTGGCGTGTGCTGTGACATTACACCCCATGAACTCCTGGGATGCTACAAAGCCTCATCAGGTTTTAACTGCTGGAGATTTTTATCATGCCTTCTCTAGGTTTGGGGGTATTTATTCCTCAAATTCAACGAAAGGTTGCTAAAATCTTGCTGTTTGCTTTCATCTCGAGTTCTTCCTTTCTTCTGTTGTTTGCTGAACTGATTAGTGAGGTTGTTAACCTGCAGGTGATACTTGTATTTTTGAAAGGGGACTCTGGCTAGATAGGGGAGGAGCTGCTTGTTGGTCCCTTTCTTCATCCTTGGCTGCTGCTAAGCCTTGGAGGGGCAGGGGAGGATTGCTCCTCCCCAGGGAAGGACTGAGCATGCACAGGTGAGGAGAGTTTTAGTGGGATGCTGGAGAGGACAAAGAGTGGGATAGAGGAGAAGTGAGAAGGCTGGAGAGTACAAAGCTGAAGAGGAGTAGAAACTCCTGTGCAAAGGAGCTGCTGCACTGTCTCAGAGATACTAGAAATTGTGAAGATCTGGAGGTTTGTTCCAGCCAGCACTTCTTTGTGATAAAGGATTATGGAAAAGTTTCAGCCTTCAGGAGCAGCATTCTGGGGTTGCAGGTTGGTTTCAAACCTTTTTGTTCAGTGCCTTGCCCAGCAAATGCGAAATTACTCTTTTGGGGCTTTTATTTTCGCCTATTTTTGGTTTTCCTAATTTTCTTTAAGTGCCAATGTCAGGAATTTTAAGTGCTTGCTTTTTAAAAAAGTTAAGTGATTTGCTCTTTTTAAATTATGGAAGATGTGATCATCATTCATGTGGATCCAGTTTGGTTTTTTTGGGGTTTTTTGTCTTGAATTGCATACATTCTTCAGGAACTGTGATCCCATTCCAGTTAGGCAAAAAAAACTGAGTGGAAACATAAAGTAAAACTGAACTGTGTGTGTATGAAGATCAATGTACTGAATCAAAAAAATTACTATTTTGCTGTGTGTGCATAGCTCAGATTTCTTGGAAGCAGTAAATTTACTTTATGGAAAAGTCCAGGTCTTTAAAAAAAAAACAAAAAAACAAGAAAACCCAGCAGGGGAAAACAAAATCACAAAATCCTCTCCCATCCCCCATTTGGGAAAACAAACAGCCCAACCCACTGGAATGTATGGAAGTACTCAAGTTAATACATACAAACCTTAGCTCTGCCTCTATGCCCTTGCAGTCGTAGAAAATCCAATTATTGCTCTTTTTGCCCAAAAAACCCCATAATCTTTCAGGAAACAGCTCATGATTTAGGGGCAGCCTGATGGCAGAAGGTGCTTATTGACTCAGGCTTTGTCAGAGAAAGATGATGTGGAAATGAAAACCTGGGCTGTGAGGGGTGATCTACAGAACTGATGTGCACCCTGTGTGCTCTGAGAGCAGAGCACGAGCCAGGAGAAGCTTTTACCCCATCAGAGAATTTCATGTTTGGAGTTGTTCTGGGGAAGTTCCTCTTTTAGCACTTGGTCATGACTCATCCCCTTGTCTGTGCTGTTTGTCCAGCTGTGTCTGCCTCCAGGTTCTTCTGAACAGGTACCAGGAGGACAATGTGGCCTCACGAGCTTCTTGCTAAAATAATTTGTTGATTCTTTGTTGATTCTTGCTAAAATCATTTGTTGAGCAGGGCCAGGACTTCTGTAAAGCTGAAGCATCACAACAGTAATATGCTTTTTCTTATACAGTGAAAAAATGAGTTTACCCAATTAGTATTTTACACCTTCTTTAAGTCTTGTCTACCTGCCCAACTCAGGTGAATACCATTAATATACTAGAGTTTTAGAAGATGTGTATGACAATTTCGTCCTCAAATTTCTTCTAGAGGCAGAGAAATAAACCTAAAAGAGGTCAGGACTATTTTGCTTTTCAGTGAATCTCTTCCTTTCTCATAAATGTACAGAACTCAGATTTGTGATTGTGGTGTTGCTCATGTTAGCAATGCACAGAAATTGTATTTATTTCCAGTTTGTGCATCATAACAGTAATGTTTTTTCTTATACAGTAAAAAAGAGTTTACCCAATTAGTATTTTACACCTTCTTTATATCTTGTCTACCTTTCAAACTCAGGTGAATACCATTAATATACTAGTTTTAGAAGATATGTATGAAAATAACTCAAGGCAAACACTTGTTATAGAAACAAACACTTTATTTATAATGGAAGTGTCCCACTTTCCTACTAGGAAAATATACAAACCCCAGCTTGCCTGAAGCCAACTGATATTTTCCATTTTATCCTCTGTGCTGTTGATGTGGCCTCCATTTCTGTCAAGCTCAGTTGGGTTTGCAGTTGTTCAGTATGAGAGTTTTTGTGACTTTGGGATGTTCAAAACCAGGAAGGCTCCTTTGGTTGGCACAGCCTCATGGATACCTGGATTATAAAGGATGCCACAGCCCTGTCAGTTTTACAGTGCTCACCTGTCCTGTGAGGTCCCCTGGCTTCTGTTAGTCCTGGTCAAACAGAAAAGCTTTCTGCCTGGGAGTGGGGGCGTTCACAGGGGTCCCAGGACAAGAGAGGAGAATCTTAATTTCATGTTTCAGAAGGCTGATTTATTATTTTATGATATATATTATATTAAAAGAAAATGATATATTAAAACTATAC
This sequence comes from Fringilla coelebs, assembly GCF_963513975.1. Taxonomy (NCBI): domain Eukaryota; kingdom Metazoa; phylum Chordata; class Aves; order Passeriformes; family Fringillidae; genus Fringilla; species Fringilla coelebs. The sequence goes on from NC_140033.1 coordinate 70,435,227, forward strand.
TGAAAGGATTTCATCAGAAGGCTAGCAAAGGAAGGAATAGAAAGGAATGATAATAAAATCTTGTGACTGACCAGAGGTCCAAGACAGCTGGTCTGGGATTGGCCATTAATTAAAAACAACCACATGAGGCCAATCAAAGGTGCACCTGTTGCATTCCACAGTAGCAGATAATCATTGTTTTTCTTTTCCTCTGAGGCTTCTCAGGAGAAAAAATCTTGGCAAAAGGATTTTTCATAAAATAATGTCTGTGACACCTGAGTTTGGAGATGACCAGAAATGGAGCCCCCTTTAAATATTGGAAGGTTGCAATAAGGCATAGATTGTATCCAATCTGGATGCAGGTAGGCCATAGAAATAATCTATAAATATATTTCAAGTGTTCTCTGTGAGTTAGCCAGGAATATAAATACTGTGTTTATTTTTTTTTTAAGTGTTGTTTAACATATTCCTTAGTTACCAATGGACTACAAAATATTTTATCACCTTGTTGTGATACTAACCCTCCTTCCTGCTTCTCTCCAAGCATACCAGAAAAATCTTTTGCCTTCTCTGCTTCATTAAAAATATTTTCACTTAGGAATTTCCCTATAGCTAGAAATTCTCCTAGTTGCTCATAAATTCTGCATTTGTCAGCCAAGTTATAGCAGTGTAAACTTAGATATTAAGAGGTCTGCAATCTGTGGCTCCTCCTCAGGCTCTTGGTTAGTCTGAGGCAATTAATTTAGAGTCAAGGTGTTGCAGATCTGGGAATTTACATATTTGTATGGATTTTTGTTTGCTTCAGCTTCTTGCAGTCTTGTTTAAAGAATAATTCTTCTTCCATTTTCCTTAAGAACAGACAACCAAATATTGTTATGAGAGAAAGAGAAACCCAGCCTAAACCACTACTGAGGCACTGTCACAGACAACTTTAAGAAATTATTTTATTTACAAATGCATTCTTAAGAAATGAAACTTGACTTTGGAGTTCTTAAAAGTAGGAGAACAAACTCCCTTATCTGCCCCTATTGCACTGAAATGTACATTTTGTATTCATGTTACTGCTCCTTAGATGTGCATTTTATGTTAGGTTAATCATTCCCTTAGCTGCACAATTTACAGTCCTGAGAGACTCCTGTGGATGACAGAACTCAAAATACCAAATATCTAATTTAGAGTAACAATACCTTATTATCAAGAAGTATTTAAAAAGAAATAAAAAAATCTGGCCAACAAGCAGTCTGTCCTCTCTTAAACTTTAGCAACAAAATGTTTTGCCCTTCAGTGTGTTTGGCTCCTGTTTTTGAAGAAATGCTGCAAACTGAGAGCCTGTTCTGTTTACAGCTGGCATTTCCCCCTGCAATTAACAAAATTGCTGCTGCCTCCTTTTAAATACAACTTGGCCACCTCCTCTGTATTGTTCTTTCATGAAGAGTATTCTTGACTTCGTTGACATTCAATAATGTTGAGGTATGCTGCTAATTATTCCCAGCATGAATGCCTGCTCGTAATTGCAATTTATCATGAATGCCTAAGATTGGTTAATGATTTTTTAAAAAAATATTTTACTTTTTTTCCCTCAAGTCTTGAGGGTTTTATTGTTTCTAAAGCTGCTGAATAACCTGCTGGCTTGAAAATAATAGTTGATGCATACCACCTACTGGTAATAATTGCATCAAAGCTTTTTGCCCCTTCCAGTGTGCTAATGCTGCTGAGCTTTAGGAATTCCTTCCAGCCAAAGAGCTGGATTTTCCTTGAGTGCATCAAGGAGACTTCTAGCAGAAGATGACTGACTTTGCTGTGCACTAAACAGATGTGTGTATTCCTCCTGGGAAATTCCTAGACACAGTAAGCACAGATAAATATTGCTCATACACAACCAACTTCCTAATGTGGTGCAGGCAGGAAAGAGCCCTGAAATGGCTTTGCTGAAGGCAGTGAAAAAAAGGAGATGGAAAAGTTGATTTCTCTAAATTGGTGGCAATTTACTGATGTGGTAGATAAATGCCTGGCTGGGATTTTCTCATAGCTCAGAACAGGTCTCTGCTTGATGTGCTTGGGTTTGAGCTCATTCCTGGAGCAGGGATTTCAAACTTGCTTCTCTCACACTGCAGCTCTCCATTCCTCCTGGGGTTGGCTCCAGTTTGGTGGGTTGCTCCAAACTGGAGTTTTGTGCTTGGAACTGATTGCTTTTAAGGCTGGGAGTTGTCATTTCCACCTTGGAAGGAACTCTTTTTGTATAGTGGCAGAGAACTGAATTTTATTCCTCCATTTCCCTGTGTTTCTGGGTAGAGAATCTGTCCTGAAGGGAAGTGGCAGCAAATACAATAATATATTATTACAATAATATATATTCTTTTAATAAAGATTAGCTTTGTGTGTTTTAAACTGTAGACACTGAAACAAAATTCCTTGGCTGTTCATGATCATTATTGGATCATGGACTTTGAAGCAGATCTTTCAAAGACTTAACCAAAAGTGAAATTCTGGACATTATTACAAAGAGCAGTTCTCTATGCTCACTTCTGGAGGAGGAGAAAGCCAAAAAAAAAAAGTATTTGGGCAGGACTTGATTAATCACTAAAACCCCAAGTAATCCTATTGTATTTTTTTGGACTTGCTGCTAACTACTGGGTTCTTGCTACTGCTAATTGAATTTGTGGCACAGGCTTTCAAAGAGCTTTAATTCCCATTATATTGTCTGCACTTGGTATTGTGTGTGAAGATTCACTGAAATGTGCAAAGCAGCAGGGCATATAAAAAAGGGAAGGGATGGCATGAACTCAGAGTGCCCAGACAGATTCAGAAAACAATTATGAAAAGGAAAGTTTATGTTGTTTCTGCCCTGTGGCTTCTTATCTGGACTGTGACCTTGAAAGTGGCATTTGGTGCTGTTTTATCAGAAAAAGAAGGGGTGGGGTTAAGTTTAAGCACATCTCTCTGATTATTTTAGCATGGAGATTTTCTCCTTTTTAACTCCACAATAAAATGCTTATTCTTGGACTCCTTTGGTGGAGAGAGGTTTTGGGAGGATGTTGTGAAAATATTTAGTGTCTGAAGCTGTGTAAAATGCTGAGAAGTAATTCCTGCCTAAAGAAGCAACAGCTATCTTGTTCAGTGCAGATTTAAGTCACTTAAGAAAAAAAACTATGTCATCCCACCTATTTTAAGTGAAACAGTCTTGAGATTGCAAGGGGTGTAAGCTGTGGCTCTTTCTTTTTTCTGGTTTTTTTTTTTTAATTTATTTTTTTTTTACAATTTGTCAGCGAAGGGTAGAAGAACTTTCTTCCTGATGCAATTCTGAGTAAAGCAGGACAAAACTCTGTGTCTGCCTTGCTTCCAGAGCTGGGCACAGCAGTGTGTGGGCACAGGGAAGGAAGTGGTGTCAGGAGGAGGAGAAATTGATGAGCTGAGCGTGGTGAACTGCAGTTCAAGCCAGCACAGAGCTAATCCTGCCCCATGTCATGGACCAAACGTGTTCCTGAATGACCCTGATGCAAAAGTCATGACAATATTGCTTTTACCCCTCTTTTCCTTCCTATTCCAGCTGCAATTAGATGGATGGGGGAAAATGACACATTAAGTGATTTATTTAGGGGCATGAACAGCCAAAATTTTGAAGCAGATTTATTATTATCTTAGAAAAACCAAAACATTGAAACACACACTATTTTTAGACAGGTCTGTCTACTATTTTAATCTGATTCTGATTTTTTTATTCTAAGAAAAGAGGGCCTGTGTTTTCCCAGAAATTATATTTATGTTGATATCTATCTGGTGTCTGTAGAGGCCAAATGCAGGGAAATACAGCAGCTATGCTGGCTGTGTTCATGTAAATCCTATAGCAGTTTAGTAAGGCATAATGCTTAGGTAAAAACTGAGTTAAAAGTTAAGCATCCTGCACCCAATGTTTTAAGGGCCCAAAGTAATTCCCATTTTTCACTTGCAGTAAAAGATTCAGCAGAATGTCAGGTCGCTGAAGCTCAGCTTGTCTAGGAAAAAATGCTTACTAATTTTAAACCTAACAAAGCCAGAAGAGAATAAAAAAAATTTGTGCATTCCTATTGCCACTTCAAGTTATCAGTGCCATGGAAAAAAGTTGGTTCAGCTACAAATTCCTGGGCTAGGCAAGGGCTTGTTGCTGTGGTTTGATGAGATGGAAGGAGGACAGCGTTGGCCTGTGCTTGTCATCATCTGCTCTTCCCACAGGCCATGGGAAATATTGCTGGTTTATGTCCAGCAGGAATCCCCATGGCCTGCTCATATGGCTATTCCATTCAAAAACTCTCTGTTCTAAAACATTTTGCATGGTTTAATTTCACCAAACTTTATTTTTCATACTTTAAAAAGAAAAAAGTGCATTATCTTTTTTTTTTCATCAAAAATGCGCTCAAGCAAAAGGAAAAACCTTTTGCTGCTTCTGATGTCCTGCTGTTACTCCCCAGTGTTAATGTCTGACTTAAAGATTAATTAAAATAAATATCAAGTGCTACTGAAATAATTAATAAATTATACAATTTACATTCAATTGTAAGTGGAAGAATGTCTTTCACTTCCCTTTAAAAAATCAGCATGGTTCCAGCAAGGAAGGAAGCATGTTAATTACAATGCCTCCATGAGACTTTACAATTCATGGCTGAGAGTTGATCAGAAGATGCAAAGGAGGCAAAGAAAGTATTTTAATGTTTGATTCTTCTGTGCTTCTAATCCCAAAGGTTGCTATTAAAATACATAAGAAAATCTGTTGTGCCTTTCCAGCAGTTGGATATTTCCTGAACTTTTCTCTTTAGAAGAGCTGGAGACATTTAGGGTTGTTGCTGGTTCCATGCAACTTTTGGCATTGCAGCAACAATGGAATTTCTCCTAATTTATCATATGAAATCAGAATTAGCTTCTTCACCTTTTTGCAAAAAATCCAAAAGTTTCACAGCTTTTTATTTTTTTTAACATATGTGTCGTGACCAGCATTTATACACAATTTCCTGGCACACAATGATAAGAACAAATTATTGGAGCAGCAGATACGATCTAAGGCACAGCCAAAGTGTCTGGTGTAGTTTATAAAATAATTTGAAGTTGCCAATGCATCTTTGAATGCATTTGTTAATTTGGAAAGTAATAGCATCTCTTAATAGAACAGTGGCAAGAGGAGGAAAAATAGACAAGTATCTTCTACAGGGCTGGCTATCAAGTTACTACTGGTACAAATCATAAAATCATCTTAGATGTGCAATCACAAAACCAGTGCAGGGTCAGACTGAACAGATTTTGGAAGAGGGGGAACTATAATTCAGATCTGTAGGAAGTTGAATGGAAGCAAAACTCTTTCTGAAGTGGAGGCCTTTGCTGTTTCCAGCCAAACTTAAATTCCTCTTTGACAGCATGGCAGCTTCACAGCCCCCATTAAAATGTTTGCTCTTGGTGTTGTTAGTTTTGGGTTTTTGTTTTCATTTTTCTTCTTTCTCACCGAATCACTTGAAACTGTGAAGGCAGCACTTAATAAACCAAAAAGGCAAATACCTGGAAAACACAAACCAAAATGGGCAGCATGGAGAAGCTCTATAAGCACTGAGGACAGGATTTTGTAACTGGAGCTTTGTGGCCAGTTGAAGTTGTGTTGCCCCTTCTCCCTGTCAGAGGAGACTGAGCAGATTTCAGACTTTCAGGTCCTAGCTGGAAGTGTGAGGTGTGACCCAGTGTCCCATGCTGGTGGCTAATTTGCCTAATTCAGCCTGGGGTACAAATCCATGGTGTTAACACAGTCCCATCTGGCAGGGTTTATCCCAGGATTGTTGCTCCATGGAAAGCTTTTCCTGGGAGGTGTTTCCTTGTCACTGTGAACTGAGCTGGGAAATTCATGTCTGCCCAGGACTCCCCACTAAATCTTGTGCTGTCCCATTCCCTGTTGTATAATTTAATGCTGCAGGAGCAGTAGGAGACACCTGAAAATAGCTGAATTTGTGATGCAGGCGTTTAACAAATTATCTCAGCAAATCTCAACAATTACCTAAGCGCAGTGAAGAATAGGTCTGTTAATTGTGATGGTCATTAGTCACTTACTGCCTGGAATCCTCAACTCCTGTAGCTATCATTCTGCTACTGAATTTCTGACTTAGAAGTACTCAGTTAATTTTCTGTCCATGCTTTAATCATGTCTATTTCATTGCAAGCACTATATTTTCATTTTAGTTGGAAAGCTCTTTTTGGTGACAGAAAAGATTGCCTCTTGTTTATATATAACAAACTAACATCTTGATCTTATTTTGGAAAAATCAGTCAGAAAGGTCTGATTATAAAGGGACTGTGCAGTGTGGATATAGTGTTCAGGCTTAGGAAAAAAACTCTTGGGAGAGGATTTTTTGTTGTTTTGTTTTGCTTGTTTCCAATTTGGATTAGCAACTTTTTTCCTTTTTTCCCCCTGGGGGGAAAAATGGGGAGCACAACAAAAAGAATAGCTGTTTAATTTGATAATGCTGATAACTACTGGGTTTTGACCTAAAGGCTCATTAACCTTTGTCCCAAAAAGCTTATCTAAACAATTCAGCGTTTATATTGGGAGTGGGAGAGCAGAGGATGTGGATTTTTGAACTCTTTTGGAACATCCCTGGCTCTGCATTTAGAACAGACTTGACCTTTCTCAGGCTCAGGTCCTGGGCTCAGCGTTCACCAGACTTTCTCAATGACTTTTTGCTCTTAAGGAGGGGGGAAGTCCACACTTGTCTGGCTCGAGAATGTTTTTAATGCAGGTTTTAGTTTGCAAAATTAATGCCTTCAGAGTACAGGATGTTTGAGGGGAATGCCATGGAAAGAGATTATCCTGCTCCATAATCAATTTTGTAGCCTCTGTGCTGTTTCTTGAATCACTTGGGGAAGAGAGATGATGTTGGTGCTTATGAGACTTCTTGGAAGTTATTTAAATATATTTCACTGCACTCTTGCAGTGTGAAAGAGAAGAGCAAGATCAAATGAGGGAAAATGCTTCTCTTCTGTCCATTTATAGTTCTGAAGGTCTGTCTTTGCAGCTGCAACAGCGTGGCTGAGCATTTTTATTCCACTTTATTCCCTTTCCTGAGGAGTGGGCATATCCACAGTGACTTCCATGAGTTAAATCTACATATGTGTGATACACACAACATGCAGTTAAGTGATTTCACTATAGAATTTAATCCTTAACCTTATATACTCCGTAATATAAACACTTTGTGCTCTTTAAATGAGGTAGCAGAGATTAGTTAGTTAAAGAGCATTTGTGCCCATCAATTTCTCTGATGAAAACTTACAAGGAATTTTGAGCAGCTGAGATCACAAGTTTGGAAAAGGTTCAGGAACAAATATCAACTTTATTCAAATCCTCTAAATACTGACTAAACAACAGTCAGAAATCAGTCATGCAAGGGAGAGATTCTTGGATCTGATTTCAGTTCTTTGCACAGTTCTTGGGGAAGTTTAGGAACTATGAGAGTACCAAAAGCATAAATTCTTAGTTCATCCCTGTAAATTTCATATAAATGTTTACAAGATCTCTATGCAAGAAAATGAGAGAGCATGAAGCTGATGATCTAAAGAAATAAATAAGGGAAAATTATCTGCCACTCTATTAAATGTTGGACAAATTCCAACTTCAAAACAAATGGCAAGAAGTTTTTCTAAGATCTAAAAGTATTAAAAAACTACATCTTTTAAACATGTAGGTAGTTCAAGTTGTTTGAAGACTTTCTAGACTGGGTCTTGTGAGCATCTTCTGTGATGCTAAATGCATGTAAAATAAATTTAAATTTTAAACTCCTTCTGACCATTTGCAGTAGCAAAGAAGTGCTGAATTGAGCCCTCACTACAAGTGAGCATCGAGCCAACTACAGCACAGCTGAAAATGAGGGAAATAACCAAACCTGAATAGCCTGAACTTCAAGAGGAAAAAGTCTTTTCTTTGCCTAAATCAGGAAGTGCCCACTGTGTATTCCACTCTGAAGCTGAACCAACACTTTTCAGAAATATCAGTTGATTACATCTTTTTTAAGTGCTTCATTTTGTGGTAATTTCTAGACTGAAATACTTTCAGGCTTTTATAAAAATGCTGCACACTTGAATATTTCAAGTGGATGTGTATGAACTGGAAGAAAAAAAACAACAATCCAGTGCAAGTGTTGGCTGGGAGATGGATCTTGCCTGGATTAATGTTGTGCTTTGTGTTTTCCTGTGCTGGGGGCAGAGATTGGGCTCTCTCTGTGCCCAGTGAACACAGGACTGTGTTTACATTTGCACGTCAGGATTCCATCCCTGAACTGTCTGCTTCTCTCACTTGACTGAAGGAAGTCTAGACAAGCAGATCAGAGCAGGATGTAGCTGTCTGAAGCTGGCTCAGCAGAGTTGGATTTTTATGCCTAACTCGAGGTATCTGAAAGGAAGGTCTCCTAAAGAGCTATTTTGTTTTAAATGTTTCCTTGAAACAGTTTGCTGTGCTTGTCATAAGGATTCATAGAGATGATATAACTGGAAATCGTAATAATTTCAACAAGAGAAGAGCTTCCCACTGGAAACAATGGTTTTTAGTTTTTGATGAGAGCAATTTTAAACCACACAGTGATTTTTTTTTTCTCCAGTAGAGTAAACTGACCATGGCATAACTTCACAAACTTCAGTCTCCTTCCTTTGTTTAAAGTAAGGAACTTGTTGCTACAGGTAGATTCCAGTCTAATGTTCAGGGTTCTAATGTAATTTCCTGAAGGAGGTTTATATTTAGGTGCTAGTCCTTCAAAATACAGCAATTTAATGAAAAATGTGTGAGTTGGTTCACCCAGAAAACAGAGCAAATGGGGCTCACTGCACTTCTTGAAGCTGTGGCAAAGGATCTGCTTTCAATCCATGATGAATGTGAGAGTGCTGAGCATCCTGCAGGAGCCACTTGGGACAATCTGTGTGATCACAGGTCATGTTCAAGCTGCATTTGAGGAGTTTGTTCTTGGAATTTGTCAGGCAGGATCCCTTTTGGCTCAGCTGCTGACTGCTGTGGTAGCTGTCCTCATCAACTTCACACCATCCCTGACCTGCCCTTAGCAGTGCTTTAAAGAAATGAGAGCAGCTCCTGGGACTCTAAATGAAGCTGAGACTTTTATTAGATCTTTATCCTCAGTAATTTTGAGGTTGGTTTCCCAAAATGAATTGTTTTGTTTACGTTGTTCTGCTACATAAAATGTGGCAGCATCTGATGGCCTCTGCATTGTGGGTAGAGTTCTGCAATTTGACAGCACAAGTTAAATATCAAACCAACCAGGCTCAGCAGTCTGCTAGAGTTGGTATTTACTGTGTTCATGTGATCCTCTGTGAGGAAAACTGGTGGCCTAAAAGCAAAGCTTTGGTGCAGGAACCTTGATGCCATGGCTGCTGCTGTGCAGCTCAGGTCAAAGCTAGCATGAGATGCTCTGCATAAACAAGCTTGTCTCTGGTTGTGTGGTTATTTGTGTTTAGCCAATGTATTTTATGAGATGTTCCAGCTTTTCCCTGGGTTGCCTGTTGGGAATAGTCCCAACCCTGCAGTGGAAGTCACAGATAAGAGATAGAGGCTTTTCACTGGCCAGAGCTGTCCCCCTACATCAGCACTTTGCCATAGTTTGGCTGTCAGGATTGCAAGACAAGAGAAAACTAGTGGAAAACTTCATCCTGAACAGAACAAATGGATTATAAAACCATAACTACATCCAAGATCATCACTGTGTTTATCTGTGTCTGTAATCCTTGTATTGCTGTGAAAAAACAACTGTATTTCATCTCATTTCTGATACTTGAGGATGTAGCTGGTGAGCTGCAGTCTGCCAGCAGGAAAACAGCTACCACTGTGCTTTGTTAGTTTTTGGACACAAAACTATTGTGTCAAAATAGTGCCTGCAGCATCTCTGAGACCAGTAAATCAGTTGGAACGTGGGGTTGTCAGTGGTGGCTTTTCTATTTTGGGTATGGGATTTGTACCACGACCTGGCACGATGGGCAGAGGCAGCACAAACATTTCTGGACAGCATCAGATCCTGGAAGCTGGCCAGGTGGGATCCTTAATGCTCTGTGGCTTCAGAGATGAGTGCTGGTGGCTCTGCCAAGGTCAGGATTTTTCCTTAGGGAAGGCAGTGAGAGGCTTAAATAAGGAGAGAAAGCAATTCTTATTTCTGCTTGTTACTCTTGTTGTTTTACACCTGTGGAATGTGTTATGGAGATTTGTTTGCTAAAAGTGATTTAGTTATTAAACACTAATGAAAGTTTTGTTTCTTTAATTTAGCTGAAGCTGTGTCCTGGCTGTCTCCATGAGTTTTTCTGTGGTATCTCTTTAATATAGTATAGGATTTCTTTAGTAATTTAGTATAATATTAGTGAAACAGAACTTAGTTATATTAGTTAATATAGTTTAGCTTAATAAATCAAGAGTTCAGCTTTCTGATTCATAGAGTCAGACCACATTATTCCCTAGCTGGGGATGCATTACATCAATACCCCTCTCCCCCTGCCTTTTCCTTCATGGTTTTCAAAATCTGTCTGCATCATCTCTGGCCCAGAGGTCCTCTGTCAGCTTTCTAGCATGGCAGAGCTCTGTGTTTGTTGATGATCAATGGCAATAATCACTAAAGGTTTGAAAGGTTTGAAAACCTGGTCCCTGAAGGTGCAGGCTGCCTCTCACCCCTACCCAGCTAACCCATGAAAAATCATCAACCAGCCATGTGCCTTCATGTCCTGGCTGAGTGCTCTGTGTCCCAGAATCCTGCAACTGCATCCCATCCCAAAGCTCCTTTGTAATCCCAGGTGCAGAAAAACCTCTTCTGCTTTGGTGGAAGGAAATTTGCTGGGAAGTTTCATGCTCCAGGAGCAGCTCCACAGGCACCCTTCATCCAGAGGGGAGGGCACATATTTGGGCACTGTGTGTAGAAAATGTGCCTCTCTTCATCACTTCTTTCACCTTTTTAGCTTGTTGAAGCCAGTGGAAGTCTCTCAGAAGTCGTTTGGATCAAAAGCTCTGCTTCTGTTGGCTTCTCTCTGCTTCTGTGGCACAGTTTATACAGAGAGACAGAATATAAGCACAAGCCCTGAAGGTAGAAAGAACAAAACAAGAAGGTATTTGGCAGGGCTGTTAAATGTCCTTCTGTCTGTAGTAAACACCAAGTGAGAGTCATCAAGTATTTCTGCTGCTCTGAAACGTGAGTCAGAGCAGTCTCTGCATCTTTATAAAGGAAGGTATCCATAGAAGCAAGGCCACTGAAGAACAGCCCTTTTATAAAATACAGAGGGGGACAGAAAAAGGTGGGGAAGGCAATGGAAACAAAAAACAAAACCATTCTTAGGGTTATTCTAGTTAATTTTTTGTAATACTTTATCTTTGGCAGCCAAGAAGCATTTCTATATGGAAACTTGAGCTTTTTTTCTTAAAAATAAATTTGTCTGCAGTGGGAAAACTGATCTGAGAGAGTTCTTGGAAAATTGGCTTTGCTGCTCTACCATGGGTGAGCAGAGCTTGCTCTCCAAGAGCTCAGAGGTTAGTGTACTTTCTTAGGACTAATCCCAGATTTTTTACAGACCTACTAAAACAACTCTCGTGGGAAGAAGTCAGGCCTGCACTATTTCCCTTACTTGTTAGACAGAAAATTTACTCTGGGTATGGAGGGGGCAAAGAAAGATAAGACAATGAGCTATAAAAAGAAGAAAAGGGAGTTCAAGCAATAGTAAATACTCAAGATACAGCTTTGAACTGTGAGCAAACATTAAACTTTTAAGCTTTTTAATATCTGCATTTTAAAATAAATTGTATGTAAGTGTGGTGTTTTGTTTGAGTACTTTCTGGGCTTTTAAGATGCATTAAAGGAAAAGGTTTTCCAAGCCAAAAAATATCTAAGTTGTCTTCCTGTAGCAAGAAGTTTAGCAAGGTGTAGGGGCAGACTAGGGACACAACACTGGTATATCAGGACTAAAATGTGCTTTTCAGGATTTTGAAACCAGCATAAATGTTGATGTTTCTGCAGGCAAATGATCTTTTGTTCCTGTGCAGTCTCTGCAAATACAAGAAGATTGCTCAGATGTAAATGTTGGTAGAGCATTGTCAAGCTTGTGGATTTTTTTTTTTTTAAACATTAAATATAGAAGAAAGTGAAAGTTGGGAACAAGGAGAAAATTTTTTTGAAGTTGTTTGTATTACTTACCCTCCCCAGAACCCAGACCTGTGGACTGATTTTAGAAAGCTGAAACTCTTCAAAGGGTCTGTGTGTGTGTAGATGAGTGTGTGTATACCTACTTGTACTTCAGTTTCAGGTGTGGAACGCTCTCTCCTGGAAATGATTGAGTTTTTGATGGCTAGAGATTTTTTTATGGAATAAGATGTTCCAGAAAAAAAAAAAACCAAACTTTTATTCTAAGTTTGCAGTTGGCTTTCTTTTAATAATGAACTAAAAAATGCTTGTAATTGTCTGTAAGCAAGACATATTGAAATTACTTGATGGTATGTAAGGAGTGATGGGAAAGCACAACAGAATACAAAAAGGCACCATGGATAAAAAAAAAGTGTTGAGAGGGGCATGAAATATTTGTACACATGTTTTCCAAGTCTACATGCACTTGTGCCTCTAAGAATTGAAACTCCTGGTTATTTTCTTCCTCCTCCTTCCACTACTCTGAACTAGGCTGTGCCTGCACTGGCCGTGACTGCAGCCTTCAGAGCTCTGCTGTGCAGCTTTAGCAACTGAAATTAAAAAACAATTGAGGAGCTGAAATGAAGTTTTAGTTGTGTTCAAGTTGGGGCAAAAAAAATACTGCTGTTGAAGAGGATGGTTGGAAATGCAGAGTGCTGGAGTAGCTCCTCCCTTTGCAAATGTTAAAGTTTTATTGCTTGGTACTGACAAGCTGACTATAAATAGTAGTAATAACAATAATTTTATTTATTGGGCACCCTTCTGTCGTTAATATCCTGTTAGATGGCTCACAGAAGGTGTAATCTGCTGTTAATGTCCTGCTAGGAGCCTCATAAAAGAAATAAAATAGAAAGGCAGTTTAATGTTTAATGGTTTATGCTTTTTCTTTCATGTTGATGTAGAAGATTACAGTAAAAAGGCCAATTTTGCATCTACATTGAAATTAATGGAGTTTCAACAACTTATTTTGGATCTGAAACAGGTCCAAAGCATATTAATACTTGTTCTTTAGATTCACTCAGCTGATGCTTGAACACTTGTGATTGATTTGCAAGGTACCCCAACTGGATTAATTAGAAGAGAAAAATACTGTTTCCCCCTCTAAATTCTGCTTGCTGCAAACCCCTCTTGCTATAAAATGTCATGTTCTGGAGGCTCCTTTTCCCCACCTTCTGACTAAATTGCCATTTCTTGTGCTCATTCTGTTCATCTTTTATGTTGCTCATTAAAAATGTTACGTTTTATGCCCCGTATTGTTCACAGTCTACAAGGTTTTTATCACTTAGATAAAAGCAATCTGCTTGATGCACAGCTGCTCTCCAGAGTGATCTGATTGCTTTTGGGATGGGCCTCAGACACCTGAAGCTGTGCAGAGCACTTCTCTCCTCTTTGCAAATAGCTAAATTAAATTACTTGCAGATGAATTTGGTTTATAACACATTCAGAGGAGATTTTCAGATTTATGGGCAGTCTGTTGTGCTTTCTAGCATTCAGTGTGGTTTTTTGAGTGGCCTCACTGATTTCTTGAGGAATGAGGTGAAACTCAGTTTGAGCATGACTTCCTTTATCTCACTCCTCTGGGGGAGTGGGAGCAGGGGGAAAAGCAGTTTGGTCCTGGAGAGAAAATTTTTCTATTGGTGTGAACTTTGATGCCTGATTACTGACAATGTCTAAAAGTTCCTGTGGGGCCTCTGCTGGGGTGTACCTGGCCCACAGACTTGTGGAAATGCTGTTGTGAGCTCCTTGACCTTCTCCATCTCTCTGAGGCACTGGGCACCCTGATCCCAGCCCAGGATTTTTTGGGTAGCAGGAAACCTCACTGTTCAGGCACTGGAGCATGATGCCCACATTTTCCTTGCTGATTTACTCCTAAAATGAGGCTGGTGGCATCCAGCTTCTCTCCACTGTGATTTTGTTTTTTACCTTGCATAACCTGCTTGTTCTGAAATGAGCAAAAACCTCTTACTGTAAAAAGTTCTTGCTTTTGCTCCAGCCCCCAACATATTTTCACATAGAATCACTCATGATAAAGTGAACAGGAGGTTTATAAACAAAAGTTCTGTATTGCTTTGTGCACAAAGCTGAGACCAGCTTTTCTTACTTAACAGCTTTTCTACCATTTATGGAATATTGGGGGTTTTTATGATTTTTTTAAAGCTGTCAGCCTGCTTGCAGATGGGTGTCACACCTAGGTGGTAACAGTCAGCTGGTCCCAAATGCACTTACATCCACACTTCCCTAGGAATATATTGCTTATCTGGCTTTGGTCCCAAGATAATCAAACAGTTGCAAATCCTGGTTATTAAGGTTATTAAACCTTATCAAATTCTAGCCCTGGTCACTGTGTTGCCAAGCTAAAGTCATCAGACTTTCTGCTGGTGGCAAATAGAAATCCTGTTAAGATTTGATTAATTTTTCAGAGTTTTTAAACCTATTTGCTCTAACAAGAAGTGTGCCATCCTCTGTGGGCTCGAAATGTTTTACAAAGTCTTTTCTGTGGCTTCTTAAGCACTGCCTGGCTTTGTCCACACTTCATTAAAGGCATGTAGTGGCTCTGGAGGATTAGGATAACTCAAACCCAGCCTTCCTACTCCCAGTGGAAATTAATCTCTTGCAAAGAAAGCTGTGCAGGTTTTGTTCTTGCTTGATTTCTTAAACTGCCTGTAGCTCTGTCATCATTTCAGACAGTGTTTAAAGACCCCAAGTGAGGCCCAAATATTTGATTATGGCTCTCCCAGATACAGTAATTAGGCTGATACAAGACTTTATCTTTGGGCTTCTGGAGTGTTTTCTAACTGCTCTAGATATTGCTCCAGAGGTATCAGAACTACAAAGAATGAGAGATTTTGCATGGCTGTGCCTGACTCAAGGTCAAGAGCTGCTGTTCCCAGCCCTGCTGGCTACCAGAGCAATTCAAATCCTTCAGGGCTGGTTTGGATGGGGCTTGGGGCTGCTCTGCTGGGGGCTGGAAGCAGATGATGCTTTAAGCAGAGCTTTAAGGCTCCTTCCAACCCAAACCATTCCAGGATTCTCAGTGGTGGTGAAAGATGTGGCAGCAAACATTTGCACTCTGCCTCCAGCTGCTGCCATATTTCTCTTTTCTATTTCTTTCTCTTTCCCCTAGCAAGAAATACTTAAAAAAAACCAACCCAGTAGTTCTTTAATGACTTGCAATTTTCACAAGTAGACCTGGTGCACCACAAGTGAATCCTCATGTCTTTAAACATTAAAGATGATTAAATAAATGTTGTTTTCAAGCTGTGTGAAGGAGTTAGCAGCCTGTATCTGGGTGTTGTTAGATTCCAGACATGCCCAGAACCCTTGGTGTGCAGGGGAAAGCAATTTTAATTTTACTTTAATATAAGTCTGTGATGCCTGATAGAGATGTTTCCTTCTGTCCTAGCTGATACCATGCCCTGCCAGAATGTTTTAAAAGTGTGAGCTGAAATCTTTTCTTCTTTGCTGCTGTCACATGGGAGCCTGTCCTTTAGCAACCCTAAATAGCAAAATAAACCTGGTCTTGTATTTGTGGGGTTCCCAGCTGAAGGAAGGAATGATGGATCTGACTCCATGTTCTCAGAAGGCTAGTTTATTATTTTAAGGTACTATATTGTCAGAAGAGCCATGCACTGTATCCTAAATGGCAAAGATGGAGATTTAAAGGTGAGACTGGAGATCAAGAGGAAGGATTAGATGCAAGCTTTGTGGAAGTAAATATGTGCAGGAAACTGAGGGGTTATAGTCTGTGAGCCAGCAGCAGGCATCCCATGTCTGTAGGGTCTCAGCTGAGCCCAGCAGAGCCCAGCTCACTTTAGTCTGGACTAACAAGTGCTGGCTCACACTTGAGTGGCCTCTACTCACCTGCACTGCTCTGGAGCAGGTGAATTGTTGAGCCTTGGTACCCATTATCTGTTTGTACACCTTGCAGAATTCTCTATTTCTGATGTTCATGGAGCTGAAATAAGATTCTTTTTATCTTATCTTTCTAATCAAAAGAAGTTGCCTGACAATTCCCTTTGTAACCATGCTGTAAACAACTGTGGGTAATTGCTTTTTATTTTCTTTTGTTCCTTTCTTCATTTCAGTCTTCTCCACTGATCTGTGTTATACATCACCATACAAAGTAGTAATCAAAGAAATGGAAATACATTCAACATTGGTACCAATACATTTGCACTTCATTTTGTTTGACAAATAAGAAATAATTTCAGACTGTACTTGGGCTGTGCCAGTTCATACTCATTTTATTCCTGAGAATCTCCATAACCAAAAGTTAACTGTGCAGATTTCTGGGTTGGAATACTGGAGCATCTGGGAATAGGAACCTTAATTGAGTTCTCTAATGACACATTTACAGGCTTACAGAGAAAAGATAAAAGCTGAGCTTGATAAATATTGAGGCTAGACTTGGGGCTCAGCTGACAAGAGAGTAAAGCTGTGCAAACTTTTCTTGTGAAACTCCAGCAGGCCCTGGGAAGCATCATGTCTGAATGCAAAAGTAAATCCCTCATAGTTTTGGTGTCAAACAAGCCTTGCCTTTTATGTGGAATTTTTTTTTTATTCCCCAGCTGTAAAACATTAGGGCTGTTATTCCTCATGAGGCAGGACCTAGAATAAGATGCTTGCATTTACCATCAAATTTCTGAGTTTTTTTATGTGAATCCTACAGCTTTGATAAACCTGTTTCTTGCACTTTCCTTATTATGTTTGTATCCACATACATATCTTCCTTATCCTGGAAGAGGACTTCAGGTCAACATTATCATTTCCCAATGTCTTTTCAGTAACTGCTTTTCTCTACTGCCCCAGACCCATCACCCAGCAAAAGCTCCATCATTCATTCACAATGTATGGGAGTTTTATTGCAGTTTCTCATGCTGCTTTGTGGGTTTTTTTTTCTTTTCAAGTAATATCTTTTGACAGAGGAAGTTGGGGAGGGTGGTGTGCAAGTTCATCCTGCCTCTCATGACCCCCATTAAAAAAAAAAAAAGCAAAGCACTTTATTAAAAACAAAAAACAACAACAAAAAAACCCCTACTAAAACAAAACTCAAAAAACCCCACAAACAACAACAAGATCTAAAAATGCTTGCGTTCAGTAGAATTTTCATTAAGGCTGGTTAACAGATCTATAACTGCTCAGCTGTTGCCAATGGCATTTTCCTATTGCACCTTCTGGGGGTTGCTGTCTTGCTATTTAAAAATAAATAGACTGATATATAGGCAGACACACCAAAAAGAGGTGGCAGTGCTGACAGCTCCACCATAACTTTCAGCCCCTTAACATAAAACTCCACCACTAAATCTCTCAGGGTAAACTATGCAGAGATAGAAAAGCCCCAAGGTATTAAGAGTGATTTTGATATAAATTCCAATTTTATTTTATGACTATTTTACAGCTGCTTCTAGATATCTTCTCTCATAAACTACAAGGTACAAGGCAAATGTTACATCTTTTTTTTTTTTTTCCTTCTGCAGGGTTTCAGACAGTTGGTTTATTGTGACATGTTAGCAGCCTTTTCCCTGCACTGCACATCCAGAAGAATGAATTTTAATGAGACCAAGCTAGCAGAAGGCCCATAAAGAAGATGCGATTATGTTTTAAGTATTCATAAAAAAAGTTACATGAAATTTACACATTTTGATTTTTGTCTGTGGCAGTCAAAAGAATTAGACTTGAGAGCATATTGCAGAATCACCAAATGATGAGGGTTGGGAGGCACCTCTGGAGATTCTCTGGTGCACCCTCTGTGCTGGAGTAGGGTGGAACTTCTTACAAGGGCAGAAAATTGGTTTTGTTACACAAGAAAATATCCCCACTCTTGCTGTGAGGGTGACAATGCCACAGTGGCTTTGATAACCACGAGGTGGTTGTGCTAAGCACCAGAAGGTAAGTTTTCACCTTCAGATAAAGATGTAATTAACTGACCTCTCCATCACTCTAGCAAGTTAGTAAACATTAAAGATGGTTAAATAAATGTTGTTTTCAAGCTGTGTGAAAATGTTAGCAGCCTGTATCTGGGTGTTGTTAGATTCCAGACCTGCCCAGAACCATTGGTGTGCAATTTTAATTGTACTTCTAGAAGAAGTCTGTGATGCCTGATAGAGATGTTTCCTTCTGTCCTAGCAGATTCCATGCCCTGCCAGAATGTTTTAAAAGTGTGAGCTGAAATCTTTTCTTCTTCTTTGCTGCTGTCACATGGGAGCCTGTCCTTCAGCAACCCAAAATAGCAAAAATAGTCTTGTATTTGTGGGGTTCCCAGACAAAGGAAGGAATGATGGATCTGACTCCATGTTCTCAGAAGGCTAGTTTATTATTTTAAGATACTATATTATATTAAAGAATGATATACTAAACTACTAAAGAATGCAGAAAGGATACAGACAGAAGGTTTAACAAGATGATAATGAAAACTTGACTCTTTCCAGAGCCCTGACACAGCTTGTTCCATTGGTCATTAAGTCAAAATAATTCACATGAATCCAATGAAACAATCTCCAACCCCATTCCAAAGCAGCAAAACACGGGAGAAGCAAATGAGATAATATTGTTTTCCTTTTATCTCTGAGGCTTCTCAGCTTCCCAGGAGAAGAATCTTAGGCAAAGAGGATTTTTCCAGAAAATATGATGGTGACAAACCTAGGCCTGGGTATTACCTGTTTCTCCTTGCCAGAAGTTTTAAAAATATCCCAGAAAGTCTTTTTTTTTTTCTTTTTCCTCCCCTCCTCCAGCCAAGTGTGTTTTTGTCATAGACTGAACATGTGAGGAACAAATAATTTTGCTTCCAAGTCTGTGAAATCTTTCTCTCTGGAGCCCTGTTAATGATTTCTAATTTTTAGTGTGGGATTAATTTTTCATAAATACAGATTAGCTCAGCATAAATATAGTAATCAATGTTCCATTATGTAAAGCTTCAGCTAGTTTTAATCTCAAAGAACTGAGGGAATTTAGAAATGGAGCTTTTCCTGGACTGGTATAAAAATCTCAGTGTTACTTTACCCTAAAAAGTTCTTCTTTATTTCATTTAGTTCTTCCTTTCTAATCTGAGTTTCTACCTACATAATTATTTCAAAGATAAGCATTTAAAAAATTGGATCTTGTATTTTGAACACAACTCTGTTTTAGATTAAGGTCATTCTTGATGATGCAGGTTTTTTACAACTTTTGTGGTTGTTCCATTTCAGTTAGTTTTAAAGAATATATTTCCTATCAAGTTGATAATTCTAGACAGAAAATAACACATTACAAACAGAGGAAATGATGGAATAGATCTTTTCCAGAGTAAGTGGTGAAAGTATACACAAGTTACATCTCGAATATCCAGATATTTTGGAAAAACTGCTTCTGTTGTGTTGCATTCTTGCCTTTCAGAAAAAAACCAAAAATATAATCTATGTAGTGCATGGAATCATAGAAAATTATTATTGATGTGTTGGTCATTAATTCTGCAAGGACTATCAAACAAGGAAAGCAATGTTCATCATTGCAATAAAGCAAATTAAACAAGATGTTTCCTCTGGTGCTTTTTCCTGAGTAACAGGAGCCTGTGAAATGATTCCACACAGGAAGGCTCAGTGCTTTTGCCCCAGGCTGAGGTGCCACTGATACCATCTAAATAAATTGATGTTGTTAAAGAGCACAAACTCCCCGGGGGGATGCTTGCTTGGGTTTAGAGAGCAGTTTATTTTGGTTACAGCTTTTGCTGTTTATAGCCAGTTTGAGGGGAGCTGAATTCTCTTATTTGTGAGTTGGGAGAAGATTGTCCAGAGCAGAATCTATTTCCTTGGGTTTAACCAAACAAGGTTCTAATCTCAGCTGAGTATTCATCTCCAGCATGTGCAGAAAACAAGGCAGATAAATACTCTAAGTTATGGTGTATTTGGATTTGACTGGGATTCTCATCTGGGCTTTTAAGATCCTCAGTAAATAAGGAGCAGTTTCCTTCCCTCTTTTCTCTGATCATTGTTGATTGAAGAGGGGCTGTAACTCAGAGCAGAGTTTGGAGAAGGCATTTCTGTATTTCCCCATTGTGTAACCAGAAATAGCTCCTGGGCAACAGGCTGCAGTGGGGTTTTTATTGTAATTTTTCTTTTTATTTATTTTTTTACAGAGGAGATGAGCACAGAACTGTCTGATAAGTTAATGTGTGTTGTTCACTGGAGTCCTCCTACCTGCAGTTCAGTGCTGTTTAGGTTTAGGGGTATCTGTCATGAAGAGTTGAACAAAGTTCTCCTTTATTTTAACAGGAAGAAACAAAATCTCAGTTTGAATGACAGGGGGAGCAGAGGTTGGCCTCCCTGTGAAAGGTGTGGCTATATCAGTGATTTGCTGTATGCAGCTGAAGTCCAGTTTGTGTTGCTTTTGTCATTTTGTTAATTCAAGCTTTGTAGCTGCCAGGCTCTGCTCTAATTTGAGCCTCCTGTGTGAGAAATATTCTGCTTTTATCAATAGCTGATCTCCTGGAACTGTAAATGGGGAATTCTGGTTTGGTTCCCCCCTCCCTCTTTACCATCTGATATTCTGATATCACCTAAGTCTCACTTAGCTGCAGCTGAAAAAAAACAAATCCAATGTTTCCATAGATGAATGAAGCATCACTGCTGGAATAAAACAACACAACTCATTAAAAAAAATAAAATCTTCATCTGAAGATGTAATTGCATTAATGGTCACACTGGAAAAGTTACTAATGTTCAAGTGAAATTTCCTGTGCATCAGTTTCTGCCCCTTCAGGTTTCATAGAAGCAATTATAAGTTCATTTAGGCTGTCCAAGATTCTGACAGTTGTCTTTTTGTTTTTTGTTGGTAATGAAAAAAGAACTTCAAGAAAGGAAACAAAGTTTTTGAACCTAAATGCAAAAGTCTGTGCTGTTGGTTACGCAGGAAAGTTTTTGTTTTCCCATGGGAATGTGGAATGTGAAAAAAAAAAAACACAGTGAAATTATGGTAAAAGAAAAGCCTATAAAGACTGCAGAATTTCTGCAATAAATAATTTTTCTATCACAATTTTGGGTTTCTCTTATTACTGTTCTCTATGAAAAAATGGCTACCAGAAATATTGTTACCCATTTCTTTTCTAATACGTCTTGTATTTTGTTTACCCACCAGACCCACTGCAATCCCAGCCTGCTAACTTAGATTTTGGAGCAAATTGAAATGTGGATTTGATAAAAGCTGCCAAGTATTTTACTGGAACAATAGATCAATCAAGTGATGAGGACTTTTTAATGGATTTTTTTGTTGTTGTTTTGGGGAGGAAAGGCCTCTTTTTCAGAGACAAAGCAGAAAGTTAACTGAGAAAAAATTTCATGGGTAGTGTAGTAACATCCAGAAACAGAGAACAGGTAATGAGGATTTATTCAAAGATGTGAAGACTAATGTCAAAAGCATTTCATACCATAAAGTAAAAACAGTAAGAAAAACTTTATCACTCTATCTCAATGCATTATTCTTAATTTATTTTCCTAGCTTTGGGCAGAATACTTCTTTATTAATGCAGAGATAGTGTGATCACACAGGTCACCCTTCGTGTCCCTGCTGTTCTGCATTACCACACAGAATTATCTGTGTGCCTGTTTGCATGTAAGCATGTTTTTATTGAAGGATGGAAATTTTCTGGTGATTTTATTAAATGCATCATGGTCATTATGACCTTATTTTTAAAATTCTGCATCTTTGCTGGTTTCTAGTCCAGCTACAGGAGAGAATTTTTGAGCAATCTCACAGAGTGTTAGAGTTAAAAAAACTAATTCCTCTTCAGTGATAGAAAAAAAGAAATGAGGGGTTTCTGTGGTGAGGGTTTTGTGGGGCTTTTTTTGTTGAATGCTTATTTTTGGGGTTTTTAATTGTTTTTTTTTTTTTGGCTTTTATTTCCTTTTTTTTAAATTTAATGATTACTCTAAGCTGCTAATTTGGGAGTGGATGGGGAAAGCTTTCAGTACATGGCAGCATGAATTATAAATATTATGAAATTGATATGTCTAATAGAGATAATACACAGATAATCTTTAATGATGCTGAGCACAAACATCCACAATGTGTTTTTTGTGAAGAAAAGCCAATTTATGGGTTGTTTATAAATCTTTGTTTTTCTAGTACGTGCATGCACTGTATAAAATGAGAATGCTGGATTGTCCCTAAAGTAAATCTTCTGAAATAATTCTAAGCAAGCTAATGGAAATCTATCCTGATTTTCATCCTGGGCAAATTTATAACTTGTTTCTCCATTTGTTTTCAGTAGTTTATCTTCCAATGATCTGTAGAAACAAAATTTTTTCTTAATAAGGAAAAAAAAATGGGAAAAAGCAATCTGCAGTGGTCAGTGCTCCTGTTATTGTGAGGTTGTTAAGAGGCAATCTTAGGTTTTAATTGTTTTATTCTGGTTTTAACCTTTACACCCTACTCATTTTCGTTTTAGAGTATAACACAAATACTGATGCCCTATTTCAGTGTGTCAAAGCACAAGTAATTGAAGAATTACAGCCTGTGTCAGCAGGAAACAGAGGAACAACACTTAATGCTGGTAACATTTAAAGATAACAACCAAATTTTGGAGGAAAAAATAAATGTGCAGGTTTTAATAGCAGGAAAAGAACACAATTGCTTTACAGGATGGCTGATACTTTAAATAATCTAAAGAAGGATTCCTAAACTCAGTTTGCAAATCTTCTTTGCTAAATATAAGTTGAATTAAGTTTTTCACTGTTTCTTTCAGGGTGATATTGAGACCTGATATTGAGTTCAATATTGAGGTGTTGAACTGCTGAGTACTGAACTGCTGTTGGATATCCTGAAGTATTTATTCATGTGAGTGACTTCTGCTGATAACTGAACATCAAATAACTACTCCTCCTTCTTCTGAGTAATCCACAGAAAAACACAGGTATGAAAATGACCCCAGAGAACTTTGTCTAAGAGAAAAAACCCTGGAGAGATGAAAGAATCTGTGATTCTGTGACTCTCTCAAGGTTCTTTCTGTTATTTCTTTATTTTTCAAAAAATTAATTAGGTTTATAAATAATAAATAAGCATTTATTTTATTTGGCTTCTTGTGCAATTCACACCTAGTAGATTGTGCACTTGCTTTACCCTGATTTTCAGGAGCATTTTCAGGTGTGTTCTCAGAAGGGGAAAATGGGTGGCTTGGTCCAGTTGTCCCTCAGCTTCTCAACATCTTTGCAATAATTGCAATGATTTGGGGTTTTTTTAGCTGTGAAGAGGCCCAGGGGGTACTGTAACAAATAATTTAATTTAAAAAGTGGGGCTTTCTTTGAGTCTGTAAGTTGTGCTTAGGAGCAACTATTGTTTCTGAGTGGAGAGAGAACAGTAAAGATAAATGAAAAGAAGGGGAAAAAAAATGGAATTGGTATCTTGTCAAGAAAAGGTCCTAATGTTTTCCCTTGTTCAGGTTAGAAAATTATGAGCCCTATTTTTAATCCCCAGCTCACAGCAGCAGAACACCAGGCAGTTATTTCCAGCATCTGTTTGACATAAAGGAAGGTATACCCCAAAGAGACACTCTTCATAAACACTGAGCACCAGAAATACTGTTCCTATTAAATTGGACCACATGAATAATACAGGAGTCATGAATTTAAATTATTACTGGCATTTGGAGAAAATGGCAGTATTTCAGCCATTAAATAACAACTTTGCTTTATTTCTGGAAACAGAAAAGTTATTAAGTTTTAAATCATATTGATGCTGTGCCTCAGATACATTTCTGGTTCTCCAACCATCCAGACATGTCTTGACAGTGCTGTGCTGCAGTGGAATTGTTTTTTTTTTTTCTCAGAGGTCTTCAGCCCATTGCTGTGAGACAGCTGAGCTGTACCAAGATGGCAATGTCATAAAATGTAGAGGTGCCACAGCTGGTGGAGTTTTTGAGGTGCATTTTCCCACCCATGTCGTGTTTGTTTCTGCAGCCCTGGAAAAGGGGGAGTCAGAGCAGTTATTGAAGCTGAATGGGGTGCAGCACACCAAGCAGCATTGGCACAGGAACCTATTCCTGTTCTTTGGATTTTTTTATGGGTCTTTTTTTTGTTTGTGTGTCCTTAACACAGCTGGAGTAAATCAAATGTGTGAATGCATATCTTTGCAGTCTGCAGTGCTCAAGGCTTCCCTCCCCTGCTCCTGCTCCTCCTGCCCCTCTCCCCATGCTTCCTAACTAGTGGCATTAAGTTCAGGTGAGTTGGAAAAATAAGTGTAGAAAGAAGTGCCTGCTTGTGGATGAGGTCTATAAGGGGCTTATATCAGAATACAGAGGAAGAGAATAAGTTTGATTCAGACAATTTCAGCAGAGAAAGCCAAAATCCTCCCTTTTCTGCTTTAAGAAAGGTGTCCTGTATCATCTTGAGAGAAATGATTTAGTCATGCCTTGACTTTGCTTTGTAAAGTGAAGTTTACTTCAAAAAAAATGATGCCATGTTTGCACAAGTGCCAAAACATAAATACAAGAACTGCAAACTCAGTTTGTGAGAAGTCTCTCTGGTTCATATTGGTTGGCAAGAAAGCCAGCTGGATATGGTGATCATAAGAAAAGAAGAGATCTCTTTGGACTTTCAGGTCCTTTGTTACTTCAAAAGGGGAAGCCCAGGAGGAGATAAAAAGAACTGGTTAGAGAAGTGACCTGACATGAGCAGATCCTTGAATATGCAGCAGCCTCACACTTCATCAGAGAAACAAAAAACAATCAAAAACCAGAATGCTAAGCAGGGGAAAACACAGCTAGAGAAGAGCTGCATATCCTGCATAACCAAAATAAACTCCAAGAGGAAAACATCTTTGGAGATGGAAAGGAGCATCACAGGAAGCTGGAGCTCAGGCTGGGCACAGACAGGGCTGGATAAAAGCCAGGCTGATTTAGACTTGGTGAAAGGAGTCAAGGCAAACAGGTAAAGTTATTTCCAGGTACGTGCACAAAAAAGGAGACCAATGAAAGGAGGTTTTAAGTTGGAATAAGATAAAGAGGACAAATGGCAAAATAAAGAATGCTGCTCACAATTTGTAAGGATGATGAGGCTGAGTGTTGGGCTCTTAGATAGGAGAGAAAAAGGAGAGGGATAGGAAAGAAAAAGGAGAGAGGGAATGAAAGCTGAGAGGCAGTATACTTTATTTATATTTATTTATTTACCTCTGAGTAATAAAAAGAAACTGAGCCTCAGCAGTACAAACTGTTATGCCTTTGGGGTTTTTTTTTGGAGGATTAAAAGCATCCATTTCTGCTGCCATGTGCAGGCTGCCACTTTAGAGCAAAACTGAGCTGAAAAAAGTGTTCTTCAGGAGGAGCTGGCGCTCAGAGACCTTCTGAGCCAGCACTGCTGTGGGGTGGCAGTGGGGCAGGAACACACAAACTGAAAGGGAAATATTCTTGGCACAGAGGCAGGGCAGGGGTTGGGCTGCAGAGAACTCCTGGGTTAGAGCCTGCAGCTCTGCTCACTGTTCCTCCAGCAGAGCAAACCCAGCCTGGGCTGCAAGCGCTCCCAAGAGGGGTTAAATGGCTTTTTAAAGAAGCCAGCCAAGCAGGGGAACCAGAACAGCTCTGGGTTTTTACCATCTAGTGAAAGTAGCACTGAAAAGGGTTGTTTTGGTGATGGAGCATTAAAATGAGAAACATCACTGGTAGAGCAGTTTAAGTGCGGGATGGAACTCTGGCGTCACTGAAGCGGTTTTGGTTTGGGGTGGGGGAGAAAGGGAGGCTGATTCTATCCAGTCATTAGCAACCAAGCTGCCCATCTTGTTTAGAGTCACAGGGACTTGTTTTCTTCTCTCCTCACACCAATACTCATATATTATTCACATCCAAATCAGTTAAGGCCACCAGTGCATCACAAATTGTGCCAGTCTTTTTCTGCTATTAGGAGTGGTTTTATTTAAGAAACCTGAGTAATCCCACATTCCTAAAATATCTTGCATGTTACCCCTTTCCTCCTTTGCACATTCCTGAAATTCTCCTGGCTTTTGAAAGATAAGCCTTGAAAATTAACTTTTTTTTTAAAAAATGGTAATATTCTTCGCTTCATCAAATACATTTGTATGGTCCACGTGAAGGCAACACTAAGATTTGGTTTTTTCATCCTTCTGTGAAAGGCAAGATAAAATGGAAATAATGGTTCTTTAGGCTAATTAAATCAAAGCAACAGCAAGGCAGCCACAGTCGAGATTAAGACACTTCAGGAAATCAAATTAAGAATAGGTTAAGGCCCCCTTTTTGTGTCCCATGTAAAATATTGTTACAGCCCTACTCCTCATCCTCAGCTTTTTTTGTGCCACTTCTCAGTTAATTTTCTCCTCACAGAAATAAACATTTTAATCAGCATGTACAATAACACCAATCACTGATGGTAATTACTCTAAGTAAAATAGCTTTTTTTATTGTAGCAAATATAAAATGACAATTCTAATTATGTAACATCTCTAATGCTTTAATGATTTTAGCCCATTTTCCGTGTTTGTACATGAAAGCTGGCTCCACATTTTTACTGTCACCAAAGTTGCACAGAGATATTATTGGGCTTTAAATGTTTATTGTCATCTTAGCAAAGTGGCTTTTATTTTTTGTTTATGTTCCAAAAGCTTGGCAGAGCAATGGCAATCCACAGACTAATGGCTAATCTGGGTTGGTGCCAAAGGAGCAGTAATAGCCACAAGCACAGAAAAAACCATCAGAAGAGTAAATGCCAAATAAATCCCTGATGGAACTCTTCTGCCTTAGTGCAGTTGGGCTGGAGAATGCATCTCCCACATTGTGCATCCTGTAGAACCCATTATTTTCCGAGGGAGATTGCACAGTTGGGCACACAGGGTTCAGCCCCTGCCTTTTTGGCTGAAAAAAAAAAATCCCAAACCTCTTTTCAGCTGTGGCCTGGAAGTTTTGCTAAAGACAAAAGAGTTGTGTGTTTTAATGGTAACACTACATTTTTGTTGGTTTTTTCTTTTTCCTGAATGTTACCATTTTTAAATTTTTTTTTTTAACCAATTAGTACACTTAGTACTTTTAGTGCCAATTAGTACTTATGTATCCCCACAAAACAGGAGAGTTGTTTTTTGGAGCTGGAGCTCAAAACTCATTGTCATCTGTCGTGTTCTTTAGAGAGCAGCAGTGTGCCCTTGCTGCTGTTGCACAGGTTTAAATTCATCCTGCTCCCCCCACCGTGGCAAAAGGAGGGAAGAGAAGGAGGGATCAACCTCCACACAAGGAGGAAAACTTTGAAAATTGTTATTTTATAATGATGATGCACTGAAGAAGATTGGCTCAGCTTCTAGCAGCTCTCAGCTCTGTAATTAAGAATAATTTGCTGTAGTCAAACAGAGGGACACAATGCCTCACTGATGTAAAATGGAGGCCAGCAGAAAGCACTTTGGACATTTTTTTCCTCTCCCTGGTGTTTTTCCTGCATTCAGGGATGTATTTCCTGAAAATTGAATAGCTCTGTATGGTTCTCTGGCCACTGCTTGTGGCCATGGTGCTTCCCTGGCTGGGTGAGTTCTGTTAGATCTCTACAATCTCTTATTTTTTCTTCTTCTCTCTTCCCAGGCTGCTTTTGGTAAATTTTGTCAGTAGGACTGTCCTGATTATCACACCTAAACATTTGGCCTGCAGTCACTGGCCAAAAGTGTAAAATTCACTGTTTCTGTTTTCTGCCCCTGTTACCAATTCCTGCAGCAGCCTTGCACATCATCTCTCAAAAGTTTTATCCAGTTGTAGCCAGGCCTTAATCCATCAAAATCCCAGCCACATTCATAGCTGTGTTTGCAGTCATCCCTGCTTGATTTGTTTTTTATTGGAGCCTTGCTGCAATTATTTACAGAATTTCTGGGATCTGCCCATCAATCAGGGGAGATCATGGTATCAGGTGTGCCTTGAGCTGTGTGCCCTCGCTGGGTTGATGAGTGCTTCAGCTGATCAATGCTGCTGTTTTCCCTGTGCAAGGGAATGATGATTGTCCTGAATTCAGAGCCTCTGCAGTGGGAAAAAGATTTTCTTTGGGGATATCTGCCAATGGCATCTGATTTAAATGCCACTGTGAACTCAGGTTTCTAAAGCTGTTCTAATAATTCATCAGGTCTACATCTGCACCTCCTGGGTAATGAGACCACATTTATTCCCTGTAAATCTGTACATAACCCAGTGACCCACCTGGTCTGAAAATCTTCATTACATATTTTTCCCAAGATCTGTGTCACTATTATCCCTTGTTCAAACAACTTTGGTTTTTTTTTGGTTTTTTTTTAAGCTTAATTCATCTTTTTCAGGTTAAACTGGTTTATCTGCAAAGCATTTACTCAGATATGGACAATATGGGCATTGAATGTAAGTTATTTCACGTTTTCCATTAGGCCCCAGCAAAAAAAATCCTGAATTATTTCCAGTTGCATTCTCTCACAGGGGAATTTTTGTGCTTTACTTGCCCCTTTGCTAGCAGGGATGTTCTTGATTTCTTATATTTCAAGATTTCTGCTCACCTTTTACTGTTTAAACATGCTAACATGTTAGATGCAGGGAGTTTTACAGTCCTAAATTCTGGTTGATGGTTGCAGCCTTGGATAAGTTGGTTTTTTCTGTTTGTTTTTTTGTTTTATTTTTTTTTTTTAAATCAGATATCACAGCATGGAATGAGGAGGGTGAAAAGCACTGTGGCTTCTCTGACAATTTGGTTATGTATTAAGCTGAGCTACTAATTCTTATGAAAGCAGTGAGCATTCTAGGGAGCTTTATTGTTAGAGGCTTGCACAGATTAACACAGGAAAAAAAAAAACAAACCAGAAAATGAATTATGATGGGATTTTTTTCTTTTATCACTTTAATAAACTTCTCTGGGGTGCATCAGTAATCCACTCCACAAGTTCTCCCACCCCCTCATCCCTTCAAATCCATGTATTCCACACTGACTACTACAACGTGTGAAGAATGATACTACAAAGAGACTCAGAAATATTTAAAGATCCCTGTGCCTCCCCTGAAAATGTTAATATAGTCAACAAAAACATGGTAATTTCAACTCCAGCTCATTTGATCTAATATTAAATTAGCTCCTCTCGGGATATCCTCTTTTTTAATCAGTCAGAACACTTTTGTGTGCTCACATTTTTCTGTGGGGTTCATTAAGAGTTAAGGAATTGAGCAGAACTGCTTCAAGTACAGATGAGAGACTTCTCCTCCATGCTTCCCAGATCTTTTTGACCTTGTGATATTTGGGGCATCCAAAGCAAGAAACCTACTTTACTGTTTAGAGCCAGGGCCATCACTGATGCCAGCTCTAAAACATGGGCATAAAAGCTCCATTATTTCTCAAAATTCCAAAGATTCAGACATATGAGATCCAAAATCAGTTCAAGGGTTTGGTTTGGAGAAATTAGATGTGAAGGCATTGGAAAAAGACCAAGGTAAGGTGAAGTTTTGTTCTGAGAACAAGCCCATATGAGTGAGGTGGTGGGAGGAAGAAAGGAGCAGCAAAGCAGGTGGAACTGGGAGATTTGTTTGTTTTATTTCTTTACTCAACAATTCTATTTAACAAAAGATGTGGCAAATATCCTTGGACTTGCACATAATCACAACAGAAGCAAAGAGACTCTGAAAAAGGATTTATTGCCATTGGGTATCTCCAAGACCAGAGCCTTTGAGGCAGTGGAGGTTGCTGGCCATGCTGCTATGGGCTTCTGGTTTACTTTTGGAGAAAATATATTATGGACCTTTTTAGGTGAAAAACCCAAACTACCCAAAGCAAAAAACAACCCTGCATACACTCAGGAGTTTAAAAAAAAACCCCAAAGCCCCTTGAGTCCTTTAACTTCATTGGAGGCAATTCTAAAAGAAATAGCTTTGGATTAGCTGGCAATTGAAAATCCCTCAGGAATGGGTTAGCTGGTACACATGCTACCCCAGAGAAAACAAAATTGTCACATATTTTGCTTAAGGTGTGGGAGGAAAAAATCAAATCAAATAGCATTTTACAAGTGCATGTAATAACTGGAATTTAAAACAAGATATGTATTATTCAAGTAATTCTAAGCATGGTATAGTAAATTTTTCATGAAGGTTAAGAAAAAAAATGACAGAAATATCATTTAAACTGAGTGTTTTTGATGCTGAACTTGAAAGTGGGAGATTTAATAGAACTTTTTTTAATATGACGAGTCTCAGATAACATCATATTTGGCAAAGTGCTTTATTGGTTTTTGGATTAGAGTTTTTTTGTAAATTTTTCTTTTCAAACTAATAAAACTGATGTAGCTGTCAGCTTGGATTTGATCCCTATTTTGTTTTGCCTCAACAGTGCAATCTCAATCAGTCTAACTTATTTTTATGCTGCATTTACAAGGTATAAAGATGACAAATCACTCATGTCTCAGTGCTGGTATTTTATCAAAAGTTTGAATGAACATCAGGGCTGAGGACAACAGAGAAAGATGAGGCTCAGAACAAGAGCAGTGTGACAGCACAGGCTGGGCAGATCCTTCTTGATTTTACCCCACTGCTCAGCGGTGCATTAACAGCCCCAAATAAATGAATTTTCACTGGCCCACATCAGCTTGATTTGTCCTGAGCAGGATCCACAGGGAAGATGGACAGGGAGGTGTTTTTTATGGAATTACTGAGGTTCCTGTTCAGCCTCCACCTTGCCCCTGAGTTGTGCTGTCTGTGCTGCAGCCTTTGAACCTTCTCTTGGGGCTGGTTTCCTTCCTGACCCCTGGCAAAAGGGGAGGTCTGGGGAGGCATCCCAAACCACCTCAGCTGTGCTGCAGAAAAAAGCAGGTTTAAGAGCAGGGATGTGATGTAAAAATGCCTTTACTGTGAGTACTGTGTTGGGTTTATATGGATTTTAAACACAGAAGGGAAAGGACAGTTTTTCACCATGTTTTCATGCAGTCTGAATCTCAGGTGAGACATTGAGGTGCCATTGCAGGATGCTTTAATAATAAGAATTAGACTCTGATAGCTTGAGAAATGTGAGATTGCTTTCTTAGGAATTTATATGCTTGGTTTTTTCTTTCTCTTTTTTTTTTTTAATTAGGGTTTTCCTGAACTTTTTGATTCAATAATATTTTATCTCTGGCACGTAAGATGATGTTGAGAAGACAGAAGTCCCCTGAGCATCATTTGTTGATCAGGTGAAATGTTTTCAGGGGAAGAAGTTGCAGAGAAGCATTTTTCAATTACAGTTTCTCAGTCCCTAACTTGTGATGACTCACAAGCCAGCAGCAATGTTAGCAGTGAATTTATCTTCTGAGCTTCCATCTCAAGTGGCATTTGAGATGATTAGAGAATTAGGAGGTGGGATTAATGTGAAATATCAGGCACAGGAACATCTTGTAAAGTTGGAGGATCAAATATCAACCTTTGGAAAGGAGTTGCAAGCTCTGAATCAGAATTACAGTTGTCTAAATGGGAAGGCTGAAAGGGCTGGGCATTTATCTGCAGCATCAGAAAGCAAACTCTGGGCCTGCAGAGGAAAATGGAAGTGATGGGAAATCAAACTAATATTGAGAACTTGAAGTTTTTTGCCATGAGGAAGAAGAACTGGGTAGAAGTGAAATAGGGACATGATCTAGGAGTTGCTTGGACTTTGCCTTTTAGCTGCTGGTGAAGAGGCATAGAGATATCCTGATTTCCTCAGGTTTTTTCAGCTGTTAATGTGATTATATCCCACAGTGGTGCAGTCTTTAATGGAACTCTCCTATTTGTTCAGAAGGCCATAAAGAACTACTGGTGTCAATGAAAAGCACAGGACAAGAAAATCATTGCTACTGCATGGAAAAATATATATTGTCCTCATCTGGGAAAGTAAAATCTGCACCTCAAGAGCCAAAGAGCTTCTCACCAACACAGGAGAGTTCTTGGGTTTTGATTGTTAAAGTGTCTGCCCTGTGTACACCTGTGAGTGTCAAAAAAGAAATCCCAAAGCTCTTTCCTTGCAGGTTTTCTTGGTGGGATGTGGTCAGAGACTTCTCCAGGATTAAAGGAGTGGAGGGATTGAAGCCAGAGAAAGTGACTCAAGCTCAGAGCAGATCCAGGAGCTGAGCCCTGATCTCTTGAGGCTCTGTGTGATGCTACTGGGTGGCAATGCTGAGGTGTTTTTTTAGGATTCCACCCCTTTTCCCTTATGGGATTTGCCTGAAAAGCAATGTGTCACTTTGCTGACAGAAGACCTAAGTAAAATGAGCCAGAGGTCTGAGTTCTTCCCACGTGGTCTGTGGAAGTCTGGTGTGCTGGAAATGGCATCTCAGTGGAGAGGGGGCAAGGGCTGGAAGGATAGAAATAACTTTCATGTCTCAAAAAAGAGATTCTCCCCCTATTGTTTTGTCAATATTAAGGAAGTGTTGGTATATGGCCAATAATAATGGGTGTATTGTCCATACCACACCTCCTCAGTGGATTGAAAACCCTCCAGCTCTTGGCCTGTCAATGTGACTCTTTTTTTTATAAATGCTAAACTTCTGCTAAGTAAGAAACATTTTAAAGGATTTCCATGCCATCTTTTCATTATTTAGCTTGTAAAGGAATTTCCTTCAAAGGACCTTATTGGTACCTTCCTAAAATATACTTCATTTTCTTCTGAGGCCAATTTGTATTCTTACAAACTATGAAAACCCTGAAAACCTTTTCCAGCTTTACTGAGAGTAACAAAGAAATAGAAATCCCTGATTTATTTAATTTTATTTTTTAGAAAATTATCTTTATATAACGAATTAGACACAACTTATCAGCTAAGTCTCCACAACTGTAAAGATTCAAAGCTTTCATGCTGACTGTTTGCAGGAGAATGTTCATGGCACAATCATCCCTGAGCTTGCCTGCTGCTTTTAATAGTGCCAGCAGTAATTTGAGGTGTACACTGATTTCCTCTCTAGAAGCTGGAGGTGTGTGGGCATCCTGATGGTTGTAACAGATTTTCAAACCCTGCCTGAAGCATGCACAGAACTGACACTTGGATAATATGTGTCAGTTATGTGTACTCAGATATATAGATATATAGTCAGATATACCTCATTTAGACTCTCCAGTCATGAAAACCAGCTCTGGAGGGGTGTTTTGAGCCAGACCCACAGGACAGACTCTTTCCTTTATCAGGACTCTTCCCCTGGTCATGCAGACTATTTCTTCACAGGAGATTTAATAATGTGCAGCTGGAAGAAGGAGGTGTGGTTTGTGTTTTAGTGGAAACAGCCACTTGTAATCATCTATCAGCCTGTATTCCTCTCACAAATGGGAATTTCTAGGTTATTTCTGCAAAGGACTCTTTATTCCCATACTAAATTGTGTGGGTCACCTTGTAAAACAGGTAAAAAACAGACTGAATCTCCTGAAAATAGTAATTTATTTCCAGTAAACACTTGATTTCATGCTTATATATTGAAGACAGAGCATTATTTTTAAGCTGCAAACTTTTTCTTTGCCCATTTGATCAATTTCATTTTATTCTTCCACACTCCAAATCTTCCTTGGGGGTGTTTGCAACATTTTCCAATGAAGTGTTTGTTGCAAGTTTAATTAACTTGTTGCTTATTTTCCTCTCTGCTATTCGACTCGAATTTTAATGTATTTAGCATTAATAATGGTCTCTGCCTAAAGGAATTTACAGTGAAAGAATGGGGATGTGTACAGTATGTGACAGAGAATGTCTTATTTACAATTATAAACTTGCAGCTCTTGTGGAAGCGCTCTGCTGTAGCATGGGGCTTGAGAGAAAGGCAGTAAATAACTTGAATTTAACACAGCTTCTCCCTCAGAAAAACATTACTGACAGTGACAGCACCTAATCGATGTTCTCACAAAATTTCTGACACATAAATAACATTTCAGGAGGATTATCCCCCCCTATCCCATCCTTTCCTTTTTCCTTATAACCTTTCTTTTTTCCCTGCACTCAAGCCGGTGCTCTGATGAATGGATGGATGTACACAGAGCGCTGATCCTTATCTTATTAGCCTCCAGGATCTGATTTTATCTCTCCCAGACAGAATTTGGCTGCTGCTCAACACTTGCTGCTGTCACACATGTTGCTGGGCATACTGAGAGCCACTTTGTCACCCTAATGGATTGCTGGATGGGGCACCAGCTCATCCCTATTCAGCAGAAGAGCTGAGGAATATTCACACTTTTAGGAAAGTGTCCAAGCTGCTGACCTCAGTGCTCACTGCAGGGATGGAGTGCCCCGAAGTGCCTCGCTGACCTTGTAGCCTCTTTGTTTGTTAATGATGATTATTTCTGCAACAGAAAGCCTGCTTCAAGCATCTGCTGGGTGCTGGAGAGCTGGGCTGTAGTTTTAAAAGAAACTACTTTGGAATCCACTGTCAATTCAGTAATAGTGGTTTAAGCTTTTTTTAAAAGTTGTCTTGAGGACAAGATGATGATGATTATTTCTGTTTGTTAATGATGATTATTTCTGCAATAGAAAGCCTCTTCCAGGCATCTGCTGGGTGCTGGAGAACTGGGCTGTGGCCACGTTGCTTCCCTCTGCATCTCTCAAGACAACTTTTAAAAAAAGCTTAAACCACTATTACTGAATTGACTGATTCCAAAGTAGTTTTTTTTTAAACCAGAATTTAAAAAAGCCAGATCTATCCTATGTGCATTTTAAGTGTGTGTGTTTAAACACAGTTGTTAGACTGTTTTTCTGCAGAAGAGATTTGCACTGCCACAGCAGCTTTCACTTTTCAGAGCACACATTTCAGTGTGTATGGTTTGCATGCTGGTCCAGGCTTGGAAAATGGTAAATTTGGAATGTGGGTGTGCAAACAGAAACTTGCTCATGGGCAGGGGAGAACTTTGCCTGCTGCTCCTGCGTGTCCATGGCTTTTTCTGAGGAGCACTGAGAGCAGCCCACAGTAACTCTGATTGGCACAGCAAATACATACAATCCTTTGAATTGTGTTTAGAAATCATGGAGTGTAAAGGTGACAGTTATCAAAGTCCTATGACCAGTCTTTTTTAGTTGAATTTCAAGTCTGTAATCCCTGATGTTTAAAGCCCTCCCCTACTCTAAGTTAAGCAGTGTTTTTATAAATGATTTGTTTCCATGCTTAGCAATTCCCTTTGCCTGTTGCTTTGATGCTCGCCTGGAATGTTTTAAGTGGAAAACTGCAATATTTCCAGAGCTTACAGTGTGATAAATGTTTAGCTCAGGGGCCATGTGTGTGCCAGCTGGGCAGCTCCAGCAGCACAAGGAGAAACCAGTGTGGGTGGATGCTGCATTTCCACCTCCTTTGTGGGGAGAGCTGGTGCTGCCCCATCCCTGCCAGGCCATGTGCAAAGCTCTGCTGGCCCTGCTGGACTCTCTCCTGGCACTTGGAGCAGTGGGGTTGATTTTTGTCCAGCTGTCAGAGTATTTTACACATCATGCTTGTGATTTTTCACCTAGCTGAGTTTTCTCCTGTTTAATCCTCGCTTCCATGGTCAGGACTGCAGGCCTTTTCTGGTTTCCTTTCTGGGGAATGCTTGATTCATGTGAAAGTGTTCAAAAGTATGTTTCTACATGCTTTTGTTTCCTTGTTTGCTCTTTTTAAAGTCTCCCAGCATAATACAGTGCATTGCTTATTCACACTCTGCCAAAATGCAATCACCTGGGGTGCTTTTTTTTTTTGCTTGGGTTGGATTTTGTTTGTTATATTTTTGTTTGTTTTTTTAATTTATATTTTTAAATTTTTTACTGTTTTTTATTTTTTTAATTTTCTATTTTTTATTCCTTTTATATTATTTTTTATTTATTTTATTTTAATTTAATTTAATTTTTTATTATTTTTCTTTTTTAAAATATTTGGATTTTATTTTTTAATTTTATTTTTTTTCCTTTATTTTTATTTTTAATTTTTTTATTTTAAATATTTTTATTTTATTTTTATTTTAATTTTTTAATTTTTTATTCTATTTTATTTTATTTTTATTTTAATTTAATTTCCTTTTTTATTTTATTTTTAATTTTAATTTTTACCTTTATTTTTATTTTTAAATTATTTTATTTTATTTTAAATATTTTTATTTTAGTTTTTTTATTTTTTATTTTATCTTCTTTTATTTTTTGTTTAATTTAATTTTACTTTATTTTCTTTTTTATTTTATTATTTTTCTTTTAACCATATTTTTATTTTATTTTTAATTTTATTTAATTTTTACCTTTATTTTAATTTTAAAATTATTTTATTTTACATATTTTTATTTTATTTTTATTTTAATTTTTTTAATTTTTAATTCTTATTTTATTTTTAATTTAATTTTATTTCCTTTTTATTTTATTATTTTTCTTTTAACCATATTTTTATTTTATTTTTAATTTTATTTTATTTTTACCTTTATTTTTATTTTAAAATTATTTTATTTATTTTAATTTTTATTTTAAATATTTTTACTTTATTTTTTATTTTAAAATTTTTAATTATTTTATTTTTTATTCTATCTTATTTTTTATTTTTTATTTTATTTTTTATTTTTATTAATTTTTTTTTCTTTTTGCACTGTGATATTCTCAGTTTAAACTTTAAAGGACAGGTGAAAAGAGAGAGAGGAGCTGAATGCTTGCCTTAGATATTGGAGAAATTGTTCATTCATGTGAAATGCTGACCTCTGCCATCCTGCCAGCCTGACAGGGCCCTGGGGTGAGAGGCTGCTTACAAAAGTTAAAGCTGCCTGGGGAGTGTTTAAAAGGACAATGTCAAGGTTGGTCTAGCCAAAACCTGACCTATCTTTTCTTTCTTTTCCTTTTCTCTCTCTTACATCTATTTGCAAAATCTCTGTAGTTTTTTAAATAATTTTAAAAATCTTTTAATTGAAACCGAAATGCTTCAGTTGCTGTTGGAGGGGAGTGATTAGGAGGGGAAGCTGTGAGTGTCAGAGGGGCAATGCAGGTATTGGGGAAGGAGGAAAGATCCTGAGACAGAACACAGCTATGGGGACTGTCTTTGAACTGGGGGATAATTAATGAATGAGAACTCAGGCTGAAATGTGGAAGGAATCAATGAAAGTGAGCAAAGATGATTTTTTCCTAATTGAAAACACCAATGCAGATCCAAATTTAAGTTCACAGCAACTTAACTCAAACCCTCTATTTATTTTTATTCTAATAGATTTTATTCTGGGGTTTTGGGGGGGGATTTCTTCTTGTTTTTCTTTGTTTGTTTTTGTTGTGGGTTTTTGTTGTTGTTGTTGTTTTTGGCTTTTTTTCACTCTGCTGATTTTTCCTCAGTAATAGATTGTTGTACATTATTCCTGCCATAAGTGCAATATACCCTTCCTTCTTTTCTTTGTTTGATGGCCTAATTAAAACCAGAGTGCATCAGTATAGTTTTTTCCTACGTGATATAATCCAAGACCCTCACAAGTCTCACACAAGCATTTCACCCCCTTGAACAATTTCTGTTCTAATTGGAAAACAGATGAACCAACTATCTGTGGAAGGTAAAATAAAAAGGAACATGAGGAAGCAGCAAAATCAAAGTAAAGAAAATATTTCTTTCTCTACATAACTGTGATGCTTCCCAGAAAATGCAGAAGGGAATAATCCCAGCCAAGCCAGAACTCTTGGAGGATTCTTGCAGTTCGTCTCTGGTTTTATTTAGCTCAAGGAATCTCTGGGCACCCTGATGGAATGATCCTGCAATCCACTCCGTGCTCACAAGAGGGCAGCTGGATCAGACAGATTTTCAAGTTGAGCTTTCCAAGCTCTCCAGAATTTATTCCTGCTTCAAAAAAGTGGTTTTTTGGGTCACTTCTGGGTTGTTCCTCTGCTCTAGGGAGTATGGGAAAGCTTAGTTACAGAGGGGAAGAGATTTTAGAAAATATAATTGTAGAAGTTTGTTTTGCTAAAAGGTGCTGTGGGTTTGTTTGTTTTTTCCCTATCGTTACCTTTGTTAGCAAGTGCTAGAATTTGGTATAAAAAAGATCACTCCTGCTCAGTTCTGACAAAAAAGAAAAAAGGCATCTTCTAAGAAACTCTGGTGTGTCCTAATGTGTTTCTTGGCTCCAGAATATTACCCCTCCCTCACTTTGTTGTGCTGGCTTCCCTAAATCCTGGAGGAAAAGATGAGCTTGGCTCTGCACTGGGAAGGGAAAGAGACTGGATCACAGATCTCACAGGAGCAGCAGGAAGAATCCACAAGTTATCAGCTCCTCCATCCCTCCCCAGATATCACAAATCATCCTGTGTCTTGGGAAATAGCACTTTTACAAAGTGGAGTGATGATACCAAATTCCAGTACTTGCTAACAGAGATAATGATAGGGGGAAAAACAAACAAATCCACAGCACCTTTTTGCAAGAGAAACTTCAACGATTACAATTTCTAAATTCTCTTCTTGTTGGTAACTAAGGTTTCCCATACTCCCCAAAGCAGAGGAACGAGCCAGGCAGCAGTAAAGAAGCTGGCTGGGTTAAAAGACACTCTGCCTCCTGCCAGCAAGGCTATTTAGTGTTTATCTCTATTACATCCAGCTGTAGCTAATTGCATACTTATGGTAATGGTGCCCTCCAGAGGAATTCTGAAGGAATTATAATACTCCGAGCAAACACAAAAGATGTTCTAAAAATGAGTGCATCAGGAAAATGGAATATTATTAAAATGATAAAATACTTGAAGCTCAGGGGGAAAAAAAATCTCAGTATCAAAGCTCTTTCTATTTTGCATGTACATTTACATCTAAGAAAAGCATATCCTGGTTACCATAGGCTTCTTCACAGCCTGATAGCAAACACCAAGTTTGCATAACTCCATTGGAATCAAGGATGGTAAAGTAGATCAGCCAAGTGAAGGATGGGGAGCTGTTCCTGGGCTGCAGCAGACACTAACAGTGGGTTATGAGGGTGCTGTCTATCATGAGGGGGCTCCAGCCCCAGCCTGGGGTGTCTGGCCTTCTCCAGGGTTCAGTGCTGTAATGCAGACAGGGCACAGTTAATTGAGGCACTCACAAGGAAGTGCAGATGTTCTAGAAGCCCTTTGGATGAGGTTTGGTTCAAGACAAATCATGCTTAAAGTCTCAAATTTCGGTGACCATAACCTGCTGTGACACTACACCCCCAAGGAAGGGCATGTTGCTGTGGAACAACAGATATCTTATTTTAGACCAAGCCCTGGAGGCCTGAGCACAGCCTGAGATGACACCTCAGCCCCTGAATGCCAAGTGCATTTAAATTCCCTCATGTTTCTTTTGTTGTTTTGTTCTTTCTTTTTTTTCTACAGCTCCCAATCTACAGGCTGAGGTGTCTTGTTTCATATCCTCAAATTTCTGTCCCCTCCTCCTCAAAACCACCCAAGCAGCCCCTAATGAGACCTGAAATGGCAGAGTTGTGTGTTCATTTGCTCTCAGGCACAGCCCAGGGTCACGTTTGACCTGGATGGAGCAGGTTTGCAGTCAGGTGTCTGGGCCACCAGGACAGCTCCCACCCTGCCACTGCCAGACCTGGAAGGAGCAGGGAAATGTTCCCCAGCTTGGGATCAGGTGGGTCTGACAAGGTCAGCACCTGCTTGGGAAAGGAGGAGATGGTTGAGCTGCTTGTGATGCAGCTCTTCATAACAGGGTCAGCACCCCCAGCCTAAGGCTTCTTCTAAACTGAGCTCTCTTACTTTGCATGAGCCACAAAGGAGGGGGAAATGAGCTGAGCACAGACTGGTGGGGCAGGGGTGATGGGACATGACCACTGACTGCAGGGAATGCTCCCAGAGATTCCTGGCTCTGTCCCTGGCCCCAGTAACTCTGGTGAAAACTCTCTCCTCCTCTCAATGTTCCTGGAGTGAGTGCAGGTGATGGGCATGTCAGGTTTCTGGGGTTGAGACGACCCCCGAGGTGTTAAAAAGTTTTTTCCCAGCCCTGCGCTCAAAGACGTCATCGAGATTTGTCGGTTCTGCTTTTCAAGGTGGTTTATTTTCCCTTATCTCATACATTCCTTCTCTGACCTGCTGAGATCTGTCCAGCAGGTCGGGCTGTGGCACAGTGCCTGCCCTTGGGGTGGTGTTGGCTTTTTATACTGAGAGCTACCTGCACTTTATTTACAATAATTTCCCACTACCTATTACCTATGTTAGTCTGTCTCTGCTCTAAACCAATGCACAGGTGTCACCATCACAGCAGAAGGTGGAGGACAAGAAGGACAGGACATGCCCAGATTCCTCCATCTTGCCTCATTCTAAATCCCCAAAATTCTACTTTTTCACCCTGTGACAAATTCACTGTCATTCTACTCAAACTCTTGTGGTTGTAACTCCTCACACAAAGTTGGTCATTGTTTCCAAGGGCTAAAATCCGAGGCACAGGTGTCTGTGACTCCGTGCCAAGGTCTCTGAGCCCCTGCCAGGGTCTGGAATCACCCAGGGCAGCCAGAGGATTGTCCTGGGTTCTGACCCCTTTGGTATGGAGCAGGGTGGATGTTCACCACTGCAGGAGTGCCACAGTGTGAGAATGCACCTCACCTGGTTCATTCTAGATGCACCATGAGCAGGATCCTCCTTGCTCATATACACCAAACCATCAGCAGCAGCCTGACCCAACAGAAAGCATTTGCTGTTTAAGAATAATGTGTGTGTGTGTGTGTGTGTCCCACAGGTGGGGAAGGTGCTTTGGG
The DNA here is from genome assembly GCF_963513975.1 of Fringilla coelebs. Taxonomy (NCBI): domain Eukaryota; kingdom Metazoa; phylum Chordata; class Aves; order Passeriformes; family Fringillidae; genus Fringilla; species Fringilla coelebs. The sequence continues at coordinate 70,475,907 of NC_140033.1, forward strand.
GTGGCAGATGAAGCTGCATTCTCACCTCTGCAATTGCCTCTTTTCCAGCCAGTCCAGTTGTGGTGGAGGGCTGCTGTGAGTCTGATTTCCACACAGGAGTTTGCAGAAATACGTTTCGTTGCAGGTAAGCCGTTCCTTTGCATTATTTATGTTAAAAGTTAAGTAAATTATTGTTGGCTTTCATGCTGCAGGTAAAGTTGTAATGAAAGCAGTAATGAATGCTTTGCTGGCATGCACAGGCAACCTAAGTATGCAGCCAAATTAGCTATCTAAGCAGATGCTTTATATCCTGAATTGCATATAAGGAATGCTGTTCAGTTGGTTTAAAAATTATATATACACCCACAAACTTTTCTTTTTTTTTAATATAAAAGCCATATGTTTGGTTTTTTGCATTGCTATTTGGGTTTTTTAAGCAACTTTTTCAATTGTCTTATGAGCAATTATGACAGTAAAATTAAAGTCAGAAGAAAGATAAAAGAAAGCGACCATGGGCAAGAAGTTCAGGGAGAACTCAGAAATATTGTATTATTTAAGCTGCTATAATACTGCAATATGGGCAATATTGCAAATAGAGATGCTCTTATGTTTAAAGAAATATTATTTTTTGGCAAAGGCAGTAGAGCTCTGATCTGCCAGAGTGGGTGGTTGAGCTCTGTCCTTTGGGGGCTCTTTGCCCTCCTCCTGCTCTGGCAGCCTTGCAGAAGGCCCAAGCATTCTATTTTTTTCAAACCAATATTCTTATTCATCTGCTGTTTAAACACAACATATCTCACCGGTGTGCTGGTGAAAAACACAAGAGTGTTTTTATCTTTTTACAGTCTGTGGTGTGTACAGTTTCTAGAAGGTCAACAAATCCTACTGAACACCCTGGAATGATAAAGCAAATTTCCCAGAAAGCCAATGAGCAGGCACACACTGGAGTGGGAAGAGGAGAAGCATAGGAAAAGAGTGGAAAAACAGAGAAGGTAAGAGAAATGGAAGGGAAAGGAAGTGAAATTTATGAAGCCTTATGAGCAAGAGCTTTGGCTTTAAGCACTCTTCAGCTTCATGGTTTTTGACTTTCAGCTGTAAATTGTGGGTTGACTTTTTTTCTGAATCATTTAAGCTCTCTTCTTGAGTCCCTTAGCATTTAATAGGTGTTTCTATGTATACACCCATTTTAGGGATATCTATGTACGTAAGTGTACACATATATATAGTTGCATGCATATACATGTATGTTTAGATGCACATAAATAAACCTTCATATATGTGTGTATCCATGTGTATACATATAAGAAATTGCCTGCTTGCCTTATTTCAGCTATACATTAAGAGTGTTCTCTATTCCAGCACCTAACTTTATTCAGATATTTGATTTTTTCTATTTTTTATTTTTAAGCCAGAGTAATTGTCTCCGCCAGGAACAAGGCTGTTGAAGGGCGCTGCTCCTTTCAGAGGATCAAAGTACAAAAGATGTTCAAATAAAAGGAGAGATTAAATTCTGTGGGCTGCATTTAGCCCTTGCTAGCTGTGCAGTCAGTGCGAGCAGGCTGTGGAGGTTGATCTTTCACAACAGCCTGTTTCAAACCTCAGGAGGGTGTTGGTAACTTAGTAACTTTGTATTTTAGATGGAGGTGTCAGCAGAGCCTGTGAAAATGTTTCCTATGTTAAACAAATTTTTTTTACAATTTGTTTTTCTCAGAAAATTGGAACTTTGCTCCCCGCCCCTCTCTTTGCTCTCCGTCCTTTCCCTTTCTGGTTCTGCGTGAGTAAATAGAGGGTGAGGAGCGCTTTCAGAACCCAAAAATCCTTCTGCCCTTTCCAACAAACTCCTTCACCGATGAATCATTGGAATGACTCAACCTCCGTATTGTGTCTGTTGCAACTTTTATTTTCTTTGCCCAGCAGCATCTACTGCTCTGGGTTCTACTAAACAGGTTGGAGGGCACAACCCCTGCCTGATGAAACTTGTGAGGAAGAAAAAAAGGGCCTGTAATACAAAACAACCTTTTTTTTTTTTTTCTTTAACCAATATTCTTCTTCACTTGCTGCTTAAACAAAGCATCCTGTGGTTTTTTTGGTTTTTGGTTTTTTTGGGTTTTTTTTGCCAGCACATGGAGAAGCCCTGCTGTGTCTCTGTAGTTTTTGCTGACGCTTTGCCCTCCCTTTGGAGAGCTGCTCCAGGAGAGGCAGGACCTCGAGAGTCCTGACTCTTTCCCCCAAAGAACAGCTTTCTGAGAGGGACCGTACTTGTCAGGGATGGTGATGGATAAAACGATGCCCCCCGGAGCCAAACACGAAGCTCAGACGCAGCGATCTCCGTTCCTGCCTCACATTTTGGGAAGGGACAGTAGGTGGCACTGGAGAATAGGAGCACAGAGGATGGATTTCTTGTGAAAGGGAGCAGTTTCCTCACTGGCTCTCTGTTCAGCCGGTTTTCCATCCCCACGGATTGCTAAAACACTTTGCTGCATTCCCTGTTATTACTGCAAGCCTGCAGGCTCCCAAGGCAGGAGTGTGCTGTTTCAGAAACTCCACGCTGCCTGTGAAGCAACCCTGTGAGTAAAACCTGCTGAGGATCCTGTGCTTCGTCCTGGGGGGTGTGGAGTGATTGTTTTGCCAGCTCTTTCTGTATCTGGCTCCAAAGAGCACACTCGTGCCCAGCTCCATCAAATGATTTAATTTAATATTGATCCGAGTGAGCTGCGGCTCCTGCCAGCTGGTGGAGCAGTGAGAGTGTCTAACAGAGGTGAAGGGAACATCCCAGCCACTGTCTGGGTTTATTTGTCTCTGGAAATTTTGTCCCACATGCCAGCAAAAGAGGAGGAGGCAATTCTTGGCAGCTCCAGGAGAGGTTAGGCTGGAAAGTGACTCAGCAGTTCCCTCTGCTCCTTTAATGGGAAGCATGAAACAGAGAAATAGTGGCCACCTAAAAGCCTGGGAAAATTCTGAAAATATTCAGTTTCTCAAGAAAAACCCTCACAGGCTTCTCCTGGAAATCACCATGGGGGGAGAGAGGTCCCAGCTCAGTTTTTATTATGTGTGTACAGCCTTGGAACATGGGCTCTTCCCATGAGTATTTCCTGTTTTCCCAATCCTCCTCCTTCGGCTGTGTCCAATCCCTGAGAGGTGAAGCAACACTGGCACAAACTGTGAGATGGCAGCTCCTAAAACTGGTGTGTGCCTCTCTCTCAGGATCACTTCACAGGAATCACTGGAAATGAGGATGGTGCAGCACAAATGCCACCAAATAGCTAGTGGAGAAAGCTGACATTTTAAGAGATTATATGGAGAATATACGAAAAAAAATGCATCACCTTTCACCACCTGGAATAAGTTTTGTCCTTGTCTAGCTGCTTTTAAATCACAGATATGACTGACAGCTTTTATGCTTTAAAGGCCAGGACTTTTTTCTTATAGTGCTAATTTTATCAAATTATAACTTCAGTTTATCAGATATAAGATATCAGCTATTAATAATTAACTTTATATGCTTTATCCTAATCTGTTCAGTTTTATTGCATGCCTTTTTATAACTGAAATACTGTTGACCCTTCCTCCCTCCCTCCTTCTGAGGATATTTCCTTGCCTGTTGCAACCTTGGGATTTTGCTTGAATTCTGAACAGCCACTTCAGTGGAGCAATTTCTAACTTTTTAAGGAATGGTATGAAGTGTGAAGGCGAGTGGTCCCTGAGGGAGCTCCCTCTGTGTTGTGTCTGGAGCAGCCTCTGCTGCTCCCTTTTATGGAGGGCACTGGGCTCTTTGAGGTTGTGGAAGATGGACGTGGCCAGTGCTGTGTTTACTGCAGCTCTTCAGGCCCTTTGCAGAGAGCCAAGCCCTCAGTGGTCCCTGGGAAATATCCCAGAATAAGGGAGGTTCTTCCACTATTGTTCTATCCCAGTTCTGCACACAGAGGAGCCAAAGCCACTCTGCCATCACAGGTTTGTACTGTCCCCCTCCCCTGGGACTGGAGCTGAGGGCTCCTTTTGGAGCATGTAGATGGAGAAAAATTTTTACTCCTGTTCTTGTTCACCAATCTTGCTAAGAGGCAAATTCCCCTTTAATGAAAGTTGTTATTTTAAGCACGTTGGAAACTCGCGCTGAAAGTGCGAGATAATCTACCACCATATAGATATTAAAAAAAAATAAAAACTATGGTTGGGCTTCCAAATTGAGAAGGAGAATAGATAAGGTGTGAGCTCTTTATTGCTACTGCAGTTTGAATTTTCCCTGAGGGATGCCTTGGGAAGAGAATCATCACCGCCATAAACCGGTTAAGCAGGAAGGAAAGCTCCTGGCGGAAAAGTTCCACCCCCTTAATACTGAAAGCACATAGGTCACCTGAAAATGTCTGTGAGCAGGGAGGCACAGGAGGCTCTAGATCCTTCTAAAAAATTGTGCTTCAGGTAAGGAGTTGCAACAGATATTCTTACTGCTTAGCAAGTGCCCCAGTCATCTCCTCCTGGGATCTGTAAAAGCGAAAATTGAGCCCGCGGAGTGCCAGGCTTTTTTTGTGAGGATTCATGGGCATGGCCACGTGTGGAAAGTGGTTTTGTGTGCTTGGATGGTACTTGCAATGCTGTGAGGCTCTAAAGTCTCTTGATTTGTAGTGGATGTTTTACAGTATTGATTGGAATTCTCCCTTTAAAACTCCTGATCCCAGAACCACACGATTGTATGAAAATACAGCTGTCATTCAAATGGACCAGGAGGGCTTCAAAGGCAAACCCTCCAAAATTAAATTTGGATTGAGAAACCATAAGGACAAAAAAAACAAACTTGGTTGCTTTATAAAAAATTCATATTAATTTTTCCTCCTTAATGATTTTTGCAAATGGTTTTATCAAAGCACTTGACAAGACTCAGAGGGCGAAATGGTGACTGGCAAGGAGCCAGATCCTTCCCTGATCTTTGTGTGCCGCTTTGAAAAGGGTGAGGGGTTGGCCCAGGTGCAGAGCCTGGTGGTTCTGACCAAACTAGCAGGATTTGCACCATGGAGATTTGCACCATGGCATGCTGAGCCTCCTCTCTCAGGGTCAGCTTTAAATACAAGCCCTTATGAAAGGCACAAGATGCTTCTGTGCAGAGGTCACAGCCTGTTCAAGGTTTGATGTTGGGCATTCATGTGCCATCATAAACAGAATTTGTTTGAAATGCAAGGAAAATATTTTAGGAACAGTTGAAAGGGTGTAAAAGGTATTTTCTATGCCTTGCAGTCTTCCAGACAGCCAAGCTTTTTTAAGGAAGATGGGACTGGAGGGAGATTTCATTATTTTATCTTCTATTTCCTCCTGAAACATTCCAATTTTCAAGATGGGGTTAAAAAAAGAGTGGAAGACCTCATACTTCTTGATTTAATGGCTATATAATTTTCTTTCTTGTTTTCTTTTATTTACCTGCTGTAGAAATGAAAAACAGAGAAAGTTGTAAATTAGGACAATTTCATACAAAAAACTTTTGTTGTTATGCTTTTTATTTTCTTTTAAAGGTGTCGTTTTCATCTAAAAACACAGTGAACTTAGCATTCATTCTGAGAGAAAGCTACAAAACTGTAATTGCATTTTATCACCATTCAAAGTGGTATGCATCATTTTGGTTATCTGGCCTAGTGTAATTTCATAAATGTGTGTTATTTTCCAACATTGTTAAAGCAAACCAAAGCATGCAACACATGGAGTTATGGAGTGTTTGAAACAGTAGTTCAGCCTCTGGGTTGCAGCTTTTATTTCAGCCTGTTTAAGCTTTCATGTTATTCCTCATTCCATACTGTGGCTGATAGAAGCTTATGTCACCTAGAGTTTGATTTGAAATGAAACAAAAATAAATAAAATTGGGATGAACACCTTCCATTGTAACAAGGTTTTCATTGCAAGGTACTGTTATCTAAACTAATACAGTATCTTGAGGACTTAAGGAAAATCTATTTGTGGAGCTAAGCTTTACCAATTTCTGAGCACACTTTTTATCTCAATAGCTTTTTTTTTTTTTCTGCTAAGGAATTCATTTTTATTGCATTATTAAATCAGATGTCTCTATTTCTTTTAGGTGATAAATGCACAACTGTGTGCAGTGTGTGGTGTTGCTGTTCTCTGTCATTTGTGGGTTTTAGGCTACATCTGTATCAGTAAATGAAACAGGCAAAGGCCTTTAGGGCAAATGGCCCAGAATAGACTTTGGCTGTAGAACTAAACTCCCTTCCTAAAAAATATATCCTGATGCCTGCTGCCAGCAGTTCCCAGTGCATGCTGCCCATCTGAGCCACAGGAGTACTTGGCAGATGCCAAAATCAGATCAGGAAGTTTTCTAGTAACAGCATTAATGATGGAGCTGCAGAAGCTCATGCCCTTGCCTGTTAATTTGACAAAGGCCAGCCTCAGGCTTTGAGGATAAATTTCTTCTGTAAAACAAGAAACAAAAAAAGGCTGACATTTATTTATTATATTTTTTTTTCCTTTATATATGCCATATCCTAGCTTTTGGGGAATATTAATTGGAGGTTCATGTCTTCTATATTCTTTGACTTAACATTCCTCACCTGATTACACTAAGATAAAAAGTGGTAGAATATGAAGGAACTGGAGGCACAAAAAAAGGAAAATGAGAATGAAACTGACAACAATTAATACAAACTCTTCCTTCCTGCATTGTGCGCTATGCAAGTGTAGAAATGATGGGAAAAAATTTTGAGATTTTCTCTAATATTAATCAGAATTAGTATTTAATATTTAGATCAGCTGTTTCAGGCATCCTGTTGCTATTATTTATGAGTCAAGGCTAATAATGATAGCAGTAATTTGTTGTTATTATCACAACTATAATAATGTGTCTGGAAATACTGATCAGACAAAAGAATAATCAAGCTCCACATTAAGAAAATATTTCCACTCTCTGGTTAAAGCTCTAAAACAACAAAAAAAAACCAAAGCAGTGCAGTGCTTTCATTATATTAATTATTGTGGGGTTTAACTTCCATTCTGTGCTTCCTTTCAGTGGTGTGCAGCTCCGGTTTGAGCATTGCTCTCTGGACCTGGAACTGCAATGAGACTTTCCTGAGGAGCGAAAGGGCTGAAGGCGCCCATCAGCCATGGCACACTTTGGGAGGGTGCCCTTCTCTCTCAGTGAGCTCTGTGCAGGACAGCCTGGGCCCCCAGCACCTCACCCAGGGTGCCACTCTGGCTCTGATGGAGACATCCCTCTAGGATTTGATCGAATAGTTGATGAAGTCAGCAACGAGTTTTTTTTCTATGGCTCATCTCACCCACATCATCACGAAGAAATCTTTTTCCCAGCAGAAGTTTTCCATCAAAACATGCCTGACCAGCATCTTTACAGTCATCCTCTGGTTGCTCATGGAGAGCTTTACCCTGGAATTCCAATCCCTCCCTGGCAGCAAGGCACAGTGGCACCAATGGTTGGCTTCAGACCTTCCTTGCTGCCTGACTGCAGAAACTTTCCTGTGCTGGATTCCCACCCCTACAGTCATGAGAGAGGACTCCATGGAAGAAATAGTGTAAATTCAGTTTCTAATGTGGAAAGGGGCAACACAAACCTGGAGTTTCAGACAGGCTTTGGCAATCTGGATGTTCCAAGTCCTGTTTTTTTAAACAATTATCCATTTGGACAAAAAGTGAGAGAAGAAAGTGGAAATGGGGAAGGATCAGTAACCAATACTTCTGGAAGATACAGCACAGGACCTATCCACCCCCAGGACTCTGGACAGAGCACAGAGGTATTTAAATGTTCTTCTATTAACAGTGCTTAAGGGTTTTTGTTCTTGTTTGTGTCCTTGTGCTTTGTGTATTCACTCACTCTGCTGCAACATGGATTAGAAGCACTTAATTGAAAGACCTTATGAAAAATAAAACATTTATGCCTCAGGGGAAGCAAAAGAATTTTATACCAGAAGAGAATCTAGATTATGGTCTAGAATGCTCCAGTAGGTTCATTTTATGGCTCACTGAACCATAAAACTACCAGAGAAGGATAAGTACAGAAATGTAGAGTAAGTGTTTGAAAGATAACATGACAAATCTTTATGGTCTGATATGAAACCTGTGATTCAAAATAACAATACTTATGTTGAACTTGGTTTGTTTGTTTTTTCTTTTTGTTGAGACAGATTACTGCCTCTGTGTCTAGTCTGGCTGACATATCCTGATCCTGAGGGATGAAACATATAGCCCATCCTGCATTCACCATGTCCTGTGTGCACTTCTGTGTGCATATATAATTATTTTCTAAAAATAGACACACCTACTCTAACTGTGGGAGCTGCATCCTATGACACACAGTCTCTTTTTGCTGTCTGAAGCAAACCCTTTAGCTTTTTTCCTCCTTCATCAGGTGTTCACAGCTCTATTTGTGATTCTGCCATTTTTACTAACCCTGTCTTATGGGACTCCCATGACTCTCTGTGATGTTATAACTGTCCCCATTTCCTTTCTTTCAAAATCCTGAAATGGAGAAGGGAAAAGAAAATGATAAACCCTTCCTTTCCTCCAGTGCTTGTTAGCAGTCTGGATCATTATAGGAATCCTGAAATAGCCTACAGGATACCTGTGCACCATGAATATTAAAAGACAGTTTCGGTTCACCTTGTGCCTGTAAGTCCCAGTGATCACAGTATCATACAGCAGAGGGGAAGAGACACTTGATTGACTTGTTTCTGTGTCTCTGAATAAGGAGAACTATAAAAGTAAACATATGCAGGCCCAGACAGATGGGAAGGCAGCAGGGGGAAATATATCTGAGGACAAGAACTCTTAAGACTAATCCTGTGCGTTGCATTTTAGAATTTCAGTGATGAATACAAAAGAGGAGGGGAAGAATAGGTGGAGAGACAAGAGGCTGTTTTTTGTTGGGTTTTTTTGCTCATGATAGGAAAACTAAAACATGCTGACATGGTGATGAAAAGAACAAGCCTTCTCAGGAGAAAAGCATAAAATAGTGGGATACAAATGAGCAGGAAGAGATTAAATGATGGGATGGGAAGAAGAGGTGCTAGAGGAAGCACACACACATTTAAGAACAGGCACAAATGCTTCTGTGACGGAGGAGGAGAGAATTATAGGGGAGGGAAGAGAAGAGCTGAGTGAGTCAAGGGCAGCTACAATTGAATGTGTGGGAGGATTTGATTAAGTCAGGAAAGTATTTGAGCTGTTTAGCTCCAAGAGGAAGCAATGGGAGAGAGGAGTGAATTGATTTGTAGCATAAAATTCACTCTGGTCACAGGAATTCCTTCAGGGAGAAAAAGCCATGTCAGGATAGAAAGAGGGCCAAGGCAAGGGGCTGGCAGCTGAACCTTGAGATGATAAGGGAAAATAAGAGTGAAAGGAATTCTTAGAGAGAGGGAGGAGTAAAACAAGCCTGTAAAGCAGTTACTGCTGCTGGGCTGGGAGTTTTGGAAAAGACAAGTGCTGCAGGGTGACAGACCTGATGCTGAGTAGGACAATCAGAAGGGTTGGAAAAGTGGGACATCACAGCAAAAGAATGAGAAACAGGTTGGATTTGTGAGATCCAGAGCAAGTAAACAATGCATGCAAGTAGTAGGAGAGGAGAACCAGCAGTTCAGAGTGAAATACAAAGGATGCTGAGACATGGAGATTAGAATTGAGATGGGTCATAGGTAGGCAGGATGAAATACTCACCCTGCTGAAATCACACTGGTATTCTGATCCATAGCTCTTGGATGCAGCTGTATGGCCCTAGGCTTTATTTAATGTGTGCTAATCAAAATATGTCCAGTGTAATAAAGGAAACATTAATTTTTTCTGGTCTTTTCATTACAGGTCAGATGTTCAAAAATAATAAAGGAAATTATCTTCATAACATCCTAATGAAAAGAGATGTTATGTTTTTCCATATTAGAAAGAAAACTGAGATAAAACCTAAAAGGTATCTAATACACTTAGCTACTCTGTCTATGATATTTAGGATCTAAATTTAGATTTTAGTGTTTTCAGAGTAACTAACAAGACTCATATCTTCACCCAAGTCCCATCATCAGACCAAATATCATGATATTGTTTTGGGTGCTCCAGAAATGAGAAATACACTGCTATTGTTCATATTTGGAAGGATGATTTTGGTGACTTGATTAATATTATGTGAGAAGTCTATGCATAAAAAACAAAAATTCCAGTCATCAAGGGATGCATTCAGCTGCTTCATCCCTGTTGTCATTACTTCTCCTGATATGGAGTTCCACCTCTTTCACTGCTCTCTTTGATGTGTTTGCAGCACATGGAGACTCAAGTCCTGTTGAAAAATAATGTGAAATAATGTGAGCGTGTAATTAGCATTTTATTAATTAACATGTTAACTTTACACGCATAACATGTTAACTTTATGTGCAAGAAGAAGAAAGTGAAGTTTCTGGACATGTGGAAAGAAGACATGACCAAACTAAATCTTTCATCCCTGGAGCTATTTATCTCCTTTATATACTTCTGTCACCAGAATGACTTTGAGCGACTTAGCAATGGTGATTTCCAGACGTTAGACTGTTACTGGCTCACAGGACTCTTGTTTGCCATTAGGAATCACTCAGAGATGCTGCCAGCAAAGGTGCAAAAAAGCAGAGGCTCCTGTGCCACTCCTGTGTCCTGCAGAGCAGGATCCAGATTGCAGCTTTGGCCTGTCAGGCTCCTCTTTTCCATCCTTTAGTAATTATTTAATCATACTCTTCTTCAAGCCATGAGGATTTGAGGATTCATACCCATGTCCTTGTGGCAAATCATGCATTCCAAGCCTTGTCCCTCTTCTTGCTCAATTCCTCTCTGTCTTGCCTTAGTTTGCAGTGGTGGTGTTGATCTTTTAATACCTTTGGTCCAATTTAATGTCCTGTGCAAGCTTCACCTTTTCTTACCTGTGGGGTAATTTTCTTAGCTTTTCACTCAGTGGCTTTTTCTCTTTTCCCATGTACATTTTCCATGGCACTGTAACTGCTCTGCAAGGACTGAGCTGCAGGAGGAAAAAGGAGCCTTTGCTTGTTTTGTGGGGTTTTTAAATGAATATGTAATTTTTGGAGGCTGTTACCAAATCACTCATCATTTCTAAATCGTGAACATCCTCCAGAAGTTCTTCTTACTGTCTGATGAGGTGAATTGCAGAGTAGGTGCCTAACCAAAATGGAAACAATGAACCAGTGGAGGTGTTTCATTTTCACTGGATTTTGAAGGAGTTTTCAGCAGTTCTTAGAACCAGGGAGTGATGGACTACTGATCCAGATTGCTAAATTTAATTTTACTCTCTTATTTATACCCTCAGGATAATCCTTTTTTTTTTCCATCCAGACAATTTAAATTTTCCTCTCTATTGATGATGCCCCTTTAGTATCTCTAAATTTCATGTGCACTCTCCTAATCCTTTGTGTGGTATTGTGGATAATGGAAATACTACATCCCATCAGTCTGGGGTCTCACTGTATCCTCATGAGGTTTTTGACTTTTGAGCTTTCAGTTCTGCTGTTATGATTTCCCCACCAGCCAGTTCCCAGCAGATCTCTCATCTTTTATAATCATCCCATCTTTTCAACTATAACTAAAATTTCCCACCCTGCATCTTTTAATGCATGTTGCACTTTCTTTTCCAGCCAAAAAGAATCCTAAGTTCTGTTCATTAGTTATTTTTTAACAAATTCCCACACTTTTATATAAATTAGTATTCAAATTATAAAATAAACCTTTTGTCTCTGTTTCCCCTTCTCTTTCTGAAGGGGTTTAAAAGCTCTTATACAGTTAAGCCTTGTAATGTCTCTACCTACAAGAGCAGAAAGGCTTGCAGATGTAATAGCATTAAGTTCTTTCCTGGAGATGATATTCTGGCTGAAGAGTATTTCAGGCAAACAAAGGGATGCTTGACCCAAAGCAGTGGCTCAGACCTCTGCTCTCCAAGTTCAAAATATGGGGGGATTTTTCATGCTCAGCAGAGTCCACTGGTTCCCTCTTATCTGTCTGAGGGACTTACCTGCAGGTTTATGGAGTTTGAGGGGATGCTGAGCTTCCTGCCAGGGCAGAAAGAGAGAAAATAAGGATTAAAACACACTGAAGCACAAGCTTCAGTTTGTCCTTCTTCCTTTTGTAAACAAAATATCTGCATTTGGAACTATCTGTGCCTTGATACCAGGTGAATTGTTAAAGCTTGGTCAGAAATTCCTCATGTTCTGCATGGGGGGAAAAAACAGGTTTTATCCAGGGCAGCTGATGCTTTGTGACTTCTGAAAGCATTTAGAGTGCAGTCAGAACAGGGTCATTTGTGTTTATTTGGAACTCCAAGTCAGGGGAGGGGTGATAGGCTCTCATGGAGCAAAATCCAAGATTAGCCTTATGGTCTTTCTTCTTCTCATACCTAAATAACTCAGCTCTGTTTCTTCTGGGGTCTTGTTGGTGTTTTTAGGCTGCAGCTTGGTCTATCCAGCTGATTGAAGCAGATCAAGGAAGTAATGAAAACACAGTTGGTTTCTGCAATGCAGTGGAGAAGTAAGTAATGAAAAGGCTTTTTTCAGCCAACTATCACATTTCACTAACATTAATGGGATTGGTTATCCCTGTGTTTTGGGGTGACTGGGATGGAGGTAATTATCCCCTCACAGGGCTGGGCGGTGTATTGGCAGCTGGAAAGGTGTGGATAGCACACCAGTGTCTTGTCTACTGCTGAGCAGTGTTCATTATTATGGCATTTTTCTGAAGCCCTTCTTCCTGAAAAGAGGCTGGAAATTGCCTGCTGATTGGAAGTTGAGAATATTTTGTCTTCCCTTAATTATATGGGTGTCCTTTGCCTTTCCTTTTGTGAAACTGCCTTTAACTTGACCCAGTAGGGTTTTTTCCCCATTTTTTCTTCCCCTGCCCCTGTGTTGAAGAGGAAGGGAGTGGTAGAGCAGCTTGGTGGGCACCTGGCATCCACCTAAGGTCAGCCAGCCACGCCCTGCAGTCCTGAACAATGCTGCAATTCCTGTATCTACTTAAATAAGGAAACACTTCTAATTTTGGTTTAAATATGAAAAATCCCCAAGGAACAATAATTCAAAAAATATTTAAGCTTCGAACTGTCTGCTTTATTAGTGATAAGTACATTTAACTCTTCATTGTTGGGGGCTTATAGTGTGTGAAACTTCCCATCCTTTTTCTGTCATTGTCTTGGACAGTATTAGTGCCTGTGCAACTCTGAGCAGGAAAATAAGAGCTGGAGGAACTGATTGAGAACAGAATTGCTACATACATACTGTCATGATGAAAAGTGAGACTTAGCAAGTGACAAAACCTACTTTAATTATATTTTACCATTACACTTAATAGCCTGACTTAATGGCATAGAACATTTTTTACTTTCTTAATCTTCTGCAGAAAAATGAGTTGTGTCGAAATCCAAGCACACAAAAAATTACAAGTATTTAGACCATCTGTGCAGATTGATTTTTCTTTTGTAGATATTCACTGATCACAGTGTCAAGTTGTTAGCACAAATGCACGCTTTTCCCCCCTGGAAAGTATCTGGAAAATGGAATCCTGATTTTCTTATTAGACTTTAATGAATTGATTTTATTCAAGGTCAGCCAAGGCTGCTTCTCTTAAAAGAAAAAAACCCAAAACAACCCAACCAAAAAACCCAGTTTGATGTTGTGCTGAAATTAAGAGGAGTACATTATATATTCAAATGGGGTAGTCAGTTTCAAAACATGCTCAGTCACATGTCTCAGTTTCCTTTTCCACAGTTCATCAGTTGAACCCAACCCAATTCTACCATGAAGTGCATGAAGGCACATTCCACATGACTGCTTTCCTCTCAGCTATTCAGATTTTTCTTAATGTCTAAACATTCTAATTCTAGGAAAAGCTTTATATTGATTTTTGAGTAGATGAGTTTATTTACCAGGCTAAAAAGATAAATACAAAGTGGTTCTTGTTTTGCAGGAGTTTGTTTTGTGTGTGTCACGAGCAAATACTCTTAAAAAGAAAATAAGAACAGCTTTTGTTTTTCTTCTGTTAAATAAGTAGAGAAACTTTTAAAGGACAAAATGTCACTACAACCAAAAGACCTAAAAATATCATAAATTTTCAAATAGCTTACATATTCTATCTTGCCAAATGAGCATCCTCCCAGTGCCCAGTGAATCTCAGGTGCTGGCAGAGGCAGGATGTATATTTCAGACTCTGTCATGCATTCTTGCAGCTCCAGCTTGTAGCTCAGCTAGAAACCCACTGTGTTTTTCTCTAGGTGATGCTTGCACAGGTAGCAGTCTGTAACTGAAGCATTACAGGACTGTAAAGAAATCTTCCAAAGAGCTTTCTCAGGTGACTTGCAGGACTGTGAGCAGAGCTGTAGTGAGCAGTCATCCCTGGGTGGCTTTAGAACACATCCTAACACCCACTTTCAGACCAGAAGGTGCCAAGCTGGCCATCTCAGAGTCCAGTGCTGCAAAATGCAGTTTCTCCCCCTCTCAATATCTTCAAGGATGTGCTTTGCACTGCAGAGAAAAACATCATGTTATGAAATGCTGTGGAATAGCAAATCCCTATAAATGTCAGTATTTTCTGAGTTGTGGCAGCACAGAAAGCAAGTAGCACAAGATTTTATTTGTGTAATGTTTGTATAATACTTCAGTTCTGCTTTGGAAGACCCAAACTGTCAGAGATATGCAGTGTTTTGCCCACCTGCTGAGGCCAGAAGCCTTTTAATACATGAGGATAATAGATGGCCATAAATGAACAACACTTTTGGAAACTGAATGGATTTTTATTTGAAAAGCAAATTTGTGTTCCCACATTTTGCTAAAATATTAGCAGTGTGTGGGTAGGGAAGGAGATGATGTTTGCTGGGTTTTGGAATGACTGCCAGCGAGTTGAGGAGGTGATTCATGCCCTGTGTGTGTACATAGCCTGGCAATTTGAGGCTGGATAAAGGCTAGTGAAGTTTCCAGCTTTTTTCACTCCTGGGCTTTCTTGCAGAAATGTGTTATGGGGAAAAGCTGCACCTCGTGCACAAAGGAAATAGACTCACACCAACCACACAGGTCACCCAAACAGCCTCTGCAGTGGAATGCTTTCTAACCATGAGGATAAATCTGCCTTGCACTGGAAGTTGTCTTGTCAAGCTTCATTTCCTCCCACCTCACTGAAACATCAAGACCCTGGCTTTTCATGATAAGAAATTGGCTGCTTTGATGGGTTATTTAAATTTGGAAGCCTAGGTGTTCTTTTCCTTTTTTTTTTTCTTTTCTTTTTCCTTTCCTTCTCTCTTCTGTTTTTTCTTCCTTTTCACTCTTTTCCCTACTGTTTCATTATTTTCTTTTTGGCCCCCGCCCCCTTTCCCGTTGGCCCCGCCCCCCTTTCCCGTTGGCCCCGCCCCCTTCCCCGTTGGCCCCGCCCCCCTTCCCCGTTGGCCCCGCCCCCCTTCCCCGTTGGCCCCGCCCCCCTTCCCCGTTGGCCCCGCCCCCCTTCCCCGTTGGCCCCGCCCCCCTTCCCCGTTGGCCCCGCCCCCCTTCCCCGTTGGCTCCGCCCCCCTTCCCCGTTGGCCCCGCCCCCCTTCCCCGTTGGCCCCGCCCCCCTTCCCCGTTGGCCCCGCCCCCCTTCCCCGTTGGCCCCGCCCCCCTTCCCCGTTGGCCCCGCCCCCCTTCCCCGTTGGCCCCGCCCCCCTTCCCCGTTGGCCCCGCCCCCCTTCCCCGTTGGCCCCGCCCCCCTTCCCCGTTGGCCCCGCCCCCCTTCCCCGTTGGCCCCGCCCCCCTTCCCCGTTGGCCCCGCCCCCCTTCCCCGTTGGCCCCGCCCCCCTTCCCCGTTGGCCCCGCCCCCCTTCCCCGTTGGCCCCGCCCCCCTTCCCCGTTGGCCCCGCCCCCCTTCCCCGTTGGCCCCGCCCCCCTTCCCCGTTGGCCCCGCCCCCCTTCCCCGTTGGCCCCGCCCCCCTTCCCCGTTGGCCCCGCCCCCCTTCCCCGTTGGCCCCGCCCCCCTTCCCCGTTGGCCCCGCCCCCCTTCCCCGTTGGCCCCGCCCCCCTTCCCCGTTGGCCCCGCCCCCCTTCCCCGTTGGCCCCGCCCCCCTTCCCCGTTGGCCCCGCCCCCCTTCCCCGTTGGCCCCGCCCCCCTTCCCCGTTGGCCCCGCCCCCCTTCCCCGTTGGCCCCGCCCCCCTTCCCCGTTGGCCCCGCCCCCCTTCCCCGTTGGCCCCGCCCCCCTTCCCCGTTGGCCCCGCCCCCCTTCCCCGTTGGCCCCGCCCCCCTTCCCCGTTGGCCCCGCCCCCCTTCCCCGTTGGCCCCGCCCCCTTCCCCGTTGGCCCCGCCCCCCTTCCCCGTTGGCCCCGCCCCCCTTCCCCGTTGGCCCCGCCCCCCTTCCCCGTTGGCCCCGCCCCCCTTCCCCGTTGGCCCCGCCCCCCTTCCCCGTTGGCCCCGCCCCCCTTCCCCGTTGGCCCCGCCCCCCTTCCCCGTTGGCCCCGCCCCCCTTCCCCGTTGGCCCCGCCCCCCTTCCCCGTTGGCCCCGCCCCCCTTCCCCGTTGGCCCCGCCCCCCTTCCCCGTTGGCCCCGCCCCCCTTCCCCGTTGGCCCCGCCCCCCTTCCCCGTTGGCCCCGCCCCCCTTCCCCGTTGGCCCCGCCCCCCCTTCCCCGTTGGCCCCGCCCCCCTTCCCCGTTGGCCCCGCCCCCCTTCCCCGTTGGCCCCGCCCCCCTTCCCCGTTGGCCCCGCCCCCCTTCCCCGTTGGCCCCGCCTCCCCCTTTTTTCCCCTTTTACTTCTCATGCTCTAGAAATGAAGGGCACAAAGTGTAGTTCACATGGCTGTGAGAGACTTGGCAATGGAGACTTGAGGACAGAGCTGGGGTCCAAAATACTCTCACCAGAGTCATTGCAAAGCACTCCCAACTCAGGAGCTACAAAATGAACCAACAAGAAGAGAATACAGGATGTTTAGTACAGGATATTTGGGGTTAGCTGCTAAATATTCAGGGCAATTAGTGAAATGTAAAGCCTCAACTGGTACAGGGTGTACCCTTACCTGCAGCTGCAGAGTGTATTTGCTTAAAAAGCAAGTTTATTACCTGATGATAGGCATAAATACCTGTGACCAGTGTTCATTAGGAAATGGGACCTCAGGAGCAATTAGTTTCTGCAAGTCTGTGGTAATTGGAAGGAGGAGGGGCAATATATTTTATAGTTAATGGTGTATCAGATGGACTCAGCGACTGCAACTGTTACTGCATCCTACAGACTTTTACATCAATACCCAGGGTTTTAATGATGAGGATTTCAGATTGGAGAGAGTTGTGGAAATAGCTACTCCTTAGGATTTTGCACAGGAAGCATGTTCCTGTACCCATTTTGACCAAATGTCCTAGTTGCAGCTGTTTGTGCATGTGCTCTTGGCTAGTCCTGTGTTAAAACTGTTATTTAAGTACATATTTGAGCACCATCATTTCTTCTGAGCTCAGTGCACACTGAAGTCTTGGTTTAAACTCCTTTTGGTTTCACTGAGGTCAAGCTCAGCACTGGTTCTGTCAACTTCATGAAGATTTTGCTGCTGGTTTCCCTGAAATAACAGCTGTAGTAATGTGTGCTGATATGTAGTTATCTCCCTAATGCACAAAACCAGAGTTTGTATTGCTACCATTTCTCTCCACAGACTTTTATTTCTAACAGCTCTCTATGTATCACCATCTGTATCTTGTAGAATTTTTGTTTTGCCCTTAGAAGAGGCAAAAACCACACATCTCTTTAGTTCCTTCACGTGTTTTTTCCAGAATCAGAAACTCCTATCCTGCTTTTGATTTGAAGACAAATACTGGGAAAATCTGGAGTGTCACAACAAGGTTCCCAGAGCATATCCTTGGTGGGACAAAATTCAGACTCAGCATTTGGACAGATTTTTCACCACATCCTCTACTTCTTACACAGCATGGTAAGTGGTTCTGTGCAGGGGAAGCACATCAGGCATCAAATGAAAGGAGAAATTCCAACAAGGTGGGAAGAATCAAGGAGAATAATTAAGAATTGGAAGAGTTTGCCCATGAAGTTTGTGGAGTCTCCAGGCTTGGAGATGTTTAAGGTCTTACAAGACAAAACCCTGAACAAGGTGATCTGAATTCAGTGTTGACCCAGCTTTGCAGGGAAGAAGTTCCACCCAACCTAAATGATTCTGTTGTTAATGACTATGAGAAGCTGGCTCTGCTCCTGTCCATCCTGTCTCTGTGATTAATGGGAGAATCTTTAATTCCAGCTCTAGTAATTTTTATTTCTGCAACATATGCCAAAATAAAAGAAATTAATTTTTTCCCCCTCTCTTCCTGTGCGGCTTTATTAAGTCAGAGCCTTTTTTTTTTTTGTCTTTCTTTTTAATTATTAATTTCTTTAGTTTTCAAGGAATTAGTTGAATGTAACAGACTGAGTACTAATTATCCTGAACTTGTTTAGACTAGGCAAGAAGTAAGTTTAAAGTAGATGGAAGAATTACTCCTTTTTGGCCCATCTAAAGTATTGTTCAGTTAGGGAAGAACTTTTGGCAGAGTAAGGAAAGGAAGATGAATCTGCAGAGGGGAAATGAGTGATATTAGCAAGTTTTGGAATTTTTTCCCCAATGAGTGACCTGAAAAAAGTGCATGTTACAATTTTAATTCAAGCCTTTGGGCTGCTCTTCATTTTCTGGACTGTATGAATTTAGCCAGCAAGCACTGCACTTTAAACATCCAACCAGATGAGTTCCTTACAATGGAAACTTCTCAGAAGGCTAAATGATTTAAACTGGTAAAATCAGTAGAAAAATGTGTAATTAAAGTGTCTTTTTAAGGAAAAATAAAAAACATTTTGCAAACAAAATTAACATTTTCAGAAGGAGCTTTTGAATCTATTCATACATTTGTTTTTCCCAGGGGAAAACCAAACCAAAGGAAAATGCAAGCTATAGAGACCTACTCTTTTATTTCAGCTTTACGTCATAACCTCCTCCCCTGGGAATGCCACCTGTCCTCTGAAGTTTTCCCTTCCTCTTCAATGGAAAACCAAATTTATCAGACCTGTTTCTAGATTATGTAACTACCCTTTGTCATTTGTGATCAATTCTTCTAAAATGGATAGAGACAAAGCGTGTTAGCAAGTGTTGGAAAATGGCTTTAAAAACTGAAGTGGAACTGGAAAAAATTCTCAAAATTCTGAAGTGTTTCTGAACAGCTGGTTGTACAAATTGCAATAGAACTTCCTAATTATGTAGATTATGTATATTTTGATACTATTATGTGGCTAAATAATACAATATTTTGCATATTAATATATATTTAATACATGTTTTGCACATGTATGAAATAATAAAATATTTTGTAGATATAAAATACATTAGAATATTAATTTACTTCTTTTTAACAGATAAAAGGGTGTGCATAGCATAAACAATACCAAGTAACATTCTGGAGCCTTTTTGTGTCAGAGTCAACTTTTGCATCATTGGAAATGTGCCAAAATGTTCATCAGGAAAATGAAAAAGAAAAAAGAATGCCATTTGTCTCTTCCTTTCCTCCTGGGAATATTGCTCATCTCTTCTTCTGTCCAGCTGCCCAGCAAATTGCTCATTTCCTCTAAATGGACATAGATTCCATGTCAGGTAGAATATTTAAAGCAAAATTAAAAAAAAAAATAAAAAAATCAAGTGTGTCTTGATCTAATTCCTCTTGATGGAGCTAGTCTGCAGCAGTTGTTAGGAATTACAGAAAAAAACCCTTATTTTCTCTGCTCAAGTATGTAGCTGCAATTCTCCAGCAAGCTACTATTAATTTTCCTTGCTATCTTTATTTACAGCTGGCTGTATCACTCACGACTTAATTGTGGAGATCCTCAGTTGCACAAATCAATACCCAGTCCGGGAGGAATGCCTTCTGAGTGTTTGTGGGGCTGATGAATTCTTACAAAAGTAAGTACCTCATTAAGCCACCAGCCATGTCAACAGAGCCACGGGGAGAGCTGGGGTGTCAGGTTGCAAACACACAGGAAACAGAAAAACTGAAATTTCCACAGACACTGAAAGATTTCATCTGCATCCTTAGAAGAAACTTAGATTGATGTGAAAATACAATATGCAGATTGTATTTTGTGTTGTATTTATAAAAGTACAGTATACAGATATTAAGCAGAAAAGTCATACACTTATGTTTCTATAGTTGTGAGTGAGAATATGCCTCAAGTGAGTGAGAAACTGAACTGATAAGATGGTGAAGGGTTTATAATGTAAGGGTGGGGTTGTATAGAGTAGCTAGGAGTTCAGAAGTTGTAATAGAAGCATTTGTGAGCATGTGAGACAGAAATCAGGACAAAAATATCCACAGTGCAGCTGAAGTAAAGGTGATAGGTTAGAAAAGCAAAATAAATTCTGTGGCAATTGTCTATAGGTTTAGAAAGTTCTATATTCCCTTATAATGAAGAAACTTGTCACTACTTTAAGCTATGGCTGACTGTCTGCTCCTCTAAAATCTCACAGCCTCTGAGAGTGATGTTTATCTGAGCAATGAATCCTTCTTGGCCTGGAAATAGTCCCACCCCTTCATTTCTAGTGGTGACCGTGATACATGTGTAGTTTCTGAAATTCCTGAAACACGTGGTGCTTGTGTTCTGCAGAGAGGATGGTGTGCTGCAGTGCAAGGATTCAAATCCTCTTTTATGGAAGCTTTGTGCAGTTTTGAATTGTTTGTTTGACTCATTTGTCTTTCTGGTGATTCTCATCTGTGATACAAGGATGCTGCTACCCCCACTGTCTCATATGGGTCTTATAAGCAAGTCCTCAAAGGGGCAAATCACCCAAGAGTGCTATTATGTGTAATTTATTTATGCAGTATTATGCGGCTGCAGAGCAGGTGATTTTTCTTCATATCCAGTTGCAGTAGTAACAAAACAAATTAAGTCAGCACTGTGGTGCTGAATGAAAGTTAAAAACACATTAAACATACGAGCAGGTCTTTCTGAATGCAAATAGTTTACAAGGAGGGAAATAAATGCTCTGATTCAGGTAAGCTCTTGTGGTGGTTGAAAGCACTACTGGACTCAGCTAGTTGTTTCTTGCCCTGTGGCAGCCTAAATGCAGGTGTCAGCCAAAGTGAGCAGGCTCTGTGTTGAAGCAGCTGAAGTGGAGACACTTGTCAGCTGGGCTTTGTGGACACTGGCTCTCAGCAGAAGGATTGGCAGTGTTCTGTGGTACTGGCACTGCAGGAATCACAGCTCATCTGTTAGAGGTGTAAAGAGTGTTAGACAAAATAGTATATGTCTGTGATTGAAAGGGAAGATTTTAGAAGCAGTCATATTTACTGTAGAGTGTAAAAATTATCTGAATTTTGTATCTTAGAGGAAGTCAGTTTGATTAATGGAAGCAATGCAGTTGTGAGAGCAAGTGTCACCCTGTGTGAGTTAGCTTTGCTCTGTATCCATCTGGAGCATTTCTACCTTTACACAGGCCAAATGCTCATATGTTCATAGTGGATTACATCTGGCAACTAAAGATGCCAAGATTGCCTCTTCAACATTTCCGAGCCCACTTTTCCCTCATTCCAACCTTGGTAAAGCAGGAGCTGGAAGAGCAAAGTGTAAATCATTAGAACACCAGAAGCACCAAGCAGAGAACCAGGTCATACACAGATCTGTTAGTTACAGAAGAAGGCCAGGGATTTAATTTTTTTTTTTTTTCCCAAGATGCTCTTCTAACTTCAAAGAAATTGCTAAAAAATGGAAATAATGAACGGTTGTATTGAGGGTGAGCTCAGTGCAGTATGTGCTGAAGAGTTTTGTTTTCATTGTTGGGGTGAATGCATCAATAGCAGACTGTTTAAATTCCTGCACTTGTAGAATCTGTGCAAGCAGTGAAACAATGTCAATAACGTTCTCAGTTTTCTTACTTTGCTCCTCCACTGTCATTCACCAAGCTCTGAGCTGCACTAAAACTTCAGGAGTTTGTAATTCTAGATTGTGCTGTGTAATTTAGTTCCCTTTCTTCTGCCTCTTCAAGGGAGCCCTGCATCTGAAATGTGAAACCCCAGACCCTAAGGATCCCTTGGGTAGTTTAACAGGGCTTGAGGAGTTGCCTCAGGGTGAAATTTTTCCTATGTGTGGGCTATCTTCAAGTGCAAATTGGTTTCCTCCCAACATTGCTAAGAGTGATTTGATGCACTTGTGCACAGCTCTTCCCTAGAAAAGTATTTGGAGTCAGTTCACGGATGAATTCCAGTAGAAGTTCTTCAAGTTCTAATACAGAAAAGGGAATAAATATTCTGCTGCTCCTGCTGTACTGTAATCCAGAAAAAAACACCTAAAGTGAAGCCAAAAAGGTGATTTGATGAATTGTTCTCAGAGCAGAGTGCTTTAGTGAAGCAGACAGCTTTGTCAAGGTTTGTCAAAAGCTTTCATTTCCTGTTATATTGGATTGTGTTAATGAGCACTTCACCCCACCTCCTGCAGAAGCACCTGAAAGACTTGATAATTTTCATAATCCATTTAGCTTTGAATGGGAGGGGGAAGGAAAACCACCTCTGTGCTAATGACCATTACACCCAGCAGCAGCAGATTTCACTGTCCATCACTCCCTTCCTACGCAGAGATCCTCGCGCTCACATCCTGCCTGACTCATGAGTAGAACATCAGATTTCAAATACCCAGATTTTAAAGATATCAGAAGGTAGCATATAGACTGCAGGCCAGTCTGTAATTAACAGAGTCATCTGTAGAATTCTGGTTTGGAATCTCTTGTTTTCTGGTCTTTTTACTGTGGGAAACCTGGCCTTGCTGCAACCTGCAGGCTTTCTTTCTCATCCCATCAAACAAGCCTAGATCCACCTTTAAATCTTGATCTCACACTTCCCTATCTTTCCTTAGATTTAAAATGGATACCCCTAAATCTGATTTTATGATGTCTTTCCTGAAAATATTATATGAAAGTAAATTAAATTGTGCTTAAACACCTTGTGTCAACTCCTGGCCCTTAATGCCAGCAGCTAGCCAAAACCAACCCTTCTCATCTGTCAACAATGATTCAATCCTATATTTTTAGAAAAACAGGCCATAATCTCAGGTCATCCTGAAATACCTAATAAAGCAAAACATAAGAGTTTATGAGAATGTGGGCTTTTTAAAAAAATTCCTCATTATTTTATTGATGTGTGTACTAGCAATATGTTGCAGTAATGTAGATCACCAAAGGAATGTCGTACAAAAATACTGATAAGCTTTATTTCTAAGCATCCTTTTATTCTAAGATGTCAGAGTATTTAAAGTTCCATCCACACCCTCACATGGTATAATTTGCACAGCTACCTTATTGCTTTGCAGTTCAGTCACCACAGTGAGCAGGGGAATGGAATTGAAAAATCTAAATGCTTATCTTTTCTTCTAACATGCTTGCCTGTGACCTTACTGATGACATTTTTTTGTCTTACTAATTCTGTTCTCTGGGAATTGAAACCTAAATAAAAATTGGTTTTCATTCAAAGTGAAATTTAAGCTATTAATTATAGACTGACATAGACATAATCATACAGATTGAAATCATAAGAAGCAAGCACCTCTGGATGAATATGTTCTTTGTGAAAAGTAAACTTAATTTTCTCTTGTCACTGCAGATTAAGTTTCTCGTTCAGAGATGCTACTAGCTGAGTTACTTTAAAAAAATAGTCTGATTGAACTAGTCTGATTGTATTAAGATTTGGAGCTTATAGCACATCAGAGAACCTTGCTGTGGGGAAGCAAGCAGTGAGGGAGTCTCAAATGATGGGGATTTTCCCTTTCTCATATTTAGATATTTTGTGAGATCACAGGCAAGTCACTTGGAGCAGTCATTACCACATCTCCTAAAGACAAAGACTGCATTTTTCTTCATGGCATTCTCATCAGAGCTGTGTACTCCATGTAATTTCAGCAAAAATTAAGGGGAGAAATGTTGAATTAACAAGGTTGTAACACTTATATTTTTGTTTCCTTTACAGAGCTCAGAGTGCTATAAACCAGTTACTAGTAATCATGTTATCCTCCAAAGGGGATATATCATTTTTATCTCAGTAGTACTGGTATGGTAGCAAATCTGCCTGGGGTACAGCTAAAAGGTACTTTGTCAATCTGTGGAAAAGCTACACTTATATTTCTTGTAGCACACTTTTCATCTAGCCCAGGTTTCCACGTTATTTTGTTGAGGCATTAATCCATTTTGTTCTAGTCCCTTGTGTAACAATAGCTGTCAAAACTTTTCTCTTTGTATCTGTGCAGATTAAATCCATTCATTAAGTCAACTGCATGGCCACTTCTGCTTGCAGTGTTTCAGGCAGCCTTGCTGTGTCAATAAAGACTTTGCTGATGGATAGTATCTGCTTGACACAGCAGAAGCTAACACAAACCACTAATGTAAAAGCAGTTATAACAACAAAATTAAGTTTCTCTTGCTGTAGCTTCTTTTGCCTGGAAGCGTGGTGGCATGGAAAAATTATACTTGGAAAAGACAGTTTCTATCTATCTGTGGTTCAAGATTGTTACTTCCTAGGAGGGTACAGCTCCTCTGTATTTTTGTAGCTGTACCAGTTCCTGTCACTGGCATTGCAACAGGAATCTGTATCTTGGAGGAATCAGGAAAAGGTGACTCAGGGCTCATGGATGTCTCTGTAACGTTCTTGATACCATGCCTGTCCACAGGCAGAAGGTGAGGCAGAGTGAAAAAAGCAGGAATAATAGTGAGGCATTAAGTGAAAAACATGTGTTGGGGCAGTTCTAAAATGTTAAGGAAACTTCCCAGTCTGACCAATTAGGGGTCTTTGGCAGTCACACTCCCTTCACTGTGAAAAGAGCCTGTGCCTGTTCGTGGCCCGCTGCCCTTTCCCAGCAGCCAGAGCACCATCTGCAGCTTGCACTGCACTAAATGTGTTCCTCAACCAAAGGGAATAAAGATAAAAAGTTCATCATTTCAGTGGTGAGGCAAACACAGTTGGGTGAAAGGAGGAGAGGAAGAGCTTTCAGGAAAGCTGTGGGTAGGCAGAACACAGAGATGAGATGAAGGGGAGCAGAAGAGAACACATGCATTGGTACAGTCCCAGGAACTGGGAATCCACTTGGACTTTGAAAAGGGATTTGAGAAGGGTTTAGCTATAACAGGGATGTGCTTTGCACCAGTATATGGGTGTTTCACTGTGTTGGTGCTCACTCCTCCCACTCTTACATCTGTACTTTCTGCTCTTGAAATGAAGAAATTTTGCAGCTGCATGGAGGTGCTATCAAAGGTGATCCTTGCTTCAGGTATTTTTGTCTGATGGAAATGAGTTTGTCCTTTGTGATGTTTAATATATTTATTTAAAAAAAGAATCCTATATATACATTTACAGCTCTTGTAACCTCAGTGGAGGGTCTGTATTTTACTTACAGTGTAGTGTGAGAGCAGAATGTTTACAAGATGTGTAAGTTCCCTATAAATGTGCTGAATGGCATTTAAGTTTTTCCATTCATTTATGCTGAAGACTTCTGCTGCCATGTGAGAGAGGAGTCTCATTTAAGTCACATTTTCCATGATTTATTCATAGGGGTGAACATTTTGGTTTTGTTTATTTTTTTTAACTAAATCCAGCCCTTTTTATTCAGACATTCCATCAAAAGCCCTTTTAGGTAGAAATACGGTTTACATTTAAACCAAGTTTTTCAAGCCAAAAACAAAAATCATCTTCCCTTCATGGCCCAGGGAGTTCTGAAACAACTTACCATGCTGTAAAGCTGTATAAATATGGAATATCCTTTTTTGTGCTTCAGTGGCTGAAGGCTCAATAAAGCCTCCTGTATCTAATTGGACACACACCAAAATTGTAACTGATGATGCATACTAACTTGTTTTGGTGATGAATTTACCTTTGTAAAAATCATTGTTGTTTTTCCATTAATCCCAAAGGACTTTTTCAAATGCAAAAAGATGTTTGTCTCAGCCCTGAAATATTTTTTAAATTATTTCACCTCTTTAAAGCAAGATGTGAAGGGGAATATACTGAAATTATTTTTGTTCCAAGTGATTTTAAGAGTGACAAACCAAGGCTGTGTTCTAATATAGAAAAGGTTGCCAAGAGTGGTAAATGGAATGAGGAAAATAAGATTAAGGTATTCCCTTGTCATGGGCTGCTGGATCATCTTTGACCAGCAGCTTGGTTTGTAGGATCCATGCCAGCTGAGTGAGTCTGATCTTAGCTGGCATGTGATTTGAGAAAGAAAAAAGATGAACTCTGCTTTTGCCACCTCTGTGTGAGCTGCACAGGGTGAAAACTTAGACTTCCTTGAGAACCAAGGGTCACCTGCCTTGATGTATGTGATTTCCAGATCTACAGCTAATATTTGATTTTTGAGTTGGGTGTCAGACATTCTGCAGAGGTGCATTCATAACAGGATACTGCACTGTTTGGCTTTGAAGAATATGCATAAATAATATCAAGGTTTGGGATTACATGCAGCTTGTCAAGGATATTCTTTCTTGCTGTCCTTGTTGTTCCCTTTCAGAACTTAATGGTCAATGATACAACTAAGCAACTATTATTTGTTTTACTAGAAAACATGACAGAACCATCAATTTCTACAGAAGCAGATGCCAAAAACTGGGTTTGTATAATTCAGTCTTCTTTGCACTTAGAATTGAAACTACTAGTGATTTTAGGAGAGGTAGCAAGGAGAAAAGAAGGAAGTGGCAAGCAGAAATAACCATTTATTTGTTGTTTTCCCCCAAACTGCAGCAACTGTACTTTGGGAAGCCACGAAATTCTCCGCAAGGCAAGCACCTGCATTCAGCTTCGCCTGCACCGCGCTGCTCATCTGGAGCACAGCTTGGCTAGAACAGTGAGTAACCTTCTTTTCCTCCCCTTTCCTTCAGCATCCCTGTGTCACATTCATATTTTCTGGAAAAATCCCTTCACCCAGAATTCTTCTCTTGGGAAGCTGAGAAGCCTCAGAGAAAAAGGAAAACAGTAATTATCTGGTTGCTTCCCCTATGTTTTGCTGCTTTGGAATGTGTTTGGAGATTGTTTATCCAACAGGTGATTGGTTTCTTCTGTGAATTATTTTGACTAACTGGCCAATCAGTGCCAAGCTATGTTGGGGCTCTGGAAAGAGTCACAAGTTTTCATTATAATCTTTTTAACTTTCTGTAAATATCCTTTCTTTATTCTTTAGTATAGTTTAGTTTAGTATTCTTTAATATTATATAGTATCTTAAAATTATAAATTAGCCTTCTAAGAACATGGAGTCAGATGCAGCCTTCCTTTTTGCCACAGGGCACCCTGCAAATACAATATCCCTGAAGGAAAGAAATTCCACCACTCCTTTTACTTAGCAACCTGCAGTAATAATCAAAGAGAGATTATTTGCTTTCCTGAGAGTGCATATATTATTGCTGAACAGCAGTTGGAAGGTCCTGGGTAGCATTTGTGCTTTGCTCGTGTACTTACATCTAGTGAACAATTGTAGAGAAGACACGACTGAAAAAGACCAAGGTTACTTTTTCAGAAAAAAAAAAAAATCAGTTTTGTCAGCATTTAATCCTGTTTTATTTCAGGTGGTCAGAGAATTCTTACTTTTGGTTTTCTTCCAGCCCAAACTTCGCAGTCCAGCAGCAGCTCTGCTCTGGGCAGTGGTCACTGGCAGTGTGTTGTCTCTGCTCACAGATAGTGCCAATTACCTGCTTTGCATGGCTCTGGTAATAGCCTGAGTCTCTCAGTGTGTGGGTCAGATGGCAGATATCTAGCAAAAAAAAGTGGTAAGGGCTAGAAAAATGCAGATGTCTAGGAAAAAAGGATAGGTGCTTTCTTTTCATGTCTGTTTTGTCAGAAGGAGAATGTAAGTGAAACATCAAGCTCAATACAGAGTCCTACCTGGACCATTAAAAAAGGACTATGATGAGGTCAAATATATATATATATGTGTAATATTTAGATATAGATAGCTAGAGATATTTAACATTTTAGCCAATTTATAGATAAGAAAGTATTTACCTTCTCTAGGTCAGCGTCTACTATAGATCTTCAAAACTGGAACCCAGTTATGTGTTTAGGAGTCTCTTAGGAAGCGTCAAAGCTTGTTTCTGTGCTAAGGCAGCCCAACTCTACACCAAGGGCACCTGGAGGCTGCATTTATGACTTGTGCTTACCTTACATAACACTGCTGAATTCAGGTTGCATAGCTGAAAATATCTGGTGGTACATGCAAGTTAATGTTATGTTTAATAACCAATATAAGTGGCTACTTACAAGTAATAAGTGTTTTTTTTTTTTTTACCAGACACTTTTTGAACTTTGGCCAATAACTAAGTGTTCACACTTCCTTTGTAAAACAAACAAATAGAAAAAAAGATGAATACTTGCTTTCTTTCCTTTTATGGGAAACTGTCACTTTGCTATGAAGTCCTCAGAGCAGGAAATTTTCTTCAGCTGAGCAGTTACAAGCAAGAAATTTGGCCAGGGGCTTTACACAAAATCAGGTCTTTCAGTTAGTTGGTGACCTTTAATTAGATTTTGGTTTTTTTTAACCTATGAGATTTATCAGCTTTAGCACTCTCTGAAATTCCAGGGAATGCTCTGCCTATCCTATTTTTTACGGAGTTTCAGGATTTCAGATGTCCCCACATTCTGATCATCTCAGGAAAGCATCAATTTTCACAGTGGACAGGCAGCAAAGAATACTTACAGGTTTCTAACAAGAGCCTCACTTGCTTTCAGAAAAGGATTTTTGAACTAAAGCAGACAGGAAGAGAGTTTTTCTGAGAGTTCAAAACTCTTTTTTTTTCATCTATATCAGCGTTAGTATTTTGCCAGACATAATGGTTTAAGAGTTAACCTTGTGAGCGTAATCACAGATGAGAGAAGTTAGAGGCCCGTTGTGATGAGAAGCTGGAGACTTTTCCATTATTTAAATATTTGTGGCTTTCTAGAGGGATTGTGTAGTGTTCAGGCCATTAGAAGACATTCAGCATCTCAAAGAATTGTGGACCCTCCAGTAAGGGTTTAAGTGGGAAGGGTGACATTTTAAGATCTCAAAGTGAATTATTGATCAGCCCTTTACAGGGACAGGCACAGCTCTGAAAGCTTCAGGCCATTAAGTTCCTTCATGTTACTAATAATAGCAAAGAGCAGGAGCAGCCCTTGAGGTGGAATCAGTCACAGACACACAGTTTTCCCCCAGCTCCAGGACGTGCTTGTGACAGGGCAGTGGTACAGAAAGGAAAGGTTCTGCTAGCAGCCAGCAAGTCTATCAGGACCAGAAAAAACCTAACAGAGGAGGCAGATTGAGTGCCTTGAAAGCTGCAGGCTTTCTTTCACTCTGGACCTAGTTCTATACGTTTCTTTAGGTGTAAAGAAACCTGAAACCTGCTCTAGCCACGCTGAATTCAGGGATCTGAATTCAGGGATCTGATGTAGTCTACACCGAGCTCACAGTTAGTTTTGTTGTTGCTGTTTGGTAAAACACGTGGTTGTAAAATACATCAGAAAATTACAGGCTGAGAGTAAGGTTAGGGAAAAAAAATTCCTTCTCTCAGAATTCATATAAAAAGATGCAAAAATTAGGCTTTTAAAAATCAAAATAGGCAGAAACTTTGGTTTTTTAAGATTTTTCAGCTGTCTCAGACACTTATGCACATACCCAGATACTGCTTTTTTTTATGAAATAATGTGCTCTTGAGGAGAACTTCACCTCTGATCTAAATTATCCTTCTGAATTTTGAAATATAGAATATGTTTCATCATAGAAGTCTCCACTAAGTTTGTAGCTTAACTAGTGTCACAGAAGCAAGATCTTGGCAGATCTTGTATATAAGAATCACCCACATGTAATCAGATAGTAAATAATTCACATAAACACACCTGTTGCTGTAGTCCATCAAATCCTCATTGGATCCTATCAATCACACACGTGATTTGGTACAGGCTGGGTGGTCAAACACAAGAAATGGGTTCCCAGAAAGGTGGCTGGTGCCTCGTGTCTATCAGTCCCTTAGGAAGAGGCATTCAGACAGCGTCCTTTGTAATGGGCTTTTCATCCATGGGCAGCCCTGAAGAGGTGAGGTAGTTGGACTACATGAAAATTGTAGGTCCCCACCTGCAAACTATTATGTCCTCTCTCCTTTCCATTGCCATCCCCTTCCATTTCCGTGTGCCCTTCCATTTCCTTGTGCCCTGCCTGTAAATCCAAATGACACTGACTAACTTCCAGTCAGCTGGGACCTTCTTAGATTGCCAAGACCTTTGGAAGAGAACTCAGAGGATCCAGCCACGAGATCAGCTAGGTTCTTTAGTGCTCTGCACTGAATCCCACCGAGGCCTTGTGGCCCCAGAAACATTCTTTGGCCATGAAACGCACGCTCTGGAAAGGACCGTGCAGTTTATTGGGTGACGTACCAGAGGGGATGCCGAGAAGCCGAAGTCATTCGGTGCCATTTTGTGGTTCCAGAGGAGCAGCAGCAGCAGGGCCGGCCGGGCGCTCACCTTCTCTCAGTGGGGTCACCTCGTGTGAGGCTGCGGGAAGGGGCGTTGGAGGGCCCTGGAGCTGCTCCCTGCCTCTGGGCGCTCTCGGCGTCCGCGGGCCTGCTCCTGGCGGCCCAGCGTTGTTGGTGCTCTTGGACTGCCTGCACCGCCCACAGCATGACGGCCATGACGGGCTGCGCGCCCCTCTCGCCGTGCGGGCGGCTGGCCAGGCCCACGGCGCACTCGCTGTAGTCGCTGTCCCCTCGCACGGAGTGCAGCAGCTTCTCCATGGGCTGCCGGCACACGGGGCAGTTGTCCTTGGTCCTGGCCCACTGCTGGATGCAGCTGAGGCAGAACTTGTGCATGCAGTAGGTGACGAAGGCCGGCCTCCTCATGGGGCCCAGGCAGATGGGGCACTGCGCGTCCTCCGGCGCTGCTGCCTGCGGCGGCTGGCTCCGGCTGCCAGAGCTGCTCTGCCCCGTGTCTTCTTTGGCAGTGGATGCCATGTCCTGCCAGGGGAGATGGGCAGAGTGCTGGAGCTCAGCTGGCAGGAGGGGATTGCTCAGGGTGTTGAGCTGCTCCCTCTCACCGGTGCTGCAGCACCGGGTGTCACACAGGGACAGGGTGTATCCTGGAGGTGAATGGTGGAAATGCCCAGGTCCTTCAAGAAGGAAAGCCTTCCAGCACTGGGTCACACAGGGACAGGGTCTATCCTGGAGGTGAATGGTGGAAATGTCCAGGTCCTTCAAGAAGGAAAGCCTTCCAGCACTGGGTCACACAGGGACAGGGTCTATCCTGGAGGTGAATGGTGGAAATGCCCAGGTCCTTCAAGAAGGAAAGCCTCTTGGCACCAGATGTCACATGAGCAAAGGGACAGGGCCTGCCCAGGGGGTGAATGGTGGAAATGTCCAAGTCCTACAAGAGGAAAAGCCTCTTGGCACCAGGTGTCACACAAGGACAGGGACAGAGCCTACGCTGGGAGTAAATGGTGGAAATGCTCATGTCCTTCAAGAGGGAAAGCATTCCAGCACCAGGTGTCACACAGGGACAGGGCTACCCTGGGGGTGAATGGTGGAAATGCCCAGGTCCTTCAAGAGGGAAAGCCTCCCAGCACTGGGTCACAAAGGGATAGGGCCTACCCTGGAAGTGAATGGTGGAAATGCCCAGGTTCTTCAAGAGGAAAAGCCTCCCAGCACTGGGTCACACAGGGACAGGGCCTACCCTGGGGGTGAATGGTGGAAATGCCCAGGTTCTTCAAGAGGAAAAGCCTCCCAGCTGCCCAGGGGGAAATCTCCCCTGCCAGTCCCCCTCTGCTGCTGAGAGTGTGCCTCCTGGGTGTTCACACTGCCTGGGTGTGCTAGGGCTGGGAAAAATCCTGGGCTGTCCCAGGTTGCACAGAATGCTGGGTCATCTGTGACATTATAGCACATTGCTAGGTGAATCCATGGTCAGATTGGATCCATAATCAGTGGGGTCATAATCCAGCTGTTGCACTAGATGATTGCTCTAGATCCCTGGTGAATGAGTTGTCTTCCTTTCTCTTCTCTTCTTCCCTTCTTTCCTTTCCTTTAGTACTCTGGGATGAAACCCACCAAGGCTCTGTGGACTTAAGAACATTCAACTGCTGCAGCTGACCCCTTACAATTCCAGTGTCCGCAAAGGGAAGGTCACTGTTGCTGCAGCTGTGCTCCTCCAGCTGAGCGGACTGGGAAGCCCCAGGTTTATCAGTAGTCTTAAAGACTGAGGCAAAACAAGCTCCAAAGTCTTCTGCCTTTTCTGTACACCCATTTTCCAGTGGGACCACCTTCATCAATGAAGATGTGTTCTTGGGACACCTACTTGGTACTGGCATACTTAATAAAACTCCGTGTTTTCTGGCACAACAAAAGCTGGGGGAGAAAATACATAAGTCCCTCAAGTGGCAAAGCCTCTCGGCTGCCCAGGGTGATGCTTCCCTTCACAGGTCACCTCTAACTGTGCATCATCTCTCCCTCTGGCCCAACTCAGTGTGAAACCAAAGCAGAATTGATGCATGCCCTAGGCCACGTTGTATGCCTTCTTCATGTCTCCCAGGTAGGCATGGCACTGGAATATCCCACTGCCTCCCCTCTCCCTGCCTGGATTCAAGCACATCCTGTTCCCCCACTGAATCCTATTTAAAGTTCTGTTCCTAAATCCAGCTACCTTGTTTTCCTGAACGCTCTTACCCCCACTGGTGCCTGTATAGTGCCACCCAGTGTAACATAAAATATTCACCAAATAAAATTTCAGATCAAAACACCCTGAGACATTTGAGAGCATTCTGACTTTGGAAAATATTACGTTAATATCTCCAATATACATTCTTCTTTATCAGAATAATATGTGTCACCATACTCCTCTCTTCCACAGTGTGGGGATGACCAAAGAAGGTTCTGTGTGAGTGAGCTGTTAGAAGACACTTGTGCCTGGAGACTGATTTGGTAAGCTGCTATTCAGCAGTATTTCTTTTTCTAATTGTTTATATTTGTAGGAAGCCTCCTTGCACCAAAGGAAAATTCTAGGAACTACTAGGGACAGGAATGATACCAATGAGCAAGACAATTGGTTCAATAATTCAGACTTTTTCTTTTCAGACCTTAGTTGTTACTTAGCAAAAATCAATATTTTTTGGATCCGTGTAATTTTTTCCAATTGTCTCCTTTTCATATTACTGAAGTTTTCATCGAAGGTTTCATTTTTCCCAATGATTCCCATGATTGAAGGTGTCAAAATCTTCATGTGTGCATTGCTGTTGGAGAATTTTTGACATTAAATATTGTAAAAGTAGTAGGTTTGCTCTTTATTAGGACTATATTTTCACATTAGGACTATATTTTCAGTGATCTTTATATTTTTTTTTTATTTTTTAAAGGAGACTAACTATGATAAGCCTTTATCTGGCAGTCAAAATGAAGCTGATGGTAAGGCCAGTTTGTGATGGATAAACAAAAAATGAGATAGATTCCTCATTCATCTTTAATTGTATTCCATTTAGATAATTTCTGATTTTAGATAAAGAAGCTGTTGGCACTTTTTGCAATGTTTTTCATCACTGTGTTATAAAGTACTTTGCCAACAATAGTGGACTTAAATGACACACCTGTCATTAGGCAGATGGAGGGAAACAGAGGGGTAGTGACTCGTTTGAGGGGGGTACCTGGTGCTTACTGGGGACCCATCTGGCTTCCTAGGAGCATGGCCCAAATTTCCATTCTGGTCCTTGCTCCAAAGAGCTCAGTAGAAGAAACATATTTTACAGATGGCAAGAGTATGAAAAGTAGTAGCACAGAGGATGTCTGCAGGACAGGATCATTTGTTGTGGATCCCTTCTCTCCAGGTTAAGCAATCCCATCTCCCCATTAGGACTGTGCTCCAGACCATCCCCAACTCTGCTCCCTTTTCTGGACACACTCCAGCACTTCAATGCCCTTCTTGTGGTGAGGGGCCCAACTCTGAGGACAATCACATGGGACCAGCTCCCGACAATTCCATTCACCACAGCCCTCTGGGCCCAGGCATGCATTTGAGTACTGCTAGTGAGGTAAAATGGTGATAAAGGCATTTTAGAAGGGCAACCTAGCATTTCTCTGTAGTAGGTGCTGCTGCCAGGAGACTGAAAAATGAAAGTTGCAAGTCTATGCTATGTATTTGTCATCCTCCTCCCATATAGACCAGCTAAGACTGCCTCTCCTGTTTGTGCTTTTCTTATTTCCTTCTCAAAACTCTTGCACCTTTCCAAACTCTTTCTTTTTCAAAACTCTTGCACTATATTGACTCGCTAAAATCTAAAAAAAAATGTCCTCAACATCAAAGAAGTACTAAATGTTCATGGGTTGGTTAGGCTTGCCATATTTTTACACAGCTATAATGCTGCACAAGTATGAGGCATGTCTGTGTGATAAGATATGGGTATTATTAGTTATCTGGCAGACAAGGACTCAGGATAGCATTAGTAGGGGTATTTCAATCATCATTACAACTTGCTGGGTTTATTTCCTATTAATGATGCAAAATTATGGCTACTTTATGCCAAAAATTCTCCAGGGGAAAATAAACTGATGGAAAATATGCTAATTTTTTGAACTAGCATAGTAATTTAGGAAATTATTCTGCATTTTAACCTGTGTTTTGACCAACCATGCTAATAAACATGCTCACCTCCATGGAAAAAGACAACAAGGCAAGCTCATATGTTCAGATATATTTTTGAGCTGGGTAAGGCTGTGAAAAAGATGTTATGCCTGAAGACTCGGTCAAAGCAGAGTGACAACTTGTATTAGCTATGATTTAACAGGATTACAGGAGGAATTTCCAGGCAGCTGCTCCACATACAAACTGCCTGGCTAGATAAAGCCAGTGCAGATTGGAAATAAAAAGCTGGAAAGGCAAAACTACCTGTAGGAGGAAGAGAATATTTGGCATCTCCAGG
Source organism: Fringilla coelebs (assembly GCF_963513975.1). Taxonomy (NCBI): domain Eukaryota; kingdom Metazoa; phylum Chordata; class Aves; order Passeriformes; family Fringillidae; genus Fringilla; species Fringilla coelebs. Next base: position 70,510,738 of record NC_140033.1, read on the forward strand.
GAAATCCACTGTGGTATCAGTACAGGGGAGGCCACCTAACTTTTCTTTGTTCTGTGTTTTATTTCAGTGCAATGAGTCTCCTTTTTCTGCCATGCAATATAGATAATGAAAATCTAATCATGTACCATGAAACCTGTACTTTGGGCTGCAGTTGCAATTCTAAATTCTGACTGCCAAGTTGGTCCAACTGAAATCCATGACATCACACAGAGTTGCTGTGTATATAGTTGATTTGCTTTGAAGCTCTGAAAAAAATCAAAATTGGGACTTTCAAAAATCAAAAACCTTCTGGGGCTTTCAGCTATCAGACTGCAGTGGGGATGGAAGAGTGGGGGGAAATTTCTTCTAAGCCTTCTGAAGAGGAAGAACCTTAATAAAAGATTTCTGGGGGAATAAGAGTAGAATTTAAAAGGCAGGAATAAAATGACAGAGTAAAACAAACAATCAAGGAAGAATTTAAATTGCAGTTTCCACTTTTTCATATAAGCATGTGCAACCCCCAACTACCTCTGATGGCCATCAAGGTAATGATGTGTCCCTTCTACTAATCAGTGGGCTAGGCAGGGTGCAAAACTGGGAATTAAGGTTTCCCTATCCTTTCCTGATGATTTGACACTACAGAGGAGGCTTGCCAGGATGATGCCTTAGCAATGGTCTCACAGGCACCTGCTTTTGTTTTGTTCAACTCACAAATGAACAATAGCAAGAATTTCACAGTGCTTGAAACACAGAAAATTACACAAATGCTTCTTAAAAGCAAAAATCTGAATCTGGTTATCTGTTGGGGATGCCACTTGGAGGCTGTGGTAGTAAAAGTGTGAGATTTGCAGCTGAAGCATCGGTTGAGGAGTTTAGTGTGGAGAGGGGTATGCTCCTCTCCATAATGCTAATTAATTTACTGAAGCTTTGCTAAGACTCAGCAATCTGCCTGTACAAATTTTGTGGCAGCTTCTGTAGGCATGGAACCAGAGTGGTGAGTGGCTCTCTACAGAAGTAAAGCAAATTTTGCTGCTTAGGAAATGCTATGGAAAGGCAGGTGCTGAAACAGTTTGAGCATGTAAACTTGAGAACTGCATGCAAATTAAGTTTCATGGGTTATGTAGCAATGCTGTCCTGTTTTATAACATACTTTTGTACTTGGGACTTAGCCTGTGCTTTGGAAGTGCTGGGATTTTCCAGATCTTGGGCAGATGTTCTATCTGATTCTATGCAGCTGAAGTCTGTGAAGTGATTGAGACAGAAGGCATTGGATCATAAAATCATCTAAGTTGGAAAAGAGCCCTAAGATCTTCAAGTCTAGCTGTAAGAATGTAGCATGTACTTGAGTCCATCCTTCTTTAGGGTAATATTTATGCACTTGCTTAACCATAAAGAGTAAAATAAATGGGAAGTGAATTTCAATAGACGTTGAAACAGAAAATCACTTATTGGAGTTCTTTACCTTGGGAAACGTCTATCTTCATGTATAAATAGACTTTTTTCATCTATTCTTTGTGGCAAAGGACTACCAAAAATCCAGGGACATCCAGGCTCAATTGCATGATGTCTGCATACACACTTGGCTTTATTTTATACTAATATAAAATCAGTCTCAAATTATTTCAAATGTCTAGAATGTGAAAAAAAAAAAAAACCAACAAAAAACAAACCAAAACCTGTTCTAATTCTTATTAACTTGATGTTGTTTTCTTTTTTCCTGGTTCCTAGGCAGAACCTTGTCTCTGCTGTTATCAACTACAGAGGTCAAGTGGAATATCTGCTGCAAAATGAGGTATTTGTTCTCAGTTTGTTACACTAGAAAAGCATTAACTTCTACATGAAAGGTATCTAATTATTAATCTGTCTTAGATGCAATTAAGGAAGACTTTTAATTAAGACTGCTTAATCTGACTTTGAAAGGATATAAATTCTCTTAATAAAACTTGGTCTGAGGTTAGGAAGAAAGTGCTACAAATTTAAAATATCAAAGGTGACTATTTCTATGTGTCAAGGAACTTGTAAATAAAACCAAAGTTGTTTGAGTTGGCAATGTAATACTTGGAATTAGTAGAGGTACAATGCATTATATGGATCTGCAAAATTTGTCCCTGATTTTGCAAACCCCCAAGCCTAATGTTACATATTTAGTATATACATGTGGTAGTTTGAAGGATTAAATTTAGCCAGCAAAACTCCCAAGAGCTTTATTTTAAAGCATTGTGGGCTGCCAATTGAATGCTTCATGCTTGAAGGAAAACTCTTTTAGGAAATCTTCTTTGCTATCCAATGTTTTAAGGACAAATATCTAAAGGACAAATTGAGTCATACCTTGGAAGAAACCACATATTTATTTGATCTGACTTCCAAGCTGGCATGATAACTGATTTGATCTGACTTTCAAGTTGGCATGATAACTGATTTTCTAGGGTTTAAAACTGGAAAGAACAAAAGACTTCTAAAAATCAAAGAATACTGATGTAGCATGGAGATATTCCAGTGTATCCCTTCCAGAGTTATAACTCATTATGCTAAATTATGCATTTCTTTGAAATATATGTTACAACATAGAATGAATATTTTTCTTCAGAACTCTGTCACCTACATTTAAGTTCAGAATTTAATCTCTCTGGATATCCTTGTTCTATTATTATTTCTATTTTGAATAGCCAGGAAACATTCATTTGCATAAAACATAATACATATACACATATATAGAAATCCACATAAACATACAGGCATGTACATGAATGCATATATATCAATAACAGGTAATATTTATAAATACATAATATAGACATATACAAACATTTTACATTTTGTGTAAATCTTTGATGCTTTTTTCAAAATCCAAACCACAAATTTAGAGGCTGTTGAACTGTGCCTGGCTACAAAGTAAAGCTCTGGGTCTGATACTGTGCAGGTATTTGCTGAATTTTCCTTTGTAAGCATCATCTCAAAGGGAAGTGTTTAGTGTATAAAATGTGATGCAGTCATAACCATTTGGAAAAGTTAGGTCCCTAAGCTCAAATGCACATGTATATTTCTTTACTGAAGTAGACCCACCAGGGTAGTTCTTTACATTCACTTGAAATTTTAGGGCCTAAAGCAAGAGGATTCTAAATTCAGAAAAAGCCATAACCTTACTATGAAGGAGACTTTGCAATCCACCCTTTGCAACTGACACTGTGCAGATATTCCTCAGACCTATAATGAAGCATTCCTAAATTTGTTTTTGCTAAAGATTTTTACATTGAGTAAGCAATTTCTTGAAGCCATTAACTTTTTATAAAGGGAAGTAAGTACATTTTTCAAATATTCATAGCATCCAACAAATATGTGTGTGTCTAGAGCTAAATTTCTCTGTAGTTTTTTGGGTTTTTTTTAGTAAAGTCTTTTCTACTCAGGGACACTGAGTAAGTTCACATGAATTGCTTAAAAGAGCAGGATTGCAAGTTAATGATGTAGGTCATATCATGGATATTTTCATTCAGAGGATCAGTGCATGGAGATTTTTCAAACCTAGAATCATGACGTATGATTTGCTTTAATTAGTGGCTCAAAAATGATGGAGCGCTAATGTAATGAGTAACATTGATAAATATGTAGTAAAGAAAACAAAAAAATGAGAACCCTTTATCTGGGCTTTGAATCCTTGTCTACTTTTTTTCTCTAACTTCTGATTAGATTGCTTAAAGAAGGTCTAAAATTGGGGTAATTGTAAATTCCTCCTTATCCCAAGTCTGCACAGAGGTAATTTTGTCACTTTTCCAAGCTATTCCCATTCCCAGCTGGTATTGTTGTTACCCCTCTCTGGTTCACCACAGTCCACCTTCAGCACACTCTGGAATTTAGGACACTGCTCACAGATTGTAAATTAGGTGCACACTTAACTGCTGAAGTTCCTTAAGTATTCAGTTTTCACCAGACACACCTTGTGGTTCTCAGTTGATTTTAAAAAATATTAATATTTTGCACATTTTTCTGCTCATTTGCAAATTTATTCTTCCACATATGTGGGGATATCAGTGCTTTTGACTTATGGGAAAAGCCCACTATCATTATTAATCTAATTAGTAATAATGGTAAATAAATGGAAAATTAATTTTGCGATAGATAATGACTTTATAAAACAAAAATTTTAAAAAGATAATGAAGATGTCTGGCACAAAGATAGGATTGGTGCTATTAGGGTTGAAATGTAAGTTTTGAAATTTATTTTTCAGACAATATGTGCAGTAAAATAAGCAGCCAATTTTGATTGCCTTGACAACCACTTTTTATGCACTTCATTTTGAAATCCATTCAAAATGTACTGTTACTGTAGAGGGGACTTTGTAAATTTTTTATACAGAGTGTAGAAATTCTAGAATGAAATAACATTTTTTAAATCATATAAATTATTGAAATGCCAAAATATTCTTCTAAGGTTCTGTTCTATTTAAATATGTAGAAGGGGGAAAAATTACAAGTTGTTGACTGGAGTTCCTTTGGAATTTCAGAAGGTGTAAAAGTTTTGTAAGAAATTAATCTCCATCTTCCTTTCTTTGGGACAAAAATCAATGTCATATATCTATACATTAAAAAAAAACCTCTTTACATGAAAAAAGAGAACTCTTTACATGATAATATCTCAGCAGAGAAATAGTGTGGAAGAAGTCATCATGTGTAGTATTCAGTATCACATAATTTTATGTGCTTACTCTTCATTCTCAATATGCTCCTTACAAGTAGCTACCATAAAAATAAAGTGTATGATAAAGTAGCTCCTATAAATATTAATGCTTTGAGAGTTTATCTACAAACAGAAGAGCATATTAAACAGAAATTGATACATTTCTCAAGACACCAATTCTCTTTATGGAATAGCATTGATATGTACGTACAAAAATACATAAACTGTGGGTGGGTTTGGGTTTTTGGTTTTGTTTTGTTTTTCTCCATCCAGAGAGCTGTTTCTCTATTTAAAGGTTACTTTTGTGTATGTTTATTGCTTGTTACTGCTCAGAAATTACCCTGTAGATCTGTATTTATATTTATATTATGTATTTTATAGGCACAAAGTTCCTTCTTCCAATAATGCATCTCTGCTTGTGAAGAAGAAAAAATCAGAATGAAAACGTATTTAAATCAAATGCAAATTTTGAGTGATATTTTATATTAATTAAAAACTGTATATAGTAGTTTATTTGTGTGTGTGTATATATATATATATATATATATATATAAATATGTACACATATACTCACTTATTTCTTCCAGAAATCAGAGTAAACCAGCTTTGATAATGTTTTGGAGTTGTCAGGGTTACACATAGCAAAGCCATACCACTGAGCCCCAACCAACTTCAGCCCAAAAGAGGATCTAAAATTCTCAAGAGATCACAGTCAGCCTTTTCCTCTCTAGAACCTCTAGTGGGAAAAGGTGTTTGTGTCCTTAGTTACTAAAAAAAAAATCCCAACAAATTCTGTTTAACAGAATTTGACCAGCAGATATTTGCGCATATTTAATGTAATTTGTTCCTGCTTTAGTTCTGCTCAAAGCAAGTAATGTGCAATTAATAAGCTCAATATATTTTTTATATTTATTTCTAATAATGACAGGTGTTCACTTTCTCACTGCAGTCTGTGCATGGACCTTAAGCCTGAAAACAGAAAGTTCATCTTGGTACAATTTTTATTTTTCAGGCACGAGATGCATGAGTGAGAGAAAGGGTTTCATGGGTACATCCACATACTATAGTGCACTAAAAGGAACATTTATCAGTACAGAAACATGGAGAATATTTTTAGAAGAGCTTCTGCTTGTTCAGAGAATGTATTTTAAGGTTTAATGAAGAGATACAACCATGCAGAAAGCCCATGAGTTTTATTTATTTATTTATTTATTTTCCTGAACATAGAGTACTTGGTATTGTGTTTCCCTTCCTTTGGGGATCCAATTTTTTTTTTTAATCCTTCAAAGTATTGTATCTAGAAACGTTTTGTTTTTTTTCCATATGGCAATATTTAAATATCTAAATTTACAATCAATAAGATTCCATAGTTTTAATTAAATATATAATTTTGCAGAAAGTTGGTTGCAAAAGTACTCATGTCAGATTATGCAGCCTCCCACACAATATCTATTTTTAGAAGGAATGTGGCTGTTTTCCAACTCAGGCAGAAATGGGTAGGAGACAATAGTGAGGTAGTGAGGATAAATTCACAGAATTACAGAATGCTTATGAATCACTTGGCTTCAGGTCTCTTATGAAGTTTCTTCACAGTGCTTCCACACTGCTGGAGTTCAGCCAAACCAAGGTTTTCCCTTAAAATCAGTCTTTGATACCAAATTTGTTGTGGTTTTGACCGGCATACATTTTGTGGGAGATAACTGGACTTCAACAGAAATGTCACTGTCCTTAGGGAAATATTGGCCTGGGGTGATTTCAGTGTAGCCAGACTAAACCATGGTGTTTGAATTCTGCTTAAGAGGGTAGAATTTTGTACCCCTCACTGCCATGAAGGTTATGGTCAGGTGTTTTTGGTAAATGCTGTGTATCTACTGTATCCTTACCCCCCCCTATTTCTCTCCTAAAAACAGAATAATGTTGAAAATGTGATTGAGGCAGCTAAAGCCATCTGCAGTGTCCTGTGTTATGTGGAAACCAGAGACATCACTGATGCAGTCTGGAAACTCCAGACTTTGGGGAGAGCACAGGTAAAAGTTGCATGTTCATATCCTAGTTTTCTCTTTAAACTGGAATTTGAGTGTATCACTCCTTTTTTTGATTGATCCAAGTCCATTTTTCTGTCTTGCTACATTTTACTCTCTTGCAGTCTTGTTTTCCCTTTGACATGTGTTGGGTAGAGGCACTGTAAAAAGAAAAAGAATGTTGACCATGTGTGATGTGATGGAGGACCAACAGAAGATTTGCCATGTGTTTAATTTGAACTGATATTCTCCTCCAGTTCTTTCTTGTTCCTCCTCAATGTACAAATCTCTTCTTTGCCACATCACCTATTTACCAAATCATGTGATTTCAGAGTATTAGATTTGCAGATATTTAGTACAGGTTGTCAGTAATTTAAAAAAATCTTCCAAAAATGTCATTTAAATAGTGATTTTTTTTCAGATTGAAATGTTCCTGCTATTTATGAAAAAAGGTACCAGCATCATATAGTCCTCATTTTAGCTGAAATACTCTTAAAACATTGAAATGGGTTTTCTAGAGATTTCTGTATAATTGTGAACTCAGACTTAAGGGAGTAGTATCACTTCTCAGTTTGGTTATCAGCTGCTTTGGTATGACCTTAGAAAAGTCTCTATGACCTGATTTATAGAAGTTCTGAGCACCCAAAAGCTCTTTTGAAGTCAGCATCATGGAGATAGAGGTGCTCAGCAAATCTGAAAATCAAGCCATTAATCACTTGAATTTACTCTGGTGTAACTGTGAGTTGTGATAATTTTTTCACACCCTAAGGAAATTCCCTCTTCACACATTAAAAAAAAAAAAAAAAAAAAGAGGAATTCTCTTCTGTCCTTGCATGGTCTCCTGTCATTCTTTCTCACAGCTAATACTATTTAGAAAAATGTGCCAGACTCTATATGATGCTTGCATTCAGGCCATCACCTACCTGCAAGACTTTTATCCTTTCTCTTTCCTGTTGAGCTTGGTTTTGTTTTTTCCCATGTCTTGTGCTATGTGTAAGAACACCCAAGACTGGAAGAACCAAGGCAGCTCTAGGGTTTTTGGCTTGTTGCTCAGACCTGACCAGCTGATTCACTAAAGTGGCTTTTCTTGCTTCCCTTTTAGTTCATGCATCACTGCAAATCTTGCTTCTATAATATCCTAAATCTTTTAATTTCTGCTTTGGTACAAATTATTAGAAATCACTACTGGGGGTAAATTCCTGCATAAATGAGTTTGTGTTGGCCCACATTTTATCTGGCATGATGTGGAATCAAAGGGAAATAAGAGTATCCATAAATGAGTCTGTGTTGGCACGCGTTTTATCTGGCATGATGTGGAATCAAATGGAAATAAGAATATCCATTTAAGAAAAGCTCTTCTTGGATATTAGAGGGTAAATACTGTAGAGAAAGGAAGTAACAAGGGATTCATGTGATTTGCTTTTCAGTTAAACTCCAGATTCTCTTAAGTGGTGTCAGGATGATCAGTGTCTTCTCCTTGAGACAAGAATTTTCTCAATCCAGAATGTTTCTTAAGAGATAGACAAAGAGCTGGGTCCAGTTAAAATATAGAGAGGGAAGTAAGAGACATTTGTTTTAGGAAGGAATTAGAGCAGAATAAATGTATCAGGACTAATTTGCTAAAAACATTTCTTTTGAGACAAGAAAAATTTAGTGTGTTTTATCTTTTATTGCTCAGGTCAGCCCTGTGAACCTAATGTGTAAACCACCTCTTATAACTGCCTTATATATCCCTTGGTCCATTTGCAGCCCTGTCCTCTCTGAATTTGAGCAGAGAAAGAGGTGCAGTGGTCAAAGAGACAAATCAGATCCTGTTAGTGGGGCTCATCCTAAGTCAGAAAACCCCACATGCCATGCAGAGTTACATAATGGGATAGAGTACAGGCCATCTCTTTCAAGCCTTAGTTTTTTTGTGGATGTTCACATTTTATTCTGCTTGTCTTCAGAGCAATTGTCATGCAAATATTGCTTTTATTTTTGAGATGAATTGGCTATTGATAGGCAAATAATTAAATTATGACCTGATCTATCTTGTTGAAAGAAACAAAAAACTTCTGCTCCAAATGTTCCCTGATTGTTATTTCTCCTTCTCCAGCATGTCCAATTCCATCATATAGACTGTCTCCAATATTTACAGCTTCTCCTAAAGCAATTTCTATGTTCTTCCTCATATGGAGGGAGCAATAGACTTCCCTTTTCCTGTTTTACCTGTTCAGATTATCCTTTCAGAGCAAGGCACACCTCTCCTTATCTCTGTGCAGTCTCCAGCGCAGCAGAGTGCTGGTCCTGCCTGGGATCTCCAGAGGCTGCAGCTGATAAGGGATGATGATAATGATACTGTTTGCTCATCTGTAATGAGCAACATGATACTGTTTTGAATAGCCTCTTCTGAATGTTGAAAGGATTGTCCTGATTGAACAGTCTTAAATATTTTTCTGTTCTAATATTCAAAACGAAGCTGCTTCACATATTGTGGGGATTTTTGAAGGAGTTTTGAATGAGTTAGAGACAAGACCTCTGAGTGTTTAGATGATGTGGTTTATTTTCTTCTACATAGGCAGGAAGGGTGAATTTGGCTCACATTTGTACTGTCATGGTTCAGAAAGTCACAAGACCCTTAGTTACAAAACTTTTAAAGGATTTATTGACTAATAAAATACTACCAAACAAGGATATTTATGTTTTTGACTTAATCCTTAAATGTTTTATCTTATGGACTCATGGTGCATTGTAAGCTTTCTTAGCCAATCATGTTATGACACATAAACCTACAGTGCTGCATTCTAAACTCCTTGTTTACCTTTGTAACTACTTTTAATTTTTTCTATATCTTAAACTCCAAAACTTTAAACTTTCTTCTTCTTAACGTATCTCTTTAAACTGTAAATCCATATTCTCACTTCTAGCACCTAAGTTTGGAAGCATCTTCTAAGGTCTCAAATTAAATCCTGTGTTTAATTCTGAGATTTGGCTTGCGGACCCAAAGTTCTGAGAATTCTTTGCATTTTGGATTCTAACAACATATCTCTTGAAATCTACTGCCCAGATTGTCTTTTATGCTATGAAGTTTTTCAGTTATTGAGGTTTTGTTCTCTTAACGCTGCCTTTCAGGCTTGGTTAGCTGAGCTGCTTGTCTGTCCCTTGAAGCCTTCCTGTAAAAGCTGCTTGTGACCTTGGCTGCCACCCCTGTCCCTCTGACTCCCTCTGTGCTGAAGCAGACCTGACTTAACAACTGACTTCAAACGCTGTTGCTGCTGCTGGCTTTTCACTCCTTTGAGAAATACTGCTAGGACAGTCAATAGACCTCAGCAATCCAGAAAAGGTTGGGCTTTGATTCCATAAAGAGCTTCATCTTTCTCAGCAGCTGAACTATAAATGTGATAAAAGCAGTCAGATATATTTCTGCATGTTTTGTAACTTGAGCACGGTTCCTTTTCCTGAGAAGAGTCATTACACATTATATACAACTATTGTATTTGCTGGGAAATGTCTCAACGAAGGCAGGAATGATGCATCTGACTCCATGTTCTCAGAAGGCTTTATAATATTATCATATATTAAAAATACTCTACTAGAGTAAAGAATACAGAAAGGATACTTACTGAATGCTAAAAAGCTAATAATGAAAACTTGTGACTCTTTCCAGAGTCTCAACACAGCTTGGCTGTAATTGGCCAATGAGTGAAAACACAGCAGAATGCAATGGAACAATCACCTGTGGGTGAACAATCTCCAAACACATTCCACACATGAGTACAACACAGGAGAAGCAAATGAAATAAGAATTGTTTTCATTTTCTCTGAGGCTTCTCAGCTTCCCAGGAGAAAAATCCTGGGCGAAGGGATTTTTTCAGAGAATGTGAATGCCACATGCAATTACCTCACACGCAGAATATAAATGTAACAACCCAGATTTCATCTGTATTTGTCAATATTTATGCAAAGACAATTGACCAACTGTCCTGTCTGTAGCAACACGTGTAGTCAAAATTAGTACTCAGCAGCCAGTTATTCAATGAAGTACCAAACCCTCAAACCTCTTTTTGATTTTAACTCTTATTGAATGGTAGGGTCATTTTTTATGTAAATTTTGGGTACAGAAAAAAATATTTAATTCTGCAATATTACTGTATTTGACCATATTGCTAGAATCATTACTATTATGTTCATCAGTCTAGCACCACACCAAAATATTTTGTTAGGAGGAAGAGAAGCTTTTTTCAGATGAGCAGGTAAACTGCCCCACAAATTAAGTGACATTTTTGAGGTTACCTGTTACATCTCAATCACTGCAGCATTACACATCTGCTGAGGAAGAGGTGCCAGAAAAACATTCTAACTGCTTTTCCACATGATTTCCTGATGCTTTAGTGTAATATATGGTGTGGTTTTGTGTGGAATATTTTTTAACACGTCCATTTGGCACAAGTGCACATAAAGCCTCAGGGAAACCACTCCTTACTCCTTCCAATGTAAATTACATAGGTTGCCAGTGTATGTTTGTTGATACCTATCTGTACATATGTGCTTGCCTACTTGGAAAAAAAACCTGAATGTGCTTCTATATAATTCTGGTTAAAAAAAAAAACCAAAAACCCAAAACAAAACAAAGAAACTTAGTTTCAATCTTCTGTCTTTAATTAAATTGTACTTATTACCTCTTCACTGTCAGTACTGTGCATTCCTGTACCGTGGTTAAGAGATTATGAAAGCAACTGGCACCAGTGCTGGTTTCTTCTTAACTGATTGCATCTCTTTGTAAATGTGATTATTTCAGTCTCTAACCAACCTAACCCTGGGATTTTCAAATCCATTCAGGGGAAGCTCTGGGCCGGATGCATACTTAATGTTTTTCATCTCTCCTTTTTTTTTTCCTCCCATTCCTTTTTTACAGCAGCTCACAAAATGTCATAGGAGATCAAATCCTGCCAGAACAGGCACTAATCCACTATATATTAAGCATGCTATACTATGTTGAAATTATAAGTACCGTGCCAAAAGGTTGTTTACTTTCCAAAATTTGAGGGAATTGAACAAAAGTCTCTGTTCCCATTTGTCTCGCTGCATTATGAAGATTGTGCAAACATAATTCTCAGCCTGGATGCTGCTTTTCTCCCCTCAAGTAAGCATTTGACTTCTTCTGTTCATCTTCACCAGACAAATGCTGGCAGCTCCAAGCTGGGTGCCAGGGGGAGAATGTACATCCAGCACTGTATTTCTTCTGCCGCCTCTGCATGCATTGTAATTTTTGGGAAGCATCATGCTGAATACATATGTACAAACACGAAGCATTCTGAGCCCACTGCAAAGGGATTAATGACTTTGAAGGGTAGAAAACCTTACAGGGATGTGGGTTCAAACAGTGCAAGCCAGAGGCAATATGAAATGCAGAATTAACTTTGCAGTCTCTCTGGTCAAGATTTGCTCCTTATTTTTGTGTCGCTTTGTAGATATAAGTCTGATCATAGACTCATGCAATCACAGAGCTTGCTGAGTTCAAAGGGATCCACAAGGGTCATCAAAGTCCAACTTCTGTCCCTGCAGAGAACACCCCAGGAATCACACCCTGTGCCCCAAAGTGTCATCAAAATGCTTCCAGAACTCTGTCAGGCTTGGGGCTGTGGCCATTTCCCTGGAGAACCTGTTCAGTGCCTAACCAGCCTCTGGGTGAAAAAGCTTTTCCTGATATCCACTTAACCTCCCCTGACACAGCTTCATGTCATTCCCCTGGGTCCTGTCACTGATGACCAGGAGAAGACATCACTGCATGTCACTTGCCCTCATGAGGAAGCTGGAGAGCAATTTGGGGTCTCCCCTCACTCACTATTTCCCTTTGGCCACCTCTGGTCAGCTGCCTGCTCAAAGGCTTTCAAAGAGCACAGCTGTTTTCAGTGATCTGGCACAGGAGAAGGTGAAATGGAGGCCACTTGAGAGTGGACACTTGCTGCTCCTCACCTTTGTGAGGATGCCAAGACCCTGCCCTTAGGGCTTCACCACTGATTGTGTAAGGCTTGCAAAGGGGTGGAGAGGGAATTCTTCTCTCTGTTGTACCACTGTGGAGGCTGAGAACGTGTGAGCACATTTGATGAGAGTTTCTTTGTACCCTGACATGCCCAAATACTGTCAGAAATCAGGTCTGAGTGGCTTGGTGAGGTGGTAGAGGAAGCAGGTCCTGTTGCTCTGAATCCCAGTCGTGTCTTGTGTCATCATAACATTAAGATAAATATAAATCTTCCCCCTTTCCACTGTAATTTCTACCCTACAACCATTAGAACTTCAACCCAGTCTTTTCTGAAGTGACTGATTATTTTTTTTCCTCTCTGGTTTTGTCTTTATAGAATTCTCTTCAAAGTGTGGAAACACCAGGCAAAGGTAGAGTGTTTGTTTTTTTTTTTTAAGTATGTTAATTCAAGGTGTGTCATCATAAAACACATTTTGCTATTTGTTTGTTTTACTAATCTGTTTGAGTGTGCATATTGCAGATGTTTACATGTTAAGGTGTATTATAAGGTAATTTTGATAAGTTGAAATTGAAGTGACCTAAAAGTGTAAATAAAAGTGTTTCCACAAAATAATCTGGAAACTGAAATACGGAGAATAAATAGAGTGAAAGAACTGAGTTCAGGTCATGGTGGTCATGGTGGTTTTCTTTAATCACAACTTTCCTCATGAAGAAAAGGGAAAATAATGAACTTCATGGAAGGCTGAAAAATTATTGTTCTGTATGACTTTTCCATCTGACTCCAATAACTTTAATTCCCCCCTCTGTAAGCTTTAGTTCTTTGTGATCTTTTGCTGCATAAACAGTGTCTTGTCTAATGATAGACTGTCATAAGAAGAGTACATTAATTAACAGTAATGGACGAAATTATAAACCCTGCCTTTTTTAATTCTCACTGGCTCAGAGGTGCCCAGCACTGTCAGCACCTCTCAGACCAAGGGATGAGCAGGAGTCTGCTCTGTCAGGGGTGGATTCCAGGAGGGAACAGCCTCATCAGGTGCTGCTCTACCCCTCTGTGGCTGCCCAAATGCAGCTGGGGATGCTGCATGGGTACCATCAAGGGCCCTCCCTGCAGCTGAGCACTGGGGTGGGCTGTGGAAGGAATTTGTCTCTCCCCATTTTGTTTGAGGAAAAAATGGCCTCTGAGATGCTCTTTTCCTCTGTTTGCTTTTCTTGACTGCAGCGTGCTCAGAGAGGCAAAAAAGGTGAATCAGCTGCAATGATTTCAGCAATCTTTCAAACACACAGTTGCTTCAGATGCAGGTTTCCAAATGCCAGGCTTGTTTTCTGCATTGTTCAACTTCATGAACAGCAGAGAAGGGAAACAGCAATTCAATTTGTAAGCTGCCAGGAGAAGCTAAGCATCTGGAAGGCCAGGAACATGCAGGTGCAGAAGGGAGATGAAGGCAAATTCAGTTTGTGGGACTCTTCTTTCTTGGATATATTCCTTGTTCCCATGCTTTTTTTAAACACTCTCAGTGGCAGCTAATAGCTCATGTTAAAAACAATCAATAGTTACTAATAAACATCTACCTGAGAAACCTCTTCCTCCACACACTGTTCAGAAAATGTCATTAGAATGGATTTAGAACACTCCTCTCATTACAGGTTTTTCCAAATTCGAAATTCATTGAATCAGCAGCTCTCTCAAGGAAAATCTCATTTACTGAGTAACAGTGAAGGAATCTGTGTTTACTCCCTACTTCTCTGTACCTTTATTCATGCCAGGAAATGTTCACCCGTGAAGATTTCTCTGTTTGCTTTTGGCACACCCTAATTTCATAACAATTGCAGAATCCTTTTGGTAGTGTAAGATTAGAAACTGCAAGTTACTGATAGCAAGTCAGAACTTGCCAGGCCATTAGTCATTCTGTGGAGAAGCCTGCATTCAAATTTGTCCAAGGTAACCAAATTTCCATTTCATGTATGTTTTGACATGCTACATGCCTTACATCTGCCCCTAATACATTAACTAAATAGACTAAAAGTCAGTAAAATATTTAAAATTAAGCTAATGAGCTAGCATGTCAAAGCTGGTGTTAAGAACATGTCTGTGAACAACCAAGTGTGAGTGCAATGAGCAAAACTGATCTGCAGGAACCTAGGGCTGAGCTCCCAGATGTGAGGAAAAAACATCTCACATCTTCTCTTTTGGGCATCACAAGTTTTCCTTAGTCCCTGTCTTCCCAGTGCTCACCTTCATGATGATGCCACTGATCTAAGAGCACTAACCTTGAGAGGAATCCAGATGATATTTTCACCTGCTGAAGCTAGAAGTAAAAGCCAAATAAGTGGTGAGTTGTAAGCTCCTGCCAAATTCTCCTTTGTGTTTCCTTTTTCACCTCATTTGCTTCCCACCCTTTTTTTACTTCATTGTGCTTGGCTGTCTAGGATTGCAGGCATACAAGAATCTGCAAGCCTGTGACCCAAAATTAAAGGAAAATCATAGATTTGCTCAGTGCTGTTACATCTTTCCAGATCTCTGGGAAGCTAAACCCCATGTGCTTTCCTTCCTCAAGCAGCTCATTGCAGATGAAGTCAGAATTGATAGCTGAGGAAGGGACAGACTGGATTTCCCATTTTTACTGTTCCTTTCTGTCCCTCATATGTATTCATGTTTGTCTTGAAGAAAACAGGATCAAATTTTAACAGCAAGAGCACCAAACAGTTACTCCAATTAATAATTTGTTTCCTTCCCCCTTTTTTCCCCAAGAGATGATTATTGCCCTGAGTATCATAAAAGAGTTTTATCTCCATTGTAGCTTCTCACTACCACAAAACAGAAAAAGATAAAAGATACTATTAAAATGAAAGCCTTACTTAAAAACTTGTTTAGAAACTGCCTTAACCTTCCTCTTTAATAACAGATTTTTGTTTGAGGTTTATTATTAGCCATTCATCCTGGACTAAGCAAGTCAAAGACTATATTCAAAATATCTACCCTTATTTTAGTGTTCCAATCACTGCCTCTGTTAACAGTGTTATCTCTGTAGAACAATTTATGCCACTGCTGTGAATAAAGCAATACTTATCCACATAATGCCTAAGTCTGGATCATGTTCTTTTTCCTCTCTACAAAGTCCTTAGAAGATTATATTCAAGTTTTAGTGCTCAAAAAATTTTCTTTATTTCTTGTTAAGTGGGAGGAACTATAGGCATTTCTAGACATCAGCCTCAAGTGTTGACAGAAAATGAAGATTACTCATGTTAGTGGAGATGTAGCATTGGAGTTTGCTGCAATCCAGAGTGTGGGAAGGCTGCAGGCTGGTGCAGACCTGAGTCTGTGTGTAGCTCTCAAAAGCTGATGAATGAATGTTTATTCCATGTCTACAGCCTTGCTGCTCAGGGCAGGCATTTCACATCAGACATAATAAGCAGCTTTCAGAATTTGATCAGTATTTCTCTGGGACCCATCCAGAAGGTTTGGTGTGCACCAGGAACTGATGATATTGAATTAGCAGACTTTTCCAGCTGAATTGCTGGAGTTGTTATCTTTTAGAGTGAATGCAGGAATGTAATGCTTACAATACATGTAATGTAGTCATCATTACATTTAGACTGTAAAGCTTCTCTAACTAAGCCAATAGAAAGGCTTTTTTTTTAAAAAAAAGGGGGGAAATTAAGTGGGTTTTTTTCTCTTTTTTGGTTTTTTTTTTTTTTTTTTTTTTTGTTAGAGTTTCCTTTGGAGCTGAAAAATTATTTTTCTTCCTTTCATAGCACAAACCCATTACATTTTCGTTTTGGGAAAAACTCTCTTTGTTTTTACAATATGGAAAAATCTTAAGGGATTTTTATTGATTTTCTTTCATTTTTCTACATGTCTCCTGCATTATTTCCAAACCAGAGCACAGCTCCTCACCTCTAAGTTGTTGTTGTGTTGCATCTTGATATATTGTCCCTATAGCCAGAGGCTTTTTAATCAAGAACAATTTTAAAATAACTAGAACCTCCCAATTCTGCACAAAAAGTAGGCAGAAGTTATCAAGGCATATAGAAACAGAGACATTTTTGGTATTTTCAGCAGAAGATTTTAAAGTTCCTTTCAAGGGATAATCCAAGGATTCTTCAACTAGTAGGAGAAAACAGTCCAGTGAATATTGGTGTTTGGAGGCTGCCTCTGATCAGTGTGTGCATTACAGCCTTTTCATGGTTTGCCTCTTTCTTATCACAATAGTAGCTGAATGAATGTTGCTTAGCATTTTACTTAAAGGTCAGGTGGGTTTCTTTTTTCTGTAGTTTTGATTTTGGGGTTGTGTGTGTGTGTGGGTCCTAAACTGTATTCAGGACCTTGCTCTTTCTGTTTTCATCTCTGAAAATCAGCTGGAAAGGAAGAAAATCAAACTCTACTTCTCAAAAGTGTTTTTAATCTGTCAAAAGGGTCATAAGCCTTCATTCCAAATTCTGTTCAACCAGATTTTTGTCATGTTTTACCTGGAGAAAACATGTACAGGTCAGAGAGAGTGTTTAACATGTATTGAGCTGACCTCATCTGCTGGTACAGTAACAGCAAGGTGCCTGCCCTGTTGGAAGATTTGGCAAAAAAATAATATGGGAATTGTAATACTGGACTGAGAGGAAAAAGTAATTGGGTTTTGGTGAGGAATAAGCTACTATATTCCTTGTTAAATGGTGGAGGCACTTGCAGGTGTATTCATTAACGCCTTCAGGATTGAGGATTGTTCTGTTTCTCACTCCAGGTAGAATTTATTCCTTCATGCTTCCTGCACAAGAAACAGGAATCTGTCAGAAATAAGCACATCTGGCAGCTGTGGTTAAAGTTCACTTCCCTTGTTCTCCTCCATTTCTGCATGTCAGGTTTCTCCTCACTTTCAGTGAGAAGGTGATGGCAAATAATTTCACAGCAGAAATAGATCACGAGGTTTGAGTTGTGAGATTATTAATCTTGGTCACAGTTCACTTTGCAATGTGATGCTTTCATTGTCTCTTACATACTGGGTATGCCTGGGACACCTTTCTAGAAAACAGGTTTTGATGTAGCTGAAACTCTGAATCTGCTGTAGGAAGTCCATGGCCTGTGCTTTGTAAATCAGTGGAGCACCAGTCCTTTCTCAGCTGAGATTTATTAAAAAGCATAAAAAGCAGTAAAAGTTCTCTGGCTTCATGAATTGGAGATATAATTTCAGCCTACCATATCCCATTCAGCAGCTCATTAAAATACAGTGAGAAAATGCTGACCAAGTTTTGTGAGTAATGGATGTTTACAGGCTGCCCAAGACGTTTCCCTCTAATTCAGTTAATTGCTACTGCTCCTAATGACTGGAGAATGGGGGATGGAAAAGGATTGATTCTGGCAGAGGAACCATAGACTGTTTTATAACTGAGAGCTAGCAAGAATAAGAAAATTATTGTTGAAAAAATTTCTGGACCTGCTGACCAGATCATATTGGACATTTGCTTAAACCTGAGGAACTCTGTTCCTGAAAATACCTTCATTCTCTATGTCTTAATAATTAAATAAATAATGTCATTTCCCTCCCTTGGCTGGCAGTGAAACAATTGCCCCCTAATTTTTCCATTGCTGCCCTCACCCCTCACGTGCTGTTAGAGCAAGTTGAGGGGTTTTGTTTGGTTCTGTCTGCTTGTCTGTTTTTTACACATCTGACATCAGTTTTGTGACTCAAGTAAAGCATGAAAATCATTTTTCTGTAAGCATGGTCAATGGGCAGGGCAGCTTGGATGTAGTGATAGGCATCTTGCATCTTAATCACGTCCTTGTCTGGCACATGTACATTTTCTGTTATGGAAAATACTCCATTGTGCATTTTCTCCTGACTTTATTGTTTGGGAATCCTCTGCTCACAGAGTATTCCCTTCTATCTGTGGCTTAGCTGAGACAGAATACATTATTTCTTATTCTGGAGACAAAATCTGAAATGTTGCTTTACCACCTAGAATATAGATTGTGTTAAAACTGTATTTTCAGAAACTCTGAACTACCTTTTACCCTCTTTTGGAGAAAACACTGAGAAGGTTCTGTTCAGAAATCATTGACTTCAACAGGCCAATTTTCATAAATAAGGGGTTTGCTATTGCACTAAATTTGCCTGTCAACCACTTGGAACAGATTGGAAACAAAGAATCTCACAAGGAGCTGTTGGTCCTTAATAAAAAATAGTGTGGTACTTTTCACATAAAGTACTGGTTCAAATAACAGCCAGCTGATGTCCTCTTCTGGACCTCTTAAGAAGGTTCCATGTGTATCACTAAGGGTAAGTTCTTGGAATGCAAGAGAATTCAGTGCAAATTAAACATTTAGTTTGCAGTTACTAAGTGATTGCACATCTGGGAATGAGAATTAAATGGTGTTCTAGGGAAAAAAATCACTAGAGACAAAGATTTTTTTAAAACTATTGTGGTGAAGGATGATAAATGGTAAAATGCTAAAGAGGATAAATAAAAAAGGCGATTAAAACCAAATGGTAGACAAAGAGAGTAGGAGAACTGAGTTTTTTTAGCCTGTTTATCTCCAAAATGATTCAGTTTTCATATGTGGAAGATGATTACATTACAAGGTGTAGCACTCTAGCCAGTCCTTCACACGTGCAATAATTTGCTGTCAATATTTTCAGAAGCAAACCTCATTATATATCAGACTATTTCAATTGTATGTCTATTTCTATTGTTATTATAATTTGTCTACTATGAAGTGAAGAGAAATTATTTCTTTGCACTTTTGCAATGCATTTTGTGACTCAATAGTTCTGGGTAGTTGCTGGTTTAAGGGTAAAAGGTATCAAAGGAGGGGAATAAAATTCTGGACTGAGGATAGGGCTTTTTGGAAACATTTCTGTCAGAAAACTGGGATAGCTGAGTGCAGTGAATAGTGGTATCTGTATCTGAGGTTGGGCAGGATTGCTGCACCTATCCCAAGGATAAAAAGCTAACAGGAGTCTCAGGCTTCCTATTCCTGGGTTGTTTCTTCTTTTTCTTTTCTTTTTTCTTTTTTCTTTTCTTTTCTTTTCTTTTCTTTTTTCTTTTTTCTTTTTTCTTTTTTCTTTTTTCTTTTTTCTTTTTTCTTTTTTCTTTTTTCTTTTTTCTTTTTTCTTTTTTCTTTTTTCTTTTTTCTTTTTTCTTTTTTCTCTTTTCTCTTTTCTCTTTTCTCTTTTCTCTTTTCTTTTTTCTTTTCTTTTTTCTTTTCTTTTCTTTTTTCTTTTCTTTTCTTTCAATAGGCACTATGAGCTGATAGATGGCTGCCGACTTCAGTGGCCAGACAAGTCCAGGGAATATTTCAAGAACTGTTAACAGGTGGTGAGAGCATGTTCTTGATCATGTAGAAAAATGTGAGTTAGAAGAGTAAAAAAAAGGAGAATTTGGGGTTTTCCTCTTGGAAGAGAAATCATCCTGATCTTGGAACAATGCAATATACTCTGACACTTTCTCTCTCAGCCTAGTCCCTGCTTGAGAAATGAGTGCTCTTAACAGCTCTCTTCACTTGATGGAGGCTGCCAGGACCGGGGGTTTGAGTTTACACTGGCAATCAGGCAACCCCAAGCTGCTCCAAAAACAGAGAGGGAAGATGGATAAAAGCCAGGAATTGCAGGGGAGAAAAAAAAAAAAAAAAAAGGAGAAAAGAAAAAAAAAGTACTGCAGAGCTGAAGCCAGAGGGAATGACATAAATAGAGGTGTGCTATAAATTAGGGTGCAGCCTGCATTTCACACCTATTTGTATAGATATTTATTTCAGTGTCCATTTCTGTGTAATATTATCACCAACCCATGACCACCTGAATGCTGGGTTTTTCTGGTTGTGGCTGCTGTTTTATATGTTTTATTAATTGTTTGCCTACAGTTGCAACAGCTTTATAGTCTTAAAATGTAACCAGTGCCTTTTCTCCCTTCTACTGCTGCCTTGCCAGTTCCCTTGAAGTAAGTAGCTACTTAGCTGCTGAAATGACAAAATACTTCATAAAAATCCTTCCAGCACAAAAATTCAAAGCCTGAAATGGCCTATCTGAGGTACCCAGTAGCTTGCTGTAGTTGAAAATGCTTACTTTGAAAATGCCTTAATTTGAAAGCTCTGTAATGGAAGTCTGTTAAGGATACACCAGAAATGAGCCAAAGCCACTTTCAGAACACAGATGGCTAATTGGCTTCAGTTGCAGGTTATGTCATTTCAATTAAATTTTATTAGGAAGCATTTCAAAGCCATAACTGATGGTTTAGGATAAATATAGTTCTTTGTAAATGACCTATTGCTAACTTTATTTATTCCTTTGTCTCCTCTCCGTGTTAATAGAGGCTGCTGTGACCGAGCTCTCCATGGCCATCTCTCATCTCATCCATGCCTACAGCAGCAGCTTTGATGCAAATTTCCAGCTTGCCAGCATCCCTAGAAGCCCTTTATGTGCAGACATCAGCCTGAATTCCCAGCTGAGCTTCACTGTTTTTGCTGCCCATAACATCCCAGAAGCCTGGGTGACCAGGTAAGAGGAGGGCTCATATGAAGATGTGTTGTCTCTTTGACAAAAGTAATTTTTCACAGACACCAGCTCACCTCTGCTGCTTTGGTGGTGGTCCTAAATTAATGCTAGAGGCTGTGTGATGCACACCAAGGCTGTTTGGACTGGGAATTGGTGTGATCTCAGCAGGACAAGTAACTGGAAGGGTTGGAGACCAGCTTGCCAAGTTAAACAAAGGGGTGGTTTTGCTTGAACCCAATCTCAGTGAGGCTTTCTCAGCAATTTTTGCTCTTGGTTCGTTCCAACCTTGTCATGTGACTAAGCACCTTAATTGGTGATGCCCTTCATAGATGTGATTGAAGTTTAGAGATCCAAGTATACCTTCTATCAGCATAACACAAGAAAATAAAAGAGAAATATAGAAATAGAATTTTGATAGAAAAAAGAGACAATTATATAAAAAGCTAATAGGAATATTATCTTCTGTACTGCTCAAATTTGGTAAAACTAGTTGTCTCATCAAGTAGCTGCTGTTCCTAATCTGAGCAAAACTGGTGTTCTGCTCTTACAACTCCAGTGTGCTCAAAGGGGGACAGGTGAACACAGTCTGGTAGCATTATTTTCATGAGTTAAAACGTTGTTCTCAAAGTTTTGTTCATTTTCCCATTGCTCCCTCTTTACCTTCAATCCCAAATGACTGTGGGATCATTTGCATTAGACTGTGAGCACAGGACTGTGCTATACAGCATTGTCTGTAATTAGCCATTTAACAAAAATCTGAGGGACTTTGCATTAGCTAAGGTAATAAATACAAAACTACAATCACTATCCTAATTTCAGATGGTTATACCATTCCCACTGCATTTTATGTTTTACCAGAAAAATGTGATATTCCACATAGCCTAAAGGCCACTGATGACTTCAGTGCTAGGTTGGAGCACACAAAAAAATCTTCCTCCTAATCCCCCTTTCCAGTCTTTCCAATATTCACAGCTGGCATGGACTTCTTAACATGAACTGCTGCTCTAACACTTGGTTTCCTCAATTTCTTTTATTGACATTGTTCACATGCATGCTCCCAGTTCTTATTTTTCTGCACTGCATGAATTCATGCTGGCAGTTTCCCTTTCCAAAGGTCACATTATAATCTTGCAGCTGTTTTAAGATGTATTTTAACATGTATTTTAACATGTCTATATTCCTGCATATGCATAGTGTATAAAATGTATCCTATAAGAAAGTATATACATTATGGTATATATTATATTAGGTATCAATCCTTTTGTTTAAATAGTAGAACTTAATAATTTGATTGTATGAAAACCTTTTATTTCCTGAACTAACCTCTAACTCTTTGTAAAGTTTAGACTTTAGGGGAAGTATTTTCTAGCCTTCCAGATAATTTTTCCTTCTCTGAACTGACACCTCATAGGTACTTCATAGGTACTGCAGGCTAGACATAATTTTCTTTCAATTAAAAAAAAAAAGAGGAAAATCCCCCAAATCTGCTACAGTAATGATAAAATATATTATAATGTTCTGGAAGAGATAAGCCATCATTCATATAAATATGGCAAAGTCAGGCACCTTCAATCTGTGACTGCCTCAGATTTCCTGTTCACATTTGACTGTTTCCCATGTTCATCATTCTTGTCCAGAATGAGTCTGAAGCTGAGCCTGGCAGGAAGATCTGGAAGTTACAAGACTAATTAAGAACATTAGTAATTTATAATCTATTTTGACTAATATTTTAAAAGATTTCAGTTAGAGGAATGTGAAGCAAGAGATATTCCCAGACCTACATTTCACTCTGAAGCTGCTCAGTTCACTTCCTGAGGGCCAATGCAGAGGGCTTTAATGCTTCTGCTGTAAATATATATATATATATTCCCTTGAGTACTAATCTGGTTTCTACAGATTGGGGAAAAAAGCTATAAATAGAATCATAGAATACCTGGGTTGAAAAGAACCTTAAAGATGATCCCATTCCACCCCCTGCCATGGGCAGGGACACCTCTGACTATCCCAGGTAGCTCAGAGCCCCATCCAGCCTGGCCTTGGACGCTTCCAGAGATCCAGGGGCAGCCACAGCTGCTCTGGGCACCCAGTGCCAGGGCATCACCACCCTCACAGTAAAGAATTCCTTCCTAATATCCAATCTAAACCTAACCTACTTCAGTTTAAAGTTTTCCCTTGTCCTGTCACTACATTCCCTTGTAAAATATCCCTCCCCAGACCCCTTTAGGTGCTCTAATGTCTCCCTAGAGCCTTTTCTTCTCCAGGCTGAGCAGCTCCTGTTCTCTCAGTCTTCCCAGGGGAGGTGCTCCAGCCCTCTGAGCATCTTTATGTCCCTCTCTGGACCTGCTCTGACAGTTCCATGTCTTTCATGTGCTGGGGGCCCCAGGGCTGGATGCACTTTTCTAGGTGGGAGATTTCTTGTTGGCTCTAGGATGAGCAACTACCAACACTTTGCTTGTGTCCAAATTTTCATTTACTGCAATAATTTTAAAAAAAAAGTCAAAAACTTGGAACAGAACCCAGGTGTCTTTAAGACTTCTCTTTAATTCTGATATTTAGAGGAAAAAAAACCAAAAAAACTTAAAAACACCTCCATGCACACATTAACATGATATGAATTATTATAATTACTTTTCTTATGTAAGGATGTATTTTCATAAGTTCCTCAGTGGTTAACTCCAGATATGCTGTGCTGGACATAGTATATTACAATAAATTAATTTATTTTTCCTCCTTTTTAGCTACAAAGTTTTCTCTTTTTCCTGTTTACTAACTTATGCTGGGAAGACAATATGTCAAGTGAAGATTTGCAAAAATACTCAAGTTAAAAGATACTTCTTCTTTCTGGCTTACTGGAATGAGAAGTAAGTTTTGGTCTGTGTTTGATATATGTTTCTCTGACAAATATTACACATCCAATATTCATTAAAAAAAACCAATATAGCAAAAGCAACATATTTTTTAATGAATGTTTTTCTGAGCCAATTAAACTGCACATAATTCACAGAAACTTAGAGAGATTGGAATGAGAAAGAAATGGGACAGCCAGAGGCAGGGAAATAGGACTGAGCTAAGTCTGTTCTGACAAAAAGCTAAACTGAGCTGGTCTGTGAATAGCTTTTGTTCACTGGAGGGGTCAAGGAGTGTTGGAACTGAAAGCAGGTGCAACCAAAGGCTTTATTTATGTCCTTTTGAGGAATTGCACCTTTTGGATCTACCTTTAATACATCTGCAATCCAGCTCGAGAATCTACTTTACCTTTTCTTCATGGTTCTTGTTTTACCAACCAAGGCTGTTTGGGTTGTTAGTTGGGGTCTTACTTGGTTGTTTGCCTGTTTAATTTTTGGAGGGCTATTTTATTTGGTTGTTTGTTGTTATGTTTTTCATTTTTTATAAGAAGGATCTGCAGTTTTACAATGAGGATCTAATTTGAGATTGGAATTTTAGAGTAAAGGCTGCCTACTACCTGTCTGTCTCACACTCTATCAACATTCATTTAAGGCAATGGCATGAAAAAAAGCATATTTGCAATAGATGAGACAGAGATACACCTTTTTATGATTTGGTGGGGATATGGAATTCTTTCAGCTTCTTGAGACTGACATATTTATATTTGCAATCTTTGAAATTTTTGGTGTTTCGCATCACTGTTGACTGTATTCTGAATCTGAAATGCTTGATTGCATTAGAATGGAACAAAGGCCACAAAGGTTTGGTTTTGGGGCTTTTTTTCTAATTACAATTGTAATTGTATGTGTAATTCCTAACTTCTGTTTGCCTTTTTCTGAGACACACAACAGTATCAAACTGGTCAAATGGAAGAAGAGGTTTTCATGTCAAACACATTTATCTTAGTGGAGGGATATAGGAAGATTAGTATGTCTCTGTATGATTAAGAAACAAAGTGGGTGAACTTCTGCTAAGGATCCAAATAAGGCCCTTGATGCCTCTGATCTAGAACAGAGATTAGACAGAGTCCCAGAATAAAGCAGGGATTTATCCAAAGGATCTCCTGCATGGACCCACCCTGGGCAGCACCAGAGCCCAGCCAGGGCTGCACCCAAGATGACCCAAAATGGCCCCAAAATGCCCGGCCGGGCACGGGGTCTCTCCCTGGGATCAGCTCTGCTCCATTTGCACCTTGCAGTTCATTGTCCCATCCCAGCTTCAGCCCCTGCAGTCCCACCCTGCTTGTTTTTCTCTCTCCAGCCCACGGGGTTTGTGCTCCTGGGCTGAGATTTGGCTCATTTGTCCTTGGTGCCCAGCTGGAGCAGGAATTGTTTTGTCTCCCTGCTCTGTGCACAGAGCTCACCATGCCCTGATGTGAAGCTCAGACCCACACAATAAAGCAGCACAGAATCTGAAAATATAAAAGCTAAACCTGTGGCATCACCCTCAGTTGTGTCTATAGCATATAGGTACATATCCCTCAGTCTTTTGTATGATTGGCAAGCAGCTGAAAAATGCTTGTGTTTAAAAAATCATATTATTGCCTTTTCCTCTGTAGGAATTTTCACCTTGTCCAAGTTTTGGTCAAGTAATTTCTTATGGCACATACAGGCAGACAACATTGAAGGGGATGAGGAGGATTATACTTCTTAAGGGCAGTTTTGGCTTCTAAAAGTTGGCTAATGCTTTTCTGGAATGCATGTTACAAAACATTTGTTAAAACAGAAGATAGAATAGAAATAAATGTTTAGTGTAACTGAAGCAGAAATTCTGCTCTTCTTCTGTTTCATGAAAATGTAAAACAATCAGCTTGAAGCTTCAGGCTTTCCCTTGAAACTTCTCCCTTGCAAAATTATTATAAAATGTGCACAATTCCATCCAAGTCTTATTGGAAAAAGAATATCAGTTCGTAGGTCATAGATGCTTGTAAGAGGATCTTAATGTCAGAACTAGAAGTGTGTGGAACATAAAAGCATCAGTTTGTGAGAGCATCTTTTTACTTTTTATTGTTGCTTGATTTTCAAAAAAAATTTTCAAAATCCATTTCAAATAAATACTAAAGTAAAAACCTGTGAATTTATATCTGTCTGGCAGGATTTTGAATATTTCCCTCAAACATTAAAGGTATTCACATATATTCTGCCTCTAATTGATTTACCTAGATTGGTTTCAGTCTCAATCCATGAGGGGAGGTTTCTTGAACCCCTTGTCCTTGAGGTCCAGGCTGAGAATCTGGTGAACCAGTTGTGCCATTATTTTTTGTATGTTTAACATGTATCCAGAACTGGATTTTGTGAAAAAATGTTCTTTTAAATCAAAATAGAGATGCCAGGTGAGCATTTTAAATCAGCCAGCAGCCTTAAATGAAGAGGAGGTTTAGACTAGATATTGGTAAGAAATTCTTTACTCTGTGGGTGGGGAGACCCTGGCACATGTTGCCCAGAGAAGCTGATCACAGCTGTTAAAAAATGAAGTAAAAGTTCACCAGGAGGAGCATCTGTTACATTAGGAAGTCAGATATTCTCTATATAGCTATGGATCATTCAGGCAATAAAATAAACCTGGCTAATTCAAAATGAGTTCTGATCTTACATTAGGATGGATTTGAACAGGGAAAAAAAAAAAAAAAGGCAAGTGTTAGAAGTGTTTGGGTGATGAGGAGTCTAGGTAGCGAGCTTCCCCCAAAGACAAGGCTTGCTTTAATCACTGATTTTCATGAATTTAGCTTCTATTTTCAACTGCTTTAACCTTAGTGTCTAAACTTCACCTTGATGGGATTCTATATATAAATATAACTGATCTTCTGTTAAAATCTGTTATCATATTTAATATATCCCAGAATGTTCTCAGAAGCTATGGGAATAATTTGATTCCTTAGGAGGTTGACTTGTGCAGTGCTTCTTCTGTTTGTTCTTTTTTGAGAGTATAGTTTTGCTTTAGAACTTGTATATTACCTTTGGAAAGTGTGATTGTCTTCTTGATGCAGGCTCCAAACAGGCTGGTACCATTTAACTCGTAATGTGTAAAGTCCAAATTTGCCCCCCTTATTTTCTCATCACTTTCATTTTTTGATGGCTGAGATCTCTTAGTTATTTTCTTTGGTCTTAGCTGGTTGCTCTTGATGTATTTATTTCACCATCTCCTCTTTTTCCATCCTTCATAATTTATGTTAAACCTACAGACACAAAGTATGGAATTAACATTAACATTCATCACCTCAGATACTTTCTTGGCACTGGTTTTCCCTCCTCTCCCTATTTTGCTTGGCTTGTCTGTTTTGTTTCCATTCTCTCTGTGTTGCCCCAGAGTTTTTCTGTGTTGAGTGCTTTTAGGAAACAAGTTGTATAACTTTATCTGATACCTGTGAATGGCACCTTCTCAGTGAGCAGTTTCTTTATCTCATTTCTGGCCAGAGTTTCATCCCTTCTTCTTAGTCACCCACTTGGCTCAGCCTCTTGCAGTCACAAAGGCTGAGACCAACTGGCTAAATTCAGACAGGCATTAATTAAAGTTCTGTCTCGGTTTTGCATTACAGAAGTGATGTTTTAGGAGAGGCTGTTGGTAGTTTTCTCTGTGTCTGACAAAAAGAACTAATTAGTGATGGCTTTGTGAGTTGATAGTCTGTTGAACTACTAACAAGCTGTACATGCTTTTGTGTAAAATGTGTTAAACATATAAAAAATCTTGGGAAATCTTGGCCAGGAAATCTCAAATTAGCAAACCAAAACCACTACAAGTTCTTAAAAGCAATACAGATATTCCTCTTCTTTGTGTATCACATGTGTCCAGAAGGGAAGTTTTGGTCCTCTTTGGCCCATACTTTAACTCTTGGGATGTGTAACTTGTCAGAGTTTCCAGTTTCTTTTCCTGCTAGAAGTAGTGGTGTATATGTCCTAGGGAAACTCTAGCAAGCATTTGCTTTCTGCAGTGATGATACTGAGAGTTTTTATTCGCTGCTCCAGCTCCAGACAGAGGTTAACAATTGTCTGTATCACAAAATGCATATTTTGGCGTTTTTATTACAGTCTTATCAAAGCATTAATGGTTTTTCAAAGTTAACTCTGTCAAACATTTTTTTGTACCAAATATTGTTGGCCTCTCAGTGAAAAAGACAGAACAAGTTATTTTTAGCAGGTAAACCAGTTCAGTTTCCCAATAACAGTTTCTAACTAATTATGAGTAAGGAAGAGTTCATGAGACAGGGGAAGCAAAATTGAAAGCTATAAATAGGGACACGTGGGAAGACAGCTGAGAGTTGCTTCTCAATTCTGTTTGTGGTAATCAGAAAGAGTGGGAAATGGCTGTCTAGCTTTGTTATTCAAAGAAGGAGGTGTGCAAATTTGCATCATTTCCAAATGTTGGAAGACTGATGATCTTAAATTTTGACATTAATGCTGATTTGGAGTACTTCAGGTTTTCAGCTGAAACCCATCTAATTTCTCTCAGTAGCTTGTCAGCACAGTCCAGGAAACGTTCCCAAATCCAATAGAAATTTGATAGATTTTTAACTGGGAGCAAAATCTTATGCTGATTTTTCCTTTCACTATTACCATGTCTTACTTCTAACAGCCATAATTCTTATGTTTTACAGGCTAAGATACTTTTTAAATGCAAATTCTACTTTTGCTTGCTGTTTAAGTGTGACTGCATCTTTTTAAAATTGCTGAGTTGCATTCTTCTGTCACTCTATTACTCAGATTTATCTTTTAGTCTGTTTTCTTAATCTCCAGTTTATGCAGATCTTTTGTTTTCTTAATGATTATATTATCAATGTGGAATAATCCTTTTAGCTCCTAGCTCCTTATATTGATTTTGTTTACACAAAAAAAAATGTAATTAATTTTACTCTCTGCTTAATAAATTCAAGCTCCCACTGAATATACATAGAAAAGGCTAGAAAATTATCTATTCAGGAAAAAGAAAATGCAGACTTGTGTGGGTAATTACACATGTGATCTTTCCATACAGCATGAAACTATCTGGCTTATTGGAATAATTCCAAGTTATTATTTTAGATAAATTTTCATAAGCTGTTTAAATGAACTGAATGACCAAGCAAGCTAATGTTCAATGCAAAGCTGAGATGAATATTGATGAAAAATGAATTTTCTCACTAAAAATTCAAATCTCTCATTGCTGTTAAGACAACATCTGCTTTTAAATTGTGGTTAAGAAACATCACACCACCAAAGCACACCTGAACAAGAGAATGATTATCATTCAGCAACTCTTGGCTTTTTAAGTGGTGTTTTCCTCTGAAGACACAAGACAGCCAATTGCTGCTTGACAATTCTCCCTTAACAGGCTCCTTATTGTGAAATAGCCTTTCACTGATAAGGTAATTCCAAAGGAAAGTTTAATTCAGTTCCTCCTGCCTTTGCCTGCTCTAGTAGTTACCACTGAAGTGAATGAGTTTTTATCTGTCTCCTCTCAAATGCTGTGACTCAGGTTAATGGTTGCCAATACTCATCAATGTATTGAAGGGATCTGTCAGTTGCCTTTTCCTTCAGAGTGCAACTTCTGTAATTTATAGCTCAATACATGTGTTAGAACATGTATAAAAATGTAGAAAAAACCCACTTGTTGCAACAATGCTCAAATATTTTACCTTTTATTTTTTCTGGTTTTCTTTTAGGGTCAACTTCCCTCTACGAATAAAGGCTCTTCCCAGGGAAACTATGCTGGCAATAAAACTGCTGGGAGTAAACAGTGCCTCTAAAAATACAGAAGTGCTTGCTTGGACATGCTGCCCACTGTATGCAAAAGAGTAAGTTTGGGTTTGTATGACCTTAAGAAAAGACCATTCTTGAATAGTATTGGAGACTACAACCTGGGAGAAATATAAAAAGACAGAATTACTCATTTCAGGACCTCCTGTAATAAGACTGAGAGGTTAACTTACAGCCAACTATTTTGGATGTGCCAGTAAGAGCCACATTCACAGGTGTCTTTTTCCTTCCTTTTCTCCCTTCCTTTTCTCCCTTCCTTTTCTCCCTTCCTTTTCTCCCATCCTTTTCTCCCATCCTTTTCTCCCTTCCTTTTCTCCCTTCCTTTTCTCCCTTCCTTTTCTCCCTTCCTTTTCTCCCTTCCTTTTCTCCCTTCCTTTTCTCCCTTCCTTTTCTCCCTTCCTTTTCTCCCTTCCTTTTCTCCCTTCCTTTTCTCCCTTCCTTTTCTCCCTTCCTTTTCTCCCTTCCTTTTCTCCCTTCCTTTTCTCCCTTCCTTTTCTCCCTTCCTTTTCTCCCTTCCTTTTCTCCCTTCCTTTTCTCCCTTCCTTTTCTCCCTTCCTTTTCTCCCTTCCTTTTCT
The DNA here is from genome assembly GCF_963513975.1 of Fringilla coelebs. Lineage (NCBI taxonomy): Eukaryota > Metazoa > Chordata > Aves > Passeriformes > Fringillidae > Fringilla > Fringilla coelebs. The sequence continues at coordinate 70,541,102 of NC_140033.1, forward strand.
CCCTTCCTTTTCTCCCTTCCTTTTCTCCCTTCCTTTTCTCCCTTCCTTTTCTCCCTTCCTTTTCTCCCTTCCTTTTCTCCCTTCCTTTCCTCCCTTCCTTTCCTCCCTTCCTTTCCTCCCTTCACCTCTCTCTTTTTCCCTCCCTTCCCTCCCTTCCCTCTCTCCCTCCTTCCTTTTCTAGTTTTAGGTGACTCTTTAACACTTTCTCTTTCTTCTTCACAATGGTTGTTTTTTTGGGATTTTTTTCCTGTTCTCACACACATTCATTCTGCTGAAATTGGGACAGTTAGTGGGGACCACAATGAGCACTTTTCACTCTGCACACCACTTCAGAAGCTTTCTTCTCTTTTCTAACCACTTCTTTCTGCACAGTACACAATGTAACAGTGGTTAAAGGTGCTTGTAGTTTGAGTGCCTCTGCAGTGATGTACAAACATCCAAGGTAAATTTTCTTCAGTGCTCTATATAGCATATTTCAATAGCACTGAGGCATCTGAATTTAGACTGAATCTTTGCAGTGGTAGGAATTTTTTATTTGGGCTCCATTGCCCTGCAATACCCTCAGTGCAATAGAGGGATATGTTCAAGCCCTCCAAGTTTCCACATTAGCATCAGCCTCTAAGCTGTAGCTCTTTCCTTATCTTGAGACATCTTGATCTACTTCTCTACATGGTGGAAATGACCATTTAAAACAAAATAAAACAAAAAATCTGACTGCATGTGCTAATTTGCTATATTTGATAGACTTTGTGTTTCCTTGAACTTTTAAGTGAGAGAGGTGTAGGAAATAATTTGGACTGGGCTAAATGCTTTTTCCATCTTTTCAGAGAAATTCAAGGTTACTCTGCTCTTTTGTGACGTAGTGTTTAGAGCACTTAGCTTGAAGAAAGGAAAAAAGTATGAATCAAATCTCTGCTGCAAGGATTGCTGGGGCAATTTATTCAATTACTTTTTTTTCATAGTTAGCCTTAAGAAGGGCACTTCACTCTTGCATTGTGAATGCATTTTTAAAGAAAGCATGAGCTGTGTTTGAGGCATGATAACTTAATGAGAGAACACTTACCCCATTTACCTCCAAAGGTTCCTGTACGAGAATTCTGTTCTTGAGGACCTGTGTTGTTCTGGAGGATTTCATCTTTTCCAGCATTCAAGTCCAAAAGAAATGACTTTTGGAAGGCCTGAAAGTCCTCAACTCCCTGTGAGGTATATTTTTTCATGTATGCCATCAGAGCAGGCACATTGGTTTTGTTAGGTGTCCACACCACGCCGATGGTTTGAAAAATTTGACTGCAAAATGGCTCTGTTCTTTCCTGGAACACACAATCGGCACAGTGAAGAGGACAGAGGGCTACTTTCCTTTCATTTGCTGTGTAATTGGAGAGATCACTGCTGAAGTGACCCTTCAAAGCAGAAATCAAGGTTGAGTTGTTGCAGGAATGATTTAGGAATAGCACGTTCAACACCCCCTAATCTGATAGCTGTGTCATTTACAATTACAGTAATTACTACCACAAAGAAGCCTAAATGCCTTTTTCTCCTTTGGCCAACCACAGCTCCATAGGATTATTTATTCTCTCTCATTTCAATTGACAGACTGGTTTGAAAATCAGAATTGCCCTGAAACTCCCCTTGCTGCTGGAATGCAACTAAACTTTTCAGACTTATTTCAATAGAGCACTTCTGAACTTGGAAGTATGTACCAAGAAAAGATTTGTACTTCCAGTGTCATGCTAATATGTCAAGAGCACCTTGTATTACTGCAAAGATTATGGTATTAGGGTTTTTAAATAACAAACTTTGTGAATGTGTGTAAAAAGATTAAAGAAATCTGACCAGAAAATCTTTGACAAAACATTTCTAGCTTGGAAAATAACACTTTCTCAAAATAAAACTTTCCTCTGAGGTGAATTTGAGTTCTAAAAAAGTCTGAACATTCTTATGTCTAGAATTTAATTTATTGGGGAAAGGACAGAAATAAGCTCTTTGAAGAAGCCAGCTGGCCTGAGGTATTTGCTTGGGTCATCAAACATCCTGGTTCAAATCCTTGTCCCAGTTGGTCTCCTCTCAGGGTCAGTGAAGATAAGGACAGAGTGTGGTTCTACTTTTCCTATTCAGATGTTTGATAAAAAGAAAAAAAAAGATTGTTTTGTGAAACATTGGAAAAACAAAATAAATGTCAAACATGTTTTTTTAAAATACTGTTCCTCATTTCAGTTGTCTGATTAAAACCACAGAAATTCTATTCAAAGTTATTTGGCTTATGTTAAAGAGAGAAGGAAATAAAACCAGTTTTGTGTTATTCCCAAGTATTGCTTAGAATCTTCATCTGGGGGCAAAAGAACACTTATTAAAAAGTCTCTGAATTTGCTCCTCTTTGTAAATTTTGTGTCTAATTTCTCTGCTCAAATAATTATTTTCACTGTATGATCACATCCCATCTTTGTATTTTAATACTTAACATTTAATTTGAACTGAAGATTAAAAAACATGAACTTAACATGTATAGAAATTCTTTTCATCTGTTTCAAGAGGTGTGAAGTTTCTCAAGCTTTTGAACACGACAGTGTTGAAGTCTCTTGCCAGATCAAAGGCCTGTAGTTATTTGCTGAGAGTTTACCGCTCCCATTTTCCTCTAAAAAATATTAATCAGATGGATGAGAACTGTGTGTGTGTGTATATATATATATATAAAAATAAACAAATCTAGCTCTTTATTTAAAGCATATTACTTATTTTTTTTATATTGCACTCTCTTCTTCTTACCTGGCCATTTTGAAACCACACAATACCTAAAAAACTCTTCAAGAATTTGGCCGGCTTTAGGGTTTCTGTTGTTGCTAGAGACTTGTCAGTGAGCAGATGTTTAGCAAACTTCAAATTTGCTTAATTTACATTATTTCCTGAATTCTAGTGTTATCTTGCACTCTTGTGACAGTTTTCCTGCAGTGTGCAGTTTTATAACATGATTAGCTGCTGGATACACGCTGTAGCCTTAGCCAAACATGTGTTGGGATTCCTGCTTATCAAACTGACTTCCTGAAAATATTCTCCAAGCATTGCCTAAATGGAGTTGTTTACTCTAAAATCATTGCTTGTAAGGTAATTTTGTGACTTTATATTTTTGGAACAAAAATTATGAAGTAATCAGGAACATAAATGCAAAAATTTTTTCGAAGTCTGGAATAATTTTGTACTCAATGTAATTATCACTTACAAATTCATCCTGCAAATTTAGGGAAGTTATTTAAACTAGAAACTGTGGGGATGGTGGTTGAGGTCCTTAAAAATGTCTGCAGTACATTTAGCATTAATTTGTGGTTGAAAATTGTCTCTAGTTTGAATTTTCTAGAACTGTGTAGTATTTGTAATTATAATAAAGGAGTTATTTCACAGTATCACTCAAATGCAGAATTAAGACTGCTTGAGTCATAAGATATGGAAAAGGGTTTTTTATATATTTTAGCAGCTTTGCATTTCCTTTCAATTTAACCTCAACTCTGAACTTCTGAGACTTATAATGTCGGGTTTGGGGACACTTCCATTATTTTTACACAGTACTTTGTCCTGATATTCCCATTTTATTCAGCCTAAGCAGTAACCCTTCTCTAACATTATGTACATTTCTGAATGAACATGGTAATGAGTGTAGCTGCCTGCTTGCCCAGTAGGGGAGCCATCATATCTGCTTTTCTCAGCCTTGTCAGAGAGCTGATTTCAGACAGCAGCCCTAAATCGGTGCCAGTAGAGCCTTTGGTGGTGCATGTGTATCAAGAAGTCTCATTAGATGCTAGAGGCAGCTCAAAAGGGTTTGGAAGCTTTTTGTGTGCCAACCTTCTATTCCTTCACATCAGAAACTCTGTTAGTCTCTTGGGCTGAACAGTTTAGTGATTCAGAGCTGATGAACAAACCAGAAATCCATCATTTTGGGGCAGTTGGGGAGTTGCAATGTCCCCCATGTTACTATGGCTTCACTGATTCTACCACAATTTATTTTGGAATTTCTGAATCAGAGAAAGCATCAAAACTTTCCTCTTTTGGGGAAAGTCTGCCGTGGGACTTCAGGGCATAAGGCTGACTTTATCAACTTAGGATAACTTGAGCTGTCTTTAAATAGCAATGTCATTTTCTGTAGCAAGGTAGGAAGGTTATTTTAGCTCCAGTAATAAACAAGAGAAGGGAATCTGTGTAATTCCAAAATGAATAAATGGCAGTAGGCACAGAGCAGGATGTTCACTTTCTGATCTGCTTGACAGTGAAGTTGTTACATGAAAGCCGTTTTCTGTGTCTGTGATCATTCTAGGAGTCTTTAAAAGGTCGTTACCCTTACCTCAGGGATGGAAAAACTGGAATGGTAGGCAGAATAGGGAGTGACCTTCCTGAGCTCATCAGCAGAACCAAGTTGCAGAGAGAAGAATCTCTCTGTTCACTAAAGGATATGGTTGTAATGCTCATGATGATAATTCTTTCATTTTCTGAGTGGATTCTGCCCTCTCACCTGCTTCTTTTTCTAAAAATAATGATGTATCATTTCCCTGTTTCATTCATCCACTTGGCACCTATTGTTCCATTTCTGTGTCCAAAAGCTGACTGTTCTGAGGAACATTGACTGTGCTTTCCGTGCCCCAAAGTTTGCTGGATTTGCTGGTTTGGGCTGGGGTAGAATTAATCTTCTTCCCAGTGGCTGGTGTGGAGCTGTGTTTTGTATTTATGCTGGGCACAGGGTTGATAATGTGGGGATGGTTTTGTTACTGAGCAAGGCTTGCACAGAGCCAAGGCCTTTTCTGCTTTTCTTGTTGCCACGCCGGCAAAGGAAGCCGGGGGTGCCTGGGAGGAGACATGGCCAGGACAGATGACCCTAGCTGACCAGAGGGACATTCCAGAGCATGGGACATCATTCTCAGGGTATAAAGAGAGGGAGATAAAGGAGAAAAAGCAGAGACATTTGTCTTCCCAAGTCACTGTTACCTGTGCTGGGACCCTGCTCTTCTGGACATGGCTGAGCACCTGCCTGCCCATGGAAGAAGCAATTTAATTCCTTGCTTTGCTTGGTTTTGTCACATTCATATTTTCTGAAAAATCCCTTTGCCCAAGATTTTCTCCTGGGAAGCTGAGAAGCCTCAGAGAAAAAGGAAAACAAATTATTCTCTCATTTGCTTCTCCTGTGTTGTGCTCACATGTGGAATGTGGTTGGAGATTGTTTACCACAGGTGATTGTTTCATTGGTTTCATGGGAATTATTTTGATTCATTGGCCAATCACAGCCAAGCTGTGTCAGGGCTCTGGAAAGAGTCATGAGTTTTCATTATTATCTTTTTAGCCTTCTGTAAGTATCCTTTCTCTATTCTTTAGTATAGTTTAGTATAGCATTCTTTAATATAATAATAGTATCTTAAAATGCTAAATTAGGCTTCTAAGAACATGGAGTCAGATTCATCATTCCTTCCTTCATCTGGGAACCCTGCAAATACAAGATTGCTTTTTTTGCATGGCTTTTGCTTTCCTATTAATTTTCTTTATGTCTGAGAAGCCCATCTGCCTTCAACAATTCTTTTTTGTCTTCCTGGACGGTCTTTAGCCACATCTGTTTTGGGTGTAAATGAGTTGAAATAATGAGCTTAGGAAAGGTCTCAAACACATCTACAGCACCTCTGAGGTCTGTACTACTTCTTATATTTGTCTACTCAGGTTTCCCAGGAAAAAAATCCACTGAATGTATTCTTTTTTAAAGGCCCCCATAGTTTTAGAGCACAATATGAAAGTGATTAGCAGTAATGAGAGCTCAAAAGGGTAATTTAGTCTTCATGTTCATTTATTCTCAGCTACTCCTCTCCCTTCTAACAAAAGTGCCAATTAGTTCAAATTATGATGTAAATCTTTGTCAACAAAGGATTAGTTGAAGAGATGCAACTCATTTATTAAAGGTCATCTGAGTACACATCACAGGAAAACCTCTTTGAATCACCATTGATCACTTCCTCATTCACATTAATTACCTAAATGAGAGAGACTTCATACCACACAATTGCTTTCTTCCAAGTATCTTGTTCCTATCACAGCTTTTTCTGCCTCCATTCCCTTGCAAATCCACCTACAGCTGCAAAAAACCTTCAGAAAATAACTGTCTCTAATCCTCCTGAGCCCTGTTCTCACAAAAAAAATAAAATAAAATGTCTGTGCTAACTACACAAACAGCTCAAGAAGTGGAAAAGAAAAATTAGTCCTGAATTAGGTTTGTGCTCGTTTATGTTGACTGTAACAGTCACTTTGTGGGAGTTTCTTAAATCTTCTTCAGACAACTTTCAGCAATTTATTTCAATTTGCAATTCAAAAGAGACTTTCTTTACAGCAATGTTGCAAACTCATGCTGGGATCAAATAGTCCACCTGGTGTCTCTTGTACTTCTGACATCTTCCTCCCAGATGAAAGGTGGGCATTCAGACCTCATTTACCTGGCTGGCTCTTTCTGCTGCAGTATCTCGTGATTCTCTCAGTCGTTTTGACTGAGCAGTGTTTAAAAAAATCCTATTAAAACTTATTTATCAGTAAAAGAAGAGGTGCTGAGCATAATCAATTTTCCAACCTCACTGCTCATTAAGATATAGACAAATTAAGGGGTAAGTCCAGTGTGTGATACCTTCCTTTATTCAGATAGTGCAAAATAGACTTGGTTTGTTGTGCTTAGGATTTGCACCCAAACTTTCTGATTTTATTCAAGTTCTCTAGACTGGATTGTGCTTCCAGATCTGGCTGGGTTTCTTATCTGCTAGCCACATGCATGCCTGTTTTACTGATAAGACTTTCTTGTAGGTGTACTGCTAAGACTGGTACTTCAGACCATAACCTTTCATCTGTCCAAAAACTCCATGTGGCACATGTGGTACAAACTATCCCACTCAAACTCCTATCAGCTCTTTGGAGGCTCTCATATCATACTTCCCCCCTCCTGCTACCTACACATAAAATCAGCAAGGATCCCTTATGGATGCAGTAGATAGCCATGAGTTTCTTCTTTTTGTGGAATAAATATGCTGCCCTCCACCTTTTATAGTGTATCAATGCTTCACAGTCTCTACCATATTTGCCCTCCAAATTAAATCTCGGGACAGAAACATTGTATTATCCTTATTTTTTCACCTGTCTTAAAGGGCAGCCCCTGTCACACAAGAAGGCAGTGGTAAAGTGCAGAGCTGGCTCAGAATGTCTTGGCAGAGGGATTTTTTTCATGAGCCCTGCAAATGCAGAGACGCTGCTGTGGCAGTGAGACCACCAAGATGCAGCCTCAGCTGTGGCATTCACGTTCTCTGAAAAAATCCCTTCACCCAGGATTTTTCTCATGGGAAGCTGAGAAGCCTCAGAGAAGAAGGAAAACAGTTCTTATCTCATTTGCTTCTCCTGTGTTGTGCTCACATGTGGAATGTGTTTGGAGATTGTTCACCCACAGGTGATTGTTCATTGGACTCTGGTGTGAGTTCTTTTGCCAATCAGTGCCAAGCTGTGTCAGGACTCTGGAAAGAGTCAGGAGTTTTCATTATTATCTTTTTAGCATTCAGTAAATATCCTTTCTGTATTCTTTAGTATAGTATAGTATTCTTTAATATAATATAGTATCATAAAGTAATAAATTAGCCTCCTGATAAGGTGGAGTCAGATTCATCATTCCTGCCTCCGTCAGGGCATCCCTACAAATACAATCCTCTACTGGCTGAGGCCAGATTTGTACTAGGCACATAAAGATAAAGGGTTTGCTCTCCTTTTACTTCTCCTTTGGGCTCTGCAGTGGGATTTCAGTGATTACCAGTGCAGTGTTTCTCCCTGTTTCCTGCAGGAGGCTGATCCATGGAACAGTGCTGCTCAGCCTGGCACCGTGCAGCACGCTCCCCACTGCAGTGATCACCCCGGGCATCTGCAGCACTGAGACACCAACCTCAGCCACACTGCAGGTGAGGAAGACAGAAAGCAAAGCAAAGGCTTGTTTTCTAACAAAGTGCAAGGAAAAGGGGTGTTCCCACAGCTCATGGGGACCACCCAAACTCAAAATCCAATTTCCATTGCAGCCACTCTAAGAATTACATCAGGTCTGCAGGGTAGTTTTGCCACCTTTCCAGGCTGAGTTAGCAACTGGGTATTTCAAGGATAAAGCCAATTTGTTTTTTATATTTAAATATCCTAATATCTGTTAGCAAATGAAATGTAAAAGCAGCTAATACAGATAAATGAGCCTGGCCTAAAAATAGTCCTGTTTTAACAGACAAGTAAATGGGGATTTTCCAGGCTGAGGAGTTCAGTCAAAGACTATGCTTTAAAATAGCTCCCCCTATTAATAATTCAGGGAAGTTGAGACAGTAAATGGCTATTAATTTATATATTAATTTATATCTACTGAAACAAATTAAACAGGATTTCTCATTCTGCCCCCCCTCATTTTCAGTTATTCCCAGCCATACAGCAGTATCACAATTTTTGAATCACGTTGGAAATGTTGTAAATATATATTTTCACAGAAAATCTAGGCTTGGGTTAGAAGAGACCTTAAAGATCATCCAGTTTTGCAAGGTGACTGAGTGTTTTATAGGGAACAAATTTGTTAACTTGTAGAAGAGTGATGCATATCAAATACTTATATTGAAAATTAGATAGAGATTAGACATTTTGGTGTGCATTAATAGACCATAGCTAGATTAAATTGAGTTGAATTATGAAGAAAAATCTGAATTTTCAGATAAATCTACTCAAATTATTAAGTACCTCAAGCTTTGCAGTTTTGGTTGAACTTTTGCTTTCTCTGTATCTTAAAAAACATTATCCTTAATTTTTGACAGGCATGTGTAAGAATGGAAAACTGGTAGATGCTGTACAATATATTTATAAATTGAACATCCAGAAGAGAAATCAGGAATCTGATTTCCATATCTTGCAGTCACAAACTACACATCAGAAATATCCTTACTTTTCAAAAAACAAAACAAACCTACATTAATTAAAGGTTTCCATTTGAGATTCATCTCATTAAAAAAAAAAAAGAAAAAGCAAAAAATAAAAACTTAGTTCAGTTTTGAGTTTATGCAGATCTAATGAGATTGTAATATGGTGGCTGAAATTTTCCCAGAAAAGTTAGGTTCCACTGATTTCTGTGAATGGAATTTATCACCAAAACTTTCAAGTAACATATTACATACAGCATCCACAAATAATTAACCCCCTTCTTTTTGTCATACTTTGTATACTCCCTGTACAAATCCAAGATAACATTTATTGACACTTGTATTGGAGATTACACATTGCTGAAACCCTTCTTTTTATTTCCTCTTTCTTTTCTTGTTTATAAATAAAGATTGACTTCCCAGAAGCTGATTTGGAGTTCATTAAACCTGAACCTGAAGAAAGAAGAGGTGATCTTGTAGAGCCAACCCAGGAGTGCCTGAAGCACATTGCAAGACTTTCACAGAGACACTCTCTCTTGCTGTAAGTTGTCCCCACCTCACCCTGCTGGTTCCTGTTGTGCTGTACCTACCCTATCGATCACAAGTAAATGTATCCAATTTGTTAAAAACCAAATTTTCCTCTGAAGGAGCCTAGCTTGGCTGATTTGAGAAGTAGCACCTCTAAATGAAAGAGTAGATCACAGCGAGGCCTAATAAGTCCCTGGAGGTGGCAGTGTATTTTATCAGTTTAGAAAAGGATTGTTTTTCCCTTTTCTATTACTATATCTTTTCATGTCTTTGAGGCAAGAAACTAATTTTTCATTCAAAACATAAGATTTTGAGGTAATGCAATGCATCTGTATCAGTATCAGCAAAACACCTTTAGGTTCCATGGAAATTGGCCTCTTTTAGTTATTAAACACTCAAACTTCAGATGGAGCTGGGAAATGGCTTTTGAAAAATCTGTTTCAAGTTATAAGCAAGGAAAGAAGTATGGAAAGTTCAGCTTTCACAGAAGGTGGATAGAAACACAGTGGTACAAAACACACTCTGAACTGAGGAAGATTAGTATGCTCTGCTACATGAGTGTTGTACTACCAATTAGGATTATGTACTGCATCAAGTAATTTTGGGTGTAATCAGAGGGGAATTTGGAACACAGGTGCTTACAGAGAGCCATTATACTAATGGCAGTAATTGTGTGAATTAATCCTCCATCAAGGGTCAAAAGGTGCATTAGTTTTGCAATAACTAAACAACTTAATTCAGCGCTCTCAGTGGGATATGATGTATCTGTTAAAAAGATTTTTCTGTGCTGATTTCTATGTTGGTGGTTTGAGGGTTTTTGTAATGAATTTATTTTAAAAAAAGAGTTGTGTTTTATGTTTAACTCCACTTTTACAAAGACAGACGAAATGTAAAATTATTTTTATTAACCAGGGGATCTGTGATTTGAGGTTTTGTTATTCTGTTTTAAAACGTGAATGGGATGTCAGTTTTATTTTTAAGAGCCACAGTGACAGTGAAAATTCCACCTGCAAAATATGCTTCAGAATGATTTAGGGAACTTCAAACCCACTGCCTGTGACCTCTGTTACCATGGCAAAAATGTGGTTTCCGTAAGAAGGAATAAGATCATTAAGAAATTAGCTAAGTACAAAGCAATTTGTCAAAGAAGACAGCTCATGCCCTTTCTCTGCTACTAAAAACCTTGATGTCCATTTTATTGAGAATGTTGCATGGTTCTTGTCTTCAAGACTCTTTGACCCAGAGAAGCTAGAAAGGCTGGGACTGTGGTGTGGAGAGAAGACTAGAGGATGTTTAGAGCTGTCCAATTAATTTTTGTAAAATCATGATGGTGATAGAAAAGGTAAATGCCTCATCAAATCCTACAATATTTGAACTTGGGGATGTTCAGTGAAACGAATAGGAAAGCAATTCTCAACAAATGGAATGAAGTGCTTCTTTGGACAGTCAGTGGTGAGCTTTTAAAATCTGCTGTCTCAAAGCTGTGAAGGCAGATGACAACATCACCACATTTGTGAAGACTGAACACAAATTCATGGACAAGAGGTTCATGGATAGGTTTCAGAAAGGACCAGAAAAGGGTGGATCCTGTAACATCCCTAATACAACAGTTTTGGGTTCTGTGGGAATATGAAGGGAAGAGACCACTGAAAGTCACCAGTTTGGAGTTTAGGCTGTGCTAAATTCAGGTCCTGGGAGGAAAGGCAGTGGTAGTCCCATGTTTTCCCATAGTTTGTTCTTTTCTGTTCTCCTGTTTTACAGGCAAAGCTGGTCTAGTAAATGAATCATCAAGGAAAGGGTAACATATCTGGGGTTTGAATGAAGCAATTCCATTTTTTGGTACTTTATTAATCCAGCCTGTAAATTTTGTTGTATCTGTAGCAGAGGAATTCTTTTAACCTTTCTCATTCATGAGATGCTTTCTCTTAAAAAATTGTAGCATGTTTCTATCCCAACACATTATTGCCAGGTTATCTGAAGATTTCTTCTTTTCTTTTTTTCCATATGTCAAGAAAACGAGAGGAATCTAGGCAGCTCTTTTAGTGGCAGTATCACTCCATGATGATGCTCCAGGCTTACAAGCCTCAAATATGACTTTGAAATAACTAGGTGTCTGTGTCAGAGCATACAAGAAACCTTTCTCAGTCTGTCAGGATCCTTCTGTTCATCCTACTGCAAGCAGAGGGAATATGTGAATGGACAGAAAATTCTTAAACCAATGGCAGAAAAGGAAAAAACAGTGGTTAAAACCAGGCAGCTGCATGGCTGTCTGTCTTACAGGTTGTTGAATGCAGTAGTGTTGTAAGTCAAACACTGCCACAAAACTGACAGCACAGACAGCCTGATTCTCTTCTTCCTCTCTGCAGGGTCGTGATCCAAGTCTGCTGCTGAAATAGATGCAAATACAATCTATTTTTATATATAGTATCCAAAAATGGATTGCCCAGTAGCTGTGCTTAGTCTATCCAAGTAGCTGGACCCAGATCTCCTTGCTCTCCCCAGCTGCTGACACCCTCAGCATAAAATAAACAGACAAAACACATAAAAACCCTCAAGGTCCACAGCTGCACTGAGATGTTGCTGGTGCTTGTGCCTCTTTCTCGTCCATGGATGTGTGTCTGCTCCAGACATGTGCTCCTCCCAGCAGCTCAGACTCTTGTCTTTCTGTGGCCAACTCTTCCAATCTCATCCCCTCTCTTGGATGTTGATTAATGAAGGTGCTGTTGAGTGGGACTGAAGGAAATGAACGTACCCACATGGCTCTTGTGCTCCTCACAGCCCCTGACTCTGATCTTTGGCATCATCACCAAGCCAGACCAGAGAGAGCCAAGAGGAGAGGTCACAAGTTACTGCCAGCTGCTTTGGCTGACCTGCAGACATTTCAGATGTGAGGCTCTGATTCCTTTTAGGATTCCTGTGTTTGAAGTACAAGCCCCAGAAAACTCTGCATCTGAGATTAATGCTGCTCTTTGAACCTGGTGCAGCCTGCTTGCCCAGTGTGTCCCAGTGAAGGGATGGAAGACTGGTTTGAAGCCAGGATCATGCCAGTCTGGTTTCTGACATCTTTATTTCCTTCATTCATTATTTTCCTTCTACCTTTCCTTCCTTCTCTTCCAGTTTCCCTTTTCCTTTTGGCCACTTGCCTGGAAAGAATCTAGTTTGCCTAGCAGTGGTCACAAAAATCCTGTAATGAGGTGTGATTAGATCTACTTCCAGCTGGGTGAATAGTGGAAGAGGTCTTTTCCAGTCTGTCCATGGAAGAGAAACTTAAAAGTGAAAATCAGTGCTAGGGGACAGAAATTCTCATATTCTATCTTTGCTGCTCTCTCATCTCTTTGCCTTTTGTCTTGTTCTCCTTGAGTACTGAAAGGAAACAACAAAAGCATATCAGAAACATTTAAACTCATTTTTTGCTCTTTTCCCCTCCCACCAAAAAAGTAAAAACAGAAGCTAACAAAGCCTTCAGAGAAGCTGTTTTCTTCATTTAGTTAAAGGGATTAATCAAATCCTGAACAGAAAAACTACTGAATTATTAGGTTAGAAGGTATTTTAGTTTTATTCATGTTATTTTAGTTTTATTCATGTTAAGCAGAAGGCTATATATTTTAATATATATCTCATATGGAGGGAAATTTAGATACACCTGAATAGATAGGTGTACCTCTTTAGAGACACCTGGATAAATAGACCACCTAAAAAACTATAAACTTAACTTTTATCAAAAAAAAAGAGGTTTAAATATCATATTAACCCTATTGAGACAAAGAAATGCCCTTATTTGCAAAACAATCTGCAGATCCTGTATGTATGCAAAATATTTTTACCATCCTAAATGTCTTATTAAATGTTTATATAAACTTTGTTACAAACTTAAAACCAAAACTTAAGACACTCCTACCACACCCACCCTTTCATTTCATCTCTGATCTTTAAAGCATGCAAAGAGAAAATGGCATTGCCTCTGAGTAAAGTCAGAGGGAGAAATCTGTTATTTAGAAAACATGATACAAGGATTGATTTCTTATCACCCTTTGCAAGCTCAGTAGAAGCTTTAGCTGCTTTAATCTGAACAACAGACTGTCTAGTTTGGAGGATGCTGTTTGAAAGCTGAAATCTCTGCTTAAAGTTATCATTTGAAAGAGGTCCTTTAGCTGAACTGTCCTGCAGAATGTCATCCAAATGCACAAGATAACCAGACAGGCAATGAATTTTTAGACCTGCTTTTATCTCTTTTTCTGTGTGTGACTTTTTCCCATGATCACAAAGGCATCTCTCTATTGTCACAGAAGACATACTAGGAAGTCTGGAGTTGTTTCTTGAAGTCATTACCAAAATGACACTTTTCCTGAGCTGCTTATTGAAAGTCAGGATTGGTATCACAGTTAACTTCATCTTCTGCATACATTTATGAGCTTCTTCTCCTAAAGGGAAGAAATTAACATTCACTCAGGAAAAAAACATGCCCATCTTTGTGCTGCTGCTCTCTGTTCCTAAACACTTGGCAATTCAAAATTGCAGAGGAAAAAAAGTTCTCAAGTGCCTACAGAGCCAAAGGAACTCATTTCTATGAGCTGTGAATGACACAATCTTGACAGTTAGAGTGGGGCTAGGATTTTTTTTTTGCTAAGAATGTCCCAAAACATTGCAAATAGAAGGAAGACAACCTTGGAAAGAATGTAAACACTTGGATTTTGAGCCCTGTTTACACATCTGGATAATTAAATGCTTGTCTGGAAGCAAGCTATTTACTTACTGCCTTCTACTAGATCCCTTACACCTCATTCTGGAATGTTTAGGTTTTTTAAAGTCACAATTGGTTTATGCTATAAACTAGCTGCATCACCAACCTGGTCAAATATGACCAAGAAAACCAATGCTCTTCTTGATTTGAGTAATTATTTGTATGAACTGGAGATCAGTTTGCTCTTTCTCTAAAACTCTCAAAAAGAGTTTGCTTTTGAAGGCTCTGATATCAAATTAAGGCTGTTGTCTGAGCCTGTCTCTCCAGGGAAATTTATTTTCCTGTTTTCTGATGTGTCAGAACCTGAGATTTAATAGGCATGAGGCAAAGACATCTGAATTGTTGACAAATCAGATGATATAAGGCAGAAATTATTGTGCTGTGGTGAAATATGTTGTGATGACTGACCATTTTATCAATATGACATTTTGATATATAATATCTCTGCGAGGAGTTTGGTATATTGCATCTTTTTTTCTTCTTTTTTTTTTTTTGTGAGTATATTAAAGCATGGCAAGCTACACTTTTCAAACAAATACAGAAATAATTGGGAGTTTTTATTTCCTTTTATAAACTCATATCAGCACTAGGGGTAATCACACTCTGCATGTGTGTACCTGTGCTCCTGTTTTTGTATATGTGCATAGATGTGCCTAAATATTGTTGTAAAAGAAAATATGTTAAAAATAGACACTCCTGCATTAAAGAGTCAAAGAAGGGCAGGAATGAAAGCTATGGGCTGCAGTATTGTGTGTCTGGTTATGAAAGTTAGAGATGATTTGTAGCATATAGATGTAACAATAATTTACCCAGTGACAACTGTACCTTCTTTGTCAAAAAAAAACCAACCAAAACAAACCCAACCAGTAAAAACAAACAACACCAACAATAGAGACAGCAGAGAAGAAAATTGAAAGTGCTTGGAATGTGAAATAATCATATATATATATATATGTGTGTGTGTCTTTTGACACTTCATTTTTATTTGACCTAAGGCTGACAGATCCAGAATATAAGTATCACTTTTCTTATAAAAGCTGGTCTGCAGAAAATGATATCCTACCCAAAGGAAAACATGTACTTAGCTGAAAAGCAGTGTACTGTGTGACTTGGCCCCTCTGTACAATAAAGTTTGTTGCTACACAAAGCTTCGGGTGGTTTTAATTTCAAACTGAAATTTTAATCTTCTTTTCCAGACTCTCCGAGCAACAGAGAAGAATCTTGTGGTTTTATCGCTACTCCTGCAATAAGCAGAACTGCTCCCTTCCTCTGGTGCTGGGCAGTGCACCCAGCTGGGACAGAACCACTGTGTCAGAAATGTATGCCCTGCTCAGGGCTTGGAGGTTTTCCCACCCTCTGCAGGCACTTGGGCTGCTCACTTTCAGGTAAGGGAAAATCACCCAGGTAGGAAATTAAGGGTAAGCAGGAGGATCATGTGCTGGATCATCCTGTGCTGCTGTTTGCTCAGCACCCTGTCCAGGTTTGGTGCACAGGCTGTGCTTTCTTTTCTCTCTGGGCCAAAGGGAAAATGGAGTTGCAGCTCTTGCCCGTGACCTTGAGTGTGCCAGCCATGTCTGCTTGGCTGAGAAGGTGATCAGCTTTTAGATGGGACAAGATGGGACCATCTTTGGACTAAGAACAATTCATTGCTCAGATAAACATGTAAGATTTTAGAGGAGCAAGCAGTTGCTTATAGCTCAAAGCAGTCACAAGTTCTTTGTTACAAGGCAATATAGAACTTTCTAAGCCTATAGATAATTGTCACAGCATTTATTTTGCTTTTCTAACCTATCACCTTTATTAATTTTGCTGCACTGTGGATATTTTTGTCCAATAGGCTTCTGTCTCACATACGCACAGATGCTTCTATTAGAACTTCTAAACTCTTAACTTGCTATTTACAGCCACACCTCTACATTACAAACCCTTCCCCATCTTATCAATATAATTTCTCACTTTCTTAGGGCACATTCTTTCCTCCAACTATAGAAACATAAGTTGATGATTTTTCTGCTTAATGTCTGTGTATGTTATTTTTACATCAATCCAAGCTCCTTCCAAGGCTGCAGATCAAATCCTTCAGTGTCTGTGGAAGTTTGTGTTTTTCCAATTCCCACAGGAAAGTAATGATAAACCAGGAGGATCATGTGCTGGATCATTCAGTGCTGCTGTTTGCTCAGCACCCTGTCCAGGTTTGGTGCACAGGCTGTGCTTTCCTTTCTCTCTGGGCCAAAGGGAAAATGGAATTGCAGCTCTTGCCATGACCTTGAGTGTGCCAGCCATGTCTGCTTGCCTGAGAAGGTTTTCTATTTCTCAGGATAATGAAAAGAGTATTTCATTCTCCAGAAGAGATCCAGGCAGTTTCTGGTAACAGGTGATCAGTCAAACACTTAGCACTCACACAGCACTCCATAACTTCAAACTACTCAACAGGCATGAGGTGAATAATGGGAGATAAGGAGGACTGAAATATATCTCTAGATTATACAATAATCTATGTAAATACATGCAGTCCCACGTGTAACCTATCTTTCTGAAGCAGACTGGATGGAACTTTGAAGTGAGTGGAATAAATTCTGTTGTGGTGCCTTGTGTTCCACCCCCACTGCCTGCACTGGGGCTGATTGTGGGTCAGGACACTTGCTTGATGCTGCAGATAGCCCACCCCATGATGGAGCAGAGATTCCAGGGGACAGGATCTGTGTCAGCAGCTACATTCTCTCCAAAAACTTGGGAGGTATTCTGCATTAAGTGACCTGTGAAAGCATTACACATGCAGATGAAATGCTTGAGCAAATTTGTTTTATCAAGCTGTTGCTTGTCTTGGGTAAGCACAAGCTGCATCAGTTTTGCAATCTCAGTTTCATGCTCTACCTTTGGGGAAAAATAAACCTCCTCCAAAGCTTTACTTGGGAAATATGCTGTGACTTGAAATCTACTGCCAGATTATTAAAAATAGACATTTAATAATCTAAAACAGATCAATGTCTCTGGATGAAATTTCCTAATACTTTTATCCCAGGTTTCTATCTGAATTATTAGCAGTTTCACATGTTTGCATAAATGTCTTTTTTATGTATAGTGGGAATGGTGGAAGCAAAGATCCTGACAGATGACATTCTGGAGCAAAATAATGTTATTTATCATTATTAAATTATTTGGATCCAATTCTAATTTATAAAAGATCCGTGTAGAAAGGAGTATATGGGCAGTGTGTTATTGTTAATTATCATTATTAAATTATTTGGATCCAATTCTAATTTATAAAAGATCTGTGTGGGAAGGAGTTTATGGGCAGTGTGTTGTCTTCCAGACTTCAGAGTAGAAAGAGAATTTGGTAGGGTTTGTCAGAGCATGCCAGGCTTTTAGATCAGACCTTTTGCCCCATTCTGTTTCTGTGTCTGGGTGGCATTTCTACAAGCGAAGATCTTGATTGCTCTTTGAAGATGCAGCTCTGCACGAGGGTGTGGTGCAGGATATCAGCCCTTTCAGGTGCTCCAGAGAGTATTTCATATTAGTCAGTCTGTCCCCCAGCTTCTCCGAGAGCATCAGCTGCACCCATTGTTCATTCTGGCTGCACAAACATTGCTGGCATGGAAAGGAGGGGAAGATGTCACCACTTTGTCCCTCTTGTGCCACCATGGGGAGTGGCTGGCACCTGCAGCTGTGCCAAAGAGCAAGTACTTCTCTCCTGATCAGGATCTGAGATGCCTTATCCCTTTAGTTTCTCACTGAAGATAATATCAATCCAGGTTTTTTTATTTGTGGTAATACTGCAGAAAGGAGTTGCATCACAGAACAAATCCTCTTAGGAAAAAAAAATCTGTCCTTCTTATACCCCCAATATCTTGTTGGTGCATGAGCAGCTGGGAAGCTAACCTTCAGAACACAGAGATTACATTTCCTTAAAGATGCCTCCTTTCAGAAGTGTCTGGGTCGCTGATTGAGCTGCTGAGACACTTGGATACATGCAAATTGAGAGAGTGGGTTGAAGGAGAGGAGTACTTTCCATATAAATGCATTTCTGAGGTTTCTTCTCTTAGTTCTCTATTTCTCAGTTTTCTATCATTTTGAGAAAAATACAGTAACACTGGCTAGGGTCCAACCTTCCTTCCCCCTTACCCTCACTGACTTTGGATCACAGGCTCTTTAACTGAGCTGGTTTTGAACATTCATTCAACTCTATCCTGTTTTATGTTTGGCACTGACAACTCATCAACTCAGTTCCTCACTTCCATCGTCCAGGAAACAGCTCTCTGATTTCTTGTGATTGCTAAGACACGGCTGAAAGATCCAAGTTCATATAAAACATGAGCAGAATATAAAATAAATTCTCTCCATATATTCATGTCTATTTTAAGGACTTGTGTTACCATCACTATCAAACCATGGGTAAGGAAAGTGAATTAGAGCTGATCTTTGTCTACAAGTGTTTCTGGCAGGAGCAACTGCGCTCAGTCAGCCCAAAAGTCAGTGTAGTGCATCCTGTCTCCAGTGGTGACCAACAGCAGCTACCCAGGGAGCACAGTGAAAATGGGCCAAACACAGCCACACTCTACAGCTGTCAGTGTTCTGCAGCTCAGAGACTTCCTCAGGCAGATTTTGTTGTTGTTGCAAGAGCCCTCTTGCATTTTTCTTCGGTGATTTTTTCCAAAGTAAAATTGATTCTGACTAAACATTCAGCTTACAATCCTAAAGCAAGATCTGCAGCTTAGCTCTGTGGTGCACAGAAAAAGTAGAGCAAGTAGAGCGTAATTGATCAATACCATAAAAGAGACCAAGAGTTTCCAGTCACTCCAGATTCTGGATGCTTTCTTTGGTGGAGTTTCAGTTTGCAGTGACTTTAGGAGAACCTGGATCTGTGCTGCAGGCATGTGCTTACTCTTTAAAAAGAATTCTCAAAATCACTGTCTCTTCTTCAAGCCTTGTCTTGGGAACCCTAAATTATCCTTCTCAGAGCAAAAAAAAGCAGCTGATTAAACTCAAACACCTATTGGTGAGGACAGAGATATTGAAATCATTGAAGATGCTTCCTGGCATGGTAGGCAGCATCACAGAGCTTAGGAAGGGCTATCACATCCCAGCAGATCAAGCCCCCTTATCAGGAATCTGAACTGGAAAGCTCTTTGCAACTTTCTGCAATTTCTAAGTTGCTTTGTTCACCTCACAGTTAAACATACCCTTTAATAGATGTTTCTTGTTCTTTGAGTGTGTCTCTCTTACTTATGCTCTTCCACTTTGCAGGCAGCCCTCAAGGCAGGCAAATGATAACATGCTCATTTATGCAGTGGAAAGGAAGAACTTTCATAAATGGAAAACACAATCACGGTACATTTCACAGATAAATTCAGCTGCAACCTTGAATCCAGTACTCAGAGCAAGTGCATTGTTTCTTAGAGCCCCAGAAGCCAATGCTTAAAAAAAGGAATTTAAAAAACCATTAATGTTTCTTTAATCAATAAAGATGCGATGGAGAAGATGGGAAGGGGAAGTGGAGAAACAAGATTTTACACTCTTACCTCTAATTTCAGGGAAGGATGGTTATAAGCTGCTGCCTGAAATGTAAAATTATCCCTAAGGCAGAAGTTATAGAGAGGGTCCCTCCTACTCAGAGCATCTTCTTGGTGCCCTGTGCATTCTGCTGTTGATTTCACTTATTGGGTTTGGTAAAAAGCCAAGCTTTAGTGAGCTAGAGCTTTCTACAGCTGTATCCAGGGAAATAACACCAGTGCACTCCTTTACTCAGAGAATTTCCTTGATGACAGAAAGAAACCAAGGTCAGGGTTAGCAATGCTATCATTTATGATGTGCTGCTACCAGGCCAATGTTTTCTGTGTGTTTAGAAGAACCATAGTTGGGAATTTTTAGTCAGGTTATCTTAAAATTCAAATTATTGCAAAGTCCAAGCATTTTCATTAATCAAACCAGCAAATGTCTTTTTAAAATTTTTTTCTGGCCCATTTTGAGTACACTTGCAGCCCTGTCATGGCTGGCAATGAGGAAATTGAGCTAGAATCTGGAAACAGCCATGAAATGGCTTTTTTCCAGCATAGTGCACGGCTGCAACCATTTTGAAGAGAGAACTTTTTGAAGTTGCTTGTGGAGGTGAAGATGCAACCTCCCTGTTAGGCTTAAAAAATTTCTTGGAAATTTCTTGTTGATTTCTAATTCTCTCAGGGCAACTGCACAGGAAAAGACATTCCTTTAAAACCATGTGGCAAATCAGTGTCAGGCACAGTTTTGGTTATAGTATCCCTCAGCCTGTGACTGTCACAGTATTCTTCTTAATTCTCACTTTATGTAGCAGAGTGCTATGGCATTTCAGAGGTTCAGATATCTAACCAATAATTAAAATAAAATGTGATACCTTGAAGACAAGTTTTGTTCTTACACCTTTGAAAGCCAAAGAGGTTTAGAATTTTTGAATTAGATTGTCATTGTTTCAATTTAAAATGTTCCCTTGGAGCTCACAATGGAGTATTTATAAACCAGATAGCAGTAGAGCACACCTTGCCTGTTTGCATCTTGTTCCTTGGGTCTAGTTATGCATCAACATGGAGAGCAAACACAGGCTTAGGCAAAGAAATAAGATAAGAACAAAGCAATGCTCCACAATGAATTTAATACTTTGATGTACAGAACATGTAACTGATAAAGCTTTAAAACTGCTTATTCTTAATATACATGAAAATTAGTGATAACTTAGATAGTGATGCATGCTAGGAACAGACAAGTCTTTTTAAGCAGTGGCACACAATGAATTCTTTATTTTTTTTAACTGCTTTTAACCATTTTTAGCTTTCTTGGCAATAAA
Organism: Fringilla coelebs; assembly: GCF_963513975.1. NCBI lineage: Eukaryota > Metazoa > Chordata > Aves > Passeriformes > Fringillidae > Fringilla > Fringilla coelebs. Next base: position 70,562,106 of record NC_140033.1, read on the forward strand.
TATGAGGGTACTGCAGCAGAATGCTGTAGTAGGACAAATAGACAACTGTGTAGAATATTGCATGTTTTCTGTGCATAAATGTGCAATCTAGTCAGGAAGCTTATTCTAAATAATCATGTTTTCCATGGTTTAATCTTCAGTTTTAATGTAAGAGAGAAGTTTGTCTCTAGGGCGTGAAGAACCTTCTAGATCATACAGGTTTCAAATGGAAACTTCTTTTTCTTAATTTCTTCCTACTCTTGTCCTAGGATATGGTTCACCATATGGTCTCCATGACATCCTAAACTTATTCTTAGTTGTTTAACTCAGAATTTCTTGTAGAAAATCTCTGTGAGCATCACTGAAAGTGGATTTTCTGTGAGTAAATTCAACAGATCTATCTGCCAATCAATCAGCCAAAGCAAAATGAGTGAATATGGCCACGACCTTTGCAAGGAGTGGGGTTGGGAATGGTTCATGTGACCTCTCCCAATGAAGGGTGAATTTTCTCTTAAAAAAAGAAAAGAAAATGCAGTGTCCTATTTATTGATTATATTTGTTATCTTTCTGTAATTTCCTTTAGTCCTTACTTTTTCTAACTTTCATACACTCATAAAATGTTTTCTTTAGAAGCCTTCAAAGGAATGAAAAAATACAAACAGAAAATCTTGCTTACCTTATGTGTAAGCTAAAACTACACATCTTAATCATTAATCTAGTAATTTCTTCCCTCTTCCTGTCTAATTGTTTTTAAAGTACTTCAACTGCCTCACAAAAATTCCCTGTCTATTATTGGCCAAGAGTTTTTTGTTTTGTTGGAATCCTCATTCCAACAGCTTTGCTAGTTCAGCTTCCCTTATTTCTGCCTTTGTTTCATGGACTGAAGTTTTTCTTTTTTGAAAATGCAGCAGAACTTAAAATGTGAAGGGAAATGCAGAGATGAGTGGCATGATACAAACTCTACCTTAAAAGAAGGCCTATGAAAGGCTGCATTGTTCTCTTCAGAGATCATAATGTGCCAGAAAATGTGGAGAACTGAGCAGTTTCATTTACCTGACAAACATATTCCAGCACAGGGCTATTTGAGGCAGCACAATAAAATTAGAATAGTAAAACTGTTAAAAATGAAATGCACATCTATTTCTCATTTACAGTCAGCTCACCACTGGCAGATGCTGAAATCTCAAGAGAATTTCACAGATCCACAGGACTCCTCAGCAGTGCTGAGTTTTCTGTTTGAATCTGATTTAGCTGAAAGGTACAGCTAGACAAATAGCCCCTGACTGGCTATCTGTATGAAAAGAATCAAAGACTGAAAGCTTTCCTTATTTCTGAACCAAATTGTAATCTATGCTCACCCAGCTCAAAATTCAACTGTCACAAAAACATCTTAATGTCTCAAGGGAGATCTAACAATCTACTTAGAAGTTAAAAAACAGGTTAAAAAAACAGGCTGTCAATCACTGGCATCATGCAGAGAGCAAAACTGCAAAAAGGGTGTTGAGTTTAAGCAGATGAGTGTTTAATGAGAGAAAAACAGTTTCCTAACTTGTGGAGAATCCAAATTGTGAGACAGGCTGTGAAAGAGGCATTTGAAGACCTGCACAGTGAGACCTGTAGCTGAGGACTAAACAACTATAATTTCCATATTGTTTATTTTTTTTGTAGAGCCTGTGATATTTCTGATGTGTGTAAACCTGGAACAAATTTGTAAGAAGCCATGACCTGTGTTGTGGAGTACTCATTGCCTTAAGAGAGAACAGTAAAATTGGCTAAAAGAAGAAAGCTGCAACATATTACAGTGCAGCCAGGCAAATCCATTGGGAACACGTGGGTTCTAGTCACAGAGACCAGAACCACAACACAGTGGTTCTGTTCAATGAAGTATTTATTGACCAATAAGTTGTTTATTGAGGGGGGAAAACCAAAACAAACAACTATAAGTAAGTGGAAACCTAAACCTGGATGAGAGTTACCATTTTGAAACTAGGCAATAAAAGAATCTTACAAGCATTGTTAAAAGATTTCATTTTAAGCTGGGTTTTTTTAGCTAAATTCCCAGATATTTTGGTGACAACCATAAAGCAGTTAGAAAGAGGAGTCCTTGAAGGTCCTGCCTCTCTGAAGCCACAGGCTGTCAGCCAAATTCTGTCACTTCAAATCCTTCCAAAGGTTGATCTGATGTTGACAGACTGTGCTACAGATGAGCTCCTATTTCTGAGGAATGTCCCCTTAAAGACTGGAATATTGATTTTTTCTTTTTTTTTTTTGTGATAGACTTGTCTCACTTCTCTGCTTTCAGAGTTTTCAGCATGTGTAAATAAATAATTGCATGTTCATTGCAGCAAGCCCTGGAAATCAGCTCTCCTCTAATATGCAAACTATAAAGCTCTTTTTCTTAGGCCTGAAGTGATTTCTCTTGCATTGAGTTAGAGTCAAAAAATCAATTAATTTTGTCCTCTAATCAAGACTAATTTATGGATTACTAAAATCAGATTTGATGCAACTCAAACATTTGCAAGATTATTCACTGGAAAAAAAACCCTTCCAGCCCTAATGAAGTACCAGACTACAAGATGGCACAGTTTCCAGGCATGTGAAAGGATTTTTTAAACTCAGATTTGCTTCTAAACCATCCCCTTTTATTGGCTTCTAGCAAATAAACTGGTGTATGCAAGTGAGAATAGCATAGCACCATGTAATACTGGTGGAGTTCATTAGAGTTTGCTGTAACTCCAGTGTTTCTGAGGCTGTTAAATGTTTGCTGAAATACAAATGTAAGGGGGAAAACAAACAGAATTAAATATTGTGACTGTGTACAATATTTAAATACAAATTCAATATTGTACTTGTATCTGTGACCCTGAACAAGACTGAAATTTAAAAAAAGCAAGGGATATTGCATCTAGGGATTAACAAATTGTCAGGTAGTTAAAAAAAATGAGCTAATTGTCCATTCTGCTCAAAAGACTGAGCTAAACCTCAGGCTGACCTCAAGATTTACAAACTGAAGGAAACAGTTTAGTCACCAAAAGCAACAAATTACCAAAATCTCATTCAAGAAGAATGACAAGAGCCATGTTTCCTGAAGCAAGGCACCCTGCAGGTATTTCACCACAGTGCCTGTCACATCTGCACTGCCCAATCACATCTGGCACTGCTTCTGGTGACTTAGCCCTGGTTTTCACTTACACCAAATCAATTCTAAATAAATCAAATGTTAGCTGCTGAATTTTCTGGAAAGTTTGGGATTAAAATAATTTTATTGTTCTTTGTCTAGCTGGAAAAAAAATAGGAGTTTCTGTCCTCATAATATTGCATGAGTTCAGATCTTGGCTGCTGGTAAGGACAAGCTAAGTAATAACATTTTTCTGCCTGGCCTTGTGCCTGTGTAGAGTGTATTTCACTGTTCAGTAGCCTGTTGAACTAGGCAAGAAGGGGAAGGGAAAGACTCATTTCCATATTATCTGCAGATGCTTGGCACACAACCCTTCGGAGCAATTGCATAATTAGAAAATAGGATGATATGGAAGGGATTATTTTGTTTCATATATAGGCCTCCTTCAAATATGTTTTGTTCTAAATAGCTGTGTGAATATTAAAGTAACAACTTCTCATTGCTAATAGGTTGCCTAGGATAAATAAGTTATAAAAATAAGCCTTGCAAAGATCTAATTTGGGCCTAGGATGATAATTTATTTATGATGCATTCCTCCTCTCCCCATCGAGGCCCTCTTGGCATTTTACAAAGAATTATAAACCATATTAGAGACATCATTAGATATGTGCCATAACAGACAAACAAAACAGTCAAACCAGACCAGAGTCACATTGCTAAAGGATGCTGGAAAGTGTTACAGGTTGAAATGGTTGTGTAAATGGTTGAAAAGTGTAAATGGTTGAAAACCTTTCTTTCTGAGTCCAACTTTCCACCTGTTTTTGTTTTTTTTTCCTAATCAAAACATCCCCATTTTTATTAGATGGCCTCTAGTTAATTCTCTGATCAAAGTGTACATACTGTTCTGCTTCAGCTGGTTTTATTGAACTTAGAAGCTCAAGAGTCAAGCAGCAGGTGCCATTATGCTGCTGAGCACCAAGCTTTACAATTTCTTCTCTTTTTATCTTGATAGCAACAGGCAGTCGTTGCTGCAAATGTGGTACTGCCTCCTCTGTTTCAGATTTTATTTCTGTATTATTGGCAGAAGGTGCTGGGTGGGAAGGTGGGCAGAGAGCAGTGCGGTTTTGTGCTGAGCTCTTGAAGCCGTGACACTGCTGGCCTGTGACACGTCCTGCTGTGCATGAAGGGTCTGATTTCAAAGGACTTTCCTCAGGGTGAATTGACAGGATAACCCTTGACCTTTAGTCATCTTTTTTTCTTTTTGTGTGTGCCTAGCCTGCCAAATCAGAGATCTCTGCTGAAGGCCACATGAGTTCATAGGGTAGGGATTCTCTGCTTTTTGTGGGGCAGGTGCTCACCCTCAGGGACCAGGATCAAAGCCCACCAGCTCTTCTGAGCAATGCCCAGTTCACTGTGGCGCTGTTTGAAGACATTTCTGCCCCTTGGGCAGAGGTGACCCTTCCTGCACCCCTGGTAACTGAAAGGTCTCCAGGAACATTTCCAGTTTACTTCAGGAGAAGACAGAAAATATTCTTGGGGTGGCAATTGCCAACAGGCAGGGACTGGTACACAAGAAAGGGTGACACCACACAGCACACACACATGGAAGAGCACATCTGCTCCTTTCCCTGTTCAAGCAGAACCACAGCAAATCAGCCAAATTTGAGCCAATCTTGGCAACTTCTCTGTATGTGAAATTCCACGTGTACAAAATCATAGAATCATTGAGGTCAGAAAAGACCTCTGAGATCACTGAGCCCAAACTTTAATAATTAATGTCACAATTGCAAAACGTGAAAAGGTAGAAATTATTTTTATGTTTACAAAAGAAGTCCTTAAAAGATTATCTTTTGGCTTTCAAATTTTAAAGAGACACTGTATACTTTCTATCCTTTCCTCTTAGGAGAAAGAAAATGTTCTGTTACGAGTCAGTTTCGATCAAGCATCAAAATTTCATTCTCTTCCAAAGGAAAATATTTTTACCATCTATATTATCCAGCCTTCTTTTTCTGCATTATCACAGCTGCCACACTGTGTTTTCCTCTTTTATCAAGTTCCTGATGAGAGCTCCATCACAAAATCTATACCAGGCTGCAGCCACCCTGGTTTCAGCCAGAATTAGTTGAGAATGTGGCTTATGCTGAGTTCTCAAACATTTTCTCATCCGAAATGTCTGTTTCACTGACTTGGAGCCTTTCTCAGGAAGGTGTTAATTTTTTAACCAAATTTTACATAATAAAATCCTAAAAATACCCAGCCCATGTTTTCAATTTCAAAATTGCTTTTGTTTAAAAAGTATTTTTGATCGTGTTATGACTGAAAACAGAAGAGCTGATTTAGGAATAAATTATCTGAAAGGATTTTTTTTTTTGTATGGGAAATTTAAAGCTTTTTTATTGTTGCTCAGAACAAATGAATTCTTCAAGTGACTGTTAAAAGTTCACATGGCTCAGAAATTTCCTATTTCAGGTAAGAAAGAGCAGCAAGAAGTCTGTAATTTGCTTTATATTTTGGGAAATAACAATACGTGCTATTTCAAATTCAGAAAGTTATTTGAAGATCAGCTTTTGGGGTTTTTTTTCCCTGTGTGATACTCTAACAGTCAATCCAATTAAGTCATCTGTGGTGTGTTTCTTGTTATAATAAAGCAAATTTAGTTGGTTTCTTTTTTCCTGCTCCATTTTGAGTGAAAATCAGTTTTTCTAATATTTTATATCAGTGAGAGCTCAGGAGATTTGCAATGGTCTGGTAGCTCTTAATGAAACCTATTTGATTTTTCTCTAGTTTTCCAGATCAAGATATTCGCAGGGCAGCAGTCCAACAAATAGAGAATGTGTCAAATGATGAATTGTTGGAATACCTCCCACAGCTGGTTCAGGTAAGGAGGAAATTGATAGCCAAGGAAGCCTTCAGTCCAGATCAATAACTTCATTAAATATTTTTGATGTTTTCAGGTTGGTTAAGACATTGGAAGGGGAGCAAATAAGTCCTGTCAACTGATGCACTGAGTGGTTAAAACCAGGGCTGAGGGAGAGTCTGTTTCCAGCTTAGGAAAATGAAATTGTTTTGGCATTCTGATTGGGCTTTTATAGATAGCACATGAAGGTATTTTCAAGTAAAAAAGGAAAGTAAAAAGTGCATCTGAACAAGAGAAATTCTGCTCAGATGTCAGGGCTTCATTGCAGTCAAGGAAGGAAATGCTGTTGCTACAAAATTTTTAATATCTGAGTTTTTAATCACTGATTTTAATACCACATATACTGAGCAAACCACTGTCAACACAGAGTGAAGTGGCCATTTGGTGTGCAGTTGTCTCTTTAGAGATGTGCATTGCATTGCACTGGAAATGAATGTTTTGCAAGTTATGGCATCGCTGCTTCCAAAGCACTCGGTGATTGAGTAGGTGCTGGGCTGGGGCTGAGCAGGAACTTCTGGAAGCTTCTTCCCCTCACTTGGTAACACTGTGCATTGGATGACCCACTGTCCACACTGCAGAGTTTCTCAGGGGTTCTTTCTGTGTTTGTGATATCTGCTTATCTAGATAGATATCTCTCTGTGCATTTATGAATATGTTCATGTAATCCCCTACTGAGAGGCAGCAGAACCTTCACAGCTTTACAGACTGCTGTGACCTTTCACCTTCCTCAGCTTCTGTTCTGAAATAAGTTTATTTTCCAAACCAGATAATCAGATAAAAATTAAATGTAGCAGTGATAGTTTTAAGAGGGGGGAGACTAGCTGCATATTTATATGGATATTAACACAGAATCAGGGTGCTGTCTGTCTGTCTGTCTTACAGCTGGTGGTAGATCCTTGGGAATTGAAGCTTCTCTGCTCATTGCATTGCCAGAGCAAACTCTCCATTGTCTGATTGCTTTGTTCAAACTAAGCACTGGGTGCTTTCTCTTATAAAGGAAAGACACCAAAGCCAGCACAAAATTGATTTTTATTATAATTTTTTCTCTTAAGGTGCTCAAGTTTGAGTGGAGTCTTGAAAGCCCTCTGGTCAAACTCCTGCTGAGTCGTTCTCTTCAGAGCATCCAAGTAGCCCATCAGCTTTACTGGTAAGACTATTTGCTATTACAGTCATTTTCTGTCATAGTGAAATTTATCCATGATTCCATTGGTGATTAACCATCCTTTGGTTTAAAATCAACAGAAAAACTAAGTTTTGCTCCATCCTTTTTACCAGGGCATGTGAGTAACTTGTATAAAAGACTCACTTATCTCTGCCTTCATCCTGGTCCAGGGCAGGAGGAAGAGGGGGAAATTCTGCTCTCTTAAGTAAGATGCCATTTGGTTTTTCAGCATTTTCTTTGTTTGAGCCAAAAGGAGCCTTTCCCAGAATTTGCAAGCATTGGTTCACTTTCAAAGGAGGCTAGCTGTTTTTGTGATTCCCCTGACCTCTCCTGAAATTGTCAGAATTGTCAGGCATGTCAAAATGTATGTCCTACCCATTTTTGAATCAGTCTGACTTGTGATGGTAGAGTTTCCAACAGGTTCTTTTCATGCTTGTGGAGATGCACCAGGCCTGACAAAAATTGCCATTCACCACCTGCCTCCAACATAAGGGGTCCTCTTATTGTATTATTGAATTATTCTGTTTGCTTTGCTGTTACCTCAAGGCCCTCTGAGAAAGAATGTGGCTTTTTGATGGCTCAACATCTGCCCTGTGATCTGAAAATCAAATTCTTGTGTGTTTTCTTTTTCTTTTTTTTTCCCCATCTTTAGTAATGATGGATGAACTGAGCTTTCATTTGCAGTTCAACTGGTTCAGATCCCTTAAACCAAAGCTTTCCTCCCTGCAAAGGAAAGAAAACAATTTGAAATGGATTAATTTGCTTGATGAAGTGTGGGGTTGGGAAGAGCATAAATAATACTTTCATACCTGCATGGTCTCTGGAAGTGTTAGTGGGGATAAAACAGAATTATTAATGTGTTTGTTTTACTGAAATGGGTAGGATAATGTGCTTAATGAGCATATCTTTCAAATAAAGAGGAACCACATTTAGCCAGCCATTTTTCCACAGTGCCTGAAATATGCCTGAGACAATTTCTAATATCAAACTTATTCATACTGTATATGAAATATCCAGTCTGGAGTTTTAAATATGCCCTCAGAGCTGGTGGTTTTCCTGTAAAATTAGAAATTATATCGAGGGTTTAGTGGACAGGGGAACATCATTACTTTGCCTGTGTTTTCTTTAACTCCTCTCTTCTTCTCAGAAGAAAAATAACTGTCTGCAGTCTTCTTCCTCATTACTTCCCAGTGAAAATCCCTATTTTCCCCCAAATTTTGCCCAACTCTCTAATATTATAACTTTGGGTCATACAGAGCAGTTATTCTGTCATGAATATATATGTTTATCTGGAACAGTGCAATGTAAAGTGGCAAAATAAATTTATTTTATATACAGCTTTATGTATAGGGTAACTGCATCCACATCAGGTAGGTTATTTCTCAAGGCTCCCTGTTTTCTCTGCCTTTCAGCTGGTAGTAGCCCTGTTCATGCTGGGTACCTCTTTTATTTAGGTGTTTAGTTCATATGTTTCAAGTTAAGCTGAGAACTGAAATGTGGCAAACATCTCTTAAAATTTGGTGCTTGTATTCACAATCTACACTTCAGGGTTTTTTGGTTACTCTGCTCACCCTGTTCTTCAGTAGCAAACTGTTTTCTACCTAACATTCCAATTTATACAATTACTGATATTCCTGCTCCTGTATTTTAAAAGACAGTTTCCCAACCCATAAATTCTACTCACAAAGTTTACCAGTAATTTTGTGGCTTTTCTTAATAAAGTCTTAAATAATTTAAAAAGTATTTCCTTCACAAATTGAATTTCAGTCCTTATAAAAAAAAGGAAAAGCAGAGGTTTTCTTCCACTTATTTCTAAAGAGACTTTTAAAAGCAGTTCAGTGATTTAATAATGTGGGAAGCACATGTGTGCATGTACATTCAGAGAACTTCTTTTTAGAAATGTGATTAGGTTACATTTTATTCTCAAGTGTCACGTTTTGTTTCATTACCAATTAGCTATCAAGAAGCAAGGACTGGTAAAAAAAAACTTTGGTAACAAGTTTTTTTGTTTATTTTTAATTGTAATGAATGACATTACAATAAAAATACTGTTAAATAATACAACATTGTGCACACTGTACCTGCCCAAAATAAAACTTGGAAAAGAGGGTTAATGCAATACAGAAAACTGCTGAAGTTGTTTCAGAGCCACGGGGAAAAGTTCAACTGATTTGAGCTTCCATATTTTACAATACTATTGGAAATTTAGAAATTACTAGAAAAGGTGGTGCCTGTGGACACTATAACTTATTTTAATGACAAATACTATTTATAAAAAGATGTAAATTGCTTCAAATTGACTCAATTTCCCTGCAGGTCAGAGATAAGCAGCTACCCAACAATGGTGTACCATCTCATCACTTTTTTAGTATTAATGATAACAAATTGTTAATTTCTTTTCATCAAGCAGTGATAAGTTTGTCTGAAGATTTTATTTAAAAATTATGGGGCAGGAGCTGGAACAGGTGGACAGAACAGAGAGAATTTTCATTCTTGGGACATACCTTCCGCTGTTGTCAGTCAGGATAGTTTCAGTCTGTTCTTTGCTTGTATCTGTTGCAGATTTGTTCCATTAATTCTGCTATTGAGAATGAGAAGGATCTTGCACCCTGTTTGAATGGTTGGGTTTTCTCTTATCATTTGTGTCTTTTCCATTCTCTAAATTCTTGATGAATCTGGGCCATTGCATCCATCAGTGTTTTACCTTCTCGTTGAATGCCCTCTCAAGGAGACAAAATTTGCCCATGCATTCTGTGCCAGCACAGGAGTAGTGTACCACTTATATCCCATTTTAGCCTTATTCCAGGACTTCCCAATGTCCATGAGACATGGAGAATTATCCCACTACCTTCCAGACATTCTCTCTGATGCTCCCACCAGAGCTCCTGGCAGGCAAGAAGCCTGGAGCAAGTTTCCCCATTCCCTGGAGCCATGGTGCCAAGTTATTAAACTGGTTCTAGCAAAGCACAAAAAGTTGCTTGAGGGGAAAGAAACCTGCTGAGCCCTTTTGGGCCCTTCTGCTCACTGAAAGGCAGTGCTTTTCTCTTTACTACTCGATGTTTCACACACAGGTGGGTTTTTGTCAGCTTTTGTGCTGGAGCTTTAATCCACCTGGCATCCTGCCAGTTGGTTTCCCTCTTGCTTGAGTGTTTTTGGCTTTTAGCTGCTGTCACAGGTGGCAGCTGCAGCGTGGAGCCAGAACAGCTGGCTGGGGCAGCAGGTGGCCAGGAGAATGTTTCACAGATGGTTGCCTTCCACAGGAAGATTGAATAACAGGGGAAAATGTCCTCCAGGATCTGTGGCAGATGCTTGAAGGTGGTGCTGAGGAGCAGCACCATCGTCATGGAAGAGTGGGAGTGTTTGTAAATTCCAATAATCTGGTTTGCTTAGCTCAAGGAAGGGAAAAAGTCAGGTGAAAACCTTGCTGAAGACAAAATGTCCTTTTGTTGCTTGCCCTCTAAGTCACTTTGGAGAACTTTCCCAGTTTTTGGCATTTCTGAGCTGCTGGTTGATTGACAGGAGAAAAGAGAGTAGTCTTCTGTCTTTTCCAAGTCCACATCTTGTAGAAAAGTAAGAATGTGAGATTAAAAAGGAGCTTGGTGGAATTCAGCACACTGGAAACAATGTGAATCAGACTATTGATTTCATGGCTAGAGCATATTTTTTTTTCTATATATACAGAAAAAGAACTATAAGAAGCAAAAAGAACAGCAATGTATAAAAGTTTAAAAATACCCCAGTTACATTTTCTGCTCTTGGGAGGTTTGTACTTCAATGCCTTCTTCTCCAAAATCTGTTTTATTCAGAACTCCAGCACTGGAAAAATTTCCTCATCTTTTCTGAAAGGAAATATATTCTTAACTGTCAGAGCTGGTCTATGTTAACCATAATTTTCTTAAAGTGTTCAAAAGAAGGAATAAATCAAGCAGATACTCATTTGTACTCTTAATCATCTGAACATTAAACAGATGACCATCCTCCAGATCTTTTTCTTCCTGCATTATCATATCCTTCTCTGACAGTCTGAAGTTATCGAGTCTGCTAATTATGAAATGAACTTCCCAAATAGCTGTGCGGAGCAGGCTGAAAACCCCAGCCCATTAAAATGACATGAATGTAATCACAAAAGATGCCTGTTCTTGTTTTTGCATTAATTTGAACCTTTTTACTGAGCAGAATTAAAAAAAAAAAAAAATTATCACATGTGTAACTTTGAACCTGTGTAGGAATAGCCAGTCCAAGGATATTTTTATATTTTTGATTCAGCTAAGTGGTGACTGTGAATTTCATTGGGATTCAGAGAACTTGATGTGATGGTTATGTTTTGGACTGCAGAGAGCCTCAGCCGTAGATCACATCTTGGGAATTTAGTTCTGAAATCATAATTCTTGTTTATGTAGCACCAATCATTTGGAGACCTTTTTTTCCCCCTTAGTTACTTAAAGGTCTAGTAAATAACACCATTAGAGCATTATTTGTGTGAGATAATGATTCAGCCAACTTCTGTGCTGAGTTCTTCATTATTAGCTGTGTGGGCCTTGGGTTATTGCCTTGCACAACAGACAGATAATTATTTTGTTTCCTAATTTACAGACTTTCCATTTTCTCAGACTCCAGTTTTAGAAAAAGTTGATGTCAAAGGGAATAAAGAAATTGTTGTGAAGAAGTAACAGCTGTTGGGTTTGACCTTTAGTAGTTACTGACTTAGTGAGAAAATGGTATATTTAAATCAACAAAACCATATCTTACATTTAATTAAACACACTTTAGATCTTAAGAAAAAAAATTAGTATTTAGCATTTTAGGGTCACTTTTTTGCAGTCTCTAAAGACAGAGGAACGGATTGGCTTTGACCTCAGCTGGAATTGATAAAAGGAGGTGCTAGCTGGAGGACTAGAGGACTGTGGGGCAAGACCCCCTTTTAAACTTTTAAAATTCTAACAAAAGGGAAAATGAAAATAAATTCCAAAGAATTAAAAAAAAATCAAACGGAGAACACGACTGGGAAAGGTTAACAAAGAATCTAAGTATGGCATTTCAACATTTAAAATATAAAGAGGGAGTTAGCTTTTCAACACTGTTGAAAATTACAGATTTTTTAAAAAAAAGAAATCTGTTTAAAAATTAATAAAGCACAAAGTTATGCCCTTTTGTAATTTAGTGAATATGAGAAAATCTGGTGAGTCACTGACAAAGGACATAAATAGCATAGTTGTGCGTGTGTCTGTTTTTAATTATTTTAATGATTCTTAGTGGAGTGAATGTGCTCCTGAATGTCCAGAAATCGAGGAATGCTGGGTGTTTTTCCAAATAAAAGGGAAGAGGTGAGGGACCCTGGTGATCATACATCAATGTGAGCATGGAGTGAAGCATCATTAATTTTATTGGCGCAGGCAAATATTCAGCAGCACTAAATAAGTTACTGAACACAGAGATAACTCTGTGTGTGTCCCACCTTTGGCAACAAAGGAAATTCCATGCCAAAAGTCATATTCAAGGAGGATTAAAGTTGTCAAGTGAAGCATAAAAAGTCTGTAAATGCCAGTTATTAGGGCATGTTACTGTAATGAAAACACACCACTGTGTATGTGCACAAGTGAACCTACTTAGAACTGCAAAGATAAACTAGAAAAGGGGACAGAGTTCTGAAAAGCTTGAATTCTTTTAGCTGCTTCATGATTTATAAGGTAGCACTAAGGAAGAAGTTTTTCAGTCCATTGTTTTTCCACACACAGCCTGTCTGATTTATTTTACGTTTGGCTCCTTTTGCGGTTAAAAATTCTGGAGCTGACAAATCCGGTTTTTCAGCTATGCCAGAAAACTCCCCACGAGCTTCAGGTCCTATCTGCCCTAACCCCTCCAGTAATGGAGCTGAGGATGAAAGATGGGTTTGTCCCTTGGATCTGCCCTGCAGGAAGGGTTGCACAGAGCCTTGGGTGCTCTCATGTCTCACGATGGGCTGCAGTGACTCCCCTGGGGGAGCAGAGAGGGACTCAGTGTTCTGTGCAGGTGTCACACACAGCTTTCATCTCTGCCTTTCTTCCTTATGTTCTCATTTTTAAAAATCTTTTATTGTTGCTTCTGTCAAAAACAAAACAGGGAGCCAAAATCTTTGTTGATGGATGCCTCATGTAATCTTTGCTTGTCCCAGAGGGACATTTGGGGATGTAAATCAAAGTAGTAAAAAGTCAGGAAAAGTTTTGAGAAAACGTTCATCTAGCTCTGTCACTTCACATGGGTCATTCTCAGTCATGAACTTGAAGGATGTGGAATTATTTTGGTTTTGTTTTTTTTTTTTTGTGTATTGTGAAAAGCTTCTAGAAAATCATGCCTGAATCAAATCCTAGAAGTAGTTTCTTTACACATAAATTTTCTTTAGGCCAACACTGAGTGGCCAACCTCAATGATCTGAGATGTCCAAATCATAACTAACAGTAGCTGCAATTTAGGGATGATGCAAATTTCCCAAATTGTAATGATTTTGGAGAGACAGAGCCTCAGTTGGAAAGTGAAGAGCATGGGGAGAATCTCCTGTGACTCTCAGCTGAGCAGCTGGTGCTCTGTTTCGCTGGTGAAATGCTGCCTCTCCAGCCTAGGTGCTCCTGATCCTCAGTGCTCAGGTGAAATACTGGGAGAAGATGCCTCACCACAAATTTTTCAGATGTTGCATCTAAAAAGAAATTAATTTAGTTGCATTGCATGATTTCCCTTTCAGGCTTTACATTTTGGGAATATTTGGAAAAAAACCAATTACATCTCTTTCCTCTGTTTGAAACTTTTGTTTTGCTAGAAATGGCAATTACTGTACTCAAAATGAGTCTGCAGATGTTTCAAAATTGCATCACATTATGAAAAGCATTTTATAAGTTTTGCTCTGTTATAGGTCTTTTATTCTTTCCAGCTTAGCAAGTTTCATGTTTTAACTAGAGCTGTTTGAACCAATTTTTAACAAATTTGTCTTGAGCTACTTCAGAGCGTTGTTTTCAATCCATTTCTCTTGGAACACAAAGTTTTTGTCTCATGACTTAAATAAATGCAGTTCAGGCCCTGATTTCCTTGGACTGATATGTTTGGAGTACACATTTATAGTTAAGCTGTTGGTCACAGCCTGGTCTGACAGGCTGGAGTTTTGTAAATCATTCCCATTTCTGAACACTGGCAGTGAGAACTTCAAGGAAAAATATGAATAAACAGAGAGGCTTCAAGTGGTTACAGGACATGCAATGTAATGAGTTATTGGTAGGCTTAACGTTGCTGTCAGCTGTGTGTTTTCTGTGGTTAATTTTTCTAGGTTTAGTCATCACTCTCCACCAGCATGAAAACTGGGCCTTGGACCTATGCCTAAATAACTGAAACATTAGAAGAAATAGAATCATGAATTAGACATTGTTGAATATGTTACATCAGGGCATGATTTAGCAGAAAATTACTTTGTAATTTTTCTTCAGTTTTGGGTAATTTTTCTTAGAAAAGAATTCCCTTATGTAACCTCAAATATAATTATTAACACATTTTAAAATAAATGAATAAACTAGAATAAATTGCAATATTTTGAGAAAGGAGACAGTAAGGATTGATAAAAGGTCCTGTCAGGATAACAATGCAGAATGACTATAATTTAGTATTTTTAGGTGTTTGCAGATTATAATTATTTCAGATGATAATTATAAACTCATAAAGCCCTTGTTGTTTGAAAACATTTCCCTGAATGTTAATTGCTTTCAGAATGCTCACCCATAATCAATGGTATATGAGTCTATAATCAGAATGATGTCATTTGGATGGTGACCAAATCAAAACCCATTTGAGAGAGGACAGAAAGAGCTGTCAGATGAGTTGGTTTTGGCTCTTTTGCTTGAACAATGTTGCTGTGATGTTGTAATAACCTCATTTTAAACACGAGAGAACATTGTCTCACATTGTCTCCTTCATTGCTTTCTTGGCAAAAAGCCCACCTGGTTGGACCTGATGATGTTGGACCCTTGAATTAAACAATATAAAGTAACCAGTGAATCTGCAAGAATTAGGATTTCATCCAAATCTAAAAACTGTAAAATTCTTCCCAATGGGTCATACAAGCCATAGGGATCTCTGTCAAAACACAGCTGAATTATCCTTTAGCTTTCTCTGTGGTGTTTGTCAAATACACAGAATACTGTTTGGTAAAGTTCAGCACATTATTTTTTGTTTCAGAAAGAAAATCAGGCTACAAGAACTGAATTTTTTCTCCAGAAGGCCTTTATTCCTGTGTAAAGGCATTCAGAGATAAGTTATCACAATATTGCATCAATGGTGGGTGGCTGACAGAGTAATGCAAAGCAGCAAGGAATTTTTCACTCATTTTTTAAAATATGTTCATCAAAAAATCAGAGCTTTTCAGAGAAACATGGAGCTTAGGTGGAAACATTCAGATGGCATGTCAAAAAATCCTAATTCTTCTGCTTGTCACTGCAAATGGCAAAGCAGAGTTGTGGCTGAGGTGACCCAGTGAGTGCCACATTGAGCTGTTTTTTGAACAATTTACCTTCCCCTCTCCATTGCTATAAACCATCCATCCATTGTAAGGCAAGTCACCAGCATGCTTCCAGCTCAGCTCAGAGGAGGGGCAGTGCACATTTTCAGACAACACCAATGCAAAGTTTGTTATTTCAGGCACATCTCTGTCACTGTTAGGGTGGACGTGACACACACAATGTGATCAAGGTCTAAGAAGAAAAAAGGTTTTATTCTGTGTGTTCTCCAGTTTATATACTCTTAACAAAGGGTGATCTCAAGTCATTAACTATATCACAATAACTTATTATATGCATTTGTGCAAAGCAATTAGCGTCAAAGTTTTACAGAAATTTAATAAGGCACGTATACACCTCTACTTGTGCATGTAGTCTAGCTTACAAAAATTCTCATTTATCTTTTCTAATCTGTTTCCATGCTGATGGCCTTGTCTTCTTCCTTACTATGGATACACTCAAAAATCATCAATTGTTATTTTTTCTACTTTCTCAGCTTTGCTTGCAGGCCAGCTCTCAAGCCCCTCCACACTTCCCCCTTATTGTATTTGAGCAACAAACCCAGCAGGGCCTGGTGCAAAAATCCAAGCAGACAAGGGAGACACAGAGCAATAATTACAATCACCAACAGAATTAAAAATCCAGTTTTCAACAAGGCCTTAAGCCACCCAGTGATGCCCCAGCTCTTGAAAAAACTATTCAGCCATCCCCATCCATCATCCATCTGTAATTTCAAGTTTCTCTCTTTCAAGTTTCTCTTTCCCTCTCTTGGTGTTCATTTTGGTTTCCTTATTTCTTAGCTTGAAAACACACCAATCTTTTAGGCATACTAATTTTGGAAATACCATTTCAAAAATGGCATCTCACCTCTGTTGTGTGTTGCCTGGCTGCTGTTCACTGCTGGCTGTTACTTGAGGGAAAACCTTATGTTAGGGAAAAAAAATTAAAAAGAAGTTTCAAAAAAAAGGTGTTATAAAATGGAGCATGTGGGTTTTAAGCGGCATAAACTGCTGGCAGCATATATATGGGAAATTATTTGTTTGTAAATTTGATCAAAGCCTTAGTGCTGGAATAGCTCATGTTTTTCATTTGTCTGTCTTTCAAGAGCTAGTACAAATTACTTCCACTGAAAATTTTAAATGGTGAATACAAATTTATTCATATTCATTCCCTTTTTTTTCAACTCAGGATTTTTTCTGGTTCAGGATTGTTTTGGTTTTGTATTATAGAAGTGATGTTTTTGGAGAGGCTGTTGGTAGTTTTTTTCATGTTTGATAAGAAGAACTAATTGGTGATGTTTTGGGAATTGATAGTTTGCTGAACTTTTAGAAAGTTGTACAAATATTTTTTTTTTTTTGGTGAAAAGCACATGTTAAAGACAAAAAAATTCCTTTTTTTAGCAGGTAAAGAGGTAACAAGGGCTGGATCTTGGTGGGCAGTAGAAAAATAACATTCTGGCTGAGTGCTTGCTGGATCAAAAGTGGCTGCAAGCTGTGCCAGCACAGCACAGTGGAGCAGCTCTGGAGTGGTGAGAGTCCTGTTGATGTGGAAATAATACCTTTATATCTTTTGGCAGTATTAGAGGTAGTGTAGGCATTACAATAATATAATAATTAGTGTTTACTTGAATAGAGAAACACTGGCACACAGGTGGATGGTCCTTTCAAACCAGCACCCTTCCTCTTTCACAAAATGAGATTTCCTTCCTTATAAGTGGTTTGTAGAGTTCAAATCCTTGGACATAAAGGGTGACTCTTAAATACTTCAGTGTAAACAGCAAAGCCACCTTCAACATATCTCTCTATAAAATCCTGTTTTATGCTTCTTACACTTGATTTTTTCTAGCTTGTGTAGCGAGGCTTATATCCAAGTAGATTAAAAAAATGTACTTTTTTCCCCTTACATAAGTGCTCAGTTTTCATGTTCAGCCTCCCCCAGCAATTGTTCACAGTCTGTCATCCAGTGAAATTAAAATAACTGTTCCCCCAAGGCCTCCTTCCACTGCATTCCCAAGATTCATCTCTATTCCCTTGGAAGTGGGTAGAGGATGTAATGTGCAAAGTAGCATGATTCTGGCAGTGGCAAGGTTTGAAGCTGGGAATTCCCTCCACCTGCTCTGAAAACACCTCTGCCTATTCTGCTTCAAGATCCCAAATCTTCTCCCAGGAACAGAAGCCTGAGCAGTGTTCCCTGGTTTGGGAAAGGGGGGAATTGCCACAATGTTCCCAGTGTTTGCAGGAAAGTGTGGCACTGATTGAAGCAACACAAAATAGGCTTTGTAAATAAAATTAAAATAAGCAAAGGTGCAAAGAGTAATCACTGAGGAAATAAAGTATAGCAAGCAAAATATTTTTATAGGAGGAAGGATGCAGAAAAGCAAGAGGAGAGCAGACATGAGCTCTGCTGTAAATGGCATTGATCTGCTGTGTTCTAGTGATACTTTTTACCAGCAGCTTAGTTTAGATTCAGGTGACTTCCCAAGAGAACTGGGAGATTAGAATGAGTTCCATAAAAAAGCATTATTCCCAAGTATAACCTGTGCTACTCTACCCTTCCTGTAGAGTGTAATTTTGATTCCTACATTGCCCTGTGTTCCCTTAAAGACCCTTTTGCCTGGAAATGTAACCTCTCTGTGCTCCTGTCTCAGTCTCTAAGTTACTGATTCTAGAAAACAGACAGACAACAAGTCTCCTTTTGGAAAAGCCCCTGGAGACTCCTGCTTGATTGCTTCCCACAAAGCCTGAGGCTGACTGAGCTTTGTCTGACATAACCTCCCTGAGAACCTGAAGGGCTAGGAGCCAAAGAGTGAATATTCAGCTGCTCCTTCAGAGGATGGAGCCCTCACATTTTGTGCACTGCCAATTCATAAGAGAATTTTGTCCAGGCAGTGCCATGAGCAAACTCCCAATCCCCTATTTTATACACAAGGGTAGTTCTGCCAGACATGGTCTAGTCAGTGTAAAGAGTAATGTGGATTATTTATTCCTACCCTAAAATTAATCTATATCACAGGAATTTTGAAATATTTGCTGTTCCTGTGACAGCTGGGCCCTGGCTTGAAGTGCTTGCCAGAAACTGCCCTCCGGTTTCTGTGGCTGATGGGACAGAGCAAAGTGACACTTAGAACAGAAAAGTGACAGAACTTAGAAAAGCAGCTCCTGGCACACTTATTCGTGTTCCTGGCCAAATGACAGGCCTGTCTGTCACAGGCTCATGTCTTTTGAAACTCCTCTTGTTCTGGGGACCATCATCATCATAGGGTCAAGTTGCCCTGCTGTTCCCTCTGCCACCCCAGCAGCTCTCCCACCAAGGGCAGGCCCTCTGAGCAACCCATCCAATATCAGAGCTAGCTGTGGTTAGAGCAGGGGCCAGACCAGGGCACATGCAGAGCTCCCTGCTGACATCACTGACCCATTTCTGTGCGTTGCAAAAGAACCCTGGGACTGTCTTTGCTGCTTTACTGATCCTTCAATCCTTAGGACACTCCTTAGTGAGGGTTTCCTTACCTGTGGGAAATGGATTTGTAGAGAATTTTCAAAGCCTGGCAATTTACATAGAATGTGTCTGTATATGTAAACTTTGAGATAAGAAGTGCTGATTTAGAAATGCCATGGAATAGGACAGATATTGTTGAGAGAGAAATGGAAATAGAAACAAGTTCCAAAGGATGATCTTGCAAATAAGACTGGATATTTTGGAGAAATAGGACTGTGAAAGATGCATTGTGGTAGGACCCACGAGGGGTAATTTTAGATGATTGGCTTTAAGGCATTTCCAGCGTGGTGTGGCAAAAGTTGATAAACAAAGAGACTCTTATAATGTATTGTAATTAAGAAATAGTTTCTGATTGGGATGGCGTGAATTATAACAGCTGCATTGTCTCACCCTTCACATGAGACTGAAATAGAATAAAAGATTTTCAAATGCCTCTCAGTTGCCCCATCTCTGGGTCAGAAAAGGGCTTAATCCAACACTTACCTTTGGGAGGATTGAGAATGTTGAGTGTTTTCCAAATAACCAGGTTTGTAGTAGGTGCCATCTCCTGGTGGAGAATTTCACCAATAACTTTCTGTAGGGTTCCACACAGGTGGTGTTCAGCTGAGACAGTGTCATGGTGAACCCACAGGACAGGGGTTTTTACATTACCATAACAGCAATTGGCACAGAAGTAGGGATGTGATCATTCTTCTGTAGCATCTGAAGAAACCAAGCCTAACAGCAAGCTGAACAAACCCAAAATTATTTAAAAGAAAAAAAAAAGCTAGAGGGGCTGAGTTCAACACTGCTTAAATGGAGAGTTTTTTCTTTTGTTCTTTCATTTGTTTCATTTGAGAGTTCTATCATTTGTTTTAGTCAGTCCTTTTACAAATATATAATGGAAAATATGAAGAAAAATGGTTAAAATGAATGCCTTTAAGAGAAATTATCTGATTATTCCATTCTGTCCATATCACCAGTCACATGCTTACATATAAAGTTTCTGCAGGGATGCAGAAAACATAACATTCAATGATGATATTGCTTGAAAGATAGCTTTATAAAATGCCATAAGTTACAAGTGACAGCAAATGCTCTTTAGAATAAGAAACCAGTAGTTTTCAATTAGTGTTAAATGAGAAATTATGTTATGTCAACTGATATTAAATTGGTATAAATGTCTGGATTAGTACAAAATCATCTGATGTCTGGAAAAAAAAAACTTAATTTACTGAATTGATATTAATCAGGCTCATTAGCTGTAGTGTGGCAGCTGCCATCTTGGCTAATGAAGAAAGGACTGAACAGGGATTTCCACAGTCAAATTCATTGGCTTGGATTAACTGAAAGAACAGTCCCTCATCATGAGTGTTACAAATTATACATTTTTTTAACTGAAGGAAGGCCTTGTTTGTACTTCAGCAAGGGAAGTGGGGCTCTGTCTGGGAAAATAGGCTCTGCCATTTGCAATAATTATCCTGTGAGCACTGGGCATGGAGAAGGTCACACAGTAAACAAGATTTCAACATTTCTGTAGCATTTCCTTTATTGAGTGCGGTATTAAAAGTCAGTATTTATTCTTCTAAACCTGCTCCACAATGTCATTCATTGGGAGTGATGATTTCTATCAGGAGAAGCACTTTCATTTAATTAAGCTTGTCATTTTTGAGTGGCTCCCACAGCCCTCAGATCCCATTTGTGGATAGGGCATTTTGTCAAAGTGGCCATAGTGGCAAATATTCCTGACCTGTCAGTGCCTTGTTGTGTGTGTGTCACTCAGAGGGACCTTGCCTGGTCATGGAAATGGAGCCTCATTCAAAGGATGCCCCATTTTAAGTCTTTTTTTGCATCAATTCAAAGCTGACACATGCTGTCTTCAGCTTTTGCCCAGCTTTGTTATTAGGAGCTTTCAGACCAGCAATTTAAAGGTGATTTAAACAATAATTTGCCTGCCTCACCCATGGCTGCCACCCCACATGTATTGCTGATAGGAAAAACATGGCATTTACCCATATTTAATTTTTGGCACGCACAGATTTTGGGTCTGTCAGCAGAATATCCATTTTGATGAAGTGTGGCTGATTAAATGGGTATTCACAGAGCATGGATATGGCAGGAGAGGAAAGATGGGAGCTCTGCACCTCAGTCCAGCTGCACCCTCACAAGGACTGAGCACAAGGGCAGCACTCAGGGTGAGAAAGATGCCAACAGCAGAGCCAGGGAGCTTCAAAGTCCCAGGAGCATCCAGTGTCAGCTGGCTGATCTATATTTATTCTGCCAATGCTGGGACTGCCCCTGGAGAGCTTGCTCCACTCTTTACCTGACTCAGGACATATGGGAATATGACATCTGCTTGCTGCATTAATACTTCCACAAATGTGATTGTGAATCTTGGAACCACACCTGGACTTTTTATCACAACAACTGAATCTTAATTCTGTTTTCTTAATAGGAAAAAAAAAATCTGCCTGGGGCTGTTAATTTCTCCCATGTGATTGAAAGATGCTGGTGAGATGGGTTCCCACATGGGAAGGAGGTGGCAATGTTATTAAAAAGACTTATTTGCCGTGGCATTTACCTCTGGCATAAGAGCAGCTTAGAAACAAACACAGCATTCTGTGGAGAGCCTATGAGAAATAAATCTCTCCTCTTTTGACAAAGAAAACAGAAGCATAGTGAAATAAAATAATTTTGCCAAGGTTGCCTATCAAGTAAAATTCAGGATGGATTTTCATTCTCACGTCTGCCTTAAATTCTTCTGACATGAAAATCTATGGATTTTAACCCCAAGGTTAAAATTCAGTTTGATCTGAAGAGGCTGATGTGAGATTTCCTTGGTAAAAGCTTAAGAGCAACATCTTCTTGCTTAGGGGTTCATTAAAAGGGATTTTACTTTATTCTAAAGTCTATTCAGATCTGGTCCCAGAGCTGAACATGTCTCAGCAGAGCTGAGCTGGACTTTTAAACCTAGATGAAACTCAGTGTCGACTCCCAGCAAAGAAAGAGCAACAAGGTGCCTGAAGTGAGATTAATTTCAGCAAGCCTCTGCAAAGCAAGCCAACCCAAATTCATGTAAGTCTCTGCCTCATTTTCCTACTGTGCCTGCCCTCCAGCTCTTCTGTTTTCCATGGTAACTAGGCCAGCTGTCGACTAGGAAAATACCCTGGGGCCATCTAAAAAAGAAAGCTTCTCTTAGTAATATCTTACAGCAAGCTTTCCCTGGTACATCAGCTTAACTTCAAATTCCCACTTCTCTATTTACAAAGCCAATATTTGGGGGCAATAAAGCAGTGAAATGGAAGGAAAATCAGAACCAGACCAGTATTTAAAAAGGAGAAATCTAAAGCTATTTCCATCTCTGCTCTGCTCTCCTACCTTTGCAAGAGATACTATTGCAATGTATAACACGGAGCAAAAAATTAATAGAGGCCAAGAAAAAAGGAAGATAAGTAAAACCAGAGGGGAAGAAAGAAAACCAGCCTAGAAAAGGTATGAAGATAAAATATTCTTCTTTACCATGTAGATGCTTGTTCTTCTCTCCTGTCACCATCTTTCATGATCACTTCTCTTTTAATTAAATTAAAACCTGGTAGCTATCATCTTATTTGAAAAAGATTGCAGAGTAGCCTTGTGCATAAGGACAGCTGTATTGTGAAGAGATTTCTCCCTTAAAGGAGTCAGAATCATGAAAAGATGAAAAAGTGTGATTTGGACTCTAAAGACTGCCCCACTGAAAACTCTGATTTTCTCTCTCCTATTCCCTGAAAACAAATGAGTTATTTTTGAAGCCTAAGGGACCACATGTCCTCATGGTGCCACTTTGAGAGTTGTCTCCAGTGATTCCATTGACAAAGTCACCCAGGTAGAGGCACAGAGCTAGCAGAGCACTGTGATCCCACAGTCTGATCCTGCATCCTTTGTTGCTGTGCAGCATTGAGCTGCCACACAGCAAATTGTCACAAAAAGGAGGCTCAACATCTTGCAGAAATCCTGTTCTGTCAGATATGAGAGGTCTTGTAATCACACTGAGCTACCAGGATTGCTGAAACACTTACAGCACTACCTGCTGGGGCTCATGTTTCCTCCCTGTTCCTGTTAGGCACTGATTTGAATAAAGTTCCCTTTGATAGATATTGGGAAAATAAGATAAGCTGGTCTGCTAGCTTACAGCAGTGATGAAAGCAAAGATCCCGAAGACAGACATGTCAGGAAATAATGTGGAATCAGTTCTTGCTACCTGTGCTTAAAACACTGTAGGTCTACAGACAGGCTCTTCCAGAGAGGTAGAAGGGATGCTGCCTTAAAAGAAACTTTAACTCCCCATGTGTTTGAAACATATCAAATCTCAGACATCCTTCCGCTGCTGTTGACATCTGAGTACCTTTTCTCTAAAAATCTGAGACTCCACTTGAAAGAGAACAGCTTTGAATGTAGATATTGTTCAACAAAGCAGATTCTTGTAACTGAATTCAGAGCAAATAGGAAAATTAACAGCTCTGCAGAACAAGTCCTTTTAAATGTCATAATATTTGAAAAACAATGTCAGTGTCTTTTCCTATTTCCCCACCCCCTCAAACCAAACTCTTCATTTCCCGTGCCCAGAGTCATTAAAAAAAGTAATCTGAAAACTCTAGGATTATAAAGTAAAGATCTGGCTCAGAATATATGAATAAAATCTGGAACTGCTCCTGTTATGAGCATCCTTAATGACCTTGTAGAAAGACAATTTCAGTTTTCTCCCTGAAGCTATTTCTGTGTTAGTATATAAATGCCATGGTGTAACCCCAGATGGCAAGAAAGCCCCACACAGCCACTGACCCACTGTTCCCTGCAGTGGGATGGGGCAGAGAATAAGGAGAGTGATGAAATCCCTGGACTGAGATAAAGACATTTGAACAGGTAAAGCAAAAGCTTTTGCACAGGGGCAGCATGGAACAAGGAATTCATTCATCACAACCCACGAGCAGGCAGGTGTTCAATGGCACCGTCACACATTGGTGGCTTGGGAAGACAAACACCATCACCCCAAATTTCTCCCTTTCCTCCTTCTTCCCTATTGTATTTTTGGGGTTACCCAGATGGAGGAAGGAATGATGAATCTGACTTCATGTTTTCAGAAGGCTAATTTATTATTTTATGATACTATATTATATTAAAGAATACTAAATTATACTAAAGAATACAGAAAGGATACAGACAGAAGGCTAACAAGATAATAATGAAAACTCCTGACTCTTTCCAGAGCCCTGACACAGCTTGGCACCAATTGGCCAATAAGTCAAAACAATTAACATTAAACCAAAGAAACAACCACCTGTTGGTAAACAATCTCCACCCACATTCCAAAGCAGCAAAACACAGGAGAAGCAAATGAGAGAATAATTTGTTTTCCTTTTTCTCTGAGGCTTCTCAGCTTCCCAGGAGCAAAATCTTGAGCAAAGGGATTTTTCCAGAAAATATGACTGTGACACTTGCCCATCTTTGTTTGCTGAGCACCATTCACATGGTCTGGTACATCCCTTGGTCACTTGGGGTCAGCTGTCCTGGCTTTCCAACTTTTTGTGCACCCCCAGCCCACTCACTTGTGGGTTGGGGTGAGGAGCAGAAAAAGCCTTGGCTCTTCAAACACTGCTCAGCAATAGCTTAAACTGAATTGCCAACTGTTTCCAGCACAAATCCAAAACACAGCCTCATACCAGCAACTGGGAAGAAAATAAGATCTACCCCAGATAAAACCAGCACAACTAAAAAAAAAATATAGCCAACAAACAAAGTTAAGTTACCAAAGTGCTGTGGTGTAACTCATTTAATTCTGCATTTTTGTGTACATTTGGATTGCCCAGCGCATGCAGAGCCATTCAGAATTAGTTCTGTGTCTTACATTGTGTTTTATAGTGTCATGAGGGATTTTTTTTTGTTCAGCTGTGAAGCTAATGGGAACCACAGATGCTATCCAAAGCCATTTTGATAGACATAAACTATCCAAACAATAGGCAGTTGAAGAAAAAACATTTTCAGTTTCTCCTCAGTGTATTGCTGTGATAACTGTGGCCTAAATTCAGAAACAGTACAAAGCTTTGCAAGTCCATTGGCTCTCATGGACTGCTTCATCTGAATTAATTTTGCATTTTATTTATGTAGTTTGAAAGAAGAGTAGCTTAGTCACCTCCTGTATTCAATTAGTTGCTGGCATATTGGACAGCATCCCAATAAAGCCATTGGGTCTGCTTATTTTAGTGGTGATTATCCCATCTAATCCCATTCCCTGCTCACTCCCAGTGCAGCTTCCCACTGGGAAGAACACAACAATTTCTGTTATGCCTGGAATGAATGGTGCATTTCAGTTCCTCTGCATGAATTTACTCTGAACTCTCACAGTGACAGATTGTTGGAAAATTTCAGGCTTTGCTGATGCTGGTGGAAGATAGTGCATGAAATTCTGACAACAATACGTCATTTGTTCTGAAGAGAAAATCTGCAGTTTTGGAAAAAGCACAGACAGGGACACACTCAGTCATGTGAAGAAGGCACTGGCAAAAATGGAACCAGACTTTTCAAAATTCATGGCAAATTTGAATGCCAAGTTTCTCATTGAATAGAAAATAATACTGTCCAATTGATAATGTTCATGAAGATATTAAATGCAATGCCTTGTTAAAAATTATTCTTTTTCTCTTATTTCCAAATGCAGTTTTTGGAGAGGAGATTTAATGACTGTCTTTAAAGAGGCAGTGTGGTACTTCTTTTTGGTACTTCTTTATTCATAATATACTATGAATATTAATATATTCAAAACCAATCAGACCAACAGCTGCAAGTCTGAGCTTAAGTCACCCTCAGTCTTTAATGACACTTTGGGGTGAAGGATTTTCATTTCTGTAGCTTTGGATTGATATTTTATTGGGGTGGCATCTTTGGTGGACCCTACTCAGAGATTCTGATGTTATCTAAGGTCAGTACTGCTGTAATTTTGTTGTGTTGGTGTTCTAAACACTAAATTTTGTTGTGTTGGTGTTCTGCTGGAGGTATTTTTTTGTTTGTTTGCCATAGTGTGTTAATAAATTTCTGTGTTCAGATCCTACCCAATGAAGAGGAGCAGACTAGGAAAAGATACACTTTGCTCAAAGTTTTTTAATTTTAATTTTTTTTTCCAGCTGGAGCAGAAAGAGACAGACACTGTTAGCACTGCTTTTTACTGGATGGTTCTTGTAGCACTTGTATTGATGCTATCATATCCATTCAACAAATTGGAGAAGACCTTTTGGGGGTGATTGTTTCTTGCTTAAACCTTAGACCAAGCAGCTTTTATCCCTGCAAGAGATACCTGTGCTTTTTACATTATACTTTCAATTAATTCTTGATACAGTTCACTTTCAAGGTTCATTTCATTTCTGTTTCACTCTCAAATTCTTTCTCCTCCAAACAACATTGGTTTTTATCTGGGATTCATTTTCTTAATGCAAAGTGTGTGCAGCTAGCTATATTACATATCAAACAAAACATTTTTCTGCCAGAGAACCTCAGCAGGGTTTGGCACCTTCCCTGCATAGCAGAGCATGGCCTTTGTTTTCACTGATCTGGTAATTTTTTGTGAGTCAGCAGGACATGCATTCCACAGTTCAGGCATTCAGTGGGAGTGGGAGGAGCTGCCTTGATTGAATCTCCTGAATCGAGTGATTTGTCTGAATGCAGAGTGTATTGTGGTGTTCATAAAGAACTTTAGGAAGTCAGAAAATAATGGCAATGTTGTGTTCCTCAAGCCTAACCCCCATGCTTTATATGTCTGCAACAGTATTTTGTTGTCAAAGGGGGATCAACGTGGTAGACTTCTGTTCTATGCTATAAAAAGAAATCAGAAAAACAAAAGCAAATTAATCATGTGGTTTGTTAAAATGAAAATTCACTTTAAGCAGAGTTATTTTCTGTTCAAGGGTAACGCTTTGAAAAATGAGTCTACAAAAGCAGCTCTGTTTTATGAGAAGCAGCATGTGGAACTGGCTGCATGTTTCTCATGTGAGAGGACTGAAGAGCCAAAAGTGGACAGGTGCTTCAAGCAACTGAACAGCTGCTGTTTCTTCATCTTGGAGACTTATTGGTGACAAAGAGTCAGAGAAGTAGAATTTCTCTGAAATATTCATAGAAAATGTACCACACTTCACTCAGTCTACTCAAGAAACATAAACTTTCATTCTCTTCTTGTTCTAGACTAGAAATAAAGATGAAAGATAGCAGATGAAGGAGAGCTTTGCCTTTTGTGCCTCTCCCTTCCTGCTGGCTTTGTACTTGGTCAAAGAAAGGGAGAGCAAAGGAAGTTCAGTCTTTATCCTTCCAGTCAGGTTGATGTCCTTGCTCTGTGTTTCTGTAAATCCATGGAAAATGCTCAGTACTCCAGTCTCTTGGGAGAATTGTAATTTCTCCTCTATCCTTCTTGTACAGTAACTTCTGCCTAATTGACTTTGCTCCCCATTTCCCCCTGCAGAAATTGTATTGTTCTTAACATGACAGGTATTTTGTGCTTCTCACCTGTTAGTTTGGTTTTATGTCTGCAATGCCCCAATAGCTGTACCCACAATGGTGCTGTTGTTTCTGTGTTTCTGTTTCCTTTTCTTTGATTTGTAGTACATAGGTCACACCTTTCTAGAGTTTGGGACTGGTTGTCCAGTGCACTACTGGGGAGATAAAAAAGCAGAGAGGTTTTGCAGCTGAGTAATTATTTAAAGTTTGGGGGCTGGTTGTCCAGTGTACTACTGGGGAGATAAAAAAACCAAAGACAGGTTTTACTTGCAGCTAAGTAATTAATTAATAGCAGCAGTTGCCCACTCATCCTCATGATCTGTCACAGGGTAGATGGAGTCCTTAATCTTCAGCTGTACTTTTTTGTCATCTCTGTCATCCACGTGTCTCTGGGGAACTTGCACTGAGACTTAAGGAGCTGCAAAGCCTGAGTGAAGTCCTACAGGCAAGCCAGCCCTGTTCCTTGTTCTCCTGTTTAAAAATGCAAACAGGAAAATGTTTTCTTCAAGGAGTGGAAAATGAAAACAGTTAAAAGCTTCAGGCGTGTGCCCCAGCTCCATGGCACAACAAAGCACAAAGGACACGTTTGGATGTCTAAGGGTACATTAAGACAGATGGCATCCTCAGACAGAGAAGCTGTACAGTGGTAGAGAAGTGTTTTTGTGGGCTAACCTTTGATATGAGGGGCTGCAGAGAATAATTTTAAAGCAATTATTGCCATAATGAGCAGCAGTCTTGTACCACGGTTTTCTTCTTCCGTGATCTGTCCTGCCTCCAACTTAGCAAAACAGAAAACAGACATGAAATGCCCCTTCAGAACAAAGATGGACCAACAACAGAAGGTCCCTCAGCACTCACCTTACACCCCTAAGGCACCTTGTTTTCATGGTGTGTCTCTGAATTCAAAAAATCTTTTGCAGAGTGTGTGCTGGTAGGCACCACTTTTGTGTAATAAATCCCAGAAGTGCACTTGGAGACAAATTAACCAGGGTTGGTCTCCTGATATTGTATCCAAATAACCCAGTCAAAGTGCCCTGCTCCTTTGTCAGAGGTAAGGGCTAATCCTGCAGTAAGATTCTGCAAATCCTGGCCTTTCCTTCTTGGGGTTGGGTTTTTTTTTTTTGTACCAAATGGTTTGACAGGCTACCTGTGACTCAGCTGTCCTGTCAGACATCCCTCTGCAGCTCACCCTGCTCCCCTCTCTGAGGGAGACAAGGAACAGATGTTCAAGCAGCAGAGTTGTCTGAGCCACCTCATTCCTTCATTTGTCTGCCAAATCCTACTCAGAGAGCAGACTGTGTCAGCTTCCCTGCCTTGCAGCAGCACAGAGGGTGAATGAGGCTGGCTCACCTGTTTTTCCACCAAGACCCTTCCTCCCATCCAATCTCCTTTTTTTTCCCCCTTAATTACCCTTTTCTCTATATATGCTAGGTTTAGCCCTGGTTTTTCTTCTGCAGAGAGGAGGAGCTGCTTGCAGAAAGCAGAGGCATCTTTCAAGGCACCCCTGTACCTGATTTACTCCATTTCCAGATTTCAGGGCAACTTCCTTCTGTACTATTTCACAAAAGTGACCTGGGGGCGGTGTCTGAGCTCATCGGGCCTTGCTGAGAATTAGGGTGTTTTCCCAAATCACAAAACCTGAAGAGTAAGGAAGCCTCTCTGTTATTAGGAGCAAGATGCTCCATCTAGGCCTGGCATAAAGCCAGGCTTTTGTGCTGACTTCTGTTTTGAAGAATCCTCTGAAAATTATCAGGAAAAAACAACTTTACATGCTTCTTTACTGGCAGCCTAGGGTTTTAAACCATCCCAGTTTTGTCTTCCTCTGTCACAGCTAGGCATCCTGTTCTAACTTGAAAATTTCATTAGTGTCTTGAGCACTTCTCCATCTCACAACTTGAGAAGCTGCAGATTTTCCCATCTCTGCTGAGTTCTCACGATGGCAGGGTGAAGATGTGTGTGCCAGCAAGCTGGGAGGACAGAACTGCGACAACATATTTGTTCATTTGTTGGAGAAACATTCCAGGAAAGCCTACAATGAGTCATCACATCAAAATCTGTCCTGTGCATCCTCTTTGGGACCAGTTTTATAGAATGAATGTGAAAGTCAGAACCAGTAAGTACAGATCATTTTGCAAAGGGAGGTCTGCAGGCATTTAGGAGCACACCTGCCCATACATCCTCTGCCCTCGTCTACACCTTATGCATAAGCTCTCTGAATCAGACCCATACTCCCTTCTCAGAAAGGAAAAAGGAATTTTTATATGTATGTGTAAGCTTATTTTCTGTAAACACTCAGCCACAAGAATAATCAACACGTTGGTCTGTGTTACACAGGGAGTAGCTCCGTTTAAAATAGTGAACTGTTTTGGTTTTGCTATTTGGCTTGCTGTATGTGAAATCCTAAGCCTTTCATTTTAGGGAAATAAAAGCTTCTTTAATGTTCTCTGTATCTGAGAGAATTAAAGGACATCTCTAACATGAAGAGGTAGCCTTTATGGATTCCCTAAATATGTACTACTGAAAATGGAGTAGGTGAAGGAATATGGTTTAGATACTCAGGAGCTGATTCCAGCACAAGCCTTAGTGCAGACAAGGCTCTGCACCAGCATTTCAAAACAGCTATCACAGTGATAGTTTAGGTGCATTTGTATTTGCAGGACAGAAGTGAAAAAGTTCAATCTGTGTGCCAAGAAAGATGCAGTGTTTGGCTGCACTGAGACTGAGCTGGGCTTTGCTTTGACAGACTAAAATTCCTGCCCACGTGACAATTTGGACTGTACCAGTGATGCTTTTATTTAAAAGATAATCAACAATCCTTTATTTAAAGACTAATCACCAAGCCTCTTCCTGACTTGCTGTTGAAATGGACTGTGTTTTTATTTTATTTTTATTTTAAATAGTCCTGTTTGCCTACAGCTGAGCTAAAAGGCCACTGCAGAGTGTGATGCAGTGCCCTAAACAAACACAGGTTATTTTAGACAGCACAGGGAATCTGAGACATCTGCATGGCAGTGGCACACATGAGATGTTGCCTCTAGGGGACCCATGCCCTTCCAAGGCAGCAGCTGGAGGCTTTCCTGGGATATCTAAAATGGCATGAGCTATTGACATTCAAGCAGGTGAATCCCTTCCTGTGGAATCTTGGAATTTGATGGAAATAGGAAGGAGTATGTTTATCCACTGCCACGAGTGCAGTGTTGCTCAGTCTGTGAAAGGTTCAGGGTAAGAACACAGCAGCCTCTATGTGCTCAGGTTTGCCTTCCACCTGGCACAGCAATGACAAATCTAAAAAGTAATTATTTGTTTCTATTAGTCTACAGGGGAAAAAAAAGTCATTTCAGACTTCTGCAGAGAGTGTTGATGATAAACTTCTCATATTTCTTCCCTTTCATGTCTAGGCATTTCTGATAGAAACAGCACTCATTCTTTAAGGATTTTCAAATGCTCAGATGTTCAGAGGTTTTGTGTGACTGGAAAAAATATCACCTACTGGTCTCTGAAAACCAGTAGGTGATATTGTTCTGTCTTGAATTATATAGGAAAAGAGGACCTAGAAAATCATTGCTTCATAAAAGGTTCCTCATCACCAAAAGAGGCATTTCCTGCAGTAGCAATACTGTAATGCCTTATATATGATTATTATTATATGTCATATATATATCATATTATTGATTATATATATATTATATATATCAGATTATAGCAATACTGTATTGCCTTATATATGATTATTATTATATGTCATATATATATTTGTAGGAGTTAAAGTGTCTATAGGAGTTATTGTTTTTCACCCTTAAATATCAGGGCTTTGAATAATCTTTTGTTTTTTGTGATGTGACTTGTTCATTTGTCACATCTTCATTTGTGTGATGTGCCTTGAAAGTCAAGAGCTTCTCTGATTTCTGTCCTGTGAAAAGTGGCATTATTTTTTTAGGTGGGGAAGCTGCATTAGGATTCAGACATTGATAAGGAATTTAAGGTTTGAGATGTTCCCAAGGGTGAAGCTGTGAGAGGGAGAGTTCACACAACAGCAAGGAGCAGTTCACCAGTCCTTCAGGCACAGGGAAATCCCAGGATGTTAACAGCAGTGCAGAGCTGGTGATTCCATCTACACTTAGAAAAATAAATCAAACAGTGTACAGAACCTCTGGCCTGCATAAGGAAAAGATCTCCCAATGATCAATTTGATTAACTAAAAAAAACCTTCTAAACTCCCCAGCTTTCCTGACCCAAATAAATGTGTAATTGGAGAAGACTTCATGGTGATTATTATTAAAAAGAGTATGGGGTTGGCTTTATTTCTCATTTTATGTTGGCAGTAACTCCAGTTCCAAAGCTTTTGCAGGCTTCAGAAGAACTAAAAGCTGAGTTTTGCTTTAGACCAGCAATTGCTAGTAAAGAAGGGAATAAAATGGGCTCATTTCACTCTTTTTAGCAGTATAGCCAATTTCAGAAATGTCTCCTCAGCTTAAAATAGTGAAAGTTTCTAGAATTGATGGTACATCTGAGACTAAAACAGTCTTTAAATGCACCTCCTGAAAGCTGAAAGATGTGCTTGCTTGTATAAATGAACTGGCATGAGAAAAAAAAATAATTTAGGAATATATATTTAACACTGGCCTTCAAAAATGCAACTTCTTTTCACTTTGTTAAGTTTTCTTGCAGAAATAAAAGCAATACAGGCATTGCACTGTGTATGACAATAAGAAATGACAGTTTTCTGTTTTTTCAACACATTTTGAATCTCATTATTATCAAATGGAACTCAAGTCTCATTGCCTAGAAGCAATAACATTTTTTTTTCATTCTCTGCTGCCCAAAGTGACCAAATGTAGATTAGTCTGGAGTTTCTTGTTCCTGCTAGAACTGATATCTAATAAAATTCATCTTTAGATACACAGATTTTTTTTTTTTCCCTTCCTTCCTTCAGGCTGCTGAAGAATGCACAGAATGAAGTTCATTTCAGAATGTGGTATAAGAAACTTCTGGCTGCTCTCCAATTCTGTGCTGGACAGACCCTGAACAATGAGTTTTCTAAGGAAGAAAAACTCATCAGAATTCTGGAAGACATTGCCACAAAAGTGAAAGCTGCCAGTGACCCAAAAAGAAAGGTTTGTTAAAAAATACTTCCCCTTCCATCTAAGTTTCTGTAGGGAATTTTATTTTTTCTAAAGTAACACCTTTTTTATTTAATACCCTTTACATAAATAAACCAAACACTTATAGATATTTAATGGGGCAACTGTTACTGGGGTCTGCAAATCTTTTAATCCATTTAAATCCCTTCGTCAGTGGCTTCTCAGATGGACTTGGAGGTGGCCAGAAATAATGACAACAAGGCTGACTATCATTTCACTGTGAGGAATGCTCACATTCAGCACCTCATCCCAAAATATTTGACTCCTGTAGTGCTGCAGCATTTCTGGGAAGCTTCACTAAGAGTTGTTCTTGGCAGGCTGGACATATCCTCATTTCTTAGCAAAGACAACCAGAGTGGAATGTAGCTAATATCTCAAATGTAGCTCTCAGCAATGAGCACTGAACACATTTCTGCAGAGGTGCCTCCCTGACAAACTTGCAGTTGTCTTCTCCAGTGGATGCAGCTTTTATATTGCATAGGTACATTTCTAGTTCAGAACTGTTCATTTTCCAGGACAGCTGCTGTTTTCCTGGTGTGCAAAACTTCTTCCTGTTGAAATCTCAGCTAGGCAGAGCAGAAAGCCAAATAAAAATATACTTGCTGCTGCTGGTTATCATGAACGACATCATGAATCTTTCTGCCTTGTTAAGGATTCAAAGGTTTTCAAAGGGTTTCTCAGAAAACTCTCAGTGCTGCTACTGAGAGCAGCAAAGCAAACATGGAAGTAAAAAGACAAAAATATTTGCAGAAGGAAAATCCATGCAAAGAAGAAGAAATAGTAGTAATACATTATACATTACTAATGCATAATTCAGATTTTAGAGATTAATCTCAAGGCTGCAGTTACTATGGTACTGAGAAGCTCCCAAACCTTGCAGTTAACAGAATTAGGCAAGAGAGATCACAGTGTTGAGGCAACAAGCAACAAATTGGGAAGATCTTAGGAAAGGCCAAAAATCCCATGAGTTACAGAGGAGCAATACAAGGCTAATTGAGCCCTATTGAAGGGTGCTGAATGATAGAATCACAGAATGGTTTGGGCTGGAAGGAACCTTAAAAATCATCCAGTTCCAACCCTCCTGCCATGTGCAGGGACAGCTTCCACCAGACCAGGTGGCCCCATCCAGCCTGGTTTCACAGGTAGAGATTTTTTCTGACATGCAATCTAAACCTTCAGTTTGAAGCCATTCTCCCTTGTCCTGTCACTCCATGCTGTTGGAAACAGACTCTTTCCATCTGAACCTATGGGGCTGGTGTGAGCTGGTAGCACATCTAGGCAGAAAAAGTATCAGTGTGGAGTAAAATTGCAGCTCTTATTTTTAATACCCCAGGGTGACCTCATTAGCTGCTGTAAGGTCACATGGATGCTGCCAGCTCTGGAAATTGCATTGTTTGTTTAAAGTACAGAATGACAGTAAAAAATAAATAAATAAATAAATAAAAAGCTGCTTTTTTTGTCCTTTCATGCTGCCATAATGGTTCTTGTGCTGCAGGAGGTGTTGAAGGAGGAGCTCAGCAGACTCCAGCAGTTCTTCCAGGAGGTGAAGCTCTGCCGGCTGCCCCTGAACCCCGCGCTCGTCGTGCAAGGCATAGAGGCAGATGTAAGTGGGATCCACTGCATCTTCAATTTTGGTCTTTAGTCTAGAGGGGAGAAGGAGAGGATGCCTGCATGGAATTGATTGTAGTGATATGGAGAATAAATCATCTGGTTGGTTCACACCCAGCCTAATCTCCTTCAATCTCTGCTGAGGCAGAGGTGACAGGATGGGTGGGGTGGCTGCTGCAGGGGTGTCACACCAGCCAGAGACTTCACCTCTGAGCAGCCCATCCCAGCTCAGCTGCCCTGCCATGGTGTTGGCACTGACAAGGGCACCTGGGAGCTGGGACCTGGTTCCCACTGTGGGAATCCATAAAATCAGAGGGTTTTGGCAAAGCTGCAAAAGGCAGGCCTCAGAGACAGCAGAGCTGTGATTGGAGCTAAGCAGTAGCCATGAGATAGGTCAGCAGAAAAATTATGTGAGAAGTAGAATGATGAGGTCTCTGGTGTTGAGATGACCTTGAGGTGTTAGAAAGTTTGTTTTTCCTAGTCTTGAGACTGAAGATGACAAGATGTGTCAGTTCTGCTTTTCAAGGTTGTTTATTTTTTTTAATCTATAACATTTTTTTTCTGACCTGCTGAGGTCTGTTTAGCAGGTCGGTTTGTGGTACACTGACCACCCTCAGGGTGGTGTTATCTTTTTATATTAAAAACTACACCTACTCTATTTACAATATTTTTTAATACCTATCACCTATGTTTGATAGTTTGTCTCTACACTAAACTAATCTAAAAGTGTCACCATCACAGCAGAAGATGGAGGCTAAGAAGAAGCAGGAGGAAGGACAGGACATGCCTAAGTAATTCCTCATCTTGCTTCCTGAACCCCCATTCTAAAACCCTAAAATTCTACTTTTTCACCCTGTGATAAATTGACTATTATTCTACTCAAACTCTTGTGGCTTGTACATCTTCACACAAAGCTGGTAATTGTTTCCATGGGTTAAAATCAAAGGCCAAGGTCTCTGAGCCCCTTGCCAGGGTCTTGAGTCCTCCAGGGCAGTCAGAGGAATATCTTGGGTTCCAACAGTAGAAAAGTAAGGACAAATGGAACAATGGGCTGTGTATTAATGTTTGTCTAGAATAACTCTAAGCTACAGAAAAGTTTATCTAGCAAGATACTAGGAAGTTTTAAGATTAACAATGGAGCTCTGTGCATTGTATTTGAAGGCTCACAAGCAGGTATTGTATTGGAAATAATCAGGCATTGTTTAACCAAAGGTATGTGTGCCTATAGTGATTGGATAGAACCACTGTCAATGTGCTGGTGCTTTGTGAGATCAGTCAAAAAACTTTTAAAGTGAGTTGTAACATGAAGTTCTTGGTCTGCTGCCTGGGATGTGAGCTGCTGGCACCTTCCCATTGTCATACCCATGGAATGAGGCTGATGCTGGAAAATAAAACAGCTCAGGGCACGTTCCCAACAGTCCCATCCCGTTTGTGATTTGTGCACAGCCCCTGGCTGACAATACCCACCAGGTAGCCCTTGGTGTTTTTCCCATCCAAGACTCTCCCATGTCAGGTATGGCAGCAGTAAAAAGTCTGGAGCCAGCTGACTGAGAGTTGCTGAAATGGTAAATATTCACACGAGCTTATCTGTATCTCCAACCCCTACTGAACATGACTTACGGATAAAGGAAACAGCAATGCTCTCCTGTGTTACTTGACTTGACTTTGACTGCAGTACTAAGATTCAGTTATTCATTGTTCAGAAATATTTTCATAAACATAGAGCCAGGAGTTAGCTGATTCATTTCTGGAGAAGGAAAATGTATCCAGCATGAAGAAAAAGAAGAACCTGAACAGCCACATATATTACCAGCTATAACTGCCTAATTACAGCAATTTGTGCTCTATTTTTGTTCTCTGGCTCATTATCCATAGTAGACCTGATTCTAAGAGGTGCTGATCCTTTCAATTGCCTCTGACCTGTGTTTCTCCAAGTAATTGCTATTAAGCCTTGATCTGGCTGAGAACTGAGGTCTTCCAGCACCCCACAGGCTTGGGCAAATTGTGTGTGATACAAGTCAGAAGGATTCGAAGCCTGCTGCTGCTCCCTGCTTTCAGGCTTTTGGAAATAATGACTAATGGAAAGGTATCTCACCATAAAGTCATGCTATTTATACTGCACCAGCTTTGCTGGACAGCTACAAAAATGTTTAAATCTAATATCTGAAGAAGTTTTTTTGTTTTTTGGGTTTTTTTCATTTTCCTTATATCATTATAGGCCATTATCTTTCTATAAATACATGTCGCTTCTTGATTGGACTGTACGTCAGTATAATCATGCAAATTAGAATTTTTAAGTGCTTATAATTACCTAAATTTAATTCATTTTGGTGTCATCTATTGATTTTACCAGTAGCAAGCCCTGCTCCCAGCTCTATCAGTCTCACATCATCCCACAGGAACCTTTCAAGCACTCATTGAGACATTTCAATTGGCAAAATTCCGATTGAAATGGAATCATTTCAGTGGTGGGGGATCAGAATTTCATTACTGATAATGGCTCTGGCCCATCCCAGAGGTCTGCTGTGCCTGGGACAATATTTACATGCTGGTGCCATGCTCTGAGATGTTCAGATGAAAAGCTGCAGACAGCTGTGTCTGGTGGAGCTCGAATTGAGCCTCCCCTGCCCTGTAAGGACAGCAGCAGCTCTTGTGGGTGCTCATTATTTCCAGAAACCAGGCCATTAATTTGCCATTGTCTCTAGCTGGTTTTGAGGGGTTTCCCCACCACCTTTCTTTGGATGTTTTTAATGAGGGTAATAATTCCATCCCAGACTCTCACAGGATTTGCAGTGCTTGGCTCATTAATGTTTTTTGAACCCCTTTGAGATCTTCAGGTGGAAGGAGCTGTAGAGCTTGAAAGTCAGAGTTTGGGCTTAATTAAGATAAATTCCACATAAAATAGAGCATGATTTTCAAAATTCCCTGCATCCTCAGCCAGAGTGAGGTAATCAAAGAAACTGGCAGGTCCTTTGCTTCCATGTCTCATTGGGCAGGGCTGGGGTTTTATCAAAAAACAATGGGACCAAAGGCTTTTTGTTGGTTTAAAACTCATTAGATCAGTCTTATAGAATTCATCCACCCAGTTCCAGGCAAAGCTTATTGTTGATAGGCCTGGGTGAAAATGAAAAAAGAATTAGCACATAAAATATTATCTGTTCATATGGCCTGATATTTAAGTGAAGCAGATTGTCTGGGGACAAGAATTTCTTGGTTTTCAGACCCAATGAAAGAATCAATAATATCAAAAATTATTTATTTTTGTTTCCACTGCTACTGAGCAGTGTTTAAAGCTGGAATCTTTTTCAGAGGTATAGTGTTGGCCTGGTGTTTTGTTTATGTGACACTGTTGTTCTTCTGTCTCATCTTTCTTTCCCCTGCAGTCATGTTCTTATTTTACATCCAATGCCTTTCCCTTAAAAATCTCCTTCATCAATGCGAATGCTCCAAATGGAAACATCAATGTTATTTTTAAGGTATGTTCTTCCTCCAGTCCTCGGGTCTTTTGATATGGAAAATGATCATTTAAAACTCACCTAATTTATGTTTTAAACCTTGAGTCTGAGAATAGTTGATTTAGTGCTGCTGCTTGTTTATCCCTATTATTTCTGACACTTGAACTCTTAATGAAACATGTGGAGGCAATACACTGAAGTGTCACCTTTTTGATCAACATAAAATCAAACTATGGCAGTTTTGTCCCTTAGTGAAGACAACCAGACTAGAATATAAAGATCATATTTTAAACCCAGTTTATTAACAAGGGCAGGTCTCAGAGAAGAGATAGATCAGAGTGACTGAACCCTCAGCCTCGTCCATATGTCTCTAAAAAAATCAAAATACTGGAGTGTTAGAGGCTCCATTTGCCACAGAAACCTAATTCTGCCCCATCAGCCAGCGTGGGGGAATGGGCTGAGGAAGATGAAGCTGGAGGAGGCAGCAGAGGAGCTCTGTCTCATTGGAGTTACTTGGAAGAACTGACTCAAAATAAACTCTGCTTTATTTCACAGTTGTCACCTAGAAAAGCTTCAGAGTTCAAAACAGTCCATCCACAAAAGACAATTTTAAAGTTAGTTCTTTTTAAAAAGAGCAAAAGTCTTCCCTAGAAGTGGATATTGGTTTTAGAGAAGAACACAAGTTCATAAAATGGCTGATGGGTAAAAAATGGTTGGTTGCCAATGGCATTATTCTTAGGTATTTTGCAGAATCATTTTCCAAACAAGACATATAAAATATTGATACAAATAAATTTTAAAAACCCTACATTCTATGCTGTCTTAAATTAACTTGCCCTTTAGAGCAGCTGTGATTCTCAGAAATAGAAGTAAGCTTTCCAGGCCTGCTAAGGGTAGAAATTAGCAATTTTAAATTTTTCTGAATATTTAGAAACCTGGTTCATGTGCTGTTTCATCAGAAAATCAATATTAAGCAGCAGGTTCCTACCTACATGAGCAAACCCCTGCTCGTGGGGCTTTTAAACAATTGCATTGGTTCTACTCAAACAATTTTTTTCCTATCTAGTAATGTTCAGCAAGCAGCTCATTGTCCAGTTGCTGTAAAAGTATTTTAGCTGCTGTCACCTTCTCTTGTCAGCAAAACATTGTGCTCAAATACCTTTTGCTTGTACTATGGTTCCATTGTTTATTCATGACAGATAACTCATACATAAATGATAAGCACAATAAATGATAAGGGTATCTTACTAAATTGTCTTCCCACTGTGTATGTGAGGGAAGGTAAGTGGACAGAATAAGATATTTTTACATTTTTAGATGCTAAGGAGAATTAATTGGAGTCTTTTGATGAGAGAAAAATAGATACAGATATTTTGTCTTTTGGAGAGGAGTTTATGTCTCCTCACGTCCTCATTTCCTGGCAGTAAATGTCTGTAGGTTGGAATACTTGTGTAAAAAGAATGTAATGAGAGAATAAGGCACTTAAAATACCAGTAAAAGTTATGTATTTTACATGGAGTGGGATGGGGGGAAACAAAACATCAGGGCTCTTGTTTTTGCAGGCCATTTACTCAGCCATGGTTGAAAATAATCTCTTCATTAATTCTCATGGTTACAATTAAAGCCCCATTTCACTGAGATTATTGTTTGACTAACTCCATGGGGAGAGGGGTCATCTCTGCTTGGAACTGAATATGAATCACATTATGGATAAAATGTAAATTTGTGATAAAATTCCCTTGCAAATACCAAGTTGTGAGGCTTAATATGAGACAAACACTGTCATTTGTGCAGAGGGATCCAGCATTAAGGAGACTTTAAAATGTAAATAAATTAGGATCCTACCTCTGGATTAAATTTCCAAACTCTAATAATTACATAGGAATAACAGGCAGAAAGGTCACAGCTAAGCAGAGATCATTTGTTGCCATCTCAGTGGCTGCCAGAACTGTCCCTGCCTGTGTGTGCCATCCACTCTGTCCTCTCCTGAGATTATTGAGAGGCAAGTAGGAGCTTTGAAGGCAAACAAAACAGAGTTACTGAAATGAATGTAGCTGCTTTGGTGGGCAAAAAAGTGCCAGTTAAAAAGGACATTATTTCTGTCTGGCATTGAAGAAGAAAACTGAATTTCATCTGCAATTTTCACAGATAGGTGATGATCTACGTCAAGATATGTTGGTTCTGCAAATTATTCGCCTGATGGACAGCATTTGGCTCCAGGAGGGACTGGATATGCAAATGATCATTTACAGGTGTTTATCTACAGGGAAAGGACAAGGTCAGTCCTAAATTAGAAGAGGAGCCTTTGTTACATTATTCATATTTCATGTAAACAGTGGTATATAACATTTCTTTATTCTGCCTGTCTAGAACTCATTGGATTTTGTAGCAACTAGAATTTTCCAAAAGCCTCAACACTGTCAGCTTGCAAAACATTCCTAAATTCACACATCAAAAAGAGGGCTTTGGAGAAAATTGGCCATAGCTACTGAAGTTTTAATCCAGCATAGTCTTACATAGATGCTTAAATGAGCCTGGATGCATGTGGCTACACAAAATACCTGCAGACAAGTGATGACAGCTTTGTGCTGTTGATTTTGAAATATTACTCTTGTGATTTATGTTGCTTAGGGCAGGCCTGACTCATCTGAAAGCTCTATTTCTCTCTTTTATGGTTGTTGTAGCAGAGCTGTAGCAGGGATACCAATTGCTTGCTGTAGAAATCTGCTGACAGCAGTAAGCTGCCTATATTTCCCTGACCAAATCTTCTACTGGAAATAATCCTAGCTCAAAGAGAAGGCTGATGTATCCAGATTACCTGCTGTACAAAAGCTATTAAAATAGAAAAAATAAAAGCAAATCGTTGCTCTCTGAGTGAACATGAGAGAGGAGGAATGATCTAAAGGAAATAAAAGTATAGATGAGTTCAGACACAAGGCATGTGGTGGTGGTGGTGACCTGGAAAAATCTCCTCCCTTCTTTGTGGGATGGGAATCAAAGCTTGAAAGCTTCTGCTTCAAAGGCAGATAATACAAGAATACTATTTCAGGACATGACATTATATATAGACTCTTCTATATACTAATGCTTAATTTGATGTTTGCCAAGAGAGATACAGGGATCATCTGCAAATAATGTTCTCTCCCTGACAGTCTCTTCCTTCCAGCATCATAGCAGCCAAACCCCCTCAGTGTCTCACAGATTTTAAATATGTCCTTCCTTACGAGTTCACATCAGTGCTAAGATAATTGATTCACAGTTAATTATTAAGGATAAAGATTTACAGTTAATTATTAAGGATAAAGTGACATGCCTGTGGTCACATAGGGCACACGTAGCCAAACCTTGGGGAGGTTTGGGTACACAGTTTTTCCAGTCCTAGGCTCATGACTTCCTCCATGGCCACCTTTCCCACACAAGGCGGGTGGGAGGTGGTAATTTCATGGTTGTGCAAACACAGAAATCCCTTTTCACTGAAATTCACTGAAAAATGTCACTGTAATTCAGCGAAAAGTGAATAAAGCTTTGGTAGAATTCCACTTTCCAGGCATGGTGGAGTAGAGGAGTCTGTCACCAAGTGAAATCCTACAGAAAGTCCTCCCTGTGCTGCAGAGTAGCAGGGTGACATGCCAGGGGACCACACATGGGGACAGGCATGGAAAGCCAGCTCTCAGGAACAAAAACAGGAGTTAAGTGCATGCAGTAGAGACAGAGGATTCAGGTGAAGCCTTGCAAAATACCTGGCTCCTCTCTGCACCTCAGAGTCCCACTCTGTGACACGCTGGATCAGTCCCACTGAATTTCTGAACAGCCCAGGATCCTTTCTCCAAGCTGTGATCAGCATCACATAGTCCAGAATAATTTCTGCACCTTTCTAGACAATAAATACATATGAAACAATATATATAAATATATAAAAATATACATATATAATATATAAAATATCTAAAATACTATAATTTTAGTATAATAATATAATAATATAATATTATGATAATATAATATAGCAATAACAATATAATAAAATAAAATAATATAATAATATAGAATATTATATTTTATATATAGTATAGTAAATATCTATAGTAATATTTTATATATAACATATAATATAGTAAATATAATTGTATTTTATATATAATATAGTAAAATATAATTATTATAATATACATATATTTATACTATTATATATATTATATGTATTATGTATAAGTAGATATATTGTATTATATTATATTATGTATTATATATTATACAATATATATAGTATTTATATAGATTAGTAAATATCAGATCCTACTTCTTAATTTTTTTACTTTTGGGGATATTCTACCCACTTTGAATCTTGCTAAATTGTTCACCTTGGTGGTACTTTGAGGCAGTTATTTCCACACTGTTATTATTGATGATTTTATTTCTCCTTCACAGAACTGCCCCTTTCCACACAGTGCCCTTTATTTCTAATTTCCAAAGAGCAAGATTAAAATAATATATATATATATTGTTCTATATTTTGTGCTGCATTCATTATTTTTAAGCTTTTAACTCATGTTGTACTTATTTATTTATTTTTATCTTTTAACTTATTTATTATTTCTTTTTAACTTATTTATTTATTATTTCTTTTTAAACTTATTTATTTATTATTCATTTTAAACATTCATTTTTTTAACCTATTTACTTATTTTTAGCTTTGAACTTCATGGGTTTTGGGGGTTTTTTTTCCAGCATGGAATGATCAAACAAAAGGAAATACACATTGTTTTTCTGTGCTTTTAAAGTTGAGGATTTTTCATGCAAACTCTTTTCCATCTGATTAGGACTGGTGCAGATGGTCCCAGATGCTACCACGCTAGCAAAGATCCACAGGGAGTCTGGGCTGATAGGACCACTGAAAGAAAACACAATTAAAAAATGGTTTCACCATCACCATCCTCTGGAATCAAGTTACCAAGAGGTAACATCATAATGAAGCTTATTACACATTTCATGCTATGCCATGGGGGGAAAAAAAAGAACCAAATTACAGCAGGCAGCAAAATCGAGTGGCTCAGACACGAGACAAACAAGTCTCATGCAGAGAAACCAGGGAATCCACTTAAGTGCCCCTCTCTAGCTAAGGAAATATTGCTTTTTATCAGGTGCATGCTATTACATTTTCTGTAAACGTGTGTCATAAAGATGTTTTGAAATTTAGTTGCAAAGTGAAGAGAAATTGAAATAGAAATTGTCTTGAACTCAGGAAAAAAAAATAAAAATTTAGGTCAGCTCTTTAAATTCTTTATTTTATATAAACCCCCTAAAGTCCTGGCAGATTTCCTGTATTTAGGAAAGACCATGCCAATACCTAGAGTTTCAGAAAGCTTCTTTATCAAAACTACCTTGTCATAGTTGAAATAAGAAGCTCATGCTTTTCATATCACTTCTTCCTATGGGATCCTATGGTAGGCACCTGATTTTATGAAACTAGTGTTCTACATGAGCCAAAAAATTGTAAATTTTATGTATAGAAGCAAAAGTTTTCCAAGAAAATCTTTCTATCAATTCCTTTCTTTCTATAAATTCTGTTACATTTTCTGTAAACGTGTGTCATAAAGATGATTTGAAATTTAGTTGCAAAGTGAAGAGAAATTGAAATAGAAATTGTCTTGAACTCAGGAAAAAAAAAAAATTTAGGTCAGCTCTTTAAATTCTTTATTTTATATAAACCCCCTAAAGTCCTGGCAGATTTCCTGTATTTAGGAAAGACCAGGCAAGTTACCTAAAGTTTCAGAAAGCTGTTTTATCCAAACCACCTTGTCATAGTTGAAATAAGAAGCTCATGCTTTTCATATCACTTCTTCCTATGGGATCCCATGGTAGGCACCTGATTTTATGAAACTAGTGATCTGCATGAGCCAAAAAAATTTGTAAATTTTATGTATAGAAGCAAAAATTGTAAATTTTATGTATAGAAGCAAAAGTTTTCCAAAGAAATCTTTTTATCAATTCCTTTCTTTCTTATCAATTCCTTGTTGGGTGATCATGTTCTGAGGCCCCTGAAAAAATTTTCAATGTTTGTGTTCCTGGGACAATTTTTATAATCATTTTTCAGTGTAAATGATAAATAAGGGGCCAAAATTTTAAATTTAAAGGAGTGCTTTGAGAATTTAGCACTCTGAGAGTGAAATACTTTTCTAGCAGTTGGTTAGCAGATGTTTGGTAAATTTCAGTCATATGTTTGGTAAATTTT
The DNA here is from genome assembly GCF_963513975.1 of Fringilla coelebs. NCBI lineage: Eukaryota > Metazoa > Chordata > Aves > Passeriformes > Fringillidae > Fringilla > Fringilla coelebs. The sequence goes on from NC_140033.1 coordinate 70,606,219, forward strand.
AGTAATTTTGTAATTATTCCATAGGCATTTTCCCATCCACATTTTGACTGCAAACACTTGAATTCCTCATATATCATTTGATTCTATTAAACAGGAGCAATCTGTGTAGAATGGAGTTTTTTTACAAGTTTGTGTGTTTACAGTTTTATGGTAGAAGTGTAGACAACATTTCAATTCCAAAGTGAAGCACTGCTAGTTATTGAGTAAAAACTTGATTTCTTGCTGCAGCTGCTGTTTGTAAAAAATACCATTCATGTGGAATATTCTAAAACCAATTCCTACCTAATTTCTTCCAATTTTTTAAGTATATAAAATGCAGTCAGATCTGATTACATAGGAAATGCATAAAATTACTGCTATGCATTCCCTTTGTGCTTGCTAGTGAATGAACCTGCCTCTTTTTTTACCTCTTTTTTACTCCTTCATAATTTTTTACTCATACAGTACTGGATCTAAGGGGCTCAGAAAAGTGGTGCAGGACAAGCTTTAATATCCTCATTTTACAGTTGGGTGAACAAAATCACAGAAAGCTTAAGTGTTTTATCCAAGGTCATCACAGTGAGTAAGTAGCACAGTTGGACATAAAATTCAGCCAACTCTGGAGCTGTGGCCTAAGTTTTGCCATTGCAGGTGGCAACTTGCATCTCCAGGGAACTCCTGAAAGCCTAAAGAATCATTTGCCTTGGCTAATGTAGGTTTTGTCCAAAAAACATAAATATCTAGATTAGGATGGTTTGGGTTTGTGTATTACATTGTGATTTACATTCATGGGATATGAACTGAGTTCTGGAGAAAAAAAATCCATGTAGGTACCAAACGGTGCAGTGGTTGTAGAACAACCTGCTCCCTTCACAAAGCAAATTTGTGCATTATTTGTGCAAAATTATTTGCAAATAATTTCCTAACAGTTCTTTCTGCAGTATGATTGCAGAACACTGAACAGAAAATGCCAACTTCCTGCCAAGAGGCTTTTTTTTTTTTTTCCTTAAGCACCTTTTGCCTTAAAGTTTTCTGTAGACTCCCAGGTATCTTTAGAAAAACTCATGCATAAAATTGTGCTTGTGCTGTAACTTTGAAATCTTTGAGTGCCATCCCTATACCATTCCTACTCAGACCTGTCCCATGAATCTCTTTTCAAAATTGCCTAGTAAAATTTTAACAGGTTCAAAAGTTTTAACAGTTTGGGGTTTTTTAGCAGACTTAACAGGTCACCAACAAGGATAACATTGGTAAAATTACATTTTGTTAAAAAAAAAAATTATTTTTATTTTTAAAACATATTTATTTTATTTCATTGTTTTAAGACCATTTTTATTTGTTTATCACAATTATATCTGGATATTTCAATTAAGAGCTTTTGTTTTACTCACCAGGCCATAATGAATTTCTTTTATTCCTGTGCTGGCTGGTGTGTTGTTACCTTCATCCTGGGAGTCTGTGATCGACACAGTGACAACATCATGCTGACAAAAGCTGGACACATGTTCCACATCGATTTTGGAAGATTTTTGGGTCATGCACAGATGTTTGGAAGCATCAGAAGGTTGGTATCTATAGTAACACACAGTAAACTTTAAAGCAAGGTCTGAAATTTCACAGCCTTATCAACTCCCATAAAAAAAATACAAATGAGATTACATTTTATTTTTGTTTTCTTCCTGTATTTTCCAAAATAATGTGTTTTTATTGTTTCTTGAAACTTCTTAGAAGTGTAGGAAAGACTGGAAAAGGATTCAAAGATGTTGAAGATCCCTTTTCAGTGTAAAAGAAAACTGTAATTCCTTGTTTGTCAGGAATTTGAATGCTGTAGTTCAGTAGTGACCAGAATAGAAGAATTCTGATGTCCATTGCTTTTTTTTTCCCAACAGAGGAAGGTTCCTAAAATGGATCCAAATCCATTTATCCATCTAATTGACAACTTTCTTCCCATATTCAGAGAAGGAACCAAATTTTCCACATGGACATGGAGAATAATTAAATTATGCCTCTGTGGGTAAATTTGCAAACTTTTTCATTATCTTTAGAAGTTTCACATCAAACCACACTGAGCTCAGGGGCTGCTTTGCAAATATCTGGTTACCTTGGTAGGTGATGTACCTATGTCATGCTGAGGAGAAATCAAACAGTGTGAGCATGTTTCCATGTTCCTAATGTGAACATTTTATGAAGGAATGAATTGAAATGGAAAAAGGATAAGATAATGCCAGTATGCCCAAAACACAAAGGAGCTGTAACAGCAAAGTAAAAATGGATAAATGATCCCTTTTAGTGATGAGTAGTTGTATATGTGTTTCTTCCATGTTTTCTGAAAACTTCCAGAACAAGTATCAAAATTAAGTTTCAGCTAATTTCTTATTTATTTTTTGTTCTTTTTTTTTTTTTTCTGGTTAAGCTGGCCTTTTCCTGCTCCTGACTATCTCAGGGTGTTAGACAGACATAACAGCATGGGAGTATTGCTATGAGGGAAGCTGATGAGGATAATAAGTACTTCTAAGTCAAGCAGTCAAAAGATTTAGTTGCAGTGCTTAGAATTATCATCCATCATTCAAGATATGCACCCTTAATCCCCCTCATTTCCTGTGGAAAGAATAAAGCAGAGCAGAGTAATAAAAACATACTCATGCACACTCCTTGTCAAGGGCTGCATCCTTCTCCACAGCAAAACTCCTGTTGGAACCGAGCAGGAATTTCCTTGAGTAGTAATTTCACATAAACAAAAATTTCCTAGTTGAGTGAAAAACAGGATGGAGCACATATAAAAGGGGACACAACAACCAGATTTAAATGATGTATAGCAATAACAAAAAATAGATATTAATGTTACTGTTTTACAGCTCAGTTATACTATGCCTTCTTATGAAATCTATGAAAACTTAAAATATAATTCCACAAACATCAGCCTCTTTTCCCATTTCTCAATGCAGTGTGTTGCTTTTAAACTGCAGAATAAAATCAGGATCTCCCTTCATGGACTGCCCTCATGATTCCTTAGGAAAATTGGGTGTCCCACATAAGAACAGGTTGCAAACACCACGAGATAATCATTGTTTTCCTCAAGCCCACAAGAAACTGAGCAGATTCAGTATTCATGTTTGAGTGATACAGTATGAATGATTATTATTCTCATTAGTTGCACCTTCAAAAAATGTAACATTTTATTTGTAACACAGGGACATCACAAAATTCAGGTTCTCTCAAAAGTTGAAGCTCTCAGTGCTAGTTGTATCTACTCATTCCCACAAGGCAAGTCCTGAGACAGCTTTGGCCTCTGGTTTCATTAACAGCTCTTATGTTGCACTTTTATTTGAGTTCTTGTTAGATTTTTATTTGACTTCTTTTGCACTCCCAGAATATCATACTCTAAAATAATTTTGAAAAGACAGCAGCACAATGCTGCCAAACTAAGAATTCTTAGTGCTGACCCTTGGGGGGTGTTGTACAGTAAATATTTTACATACATTTCTGGGGGTCTGTAGGAGCTTTAAAGAATGCAAAGCATCTGATGCAAATCCCTCTACACAGATCATACAAACCTTCTTTGTGTGTGAGTCTAAAATGAAATCTATGCAGATCTATGCCCAAAGTGTATAAAACAATCATTCCTTACAGAGCTTTGCAAGCTGATTGCCACAGCTGTCCATTCCTGCTCTCAGGGAGTGCTCTTTGCCATTACAAAAATCTAATTCCTCATAAAACTTCCTGAGGATAGGTCCTGTGCAGCATCCAGTCCTATTTCCAAGGGAAGTGAAGTTCCAGGAGTGCTTTGGCAGCACGTGGGCTGCAGCTCTTCTGTCACACCCAGTCTGAGTCTCCAGAGAACCTGCTGGAGCTGACACATTCATCCAGTCACGCTCACTTCTGCATTCCTGGCTGTGAAGACCAGAAAAAGGGGATTAGTAAACTTCTCTACTTCCTGCCCTCATCTTTAAATGATATCCCATAAATCTGCTCAGTTTTGGTTTCAAGTCAAAAATCAGTTCTTCCTGATGTGAGAGAAGACAAATCAGGAATTTTCTTTCTACATCTGCCTTCACAGTGCAGAAAATACTTTAAATAATACCAATAACCCATCTTTCCTTGGATCTATGGTGGCTTGTGCAGGCTGACCTAGAACAGAGGCTGGGCAGAGTCCCAGAATAAAACAGGGATTTATTCACAGGATCTCCTCCATGGACCCACCTTGGGCAGCACCAGAGCCCAGCCAGGGCTGCACCCAAGATGACCCAAAATGGCCCCAAAATGCCCGGCCGGGCACGGGGTCTCTCCCTGGGATCAGCTCTGCTCCATTTGCACCTTGCAGTTCATTGTCCCATCCCAGCTTTAGCCCCTGCAGTCCCACCCTGCTTGTTTTTCTCTCTGCAGCCCACGGGGTTTGTGCTCCTGGGCTGAGATTTGGCTCATTTGTCCTTGGTGCCCAGCTGGAGCAGGAATTGTTTTGTCTCCCTGCTCTGTGCACAGAGCTCACCATGCCCTGATGTAGAGCTCAGACCCACACACTAAAGCAGCACAGAACCTGAAAAATATAAATGCTAAAACCTGAGGCATCATCTAGAGCTAATATTTCAGAAGTGTTAGAGGGAGACTTATGATCTATCTAACCAATAGCATAGTAACAGAGAGCTTGGCAGAAGAATTATTCCCAAAGTCCCATAGGGAACTTTCCTGCTGAACCATGAGATTTCATTACCTTCTCTTCCTTTTTTTTTTTTTTTAATTGCACTGAATGACACCTTCTGCTAGCAGTAATAAAATGCTCCTTTCCTTCTCTAACCAAGCCTCCACTTTTGACCCTACATTCCTCCAAAACAGGCAAGTCTGCAGGTACATTTCAAACTGTACAAAGAAATATTTCTTGTTTAATTTCTTTGTATAACTGCCTTATTCTTCATCTATTGAGTGTCCTGTGGGAATCATCTCAGACCCACTCCCACATAAATAGGTGTAATGTTATTAAAGGATGTCATCCAAGACTAGGTCAGTCCTGATCAGGTGGTTTGGAAGAAGGTGTCTGGCTCATGGTTGTACCTGCCATGCTTTGCTCACCTTTGTTTTCTCCCTTTCAGTTCTGACCAGCTCCTTTTGAACATTCCTTCCTTGGTGAATTAAGCAGCCAGAAATTTATTTAAATCCTGTGCTAACTGAACTAATCCAAAATTCAGCAGTCAATCACATCCTCCCCTTCACCAGTCACTTCCAGCTCTGCCATCTCTCATTTTCCACTGGGTGATGTGCAGTGTGGGACCTGGGGCAGGACACAAAGTGCTGCAGCTCAGGGCACACTGCAAATCCACCTTTTGATAACATCAGGGTCCGTTCTTTTCCTTCAGAACCCAGTCATCCTGATTACCCCCAGCACTCACTGGCCTTTTCATTTCCCTGATCTGAATCACTGAGACCCTCTTGTCTCTTTGCCAAACTAATCCTGGCTCTTGGCATGGCTTTCCCAGAATTTAAATCTGCTAAGCTGGTTTTCTTCTACAAAGTTAATTACTACAGGCAGCCTGACCATTCCTTTGGGAAATTCCAGTTATTAGGGAAGTTCCAAAAATATGGGAAAATTATGTTTCCCACACTTTCTTCCTAGGTTGGTGTTTTATTATATTGAGAAGGATTTCAGAATATCTGAGTATATAGAAATGTAGTGCCTCTTTTTATTTTAAACTTAACACGTTTCATTTTTAGTGTTAACAACCTAAAATGTGTGTTAATGTCTCACTAGAAGTGCTGATTAAAAAAAAAAATCTTTTCAGGTATTTCTTTCTAAAACAGAAATGTGGGGATGTGGACACGGAAAATAAGTTCTATCTGCATTTTTGATTGTATTGTATCAAATTTTGCTCTCTTTTTTCCTTAAAAAATGAAAAATGGGGAAGAAGGAAGAATTTGATAATAACACATTTTACTTTTTGCTTTTTACCCTTTTAAAACTTTATTTAGAGTACCCACATAAAGTCAAAAACTTGAAAGCACAATCACTTTTGTTTTCTAATTTTGTGTATGAAACCTTGTACCAACCTGTATTAGATGTTGAAAGATTTTAGTGGGTATTTTCAGTGTTAAGAATTCATTGTCTGCAGTTTATATTTATTTTTCTGACTTGATAGGTCTGGATTTATTGCTTTCTGTGAAATGGTAACTCCTAATTCTTTGCCACTATTCACATTCAGCACCTCCTCTATGCCACCATCCAAAATTCTCTGCCTGCAACCCTGGAAAGATTTCATTCAATGATTTAAAGAACCTTAGCAGCCCAAATGATCTTACAAGATTATAGAGATGTTTAAATCCTGCCATCCACATAAAGAATGAAAGAGGGAAAATGCATAAAAACCTGTGGCTCAGATGCCTTTCCTTTCCTTTCCTTTCCTTTCCTTTCCTTTCCTTTCCTTTCCTTTCCTTTCCTTTCCTTTCCTTTCCTTTCCTTTCCTTTCCTTTCCTTTCCTTTCCTTTCCTTTCCTTTCCTTTCCTTTCCTTTCCTTTCCTTTCCTTTCCTTTCCTTTCCTCTTTCCTCTTTCCTCTTTCCTCTTTCCTCTTTCCTCTTTCCTCTTTCCTCTTTCCTCTTTCCTCTTTCCTCTTTCCTCTTTCCTCTTTCCTCTTTCCTCTTTCCTCTTTCCTCTTTCCTCTTTCCTCTTTCCTCTTTCCTCTTTCCTCTTTCCTCTTTCCTCTTTTCTCTTTTCTCTTTCCTCTTTCCTCTTTCCTCTTTTCTCTTTTTCCTCTTTCCTCTTTCCTCTTTCCCCTTTCCTTTCCTTTTTCCTTTCCTTTTTCCTTTCCTTTCCCCCTCTTGTGGAGGGAATTCAACTGAAATGCTTTGAAATCAGAGTAAATTATGTTCACTGCTTGCTTCATAGCTCCATTTATATTTTTTTTGTTATCCTTTTTTAAGACAATCAAGGGAGGCACTGTTTTTCCATACAGTGTCTGTGTGGATTTGACCATATCCAGTCCTGTTCATGCAAGAGCCTTGTTCTTCCTGTTGAATTGAGTTTCCTGGATAACAGTTCTTGTCTGCTCCAGCTCTCAGAATTCTTTTTGGCTTCTCCTTCACTCCAAGAGTGACATAAACTGCTTTCCTGTCTTCGCTTTCTTGAAGGAGTTATCAGCTATTCCTGTTAATAATCATGTGGGCTGGAGAAGCTGCTTGATGCTTCCAGAGCAATCAGCAGAATTCCCTCTGCTTTGGGAGACTGGCTGTACATGAGGTGTTTAATTGACTTTTCATCAAATTCCCCTCCTCTCTTCTCTTCCCTCTTCTCATTCTATTAGCCACCCTGAGACTTTTTTGTAGGATATGGCTCCAGAGATGGAAGTTTAACAAGAAAACGGAAAGAAAAGGGGGAAAGACATCCTGGTCACTGTCCATTTTGATTATGCTTTTATTTGCTATCCTTTTCAAGTGTAACTGTTCATAGGGATGTGTATTTTCTCCTCCCTGCTCCCATCAGAGCATTGTGTTGTATCACCCCTTTTTCTGAGAGCTTTCTATACACAATTTTTTATGTTCAAAGGAGCTGTTCTCACATGCACTCAAACATACATTTATATTCAGGGGAAGCTCTTCTCATACACAGTCAAGTATACATCAAGCACTTTTAAATTAATCTCTGTTTCTTGGTCTTCTTTCTTTTTTCTTTTTCTTTTGCTTGTTGTGCACACTACCCCTTTGTCCTTCATCCTTAACTGGAAAGCATGCTGATGTATTTACTTCACGTAGGATTTCATCCCCTGCCCCGAGGAATTTCTTTGCAATTCAATTTCTTCATCACTGGTTTATTTCTCTGTTTTGCCTGGTGATATACAAATGCCCTGCAACCATCTATTACTGTGTTTTCTAAATATCCATCTCATACTGAAAAGGCCTGTTAGCTGAATATTCCATGGGTAGGGCTTATGTACTGTTCTGTTCTTTTCCCACTTGTTCTGTTTCTTTTAAGGCACCTCTTAGGTCCCACTTTTAAAATCTTTTTCACTGCTGAGGGCCAGTCAGGACACACAAAGCAATTGTCCAACAATTTCTGTTAATAAGAGGAATTGCTGCAATCTCCTTGGGAATTAACTCCTAAGTGGTTCATCAATAGGGTTAGTAATAAACTCTAGCAAACACAGAAAATGTGATAGTCCTAGAAAATGGTAGATAAGGCACTGGGAATGCTGAACTGAGCACTGGCAAATGTGGGTATTGAAGGGTGGAAAGGATTGAGCTCCAGCTGGATGTTGTTTTGCAGTCTGATTGCTGGTGACCGAGTGCAGGCTGCTTTAGCTGTGTCTGTCAGAGTGGAGGAGCCCAGCTCAGCTCAAAGGACACAGGGGAGCTTCCCAACCAGTCAGTGTTGGCAACAGGACAGTGTCTGAAACTATTCAAGACATGTTCCTAAAGCAGAGCAGATCTTCTTTCAGGGAGGATCTTTTCAGGAATCTTCCAGCTAACTGCAGGGAATGGTTGAAATTCTGTGACCTGAGTGAATAAATTCTGTGCTTGGGAATAAATTCTCTGCTGTGGCAGAGCTGGGGATTGGAGTGAAATCCATCCAGAGGTGCCTCCAGGGACTTTCTGCATTCCCATGATGAGCCTTGCTCCATGGCAGGGTTCCAGATGGGTCCCTGTGGCAGCACCCTGCAGGTACTGGGTGTGTCCTAGGAGCTGTGTCCATGTGTGAGCTCAGCTGTCACCTGCCCTGTGACCTGTACTTGGAGGCACAGAGATTGTGGTGACAGGGAGTGGGACATATGGCAGGGTTCTGTCTGGATATTAAATCATATTTCCTGATGTTTCCACAGGCAGGTTTGTTTATTAATATGCCAGCTTTACTATTGCTTGACTTGTGACTCTTTATTGTTTAAATATTTCTTCTTTCTTGATGGGCAGCTATTTGTTAGTTATTTGTAAACACCTGAGTAGTGATTTTGATCAACAAATAACCACTTATGTCTTACAAATGATACTTTCAAGTGTTAAATTTGGAGATTGGTGCCACAAGTCTGTTGTAGAGGTGAAAGCCATAAAGGTGCTTCCCAGGGTGTCCCGGGGCTGCCTTGCTGCTGCCTTTAGCTGGGATGTGGGGCACGGGGCTGGCTGGGCAGGAGCAGCTGTGCAGGTCCCAGTGCTGCCCTGGAGCCACTCTGGGGGCACAGAGAAGGGGCTGTTTGTGGGCACAGAGTCAGTGGTGATTGGGGTGGGCTGTGCCCAATCAATCCCCCCGAATTGGCTCCAGCTGTGCAGGACAGGTGAGCAGCATTGAAGGGAACGAGCCCTGGAGTGCCCAGGGGCACTGACCAACCCCAGAGGGCACAGAGGGCACACAGGGGCACTGCATCAGCACCAGGGCAGAAAAGGCTGGGCTGGGGGACAAGGAGGGCAGATGCTGCAGCCTGCTGGAGTGGAATGGAGTTACTGTGTGTGGGCAGACACCTGAAGCCTTCTGGAGAGGTTTGGTGTTGCTGTGTTTGGGTTGAAGCCTTCTGAAATTGTGTGGCACTCTGAGTATTGTGGCTGTCTCAACTGTGGCATGTGCTATCAGCCACAATACAGGACCAGGTGGGATCAAATCTCTGGGATTCATCCACTCACCAGCTTCCATTGGCCTACAGAGAAAGGCATTTTAACAAACTCACGTTCCCTTGCACTCTCTGCAGGCAGAGGGGCACAAGTGAGCAGCTGCACTGATTCAATTTACAGGGAGAAATTCAATGTTAGCAGAAAAATCAACCAGAGCCCTTAGCTCAGGTGAGGATTGCAGCTTGTTTTCCTCTATATCCATTAAACATGATTAAATCTCAATGCCCCCAATTCAGTTACTGACAGGAACATGTAAATCTTTCAGAATAGGACAGTCCAACGAGTGGAATGCTGCTTTCATGGTTGATCAAAATAGTGGGCATGTTCAACACAGTGATTTGACTGAACAGCTAACATGGAGGTTGTGATAATAAAAAAATAGTATTGGCAAACTTGGTACACATAAAAGAATTAACTTAATGAATAAATAAGGCCATAAGAGTTTAAGAACAATTTACCTAAGGAATTCAGGAAAATACTTTCTAGTTTAATGCTTTTGCCTCTAAAAATAGACATTATATATATTTTTATTTATTTATTTATGTTATGAAATCTAGATCTATGATAGGAAATATATATATAATAAAAAAAACACCATGGGTAAAACTGCGATCAGAAATGAGACTTCAGATTTGTAGTTTGAAATCTTTTCTTGCAGTAGATATCTCAAACAGCAGCAGAAATGGCACAATAGAGGGTTAAAACTACGTAATGTGGTATAGGCCTGATAATTTAGTTTAAGAATGTAAGTAAAAAATATTAGATGCACATTTTAATTGCCCAGGACATGTAGGTTACTCAAGCCAAGGGTGCTCAGGGCATTGGGAAATCTTTCTGTGTTATGGGAATGAGGTCAGTTCTAAATTCAGACCACTTTACCCAAGGCTGTGTTCAGCTAAATCTTAAAACCTCCCAGGATAATCTTCCAAGGCAACTTGTTTCAATATTTACTTCTTCTCATAGTGAGGGTTTTTTTTTATTTTTTAATGGCAAGTCAGAACTTCAGCTGGTTCAGTTTTCTCTCTTATTTTTGCCTGGATCCATCTGTTTTAGAGCCTCCTGTAGATCCAAGAAAATCCCCTCTGGCCTCTTGAAAACCTTTTACCTCCTGGCTAAATAATCTCACGTTCCTCAGCCTCTCCTCACAGGCAAGTGCCACCATGATGTTGGTGACTGACTCCAGTTTAGTGACATCTTTCAGGTTTTGGCAGGGTATGAACTAATAAATGCTAAGTGGAATTCCTTTATATGTGGCATCTTTCAGTATTTTCATTATCACCCTTACAATGGGATAGAGAACGTGTTTGTTGATTTTTTTTGGTAGAGGCCCTTTGTACAAGGTTTTGGTTGTGGTGAAAGTTTGGATTAGCAGTTTTTTAGAAAGGGTTCTGAGAGTTTTACCACAGCCAAACGTGAGTTGATGATAAGATATTGGATAGAAAAGCTTGAAATTTGAAGTAATCCTTTTGCTTCACTTTGCACTTCCAGGGAAAACTTCCCCTGGAATATTTCTAGCATTTTACTTTTAGAAAAACAGAGATAAGGAGCCCAGGGAAATTAGAAGGAGTCTAGAAAAAAAGCAATTAAAATCATTGGACATCTGAAATACAAGCCCTGTGAGAAAAGGTGGAAGCAGTTGTCTGTAGAAGATTGTAGACATTGTAATAGTCTGCAAATACTTTAGAGGCTGCTGTAAGGAAGATGGGCTCTTCATGTTCCCTTAGGAAAGAACAAGAATTAATAAGATGAAAGCACAGCAAGAGTTAGATTAGGCATTAGGGGAAAAAATGCTGTGAGGGTCCCGAAACAGACTTCTTCTCCAACATCCCTATCAAATTTCTATCATAAAAATCTTTGAGAATAGGCTAAATAAGAATGCCAGAAGCATGTTTATGATCTTGTCCTGATAAGAAGAAAAATGGAGCATCTCTTGTGGCCCAGGAATATTTCTTTATGTTTGCTGGTGATGAATTGTGTTGTGTGGTTGCTCCCTGTTTCATTATTTAATATATAAAAGGAGTGCCATTGATTATGGCTTTTTACTGTGTCTACAAATGTCTGTGATTACTATGATTAAATATTTTCACTTGGCTTTAGAGAAATAAGCACTCATGTTCATTTATTTTGTGTTCTTCAATAAGCTTTTGGCTTTTGCTGCAAAGGATGTCAGCAGTCAAGCACTCCCTAAAAGCTTTTCCTATTTTATTGGATACATCTAAATTCCACATAGTCATGCTGAATATTATCAGTTTCTTCTGACTCAGACAAAATTATTTTAAAGCATTCAGGGAATACATGGGGGGCTTTGCTGCTGAGCAGCTGATTTTTAAATTTCAGAGTTCTCTGTGGTTTCTCACACACTGTCCATGTGAAAACTTGGACTACAACAGATTTATCTCATTATATTAATGAGTGTGACTTGGACTTTTCCATAAGTGCACTATTGGGAAGCTTAGATTGGAGCAAAGGTCATTTGTTGTTGGTTATCTCATGTGTTTTTTCCTGCTTAATATAAAAAGAAGTCAGTGTATCATTCTTGAATGTTCTGTACCATGAGATTCAGAGTAGGAAAAACTAAAACCATTGTTGACCTTACAAGCTTTGCTAATCAGTTTACTTCTAGTGCTTCCTATCAAATCCTGATGCTCTTACTGGTTTTCTTGGAATGCAGCATAATTCCAGCCCACAGTGAAGTCCCAGCAGATGTTCCCATCACCCCAGACCAAGTTTATTTTTGTGTGATGATCTCTTCATTTCCTTGAGGTTTCCTTTCTTTTCTCCCCTCTCATGATTTATCATCCAAACAGTCATAATCTCCAGAGGAACTGCAAAACACATTCCCATGAAAATCTTCAATCTCTAAAAGCAAAAAAAAAAAAAAGGATATAAAAAAGCAAAAAAAGAATAAACCCCCCATGAGTTTGCCTTGTTTCTCACTGAATGGCTTGAGTAAACTCTTTTGTCACAGCCATAGTAAAGTCTTTAAAGTCCAAGACTGCAATCAGACTCCATCATAAACAGGAGTATTGCTTTTTTGACTGATTTCTACTCTGAAACCAAAGGGTTCATTAATCTCATCTAGGGCTGTAGTGGGGGAAAGAGAAAAAGGAAAGAAAAGAGTAGGCAAGATGTGATAGGGTAGCTTTAATGATTTGGGGGGATTTATTGGCTGTACATCTTTGGTCAATCTCAAGCCATACTAGTTCTCTCAGTGAGGCTTTTCTTTTCTGAAAATAATGGTACCAGGCATTATAATTACACATAGAGGTCTTTCAGCAATGCTTCAATTCCATATTTCTTTAGCACACCATAAATAAGAAAAAAAAGGCTTTAGGTCTACAGAGATATGGTGAAAGGCTTTTACTTGGAAGTACTTCATCATAGCAGGTTTTTTTTAACTGATGCCAGGCATTTTTTCAGTTTGATGGAGGCAGCAAGTTGTGTCAATACAGATTTTAGGCCAGGGGACTCTTGTCCCATTGGCTGTTACACAGTCATTGGTCATCAAACATGCATATAAAGTATTGTAGGCCTTAGCTGTGATCTTGAGGTGATTTGGGTAAGAAGTATTTAATGTTTGGAACTTCTAGATAAGTCTGTGTGAGCAAGCTGTGTGATAGAGAGAGGTCCAGGTGAAGGCTGCTGTCACCAGGCCCTTGGATGCACTGCTCATACTCTGAATAAAAGCCAGAATGGGATGTGATCTTGGCAATCAGCCTGTTTAAGGTGTCCTGATTTAAATACAGAAATTCAGAGCTGCACCAGGGTGAGGTTCATTTGCACAGGCTTTGGTACATGCAACAACAGGGTTTGGTACATGCTTTTCTCCTTCTAGAGGCTGAAACAGCCTCAATTTGCTGATATAAATTTTCCCTTCATGATGGACAGCCACTGGACTTGGCTGTTTGTGATTTTGCTGGAGAATTTTCCCTTCTGGTTTATTATTTTCCAAAGGAGTTTGTGAAAACAGCGAGGAACATTTTACATCTGTGCACTGACATTCATCCTGTCAATTGGTTTTCCAGAATTCTTTATGATCTGTTCAGGGAGTGTCTCTTCCCACTGAAACTTTATTTTATAATGCTGTTGGGAGGAATGGCTGCGTTGTTCCTTCTAGTGGATCTTGTTTTCCATATTCTAAGTTTTCTCATATTCTTTTTTTTTTTTTTTAATTTACATTGCCATGTGCTCCCTTTGGGAACAGCCAGCTTATTTTCTGGAGCTTCAGCATCCAGGTTTTGCAGGGTTTACCTTGTGGGAGAGGCTCTGATATCAAAAGACCTTAAACAGAGCTGGAGAAATCTAATTCCTACATCATTTATTGTGTGTTGACAAGGAAGGACTGTCCTAATGCCCTAGAACTGAATATGTTCTGAAACAGATACTGAGAAATTTATAGATTAAAAAAAAAAATTACTGAGAAATTTGAGAACCTTGTAAAACTGATTTTAGTCATCCCACAAATAAAATTAATTTATAAATAATGCAAATATTAAATTATCAGTGGTGTGTTCACACAGATCCTTTAGCAACAACAGTAAGAGAAATGATTAATGTTGCAGTCATTCCATGATGGGGACGTTGGACCACAGCCCAACCCAGCGAAGTTAAACACTGCATTTCTTCCAGGAATGTAATTTCTGATTGCAGTATCTGTTTTCAGCTCAAGTGGCTCAGTGTGGGAGGTTTGGACTGGCTCAGAAAGGGCTGTGTTTCCCTGCTGTAATTGTGTCTCCATGCAGCTGGACATCAGAAATCAAATAGGAATTTTGAACAAAATGCAGCATATCTATAGTGGTAGTTTTTTGACTTGGAATATTTTAGCCTAAGAACCAATTTGGGGTTTAGACATTCTTGAGATGCTAAAATGCTTTCAAATCAGGATTTAGATTGGCCTTCTGTCCACAAATCAAGATGTTAGCATCGGTAATTTTATATATCTCTCTCTCTTTCCTATGGGCTTCAACAAATCGAATTTCATTATTCTAATTGTATCAATTTATTTAACACAATGTCTATTTTAATAATATTTCTTATTCAATATATTTATGTTCTATATTATAATATTAATGTATTATATTCTATATTATTAATATATTATATTCATGTATTATTAAATATATTTAAATACCACTGATAAAGAAGAATATAAAAGACAAATAAATGAAAGAGTGAAAGAAGGTTCTGGACAAACCTGAACTCTCAGAAATCAGTAACAGACACAGATTTGTAGTTCTTTGAGATCTCCAGCACAAAGCTACACAAAAACTGTGTAACAGTCACACTTTACCATAACCCTCCAAATCTGAACTCACATCTTATATCACACAGAAAAATGTAGATGGTAAGAATTTTTATTGTGGACCTTCATCATGCCCAGTAGTACTTTGCTGTATTGAATAATCTATTTTTTTAAAACCACCCTAGTGGTCTGCACTGCTTGGAGGTGAAATTCAGCCATGGGAGATGTGGATTCAGTGTTGGCTGCCGTGGAAGCCTTTCCAAACATAAAAGGGGGAAGGCCACCTGAGCATTTGTTGTGACTTAAACTTCCAGCTGTAGCCTGTAATCTCCTGACAATTTGTTTTTCTTTCTGCAGCAAAGTAAGGGTGGCATTTTATGGGAAGATGAGGAAAATTCCCAGGAAGGCTCATCTGTCTCATTTATGAATGCATCAGGAAGCAATGGGTTGACTCATATTTGAGGTTTTAGCAAGAAATAGACATCCTGGAATTTATTTCTGCATTTGAACTTCCTAAGAACACTGAGTTTATTTAAATTTATTTTGAATTAAGGGTTAACACGCTGTATATTGCCTTGGAACAGAGCCCTCTGATGTGTTTACACGGTTCTGTGTACACAGTTGGGATGAGTAAATGACTGCAGTAGGTTTTTCTGTGTGAGGATGCAGTTTATCAGGCCTTTCTGGAACTATTGAGTGATAGGATTGTTAGGAGAAGCCTGGCTAATCTGCTTTCTTCTGCAATAGCATGCCATAGCCACAAACTGTGCTGGTGATAAGAAAAAAAAGGCAAGCCATGTTGTCAGATTCTGCACCTTATTTACCAGAGAGTGAACATGGAGTAACTGTAAGGAAAACAAGACAATGTATTTATATTCCCTTTGAACTTGAGTCAGAAATATCTCTTCAGAATGGTGCATATTTAATGGTAGCATCATATCTTGGGGTTTTCTTCTTCTTGTTGGATTGTGGAGGTGTAGGATTTTTTTCTTAAATTCCCTTCTTGCCTAGTAGGGAGTTGATATTTATAACCCACCCTCTTTGAGTCCAGCTTTTAAATATTTCAATACCAAGAGAGAACTCATTTCCAGATTTACTTTCAGGATGGAGTCAAGAAATTAAAGCCATGAGAGTTTTAAAAGAAAAGCAAAGCAGAGCCAGAAGAAAACACTTGTTCAGTTGTTGGATTTCTCACTCAGAAACTCTTGCCATCAAACTTATCTCTGTCCCACTTAGAGCAATAGAGATGTCCACCCTGAGAAGGGGAGAGATGAAATAACAAGGAAGGGAATACTGAAAAACACAAATGTGGATAATGAGTTACAAGTATTAACTGTCTTCATGATTAGCTATTTTGGGTGAAATGTCTCAGGTAATTGTTCTCTTTTCCAGGGACAGAGCTCCCTTCATCTTCACATCAGAGATGGAGTATTTCATAACAGAGGGGGGGAAAAACCCACAGCGTTTCCAGGAGTTTGTGGAGCTTTGTTGTCGAGCTTATAACATAGTCAGGAAACACAGCCAGCTACTCCTGAACCTGCTGGAGATGGTAAGGACACCAAAAATCAGTTTCCTCTGGGGTTCTCTTCCCTTTCACCACCTCTCTGCTGCCTCCAGTAGATTTGATTAGAAGAGGTATCAGGTGCCCAGGTGCTGTGCAAAGAAGCTGTTCACTTTCAGTAATAATTCCTGAGAAAAGGAAAGCTAAGCTGCTTGGTGCTTTTTCCATTGTTATATAAAAGCTTGGTGCTTTTTCCATTATTTTTTACAAAACAGCAGAAAACTGCAAAAGAAGCTGGGTAAAAGTTTTGCATTCAGGAATTTCACTGAGCCCTTTTTCTAGGTCTTCATTTGCCAACCCTGCTCATGTTTACAAGACAAAGTAAGCTAAATATTTCACAGGGTGGGTGATCTGACAGTATTTAGTGATGCCTTTACAATGAGGGGGTTGCACATTTCCACAGTCCCTTCCTAGGATAGCAAACACAGGAAAGAAAGAGCAGTACCAATATTGACACAGGTTTTAAAATTCTTTTGTATAGATTTTTAAAGGAGTTTCTATCAGTAAGTATTCCCACTGATTCATGTGCTGTGGCAAGTTCCAGATCTGATTTATGCCTCTATTTACTTGTGTGGGAAAGGTTAATGATTTTCCCCTTCATGGGTACAACAAAAATATTACATCAACTAATATTTGCTAAGATGCTTGGCTAAGATATCACTCCAAAATTTATGTACAAGGCCCCACAACCTAAGGGAGTGGTCTGTGCATGAAAAAGCCTACATGGCCTTAGAAACAGAGCTGCTGAGATGGGGCTACAGCCAAAAAGTTGTTCTGTAAACACCACTTTATCATCTCCAACTCGTGCAGTGGGGGTGGGAGACAGAAACTGAAGGAATCTCTCCCCTTGCCTCTTCCATCTTGTCCATGGATTATCATGCAGGGATTCAGTAAGAGATCCCCTACCATGGAGTAGGAAGGATTGCTCCAGATCTCCTGAACTTGCTGCTGAGGAGACACAAAGGTGCAGCAAAACTGCATTCCCACCATAAAGCACCGTTTTCCTCTGGAAGCAGGGCAGGGTGGGGTTGTAGGAGATCCTGTCCAAGTTCAAGAGCCTCTGGAAAGCTCAGGATCAGCCTGTTCTCATCCACAGCAGTAATCCCTGCATTTCTGAGCAGGTTGCCTAAAACTGGGCTGTGCAAATAAAGCCCCATCTCCTTGTCCTTCTTTCTGCAAGAGGCAGAGATGATGATGTCAGGTTACCCTGGGATAATGGAGAGGCTGGGATAGGAAAATGCTCCAAGCAGCAGCTCTGAAATGACTCTCTCTGCCAGGTTTGTCTCTCTTCAGGACATGCTGCATCTCTTGCTCCTGCTGGTCTTGTAGCAGAGGTGACAGAGCTGAGCTAAAAGTCAGCATCCAGATGTGTCTTAATATTTGTCAGTGGGCTGCAGCTCAGTCAGTTGTGTTGCACTTCATAATTATAATTAAAAATAACTGGCAGCACACTCACACCCCATCCACGAGCTCTTCATAGCAAAAGGAGTCAAACAAGACCAGTTTGGGAGCACCTTGATTTTGCCAGTAATATATGGAAAGGTGAGTCTGTTTCTGCACTTGAAGTGGGGTGTTGGTCAGAAACTGTAAAAATCAAAATGTTTCAGTTCTGTTGGTCATTTCTGGGAAAAAAAAAAAATAGACTGTGAAGCTCACTTAGAATTCATTTCCATACAGAATTTCAGATGTCATCATGGAGGGATCAGATAAACTAATCACTGCTTCTTTGTATCAGTGAAAGTCTAAGATTTCTCTCCCTGTTTGGAAACCTGTGTCATTAATCTTTAATTCTACTCCCACATTCTGTTTTCCCAGATGCTATTTGTAAAACATAGTTTAAAAAAAAAATTAAAATCAGACTGAAAAGCAGTACATCACAGAATATTACACTGAATTTACAGAATACTCACAGAATAGTAAACTGTAGCCTGGGTGATCAGTGACAATTAGTGGTTTAGAGCAAACATGCTTATGAACAAATTGAGGAGATTTTGGCCCAGTTTGGGAATTAATGTTATTTCTTGGTGGTGAGCAGCATGTTTCTAAAGCTGTACTGACATTTGCTACTGGGAGTAAGAAATAATCCATGAAGTTTGCATCACTTTCAAAAGCAGAAACATCTGTGGGAGACCCAAGAGTCTGCTGGCAGAGTTCAGCTGTGTAAGTGCCTGTAGTTCATCAGCTTTGCTCTCATTAAAGATTTGATGTGAACTATTACAAAGAGGGTGATGGCAGGACACAAACACCTTCTGACTACTTTAAAGAAATGCAAACTCCATTACTGCAAAAAGATTTTTTTCATATAGAAAGTTATTAAAAGGGACTTTATCACTCCCTTTCCTGGTGCAGGGCAAGGAGTTTAATTTGCAACAATATGCAACAACTTGGTGGGGTTTTTTTTTAATCCAAAGGGGGCAGAAGTTGTTCTCATCTTTTATAAATGGATTGAAGGTATATTGATAAATAGCAGTGTGTGTCCTTCAGTGCTGAATATTGTTATTGTCCCTGCTGCCAATCCACTTTAATTCACTTCATTGAGCTTTCTGACTCTCTGCCCCTTGCAGTCAAAGCTCTGTGAAGACAGCAGACTGTCCAGGGGTAGCTTGGAATGGGCTGAGGAAGATTTTCCTCATAATGCCAAAAAGAAAATGTACAGATGTTGAGAATGTTTGAAGGAATAACGTTAAAATAATATCAGTGCTTCCTTTTTTCTTTACTGTCACTCGAAAAACTCAGTAGGGTCTTTTTGTCTGAGCTAGACATAAATATCAATGGAAAATACACAGTAGTGACTGCAAATTCAGATACTTCCATCTGAGCAATCTGAAGGAGTGATGTTTTCCTGCATTGCAGACACAAAAAAAAAAATCACTCCCAACTTGCTGTGATTGCAGAGAAAAATCAGGAGGTTTTGAAGTGAGTAAATGTTATTGTTGTTGTTGACATTTGTAAATGCCTGGAGAGAGCTGCATGGGCAATTGGACACACTGAGCTGTCTAATCTCCTCAGGTTTTTCCTTTGCAAGGAGAATATTGGCATTATTTGGTTTTTGAGTCTAATCTGGCTGCCTAGCTAGAACAGCTCTGTCCCTCATCCATGGGGAATGATACCTGCACTTAGGGCTCCTGCCATGAATCACTGTCTGAAGAAGCTCTTCTCCTCCTGAAGCCTTGTGAAGGCTGCCCTAGAACAGAGAGTAGACAGAGCTAAAGAATAAAGCAGGGATTTATTGAAAGGATCTCCTGCATGGACCCACCTGGGGCAGCACCAGAGCCCAGCCAGGGCTGCACCCAAGATGACCCAAAATGGCCCCAAATGCCCGGCCGGGCACGGGGTCTCTCCCTGGGATCAGCTCTGCTCCATTTGCACCTTGCAGTTCATTGTCCCATCCCAGCTTTAGCCCCTGCAGTCCCACCCTGCTTGTTTTTCTCTCTCCAGCCCACGGGGTTTGTGCTCCTGGGCTGAGATTTGGCTCATTTGTCCTTGGTGCCCAGCTGGAGCAGGAATTGTTTTGTCTCCCTGCTCTGCGCACAGAGCTCACCATGCCATAATATGAACCCAGACCCACGCACTAAAGCAGCACAGAATCTGAAAAATAGAAAAGCTGAACCTGAGGCATCACTGCTCTGACTGTAAAGGGAGTGAATCTGTGATCCCTTTGCAGGAGGAGCCCAGAGCAGTGCTGGTGGAACCAGGAGTTACAAATGAGAGGGTTATGTGGTGCTAAATTGAATTAGGGCTGAGAAAACCACAGAAATGTGGTTACTATTGTTCAGGTGGCTGAATTTGGTCACCTTCCCTTTATCTCCATTAGAGGGATGTGAAGGAGGCTTAGCCGTGCACACCTTGAGGTTTTGGTGTCAGAAGAGAAAATAAATAACTCCAATGGAACATTGATTCTGACCCATGCCTCCTTCAGGTGCCTCACTGTGAAGGTTTACAATGCAGTATATTCACTTTATTATTCCAGGCATTGCCCTAGCATCAGAACCACTTCTTGTAAAGCAAAACTGCTTTACAAGACTTTTGGTGTAAAACCTTCCTTCTCTCACTTAGGTCCATTTCATTTAAATTTGTTTTCAATAGAACAGTGGACTAATGATTTAATATTATTTACATTTAGATGCTGCATGCAGGATTGCCTGAGCTGAGCAGCATCCAGGATCTGAAATATGTGTATGATAACCTCCGTCCTCAGGACTCAGATCTCCAGGCTACAAGCTACTTTACAAGGTAAAACCAGAATATTTCCCAGAAACCTTGGCTTCTTCGGGCATGGAGTGATTTTTCTCCTATGTTATGAAGCTTAATCAGGGAAATTACACTAAGGGATAATTTGTCTTTACGTGTTTACTTTTAAAAAGTCATTTCTTATGCATGTTATAACCAGTTTCCTCAAATTTCTGGAAGAAGCAGTTGTGCACTTGTGGTACACTTGTAACAAGTCACTTACTCAGTGCCTGGAGATTTCTTAGGCTTTCATGGTGAAACCATCCTGATTTGTATCTAGTGTTTTCTCTCTGTTTTTAAATGCAGCAGCTACATGCAAATGGATTTAGACTGCTTAAAAAAGTTCAACCTGTTTATAGTCTGAGTGAGAGCCTTCAATTTCTGCATTTTACTCCTTTTTCTCTTCCTCCTTTGACCTTCTGCGTCTCCTCAGAGATGTTGCTTTCCCTCTGCTAGCCATAGTTCCTCCATCTGCCAAACAGTGCTGGTTCTTGCTTTTAATCAGTGAAGAGATCAATCACAGCAAAGCCCTGTGTGTGACTGTAGATATATTTCAATTTTCACTTGTGTTAGGATACTGAAACCTTTCACCTGCTCATGATAATAGCTGGGGATTCATGAGGAGGAGCTGCAGCACAGAGTCAGCCTAAGACCCTCAGTCCTGATCTTCCAGCTCTGCATCACACACAATTCCAGCTGCTGCTATGATGGTGCTGTAGATGGAGGGAGTGCAGACTTCCCTGGAACTGAAAACCCACTGCAGTTCTGGGCACAGCATGAGGCAAAATCCCCCTGTCAGGGTCTGCCCTGAGCAGCAGCATCATTTCCCAAGCACCATGAATTGATGCTCCCTGGGCACCCTCTACACACAGAAAGGAACCCAGACTCCTCTGACCTGATGACAGTTTTGGGAAATCAAGAGTGTGCTGTTTATATGTCTCCTTTCTCCTTGTATGGGGCAGAGACCTAGAGACTCTAAGGGTGACATTTCTTTGAGGGAAAAAAAAAGAGAAAAACTTGTCAAACAAAACTATTGTTCCATGACTTTACACACAGCATAGCACTAAGATCCTTTTTTCATATGCTTTCACTCCTGCCCCTTAACAAGATTGTTATATTTTAAAATTTAATTGCGGCTTCACATTTACCATCAAGTCCTACCTTATCCATTCCTTTAAAATTTCATATATTCCCAAATTACAGACTTAAATTTCCACTTCAAATAGGAAACACGCAGTTTCTAATTAAACTGTAAAAGTCTTGATTCTGTCAGCTAGTTCAGGTGGTTGTGTCTGTCTCTCGTGGGTAAAATATCCAGTTTGCTTAGTTATTGAAAAAGGGCTGGGATATACAAAACAAGCAGGAAAATCAGAGTCTTCAGAGTGAAAATTGCAGCAGTGGCATGCAGAGCTCAGAGCTGGTGCCCCTCTGGAGGTGGAAAGGATCAGCTTCCAACTGGGTCACTTATGGTTAGGGTTGGCATCACTGCAGCCTTGCTTAAGGAAGAGTCAGGATAAAGATTTGGTTCAGGGCAGAGCTGGATCTCCACACTCTTTCTTTTGAGGGGTAGGGGCTTCAGGGTGGGAATTCACCTGCAGTCTTCCTTCCTCAGCCAAAGCATGTGGAGTAAGGCCATAAAGTGACATGAGAAAAGGACAATTTCAGAATAATTTCAGAAAGGGATAAGTCTGGACCAGACCCATACTGATAGCATGAAACTGAGACTTGAAGCAAATCCCATTTAAAAGTAACATTTTAAGAAAGAATATGGATTTTAGAAGAGTTGGTGTGCTTTGTTACCTGGTAGAGGTTTGTGTTAGGATTAGGAAATCCCGTTCAGCTCACAGAGGTTATAGGTAGGACTCAGAGGCCAGACTGTCCTTCTTCTCCTTACATTTCTTGTTAGGGATGGTGTTAAAGAAATGAAAGAAATTCCACTCAATTCCAACAAATTAGCTGTGCTCTGGGCTCTGTTCTTATTTGAAATTGCATTTTCTCCTAAAATGCATTCTGCAACCTCCAGAGCTATTGTTCAAATTTCTCTCAAAACGCTGAAGCTTTGTTATTGTTAATCATTGCATCACATAGAAAAGACAGCTATTGCTTGAGTGCATATTTTATTCATTACTATTCCTCAGATATGTTTGTATTATAAATGCTCATTTGCAAGAAGAAAATCCCTTTACATTAGTTCACGAATTTCCATGGATCTCATTTCTCTTTCTTTTCTTCTTTATTCTAATTTCTATTCATTAGAACATTATTTCTGTTAATTCAAAAAATGAATTAACATTTCAACATGTTTGAACATGGGGCTAATATCAGGCTTCATGTCTAGTAGGATTTTAACTTCTGGAAATTCTATCCAGGCGTTTTTCAAAATGAAGACTTTAGGATGGCCTGATACCCAGATCCATGCAGAGACTGCCCCTCTGTAAAAACACTTTCCAACCTGGCTTTAGGAATGTAAATATATTGAGATTTTTGTGAGCTGCATCATCTTTATTCCTTATCTCCTTCTTATACAAAATATTGATAGGATAATCCAGCGACATACTTTTCATGCTCAATCTCTGGCTTATTCCTGTATCTTTTTTTCAAACTGCCCTTAGAAAGACAAGGAAATTGGAAGTTCTGATGATTAGCACCACTTCTAGTGGTTCTCAAATCCCTCTCAATTTGTAGCTCCTTTTTCTCTATAATTGCTTCCAAAAACACTGCATTGTTTTTTACAAGCTGTTTTCTAGACAAGAATGTTAAACATTGCCAACAGGAAGGTGTTTCTTGTTCTAAGTACAGGGTAGTTATTGTAATCTTTCAGATTCAATCCTATAACGTGTCCACAGAAAATCCCAATCTTCTGCTAGTGGAAACAGGAGAACAGTGTCCCTCTGTATTTCTGTAGAAATGGGCTGCTTTTAGCAACTTGCTGAGTTTGGTTTAGCAATAGCACTGACACTGGCCCTAGTGTTGTTTAGGAACAGCATGAAATGATGAATGATGTCACAAAAGCTCCTGGCAGAACGATGTTGATTTGTTCTTTGCCATCACCTCCTCGGCCAGCAGAACAATTGTGTCGGGGTTTGGACTGTAACACACTGACCCCTTCCAGGCTCCTAAAACATTCTGTGTTTTACTGAATTCCTTTGGTCTCACTCTTGATTTAAGTCATGTGCAGCACTCTGTGGTGTCATTTGTGTGCAGCCCTTCCACATGGGGTCAGTCCCCTGCTCTGAGCTGACGAGCAGCAGCGCTGAGCCTCGCCGCCCTCTGGAAGGTCACAGCCTCACATGGTGGATAAACAATGCACCAATTGAGAGTTAAACAACAGTTTCTGTGTTTCCTTGGCAGTCCTGTGCACCTACTGCCAAATGAAACATCCTTGTCTCTCCAGCATCTGCCCTGAACTCAGTTTGATCCTTGAAACTCAATTTGATCCTTACCCCTCCCTCCTTTCCTCTTCCCCTGACAGCGTGGTTTTATCAGAAGCTGGAAACCCATCTTACCTCTGGATATAAATTTCTTCTATGGTTTTCTGCAGATGTCTTCAAATGTCAGCATGGTGGGGCAGGCTGCCTGGCATTTTTAATGTGCCTGCACAGGGATGTGTATTTAAAATTGGTTTTAAGAGCATAAAGTTAGCCTAATGCAATGAATGGAGTTGATTTCAATTGATTGCAGTGTGCAATCTAACCCACTCACAGAAACCCATGAATAAGAGATGCAGGGTGGATCTGACAATCACCAGGGGAGCACATTGCATATCTTCAGCAGCCTGATGGAGGGGGTTGCTCCTTGGGTCAGCTGCTTTGTTTAGTTATTAATGGACTCATTTTTTAGGTACCTGTCAGTGCTCAGACAAGCACATCCACTCCAAACCACAAATGCCAGCAGCTTCAAGCTGGACAATCCACAGTAACTCCTTTCAAAACATGATGCTGATCTCAAACTGATCAGTCAGCTCTCTTTCTCAGGTGGCTGAGGGTATTTCAGCAAGAAATTTTCCAGAAGAGGTGGAACACAGTGGAAGCTGGTGGCATCTGAAAGGGAGTAAACCAAACTACAACACTAAACTTTATTTCAGTGATGTTCAAGTAGTTTGTGAAGATTGTGGTGTGTGTGCCCCAAAGGAACAGGAGGCAGACTTCCTACTTGAATTTATGGGTTTTTGAGGGATTTGTATTATAAAAAGTCTGGAAAACTCTTTTAATATGGGGGTATGCGATTCAACATGTTTTGAAATGCAGCTTGGTAAATTCATGGATGGAAATCTGGAATACAAATGAAATACTGTTCATTAACATCTAAGAATCCCATGAAAACAAATTTTTCTCATTATAGTCTAAATGATTTTCAGGCCTAGATGGAAATGAGAAGCAGGATACAATCAAGAAAGATAAAGAAATATCCACCATGGCTAAAATCTTCATAACCAGGCAGTAATAATTGTTGTATGTGCTGTGTATAAAGGCTGGTGCGTCCTGAAAAATCTGAGCCCCAGCCCTCAGAATACCCATAAATCCCATAAGGAATGTTTGCTTCCTGAAACTAAAGTGGCAAACTACCACTAGGCACTTGTGAAAACATCAGCCAAACTTTTCATCCATCTCCTTTTACAGAAGCAGCCAGGCAGTCTGTTCATGTTTTACCTGATACTGTAATTTGACAGCTCTGTAGAAAGAAAGAAGCCAAATCTGAAATTCAAAGTCAATTCAGCAGGTGGAAAGCAGAAAGTCATTACTTTCCAATAATCCCAGATATTTAACTTTCTTTTCTGAGAAGTAGGTCAGATGCCAATCTGCATGGTAAACAGTTATTGTCATGTGGAAAATAGCATTTTTCTCCCTGAAAACTGTGTTGGCAATATTTGGATTCACTGCTAATATTACTCTAGTTAATGACAGTTTCCAGTTTTCTTCTGATTAACCTGGGCTTTTAATACCCTGTGTATGTTCACTTAGTTTAGCAATCTCTAGACCATCAGGCACTCATTTTCTATGCAGCCTGGGCTACCAGAGCTCTCAAATAAATAAGAAAGTTTTTCAGCTTTGTGAAGGCAGAGATTTGGGCACAGGCAAAGGTGGTAATGGCCAGGGAGCAAGAGGAGGATTTTTACAGAGAGTACCCATGACCTTACTGCTTTCAATTACTGCTAAGCTTAATGTGGCTAGAGAAAAGGAGGTGTATGGGGTCTGGGAGAGTCCAAGGAGAAACATCCACCACTGGTCCTCAGGATGAACTTAAAAATTCCAGCAGAAAGGGGAATCAGGTACCACAGTGTGATGAACTGGGTCACTGAACTGATCCTGGCCAAAAATAAACTGCAGAATCTCAAAAAGGTAAGACACACAGGTTTGATGTTGCTTTGTATTTAGTTAGGAACCAGCTTTTGGGAAAAAGGGTTTCCTCAAGCCAATTTGCCCTTGAAAGGAAGTGTAGAGAGCCACAAGCAGAGTTGTTCCATCTTGCTGGGGAGACAGAATAGCAGAGGCCTTGAATTCTGAATTGATTACATGTAATAAGGTTTGCTTAATGTTTTCTATCCTAGCAAAGAACACTGCATGCAGGCAAAACAGAGAGGGGGAGAAAACAACTCATATTTCTGTTCTTATTTCATTTTAGATGTAATAATTTTAAATAACTCACAGGAAAAATCTGCAGTGATGACAACACAAGGCTCTGTTTTAGATCTAAAGTATGTCATTAGCAATCTGGGTTTTAAAAGCATTTTAGAAGCCTAATGGCCCCATGGAAGGAATAGTGGTAGTCTGATATGTAGTGATGATGTCTGAATTAGTAGTAATTTACAAGCTGAGGCCTGTTTTATGTAAATTAAAATGCAGTGTGTTTAGCTGCAAAGTTATCGTGCCTCTTATACTAATGTGGCAAATTCCCTAACTGCTGTGCCATAATATGGCCAGTTACAGATTCTATAACCTAATGTCTCAGTGATTTAGGAAGTGTTTAAACTGCACATTAAATTAAACACAGAGGAGTTAAAAAGGAAGAGTTCACCCAGTGATGCAGCCTGGTTAATCACTGAATTGATTCGGTACTAATATTTTGAAATGCGATTAGTTTTCTTGTTTTACATCAGTGTGTTAATTTGTTTAATTTATTAAATAGTTTGTGTCTGTTTCTGAAGAACGTAATTAATAATTAAGGTAATTAACCAAATCAATTCTGAGGTACCTTTCCTTGTATTACATTAAGAGGAATATATACATCTTTCGTCAGTTTACTATCCCTAATTAGTGTATGATAAATTCACACAGTATTTTGAATAAAACCTGAATTTTGGGGGGGTGAACAGGGGAGATGCCTGTAGGTAAAATATTCCTTATTCTTTCTGGTTTGGTTTCATCTGTGAAGCTGCAGACTTTAGCCAGAGCATCTGAGATCATGGAAATTAGGCTAATGCAATGAATGGACTTGATTTCAAATGATTGCACTAGGCATTCCAACCCTCTCACAGAAACCCATGAATAAAAATCTAATCTGAAATGACAGGTGGAGCATTTGCTCAGCTTTCAACAAGGCATGATGAAGGTGGTTAAGGGTGTTGTCAGCCCTTGTAACCTCGTTAGATATAATCCAAAACTGGGAGAAAAAAAGAAAAGAGAAAAAAAGGAAACACAGCAACCCCCTGACAATTTGCTAGAAGGTTTGCTGCCATATAATTTGAAATTAAGGTGTTGTTGTTCTATAAAATCAGAACAGATATAGGAGATCTTCAGAGAGCTGTAGAAATAAGCAGGGAAACAAAAAAAAATTACCATCAGAAGTTAATAGGTCTTAAAATTCAATTAGCAATTGAATTCAAGAGAGCAAGTGTTTTCTAAAGAGTACTGCATCTCACTCTTCAAAGACCTGTGATTATCTTGGAGTGTTATTTCTCAAGTCGAGTTCACTCTCACATTCGCAGTATATATCTTCATGTTTATCTAGGGATTTTTTTAATCTATTGTGCTTTTCTGATGAAAGATCTCAAAACTGTAGGCAATCAAAACAGAGTTCTGGCTCCCCTTGCACAGGGATGAGATGGAGTGAGATACCAGGAGAAAATTTCTCTTTTTTTTTTCAAATTCATCTTAAGCAGTTCCACAGGGATAGAGCTTTTAAGAGCTAGGTAGAGGATTTAGCAGCACATCACGCTCAGCTAAATCACAAATTGAATCCAAGAGCCTTGCTCAAACACGTGTAAGCCCATGTGAGGTTAGTGCAACCAAAAATAAATATAATCATAACTGGTGCCTCCTCTCCTGCTCAGCAAAATGAACACTTGCTGTTCAACCCTGGGACTCCTCAGAACACACATGGAGATGTTCTGCTTGTCCCTGATGTCTGAAAGAAGTCCAGCTCAGGAGGAATAGCAGCTCCAAGCTAAGCCTTGAGGCAGGTTGTGGCAAGAGCTCTCCTTTAGGCACAGAGCTCAGGGGCTGGATGTGCTGCAGTGCAAATAGCAGTGACTGGTGTGGAGGGGGGTGTGTCAGGCAGGCTTTAGAGTTTGGGATTTTTTCAACTTGGATCCATAAAAGCAGGGGTCAAGGAGTGGAAACAAAACAACAATAACAACAAAAAACCATAAATAGAGCCTCTTCTGTTTGTTCCCTCTTCAGGAAAATAAAGGAAAGTTTGGAGTGCTTTCCTGTTAAACTCAACAACTTGATCCACACACTCGTGCAGATGTCAGTGGGGAGCTCTGCAAAGCCTCCAGCTCCAGAGAGTGTCCCCCAGGAATGGATTGTGCTGGACACAGAGAGGTCGATTGCAAGGGCCACCATTCTGGGATTCAGCAGAAAGCCTGACCCTGTATGTATTATCTGCTTTCCTTGCCCTCATTTGCCTGATCTTTAATGCCACTTTGAAGAACTCATGCACTCTCCCTCCTCCTTTCTAGAAGATGTGCTTGTGCTCCATTAAAAGCATCCTGGGATGAATAGTGGTGCCATAAGCAGTGAGCTACCAGAGAGCAAAAGCACCAGGCAGACAGATATTTGCAGGGAGCCATTAAGGAGAACAGTTCATTCCCTATAGTGAAGAATAAATCAAGAGCTAATTAAAGCATCCAGAAGGAAAGCATGGCACAAAATTAGGATGCCTAATAGAAATTGGAGGCTGTTATATGATGCTTTAATGGTGTACTATTAGTTTTCACACACTGCAGTGATCTTTCAGTGTTTGAGTTGTATGCTACCCAGGCAAGTTTCTCTTCCCGTGCAGCAAGGACTATGAATTACAAACTGAATTCTCTGGCACTTGGCACTACATTAAAGGAAGGTTTTTCTTTGTTGAAATCACCCTATATATTTTCTTGTACTTTTTTTAAATTTTATTTTTAATTTGTCTCTGATCATTGCTCTGCTCTGCCTCTCCTTTTCCCCCAACACAGGTATACCTCATTCAGGTGGTGCAGACCTGCAACGTGGTCAACTTCGTGGAAAAATCATTCCACCAGTTCTCAAAACTTCACAGCCATCTCCAGAAGCAATTCCCATCTCATGTCCTCCCAGAGTAAGGCAGCATAATAATCAATGTTATTGTGCTGTTAAGTGGCTCTCTCCTCTGTGCTCAGATAAATCTGTGAGAATATTCACAGCAGATGTATTTATAGAAACACAAAGGCAGAGTGACATATTCTATCAAGCCTCCTATTCAGCCCCAGAAGGAACTGAACCACAGACCACTGTGGCAGTCTAAGTTTGATATTTTATTGTTCCTTTTTTTAATGGGAGGAGAAAAGGGGAACAGCTTGGGCCTGACAAAACTATTCCTGAAATTAAAGGGTAAGTGGTGTTGACTTAATTAAAGGCACCTTTAGTAGTTCTTTTACTTTCTTCATTACGTTTATCAAAACTTATGGCAAGATCCGTGTGTTAAAGTAATGTAGGAATGTTCACAATGGGTCAGAACAGAAATCTCTGCTCTAGCACCATGATGAACATTTTTACAACATAAGGCACATTCCCCCAGCTGAGAAATACACAATAATTTTATGTACTGTCCTGCCCCCTAGCCCAATACTTTGTGCCTCACATAATTCAGTTTAACATCCTTTGAAAAATCTGTCGTTAGTTGCAATAATTCTCAATATTACTTTCTATCCATGTGCATGTCCTTTCCTGCTTTTCATTTTCTGAATGTTATTTCTTTACAGTTTCCTGGGGTAGTGAACCCCATGGTTTATTTCTGTCATACACAAACCAGCTTTGCTTTATTTAATGATTGTCCATGGCTTTAGAAACACAAGTGATTTTTTCTAAATGTATCACATACCTTGTACTGCATACACCAGTGAGTACAAAGTAGTCCTCTCTTAGATAATCTTTCTGATTCACCTGGTACAAGCCCTTCTTCAAGCTCAAGCTACAAAAAAAAACCCAAAAATCTGGCCTAAAAAAAACAGCAACTTACTTGAACCAAGCTGAGATTTAAGTGATAGGCTTGAAAAAGAGAAAGAGCTTTGGATTTGACACGAAGTAAATAGCCACAAACAACGTGGTTTGAACTTAAAATCCACGAATTTCAGATCCAAAGTTGATATTCCCCCGAGCTCATGAGAAGCATTCTGAAAAAATGGCTTAAGGTTAGTTAATTCTAGAGAATCTGTCTCCTGCCTAAAGGCATTTTATTGACTCCAATTTGATTCATTATGGCTTTCTCACATGAACTGGTTTGCAGCAGCTGGTGAGAATTGAAATTTCACTAAACAAATACTGAAATTGCTTGAATCATGGTTTTGATTTGGAGATACTTGCAGGCTAACTATTGGGTTGTGAAATAAAATATTTAACAAGGACCTGTTTATGAATTTCTCCTGTGGTGAGCAGAGCCCTTTGAAAAGAAAATACATTTCTCTTCAGAAACACATAAACCTCAGAAACCCTGTAGTGATTTTCAAAAATAGTACTAGTCATTTCTCAGATAAATCTACCTCTGATAAAATCCTTTGCAACATTTTCACAGCTAAAGAGCACTGCAGAACTCACAGAGGGTTAATCTGCATATACTGAGGCTGTCTCTAGGAGCTCCAGTGCTTTATTGCCATAATTCAGTCCCAGCAGTATCCTGTGACTGCAGGATCTTTCCCTAAGATTGTGTTAAAACAATTCATTTTATGATGCTTTTTGATAGGCATGTTTTTTAATGTTAAAATTTTCTGTTGTGTGTTCTAACAGAACTTCATTAATTTGAGGTTTTTCATGTATCCCAGATTTTATTCTAATAATAAAAACCTAATTATTTCTTTATAGGAAGTTATTACTGAAACTGCCATGCCATATCAGACCATTAGTCTGCCTGTGTGTTACAAAGCTCCAGCTCTGGCTGATGCCAGATGCTTCAAAGGAAGGAAAAAGCCTTGTTCCACAATGTAATCACAAAATCAGTTTAAAAGTGTCTGATTAAAAAATTTAAATGTTTAATATTGCTAGAATAATTGGAACTGCTAACAGAAAGGACTTGGTTTCTGCTTTGTAATCATTCTGTGGAATTGTACATATTCATGTCTCATTAGGAGAAAACAATGAAATATGAGAGTGCTTCATAAAAGTGCTAAATACTGAGTGTATTGTAAGAAACAAATGGCAAAACCTCAGAGTTCCCAGAATCTGAAATTTTACTATTGACATGTATCCATTCAGCCCACATTTAAAAGTTAGAAACACAGCTGCCCTTGAATTCTGGCACCATCCTTCTCTTTTGATTTTTGAGAGGGTATTAATGTGTTTAATTATTGTTTACACCCAACAAAAGATGTAGGTGACATAACTTAGACACAGAACACTGTTCAGGCAAGTAGGAAATGCAATGTTCTGTGTAGGACATTTGCACATGGAGCAAGTTTATATTTTTCTGATCCATTTCAAGTTGATGCCTGTTGCAATAGGACATGAAATAAAATGACGTGCATGCTGGAACTTCCAAGGTAAAAAGAAGATCAATTTCTTGACTTTGCTATATATGGAATTAAAAAAGAGACCCTGGATTGGAGGATGAAATTGCCGCCTCTCCAATGGCACTGGTCAAACTAACAGTTTATCAAATTTCTCCTCCACCAGAAAAGAATGCAAAAGCAATCATTTTTTAACTAAAAGTGCATGAGAACTCCATTACAAAAATGTAAACATCAGAAGGCTTAGAAAAACTTTAAAAAACCCAAAACAACAGATGCCAATTATCAGGTTGGAAAGTTCACCTTTTCTAACACAAGGGCAAGGCCACTGACAGCACAGCCACGATCCAACAAAGGCAAGAAGGGCTTTAAAAGAAGGGTTCAGTGCCCCCACAAGGTTCACATTGTCCTTCACTCCAGCAGTCACTGGGGCTATCAGTCTGCAATTTCTCTGTCCTCTGTTTGGCCACTGTGCTCTGGATGAATCTTCTGAGGGCCAGCACTTTCCAGCCAGAGCCTCTCTTTGTGTTACACAGACTAATTCATTTTCAGCTCCTTCCAAACTGTTCTCCTCTCCCACCCCTTGAAAGAAGTCTCTGTGTGCCAGATGACCTGGGCTCTATTTTTATCTGTGCTGTTCACATGTGTCACGAGCCAGGGTCGTGTCACTTTTCCCTCCTCATTGTGTGTCCTGATTTTTGTGAGGGAAGAATCTCCTCTTCCCACCCATCTGGGCAGCCCCTGAGTGAACCCTGATCCTCCAGTGCCAAGGGCAAGGACCAGCAGAAGTTCATCCATACATGCAGCATGCTGATGTCATCCTGCTCCCTCTCGGGTTTAATCCCAGACTAAGTCACCCCAGAGCTGAGTTTTTCCCTGCAGGATTTTGCAGCTGCCTTCCTAAAGGCTGGCCAAGTGTATCACAAACCAGACAGATCCTTTGTCTGAACCCTTCAGGCACCTGTTGAGATCTATTGGATAAAAAAAGCTCATAGCAGTCATGCCTCAGGTTTTAGCTTTTATATTTTTCAGGTTCTGTGCTGCTTTATTGTGTGGGCTTCGTATCAGGGCATGGTGAGCTCTGTGCACAGAGCAGGGAGACAAAACAATTCCTGCTCCAGCTGGGCACCAAGGACAAATGACCCAAATCTCAGCCCAGGAGCACAAACCCCGTGGGCTGCAGAGAGAAAAACAAGCAGGGTGGGACTGCAGGGGCTGAAGCTGGGATGGGACAATGAACTGCAAGGTGCAAATGGAGCAGAGCTGATCCCAGGGAGAGACCCCGTGCCCGGCCGGGCATTTTGGGGCCATTTTGGGTCATCTTGGGTGCAGCCCTGGCTGGGCTCTGGTGCTGCCCCAGGTGGGTCCATGCAGGAGATCCTTTGGATAAATCCCTGCTTTATTCTGGAACTCTGCCCAGCCTCTGCTCTAGGGCAGCCTTGTCAAGGCATCAGCAGAAAAGAAAGAGGTTTGTAAACAAGACACACTGGGCTATTTACAGTGGTGGTGGTGAGATATGAAATACAACCAGATGAAAACTTCTACCTTTCTCTGTCTTATACATTAGAGGACATAAAGCATAATGTTAATTATGAATCCTGCTATTAGCAATCCGTATCACCAAACCCATTATGTGCAATTTAACACAAATAGCTTTTCTAATGCTCCTTCAGCCTGGGAGATAAATACCCTTTGTCAGGGCAAGGTTAATATAAATTGATTATGTGTGTTGTTAAAACTCTAACCTTTTGACTGATCCAATATGCATTGTCTCCAAAATGCAAAGATGATTCAAGTAAAAAAATGGGAGGTTTTGACATTTTCAACCACCAAAGTATTTGAAAATTGACACAAGGCCATTCTATGCATGTGTAATTTATTTACTAACCCAAAATTAAGTTCATCTTAATAAGAATTCAGCAAGAACATTACTTTTGCTATTTTTATTGGTATTGTTTTTGCTGGGATTGATTTTGTTACTGTGATGATCGTTTGTTTTCATAGATTATTTTTATTATGCTAGTGCCTGAAATTAGAAATGGGATCAGGGGCCTACTCTGAAAACCTTATCTACACTCTAAATAGCTGAGGTAAAAATGCAAGCAATGATATATTCATCAAATGTCACATTGCTGCTGTAAGGCTTTGGTGCTCAATGTTCTGTGGTAAGGATATGTCAACTCTGGGCTGAGATCAGAGATCTGCTGTGCAAAAAGGCAATGTTTTCTTGGGATCAAAAAGGGCCAGTTATTCAGAGCTATTTAGAGATCAGAAAATGCAAAGTGTATTGTAGGATTTGTTCATTTATTTGCTTACTTTTAAATTAATTATTTAGAGGGAAAAAGTGCTTCAGAATGAGACAATTTAGCAGCAGATTATTAGAAGCAAGTGAATCACTGTGATGTGACCCTGTAAGTATTCCTCCCCTTACCTGCAAAACCTCTTAGGAAATCTTGGCTCTCTTCTGTTAAGTACAGCTGGAAATATTTTCAGCAAATACAGTGCAAGAGTTCTGCTCATAAATATTCTTCTTTTGCAGGTTTCCCCACTCATGGCATTTACCTTTTACGGATCTTGAACACAAGAGAGTGAAGGATTTGAACCTCTATCTGAAGCAGCTCTTAAGTGGCTCCAGGAAACTGGCTAATGTGAGCATTTCCAGTATTTCTTTTATTTGCACATGATTTCTAGTAGCATTTCACCAAAACATTCAGGAAATTTTCCATTGCCTGTTTTGGAAAAAAAAAAATAAATACATAAGTGACACATCTTCTAATGATGCATTTTGGGATGGAGCCATCGCAGCATTCATCAAAACTTAAGACAAAGACAAGTATGACTGAGAAATAGTTTATTAGACCTGGCAGGGCATTTTTCAGAAAAAAAACTTTGCTTCCTTTGCTGCCATCGAAAAGTAGTGATTCACTGAATTTTTGACAGTAAGGAGTAGGTTCTGAGAAATGCAACGTCTAAAAAAAGAAGTCAGCTTTGAAATATTGAAAAGTCTGATTTTGACAGTTGTTAAATGAAAAGTTCCATTCTTCCAGCCCAGAAATACCCTTTTCAAAATGTATTTAACAGGTAGAAGAAAGTTTTGCAAACATAAGACCTAGCCCAGAATGTTTCAATAACATCAGAATGATGCATTGAGTCCATTAAAATTGGTGTTTTCTCATTTTTTATTCATTATTGTTTTCTGAGGCTTGAGGTTTTCCTCCTGCTTAAAAATGGAAAGCCAAAATGGTAACAAACATTGTCTTTTCACTGTCTGGGCCAGCACAAAGCCTTGTGCACCTCAGGGCCACAGCACAAACTGGGGCTGCTTGGGTTTCACAGTGGTGACAGCCAAAAGAGGGTGTGAGAGGATGTTTGATCTCCAAGATCTCCAACATCTTGCAGGAGGGAAAAAACAATAAAAGTTTGCTGCCTAACTATATAACTTACCCAGCTGTGACTTTGTAATGGAGATTAAAGAGGAAATTGTCCGTATGCAAAACAAATAGAAGTTTTCTTGTTAATATGAATATAGATTCTGAGCCCTGAGTTGAAACTGAGATTTCCAAAGAGGATAAAAATTTTTTTGTCTCACTGAGCTGACGTAATTTGGTAGGAACAGCTGACTTGGGTGCTTGGCTCCTTTGACTGACACTGCCAAATAATCTGCTCAAGTCTGGGTAGATTGTGTAAGTAAAACACAAGTTTAACCTCAGCAAGAGGAGGAAGGACTTTTTTACACTGAGGGTGGCTGCATTGCTTAAAAGTAAATGTTTTAATTAGTTAGATCCAGAACTTGAAACTTTTCAAGGAAGCTGTGCTGTACCTCATCTGAGCACCTCAGCCAGTGATGACATTAATTAACACAAGGTTTCCTGAGAAAAACATGCATCACAAACACAAAGCTGCTTAGTAATGCATTATATTAATCAAGAATAAGATTTATTTATATATCTATTTATGAATATCAGCGTGTATTGATTCTGCTTTGGAAATGAAACCTTTAGGAACTGTTGAGGGTGAGGAATTTTCCAGGCTGGTACAGGAGGAGAAGAAAGTAATTTTGTACCTGTGAGGGCTGTGGTGGACTTTAAGGGCAAGGGACAACAAGCAGAGGAATGAGCAGATTGTTCCCATCCTAAAGTGCTGCTGCATGTGGGAAATCATCTTGCTTACCCCCATGCAGCTAACCTGCAATTCTGGATGATAACCTTTCAAGTTATTGATACTCCATAAACATTGAATCGTTATTTTTACCTCAATATGCTTCTCCTGCTGGGAGGTGGCAGAAATTTAGAAAATACTGACGTGTTCTGACCCACTTAGAACAAGGAGAGCAGTTGGTGGGTAATTTCCTTTGTATTCCCCTCTCTTTTATTTTTCACTTTGGTCTGACTCTTTTAAAAATATCATGGTGTCATCTTGGCTTTAGCCTGAACCTCCAAGCTTGGAGGCTTTCTTGATAAAAATAAATACAATTATTTTGTCCCTTTCCATGTCTATGACAAATTTCAGTCAAAGCTGTCCTTTTTCTCAAAATATTTTAAGGAACCTGGCTGAAATTATTTAGTGAGTTTTCAGTTTTCAAGCATTATCAAACTGTCATTCCTATAAAATAGTAAAACTATGTAGGAATAAATAATAAACTCATAAATTTGTGAAGAAATCTGGGAAAATAGTTGCCTGTAGAATAGGATTCTTTTTACTTTCTTGCTACAGTCATTTCTTTCTGCAGAATTGTAGATGTAATTTATTGTAGCTGTAGAGTAGGCTGGAGTATTGTCTGAGATGGGGAAAAGAGCTTTTATTTCATTATAAAATACCCTTGTAACACTTGTAATCTCTGTAAACACATTAGCCTAAATGACTAGGCACCATTTTCTGCTCTGAAGAATTTAGTCCAGTCCACACAGGACTGAACACAGGCTTGGTTCTACCAATCAAGTAATTATAAATCCTGGAAATGAAGAA
This sequence comes from Fringilla coelebs, assembly GCF_963513975.1. Taxonomy (NCBI): domain Eukaryota; kingdom Metazoa; phylum Chordata; class Aves; order Passeriformes; family Fringillidae; genus Fringilla; species Fringilla coelebs. Next base: position 70,642,664 of record NC_140033.1, read on the forward strand.
AGAATCAGATTACATCCAAATTCCTTCCTCAGTCATGCCTTAAGTGCAAGCTTTTTAGTCCACACTAAGTTCTGATTATGAAAATTTTATTGTAATTGAGAGTAAGTCAGAATGTCAGTGACCTTTTCTGCTAAATGGTTGGAATGAAGGAGGAGAGGTGGAAAACAGCTGCCTTCTTATTTGCACTCGAGCTCAAATGGAATTAAATGTTTCTTCAGACCCTTCTTTAATGAACAGAAACTTTTTCTTCCTCTATCTCTGAATTTTAGTGCCAGATCCAGTAAATGCACAACCCTCAGTTGATGGAATATTTGTTCTTGGACCAGTTTAAATCTTAAATGTGCTCATGTCCATCCCTGTTCAAGGGGATTTTTTAAGTCTCTGGTTTACTTTAAGCATAAGCCTCACTTAGTTACTTTTATTGAAGAATTGCCTGGAATAGGAGTCCTTTTTTAAATTCAGGTTAGTGCTGTTATAAATAACTCCCTCGCCAGACTGTGTTCATGAACAAGCTGTATTCATTACATCAATCACTAACATGCAGAAGTTGATGAACCTGCATTGTCAGACTGAGTCAATTAGGATGAAAAACAGGCTCCAGCACCTTTTTATTTTATATTTTTTTAATTTCATTTCCAGTTGTCCCAAACCAGTGTCAGTATTTCTGATCACAGCAAAATAATGTTCAGCTTTGGGCCAGCTGCACCACTGCTGACTGACTGGCATACACTGAAATACTTGAGTTTTTTTAGATCTGCAGGGCAAAACTCTCAGCAATCTTCAGAATCTTTGAGTTTTGCTCCATTAAATGGTAAAACAACCAAGTGATATCACCAATAAGAGGTGAAGCACCGAGAAATACTGAACTGAGAGTAGGTAACATGGAAGAGGGTGAAAATATATGTTCTCAAAGCATAAAGCAAGTCTGTGACAAAAGACAGCTGCTGAGCATTGCTGGTTTTTTCTGTTTCACTCAATTCCAGCTGAGTGATGGGCTGGATGGTGAGTGCAGCCCAAATCTCATCATATAAATTAGGGCTGCCCTGGTGGCTCCTCATTTCATGGCTGTTTCAGGAGGGTTGTGCACTGCCTGGGAACACAAAATCAAGGCAAGGATCCATGAACTGAGTTTTGGCCCCAGTGTCAAACACAATAGGAAGTGCAGGTGCACAGCAGGTTAGTCAGTAAAAAAAAAAAAATTAATTTGGAGTTTGAGTCTATAAAGATTTTCTAAGCATCCAAATTAACAAAGGACTTTGGAGGTGAAGATAAACCTTGTGCAGGCAGGTAAGCAAACAGTGATGGTGTTCCAGCTGTGGATAGGTTCTATAAACAGCTTTATAGTGACTTATAGGCTTTGTAAAAGGACTTTAAAGAGGATGTAAATGGGAATGATTGTAAATTATGTTCACTCATTTTCAAGCACACAGTAAAAACCAGGCCCACAGCATTGTTCTAGGGTGAATAATGTTTTACACTGTAAAAGTAATCAATTTGATAAGAGCTTCCCATATTTCATTTCTGTTTTATTCACTGGTGCTCCTTGGGATTTGCAGAGATGAGGTAAAAGCTCCCACATGCCTGTATGGGGGTATAAAGAGAGGGAACAAAGTGTTCTCAGGGTGTGTGGGTCCCTTGAAGTGCCACCACTCCTCCGTTCCTCTGGCAGGGCATCCAGCAGAGCCAAAATGGGGAGGGTTCAAAGTCCTCTCTCTTCCCCTGTCCTTTCCTGAAGTTATAACAGCTGCACCAAGGTCAGCTTTTTCTGGTTGCTTTCTTTCCTGCTGATTCCCCATCCTGTGACAGTATAACAGGAGCATGGGTGTTCTCTGACCCCAAATCTACTCCAGCACAGCTTAAAAGAAAGCTGGAAGAGAGGGGAGGCTGCTTTTCTTTCTATTGAAATTAAATCTGGCTTGAAACCCGGCTGGGTTTTGCAAACTGCACACTGCTTTTCTAGTTAGTCTCTGATGGAGAGCAGCAGACAAATTCTATAATGATTCAGCAGTGCAGGGCTGTGCCAGACCCCAGAGCCACTGAAATATTTTATTCCAGTTGTATCCTAGTGCAAGTAAAGGTGGAGTTTGTGCCTTTTTAGATTAAGGGCTGAAAAAAGGTCTGTGTGTTCTAGCCAGACTGACCACACAGACCAGTATGCTGCTGTTTGGGCTAATGTGCTGAGTGACCTGCAAAAATATCAGAATTACCTGTTGAGGATTAGTGTCTTATTAGGTAAGGATGCTTGGACAAATGAGAGGAGGACTTCCTAAGTGTGCAATATTTCAGGGAATTTCCATTTGCTGATTTAAAGGTAAGAGTTCCAGGGGGAAAAGAGGCTAGGGAATGCTTTGGTGATCCTCAGTGCCTTCCTTTCTGCCAAGACCACGAGATCTCTGAGATTGCCACCCACAGCCAGTTCTGTGTAACAAAAACTGCTGGGTTAGAAATGGAACTGCTGGGTTAGAAATGGACTCTCTGCACCTTCAAGCAGCTCATACATGTGTTCAAAGCTCTGATAGATCTGCTTCTGTTTACCAGTGAGCTTGGCTTAATGCTGTGCTCCAGTCACATTGGCTGGGTTCCAGCTGCTGGAGGTCTCAGAGATTCAGGAATCACCTGAAAGTTCAGTGTGGGTTTTGGAGGTCTGCTGGAAAAGGGGGAGCTCAATAAGGCCTCAGAGAAAAATGTGAATAATAATTATCTGATTGCTTCTCCTTGTGTTTTGCTGCTTTGGAATGTGGTAGGTGATTCTTTCATTGGTTCCATGTCTTTAATTAACACCAATCCCGGTCCAGCTGTGTCAGAACTCGGGTCTGTATTCTTTTCTAGCCTTCTGATATATCCTTTCTCTTTCTTTAGTGAATAGAATAGAATAGAATAGAATAGAATAGAATAGAATAGAATAGAATAGAATAGAATAGAATAGAATAGAATAATCAAACTTCTGAGAACCTGGAGTCTATTTCTCATCTGGAGTCTATTTCTCATCTCACCTTGTCCTGGGGACCTCACAACACCACACTCCTGTACTTAAACCAAATGTCCTTTTTTTTTTTCAGCCTTCTCTCCATTAGAATGAGATTTTGAAATTTTTGCCTGAAACAATCTCTGCACCTTCTATTTACAAACCTCTTGCTTTGTATTATTTGTCTTGCATTTCCATTTATTGCAGAAAGTGTAGGTGGAGAGGAAGCAGAAAAAACACCATGCTGCTCAGTGTGGAATTTTTTATTTCTCTTTCAAGTCAGTTTGTGTATCTTTATTTCCACCTCCTGCCTACTTCTCTCAAGATCTTTGAAGTCATAGGGCCACTTGAGTTTCTCTGCTTATTTTCAGGCAGTCAAATAAAGGCTGGGCTGCCAAAAATATTCTCTCAGCCCTGGAGATTTCCTACACTTGGGACTTGTGCTGAAAGAGCAAGTGAAGGTCCCCTGGGAATAACTCTGCTGTTTAAAGCTGTGGCAGGTGTATGGGCTTCCCCCTGTCAGCTGTCTTCATCAGATGGGAGAATAATTACTCCTGCTCAGTAAAGACAGGTGTATTGGCAGTCCACTGCTAATAACTTAAGGATCTGTCATTCAATTCAAGGAAGACAATTATGTTGGTTTTTCTTTCTATTCTTCTTTTTTCTTTTTTTTTTCTTCCCTGATTTTTGTTTTAAAGAAAATATCAGTGTGGGAGGAAAAACTCCAAACAGTAGAGTGAAAAATGAAAGGCAACTGTGAAAATAAATCTAGATTTCAAAATCTTATCTCTGCACTGAACATACACATCTGCTCCTCTGTCTGCTGTAGCCACATGTTAACTCCTCACTAGCTGCTTTTGTCACTACCCTGTTCCTTTTCTTTTTTCCTTGCACAAATTATGCTACATCTTGTCAAATTGAAGGAACACAAATACTACTTGAAGTGCATCTTGCTGATAAGAGACACATTATTTTCCAGTGACTGGAAAAAAACAATGGTGACATTTTAATGCTGGAATCTGAAAAGTCTCTTGTCCTACCCATTCATTACAGTGTCAGTCCATGTAACATCAGCATGAATGTAACAATTCTAACCCTCTTAAAGAATGGCCATTCTGAAATATGGCTTTATGAAAAGGTAATAAAATGCAATTACTGTCCAGCTTTGATTCAGAGTCATAAGAGTCCATTTAAGAATTCACGTTTTTATTACCTTGCAAAATAGTGAATCTGGGGATTTGGTTTATTGTTTTAATTCTCTCCAGCTGAAGGTAACTACCTGTTATATATGTTCACTAGAGCAGCACAGGTCAGTACATAAAAATAAAAGTTATAGCAGTACATAAGGTGGATTACTCTTTTAAACAGGAGGGTGAAATACGATCATGCCTTTCACTCCCTGTGGGTTTCTGGTAGCATTTAACTGTGTATGGAGCTTTTCAGCACAAGTGTCCATTAAGCTGCTGTGGGAGGGAGGTTTGCACAATATCTGAGCCTCAGGGAGGCACACACGAGGTCAGGAACTTGGGGTCAGTCCCGTGCCAAGGGCAAGTTCCCTGCTGGCTGCACAGCTCAGAGTGGAGATGCTCTGCTGCCTTGTTTCACACGTGGGCTGCTCTGTCACAGCACATGCAGCTACTCATACAGATCTTGAGCTACTGGAGATGGAGCACCAGCACAAATCTGTGGCCCCACAGCGTGGGAATCCAAAATCAGAGGGTTTTGGGAAAGGCCTCAGAGACAGCAGAGCTGTGATTGGAGCTCAGCAGCAGCCATGAGATTGGTCAGCAGAAAAATTATGTGAGAAGTAGAAAAGGCAGGACAAATAGAACAGTGGTCTAGAATAGGGAACACTTGTGTAGAATAATTCCCTAAGCTACAGAAAAGTACATCTAGGGAGATATTAGGAAGTTTGAAGATTAATAATGGAGCTCTGTGCATTGTGTTTGAAGGCTCACAAGCAGATATTGTATTGGAAATAATCAGGCATTGTTTAACCAAAGGTACCTGTACTTATAGTGGTTGGATGGAACCACTGCCAATGTGCTTGTGCTTTGTGTGATTGGTCAAAACACTTATAAAGTGAGTTGTAACATGAAGTTCTTGGTCTGCTGCCTGGGATGTGAGCTGCTGGCATCTTCCCATTGCCATAACCATGTAATGAGAGTGATGCTGGAAAATAAAACAGCTCAGGGCACATTCCCAGCAGTCCGTCCTGTTTGTGATTTGTACATCACAAATCTGTGGCCCCACAGCTCTGAAGTGTGCTGACAGAAAGGGGCCAGGTAGGCACCAAAGCAGCATCCCTGAGGGTGCTAAAGGGCACCATCATCATCCTCCCAGTGCCACAGCACAAGCCACTCCTGGATTCCTAGCTCATGATCAAAAGGGAAAAGCTGCTTTTATTGCTAATTCTAATATGTGCATTAAAACCCACCAGTGAGCTTCTTGGGGAGGATGATACAAGGAACAGAGTGCAACATGTGGTGTTACCTACAGTGTTTGTATTCTCTTTCAGAATGAGCTTGTACTCAGCTTCTTCCTCAACTGGTCCAAAAATACCTTGGCAGAACACTCTTCAACCTTAACCTTAGGTATGTGGATTAGCAGTCTTATTTCTTTTCTAAGAAATTATAATACTTGATAGCTTTATGCAAGGGTGAGTCTAAAGTTTTTAGATGGTTTGGATTTTTTAAGGATGTAAGGATAGCAACAAATAATTCCTGATTTCCCAAGGTCTTTGAAAATGTGTTACTGACGTCACCTGTCGATTTCTTTCTCTTTCTCAAATTCCTTTCAGCCTTGCTTCATTTCTTTTTGAATAAATATGCCTATATGCAAAGCAAAAGTTCTTTTACACAAACTGTGGCAAGTTTCTTGTTTTACAAAACAAAATATTCAAAGATTTTGGAGGAAAGGATGTGAGTCATGACAAAGCACAATGTGTGCTTGCACAAGCGAAGAAAATCAGGGGTGACTTCTAAAGTAATTTTCACAATGAGTGGAGCAAGTAAATAACAGAACATTATGTTAATGCTTAGGCATACATTATTAATGACTGTGGTAATTCACTTCTGGCTAAATGAGATGCTGCACCGTTCCCTTAGCCTATCTAAATACTTAACCCATTTTCCTCTTCTGTCCAGCACCTAATTTAATCTAATTTCTGACATTACAGCATTAAGAGCCAAAGCATAAACCATAAAAAGTAAACTCTGAATGTTTATTGTCTTCCACTGCCTTAGTTCTGCACTGATAATAATCTTCTGTACTCAGTTTTTAGGCAAAATAAAACCTCATAAAGGAGTCTGCAGCTGCACTCTGCACCACAACAATTCAGCTGGTTGTTATGTGCTCCAAGTGATAGGATAGTTTCCAAGATCATCAGTTTTCCACATTTCAGAAAGGATTGTATCTCTGCATATTTAGTTTGCATGTCCATTAAGTTAATTTAATCCCTCTGCAGACAGAGGTTTCATTATCTCTTTTGCTGGGACCAGTTTTTTTTTAATCCATCAGAACAAAATAAATCCCATTCTGGCTTCTCAGCCCTTGGAAGATTCCCCCTGTGTGGAGTTTATTTGATTAGGGCATGCCATTATCATATTAAACCCATTACAACTACTCAAAATTACTAATGGTTGCTCTAACTTCTACAAAGGATCAAGGAGATAATGCAAAGATGTCCTAGGTGCTAGGAACACGTAATCTGGGTCCGTGGGCTGCCTCTCTCTGTGGGTGTCTTTAAGGAAAGATACAGATGTCAGAGGGAGCTGAGGCACAAGGCAGTTAAAGCCCCAGAATAATTTTGATATGTCACTAATATTCAGCTGCCTAATTCTTACAGAGATTCTGGGTGTAAAAGTTTTATGCAAAATCATGAACCGAATCTCCAATAAAATTGAGAAATAACTTGCAACATCATAATTCCTACAGCAGTGTCCTGAGCCAGTGTAGTCTGAGGGATGACCTGTCACCATCATATTTTCTGGAAAAATCCCTTCACCAGGATTTCTTCTCCTGGGAAGCTGAGAAGCCTCAGAGAGAAATGAAAACAATATTATCTCATTTGCTTCTCCTGTGTTTTGCTGCTTTGGAATGTGGTTGGGGATTGTTTACCCAACATGTGAATTGTTTTCCCTTAATGACCAATCACAGTCAGGCTGTGTCAGGACTCTGGAGAGTCACAAGTTTTTAATTAGTATCTTGTTAAGCCTTCTGTCAGTATCCTTTCTCTATTCTTTAGTATAGTTTAGTATAGCATTCTTTAATATAATATAGTAGCATAAAATAATAAATTAGCCTTCTAAGAACATGGAGTCAGATTCCTCATTTCCTTCCTGCCATGGGAGACCCTGAAAACACCACAGATGAGCAATCTATTTTTTTGTCAGTGGAAAAAAAAATCAAGAAAGAGAATGAAGAAACAGAGGCAAGAATGTGTTTAGGGGTGTTTGATGAGAGCTGTGTGTCAGGTGGCCCAGTCTGTTCCTCACTGTGTAGTTAGTGCTGGTCAGGGTCACAGCATGGCTGGGGAAGAGGATTGGGTCTCTGGCCTCCAGCAGGGAGGTTACAGGGGGATTGGATTTTTTTCCTATTCAAGAACTCTGCCTTTTAAAGTTTGGATACTTCACTTCTAGATTTAGGGCAAAACCTTTGTTTAACGAGGGTGAGCAAACAAAATCCAAACCACAAACAAAAGGGGCTCTCTTTAGCCTAGAAAATTGATCACTATCATTTACTAATAAGCCAGCAATGCACATGAGGTCCAAACAATGAGTTTAGACCTGGTAAAAACAGGGAACAAGAGCCATGGGCTGGGTAGCTCTGGGTACTGCACCATTCGAGGTGGAAGAGCTACCATGCATGTGCTGACTGCCCACCTGAGAAATCTACTGAAACACACACATTTCTATTTTTATTTTTCTCTACTCTTCACCTCACCTTTGGAGTCAGGCTGCTGCCATGCCCCAGAGAGCTCCCTGGAATCTTTGTGCCATGGCATTCTGCACACTGGTGGCATCCAGAGGAGACACAAGTCCAGCTAAGGCAGGAGGAGGTGTCTGGTCATGCCAAGGTGCCAGGTAGCAAACAAGGAGTTGCTGGGAGGAGCATAGAGGTTCCAGAGGTCCTTGCTGGCTGAGGGTGCCCAGAAATGCTCTTGATTTGGAGGTAAACTCTGCAGTAATGCCATAGTCAGGATGGGGAGGAATTAAATTCACTGCAGGAAAGAGGTGGTTGCCATGAATAAAAGCACAGATATTTTTTTTCCCCCCACAAATTTCATTGCTTTCTGAGGTTATAGGGGTCTTAATATTTGTCTCTTTTGAAAAACAACTCAAGTTTAATATGGGCTGTAGCTTTCCATGGGTCTGGTAGCTTCTCTCTCAGGCAAAAGAAATCATCTCTCTCTTGGTTAGGATCAATAGAAAAGAAGATTAATGCCCAATAGAATCACGTTATGAATTTTGATCAAACCAGCATCTTTCTCTTACCCTGCTATAATTTATAAATGTTGTAGGTAATTACACTTACTAAAGTAAAATAAAAATTAAAATTTATGAATTTGTACTCTGCTCCCAGCAATAGAGGGATTAGAAATCAGTGTTAAATTTACTTGACATGAATACTGAATCAGTATTCCCAGTGGGGTGAATTCTGAATTATCCTGAACATTGTCAGCATTTCATTATACCAAGCTCACTACAAGGCAGTGAGAGCAGATATCAGGAATGATTTCACAATCAGACTTTTATAAAAGCCCTTAAAAAAACAAAAAGGAAGAAAGAAAGAAAAATCTACCAAAAATATTTTAATATCAAACTTGTTTCTTTTTCTTATATTAGTCATTCAGACTGTTTTGGTTCTGCTCTGGGCTGTAAAACTGACCAGCCCAGCCCCAGTTCTGGCATGTTTAATTAGTGCTCCTGTGTTTGTGTGAGCCTCTGGCCTGGAGGTGCAGCAGGGGAGCAGGTTCTGTGCCCTTGTAAAGGGACATCCAGGCTTTGCAGGGACATTGTAACGTGGCATTCCCCTCCATGCAGAACCACAGTGCTCATGAATAGTCCCTGAGGAGAAAAAGGCTCTCTTGCTCATGTCCCACAGTGTTTTGATCTTCTGAAGTTGCTCACTCCTGATGTAAAGCTTTTGCCACAAGTTGCCTTCCTGGTTTAGTCACATCCACCCATGAGCGCCTCTGGCTGGCTTGGAGGACTGAAGCCCTGAGCCAGTTGGTGGTTTTAGGCTGACTAAAAATCAGGGACTTTGGAGGCTGTAACCAAAAGAGATGGTTGGCTTGGGGCCTTCAATCCCAGCCCTGGGAAACCAAACAGGTTCCAGTTCTCTTTGATGCCAGATGTCAAACAGGCTGTCACCAAGAAGAAAGGTCTAAGAGAAACCTGAGGGTGCAGAATACAGAGCAATACTGAGCTCCCCAATGGCAGTGCACTGACACTCAGGTAATTAGTTTTTTCACATTGCTTTGCAGCCCACTTGTGAAATGCAATGTATTACTAAGTTCCAGTTTCCCTCTTGATTTTGTCAGTAGCACCATCCTCGCTGTTTCTGTTCCTCAAACGTTGTGCATGGTGTAATGCAGAGCTTGTTTTAAACTGCTGCTAAGGAAAATATTGCAGAAATGGTGGGATATGGAGCTGGTTGTCCTCCAGCATGGCAGAAAAGACTATAGATAAAACAAGAACTGCATGCTTGGATACTGGGAGGATCATTTCACCCTGAATGCTAATTGCCTTCATTTCTTCATTTGAAAGGACAAAAGGACCCACAGATTTCTCATGTTTATGTTCCTCAATAAGAGATTCTAAACTGGCAGGGTTTGGGATTTTCTGTCGGTCTGGTGGCTGGCTGCCACTGGGAGCACTGAGCTACACAGGCACAAATCAGGAAGGAGAAAACTCCAAGTGCTCCAGGGTCCTCGTTTGGTCTTTGACAGTTTTGCATTGACACCAGAGAGTCAAGAATTGATCCCTGGGGGAACTTTAGCTTCAGCTGTAGTCAGTGTAACTCAGTCCTGTACCTGCAACAGACCAGCACCTGGTCCTCCCAAAGTGGGCTGCAAGTAGAGCATGGCACTTCCCAAAAATGCAGGGCTGAGCTCAAGTCCATCTGCCCAAGCTTGAAAGTAATTATTCTATGTGTATTTTATTATCATATGAAGCTAAAATCACCTGGACTTAAAAGAGGATATGATCTAGCACTGTGTGGGAAAACCAAAAACATACCAGCTGAGTGTGGCTGCCAGTAACTGGGTTTTACTCTGAAATATAAGCAGCAGTGGTGTTTTCAATGTTTACTCTGTTATTATTTTCCCTTCCTTTTATTTTTTTTTCCATTAGTACTCAATGTATTGCAGAGTATAAGCAAATATTTTAGTAATGGTTGTGCTCATAGTATGTGTGTTTCATATTTCATTTTGCATATTCAATTAGAAATATATTTTTCCTTCTCTCTTGGTTTATTTTGGGGTATTTTGGTTTGGTTTTGGGTTTTTTGGGGTTTTTTTGTTTGGCTGTTTTGAGTTGTTTTTTGTTTTTTTTTTTGTTAGAGGCTTATTTACATTTCTTACTTTTAAAGAAAAAATAAAAAACAACTCCCACTGTAAAAATTAATGGAAAACAAAGGCACTGTAGTGCTGTAGGAAAGGGAAGGCATGGTGATCAGCTGGATTCTGATGATGTCATTTAGCCTCTGAAATTGTTGCTCTTGCTAAACCACTGGTGGTGACTCACTGCAATTCCCAAAATTAACAGAGCCCCACAAGTGACTCGTGCCCTTATGTTAAAACACAGCTGCCCTTGTGTTACACTGGGTGTAACAGTCCTGAATTCCACATCTCCTCTTGCAAATTCAAGGCAAAAGGACTCACAGATTAAGAAAAAGAAAATGGTAAAGTGGCTTTCCATGGGAAAAAAAAAAAAAGAGGAATTTAATTTAATTTTATGGGCTTCTTCTTAACCTGGAAAAGACTCAGCGTTGTCTGGAGTTTTCATCCCTTGTCCCTCCCTGTTCCTATTTTCATAACACAAGAAATGAAATAAGGCACAGTCTTGCCAAGTGATTTGTCAAGGTTCATAAGGGAGAATAACAAATGAAGAACTGCTACTCAGTCTTCTAAGTCCCAGCTTAGTCATTTCTTCCTGAGATTTCAATTTTTCAGGAGTGTTTCAGGCCCTTCTCTAGTTAGGATGTGATTAAAAATGTATTTCTGTAGTCTCTAAAGGGGAGAAATTGGAGATGGATTCATATTCTGAAATTCCACTCCAAGCCTGATAAACTCAGCAGCGTTGGTACAATTACGTTATGGCAGTTGCATGTACACACTGTGTTATTCCTGATTCATTTGGGCTCCCTTCCTCAGGGTAAATGGCAATTACACTGCCTCTCTGGCTGCCAGCAGCACATGGCCCCACTGCCACTGGGTCTGCTGAGCAGTTCTTTCAGGCTCTGCTTGCTCCAGAGGTTTGGTTTCTTCAGAAAAATACACCCAGCATGGCTTGTCCATTATAACACCCCCTGTGCCTCCTCCTCTGCTGAGCAACAGAGGAGAGGCTGAGCAGAAGAAATTGGATTTCTGGCTCCCACCACCCTGGCTGTGAGAGCCCTGGGGACATGTGGGGAGGAGAGGGCAAGAGTGAGGCAGGGAGTGTCCATGATCCCTTCTGAAGAGGCTGGGCAGAGTCCCAGAATAAAGCAGGGATTTATCCAAAGGATCTCCTGCATGGACCCACCTGGGGCAGCACCAGAGCCCAGCCAGGGCTGCACCCAAGATGACCCAAAATGGCCCCAAAATGCCCGGCCGGGCACGGGGTCTCTCCCTGGGATCAGCTCTGCTCCATTTGCACCTTGCAGTTCATTGTCCCATCCCAGCTTCAGCCCCTGCAGTCCCACCCTGCTTGTTTTTCTCTCTCCAGCCCACAGGGTTTGTGCTCCTGGGATGAGATTTGGCTCATTTGTCCTTGGTGCCCAGCTGGAGCAGGAATTGTTTTGTCTCCTGCTCTGTGCACAGAGCTCACCATGCCCTGATGTGAAGTCCAGACCCACACACTAAAGCAGCACAGAACCTGAAAAAAATAAAATCTAAAGCCTGGGGCATCAGCCAGGTCTGTGCTGAGGCTGAAATGGACACAAGGGAACCCTCCTGTCACCCAGGGGCTCAGTCCTGGCGCTCCCAAGAGCCTCCTGTGGCAGTGCATGACTGTGAGTGAGGGCTGTTCTCACCCTGCCATCATCCTTCCCCACTGCCTCTGCTCCTCACCAGATGTGTTTCTATTTAAAGGATGAATCACCACTCTATTGTCCTGCCCCATGTTGTTGTGTCACCCTGCAGTGGCTCCAGGGCTGGAGTGTCAGTGGCACATCCCAAGGTGCAGGAAGGAGAGCAGGATTTCTCTGACTGAGATCTCCAGCTCAGCTCTAAAGGGAAGGTGAGAGAGCAAAGCCTAGCTCATGAGACATCCTCATTGTGTTGTAGGCTTAGCAGGATTGAGTTCTTGCTTTTTCAGGTAAATTAGTGGGTGTAATACAGCTTGGGTTTAATTAAATGTAGCCCTACTTGCCTGAATAAAACCAGGCAACTTCACCCAGGCAGTGTCTGGGCTGTCCTTGGTGACCAGGAGGTGAAAAAATGTCTCAAGCCTTGCTCCTCAGCCCCTGCTCAGGTGAAACACTGCACAAATAAGGAGGTCAGACAGATATTGAGGAGAGGCTGTGCTCACCATTTGCAGTGGTAAAAGGCATCTATTCTCTGCTGTGCCCCCCTGCTGTCTCTGCAGGGCAGGTAAACCACATTGCTCACCCAGCTTCAAGGGCACACCTTCTTGGCAGTGAAGACAGCTGGCTCAGTGCCTCCAGCAGAAAGATGGAACAGGATTTGCTTAGTCATTTCTTCCACAATATGAGACTGATTCTTATTCCTTAGAAAATAAAAAATGGCTTTTTTTTTCAGTGGGAATTATATCAGACTTCTAAAGTGCATCTTAGTAGAAAAATCTATGAAAGCAATGGGTTGCATGAAAACCAACCTGGAACACATAAAGTACAGAATGAGGAAGGGAGAATTTATACCTCATGTTGTTTCTCTAACTTGGTTTGGAACTGGTCAGGAAACATGCTCTTTTTTCCCTTTTTTTCCTTTTTTTTTATTTCTCTTGGGAACTAGGAAAAAAAAAATTACAGTGTTTATAAGCAGACAGAACTGCAACAATAGTGAATAGTGTCATCAGTGACTGCCAAAAAAAAAAACTGCTCCAATTATTTGTCACTCAAGCATAAATTTCCCACTGAATTTCAGATTGATGGCAATTAGTAAACAGAAAATCTCACTGGCAGTTACCAAACAGGAAAGAAAGAGAGCACTGCATGTCAGAGCACTTTCTTCCATCACACTCCTTATCCATGTTTTCTAATTTCACCCCTGATTTAAGCACACAGCAGGTTTTTCTATGTTAGCTAATGTGTACTTCAGTATTTTACAGATATATTTCCTCTAAGCTGTTAACTAAGAAATCAAACTCTCTGGCCTTTTTTAGGTCCTCAGCCAGCTGGTGAGAAGCCTGGAGTACAACTGGTCATATCCTATGAGAACACCTGCCTGACAATAATGCTGAAACACATGAGGAACCTCGTGAGTATTTTTATCAGAATGCATAACCAGTAAGTCCTCGCATTTGCAGAGCACTGTGAAAACATTAATCTTCAAACAGCCTTTCTGGGATAACTAATTCCAGCTCAAAGTAATGATAGCGCTGTTCTGTCATGATTTAACAATTGGTTTCTCCCTTTGAGCTCACTCAGTGTGGTTCCAGGTGTGAGACAGATAGAGGAACTGGGTTTCCTTAATGGCTGGTAATGGCCTTTTCCAAGAAAACCAATTTTGATTCTGTCTTGGCCCTCTCAGCTGACACATTTTGATAGCAGTCACACATAAGGCATGGTGCTGCAGCATGGCTTTCTGCAGCACATCAGCCTGGCACTGGGGATTGATTATCCAGACATCTCTCTCCAGTCCAGCCTGGCTGTCTGTGAGGAGGGAAGAGCTCAGCAGAGGGAGCAGAGCTGGGTCAGAAGGAGCAGTGTCATTTGGAGGTGTGATGCTCAGCTCTGTAGTGCTGTCAGGAGGCTGGGAGGTAAACGTTGAGGGTTCCTGGAGCCAGGCTGCAGCAGGGGAAGCTGGCAGTGCTCCTGCAGCATAAGGCAGGTGGAATTGGCTGCTGGGGGTGGCTTCAGAGATGGAGCTGGGGCTGTGTGTGAAGCATGATCTCCCACTGAGGAGCGTGGGGGCTGCTCCAAAATGAATTCCCTATGAATTCCCTATGAATTCCCTGCCTGGGTGTGCCCTTGAATTCCCATGGCTCACGTCTCAAGCAATGGCTGTGTCAAGAGAGCCTTTATTTGTCTAGCTATTATTAGCTGTTGTGGGCTCTCAGTGCACACTCTGTGCCACCTCCACCCCAAACTGGGTTGCAATCCCTTTTCCTAAATGGGGCCAAACTGGGGGGCTTGTGTGAGCACCAGCCAGTAATAAAATAAGGCTGGTGGTTTAATGAGGCACATGAGGCTTACACAGCTCTGACTGTTCTCTGCTGGCCACTCTGGCTTCTCATTTGCAATTCAAGCATCTCCATTCTGGTCTATAACATTCAATACATCTCTGTCCTGAGACTTGTTTTGTATGTCCTGTGTGCCACTTTGACAGGTGAGATCAGCCTCTGCTGACAGGTCCAATTTATACAAACTTTATCTTCAGGATGTAGCACAAGACCCTCTTTTTTTTTTTTTTTTTTCTGTTGAGCTTTTTAAATCTAAGTGACTTTGATAAGCTTCTGATAAAGCTCTAATTGGTGGGAGGGGCCCATTTCAATGATTGCCATGCTGATGATATCCTTGAGACTTCAAGCAGGTGATGTGGAGATGCACACAAACAATTTGCAGGTGCTGGAATTAGTCTTCCTTTCTCCTTGTTTCCATCACTGTAAGTGGGTAGGCTCCTAACTGTGTTCTTAGGAAGTTCCAGCCATTTAATTAAATGAAAGTAAATTGCAGCATAGATAGCTCTGTAGTGCAAACATAAAATCCAGGGTTCAGTTCACTTCATTATGGAAAGGGACAGTACAAGCTGGAGTTACTGTGTTGCTTTTGAAATAGGTAATTTAAAGCAGGTAATTTAAATCAAACCCATTTTGGTGGGTTTGAAGAGGAGGGGTAGGAGTCCTGATCAGCAAGGCTAACAAAGATTCATGACTCCAAAATGAGGTCACTGCTGTGGCAGCCTAATTTAGGCAATCATGGGTTTAAATCCTGGGCTTCCAGTTCCTTCCTTCCTTCCACCTGGCCATCCATCCCTTGTCATCTGATCTGAAATATGAAATGTGCTTCAGGGTCCTGTGCTACTGCACTGCCTTCAGACCAGGAACCTGTAATAGGAAGGTTCTTTATCCCATTCGTGATCTTCTCAGCTTCCCAGCCACATAAATCAATCTTTCTAATGTGCTCTCTTTTCTTTTTCCCTCTCTTTCCTCTTCTTTTTTTTTTTTTTTTTTTGGTTGAGCTGAACAGGGATTTTAAAAGTATGCCAAGATCATATCTTATTCAAGACATGTTAAAGCTATTTCAGGTATAGTCAGTCTTTTGCAGAGTCTCACTAATTATATTTTAGTGGTTCATCTGTGCAGAGATTACTTTGCTATCTTGTTTTATTTCATAATTTATAGTAAATAATTTTTGTTCTGCTCTTCCCTATTTAATTTATCTCTATAAAGAGATTTTATGATGTGTTCAGATGCGAAAATAATTGTAGTGGGCCAAATTAATCCCAAATGGAGCTTCACAGAACTGACAGGAATTGTGATAGAGACTTTTGATCCACGGAAATAAATTTGATTTAGTGTTTGTGTGAGTTTACTTCTAGGAGTTTTAATAGGAGACCTAGATCCTGCTGTGCAAATCCTAAATTGATATACAATGCACAAGAGACTAGTATTTTTTTATAGCCACTCTCAGGTGTCACACAGGTTCTTTAAAGGAGGGATCCAGAGGACTGCAGTGCCATAACTTAGCAGGAATTTCTCCTGAAGGAAATTTGCCCATTCACATGGGGTGTGTTGGAGAAAAAAATGCAGCAGCAGTGCAGAGAGCCCTGGTGTGGTGCAGGCCTGGCAGAGAACTGGTTAATTTGGGTGCCTGCATGGGCCCCTGGGATCTGGGGCATCCCCAGTGCCAGATTTGCTGCAGATGCACAACTCTCATCCCTGGGGCAGCTTCAGAGCATCCTCTCCCTCCCCTCTGCAACATTTCAGTCATGGGTTAAAAAACCCAGTCCTGCTTGAAGAAAACTCTATCAAAATTTCTGCAGAGACAAAGAGCAGAGAGCAGCCTTATGGATTTTGTGCCTGGAAAGGACCATTAATCTGATCTAACCTTCTGCAAAGAAAGAGCTGTGTTTCCTCACCAAGGAAAAACTTGCAGCCAAGGAAACTGTTTGAACACAGAGATGTTAAGACTGGTTGGTAATGTTTGCCTACAGTTTGAGGCTGTGGGTGCACAATGAAGACAAGTTCTGTTAAACAGATATTTATAAGATACTAAAAATGTTCCAGTCTCGATATTTGCTCCAGCAATTCAGTTTCATTTGAATCCTGAGATTCTGTAAGTCAGGTGGCTCAGAATCCTGAGATTCTGTAAGTCAGTGCTTCTACTTAGGATTTGAATGGCATCACCATGATTGCTGAGGAAAATAATTTTAAATTCAGTTTTCAAGTATACAAAAGCCATGATGACAATAAAATGCAATTTTCCAAATATGTCTATTACATAACCTGAAGACAGCTTATTGGGGCATTGCTCACTCCTCTCAAATGCAGACAGTTCCACACTGGGCACTTTCTGCACTACAGGCAATATTGCCTTAATAAAGTGGGGATGGGGTAGAGGGAAGCATTTGTGTAGGGGTGAAAACCTTGGAGGCCTGGAGAGTTTGCCTCTGGAGTCCTGGAGGATGTGGCAGGTGGAGGGGTGAGACAGGGCAGGCTTATTCCATAAAGACAAGAGCACAGTACCTGGCAAAGTGCATTAAGTGGTCTCAGGAGGGATATAAAGGAGCCCCAGGGGAGGTTTGCTTTGGCCTCTGGAAGGATTTGTTACCTCAGAACATGAATAGTGCAATTGTGGCAGCACAATACCCGGACAAAGAGCAGCAGGCAGGGACAGGAGCACAGGGGAAATGCTGCTCTACCTCAAAAAATGCAGGCTTGTGCAGATGTGGGGATGGATTTGTTGAAATACATGTAGGTTTTGAACTTGTAATATTCAAGTGCAGTCCTGTTCCCCTTCATTAACCAGCACAGAGAATGGGGGATATCCAGAGCCCCCCAAATCTCACACAGGGCTGGCCATGGGCTGGTTTAACTCCACACAGCCAGGACACCTAATGGTGGGCATCCCACTCCTCAAAAAAAAAACCCAAACCCCAGAGGCAACAGGAATAGCCATTGCTGCCACCCAGAAAAGGGTTTCTAAGACATCTCCTTGCCTGCTTCATGGAGAAGCAAAGGGAGCAGTGGCTCAGCCCTGGCTCAGGAGGAAGCCTGCTTTTGCCGCTGCTTTCATTGCCATGGCTTCAGGCATGCCCTGTTTTCCTAGATAAGCAGCTAAACTTTCAATCCTCTCTGCTAAACATTTTTTGCCCATTACTTCTCGTGGACAGAGTAACTCCTCAGGGGTAGAGGGGAGGAGAAACAAAGCCAAGTTATCCTGAACCTCCTGCCAGTAAATGTAGAATGTTACTAGAATTCAGGAAAGCGTGCGTGGGCGATGAATTCAGAACCAATTTTACGGGGGGAAAATTTGCTGGAAGAAAAATAAACTCCTACAGTTCTTTGCAGAAGTACTTCCAGCTTTCCTTTTCTAAAAGCTCTGAAGCTGTCATGTAGCACTCCTGGTGATTAATGATTCTGGGATAGCTGATATGTGGGTGACGAATTAGCAATCAGCTTTAGGCTTACACAGACAGCCAGCCTCTTTCCATTGCGTGTACAAAGTGCTGCCAGAAATGTTTGTGAGATGCAATGGTTTAAATGTTTTGGGCAAAAAGGTGGGAGCCAATTGTTGGAGTCCTGGATGCTGAGAATTCCAGACTTTCTGTGCTGACTCTGACTCCCAGGAGAGCTCTGCACTGGACCTGAGGCTGTGGAAAAATTCCCAAAATTGGTTGATAGCACTAGGATTGTGGGTGGGGAGTTGGTTAGAAGTGTGTGATATCACAGGGTGGAAAACTTAGAGTTTGGGGTTTTAGAATATAGTAATATGTATGAAGCAAGATGGAGGTTTTAGGGTGGAGACAGGTTGTTGTTCTTTACCTTCTTCTTCCTTCTGCTCCATAGATTTGGGTGGCATTTTGTAACTGGACAGGAAAGTCCACAGTGCAGATTTCGAGGGATCAGTTATTGGGTCAAAAGTGAAAATAATTAGGGTGTTGTTTCTTAATTGGATTGTTTAGCCTTAAAAGCCCTTGTAACAAGAGAGAGTTGGCCATTTTGTGCCTTGCTAATGAAAGGCTGCAGAACTCCCTGCTGTGAGACTGGAACATTGATAAGAAACAATAAACACCTGAATGTGAGCTATCCTCTCAAGTGCCTTCAATCCCGACCTCAACAGAGTTAGGAAAAGAAGCCAAAAACCAAAAGGCTGCCAAAAAGCTGCCAATCCTTCCCAAATCCAAAGGGATGAGGTCTAAGATTGCAGCACAGGGCTGTAGGGATGCTCCCACCTACAGCACAGGTGGATGCTCTGCTGCCTCTGCTGGGTTTCCTCTCAGCTTGAGCTGGGGAAGGGTCAGGGATCTCTGTTCAGCCTTACTTGGTGCCCATCATTCCTCTCACTAACTTTTACACTTTATGACTATCATTATATAGATTTAAATGGAAAATATTTACTGCTTGCCAACAGCACAGTGCCTGGCAGCGAACTGGAAGGCCACATTATCCTTTCAGAATATTGTGAATGTAAAGTGCTCTCCTTATGCAGCCAACAGGGGTTGGAATGGAGGTGCACAGGTAGGTAAGGCAGGGATGGAAAACAAATGGAAAAAAACAACTTTGTTCAGCTCAAAATGATTTATCCAGAGAGTATCAGTGACAGAATTAAATCAGCAGCTTGGCTGATGGAGGGAGGTAACATTCAGATGAAGTTCTCCTTAGTCTGGCGCAGGAAAACAAAATAAAAAGCCATGGGAAGAAAGCTCTTGTACTAGCTCTAGCTTATAAAGAATTTGGATTTAATTTTATATTCATAGAAAATTCTTTTAAAGTGAAAGGAAATTAGCACAGATAAGCTATGTTCTCCTTGAGAGTGAAAATGAGCTGAACACCTCTAAACAAAGGGTACTACAACTCAGCAGTACTTTAAATTGGAAAGAGATGAGGTCTGTTCTTGTGGCACAGGGATTACTGTTGGATTCAAACATATTTGTTTTGAAAGGTGTTTGACAAATATGTTGTACAGAAAGTTCTGTTATTATTTCTTGTTAAACCCTTTAATCTGTCACAGTCACAGTACTGCCTCAGCTCTAAATTCTAACTGCTCATTTTTAAATAAGTAATTCCCAGCATAGTTGATATGTGTTGAATAAGAAAGAAAAACCCAACAAAACAACAGTGAGTTCTGTTTAATAATATGAGTGATCTGGGGATGAAGGTGAACAAAAATTAGATTTGCCATTGGTTGCAAATGAAGAAAACATTAAAAATAATAGTACAGACAGAGCAAGATCAAGAGAATAAAAGTAATTTCCAGAACCCTACAACCAGCTTGGACAAATGAAAAATATTTCCTCGGGGAGGGAGAGATCTATATCCCACAGCAATGTGAAGATAAAACAAGCCCATGGTGAGACATGAGGCTGCTACAGGAGATGCCAATGAGAAAGGCCAGATCCTGGTGTCATGGGGCAGAAATGAAGCAGTTCATCTTTATAAGGCTTTGATAGTAAACTATTTCTCTCAGGATGTTTTTTTAACTAGAATACAAGTTCAAAGAACAGCTCTCAGTAGGGTTGCTGGGGAGTGATTGATTCTCCAGGAGTGATTTATTGTTACTAAAACTTAGTTAAGAACAGACTAACAAGGACACCAGTCAATTGTACAAATATTTAAGGGAGAAGACAGGAAGGTTCAAGAGGAATTATTTAGAACATTGAGCAAGAGCATAAGTAGAAGTAATGAGAGCTAATTAAGGAGTAGAAATTGCAAGCCTCATATAATGAAATGCTTTCTTACACAGGGAGATGGCATGCTGCAGAATAATTGAGAGAAAAGTGCAGGGAGATTGTACAGTTGGAAAAATTAAAGATAGGCATATACAGACTTCAATAACTAATTAAGAAATTGAGAAGAAAAATAGTGCAGAATGAAGGCACGGATCACAATCTCACTGTTGCTTTACACATTTTTATATTCACTCACTGTCTGGGCCCAGGCAAGGAGAGAAAAGAATTTGTATGTGGCAAAAAGATAGAAACAGAACAATAGCCTTTGCTTGTGTTTCTTTTCTCAAAGGCTAATTTCCTTTCATGCCCTCTAACAGGCAGCAATGCTCTTAATCCTGACTGATTTCAAAAGGAAAGTGAAATGGGGATTTGTTTTTAGCATTTGTTCTCCTTTGTACTTTATTCAAAAGAAGAAATTCTGGGATCTGTGTTTCTGAGGGTCAAAACAAGATCATTCTTATCTCAGCCAGTGTCAGAGACTCTGTGACTAAATATTCATCTGAAAATTAAAGTGTTCCAAGCACAGCAATAATACAGGGTTGAAAGCAATGGAATTGAGTTTCTTTATGGGCTTGGTGGTAATTCTGAGATAAAAGCTTCAGAGACTTGTTCATGAAATCTACTCTCTGCATTCTACACCCTGCAACAACATTGCTTATTCACAGGATAATATAGTTTTAAAATGCCTGACTCTTGATTTCTCTCATCTGTACAAAAAAACAAACAAACAAAAAAACCCCCCAGTTTTCTTAAAATAGTAATGCAACATGTGGTTCAGAAATCTAGAACACGTTACCTTTTCTTTCAGAAAAAAAAACCAACTTCTGAGTGATTCTCACTCAGATTTTTTACTGGGAGTTTTACATTTATTCCATACATTCCCACTTCTGCTTTATGTTATTTTTTTCAGCCTTGGTAACTTTTTTCTGCCCACATGGTGCCATGTGGAGCACACAGGAATGGAGTCCCAAACATCAGTGGAGGGTCAGAAGTTGGTCAGAGTCAGGAGCTGGAGTTAAGCTCTGAGTTGGGTACAGCCCCAACCCATTCTGTGATGTCTTTATCTTTGTTGCTTGTTCAGAAACAGAAATAAACTCGTGCAAAGTTGTGTCATTTCTTGCTGCAGTGAAATTCTAGTCCTCCTTGCCTGCTGCCAATGCTCTCTAAAAGGCAGGATCCTGATTTAAATGACAGCTGCAGACTGTGCTTGTACAGACTCTTCCCGTTTCATTTGGCGTTGTGTCTGTCCTTATCTCCCTCTGGATCATCGGGACAATACATTATTCTTTTTCAACGGGGCATCAGAGATAAATCTCAGTGTATTTCTTCAACTTTCTGGTTTCAGAGCTCTACAGAAATAAAGGCTTGGGTGAGAAACCTGTGTGACCTTCGGGGTATCCTCCCTCTCGTTTTATTTATTTCATTTAAGCAGAGATAGATGGGCTTTGCTCTTAAATGACTGAAGCAGATCAGAAATATTTTTCATAATTCTTAGAAAACCCTGAGTCTTTTGGGACACAATCTGCTTTCCAGAACTGTCTCTGTAAATTAAAAAATCACAATTTATTTTTTTAAATGTTAACAAATAATTCCTGTTGATTTTGGAAGTCCCTCTGTCTCTGTGCCTTGGGATCAGTTTGGAACTGAGGTGTTTGCCTCTGTGCTGTGCTGGAATCACATTTCCATCTCATTGTGATGGATCAGCTGCCTGACCAGGCTGGTTTGAATACCATGAATTATCTTGCCTGACCTGATCATTCCAAAATGAACATTTCCCCCCCAGTTTCCAGCTCCATGCACAGCTTTTGTCACTGCTGGGGACACGAGCAGCAGGCTCTGTCTCAGCTGGGGCCAGGCACCAACGTGGGGTCAATTCCACCAAGGCAAACCAGGTGTCCACAATATGACAGAGTGCATCTCTTGCTGGTCTCCTTCCTGGACAGGGTTATTTTTTCCCCATTTGACAGCCAGCAGACCTTGGAAAGGCTTGGTTGTTGGTTCTCTCTTCAGAAATGTTGTGTCTCAGGACAGCTCTAACCCTATTTTCCCAGCAGAGTTGTCCCCTCAGGAGTGCTGCAGAACCAGCTGTTCCAGCCAGGCTGCTCCAGTCCTGCCCACTCTGCTGCAGGCAGGTTGAGGAGGATGCTGAGGGTATTGGACATGAGCTATATTTGGATATTCACATCAATAATGTGGATAGAGCATCTTTGCATTTTTAGCATGGGAAATGACAAAGCCATCTGGAGGCTCGCTCCACGGACACTGCCAGCTTTCCAAAAGGTAGAAAATGCCTGCTCAAAAAAAAAAAAAATGCTTTCCAGAATTTCCCTGACAGCAAAATATTTTTAATTGCCCTGCATTAACTTGAGATAAATGTAATTTCTTTTTTGCTTGCCTTGCCACTGATCTCCACAGCAGCCGTCTTCTGTCTTTATGTACATGGCCAGATAACCCAAAAAAAACTGGGATCAGAAAATGCAATAAAATAAAAGTGCTGTTGAAGAGAAGCAGTTAAATATTTTCAAATTTTAGGTGAAAAAGGTGATTGTTGGGGGGAAAAAAACACCATATTTGTGCAATCACTTTGGACCAGTTGCCTTTCTCTTTTGTCTTGCCAATAGCAGAGAGTGCAGGGTGCAGCATGGTGGAGTGGAATATCTTCTTCTGTAATTATCATTTAATTACTGCAAATGGGATTTTATTTTTAATTTCCTTCGAAGAAATTTGGGGGTATTTTGTGAGAGGAAAATTAAAAGCTCAGCAGCAGGGTAGAATACAGGTGTTCATGCTTTGGGATATGCAGAGCTCTAAGGAAGAACAAGGAAGGGTCTTGGAAACCACTTTAGGATTTGGGAAGCTGTTGGAGTTCTGGATGCTGAGAATTTCAGACTTTCTGTGCATACAGACTCTGCCTCCCAAGAGAGCATTGCACTTGACCTGAGGCCATGAAAAAAGCTTTCAAAATTAATTAATAGCACTGAAATTACAAGTGTGTAGTTGATTAGAAGTATATCATATCACAAAGCAGAAACACAGCAGAAACAGAATATAGTAATATATTTGTGTGAAGTAAGATAAAAGTTTTAAAACAGAGACTAGTTCTTCTTTACCTTCTTCTCCATAAATTTCAGTAATATCTTGTAATTAGGCAGAAAAATCAGCATTGCAGACTTTGAGTAATTAGTTATTATGTTAAAAGTGAAAATAATTTAAGTATCATTTGTTAATTAGATAGTTTAACCTTAAAAGACCTTGTAACAAAAAAATAGTTAAACATTTTTGTGCCTTATTAGTGAAATACTACAGGTAGCAACAGCACAACCCCCCATTCACCCAGCAATCCCCTTTTCTCTGAAGTTTATATATCATTAATCTGCTTTTGAAGGAACCTCTTGCTTTGTAATACTAATTTCTCAGCTCTTTAAGCTTAGAAGTAGCCCAGAGGATGTTCTCTTTTTCCTAAGGCAGAGGCTGTGTTTGCTAATTAAGCTGCAGCTCTGAAATCAGGGTTGAGCCTTCCTTGGAGAAGTGGAGAACAGCAGCACTGATGGCTCCTCCAGTTCCTCACTGGTTTTAATTTAGTCTGGAGGCAGCCAGTAATTTACAAAGGTTACTGCAGTGCAAGGATGATTTCTTCTGTGGGTTTTTTCCTAATCCTCCTTTATTGGATAATAATCAAATCCACCTAATGTCTGCACATGATATATAGACATTTTGTCTCGTTGAGGGTTTTTCCTAACCACTGACTATAGTGGTTTGCTTTGGAAAGGTGTATGGATATCTTGGTAGGAACAATTATGGAATATTTTGTAGTCCTTTCTTCACTATGCAAATAAATTCTCACTGCAGTGCATGTAAGAAAAGAACATAAGGATGGTAAAGGGTAGGAGGACAAACAGAAATACTGGAAAAAGTGAATTATTTTTATTTGAGGAGCAGCTGAAATGAGAGTCTTTCCAATGCCTGGATATCTTCTTTTTTATTATTTTTTAAATTTTTTTCCGTTGAAGAAAAAGATGAGAGAAACTGAGATTTAAAAATGTCAAGGAAATGAATTTTGGGGGGAAATAAAAGTAGTTATTTATAGAGGAGGAAAGATGTCATTAGTTAATACAAGTTAGTTGATCATTAGTTTTTACTGTCAAGACTGTTGAAAATGAAAAATGGGAAAAAGTGAACAGCAGCTGGAACTCTCAAATGTTCAGGAGCCATCAGTCTGCTCCTCTCTAGGACAAAAGGTGATCTGCATGTCCAACACTAACAGAAATGATGACATGATTTAAATTTGAGACAAAAGTCACCTAAAATGAAAATTTTATGTCACTTAGGAAGACGTGATTTTTAAAAAAATTTACAATAAATTATCTTTAAAATGAGTATTTTAAAACTCAGAATGGATCACAATTCATATTGGATGCTAAATCACTAAATAGTTGAATATATGGCAAATTTTGCAGTAGTTATGCCTCTAATGCTAAAAAAGAATCCTTGTGTTAGGAGAGTTGTGGATCATTAATAATGATCAGGGGAGAAAAGTCATTAGGATAACAAATTTCTTGTGGAAAAATTAATTGAATTTCGTCCATTATTTCCTAGCCACAGCTACTATATTTAAAATTAAATTATAGAGGATGTAACACATCTGTGTGAGTTTCTGCAAGCAAATACCAACTTGTTTTGGAAAATAAAACTGGAGTGGAAGATGAAACACAGTCACAACAGATACAGGCTGTGTATGTTAGATTTTCAGTATTGAATTAGAGGTATGGAAAAAGTCAATCCAGAGTTTTACTTTCTCTCCCTCACTCTTAAATATTTTCACCACCTTCTGCCTGACCTTAGAAGAAAATAACATTTCCAAAGTAAAATCCTTTTTTAACATAAATACAAGCAATAGTAACTGAGTTCCTTTAGAACACCTGCCATTATCAAGGTCAGCTGGGCTGGTCATTCTCTGAGACAATAGTTCAATCATCACTTGGTTGCACTTGAAGAAAGAACATACAGTCAGTTTCTAAATTCAATTTGAGACAACTTCTAAATTCAGATTTTTTTATTGGCAGATCAAAATCACTGGGGAATTTTGTGGGCTTTTTGTCCCTAAGCATATCAAGAGAACCTATGGTGTTTTTTTTGGGAGCTTGGTTTTATACCTTTGCAGCCTGGCAGATTTTTATAGCTTGGATTTATTTGCAAGCAAACACAATAAAAGATTTAAGACAGTAATTTAAATTGGGAGTAACTTCTTCTGAAGGAAGTAAAAATCCTTTATTTTTAGGTTAATAAAATGACTACAGAATTAAACACAAATAGAACTCAATTTAAAACTTTAAGCTTTTTCTGTTTGCTTGATCACAAGTGCATTCAACTATAAAGCTTTTGCAGACTGAAGTACAAAATGGCTTTCCCAAGGTACCCTTTGATTTATTTTTTTTTTTCCCTGGCCTGGACTATGGACAGAAATCAGTCAGGTTTTTAATCCTTTAATAATAAAAAAGAGGGGGGTTGCTGGATTTCAGAATCCTTATGAACCTGCTAGAAATCTTATTCTGTTTCTATAATGAGCTCACCAGAGCAGGTCCTCTGGTGCAAAGGGAGAAATTCCACCTGAATATGAGGAAGAATTTCTTTCTATGGGTGACCACGTAGGACAGGTTGCCCAGAGAGGGTGTGGAGAATCCCTCCCTGGAGATGTTCCAGAACCATCTGGACACAATCCTGTGCCCTGGGCTGACCCTGTCTGAGCAGGGAGGTGGGGCCAGATGATCACTGTGGGTCCTTCCAGCCTGACCCCATCTGGGATTCTGTGGTTTTGGTCAAGTATTCCTCATGTTTACTTAATTTATAAATAAGCCAGGGCAGTCTGAGTTAGAAGTGATCGCTAAATGTGATACTGTAATAAGACAGAAGTCATAATCCTTAGTAAGAAGAATATTTCTGATGTTTCCTCCATTTTTCATGAGGTTTTCTCCATTTTTCTTTATTCTCTATTCTCATTTATTTCAGTGCTCAGCTCAGAAACCCTGGGAAATTATTCTTTTGCCCAAAACTTGGGGTTTTTTTTGCCTGCTAGTTCAGTTGTCTTAAAACTGTTTACTTCAGATTCCACCTACTTATGATTTAAAAAGAGATTTTTGCCATGTTAATGCCAGTCTTGTTTTTGCACTATTACAGTCAAACTGCCACTATCACTCCTTGTTCCTGCTAGGAAGCATTTATCAAAGTACAACTCTTTCCACTGCAAGTCTTGCCTCAAGAAACCCTGTGGTTAAGCAGGCTCTTCAGAAGAAAAAAAAATCAGCTCTTGTGCCAATCACAAGAGAAACCAGCATAAGCTCATCATATGAGCTCCCCATACTCTGCTCTTGTAAGGCTGGGGCTGGTTTAAAACTGCTCTTAATCTGGAGTTTTGAATGATTAGTGCATGGTGGGACAGAGTCTTTAACAGCTGGAGCCCTTCATTAGATGGATTTGTCTGTCAGGAGGCAGAGGAGGGCAGCTGAGAAGTGGAACACCTGATCTGGCTGGGAGAGTGCTCAGCTGAAGCTTTTTTGATTGTTTGATGGCATAACAGCGCCACTGCAGATGGAGAATTGGGACAGCAGTGGGGTTTGGAGTGGCCTGTTTGCCCTTCCTCAGCAAGGGAAGAGGAAGGGGGAAAATGTCTCCTGTAAAGTTGGGGAGAAAAAGCCAACAATCAGAACTACGATGTCTACTTGGAATTCAAGTGGCTGCACATCAAATTGCCTCTAAGAGTCTGACTGCTGATTGCCACTATTCATGAAAAGTGGCTTTATTTCAGCTCTGAAATATCCCAGAGTAACAGCTCTCCCCTTGAGTTTTCCCATCTGAATCCCTGGAGTGTTCTCTTTTTTAATTTTCTCTCTTGACCCTCTCCTCCCCCTCACTTCTTTCAACACCTATTTATCTACCTTCAGAAGGGATAGTGGGGAAGTAGTTTTCAGTCCATCTCATAGAGCCAAAACACTGCTGCAATGTGCCTTCCTTAAATTTTGGGAGGGATCAGCTGACAGGGGAAGGTTAGCTGGCTGAAGGCAGGGTAACATGGCAAAGCTCAAAGGCATAGTGACAATTTTATGTGACTTCAGTTAATCACATCTGGACAGTTAATCACTTCTGGACACCCAGATCCTGTTAAACCACATTACCTTTGGAGGCTGCCACCTCAGCCTGGTTCCTTTCTTTGTCTGAAACAACTCAAATCAGTTGACCTTCAAGTTATAGTGACATTTACCTATTCATTGAGAAGTGAAGAGCTTGATTGCACTTAGGTGGAATTCTGATTGCTTGGACTGGTACTTCAGGCTGCATTTCATTCTCCCTCCTGATTTTTAAGAGATTCTCAGTTTACTGTTACTTGAAATCCTCAGCTGAAATTTTAGTACAGTCCTAGATCAACAGAGATTGGCTTTCAAGTGGACAGTGTAAATTGTAAATAAATGTAAATAAATCCTGCATTAATGATGTGGAAACCCATCCTAGGAAAATGCCCTTTCATTCCATTGCCCTTTAATGTCTCTCTTTTGTTGGCCATTGAATCCCATCCAGCTCAATCCCATGGGTATTTTAAATCAGATGTGCTTTGGGGAACTTAGCAATAGGAATATTAATCACTCCCATAGTGCTGACAATCTGTAATGGTTTGAGTGGGGCATCCTTTGATGCTGGCTGGTGTTAATGATAGCAATAATGAGCTTTGCAGTTGACCACATCATTTGCCTTGAAGGATCATTTCAGATAACAAAAAGCAGAGGTTTGTTGTGCAAGAACTGGGTGTTCACACACACATAAGCACCATTTTCCTTCCCAATAGAGAAGTTATTTATTGCTAGGAGACAGCAGTTTCTTCCATCCCAGGGATATATTGTTGATAATGCCCCATATTTCCAGACACATATTGTGAATAATCAAAATCTGAGAAATCACTTCATTCTGAGCCAGATGTAAAATTACAACAGGAGCTATAAATGCAAGTACCTTTATAATCCTGTGGGTTCATTGGTTCCAAATGTTTTAAGTTCTCCTGTTTTTTCCTTTATTCTTATTTGCATCCTGTCACTGGATTGCCTGGGAGCTGACAGGTGAACTACCTGTCTAAAATGCTGATTATATGGTTAAAATTACTGATATTTTGATATGCCCCACTTTGTGCTTTCTGACACAAAGGTTTGTACTCAATTATGAGGCAAGCATTAAGTGACAGGTGCTGGCAGCATGCCTGCTCCACACTTTTTCATTTTTATGTTTCTTGTGTGTTCTTTCAAAGCCTCAAGCAATACAATGTGTTTTCTGGGTAATTGTAATGCTGCTTTAAGAATAACTTTAGAGATCCTCAGAAGTTATCAAAAAATTCTCCACCCACCAGCACTGGCTGATGACTGAGCCTGGTTAATAGATTGTCTCTGATCTCGAGTTGCTACCATATAAGATGGAATATGTGGAATATCATTCAGTAACCTGAACTGGAAAATTAAAGAGAGATTGCAGCTGTGTGATGGGAGATGGGAAAGGCTGTTACAGGAATCCTGTTCTGCCCATATTGCTGCAGGAAATGCTCCTGGCTCCTCTATAGTAATCTGTTTTACAAAACACCCTTAGAAACAATTGGTTCTCCCCATGTCAGCACTGATACTTAGGGGTTAAAATCAATGGGAGCTTATTGTCTAAAATCCAGTTTCTGTGCCTTGCTCTGGAAAGTGGAAGGGCTGGATTTTGTATCAGATTAGGAAGAGTTAGGGTAGATTGAGGCTTAAGGGTTCTTTCCATCAGAATGTAAATATTAAAGATAGACAATTTTACCTTGTCTTTGAATTATTTAATTTTTATTTTCCTGATTCTATTTTAAGCTGAATTCTAATAATTCTTGTTATTCCACTAGCACTCCTATTTAGCCCAGAAAATACTAAGAATGTAACGTGATTCTGTGTCTGCTAAAATCCCAGATTTCATTTGAATTTTTATTTGTTTTCTTTGCTAGAACATGGACATTTATATTTGTGACCTTCTTGTTTTCCAGCACCTCCCAGATGGCTCTGCCCCAAGTGCACATGCTGAATTTTATCTTCTGCCAGACCCTGGAGAGGTCAGTCGAAGGAAAACCAGGACAGCTCCAAAAGGCTCTGACCCTACCTACAATGAACTCGTGAGTTCCATTCACTTCCTTGCACCCTTTCAGTTTCACAGAATCACAGAATGGGTCAGGCTGGAGGGGTCCCCAGTGGGCACCTGGTGCCACCTCCCAGCTCCAGCGGGGCCATCCCAGAGCAGGTGGCACAGCAGTGTGCCCAGGTGGGATATCTGCAGTGAGGGAGTCTCCACACCCACTCTGGACTATCTGGGGAAGTTCTTCCTGACGTTCAGGTGAACCTTCCTGGGCATCTGCTCCTCCTGTTGCCTCCTGTCCCATTTCTGGGCCCCGCAGAGCAGAGCCTGGCACATCCCCTGAGCTCTTCCTGCAGACATGGCAGACCTGGATGAGGCTCCCTCTCAGCTGTCTCTTTCCAGGGTGAACAGGCCCAGCTCACTCAGCTTCTTCTCATGAGAGAGATGCTCCAGTGCCTCACCATCTCCACAGCCCTTCCCTGGCCTCACTCCAGGGCTGCCCTGCTTTTCTGGCTCTGCTGAGCCCAGAACTGCACACAGCTCTCCAGGTGAGCCTCCCTGGGGCTGAGCAGAGGCAGGATCACCCCCCTCACCCTGCTGTCAGGGCTTTTCCTAATACACCCCAGGAGCCCTTTTTGGCCAGGAGGGAGCCCTGCTGCCTCGGGGACAGCCTGTTGTCCTCCAGGACCCCCAGGTCCTTCTCTTCACAGCAAGCCACCCACAACCCACACAGGAGCAACTTGTTTTATCTGCTTTGCCCACTCTTGAAATAAAACAACAATACAGCATTTTTATTTGTCGCAATGAGGATGACCAAAAGGAAGGAATGTATCATAAGCTGAACCACAAATGGGAACAACTGTCTGTTTTGCACTTTTCTCAGAAGTGAAACGGTGTCTTTTATGTCTCTCTCTTCAGGAAAGCAGTTGGATTTTTCACAGTGCTCTGTCTCAGCCCATAACCACAGTTACATGTTAGCCAAATGAGGCCAAGCATCATTGCACCAAACCCAACAGCTCTGAATGCAGATATGCACAATAGCATGAAAAGTATTAATTGAATGGATGCTGTTATTCAAATTAACATTTGAAAATTGGTTGTCACTGTCCTAAATGATAACACAAGAATAAATAGCCAGGTTCTTTTCATGTTAAAATGCCATCCGTTCGCAGCTATATATGATTATTTCACACACCATTGAAGTGCTCATGCCTCTGGGGTGAAAGGAAACATTTCTATGGAGAAACATTTATGGCAGAATGGGAAGTGGCATAAACTGTGTTCATTTGTAAGGGCAGATGAGTTTGAAACAGTAGGTGGGATTGGAGATTATAATTATTACACGTAACAAATCTCCTAAAGATCTCAAAGTAATTTACAAATGCTCTTTCAGCAGGCTGTAAAGTAGAAGGCATGGAAAATACTGCCACTCCACCCGGTTTCATAGATAAGATATGATAAAACTCAGGTTAGTCAGCAGAGTCTCAGTGCTTATCTCTTAGTTTCTCACCCCTGGAGTTCTAATATTGCCCCTTTCCCACATCTGTTAATTACAAAAGTTTCCTGCTCACACAGATGACTTCCAGCATTCGGTAAGAAGGCTCCCTGAGTAGTACTGCTGCTCACAGCTGAGACAAATTTCCCTCCCCACAGTACTGCAGGGGAATAACAAGGAAGTAGGCTTTATTTTTTTTGTTCTTTCCTTTTTTTTGCTATCAGAGTGGAATGAATCTAATTAATCTGTCTAAAGAAATGCTTTTACATTTAAAGGACATTTAAAGCGAAGGAACATAATACAATTATATCATAACATTCATTGTAAGGTATCCAAAATGGACAACACATAAGAGCCAGCCAGCAACACTGGAAGACAATTATTTTCAAATTGTTTTTAGATCCCTTTGAATGCAATGAAATCCAAAATCCTGTCTGCAGTCAGTCAGTAGTCACTGGGAGGAGATTTAATTGTGGTTAACAAGTATTCCACTGCCATTAAAAGAAATTCCATGAAAACTTTAATGTCCTTAATCAAAACTGAGAGCTTTCTTCCCAGATGCTCAATCTTTTTCCCTGGGAAGTGCTAATCACAGTGGGGACATATGGTTCCACTGAACTTGGCCATTTCCAACCCGATGCCTGTGCTTTAGCAGCTCTGCTCCTCCATATGTGATGTCATTCTGGATGCATTTTCTGTCCAAGGCTGGTAGACTGAGGCAGAAGCTGCCCCAGGGAAGAAAAACTACTAAAAATATAAGTCAGCTGTCTCTTAAGTTAGTTACTGTCCAAAACACTGTGTACAGAAATGTTGTAGCCTTTTTTATGAGTTCATAAGTTTTTATTAAAGCCAAATGGCTGGAAGGAAGCTGTAGATTAATTTCTTTCTTTGTTCCAGACTGAGAAAAATCTGAAATGTGCTTCTCTTGGGTATTTTTGATTTTAGTTTTGTACTTCTATTGCTTATGACTGCCTACAGCAAATTATCAACTTTGCAAAACTGCTTTTTATGTTTGATTTTTACTCGTGTGTGAGTGAGAGTGAAGATGTGAAAGTCCAGGAGGGCTGACAATAAAATGAGTTACAGCAAATGTTTTGGAGTGGCTTTTAGCAAAAAAAAAAAAAAAAAAAAAATCTTTCTTTTCTCCTGTGCCTGTACCTGGATTTTGGAATTTGTGGCATTCACAGCAGTTAATGTTATATTGCATGAAGTGGTGGTGGAGAAGGAGTAACACAGAGAAGTGAAATACAAGAAAATGAAGGCAGAGCAGCCCCAGCCAGTCTGATGGAAGGGGAGGAGGGGAATTGCACCAGGAGCCACGGCCACTCCCTCCAGCACCCTGCATCAAAAGTACCTTGGATTAATAACCAAATCTAGGAACTGTGCCCTGGCTACCTAAGGAGAAGCAACTGTCCCTCATTTGTGATTAAAATGTCATTAGACTCCTGTAGGTCACCAGTGTTTCTCTTTTTGGAGCCAGGAATAGTTGAATTCCAGCCCTAACTGTCCCACTGATTTGCTGCACGGCCACAAATAACTCACCTCCATCTGATCTGTCTGTGAAAAGGCTGGCAAATATTCTCACTGCACAATAATTTCAGCATTTAACTGTTCCCAAATTCTGGCAGGTGGCATTTGTTTTATCCACACCCTAATTCAGCCTTCTCCAGACCTTCTTCTCTCCCTACATCCTGATGATAATGCATACCTTACTCCAGCTGAATTTGCAATACCAAAACAGTTTGTTGGGATAATTTGAAAGCCACCCACCCTGCACTGCAAAGGTCTGTCTTTGCTCAAAGATTTAAGCCTATTTTTGGCCAAAGATTAAAAGCTGTTCATTACCCTGGTTCAGTTTCTTAGCATTTTCAGCTGATAGATGTTGTTTTTGGTGATTTAAAGAAACAGCTGGTAGTTTTAATATATTGGCAAAGAAACAAGGCAGCTTTCTTTGGTAACATTAGCATTGCCTCAGTGTCAGATCACAGGTTTATTCTAAATTGTATTATGCTTACTGTGCCTGTCCTTGCTTTTCAGATTTTCTTCATCATCTCACTTTTATTTTGGTGAGTGAAAAAGAAGCTGTAAAATTTGTAATTCACAGACAATTTGGCAAAACAGGCACAGTAAACATGAAAACCAAAAAGCACCAGGTGCCAATTTCATGCCAGCCATCCCAAAGTATTATTTCCAAAGGTTTCTAACTATAAAATTCAATGTTAACCCCCTGGTAAGGTTTTTCTTGGTCTTTGGTGCTTTCTGTGAGGAGTTGCCTGGTGCCCTGTCCATTCCATGCTCCCTGTGAAATTCCTGGATTTGCATGTGGAAGTACAGAGGGGGTTCATCAGTCCAGCCCAGAGAGATCCAAGCTGGAGGGGCTCAGTCTGCCTTTCCTCCTCCTCAGCAGTGCCTTGGGTACAGATTCCATGGAAAATCCAAGCAGGCAAATGCTTTTTTTTTAGGCAGTTTCAATTTCCCATTCTCCTGAAGTGAGAGAATGTCACCACATTTGCTTTTCAAACAGCTCAGAGAGTTTAAAATGTAAAGGATTTTCCACTGCAAATAAAATAGCAAAATCATTTCCAGCCATACAAATTTTAGATTTAATGGACTCCTCTTAAAGGAGTTTACCTTTCAGGCCTGCACTGAGAGCATTCCCTCCCCCTTTATCAGCTCACAGGCACTTCACTCAGCAGTTTTTATTGATGCAGAGACTGAAGCAGGGGAATCTGTTCTGAGTGCAGCTGACTCCTCTTAGGTTATTGCTCCAGATTGTTTGGGGTTTTTTTAAATTCAGAAAATACACCATTATAATGTCATACTTAATCCCAGTGTGTTCTCATAGCATTAAGGTAATTTAAAAACAATTTTAAATTTATAGGCATTAGTAATTTTTTAAGAGATGCTAAATTACTGTCCCATTTATTTTGAGAAGTATCAGCAGCTCTTCTGGAGTATCAAAAACATCTAAATTTAGTAACTTCCTTTGCTGAACTGGGTCCGATCTTTTCCAGTTTTCACAGGGAAAATTAAGAATACTGATATTTTCTTTTCTCTCAAGTATTGTTGGAGACAGGTTCCAGATTTATTTTTAAATAATATTTTAAAAATTATTATGTAATATATTATATATATTATATATTATATATTATATAGACTGTATAATGTATATACACTATATACAATATAGCATATATTATATATACTATATATAATATATAATTAGTCTATATTATTTATTGTATTATATCTTATATATTAGATATTATGCAGCATTATATATCACATAATATATCTTAAAATATAATAATATATTTTATATATATTTAAATAGATAATATATATACTATATAATATATAATATTTAGTTTAAATATATGTTATAATATATATAGCATGTGTATTTATAGATAACACTTAACATATAACATATATTCATCACATATATTTAACATATAATCTATAATAATAACATACATAACATACAATACAGAACATATATTTTAAATTATGTGTATATTACATATATTATTATATTTTATTGTATATGTAGTATATAGTATCTGTCTATAATAATTATATAAGATATATATAATTATATATAGTGTATTATTATATTGTATATAGAAATTATTATATATTTTAATAATTTGAAATAATAATAATAAAATTTATTTTAAAATAATCAGATCTCACGAACCTAAGCTCGTGATTCTAAGGCAGAATCTCTTTGTATAAACAAGCTAAGGTCAAATGTATTTCTGAGGTAAATTTACTAAGTTAAGTGAATTTGGCTGATGGTTAATAACTTGCTATTCTGGATGGAAGTTTAAAGCAATTATCACAAAATTGGATTAATCATCATCCTGAGTGCTGCGTTGAAGTGCTTTGCCTGTCACACAGATTAACAAATTTGTGTGTTTTTTTCTGTTTCACTGTGTGTGATTTCAGATCATCTATGACAGAGTCCCAGAGCTCCAGGGCCGTGTCCTGAAGCTTGTGGTGAAAAGCAAAGGAGCATTTGTGGGAGCTGTTAACATTCAGCTGAGCAGTGTCCAGCTCAATGAAGAAAAGTGGTACCCACTGGGAAACAGTGTCATTTAAATGTTCTCCAAGATGATTCCATTATTTGCCCACTAATGTTTCTTTATCCCATTTCCCAGGGTACATTTTGTCTCAGTTGCCCTTGAGAATAGACAGTCATCTGCTGAGCAAATATCCTAACATTTCTAACCATTAGGCTGTTCCTAAAAGTGCCACAGATTCCTGCCAGTGTGAGCTTAAGGAATCACATGCTAAGGACTTGTAGCAACATGCAGAAACTTCTTATGACAGCAATGAAGGGCTTGGTTTTGTTAATATTAAATAATGCTGTAAAAATACTGAATTCTGTACACATCAGTGTGTGGGGGCTCGTTCTTTGCCCATTAATTCCACTGACTGTGCTGAAACAATGCTGATAATATTGTAATTTATCATCACTGCATGTGATTTCACCAGAAAACCATGGGATGGTTTATATATTTCATATATATTTCAGATGTCCAGCAAATTTCACATTAAATCTTACCCAATCAATACTTTGTTTTTTTAAGAACTTTGAAAGTTTTGATACAATGTAACATTTAATCCAGGATATTAATTTGTCATTAATATATGTCATTGTTTTATTCTGATATCCAAGAAGCAGATATAACTGGTCATTGGTGTGAAGAAAGAAGAAGGGAAAAGCTAATGTTCACGAATAAAGAGAATATTTTGAGCACGAGTTTTCAGTGGGAGATTTATTTAAGATCATGATACCACAGATATTTATTCAGCAGTCTTCCCACATTGCACTCCTATGCTGCATAAGGAGCTCAAGTCAATACATGCATTGGATAGACCTCAGGGCCATAAAATATATGTTTATATATATTAATATATATACACATAATGAATATTAAATCATGAACATGAGTGGTTCCTTTAAGTTCACAGATGCTAATTATGGGCTCTGTTTTTCTCTAATTTGAGGAAGCATTTAAGCACATCTTTAAGCACTTGGCATGTGAGCAGCCACAGGGAACTGTCCATTATTGCCAGACCCACTGACCATGTACATAAACCTTTCCAGGGCCAGGGGCACATTTTTAAGGCACAGGAAGTGTCTTGATTTGTGATCTGTTCTGCTGTAAATTTTAAATTACCATATACTGGACAGAACTGACATTTGTCCTACCAGGTGGAAAGTGGTCAACAGGGGGGTAATAATCCCAGAAGTGAAGGTAATTGCCTTCTTCTCCCAAAGGACACTCACAAATCAGTCTTCTGAATATAAAGCTGTAAAAGCTCCTGAAGTGGGATTTGGACTGTTAGGGAGGAAATTAAATAAGCTGGAGTTTTTCTCAGCAACAAACCAATGGACTTGATCAGGTTTTATCTGAAAATCCTTTCCCCAGTCAAACTGGAGTACTGAGATCCTCCTCAGTAGGGGAGGTGAGGGGAACTCTTTGAATATTAATATTATTAGTCTATTTGGAGCTGTAAGAAACTGTAAAATATTTACCACATGCAATTGGCTGGCACACAGAATATCATCACTACAAATATCAGGACACCAAACACTTTATGCTGTAGGATCTCCTGGGAAAAAAAATCAAGTGCCTTGTCATTCAAGCACAGAAAACACACTGAGACCAGCTTACAAAGTTATCAAATTACCTGACCTTACAGTTCAAGATTGATTTTTCATTCCTCTTAGTCTACTGTCTCAGTTT
This sequence comes from Fringilla coelebs, assembly GCF_963513975.1. Lineage (NCBI taxonomy): Eukaryota > Metazoa > Chordata > Aves > Passeriformes > Fringillidae > Fringilla > Fringilla coelebs. The sequence goes on from NC_140033.1 coordinate 70,679,284, forward strand.
CCTTATTAAAACTATAATGCAATTTTCTAACAGTGCTATTTCCTGTGATGTTTTCTAACCCTTGTTTACCACATGCCCTGATTTTCCATCTTAGAGCAACATTAAATAAAACAGCATTAGAATAGCAGTTTAAAAAAAAGAGGATTACAATGTCTTACCAGAACTGTCTGCAAACTTAAGCAATAATGCTTGATATTAAAGAGGCTTGTCAATATAACATCCTTTTTATAAAAAAAATAATATTTGAGTAACAAATCTGCCATTAATTGTGTAATTAACAAATCTGCTATTAGTCTGTAGTCCTGTGGAAGGCCAACAATACTTCAGTCCTTAAAGGAAAATAAGAAAATTGTGTCTTATGGGCAAGATTTCCACTGATAGCTCTGGTAGGTAGGAAGTTGTCCTCATGGCTCTTCACACAATCAACCCTGGCTTTTTTATAAAATTCTCTGGTTCTCCTCAGAGTACTGTGTTGTCTACTTCCTGAGCTCCCTGCTCCTATGAGGAACGTGGTTTTTTACAAACCAGCCCATGAATTTTTTATCTTGCTTTAGCAGCAGGAGGTTCAACACTAATTTAAGGAAAGGCACCAATACTGGGATATGATTTTTTATGATTTTAAGAAGCACTTGTTTTTCTCAAAAAAACAATTTTTAAGGTAAGAAAATGACAGTGGGCACTAAAGAGGAATAGCCCAATCAGAACCCACTTTTTACAAATTAAAAGGGAATGTTGCATGTGTAATTTTTCCTGTTCCCTTCAAAAGGTACAATGATAAGAAATTTTGTTCAATACAAGTAAAAATGTCAATTTCACATCCTCATATCCTAAAAAGTAGCGTGATCTCTCATATATGTTGGACTATTATTCTCACTCAAACATAAATTCGAAATTTGGTCCAAGTGACATTAACTGAATTTTAAAAATATTCAAAAACATTGAGTATTTATGAACTGTTTCTAAATAATCAGATAATAATAGAATCACAGAATGGCTTGGTTGGAAGGGATCTTAATCATCTCATTCCAACCCCTGCCATGGCCAGAGACACTTTATAAGTTGCTTACAGCCCCATCCAACTGGCCTTGGACACTTCCAAGGATGAGGAGTCCACAGCTTCTCTAGAAACCTGTGCCAGGGTCTCACCACCCTCACAGCAAAGAATTTCTTCCTAATACCCAATTAACCTTCTTTCAGTTCAAAACCATCCACCCTTGTCCAATCACTACATGCCCTTCTGCTGGAAGGTTCTGTAAGGTCTCCCTGGAGCCTTTTCTTCTCTAGGCTGAACAGCTCCAATCCTCTCAACCTTTCCTGGCAGCAGAGGTGCTCCACACTTCTGATCATTTTCATGACCCTGCCCTGGAGTCACTCAAAAATATCAACACCTTTCTTGTGTTGGAGGCCCCACAGCTGAATGCAGCTTTCCAGGTGGGATCTCCTGAGAGCAGAGTGGGAGGGTGAAATCACCTCCCTCAATGCTGCTTTGATAGCAAATGTGGGCTGTGCTTCCCCTTTTTCAATCAGTGACAACTTCCCCAGGCTGCCATGACTTCTCAGTTATGATGGAGAGCAGCTTAGGCCAGTTCCCTCAGGACCTGTGGATGTATCTCATCAGGTCCCATGGACTTGTGTGTGAGAAATGGATTTGTAAAGGACTCCCAAAACCTGACTGAAAGCTCACACCACCTTGTACATCTGTATGCAAACTCTGAAATAAGGTGTGCTGACTTAGGAAGGCCATGGAATAGAGATGACATTGTTGAAAGAGAGAGAGAGAGAGATTGAACTAGAAAGAAACAAGTTCCAAAAGATGGCCTTGCAAAAAGACCAGATATTTTGGAGAATCAGATCTATGAAAGATGCATTGCAGCAGGACCATGTATAAATAACAGGTGATTGGTGTTAGAAGTATTAGCAGCATTGTGTGGCAAAAGCTAATAGGCTGAAAAACATTTATAACATGTTGTATCCAGGAAATAGGGTGGCTTCTGATAGAAGGGTGTTGAGTTTTCCATCTCTTATGTTTCACCCTTCTACGAGACTGATAAAGGAGTAAAGTCTTTTAAAATGCCTCTCAATTACCCCATCTCTGTAGAGCTGGGATTTTCCAATACTTGCACACTTCAAGGCTCCTTAGTTTTTTTCAAACCCACTCTTCTACAGAAAAATAGCAGTAGGGCCAAGGACAGTAGCCTTTATCCAGGACATCCCTTCCATAAAAGTCCCACTGGGTTCACAAAATCATTGAGAATGTGCCAGTCTGGGAATCAGGCCACTGGGCTCTTGCAAAGCCAGAAATGCTACTTTATTGAAGCAGGGGACAACCCCCAGAAGAATTTCTTCTGCAGATCATCACTAATAGAACCAGACATGAGCAAACAGCGATGCAGGTTCCAGCTTGGTGCCATCTTTGGATATCAGTGGAATGTTACGGTAACCTGGAAATATAATGACACCTTATTAGTGTATTAACCACAAGCACAGATATTATAATGGACTGGTTTTATGGTCATCTATGCAGATAAGGCATAATTTATGATTCTGTAAATAGCTCTTTAAAATAAAATGAAGTTATACAAGACCTAAACCCCATTTGTGCTGTTTCTTTTCATATATATATATAGTATTTCAATTCTGGTATTTTTAATATCTGTGACAGAGTGAAAAACTCCAGTGTTTTTCAGGATGTATTTTTTCAAATAGAAAACTTTTAGCCCAGTGATATTTAAACATGGACAAAGGTTACAAGGTTATACCCAAGGTTAGGTGCTGCACACGTTGTTCTAATAACAAATGAAATCAGCATGTGAAACAGCAGTGATAGCACCTATAGAATGGTGTTGCAGCAGCTGTGCACTGTCCAGCTGAGGCAGAAAAAAGTGAAGTGTAACATCTTCTGCCATGACATCTTAAAAAGTTGATTTCATATGAGTAATTCACTTTGTTAGAGACAACTCATGCCATCAGAAATGACGTGTTCATCTGGTTGGTTGAAGCATTTGAAGAAGCTGTAGTTCTCAATTTCAAACAAAATTCACTTACCTGCTTAGAAAACAAAACAATCTCTTTTTCAAAACCCCAGCCTGTATGGCTTTATCTGACTAAATATCCATTCTTTCATAATAATAAACAGTGTCACTTTTGATTAAAAGATATTCTGTATTCTATCTATGAATATATAACTCCAGCTATTTCGGTAAGTCTCTGTTTTGTATCAGTATCTGTGTTTTCAAAACTGCAGTTTTCAAAATCCCTCTTTAGGTGTGCCTGGATGCCTGTGGAATCTTTGGGGCCCACATTTACCTGGGTTTGGAATGTCTTGCTTCTTTTTTACAGAATCATAAAATTGTTTAGGTTTGAAAAGGCCTCTAAGGTCATCAAGCCCAGCCTTTGACTGATCACCCCCTTGTGAACCAGAGCGTGACACTAAGTTCCACACCCAGCTGTTTCTTGAGCACCTTCAGGGATGGTGATTCCACCTCCTCTCTGAGCAGCCCCTTTCTAATGCTGAACAACCCTTCCAGTGACAAAATTCTACCTGATGTTCATCTGAACCTTCCCAGGCACAGCTTGAGGCCATTTCCCCTTGTTCTGTCATATTACACATAAGTTCCTCTGGTATTTAAGGTTCAGATTCTGGGCAGCAGATATTAAAGCAGGTCTCAGACACTTTTCATTTGAGATCAATTTTTAAGGCAGGCACACAATATGTGGAGAGCTTGGTTGATTTCCTATCCAAAGATACACTTCAGAACTAAAATTAATTTCTGAAGACTTGTTCCAGCCCCTACCTACAGAATATTCTACAAAGTGTCCTGAGAGAAGTATTCTTTTTAATTAAAATTGCTCCATTTTGCATTAAATAATTAACTACTCATGGATCCTGTGATAATAGAGGTAATCCTTGAGTTCCTGTCCTGTATTAGCATTCTCCATGGCACATTCATTGGCACAGGGACTGTAACAGAGGACTCCCCTCCTATGTGCCTTTAACCACCCAGGTTGAGAATTTTTCTCTGTTTCAGCCCCTCTGAGTATAGCTACATAATCACTACATGGAAAATCAAATTCTGCTACAGCTGGGCAGCAAACATTCCTCCCCAGAGTCTACAAGTAGTTGGGAGTCTGCTGCTGGGGAAAGGAAGGCAGTGTGGATGTAGATTTGAATCCTTTCAAAAGAAAATGCAGAGGAGGAAGGAAATGGCACAACTTTTTCCCAGTACCTGACAAAGAAAATAAAAAGATGTAAGCACTGCTCAGCTTTTGGAAGCAACTTGCCCTCAGGGACACCTCAGGGATACAAATCCTAGGGACTGAGGGACAGTCCTGTAGCACAGATTAAAGCAACTGGAGTGCTGAAGACTAAGACTGAAATCCTAGCCTGCCCTTCAGTGTTTTAAGCAGTTCTTCCCTTCTTGTGACTCCTTCTGCAAGATTATTTTCCCATTTCACTGTTTAGAGAGCCAGGGTACCTAAAGCAAAACCACTGTTCCAGACCAGGTTTCAGAGGTCTCAATAGTAAACATCGAAATAAATGCTTGCAATAATGCTGGGCATCCTGATGGCAAATTACATTTTTTAAATGTTGTGTTATGTGGGGATTGGGGCAATTTGTCTGGCATCGTAGTTTTTGTACCTAAACTCATTCCCTAATATTTTGTATTACTCCACTGGAAATATTTCCTCAAAAATCTACTGCTCTTACTTTTCCAAAATAGGAATACCTCATTTGTGACCAAAATTAATCCTATAGAGACATTAAGCCACACTGAAAATTTGTACCTAAAAAAGCCTCAGTTAATAATTTTACTAGCACTTGTAAGCAGCAGTGCCTGATATTTGAATTTGTCTCAGACATTGTGAGTTGGTGGGTTTTCTTTCATTATGCAGAAGTATACAAATAAAAGGAAAGTAAAAGGTTATCAGTGTAAAAATTTATGTTGTAGAAAAACAACTGAGCTCTAAGAGGAATGCCTTTGCTCTTGTATAACTCCTCAACCTCAACTAAGAATCACAAGCAGCTTTATGACTTCCAAACATGAGGGGAAGAAAAAGCCATTTAAAATCCTGTTAAGCTTAATAAAACAGCGCAGTGCCTGTTGCCAGCTCCAATGTTTTGTCTTCCCATCTTTATTCACTAATAAAAGCTGTTTGTTTTGTCAGAAATAGCTTTGGAAAGCCAGTGTAGTAAACAGCCATTTTACATAAGCCTTTCTCCTTGGCCTATTGACTTCTGTGTCTGCTCTTTATGTGCAGCTATTCATTACAAAGGTTCCAGGAACTCTACTGGCTTAACAAAAGAAACTCCAGCAAGAAAAAGTCCATATTTTGTCTAATTTATAACCATTGTTCTCCACTCTGAAAAGTTGCAGATAGGTTACCTGAGGGAGTTTTGGTGGTTTGTTTTGTTTTAATTTGGTATTGGGTTTTGAATTTATCTGTTGCCTTCATAGCAGTTCTGACTAGTCCCACTTCTTGCAATAAATTAAAATACCACCTGAGCAGTTTCCATCTAGAATGGAATACTGCAGTGGGAATAATCATCTATCATTAATAATGCTTTGATTTCAACACCATGGATTTGCATTCACAGAATGCAATTATTTCAAAAAACAGAGAGTGCCGTGTATTCATTTAGTTACACAATCTCCCTCTAGAAAACAGGCATGATGCTGTACTCTCTCAATCCTACAGTAAAAAATAGAAGCTTGGAATGTTGCAGATTTTTTTTAAGCTGCTATAGATGGTTTACATAAAAGTATTACCTGTATTCAGGCTCAGCACAGGTAAAGTGTATTGGCCAAGGAATTCCTTGCTGACCAGAGACACCTCATCCTCCACACAGAAGCGTATCATTGCCAGCTCTGGAACTTGGATGTTGAAAGAGAAGGTTTCATTCCATTTAGGGCACAAAGCTAAGGAAAAGAGAAAAGAAACAGGATTCAAATGGGATTTCTTTTTTTTCCTACTCTGTAACTGAATTACTGTACCTGCTATCACTAGTCTGAACTGGTAAGGAGGCATTCTTTTTCTCTGGGTATGTGTGCCCATTTAAATAAATAACCAGACTCCCACTAACTGTAGAGGTGCAAAAGCCTAAAACAGTTGGTGTCATCCCTTAAAAAAGATCAAAATGGGCCAAGGATAGCCAAGTTAAGAACTTCTGTTCAACCTAAATTTTCCTATAGCCATACCAGTATCATGCTTTTACCAAAGTTTCTCCTTTCACAGTGAATAAATAAATTCAGGTAGTAAAACACTCACTTGACTAGAAAGACAAAAAAACACTGTGGAACAGAAGGGGTTACTTTGTCTTTGGAACAGAAGCGGTTACTTTGTCTTTAAATGTTCTTACAGAGAAAAGAAATTCAGGGGCTGATTTAAAACAGCAGCCATCTAAAAAAAAAGAAAAAGGAAGAATAGAAGACAGAGGTACAGAAAAAGGGAGATCACAGGGAAGTTGTAGTCTGAGACATCAAGAAGATCTATATTATAAAGATAAGGGAGTGCTCAAAGACAGTTACAAAGAGTACACGCTTCACCTGTCAAGCAATTAAGGGATTACTCCTACTAGAAACTTCAAACGAGACAAGTGATGAAGTTACAGCAATTGCTTAAGAAAAAAAGTCTAAATTTACCAATTTGTCTACTGGTTTAGGCTGGGATAGGATTCATTTTCTTCATATCAGCCCCTATGGTGCTGCATTTTGGATTTTTAACCCAAACAGCGCTGATTACACACCAGTTTGAGCTGTTGCTGAGCAGGGGTTACACAGTGCTGAGATTTCTGTCTTTCTCACTCTGCAAAGCAGCCTCCCCATCCCAGTGAGGGGGCTGGGGGTACCCAGGAAGCTGGGAGGAGACACAAGTGGGACAGCTGACCCCAGGTGACCAAAGAGATGTCCCTTAGCAATGGAGGAAGGGAGCACACTCATGGTTACAGTGTCTGTCTTCCCAAGTGACACAAAGCTCCATACAAAGCCTTGTTTCCCTGGGAATGGCTCTACCCCTGCCTGCCCATGGGAAGTGGTGAATGAATTCCTTATTTTACTTTGCTTGTGTGTAAAGCAGCTTTTGCTTTACCTGTTAAACTGTCTGCTAAACCCATGGGTTTTCTCATTTTGGCCCTTCCAGCCCTCTTCCCATCCAGCTGGGGGAGAACAGGCAATCAGCTCTGTGGGGCTGAGCTGCTGTCCAGGACGAGCCCACAGCAGTGTGCAAAAAAAATCCATCTTCCTTTAGAAAGGGAGAGTGCTCCCGGCTAGGAGCTTGTGCTTCCTTAACCTACCAGTCTAGAAAAATGGCACACAGCCTCAACTTCTGCTGCAGCTTTTGCACCAGGAGATCCTAGTCTGGAGAGAAATAATTGCTTTTTCTATAACAACTCCTTGGGGTGCAGAGTTGGTGATTCCTTATAAAATTGTTGTCGTGCTTTGTTCACAGCCAAGAGAATCAGCCTGATGCTCACCATTGCTTTTTACAACACTAGATCTCTTTCTTGCTTGATCCTCTGGCACACCATAGATTTCTATCTGCACCGTGGGGTCAGCTTTGTTGGTCTTTGACATGGCACTGGGTGGTAACTGATGGCCACTGATCAGCTGGAAAATTAAATTTATATTAAAATAACTGTAAGAATGAACTATTCACAGCCACATAGTAGCCATAATAGAAATAACTTAAATAAGAAATTATTTTAAGTATATTATACCAGCCATAAACTGGTGTATTAAAAACATATTAAATACAATGGAATCAAGAATATGGATTTCATCTAACTTAATTTGTGAATAATTTTTTAGAAATATTGTGGCATACATTCATATATTTATAGGAATATTTCTAGATTTAGGAACATTTTTTAGATCAAATTGCTCCAAGCCCAGTCCAAACTGACCTTGAATGGTAATAGGGATGGCACACATACAACCTCTCTGGGCTGCCTGTGCCAGTGTTTCACCACCCTCTTTATAAATAAATACATTCATAAACACATAAATAAATAAATACATAAATAAACACATAAATAATTAAATAATTTTTATATATAATATTATATATATATTTTTATATGTCATTAACTATACATATATTAAAAAACCTGATACCATATTTTAAACAATATTTTTTAGGGTTTCTTTACTCAATAGCTGCACATAAAAATTCTATTTTGTTACCATGCAAAATAATAATGTTGGAGGAATCAGTCTACAGTGATTTTTACATTTTCTACTATCAAGCTCACAAATTCCAATCTGTGGGGAGTGGATCAGCATCAAGACCCACTGTGACATCTGCATTGTGCTACAGGGTATGTAGCAGAGTCCCTCACCTGTGCCTCATGTCTTACACAGTAACACAAAAACTCCTCATTTAGTGAGCTTCCTGATGTTTTTCTCCTTAATTTAGTTAGCTACCTGGAAATTTTGTCTCAGACTGCCCTGTAATCTGGCACCCAGCCTAAGAAAGGACTTCTGAAAGTCACAACTTTGTCTGCTTTCTATCTATATTTCAGGACACCTAGAAAGAGTAAACATCTGTGCAGTAATCAGCTTTTTGGAAATCAGTGTATGAAATGTCTTGAGAGAGATATACAAGCCTGAAAACGCAGCTGCAAGATATGACCCCTGATCCTGGTCTCAGGACTAAGCATCATAAGAGTTTCTTATTCCCCTGTCAACTACCCAAACAATCAAAACCCACAAATTCTGCATTTTGCTTAGGTATTTTCTGTAACACCTTACTCCAAGAGGAGTTCTAGTCTGAAATATTGAAGAGCAGTGGCTTGGCAAACACTGATGTCCTACAGCCTTCACCAGGAAGCTTTGCAATCCCTGATGAGCTGCCCACTGAGAACAAGGGAGATTCTTTTCCATGTCCTCAATGCTTTTGCCAAGACCTGCATGACACATTGCTAGAGCCAAAGTCTTCCCTGGGGTGGGAAAAGAGTGAGTTCTTTTAAGCACACTGTGACCCAAATCCATAAATCCAACCCCTGTTTGAGATCCAGGGTGATGCAGAGAGCTGTAAAAGTTGTTAGGCTGAGAAGACTCTTTATGAAGCGCCTTGAATATCTCTATTTGTGCTTCAAAAGCTCCATGCCTCTTGATGGGAATTGTGGCACATCAGGTTGAGGATACTGAATTCCATAAAATCAGGCCCTATGTGACTTTTCTGTTCTTTATTCATTCACTTTGAGAGATTTGCCCCCTAGATGTTTTATATCTTTGCTTTCTGATTTCTCCATTCATCCAGTTAGTAACTTTTCCAGCAGAAGCTGCTTTTTCTTTGACTCCTGTTCCCAATTCCTTTTGTCTTCAACCACCATTTCCTGGTTTTTGCTGCTGAGAATGAAGGGGGCTCTCTGTGCCCTTCAGTGCCCCAGCCAGTGGGATGCCACTGCTCCTCTACCAGCCTGTAGTCTCAGTCTAAAGCCCTCAGTCTAAAACACTCCCTTTCTCTTCCCCAGCTCCTTCCAAGCTCAGACACTTCCTTTGCATTGACAATGATTTTGTCTGGCTCCTGCATTACCATTCAGGACTTCTCCTCATCCTAATTCCAGTTTCATCCAAATTAGGGCTAAAATAAGTGATGTGTTTGCCTGGCTGCCTGAAATCATCCAGCAATGTCTTTTCACAATTGGTATGCTCACTGTCAGGACACTAAAATGTTCTTGATTAGGTGCGTGCATTATGTAAGTATTTTATAATTGTCACTAACTATTATTTTATCTCCACTATTTATTACTCTGAAAGAAACAAAATAGCAATTACACACTAATTATATGCTAATTAAATAGCATTTATGCCAGTGGTATTCTGTGTATTCAGAAATATTACTTTTTCATTGGGGAAAGGGAGTTTTCTAATTAGTGAACAATTATAACAAATCTACTTTATCTCAAAAAAAAAGGGCTTTTCTAACCATTTATTTGTAAATGACATGTATTTCTAGTATTTTTGGGATGTAAATCACATTATAATTTGGGAGAAGTAGAAATAATTCCAAGACTTATTAATTCATCCCTCCGTTCACACTTATTTATACCATTTTAGGATTATAAATAGTCTTTAATATATGCATAGGAAGATAATGAGACTTAAAAGAAGCATAAAACTTCCTATCTTATCTTTAAAAATTTCCATTTCTCAATTAGCATTATAATAGTACACGTGGTATTATTGATATTGAAAGAAATAACACCCAAAGTGCACGTTTGATTTCTGTGTTTTCAGCTCAGTTTCCACAAGCACAATTAACTCATCCATTTGTCAGCTCCATTATTCATATTTCTTTATACAACATCGTGAAAAATCATGTATTTTTACAGACTCTAAGAGGCTCTGAACTCTTACATATTTTTAGCAAACATAAGTGAACTGCAGATGGGAAAGCACCCAAGCAGCAGTTGATACAATATGAGAGTTTTACCTTTCTTGTTGAAAACATTAATTCCCAACAAACAGGAATGGGAATAAAATGGGAAAAAAAATTAGATAACAATTGCATCTGAGCTAGATAGAGCTAGATAGCCTTTGTTTCCCCATTTTTATGGAGCAAAGCAACGCTTCAGTAATCTTACCCTTATTGACAGAGACATTGGTTTGCTGTATGGCCCCACATTTCGGGGTGTAAATGTGGTATTGCGATCCCTCAAGAACGCAGGCTTCAGCACATAGCCACAACCACCATTGTCCAGGAATTTTCCATCTTGCAATTCCATGTATGTGCCCGGTGTTTGGAAGTTTAGGGCCACTGGAAAATTAGATCAATATTGATTTTAGTGAATTAGGTTTGATGATGTTTTATAAAACAAATATTTTTTAAAAAGGAAATGAGCTTAAGGTATCTCTATCTTTCAATTCATATGTAAGATCCTGTTATTTCCCTTAAATTAAGTGATACTCAATTGTTGGAATCTGAAATGTAAGGAATTCTCAGAACTTTGAGCCTGTAAGGCAAAGCTAAGAATTAAACACAGGATTCCATTTGAGACCTTGGAAAAAGTTCCCAAACTTAAGTGCTAGAAGCAAGAATGTGGATTTATAGTTTAAAGCAGAAACACGTTAAATTAAGAGGATAGTTTAGAGTTTTAGAGTTTAAGATACAGAAAAAATAAAAGTAGTTACAGAGGTAAACAAGGAGTTTAGAATGCAGCATTGTAAGTTTATGTGTCATAACATGATTGGCTAAGAAAGCTTACAGCTTACACTGTAACATGAGTGCATAAGATGAAATATTTAAGGATTAGGTTAAAAACATAAATATCCTTACTAACAGTGCTTTATTAATCAACAGATCCTTTAAAGATCTTATAACTAGGAGTCTTGTAACCTTCTAAACCATAAAGATGTGAGCTGAACTCACCCTTCCTATCTATGGAGAAGATAAGAACAATAAATCCCATCTCTGACTCATTCAAAATCCCTTCAAAAATCCCCATACTCATACACCCATAATTATTTGTGCACCAAAGCAGTGCACTATTTAGAACTGCACCCCATTTTAAGAATTATCCTTCAGATATTTTTACATTGGTGTATCTGTTTTCCCTTTTCTTTCTAAATTAGACCTTGGAGAATGTGAAATGAGAGATCCTTTTTCTCCCTAAGAACTGAATTCACATCCTAGTTTCTCTACAGCTGCAAGACCCTGCATTCCAAATCTGCTAACAAAGTTCTGGTGCAGAAGTCAAAACCACAGGATTGTATCTAACCTAGTTATAGTGCAGAATTCATCACAAAAACATCTCACCCAGAAGATTAGGAAGCTTTAGTTTACTGTTAGAATACCCAGTGAAAATGTAATATAAGTTATAGAACTAGAAGCAATTTAAAAAGTGTTCTTAAATTTATGTGAGCACACATTCTCTTGGAGTTTAATCCTCCAGTACTGGTGATTATTGCAAGAATACACCTGACAGATTTTCCTTTCCTTGGCAGTTGAAAACATTTTTGGTATGCTGCAGCACCAATAATAAAATATCACATTTCTCATCAACAGGATATTGTAATTCATGAGATAAAGCCAACATTGAAATAGACCTGTTTAATGAAATTTTCCCCTATTCCAGTACATTGGAGCTTCCTGTCACGTTCAAAATAGAAAATGCAGAAGTCAAATCAGCAGTGAATGATGGCATTATGAACCTGTGACATGTGTTAAACAGAGAATGATAAGAAGTCATTTACTTAAACTGGTGGTTTGGTAGGAATGAAAAAAGAAGGCTTTAAGCAGTTCAAGTGACTCCTCATAATAATGCATGAAGAGGACATTATTGCCTGGTCCTATGAGATAATATGAATGTATTGACAGAACATTTGACATCATGCAAAAATCCTTATCGCAGGTGGAAAACACACAAAATTGTTTTCATGCAAAAATTATTTATTTCTTCACTGCTTTGATGATCCTTTTAAAAGGTTCTGTAGCAAATAACAAAACTAGGAATGAAGCAGCTGCTACCATGGACCTGATATTTGCACTACACATGTTTTTGGTGGGGTTACTTGTGAAGAGCTCGGGCCTGGCTCCATAGTCTCAAAACCAATTAATGGGTGGAATACATGAAGTGCTCCCAGAGTGCATCATCTGTTTAATCTGACAGGAATCCCATCTGGGCTAGCTAAGATTGCTCTGCATCATGAACCAACATGCAGCAAGTAGGAACAACTGGAAACCTTGTCTAAAAAAACCCCAAACCAACAAAAAAAACCCTGAAACAGCAAAACACAACATGCACTCCTGCTTTGAACTGTGTTAATGTAGACGCAGACATGATTTTATATTAATATACACAGGAAATCAGTTTTACCTATAACAACAAAAATCAGAGTGTTCATATTGCCCTTTGCACATCAGTACCTTTTTTAAACAGGGTAAGTATTTTCTTGGTATGGTTTTGATATGTAGTTTACAATTTGCTTTTTATGATCAGCCCACCATCCAGAAACAGCCCCAGATTTGGTGCTCTGTGATGCAAATTTGGTGCTCTGTGATGTTTGTCATACTTCAATACACTGAATCAAGCTGTGCAGAGGATGATGCAAGATTTGCAACCCTGAGGCCCCTGGAAGTCTGAACCACAGATAACCCAGTCTCAGTCCTCAGGTGATTCCTGGGCCACACTTTCAGAATATGTGGGTTTAAAAGTGCAACTGAAATTAGGCACATTGAACAGTCAGCTTCAAATAGCAGCTTCCACATGATGAACCAAATTACATGATTGCACATAATGAGACCACTGCTAAATTTACCAAGCTTTATAGGCGACTGAGCAGGAAAATCTGATGTAACAACAGCAACAAGCAAATGAGAATACTTTATATTTTATCATATTAAGAAAATTACTTTTGCAACACAAGTGAAGGGCAATGTTATTATGGGTTCATATCTTCAAACATCAGCACTGTGTTTTCACTTAATTTAATTTGACCTTAGAACAAGTTAAAAAACATATGGAACAGTAGTTTTAATTTACCTGCTGGTTTCTTTGTATTGCAAGTTTTAAGGTGATTAAGCAAATGTGAGATTTTGTGTCATATTCTCTGAGATGCAAACCTCTACTAAAACTGTTCACAGTGTTGATAGCTGCTTGGGGCCTCCCAGGGCACTGCTTTATGGTGCATTGATGCACAGTTTTTCTTTTTAATCAGGTGCAGTTATAGCCCTAACACTTCTTGAGAAATGGCAAGGATCATAAACTAAAAGCTATGCCTAGCAGCATGGGCTGAGCAACATCTTTCTGCAAACAACCCTGAATTTCTACCCAGTGTTTCATTTTAGCTTTGCTGAATTCAAGAGCAGAACTGTCAATAACACCCTTTGTACTGTTGTTTTATGAAACGGTATAAATTTAATGCATGTATGAAGAGAGATTTAAACTGACAGTTTCTTTTGGGAAGAAGTCTAAATGAGCTTGCAGTGAAACCATCTGAGCAGTACATAATCCTGATGTATGGTTTTCATGGGGAAGTAAAGGCATCTGAAGTTTAACGCTGTGTACATTAAACTTTTTCCTCAGTCCTTTCATTAAGCACCAAAAGCCTTTTAAAATTGTCTCAAAATCAAAGCAGCACAGCAAAACCTGGGCTTGAGGAACAGCCTGAGCAAAGGAATCCCTCAGTGTGATTCCTGCACCCGAAATGGATTCAAGTATTGCTAGAACCATGAGGCTAAGTCCCCTTCAGATCAGAGTATTTCATACTCAAATCATCTTGCAGAGCACCAAAGCTGCCATGGCTGTGCCAGTAAGCCCCAGGTGTAAATAACTTCCTACAGCAAATGGAAGGTAGGAAACAGCCTGGTTCCAAAAAAGAGGAGCCACTCCATAATACACAGAGCAATATTATTTTTGACCCCAAACTTCTGTATCACAAGCAGTTAACTGAAGTCATCCCATCACCAAGAGCAAAACTAAAGGCATTCTAAATATTCCTCTACAGCACCTTCCATAAGCACCACCATTCAAGACATAATTGATTTATAGACTAAAAGCAAAAGCTTTTTAAAACCAAAATGAGTACTGTGACTATGAATTGAAGGCAGATGAGGAAAACTGCACATCTTTTGTCTGTTATCCTGCCTCTTATTAATATTCTTAGTGGGACTTTTAAACTGTTTTGGCTTTTTTTTTTTTTTTTTGTTCTTTTAGCTATATTACAACCATAAGGTTTAATGTGTTTTCCCATTCAAATGGGAAGATTTTAAAATGGATAAGGACACATTTATCACCAATTTTCTTAAAATGAGTTAATTGCATTTTAGGCCATTTAAAAATGCATCTCAAAATGTATGAATTTTATGCCATTTCAAAAAATATCACATGCAAAAAGCACTCAGTGCCAATGTTCCCATCTCCATGATTCACCTCACTCATTTGAATCTAAAGAGATTTAATAGATCACAATTTTATCAGCCTTGTTGCCTTCCTCTCAGCTCTTTCCAATTGTCTGTGTTCTTAAAGTGGGCCACTCACAATAAATGCAACAAATCACAAAAAAATCTATGCCTTAGATATTCAAAATCTGAACTGAATTGCACAAAGCCTGGGGAATCCTATTGAAAACAGGCCTGTATCCCAAAGCTCTGGAATGCTGCCATTGGCCATGAGATGATCAATGGGCTTGGATTTGAGGACACTGCCTTCATTCCACATCAGCACTCCAGGCTGGGCATGGACTGCCTGGGCTTTCTTCTCACATGCAGGTCACAGCTGCACTCAATCCATCACTGCCCAGATTTACAGAAATACATCAGAAGTCCAGGAAAGATGGAACAAGACTATTTAAAAGGGCATGACAGGACAAGGGGGAAGGGCTTCAAGGTGAAAGAGAGTAAACCTGGGAATAGGGGAGACCCCACACAAACTTTATGAGCAAGGACTTTGGTCTACCAGACCAAATATAAAGAAAAAAACCATTTTTTTCTACCAAGAAGAAAAAAAAGTATACAATGATTGGTTCCCTTACAACACAGAGCAAGCTTCTATGGACAGAATAAATTTTGGCATACAAAGTCTCACCTCTCTTCCTGGCAAAAAAAAAAAAAAAAAAAAGTCAAACTGTTATTTTTTCCTCCCCTAACAGACTCCAAATTTTATTAAGCTTAATGATAATTCCTGGCTTTATTTTTCACCTACACATTTTGAAATGGTTGTTTTTATTCTACAGAAAATTGATTTATGAATGACTTACAATGTGAGGGAGGAAGAGAGACTGCTCTTCTAAGAACTGAATAAATGCAGAACTGTGACATAACGTGCTTATAATGTCTTTTTTGTATTGTCTTTGGGCCAATTTAGTACTGTGGCTCCAAAGATACTGTCAAAAGAAATGTGAAGAATTCAGTCATGCAGTTCATAATTGCTGACGTTGTTCCTACTTAATTACAAGTGCTTCTACTGGAAAAAAGATGTCAGGTGATTAAGAGTCATCCATTGTCCAAGTATATCTGCAAAGGGTTTAAGTAGGGATCCTCTCTTGTGAGGTTCTCATAGGAAAAGTACCTAAAGCATCTCTGGTAAATTATCAGATGTAAAAATCTAAATTGATTTTTGCTATCTAATTAATGTGTCAGTCTGAAAGTCACACTTTAGTGTAAGTCTGAGCATCTTTTGGTTGTCATTTGACCAATTTTACACCTGAAAATTTTCCCAAATAATTTAAAAAAAATTATTTAACTTGTGATTCTTGGCAGAACAGTGAATATTATCAACTTCCCTTTCCTGTTTTAGTCTGAATCTCTGACAGGTTTTAGAACAGGATCTGCAAGGACTTCAGAAACAATTGTGTTCCTGCAATTTTTTTCCCCCATCTTCTTTTAAAATTTATTAGACTTCACATAAATTATTTACTATTCTACTGGTTGTCTGCAGTGAAGACAGCTGGAAAAACTGATAAAATGGAATTTCAATGTTTCTTTGCTTTTGAGTGAAATTCCAGTATCTATTACACACACCAAGAACTGCCTAAAAAGAAACAGGCTACAGAGTAGCCCAGGAGCTTTTTCATAAACCTGGCAGCAGACACATTTCTGCAGAAGAAACATGAAACCTTCATTCAAAACAGCTCCCAGCCTTTGGAACCATCCCAAAGGAAAGCTGAGTGCATTTGGGGAGCTTCATATGTAGAATCATATTGTCCCCCCTATCTTGTAGATGCCTACACTTGAATTAGCTGTGCCACTTCACTCTTAGTGAGGATCAAATCAGTTCAAGGGACATTCAAAAAAAATTCCTCTGGTTTTCACTTCCCAAGGAGGCATTTTTGGGCTATTAAAGCCAGTTGAAGACTGCAATAATATAATTATTGACACAGCACCCAAGCAGGGTCAGATTTGAGCCATTTTGATTTGCACAGATGAGGCGTACCAAAATGAGTTGGTTTCTTTTCCCTTGGTTGCTTCAGAGATTAAAATCAGAACTGGTTAGAGAGCTCTTTATCCCTCCTCTTTTCATATTTTGTCATGTTATTGCACACAAGATTGAGCCACAAAACAGATGTGACAAAATTGCCAAGCTGCATTTCAGTGTCACAGGCCAAAACAAAACCTACAGTAAGAAAAAACCCCCATCATCCAAGTACAACTTTCACAGCAGCATATAAATTTTATGCACACTCCAAAAAGCACATATGGGATCTTCTGAAACAAAATTCTGTACCTGCCACAACGTGGCTTTCTCCTGTAACTTATGACATGTTTTGGTCATTCCTGTAGAGTGCTTTGATACATACACAACATTTCCTAGTGCATGGAAATGCCATATTCAAAAGGATATTTAAGTCTTTTTTTTATTTTCACTGAGGCTCTCTTTTGTTGCAGATTTTCTGTTGTTTTTCTCAGTTGATATAAAACAACTGCTATCAGTTTATTTAAATAACTGTCCTGAATTTTCTTTCCCTGCATAAATCTTTCCATTTCATTTTATTTACTAAAGAAAAAGGAGACATGGATACACCAAACCAGTTCTTTCCAGTGCCTCACTGCAGCTGTATGCAGAAGGCATACTAATTTTCACAGACTATGAAAAGTGGTTGGTTTTTTTCACAAAACCTCCTGTTCCTATGAGTCTCCATTTTCAGAGAACAGACAGGGAGTGCACAGAGATATCCAAAAGCTATTTTGTGGAAACTCTGTACTTTTCAGTGAGGTTTTTAACTTGCCTTCCTCTGGAAATTAGGTTTACACAATTACATGTCCCATCCTCAGCCCCAACAAATCCTGAGCCTGTTGGACCATTTCATCCTGCCTTAGCTGAGTGCTAGCCTGCTCCAAGTTAATATGTTCCAAGCAATTTAGAGAAAATTGCTGGCAAGGTACAGGAGAGAGACTGTTTTGGGTCCATCACTAAAGGGAAGTGAAGGAATAACTCAATTCTCATAATTACAAGAGGCACAGGCCTGGCAGGCAGTATTATATGTTAGGTTTGAACAAAACCTAATATCTTTTCTTTGCCCAGCCAGAAAAAGTTATGGATGTTAAAAGAACTTGAAGGCAAACTTGCAGGTGTGGGGAGGAGAAGGGAGGTAAGAAAGAGAATAGGTGACATAGGGGAAACCTGATTCCTTTGAAGAGTTTTAGGCAAGGTGTAGAAGGGATCTGGAGGGATCACTTCTGTGCATGGGGTGTAAAATACAAAATCAGGGTGTGTAAAGTACACACAAAAAGTGTGTGAATTATAGAGACGTGGGACAGAGACAAAAAAATCAAAACTCTGTGTTAAATCAGTGGAAGGACATCAGCAGAATGTTCACTGATGCACTCACTTTGGGAACTGCATTGTGAAGAGCAGCTTGTCTGAACACTTATCTGAACACTTATCTGAAGCAGATTAGGGAATTAAGAATAGATCTAACATAGCTTGGAAATTATATATGTGGAGAATTGTTTTTAATCAGCATATTCCCATGTGAAAAATGGAGGGGTTTTTATGTGAAGATGCAAATGAAGTGACCAAGAGGGCAGATCTAACCACTTCCTGCATATTTTTAATTCTTCCAGGAAGGGGCCCAAACCCCCTATGCACCAAAAGTCATATGTTTTGCATACTAATGTTTAGAATGACTTCTCATTAAAGTATACTCTGAGTAAACAATCAGTGTAGTCATTTTGAAAGACTTCAGCCCTGTCTGTGAGCTAACAAATGGATATTCTTTGCAGAGATAAGTGTGGAGATTTACAGGCCAGAAAGAAAACTAGTGAATTGCATTATGATAAGACTGGGAGATTAATTCCATTTTAAATTAAGAAAATTAAGGATCTCTGGCTAGTTGTTCCTCTAAGCATGAAACAAACCTACTAATTTTTAATGGCAATATAGAGGGGAGATAGCAATGATAGCATACAGAGAGTGCAGCACCCCAGGTAAATAATCCAAAAATTACACAAAGTGTGGATGAACCACAAGAACAGAACATAATCAAACCATTTTCACACAGTGTGGTAATGAGAGGATGCTTGGATAGTCCAGCCCAAATCCAAATCTGTACTTCAAATAAGCATTTATAAGGACACAGAAACAAGTAAAATTTAAACTAAGTAGTAACTTTTGTAGTCCTTGTGTAGTTATGTAAAACTCTACCCCAATATAAACAGTCAGGATGGAGAAGGTAACTTGTCACAGGAGATATATGGGGAGCTGAGAAAGGAAACAAGTGGAAAAGGCAGCCTGGAACGAGGGTGACATAAGGTCCAGGGCCCTAGGGGCAGAGTGAAAGCTGTGCCTGTCCTTGGATGAGTGTGTGTTTGAACATAACAAGGTGAATCCAAAGCTTTCACCTCAAAACCAGGAGCCTACAGCAAAGTGCCCTGCTCACCCCACAGCCTCCCTCAGGTGCCCTTGGCCAAGACTCAAAGACAGGATATATTTGTGAGTACAAAAAAACCCCAAACCAACTATTCTACTCCACTTTACCTAGGGCTGAAGAAGATGTAGCAGGCAGGCATAGAAAAATATTCTGTAATGAGAATCTTTCAAACTGAAGAACAAACAGATGAAGGTAAAATTGTCTCTAAAGCCATTAAAAAGGACAAAATGCTCACAGGTAAGAGGTTTTTCAAAGCCTGCTGTACCCACAGAAGTCATGCCATGCTCATTTTTAACAAATTCTAAGTAATAACTTGCAAGGAAGAGAAGCAGAAGCAATCATTATTTTGTTGCTCAGGAAACTAATATGTTTTGTAGTGGGAATTAAGATGCTAAAAGTATGTTGCATTTATATAAAGACTGGAGGCTCCCAGCAGCTCCCAGCTGGACGTGGGTGTGGTGCTGACCAGGAATGTTTGAGTGTTCCCTTGTGTAACATGTCCTGTTCTGGGGATTTTTGGCACTACTGTCAATTGTTTTGCTCACATCTCCTGCATCTGTGCCACTCAAGTCACAGAGAACCACTGAAAACCCACAGGCCCTGCAGAAGAAACTTCCATTGCTGAGTAATAGAAGCTTAAAAATGCTGAATTATTACTATAGTTTTTCTTAATATCCAATTCAAAAACACAGTTTAAAGAAATTAATAAAATATAATAAATTAAATATCTGGGATAAGAGACAGCTATTCAACAAAAAGTGATATTTACAACTACCAGGGATGAAAAACTGATGGCAGATGTGGGTTGAAGGAAAATTTTATGTAACAAAAAATTAAAATAATGATAATCTATATAACACCAAAATACCACAGAAAGCAAGAAACCCTTGTGTTTGTAAAGCCTAGAATGCAATAGTCTCTGCAAGGATACTTACCCATTTGACACCCTATATTCCAGAACTCTTGAGGATTATAATTTGAAGATTTCATTCTTGATCCCTTGGGGTAAATTCTTGTAATAAATCTTGTAGTATGTGCAATGAACTGGCTAGCTGATGAACAGAAGGATAAAATCTTGGTAAGAAAACCTTTGCTATTAAAGAGGTCCTATTTGAATAAAGAATAAAAATGCAGTCATTGGATCCAGCAATTGTTTTACACAATATTATATCAATGTATTCTATTTTATCATTTATACATGGACCACTCTGAGCTATGCCTAAAATCTTATTTTGAAACCTTAATATTTTCCATGTATTCGAATCTGACAGTATTTCTGTATATAGTACAGACTTTTGTAAGTTAATTAACAAAAAATCATTCCTTCACTGGAATATTCTGTTTCTTCACCTTTTTACAGGGTGATTATATGATTTCTACACTAAAGCCCACTGTGTTCTCATGGGAAACTAAGACACAGAGGAGGAGACTGCACAAAAGTTTTCTCATTCTACAGTAGCTCAAAATGAAAAAAAAAATAATTTCTAGATGAAATTGGCTTGTTAGGAGATTTAAATAAAATTACTAAATAATATTGAGACCAGGGAAGAGCACACTTTTAAAAGCCACTGAAATGATTCTTATGTAAGCCTCAGAAGTTGTTAACTATTCATGAACATTGTTTTTCCTTCTGCTGGCTGTGTTCCCTCCTTTCTCATATGCAGGCATAGACTACACAGATGTGGGAAGCTCCAGATGACTTCTATCTGCACAATTTTTAGTTATTCAGCAAAAATCTACATTTCCAGGCGCATCTCTCTGATCTATTCCATTCTCCTCTCATCATTTTTTGTTTGTTTAGGGGTTTTGTTTGGTTGATTTTGGTTGGGTTTGTTGTTTGGGGGTGGTTTCTTTGAAGGGGGTGGGGTTTATAGAACTACTTAGAGGAACAGAGAGGACTAGAGGATGAGGAACAGAGAGGACTCTCTATGGATGGCTGGAAAATCCTACTTTTTGTGGCTGTTCAGCATCATTCACCTCAGCAGGCACTGAAGCGCCTCCACAAAGTGGGTGGGTGGCAGCAGGGCTGGCCCCGAGTGGATGGGCATGTGGCAGGCGTCATTGTCATTGTCATTGTCATTGTCACAGCCGGTGATCCCTGCTCTCCACACCGCCCAGAGCAGCTGCAGTTAAACACCAGAGGCTGCACTGTGCTGCCTCCACCAAATGGAGATGCTCCAGCCCAGAATGAGTTTGGAATAACCCAGCCTGGCTGGGAGGAAAGGTGTGCTCCAGTGGAGCAAACTGTCTGCTCTAGGCTTTTTCCATTCCTTTAACGAGGGCTCTTATCTGCAGCTCTCACCAAAGCCAGGGCACTGCCAAGCCAACTCCACTTTCTCAGCCCAGATTTTGGGAAGGATGGGAGGGGGAGGAGTGAAATTTATTCCACACTTTTTCAAGTACTGGCTGAAAACTCCTAAATCATTTGATGCAGAAAACAATGAATCAAAAGGCAGACATTCATTTTGTAGACTGTGTTAATATTTGTTCTTATAAAAATACACAGAATTAAAACAAAGTTGAATTTCAATTTTCCCCACGAAACCAACAGAAATTTAAAAAAAAATGCTATGCAAAGGACATTTCTAAAACAGTATTATACAAAGAACCAAATAAAATCAGACAGCAGTTGTTTCATAAAATTTTAACCCTTCCAATGCCTAAGCAGTGAACCATAGCAACAATGTAAATTTAAACTAATTAACTCAAAAGAAATTACCTGAAACTCTTGCAAGTTTTCGTGCTTGAGACTCTCCAATGGAATTATTTTCCCAGACCATCTGATGCTGCAGGGAATGCTCAAAGCTCACAAACTTCTGAGATTTGGTATAAACCACAAGGTCTGACAATGCAAGGGCAATCTTTGCCTTCCGCACCTAATAATTATCGGATGAATAATGGAATTAAAAAAAGTCACAATAATGCATATTTCATTATTATTACTATTAATAATTCACAGAAAAAAACACTTTTGGATGCATAAAGCATGAGAAAATATGCCACAGTTAATGAATTTAATAAATATGACCTTTAACAGTGAGATTTGATCTACTGAGAGATAATTGAGGTTATTTTATCCATGTTCATCAGAGTAATCATAGGATGAGTGGAGAGATGCTTCCCAGCAGAATGTTCTTCTGCATAGCTTTACAGTTTTCCAGCTTCAAAAACATCATTTTTCATGGCTTTAACATTACTCCTTGAAAATATACCTCCAACTTTCTATTTATAAATATATGAAGTACTAGAAAAGACCAGCAGCATAAACTTCTCTATAAAATGTAGAATAACAGGAAAATATTACACTGTGCCAAGCAAATTAGTTAAAGGCATATTATTCCTCTAAGCATTGCTCTGAAATCAGGAAAACTTTTCTTCTTAAGGTCGAAAATTCTCTCACCAAAATCTTAATTTAGTCTTGCTCCATTACCAAAACAAGCAAAACTGACTGAAATTTTACCAGGGTCTTCTCTCTTACAGTGACTACATGACCACTTCATTTTCCATAGCACAACTTGTGAGCTAATTGGGGGCAGTAGCCAGCAGAGAGCTGCTGATGCTAATCATGTTTACATTCCATTAAAGCTTCTGAGGGCAAATTCTCATCTGACAAAATAATAGAGATTGCCTCCTCATGGCTCTTAAACTATGCAAAGTTCAAGAGCATTAATTATTCTGGGGCTGTGTCCCACGAGGAGCAATAGGAGTCTACTGCCATGGAAATCCTGGAAAAGGCAACTCTCAGGAGGCAGGCAAGGCCAGCAGCATCACTGGGGCATCTTCTGCAGGTTCAAATGCTCTCCCACCCTCCCAAAAGTGGGATATCAAGACAAATACTTCAACAGAGTGGGACCCTGGAAACCACTTTCACTTCTGCCTGTGAAACATGAGCAGATACTTTTTGTTGCTGCTGTTTAAGAGAATGTGGAATACATTCTCATCTGTAACGTGGTCTTACCCATAAACTTGAAAACTTTTGCCTAGAAAGTTGGCATTTCCTTTTCAAAGAAGATTCCATCCTTAGACTTTTTCCTTGCCGTCTCTCCATGTCAGATGGAATGAGAAAGAAGCAAAAACTTTCACCATCAAATTATACAAAAAGAAAGAGACATTGCCTCTCAGCAAGAACGCTGGGCCCTGAGGAGCCTTGCCAGTTTAGCCTCATTCAGGTAATCAGAGCATGATGTGCAAGAGTGACTGGATGCTTCAGGTGCTGCCTGACATCTTAAAAAAGTTGAGCAAAGGAGTTTCAACCCTGATAAAGCAACAGATTTTCCTTGGTAGAGAATTACACTTGGTTAAAAAAATGAGTTCAGTTTGACTTTCGAAAAGGAGATTACACCCAATTTTTACACTTCTTTCAGAAATAGTGCTTGATGTTAAATCTCTACATGGCAAATGTAAAAAATACCTCTTCAATTCCAGATGCTGAAAAAGGTTTCACCCCATGCACCCAGTTTAATGTAAAAAATCACAGGACAGAAGAAAATAGGGGAATCTTTCTATCTTAAAAATAGACTGGTAGACTTGGGGAAGAAATAGTTAAGTCTGCCTGTTGTCATCAGGAGCTGCTATAAATGTTCTCTATACATAGCTCCAGGGGACCATGGCACCAACAAAACACTTGGGTAACTTCATCTTAAATCTACTGTGGTACTGAGCGCCTGGGACAAGCACAGAGAGAGGAAAATGGGGTTGAAGGGCAAGATGGGAGCACAGTGAGGGGTTGCTTTTTAGCTGGATATAAAATGTGGTCCAGTCTGACTTTTCTTATAAGAATAGGAAAACTCTGAAACCTTCAGCTAAAACATGTAATTTCCAAATGCACTGATCTTAGAAATTTTAAAATTTTCCTTTTAAATTTAGTATCTTTTTTAAGATAATACAGTCCTTCTTAAAAAAAAAAATCTATGTATTCTCTATAGTCAATGGAAGCAAAAGATACCTTGGTTTTTTTTTGAGGTGGAGGTGAAGGTCTACGATCTGATTTTCTTTTGGAAGGACTCCTGGATCTAACAGGTGATTCGTCTTCTGTGTAATCATCATCAGACTGAACGTCAGAGTCAGACACTTCCTCTGCCTCACCCACATAGTCCTCCTCCATCCTGAGCATGCTTTGCTCAAGTGTTCCAACTTTTTTATTTTTTATCAGAACTTTGAATTTTAATGCCTGGAGAAAAGAGGTTTAACAATAGTAACTAGAATTGTGTAGGGTTTTCATCTCTTGATATTACTTAACTCATCTTCAAAGTTGTTTATTAAGTATAATGAAGTGAGCTTATAAAATGAAGCAAAATAGATATGAGTGAGGCAGAAGCCAAAGCCAAATAAACCAAACAGAATCTGGGGATCAAATTAGATATGAGTGAGGCAGAAGCCAAAGCCAAATGAACCAAACAGAATCTGGGGACCAAAGTACACAACAGAATATGACTATCTAACCCCATGACAGGAAAAAAGGCTCTCCACCACAGGCACACAGATGCTGAAACTATGGAAAGATAAAGGTAGAAAGTTAAATAAGAGCCAAAGGGGATAGCCAGGCAAGATGTAGAAGGTATATTTTTCTACTATGCCTAAATGTCCTTATATATATATATATATATATACACACACACTTAAAGACATGTCTAATGTTAATTTGGAATGTTTTGATCTATCATTGAGGCTGCAGGAAATTTGTTGTTTGATTTTTTGTGCATATCTCTCTTGTGTACCAAATTAAAAGTTTTTTTGTACCTTGTGACCCTTATGCTGATCTTACCTGGTCAGGGAAACAAAGTTTGGTGATTTTGCTAAAGCAGTTTCTCTATTTATAAATGGACACGTAATGTATCAACCTCCATAATATATAATGTAAAGGGGGAAATCATCTCTGAATTATATTGATTCTAATGACATGGCTTTCATCTATGCAACAGCATTTTTTGAGTATATATTTCACTTTGATTACAAAATTATATTAATAATAAAGCTGGTATTATGTAGCAGACATTCAACTCTATATCTGGACACAGGAACTACCAGTGAGTAACAGGGCTTACTATGGCTCTTGAATAAAGTGATCCTCAAAACTATTTCTTAAATTTCCTATGCCCTAGTGCAAAGGGAGATTACACAGCTGGGAGTGTGGCAGGAACAGGGAACAAATCATTTCACAATAAATGAAAGGGAACTGAAATGCTGTGATTTCTGGTATCCATTAGGTAAATATGAAAGGTGTGGATGATGAAAACATATAAACCCAAAGATCTACCATGGAAACCAGAGCCACAGGCAAGGACAGAGACATTCCATCCATTTCCATTGTAGCTCCACTGCTCATGATGCCTTTATCACTGCAGATCTCTGGCTGGTAGTTTGCAATGAGACAGCCCATGCCCAGTATCTATCAAGCCAAGCTGCTGGAAGGTTTGATCAGTCTCTTTGCACTGTAACTCAAAATAAGGATGCCCTTTAACATTTCCTTCATTTCTTCTTGGTGCACTCTTTTTTTTTTTCTTCTTGTGATATTTTTAGAAGAATTTTAATATTATTAAAGCTACCCATATTTTTTAAGAGTTCTGAATTTTCCTTTGTGTGTTCACATTTCCCAATATTTAAAAGAAATTCTATCCACTTTTGATCTTGTATTTTGTTATTCACAGGAAGACTTAGGTCTACAAATAAAATTTAAAAAAAAGACCTGCTGTACAGGGGAATAAAAAAACTTTCTATGGTTATATTACTGCCTCCTATATGCAAACATCTTTAAATAAAAAAAGAGCATAGAATGAGTGCGTGTAGTTATATAAAAATGGGTCATGACGTTTTAAGTCAGTCTCTAAAATCCTGTTTACAAGCTGTTAGCAAAAATGTAAACACCCTGAGGTAGGAGGAGTTTTTGAGGAGGAGGTTTTTTTGTTTTGTTTCCTACAAAGATAACATTTTAAAATCATGGCTCTTTTTAGAAACAGTAAGAAAAATACTCCAGCAATATGAAAATTTGCTATTTTTTGGCCAAAAGCAAATTGCAGTAATAGTTACCCTAAATAATTGAATGTGAAACACAGAGTGAAAAAATGACATGCCAAGGATTTTGTCTGAACTTCAAACATCTTCAAAAACTTACAACAAATGTATGGTTACAAAATCAGTGACTGTGAAATCTGAGTTCTTTAATTGATAATCAGCACTGCTAAGCATGTGACACCTTTTTCTCTACAAGTCCAGGTCTTCCAAGAGAGCTGAAAAGCCTTTTAATGAGCTGAAACTCTGAGCATTCACTAAAACTTCTCCTTTCTAGTTTTATTATGAAAGGCAAAATATGTTAAAAATACATTTGCTGTTTACTTCTATATAAACTGTAAGCATACTAAAAAATTTAAATGTGTAAAACATCATAGGTCTTCCCTAGAGCATAGTGGGACTTCAAGGCTGGCATAAGGAAAAGCCTCAAAGTACAATCAAGTGGAACAAATATTTACATAATTAAATGAACAAAAGTTTTTTCTTGTACATTCTGGTTAATGTGATGTACAACACAAATCAGCTGAAGCAATGGCAAGTTTCCAAGACAAAAATCACAAGCACTTTGGCTCAAGCAAACCCACCTATTGATCACTGTGGTTATGTAATGTAAAAATTCACTCCCCAAAAATGTAAGGAATAAACCCTGGATTTGAGATATAAGTAAAAAAAAAAAAAATAGCTTCTCCAGTTTAAATGTAGCTTGTTGTTCTCCTTTCTCCTCTCATGACCAGCTGTAGGTGCTTAGTGAGAGGAATATCAAATCCTGAAAATCTTGCTAAATAACAAGGTGAAAAATCTCTTCTGACTTTTACATAATATTCTATTTCAAGAATTGTGTTGGTGCCTTAAATACTGATATAGGGTGAAGATGCAACACCTCCTGTGAAGTCTAACACAGGGAAAGGTTTTGAGACAATGACAAGATTTGTTAAGTACAACTGTTAAAAAAACCCTGACACCAGCTATCTTTACCAATTCAAGAGAATCACACTTAGTGAAGTGTGAATGGATGCCTTTGTGGCAGCCTTATAAATCACAATTATCAAGATACTTTAAATCAATACTACCAGCAATGTCTGAGCTCTGGGCAAATAGATATTAATTATATCAGGAGCAGCATTTTAGCTACCTCATAACAAGTTTTCATACAACACATTTAGCCAATGAGAAGCACCCTACCCTGAAAATTCCACTTCTGTATTGTGCTCTGTAGTAAACTTCAGGCAAGTGTAGTCCCAGGCTAAACAGCTGTGCTACAGCTGAGATGATATTCTACACAGGCAGCTAAATCTCTGGATGGATTGGAAAGATATCCAAAGGATGATTGTGGAGAAATGTGGTTGCAGGTTGGCCAGGATATTAAAACACTGTGCTCAGAGTCCTCATGGCACAGATTCCTTAGCAAAGCTCAGTGTTCCAAGAAGTGTCAAACAAACAACCTGATTTTTATACACCATATAAACCATCGACCCAAGACCCACCTGGGTGGTGATATAAAATATGGCAATGTCTTGCTTTTAGTTGCCTCCTGAAGTTGCTTTACACTACAGGGAACCTATTAACAACAGCTAATGGCTGTCACATGTTTACCACATTTCTGGGAAAACCATGTTCCCTCAAGAAGAGTGCAATGCCTAAAAATACTGAAGGAATTAGATGAACCTTCTGTAAGTACTCAGTACAGCCTAGAGATTCCAGAAATTTTATGAGAAAAAATACTGATTTTTTTTTATTTTTGAGGTCATCACCAAGACATACCACATTTTCATATCTTTCTTCTTATTTTTGTAAAGAATAGATACCATAGATTGATTGAAAGGCAAAGGAGTGATTAGAAATGTTTTGACTTGCTAAGAAGCAAAGACATTTCTGATGCAAAACTTGGTCAAGACATTTGCATATTTGTAATTGCCAAAATAAATAGGAATTCCTCTCATAACTGAAGCAACAGAATTAGATATGCTAAAGCAGGCTTGATCTTGAATTTCTCAGTGAAAACACTCACTGTTTAGAGAAAGCTCCTTTGTATACTGAGTAGATAAATGTGAAGAAAAGTGGGAAGAATGAGTCCTGGTTAATGGGGTTAGCTGGTTTTCCCCATAATAGCAGAATTTAAAATGTCCATAGCCCATAAAATTGTACTGGAGACCTTCTATTGATCTTTCTCAAGGAGATCATTAAATAGATCCTTTTATTTGGACACCACAGGTTTAACAACCATAGGAAGCCTTGGCAATCCTGGCCAGAAATGCTTGTGAACCACCACAATACAGTAATTGATCTTGCAGCTGTGTGGTAAACATTAAAGACAACTTGTAAAATCACAGTAGCTGCCACTTCCCATTCAGTTAATCACACATCAATTCCAACTTTGTGACAGGAAACCTGCAAATAATAAAAGTTCCCTAACTATCTGATATATCTATCCTGTCAGCAGTGTAAGGCAGTACAATGCACCACAATGCAAAATAATTGAGGAACAAATCTTCATCAAAGCAGTGTGCTTATATTCTTTTCTGTGGTCCTTTGGATGCCTACATGTTTCTTTCACTTGCTGTCAAATTTCATAGAGAGGAAGGACACAGCAGGGTAAGTAAAACCTTATCTCTTCTAACATATATTTTAACTCAAATTTTTGATATTTTCTAAGTTCCTCTATGAATTGCTGCGTAAGACACTCCATTCCTTCACTTTCTATCAGCACACAGGAATGATGGTGCAACCAGCAGGGATGTCTGGCACCAGTCAGTAATGTCACATCTAATTTAGTGCAGGAAATTACTCAAAGGACCTGATATTCCAGTGAATATTAGAGGAAGTTCATGAAGTCTCTTTAGAAGCACCATAATGGCCAAGACTGAGGACAAAGAATTTTATCAGGTCTGTTGCATAGGGTGGCAAAAATCTGCTCTGCAAAGAGGTAGGATAGATAGGTGAAGCTTAAGGGCAGCCTCAGTTTCTCATGGGATAAGGTAGGTGTAAAAGAAAGAAACAGAGCAAAAGTCTTCTCTTTCCTCCATATGTAGAGGAAGAATTGTGTGTTGAGATGCTACAGAATGCAGGAATTGCAGGGAATTAACAATATCCATATAGTCAGCTGGAAGTGGGAATATATGACTGAGGGCAAAGAATTAAAAAACCTTTCTTCCTGAAATTTTCTGGGGTTTGTTCTTCAGATGAAGGAAGTTTTGGGAAAAGCAGAGACAAGAAGTGTCCAGTGATCCTCCACTTTTATTTTCTGGCCCTCCATGTGATTTTCACTTTGAATTACAACGGTAGGAGACCTCATTGCGAGGTGATCCAAGGAACAACCCAAGAGTGGGTTTGTTCCTCACTTTAACCTCCTTCCATACACAGAAAATCATCTCAGTGGACAAAGGTATAGCTCAAGATCTACTTAAAGAAGGAAGTAGAAGATTGACCATATAAGAGAAGAAAAAATAATTTCCATGGAAGCCTCCAAAACCTAAAAGGAACCTGTAATTGGGAAATGTTTCTCTGAAATGTTGTGAGAAACTGTGTGGTTTCCCACTTCATGTAGAGACAAGAGAACCATTTAATTCTGATTTTGAAGAACACTGAGGTGGCTTTTTCCCTAAGGTTGCTCATGCTCCATCTTGAAAAAAGTGAAGCAGTAAATTATATAGGCAACAGCCTTTTTTTCCACACTAACTGAGAATCCTTCCCACAAAGAGCATTTTAAATTCACCATTTATGATTCTGTAACATCTCCTTTGCACAGCTTAAGCAAAGCAGCCTGAAGACTAAATTCAGAATTTGGCTTTCTAAAATCATAATACATTTACCCAGGCCTTGAAAATGCACAAGGTCCTGAGCTTTAAAGATGTGATGTCACTAAACACCTTTTGAACATGGACCAAAATTTGTCCTTCAAAAAGATGCCAGCCAAAAGTCAAGCTTACTACTGAATTTACAACTTCTGTCACAGCTACATATTTCCACTGCTTGGTAAAATCCTACTGATTTTTCTAACATGCTTGATCAGAACATCTAGGAGAAATGGAGATGATCCTAATTTATGTTCGTTCTCAAGATAACAATTTATTAAATTCAAACTTTTGTAACCAGCTGAGGACAGTGGTGTTATTTAGATAATCCTTACACCTTGCACAGATGGGAAATATGTCTCACAATTCTTTAATATGTTAAAAGTTCGGGAGAATGAATCTCACCTGACAGCATTTCCATACTTATAGACCCAGCAATCCATTTTCAGGCAAAACTGACTCATGAAAACTCTAAGCTCTAGAAATATAAAGTATGAATTCCCTGTATCACAGGAACCATATGGTAAGGAACATATATCATAGACAATAATATTTTTAAGTGTGTGATTCAGTGATTCCATGTTCCCTGGTTTTGTGCTTGCTTCAGAGGATGTATGATCTTTGGACATCTCCTACACTGAATCCAGCCATGCTTTGAGAAGCTTTAAAACAAGCCCTCCTGTTTGATATAGTTTATATTTTTTCCTAATTGAAAAAACCATTTTTAAGGCTTCAAAATTATATTGCACACCATGATGTAAAAAAATATAATGCTACAATAAAAATAAAAGGTGGATAAATGTGAATACTAAATAAATTTATAACAGCAGTGTTATGGAAATGTAAGAATATGGTAATACTTTAACACATCTTCTGGACAGATTGCTTCAAAAATATCTTTCCTTGACAAATCCTTTGAAAATGACAACCTTTTGTATGTTGTTTTTCCTTATGAGAGTGCTTCCTCCCCACATTTTCATTTGCATTTTTTTTAGCTACTGTAAAACAAAGTGTAAAATATAGCTATCACTAGCAACAGTGACAAGCCTAAATAAGTATTTTCTATGCATGCAAGTATTTCTGCTACAAGAGATTTAAAAAAAAAAAAATTGTCCTTGAAAGAAAATTATGTGCAAAGACTGGAACAATGGAAATTTATTTGTTTTAGCTTGCAATAAAATTTTTAACACCCATCTAATTGCCTTTTCTGAGTTCATATCCCAGGGGTCTCAGGCCACCAGCTGAGGAGCACTGTCTTGGGGAGAAACACACTGAGAAAGAGAAGGGCTTTGCAGTGGCAGAACACCAAGAAAAAGCTTCATCATCACTGTTACTGACAAAAAAAATGCTGGTTCAGGTTTCCACTTCGATAGCATGTTTAAATTTTGGGAATTTCCTTCAGTTCAAGCAACAAAAAATAGAACAGCAGATAACAGATACAGCAACATGTGGCATCTTTCCGTGGGGCTTTTTCTGCTGTTGAAATTTTTTTGTTACTAACTAAAGTCTATTTCTGACACCAGATGTGATCCATAAATTCAGTTCCAGAGAATTAAAAACGAACTAATGAAGAGCCCCACATTTTTTTCCATTTCTTTTATAGAGAAAAATGAAAACTTATTACCTCAGGAGAAGGCAGTCTTGTCATATCTGTCTCACCTCCAAGTGGTGAAGAAAGAAGTTTGTCACCTAGAATAGTTTTCATGCAGGTTGCCATCACTTCTTGCTGTTTGGGGCTGCAGTGGTTCTCCAAAGACAGTACAAGTGGATAGGGAGATGACTGGAAACATAATTTTGGGATTTTATTATTAATAAATAAAAATAGGAATAATTGCTTTGCCAAAATATCTTACAAAAGTCCCCTTGGCAATCTGTATTTACCTTCATTTTCAAAGCATTCAGAATATAGATCAGTTGTCTCAGGTTAGTAATACAATAAAAAGCTCACATTTGTGGAAAAGAGAAAGCACAAGTGACAAAAAAAAATGCACCTTCAGAAAGCTAAAACAGAGATGGACATAGGCAGAGGTGTAAAAACAACTGCTTTGTTTTGGTTTTAAAAGATAAAATCAAATTCTAAAATTACAATTGACAACAAAACGCAGAATTAAATGTCTTTTGCTTTAGTTTATGACAGATTTTTTGGATACTTTTCAAGCTTGTTCAGAAATGATTGCTTTTGCAAAAACAAGCTATGCTTTTTTTTTTTATTTTTAATAATACCATAAACATTTCTAGGGACAGTTTACACTTTACTTATCACAGTACTCAAGCAAGGGTAATTGAGTAAAAATTAAAGGTAAGAGGTGAAAAGGGGAAATTGAGTAAAAATTAGATAATAACTCAAAAGAAATACATCCATTTAAACATATAAATATATAAAGATATAAATTAATCTCAGAAGTTGCCAGTAATACTGGTGGCTACCAAAACCATAGTCTGAAGGAAATCTTTGCTCAGGCAGGACCTAAATTGTCAATAAGGAAAACACCATTTCATTTTTTCCTGTCTTTACATTTTGTCCCATGAGCTATTGTTAAGAGAAACAAAGCTCAGCCTGCATGGACAGCTGGTACCAACCATTACCTGTTGTGATTTTATCATCCCATTGGCACTTGGGCTTGAGAAACGAAATTTGCATTAGATTTAAGCACAATCTGTTGTGTATTAGCAAGAATAGAAGAGTTATATCCAATGAGTTTTGAAAAACAGTGGGATCAAATCATGGTTTTAATTTCACTTTTAAAATCAGTGACTAATTAAATTGTATATAGAAAACAGAAAAGAAAAACCACAGCTTTGATTAACACTCAGAAGGCTAATAACACATATGTGTAAAAATCCACATAAATTTATGATCATGGATGTATAAATTCACACACATAATGCTGGCCTGATTCTGAGATTTATCTTAATAGTCATACAGCACTTCCTTTGAGCAGGAGTTTTGCCAAAAGCCTATACATAGGCCTGAGACAGTGCCAAAAATTCTCCAGATTTCAGTGCTTTTCCAGAGATGGGCAGAAGGAACATTGCCCTGTGAGTCCCCTGACCAAAAAAACCAGTAGCTGCTAACATTTATCGGGTCAACATTCAAAATAAAAAGAGAGGAAATGAAAAATAAAGTCTCAAACTGATCTATTATCTAGTATTTTGTCTATTTCATAACTTCACATGTGAGATATAAGACAGACTGATAGCAGCAGAATAAGTGACACAAAAACCTTTAAAAGATATTAAAAAGGAGGAAAAACATCAGACCCATTCTGAACTAGCTCTTCAGTTTATATTCAATCCTTGTTTAAATGATCTCAGGTGAAAATTACACCTAAGAAGCTGAGTAAGATCGCCTGAATCCTTTGCACTAAGTTTGGTGTATATTCATTATCAGGAAAAATTATTATGATTCCTTTAAAAAGTTTTTAAAATACATTAAGAACAAATAGCACAACTGCTCTGTAATAAATTTTATCAATGTCCATTGCCACAGGCTCAGTTTCATATTTTTATACCCTGGAGAATCTATAAGAGCCACATCCCTGGCTTAGTTAAAGCCACTATTCCAACTTATTTCTGCATACATATATCTATACATACCATAAATGCATACTTGTCAATCACATGAATTACAGAACGAAATGGGATTTTGCTTGTTAAAGTGTGACCATGATACACAATAGGCTCATTGTTGTGGCCATCCCAGCAGTCAATCTCCAGGCAACGACATCCTTTCAAGAGAGCACTTCAGAAGAACAAGAGAAATCATTTCACAGCCAAAAGAAAGATATCACACTTTTTAATACAAGTTGATGTATTTCTGATTATAAGCACAGTGATCAGTTACAGAAAAACCACCTCATTTTCATCATAAATAAAAGAAATCCCACAGAATTGTACATTTTTGAGACAGACATACTTTCTTGTTGTTAATTCTAGGTTTGTTATGTAATAAACATTATTATAAGAGCATTAAAGAATATGGGATTACCTGAATTATCTTCATTAAAAGACTAAAAACAAGGCTCATAGATTTCAATAAAGGAATTTAGAAATAAAGCCAAATTTCCACTTAAAATGAAAGAATAAATATTTTAAATGGTCTTTTGTGTTACTATCCCAAACTTGCTTGCAATTTTGAGAACCACTGTATTTAAAAATCCATTGCACTTAGAGAATCACGTTGCACTTGGTCTTTACATAAGTCAGTTCTCCCCACCCCACACTTCCAAGAGGGAGTGCTAAAGTTTCCCAGGCACCTTGGCTTTCCTGCTTTAATTTTAATATGTTAGTGGCATCCCTTACATTCTTGAGTTTCGAATATTTGACTTGCAACTAACTGAAACATTCCTTATGAACCGCTTTACTTAATTACCAATCTGTCTTTTACACGCTGCTTTTCACACATTAACAATATGTCAAATATGCCTCTAGCTGATTTTAACATTTTCCTCACACAAATAGTAGATAAAGAGGAAAAGAGAGGGGGCCATACCCTCTTTGCAATTACTTTCAGCAGTGCAGAATTAACATCATGGAATTTTGAATACTGTTAATAATTCAGTATTGTTTCTGATGGTTGCAAGTCACTACAGAACATTAAGAGAGCAACCAAAAAAATAAAAAGAGTTCAGGTAGATGATGGTTCCAACTGCTTTCTCTTCACTAAAACAGTACAAATAATAGGAGTTCTGGACACAGCTCTTCCTAATTCTTAATATATCCTGCCCTCAGTGTTGCCTTTATTACACAGTGTATTTCCATCTTCCTGCCATCCTGGTCCTCATCCTCCTGGAGTCACACACCCCAGAGGTTCCTGCCCTGCTGGCTGCTCAAATGCCCACGTTTTGTTGTTTTTGTTGTTTCTAAACTGCCCACATGCACTGACCACAAATGTCCTTGACACAGACATACTCCAACACACATCCCCTATATTGAACAGATTAGAGCTTGCCTAAGAATTTTACCTTTCTTTCAGGGAGTTATTTCTTTTTGCACGGTGTGTTGAGATTAAAAACTGATTTAATCATGTACTGTATACCATACTAGAGATTTCATTTGCTGCAAGGTTGACTTTCTGAGACATAAGTAAAAAAAAATAAATTGTTTCCAGACTATGAACAGATGGTTTGGCAAATATATTGAAAAGTGTGCACACAAAATAAAATACTACTCTCACATTTTCAACTTGTATCTTTGATGGCTTTGTCCCTTATTGCCAAGTAGGATTGTATGTGACTTAGTATTCATTTCAAAAAAGCCAAAAAATGTTTAAAACATTAAAAAACAATGTCTAAATACCTGGTATATCCCCATAAATGACTGGGTCCCATTAGTTGGTCAGCTATCAAGTAGGTGTTGTGAGAAGATGAAATAAAATAGTCACACAGTGGCTGGGTCATGTCTTGATAGACGCTCCTGTGCTGGCTTTTAAATATTGAACACTCATCTGAGTTCATGTACCTTATAAATCCTTCAAAGGACATCTGCCTTTTCTTCCTCACTGGGCAAAAACAAAAGGAAAAACATCTCTGTCATGAAGCCACTCTGATGGTTATATCTATGTACTTTTCTGAAATTTTTAATGGCCAATTCTGAACACTGCTGAAGGTTATACAGCACAACACTTTCCTGAAATTTTAAAGTTCATAACAAACGTATAAATAACTCAGAAATCGGATACATGTCACTCTGGAGCTGAATTGCTGTGGTTCAAACTTCTGAGAGGAAATAAATGTGTTTTGACACTTTTATTTTTCTATGGACAGCTGTAAGAAGAGTTTTCAGTAGTCCTGTTTAAATATAAAGTAAAATATTTGTTGTTTACTTTGGAAAGTAACGTGCCAGACAATGAGATAAGAGAATCTTCTTTTCTCTTTTAAGAGAACCAGAATTGTTCTCTAAAATGTCAGTCAGAAATTCTCAATATGATCTTGCAGAAACTATGACTCCTAGCACCAAATATCTTCTCCAGGGGTGGAAAAATCCAAATAAATATTGATCAAATCATGTTTAGAAATATTTGAAATAAAAATAGCGTCTTAACAAAAGAATTAACTGCCCATACAGATGAATTGCAAATCAAGCTTATTACACTACTGCATTTAAAACAAAATGAACTGATTGAGTCCATACCAGTGGTAGTCATCCCATTTGTTCTGGTTTTGACTGATTTAATGGCACACAGAGCCATTACACTGCCAGCTATTGCTCCCAATGTCATGTTTCAAATGCAGTCATTTTGCAAATGATATAATCTCAAAAGTCAGCTTTGCTTCAAAACAGTTTGAATTAATGAGGAATTTTGCCCAGTTCTTACTCTAAAATAGCTTTATTGTCAGCATAGCAGGCCAGTAGTGAACAAGCAGTAAATAATCCAAGATTATTTTATGCTAACAATAATTTAGAAGTCAATGTGTACAAACTTGAGGACTGGAAATACCTGCAGGAAAACCCCCTTTTCTGCCCTGGTAATTCTTATTCTGGCTGTAAGAATCAGAATGTACAAGTTAGAATTGATATTATCAATCTTTGAGGTGTGACAGAGTGAAATTTTTACACCTGAATGAGAATTTACAGAAAATAATTATTTCTCAATTACACAGGTCTTTGAACTAGAAAACTTGCAATGTTTTACAATGATAAAGAAAAACAGAAGGCCATCCAGACATCAAACATACATTCACCTCACCACTGTTACTCCTACCAGAATTCTCTCTGAAGTTATGCCTCCACACTTCCATTGATCAAGAATCCACAGACATCCCAGTAAAACCATTGCAACAGCTAAATAACCTTATTGTCAGGAAATTTTCCATAATTAGCAAACAGAAATTTACCCTGAAACTTCCTTGCTGTCCAGAATATGTGTTCAGTGTGGTATTATTCC
This sequence comes from Fringilla coelebs, assembly GCF_963513975.1. Lineage (NCBI taxonomy): Eukaryota > Metazoa > Chordata > Aves > Passeriformes > Fringillidae > Fringilla > Fringilla coelebs. The sequence goes on from NC_140033.1 coordinate 70,716,279, forward strand.
TCTCCTTTTTTTCTACACTCTATCACTAATGAAAACTGCTCTCACACTTCCCTCATTCCAGTGCTTCCCACAAAAACAAATCCTTGCCAGGCCATCTTTCTGTTTCAGATTTCTGATAATTTTCATTTTTCTGCTATCCACCAGTGCTGTTAATCTTTCATAGGAGAAAACAGGAAACTGCTACTCACCTCCACCATCTTAGAAGGGTTTACATATTTATTATTTGCTCCATTTTTTTTCTAGTAACTGACAGTGTCTAGTTGCTTGGATGTTCCTTTTCTAAAACAGATATTACATTTGATCTTTTCCAGTCTTTCAATTCATCATTCATTTCCCTCCTATTTTCAAAAGTAACCTTTGACTTGTATTAGCCAAGCTTGTTACAGTCAATTTTCTAAGAACTTGGATTTGTCAACCTGTCCTCACTGACCTGATTACATCATTTAAGAAGGTCCTACCCTGTTTCATCCATATTTTTGACTGAGATCTTACTCAGATTAATAATATTACAGAGGAATTTCTTTGGTCTTTTAAGTAAGAGATTTGCAGGATGACTTCTTGCCACCCTGATGACTCTTGAAATGAGTGCCCTATTGACTTAGATTTATCCACATGCCCATTTATATTCTTCCATACTTGTAACAATTGGATTAATTTTCTACTTTCTGGATCTTTAAAAATAATTTTGAACTTTTTTCTATTTTATTTAAAACAGAATACACTCATATTTATATGATATTTACTTTATATAATTTATATTTATATAATTATAATAATTAATATAATAAATTATATTTATATAATATTTACTTTATTTAAAACAGAATACACTCATCCTGTATGCTTTGCCTATAATGAATTACATGAACTGTCTGGATTTCATTTCTGATTAATTCATGGTCTATCTATTTCTCTGAGCAATTACATGTAGAGCTAGTAGCTCTGTGTGTGTGTGTGTGTGTGTGCATTTTTTATTTCCTAACAATTCTTACCTTTACTGCATTTATTTATTAAATTAGTGAAAAATACTGGCTTTTCAAAGTCCTGCTTTTTTTCTGAATTATTTATGATGTTTTCCTGGCTGTTCTTGCCATTGACAAAAGTTAACTGTAATATTCTCAAGAGAAATTAATGTTTATGTAAATATGCTGATGAGCATAATCCCCCAAAAATGAACATCTAGCATTGTTTTGTTAGTCAATATGGACTTCAATAAAACATTCAGCTCATGTCTCCAATCAACAGACTAAAAATCTTTGTATTTTTACAGAGTTCATGACAGGCCCTTACATTTCTGAGGAATAGCCCAGTCACACTATTTTCTGACCATTTACAGACATTTTCTGCTCCTCCATTAAAGGAAATGGGAATTCATCTCCATAACTATTCCAGAGTGAAAGACTTTCATCAAGGCTTTACATTTCTTCCCCTGAGGAACCTCAGACTTTTTCTCCATTAGGACCTTTTAGCAGTAGTTAGTGTGCACACACATATCCTTTCCTTGCAGAAAGGGAAGGCAAGAAAAGATTTCTGTCTTCTTGTTGCCTCTTTCTGTTCACAAAGTTCAGTGATTTTTTTGCTGCTCTCCTCTTTCAGATAGTGTGGAATTCATTTTATTAGCAATATTATTTTATATTACTTGGGTTTCTTAGAATCTGATTTAAGAAAAAAATATTTTTCTCATTCCTCCTGTTAAGGTAAACTCCAGCTCTGTCATATATACAAATACTGTCACATCAGAGAGGAATTATGGATATAACCTGAGTATTTGAAAGACTCTGACTACATTATACATTATTTTCAGTGTTTATTACATTCTGCTTTCTTATTTACCTTGGCACTTCTTTGAAAGTATTTTTCTTCCTCTTTGGAAAGAAAAAATTGGAAACTTTCATAAGATATTTGCTACCCTGAAGGCCTGAAGGGTACCCACACTGAAGCAGAGAAAACAGGTAAGAAATCACTCTGCAGGGGCCAGAGCCTCCTGCAAGACCTGTTTTCTCCTGGAGTGGAATACAAAGAGTTGTATAGGTGTATCACCTGGTGAGAAATTTAGGTTTTAAAACATTTAGTATGTTGTGGATAAAAGCAAAATTAAAGGCCCAGGGTGTCATCCTGAATTTCTTCCTCATGCTTCTTCCTCCTTCTTCTTTATGAGTTTAGGTGGCATTTTGTAATTGGGCAGAAAAGTCTGCATTGCAGGCCCTTTGAAATCAGTTATTAAGTTAAAAAAGAAAATAATCTAAGTGTCAGCTCTTAATTGAATAGTTTAGTCTTAAAAGACCTTGTAACAAAAGATTGTTAGCCATTTTGTGCCTTCTAATGAAAAACTGCCAAACTCACAATAATAAAACTGTTTTACTAATAAAAAATAATAAACACTTGAGTCCAAACATCAGCTACCATCTCAAGTGCCTTCAATCCAGACCCCCAAAAAAACCAGCACTGGAGGGACTGAGTACAACCTGTGGCCCTTCTGGACTGAGACAGAGGCTGAGGAGTGGGGAAAAGAGCCTAAACTGAATTTAAGACTAGGAAATGGGGAGAAAGGTGTTTCCCATGGTTTTAAATGTCTGTGTGTGCTCTTTGTTTCCTAAGAGCTAAATCAGTAATTAAATGTCTGTGTTACTTGGCCCCCAGAGATAGTGAAGTGGGTACAGATATGTTTACTGGGAATTTTAGGGGGGAACTCATGAGAAACACTTGCAATCAGAGACCAGGGCTATACTGGAAGGAGGAAGCTTTCAATCATTGTTAAAAGTCAGGCAGAAACATCATCAGATGGAATTTCATACTATGAAATTTGACTACTTTACATCAGAATGAAACATTCATGCTCTAAGGGAACAGTAAAGAGAGAGGTATTTCCTTGACTAAAGTAAAAATACAGTTATTCCTTTTCTACTCTGAGTTTATAGGGAGGCTTTTTTCTACCTGACTCACACCTATAAATAGTGCATACTGGAATAAAGTATCTATCTGAACAATCCAGTTCAGTTTCCAAGGCCTTATATCTCATAATCACCTTCTTTTGAAAATTTTCCCTGAGACTGGATATTTGCACACCCTTTCGTATACCTGAACAATTGTGTCTCACAAATCCAGCCACAGCCATCATCTTCATTGAGATTTTTAAGCCATCTTTCTTGCTTCACATGATTTTTTATGAAATCTGTAGGAATTTGGCAGAGATGTCTGCTTTATTAAGTTTGATTTACATTGGCCAGTGGGATCTAATGCTCTCTTTCTGCAAATTTGTGCTCTACATCCTGCTCTGTCTCTCACACACATGCACAAAATAACCCCCAAAAAAAACCCCTCATGACTGTTTATACTAAGAATAAACTGAAAATGGTATTTTGCTTCCCAAATAGATTCTGGATTACTCAAAGTCCTTATCTGACAGATGCACCAGGCTTATATTGTTATTTACAAAGCAAGCTGTTTTTTTAAGACAGGATTGCATTTTTGCCCTGTTTTTGTATTGCCTAGCAGTAAAATAGGCAGGATTTGAGTCTTTGAATGGCACTACACTATAAATAATAATGGGATGCACCCTCTTATCCTCACTGTGCCTCAAATCCTACCCATGTAAATGAGAAGTATTTTTTAAAAAAGACATATATACCAAGCTTAAAAAAAATGCATTTAGTTGGCATGTTTTCTTTAATCTCATTTAATGAGTCAAGGCTTCTATGCAAAGCTAATAGTAAAATGGGCAGATAATGAGATGTTTGGGAAGAAACTGAAAATTTGGGTGTTAGGAAGACACAACTGTCAGGTGTGAATCACATATTCATATTTTGTGATCAATTCCATAGAAATGTCTCTTTCTGCCCAAAATGCAAGCTTTTAGCACACTCATGAAAAAATCTTTTAGTGCAACATTTTGACATTAGGCATTTAAATTGTATAATAAAAATGAAAGAGTGATTAATTCCTGAACTAGCTACCATACCCACAGAGAGTAAATTCAGAGTTATCTGGCCCAATATATTTGGAAATTTCTCTGCACAAATGTTAGGGTTGCACTAAATGCCATAAATGGATTTATTTAATTTATATGTAAAATGTAGTCATTGTTTTCATCTTAATTGTTTTAATCTTGACATACCAGTGCTATCACATTGATGAGAAAATGGTCATTACTATTAGCAAACCTGTCAATCAAGTGTCAAAACCTGCCCTTTTCCCTCTCTGTAAAGCACAGGGCAGGGGTGACAGATGAGTCCAACAGATCATCCTGATGAAGAATGTTCTGTAGCAAATTCAGAATGACAGTTGCACAAAATGGTCTATCACAATACCATATGAATCATCTCTCATGTCAGTCATAACTGGAACTTTTCAATAAATATGTCTGAGTGGGAGTTTGAATTCACTCAAAGGAGCATGAACAATACAGAGATTATATTGTTCAACACGATTTTTTCCAATTACGAGACAAACAAATTTATCACAGGTGAAGAAACAAACAAGAATTTGACTCAGCATCTGAAATTTAAACCAGACATTGAATTAAACCTATAGAAACATCAGTTGATATTTACAAAGATGTTTTCCAATGGACAGAAGATTTTTCATCGTTTAACTGTGTTATTGCTTTTAACTTTCCCATCAAAACAAGTAACACAAAGTAAAAGGAACATTTTAAACTGGTAATTTGTACAATTAGTAAACATGAGTTCCTCTGAAAGAGTAGAATATGTTCAATAAGTACAGCCAAATTTGAAAAGAAACCTCAAAGAGTAAAGGCATAAGGAGTCACATGTTTTGCAGCTATTACTGGAGACTAAGTGCCTCTTAATGAAACACCAAATGTTCTTCTATTTCTCATTGAAAAAGTGGAATTTTCCATTTTCTTCTTCCACCACAGGTCAGCATAGAAAACCTGGGTTTTTATCCCAGAAGAAATATTTTCTCCTTGAGTTTGCTTTTCCTAACCAGTTATCAATTCCACCCACTTTCAAAGGCTGGGAACCAAGGACATAAAGATTAAACACATTCCACTGAATTAAATAACAGCTTTCAACAAAATGCAGCTACATCCTTTTCATAGCTCAGTTGTCAATTTTGCCACATAAAGTTGAAATCGGTGAAACTCAGCAGAAGTGTTACACCCCAACTTGAGGCACCTTGAAATAGGTGAAGAACATGTTAGAGATTTATGAACCCCTCCTCATTTCAGAGTCCTAGGGATTCAGAAAGGGTGACCAGGCACCTCTGAAAATCTCACACAGTGCTTCTGCAAGGAAGTCAGAGGGAAACCAAAGTCTTGTCTGAAGCCTTGCATTATCACTAAATGACTCAAGGGAGAGAAGACAGTGTAATGAGCAGACAAGAAAAATGGCAGATAAGAACCTTAAAAAAAACAAATTGGAAATGGTTTGTAATGAGCTGAAGGATAGAATTTATAGAAGGACTAGAAAGAAAAGCTTAAAAAATGACAGAAAAAAGGAGAGAGCAGAGAAAGGAGGGCGCCATGAAAATAAATGAAAACACAGGAAGAAAAAATAATAAGACATGCTTTAGAAGAAATAAAGATATGAGATTTTGCAAAACAGTCATTGAGAGAAGCACAATAAATCAGACCTAGATATCAAATAATTTAACTGTGCATACCTTCATCAATGGGTTCATACTTCATAATAATTTCTAAGGCAGTTGTTTCATTAGCTTCAGTTTGAAATTGTTCTTTTGCAAGAAATTTCAGGAGCTGGCCTTCAGGTAAAATGTTGCCATCTATTGAGTAAGCCTTGAATAGTTCTTCAAATTCAGGTCTGTGTACAAGAGCTCGATAAATTGCTCTGAAGTCATCCATGCTAATTACATCTCCTGAGTGTTTGTCAACGGTTTTCTGAGGAAAAAAGCAACCAAAATAATTCTCTTAAAAAATCAATAAAACAACATTCATATATACAAAGTTATGCACCAAACATTTTTTTATAACTGACCATAAGAGTGAGAATCATAGAAGAATCCAATAGTGACTACAATCAGATTTCACTCTTCTAGTTTTAGATTACACTTTGTGCGCTACAAATACTTTTTTATAAAGTAAAATGGACCATAAGACATAATTAACGTCTATATAAGTACGATAAATTTAGATTTAATGTGTTTTAATATTAAAATACATCATAGAAAATCTCTAAATGCTATGCATTAAAACAAATGTGCAGCATAAAACTTATCAAGTGGAAAATATATTTAGTATAATACCTCTCCAACAGCTATTGACACCATATTATAAATATGTCAGTGAAATTTGCATACAAAACCAGCAACCAGTAATCTCAAAAATGAAATGAGGATGACCAAATTATCAAGAGATACAAGGCTTTGAACACTTCAAATAAGAAACACTACTAAAATTTGAAGACAATATTTTATAATAACCTATGACATCATGTTCTATTCTTAACAAGCCAGAATGCTTAACTTAGGTTAATTATTCACACTTTTGGAATTCTTGAATTGTAAGCTTGTTTTCATAGAGCTTACAAAATGTTAGCATAGTAATTAATTTCAGTGTTTCAGTATAAAAGCCAAAAGAAAAGTTAAAAGGGCAAAAGAATTTGAGTAGAATGATATTTTTTTACCATTTCTGCCTTTTGTGTTTTTCTCAGGTTTAACAGTTCCATTTTCCCTTTAAAATTTTCTACTCAAAATAAGTAACTGCACACACAAAATATAAATGTGTGTAACATTTTAGCCTGAATTATTCTTAAAAGTCGCCAAATTAAGAGAAATCTGCTGACAAAATTGCTCACAAAAATCACAAACAAATGGCAATCCACTGCCTAAGGGATAATCACTGCAAGCTGATGAAAACTCTAATTGTTGGTTCCTTAAACTGAGACTGCCAAAGAGGCCAAGTTCCAGCATCCAAAACATGGCACTTACAATGGCTGGGTTGGCTTCCACCAAAGTGTCTATAAACAGGAAATCGCTTACTTGAGCTCTGGCTGCTCTTTGATCAAGATTTGGGATTACTGCTAAATTAGATTTGTTTTGAAGCTATACCATAAAACCTAAAATTTAATGATCCACTGCCAGTTCCTTCCTACTCAGTACAGTTCCCACTGTACTTCTGAATAAGTAAAACAATAGAAGTGAAAATATATTAGATAACTAAAACAAGTACAAAATTAAATTTCATGGGGAGTTGTAGTGAAAAAATCTTACAAATCAGTACTTCAGTATTTGCTTTGAGTTTTTGAAAGAGAATAATGATTTTTAACAGAAGTCACTAGCAAGAAAATATTTCTGTACAAATGCTAATTATACACATTTCAGTACTGCTGAAAAATTCCCCATCTAAGGTTGATGTCTTCAATCCAATTTTTAATGTTCTTAACAATACAGCAAATTTGCTCATAACCATTAAGCAGGAAAAGAGAATACCAACTTATTTTGGAAATAAACAGTATATCAGGACTTGGAAGAAGTTCACTTAGTAACTGGCACAAAGAGAAGCTGGGCAAAAAATTAAAGTTTCTATTTTAGTTGCCTTTTGATGAAATACAGGCAATACTGCTACACAACAGAGCTCTCAAAATTAAAGTGATAAAATTCATGTCACTATAAAAACATATTCTTACAACTTTTGGGGGTAGATTTTTGTCATTCCTATTTTTAATAATAGGAACATCAAATCTTTGCTGTTCAGAAAAAGAAGAGACAAAGAGTCTTGAGATAAATTATATGAAAATTCATTATTCCTTAAAACCTTAATGCTCATATTGCTCAAAAGAGTATTACAGTAAAACAAACTCAAAGAGAAGAGACAAGGAAAAAAAAGCAGATTATTCCTTAAAATTAGTTTTCTATAAAATGTATTTTGCTATGTGTAACCATTAGATTAACTGCTGATGTGTAGTTACTTACAATGATGTCAGTAAGATTCCCTTCCAGAATGCTTTGGATTTTTACATGTTATTACACTGATTAAATGTTTGAGCCCCCCAAACTACTGAACACCTGTAAATCTTTCCCAAACAGCAAAGAACACCTATCAGTACTGCTATAAATAACTAGATCAGGCTGTTGGGTATAATAGGTTGTCAAACACAACTAGATCAGACTTGTTCTTTGCAGGTCACTTCCCTCAAATAATTCTTCTTTTCTCTACCCACAGCTGACCATCACTCTCAAATTCCTGCCAGAAACCCAAGCAGGGGGAAGATAGAGGAAACAGTGAGAAGTATTTTATAATTCTTTAAAAACCAAGTGGTTCTCTAGGTTGGCAAATATCTCCTTGCAAGTCCAAAACTCACAGGAAGCCTCTCCAGACAGGGTTGAGCTCATGCTGCTGGTTCTATCTTGGCTTGGCAACAATGAGAGAGGAAGATAGGGTGAGGAAAACTTAGCACCTTCCTTTTCAAGACCTAAAAGCTTCTGACTTGCCATAGTTAATTCTCCTCTGCCAAATCAGGACAGAATCAGCCAGTTGGTTGCAACATTCCCAAAAGAATCATAGATATATAAATTTGTAAATAAATAAATAAATATGTATTTCTATATATACACACACTTGTTTTCATTCCCTTAGGGAAACAGCATTACCAGACAGCTGTTTTGGGGGGAAAAAATGAGGTCAAAGGAAAATCTTACATCTTTTGAGTCACTACAAGAAGAACATGTATACACAGTATGTGGCAAGGCACAGAATTTTCTAGTATTTGCTCACTGGGATGTGGTATTTGTTGGGTCCCCAGGACAAAGGAGGAATTGAGAATCTGACTCCATGTTTTTAGAAGGCGAATTTATTATTTTATGATATTATATTATATTATATTACAGAGTACTATACTAAAACTATACTAAGAATAGAGAAAAAAACTAACGAAAAAGCTTAAGAAAATACTAATTAAAAACTCGTAACTGCTTCTAGAGTCCCGACACAGCTAGATCATAATTGGTCATTAAGTAAAAACAATTCACATGTTGGATAAACAATCTCCAACCACATTCCAAAGCAGCAAAACACAGGAGAAGCAATCAGACAATTCTCTGAAGCTTCTCATCTTCCCAGGAGAAAAAATCCTGGCAAAGGGATTTTTCAGAAAATATGACAGTAACACTGGGACAAGATCTGCTTGGCAGTAGATTGCTTACCTACACTAAATTAACTTATTAAGTCCAATTTCTAGCTGGCTGGTGTAACCTTCATGGAAATCACTTAAACACTGCCATGCCTCAAGGCCAAATCCTTTCTCTGGAGTACAATTCCTATTCATTCAGGCACACCTCTTAAATACTACAGGAGAGGTGTAGTGGAGAACAGAATGAATGTGTGCTGGATCTAAAGCCTGAGCAGCTCAGACATACCCATGTTGTCCTCCTGGCAAGAGGATTTTGAGGAAGTTGCTTTCATGGCTCTGCCCAGCATCAGGCAGGCACATCTGGGCTCATTAGCATGATGACAGAAGAAGCTGAATAGGATGAAACTAGAATGCTTCAAGTTTTCTCAAGTGTGGTCATGTTACAAAAAAGCCTGGGTATCAAAATCCACATGTGTTCCATCTGACACTAATCAGTTGTGGTGAAAAGACAGAGTTATGTGGATGTCACGCTCTTCTCTGAGTACCAAGAAGTAGGACAAGCAGAAGTGGACTCAAGTTGTGCCAGGGATGATTTCGACTGGCTATTAGGAAAAATTTCTTCACTGAAAGTGTTGCCAAGCATTGGAGCAGGCTGTCCAGGGAAGTGTTTGAGTCACCATTCCTTGAAAGTATTTAAGAGAACTGTAGATGTGGTGCTTAGGGACAAGGTTTAGAGGTGGAGTTTTCAATGTATTAATGGTTGGACTCAGTGATCTTAGAGGTATTTTCCAATTTAAATGATTGTGATTCAAATACAAGCCCTGGGTTATCTATTTTACACAGAAACAAGACCCAGGGGAGGAAAATTCTTTGCTGATTTTGCACACCACCCTAGCACGAAATACATTTCCCAAAAAATTAACTTGAAAAAAATAAGCGAAGGTATGATGCGTGTAACTGAACTTCTGAACTGTTAATTACTTAATGTATATCCACTTTACCTTGAAAATATGTTTTAAATGGTCTTCATCAAAAGTTATTTGCATTTTTTCAAGCAGCCTAATGCAACCGTCTAAATCAGTATTCCCAGTCTTGAAATCATTCTGAATGAGATTCCAAAACCACGTATGAGACATGAAGTTAAGGAAGATTCTGAAATTGCCCATTACTGGGGGCATGAGGGGGAGAAGTTTCATTTTGTTAAACCTAAGAAGATCATGCTTTCCTTTTCTCATACTCTAGAACGTCCTTGTGAGAATGCAGCAGGCCCTAAGGTGTGCAGGACGAGATTTCTGCTCTGTCCTCAGAGACTCAGAGGGCAGGGACCAGAAGGGGTGAAGAGAGGGTGTGAAGGAGATCAGGGGGTGCTCAGAGTGCAGTAAGGGCTGCAGTGAGAGGAGAGGAGTGTGGGGAGGCTGAGGGGACCCAGCAGCAGCAGGGAATGGTGGGAAATGCCAAGAAACACCAAGGAATGGGCATCCCCAGCACTGTGCCCACCCAAACATTATCAACCAGCCCTGGCTGATGGGACTGGCTGCCCCAGGCCATCTCTGCCACCCTCCTGTGTGCCCAGCCCAGCTCCAGGCCTGAGGGGAAAGAGACACCTTGGGAGAACCCAATGGCAGCTGTCACAAGCCAGGAAGGGGAGCGGAGGAGGAGAAGGCAGCAAAGAAAAAGGATATCTGTTCTCATCCATGGTGGCTGTGCTCCAGCCCCCTCACTGCAGCGGCATCGCCAGCCCTTGCTGGGCTCCCAGTGGGCTCCTCATGCCCCTGTGTGCTGTTGGAGTGCCATGGAACGTTCGCTCCCCCATCCTTCCAGTGTCGCTGCAGGGCCGCTCTGGTGATGTCACAGACTGCAGGAGCCCAGCTCAGGCCCCTTCCTGCCGCCATCAGGGCCTTCTCCTTCCACACAAAGCGTCTTCTCCTGCCCTCATCCGCCGTCTCCCACCCGTAGGACATCCCACACCCTGGTGCAGGCCGAGGTGGGTGAGGCTGAGTGGGCCTTCTGCAGCCAGCGGGGCCAGTGTCCTCCTGGGGACTTTGTCCTCCGAGGTCTCTCTGCTCTGGTGCAAGGTGACAAGCTGGTGAGGCAGGAGGTCACCACAGCATCCACCCCCAAAAAACCCCCAGGAGCGCTGTGCTACCAACTCACTGCAGCAGCGTGAGGGGAAACCCCTTCTTTGGGCCTTGGGGAACCAGCCGGCTCCACGGCACGGGCTGAAGGTGGATGTTGGGGAATGGTGAGAAACCACCCCAAAGGGCTGGAAGGCCACCCCAAAGGACTGGAAAGCCACCTCAAAGGGCTGGAAAGCCACCTCAAAGGGCTGGAAGGCCACCCCAAAGGACTGGAAAGCCACCTCAAAGGGCTGGAAGGCCACCCCAAATGGCTGGGAGGCCACCCTGAAGGTCTGGAAGGCCACCCCAAATGGATGGAAGGCCGCTCCAAAGGGCTGGAAAGACACCCCAAAGGGCTGGAAGGCCACTCCAAAGGGCTGGAAAGACACCCCAAAGGGCTGGAAGGCTACCCAAGCTCCTACTTCCCCTCAGGGAACTGCTGTGTCCCCAAAACCAGCCTGGGCAAGAGCAGCTGTCCATGTTGTCCTCCTGGCTAGAGGATTTTGAGGAAGTTGCTCTCATGGCTCTCATGTGCCTCATGCTTTGAGGCACACCAGTATCAGCCTTTGAATCATTGGGACAGCCTTTGGAAATCAGGCTGGACTTCCTCCCTTTCTCCAATTCTCATTTCCTATTTCCCATTTCCCACTCATTTTACAGGGATTCTTCTCCAGACAAACTGCTTCAAAATTGCCAGCTTTCATGTAGCTGTCAGCAAGCCTGAGTGAGACTCTAAATGTGACAGACCCAAGGCAGTTTGCCACAGGTTTTATGAAACTTGTGAAAGCCGAGGACAACAAGTTTTGTATTGGCATTCTGGAAAACATTCAGGTTTTGTCAGAGGATATATGGGGGAAAAATCTGTCGAGGAATTCCCTGTTACTCACACTTTTATGGACTGGAATAAAACTATGGAATGATCAGCATCTGAACATCAAGGTTTCCAATGCTGAAGTCCCTCAATGCTTGCTGAAATACTGTCTTTGATATGATGGCCTAAATAAAAAACAGGGGGAAAGACAAAATGGAGTTGTTCAATTGATTTATTTCTGGATCCCTCAGGAGAGTACAGAGACTTCCATCAGTCAATCACTACTTTAAAAATAATTCAGGTCTGCAGTGACTGGAAATAATCTGGTGGTTTTTTTGGTTTTTTACACTTTTTTCATGTACTTTTCAAGTACTTTACCAGTAATAGTCAAAATGTCAAAGGCAGCACAATGCTACAGGTGAGATAGCAAGCAAATTCTTACTTTCCTTTGTAATTTTAACCAAAATTATATTCACTTATGTAGCATCACACTAAATGAAACATTGATTTTAAGGAAGTTGGTAAGGTAGATTGGCAAAGATTGGGACATAATATCTAGATTTCTTTCATTGCTACAGAAACCCCGTAAATTCAGCCTTCAGTCTTTGCTTGTGCATTAATCATCCCTGAATTCCTTACACAGGCACATGAACAAAAGGAACATCAGGACACTGGAGGAATAAATTTCTTGTGCTAGTGCAGAAGACATTTCAGGACTGACCAGGAATGTAGGCTGGGTGTTGCAGCATCAAAGAATAAAGTAATGCTACTCCCTCTCTGCCAGTATTTATTACAAAGGCCAAAGGAATGTGGTTTTGGTTTACTTTCAAACTGTGATAGTGATTATTTCCTAACATTTATCACAAATTATTACAAATGCCTATCACCCTTGCTGTTTTCTGTAAACATAACTTCTAATTAGAGTTTCAAGAGAAACAAAGTTTAATTTCAAGCACTACTGTAGACACCACACTTAGAAAAAGAAATGTGATCATTTAAGAATTATTCTGAAAACTATTAGATATTTTTAATGTAAGCATAAGATTTTGCTGCTGTTCATCATGGCTGGTGGGAATTGCAGTGCCACATGGGTTGAACATGCCCTTTTGTAAATACTCATCTGTATAAATAAATACTCATTTGTGGTTTTAGAGATTCCCTGCTGACTGGCCATGATTGCTTCCATTGTCTTGGTTTTAAAATGTCACCGAGAACTACACATTGCTATGGTTTCTAGGACAAAAAACACTGTGCAAAAATGGTCATCTTCAGGTTACTCTTTTGAAGGAAAATGAAGATTTTGCATACTTACTGCCCTCTGATTTGGGAGGCTCCTTTCTCGGTGTATCTGGATATGATAATTAATTTCCCAGAGAAACCAGTGTTGAATAGGGAGAAAGATGAAGCACAGAGAGCATTTTCTGTGCCCCCTTGGTTCTTCAGAGAGAGCTGCATTACCTATGGGTCATTCTCTTTTCACCCCACAGCTGCTGCTGAGATCTATCCAACACCAATCCAGCAATCCTTCAGTGCCTGTGCTGCTGCTGGACACCATTCAATGAGCAAGCAGCTGTCTTTACATGCAATTTGGTTGAATATGTGATTATTTCTTTATTGAAAGTAAAAGTAATTTTATTAAAAATGTTATGCAGCCCAGGGCTGCTATAATGAAGATGGCCTGTTGGGAATGTAGTTTATATCTTCAGTACCAAAAAATAAAAGAAATGTTGGGCATAGATTTAAGTGCTAACAGACACAGATATAACAGTAGAAATTCTGGATTGGAAAAAATCGCTTTTGTCACAAATATTAAACATGAACAAACAAGAGGGAATAATAAAGAACAATGAAAAAGATTAAACAGTTAAATGAATTTCAGTTTCAATATTTATTCCACTAGATCAATCCCTTATGAGATGCAAATGTATGGAATTTTTCAATACACTTTTGGTTCTGTAGAATTAAATTCTCTCTACTTCAAAATGCTGTTTCGATATGGCAAAACCGTAGCAAGGAGTGCAATAACAGAAAGCATTTAATATTGCAGTATCAGTCTATCAGTCTACCTTTATGAACTTTTCATTTTCTTTCAATTTCCTTCCTCTGTAAAAGAGGGAATCCGTGAAACCAGAATCTGCAACAAAAGCTGCTGAGAAGGATGGAATTTCAGCAGAATAAGAGTTCTGATCTGACTGAAAACGCTCACTCCTTTTTTGCAAGTCTATGAAATTAATCTGTAAAAGGTAATTATGGAACAGGCTTTGTCAATTTTTCCTCTACATTCTCCAGGATGGGTTTTGATTTTTTTTTTAATTTCTTTTGGAAACTTGGGGAAGAATAAACATTATGAGAAGAAACTGAAAGTGTACAACCCCATGGAAAACTTCAGGGAACTTTTGTTTATACACTTTTGTGGCTCTGAATGTCTTTGAGACAGTTGCAACTGCTTGCTTTTTTGTCTATAAATGATTTTTTGTAGTTGCATAGGGAATACATGCCAGCTTTCATTATCTTTATTCCTAAAATAGCCTCCTTTTCTCTCTAATGCTTTGAAAACCATTCACATTCTTCTAGCTCCTTGTGAATCTCTTTTTTTTTTCCTAGTTCCCTGTATTTTAACAAAAGAAATGAAGGATTGGCACATATAATATATGTATATTTATATCTACAACAAAAATTCAAGTTGTCCAGCTGTATCAGGCAGCAGTTTTCCCCTGCAGTCAGGAGTACACCTGGAATTGAAGCTCTGTCCTATTTATAATCGTAAAAATTTGCTGCTAAAGACTTGCTTTGTGCCTACAAAAAACCATTATCATCAGGTATCTTTTGGTTCTTCTTATCTTGGGTTGCTCCTGAGCAGCCATGGTCCTCTGCCACGAGGAGAAGATCACCTAATCCAGAAGTTCAGAACAGTTTTACACAGAGATGTCATTTTCTCTCAAAATAAAACAGGAATTTTATTAAAACTCTGCTCCTCCATTTTCAGGCTTGCAGACTCATTGGAATCACCAAGTTAGTACAAATGTACCTGAGCCAAATTGGCTCAAATTTTTTATTTCTGATAATAATTTTGAATCTGTCATTAATTATTGCTGTAAAGAAAATTATCATTTTTACTATGCCAGCAATGTTAGAGTTTAGCTTGGACTTCATTGCCAGCTTACAGCTGCATTAAAATGAGAAGACATTTAGCATTTGGACTGAATATTTAATGTTCACATCATAAAGTTTGCTTCATGTTTTTCTAGTACTACAGCAGGTGGAAAACCTATCAAAGTGAAAACAGTGAAACAAGTGTAATGATTTCATTTTCGAATATATGTGTGGAATTACAAGCTAATTTATTTTTTTGTTTCAGAATAGATAGATAAATCTGTAACAGGCAATAAAGACTCCAGTTATCTGTTGGCAGAAAGCAAAGTCTGTCAATATTCCTAGTCATTGGAAGAAATTTATGTTTTCCTCTTTACATTTTCCAAAAATTCTTTCTTTGCTTCATTTATGGAATGGAAAAGACAACTTTTGTAAAACAAAACACCTTGCTTCTATGTCTTCCAACTTGTAGTCTGTCCTAAAATCTCCACTGTGTGTCTTACTCCCCATTCCTTTCCAAACTGGGGGAAAGAAAAGAAAATATGATTTTAAAACAGAGGAAATAAAAATGAAAGAAATCCAAAGAACCTTCTGTCAAGTGTCTCTCTGTCACTGAGCTCAAACAAGCAACACATTAATGCTGCAGCTACAGTAAAACTAAATTCAAGGATTATTTTCCCTTCTACAGTAAGAATGCTTTAAAATGTTTCAATAAATCTGAAAAAGCAGATTTAGTACGTGCCAAGTGCAAGATATTTTCTAAGTCTGTATGTCAGTATGCCATTCCTGCCCAAATAGTGGATTTTATAGTCCTTTTTAATGAAAGCTTCAGAGTTATAAAAAATGTGGAATGGTTTCAAATGTTTCAAAAAATAACTATTTTGAGCTATTCAAAGCATAGTATCCTGGGATTCTCCAAAGTTATGAGACATGTTTGTTATAAAAAGGCTTTGGAATTGTCACCATACAAAACTGAGGGAATAAGGGACAACAAGAACAACAACAACAATAATAATAATAGTAATAATGGTCACCATATTAAACTGAGGGAATAAGAGACATTAGTAGTAGTAGTAGTAGTAGTAATAATAATAATAATAATAATAATAATAATAGTAATAACAAATTACCCGTGCCATATTAGATCATTAATGTAATCATTTATCCTTTAATGGAAAAGGGAACTACTTCACACCCCTAAATTAATATCCAGAAAATATCCTGGGATTTTTTTAGCTTCCTAGGATGCTAATAAAGTCTGCTGATAGTGATAGAGATTAGAGATTGCAGATGAGACCTGTCTAGGGGCTGTCCCCCCATATTTCCCCAGAACTGCAGATGAGACCCAGTCTCAGGGGAATGGAAGGCCAGTGTCTAGGTTAGATTGGAGACAACAAGGGTTGGCTCTTAAAAACTGAGGCAGGGATTAATATAATTATATAGGACACGTGTGCAAAGCAGCCATGATCCCAAATAAAATTCTCAGATAGTTGATGCAAGTTTGTTTCACAAAATGAAAAAGCAGCAAGAAACAAGAAATTTCATATCCTGGTTCAAATTTAGAATTACAAACCTACATCCTCAAGCACACTGCTGTGTTCTCATGTACAACAGCTTTCTTTTCTGCAAAGATTCAAGATCTACCTACACAAATCTCAGATCAGTGCAGCAGCCCCTGGCAAGCCTACAGCTATTGAGGTGTGCTCATCTTCACTGGCAGAGAGCAAAGGATCAAAAGCCTTTGCTTACTCACTTATTCATTGCTTTTTCTAAAACACAGTTTGTTTATTCTTAAACACAAGAAGTTCAGAAGCCTGAGGAAGACAAAACATGGAGTATTGTGCTGCTCATGTAATTTCACTGTTATCTGACTTCTGAGACACAGCCTGCCCACCAAGGAGTTGGACTTTAACCCAAATGCATTGATCAGACCATACTAAATCCTACACATCCCACTGAGATGAAAATATGTTTGTGCTCACAGTCACTTGTGTTCATGGCTGGAGACTGTCACTGTGGCCCCTTCTGGCATTAATCCTCCAGTCATTCTGCCTGGGCACGTGGTGAAATGCCCATTTCATATGGCTCATTCTTTGCCCACCTATTCATATTTCTTTCCCTTGGAAGGGAACGTTTAATTTGGGGTTCAGTTGGGACAGGAGGTTGGGACAGCATACTGGGAAATTATATCCCACTATGGGAATTCAATGGCTGAAAGAGTGCCAGTTCCTCTAGAGATTAAGAAAAATAAATACCCTATCAGTCACTTCTCTTTGAGTGGGGAATTAACAGCTAAAGCTCCTAGAGTGAAAAAAAAACCAAATAACAAAAAAAAAGTAGGTTTCAATAAATGTCTTTGGTTTCAGATAGAAACACTTTGTTTCTGAAACAAGATAAACAAAGGGAAGGTGAAAAAATTAAGGGGGGGCAGGGGGGATGGTTGTAGGGTTCTGGGGTTTTTTACCCTACATTGAAGATACTGTTAACAAGATTTGCTCTGAGAAGCTCACCACTCAGAAATCAGGCTCACACAAGTGGAAAAACTCCTTAACTTTGTGTTGGATGGAAAAATGGAAAAAATGCCTTGAACAGCTGTGTTATCCTTTCTGTACCACTGACTCCATTGATCTTGAAGCACCATAGATAACTTCCCTTTAGAACCAGGCAGGTTCCAAGCCATCAAGTTTCCTTATGCTGTCTTTCTTGCTTTATAGCATTCAACAGATGAGAAAAAGTGGGTTTTTGTTTCCAATGCTTACAAGTTCATTAGTAAATATCTTTTACAAATCCCTGTGATTATTTTTGAGAAAAAAAAGAATTTCCAGTTCACTGAAGATATTAATTTTATTTAAGAACTATATTTCACACAAGACTTCCCATTTTCAACTTACTTTAATTACATAGTCATTAGAGACAGACATGAGAAGCACAGCTTATTTGAAGTATTTATTATTCATTCTTGTATTGTTAATGAAGCAATGCCTGAAGCACATCTGCAGTAAGAAGTCACCTTCTTGTTCATCAGTTTTTCAAGTCCATAAAATAAATGTGATTGCTTCAGGTACTGTATTACATAGATTCAATACCATTGCTTTCCATTTTAACATCTACATGCAAATTTATTCTGTTGTTCTTTCTTCAATAATTAACATTATCTGCTAATATATTCTTGCTCAGACCAGTTCCTTTAGTAATTGTCATCCAGTGCTGCAAGTATTCACTGAGCAGCAATAGTTTATTCTCTTTCTCTTTCCATCAAAAGGTCATTTTAAAGACACATTGACAACATGCTTTCTATGATCTGTAAGCCCTGCAAGAACCAAGCTGTTGTTTCAGCCCCTGGGCTGTAGTTCCATATGCCTAAATCCATTACAAAATATGGATTTATCTGAACCCAATGAAAAGCATAATTAACTTTTTGGTATTTGGTGTGCAATAATTTATTTTCTGTTATCAAAGTTACATAGGCTGCCAAATGTGTGATACAGATTATGGGACAAACTGGGCTTAAAATTTAGGTTCTTTCAAAACAACCTGTTCTTTCCCATGAAGTATTCATGGGGAGAGAGAGAAGATTAAAATGCATAGGCTCTATTTTGCCTTCAGCTCTTTTCTAGCTCCTCTGTTTAAGACCCAGTTCAACAAAGTACTTAATTGTCTGATTAATTATAATCATGTGACTATTTCCACTGGGAGGAGTAGTATGATATAGCTACCATGATGCTACAGTTGGTTGAATTTGATCATGCAAAATGAAGGACCTGATAAAGCAGGTACAGACAACAACAGAAATGTTCCCTTCTTTTGACTGTGAACTTTAAACCTGCCTGAAGACATTTTCTACAGACCAGTTTCCAGTCCTTTCCTCAAATCTATTTTATAACTTAATTTACATGATTCTGCTGCAATTTTTTTCTCTTAAATATAAGATGTGTTGATTTATTTTCTTTAAATTAATACTACTAGATCCAGAAATGTTCTTAAAAGGTAAAAAGCTTCAGTAAATTAAATGCCAAGCATTTATTCTTGCTCTAGTCAAAAACACAACAGTCAAGTGAAGCACCTTGTCCATTTAAGCTCTGAGCAAGAGTGTTCAGTGTCTTCTGAGTTTGAGGAGGTTCAGCTACGTGGTTCAACTCATTTTTCCACTGGACTTCCCTTACAGCTGTAAGAAAATGTTCATGTGTTCTACAGAATGAGCAATTTGTGGGCATAAAAGGAGCAAGATTAGTATCATTCCTGACATAGCCTGAAGGTAGCTGAGAACTGTGTTCTGCTCCCTTCTTCTGCACCAGGAAGATATAAAACCAAATTTTTTAAAACTTTCCATACTGATTTGTGGATCCAGCAGAGTGAAATTCTGATTAATTTCTATGAGGTGATTGACCATTATGTAGTGGTAGAGTAAATACATGAAGCTCACAGTGCTTTATTAGAAATTAGAATGAAGAAATTAGAATGAAGGTGGGGAAAAACCTTGGATTTTTGCTTGCCATAGATCTTAAGTTTAGAATTTGAGGTTGTCCAGTACCTTTTTTTAAAGCAAGATTTATTGTAAGAATTTCCTACATAAAGGGAATTTCTGTCAATTCTCTGAACACATAGGACCAGACTAGAAGAGGTGAAAGCATTTGCAAATTTACCCCTGCAGCAGAGTAGGTAATTCCAATGTCTAATTCCTACTGATATTGGCACAATATTTTTATAAGCAAAAAGTTGAAGCAGAAATGAAAAGAACTCAATATATTTATCATGAAATTCTGCAGTCAAAAGTGACTTTGATGCTTCTGTTCCTGTTTCATTAAGCTCCTCATAGGCAGCATAATCCTGATAATTTCAATTCCCTAGAAGAATATTCCCTATTTCATTTGCTTCTAAAAGACCAAATTATTAACCATGTCATATTGTAAAATCGCCATCTAAAGACTTCATGATGTGCTAAGTAGAAAGGAAATTGCCAGGGGCTGTAAGCTCTGGGTCAAAGGACAGTTGTTTGTAGCTCATTAGTATGATGTGGTGAAATCTGAAATTATATTAAATGTTTGTTTAAGATGTAATTAGTGAAGAATTTATGCATTTTCAAGTATTCCTTGCAGATCTGTAGTCTCATATCAACAGTGGCAGAAGTGCTTTCTTGGGTGCATTATTTGTCTCATCCAGCAGCAGGAAAACAATTCAAAAGCTGAAATATATTGCTTAGCGTGTTTGCTTTTTTTTTCTTTTTGCTATTTCTCTCTTTGCTCAGCTGTGCAACCCTGACTGCCAATATATCATTTTACAGGAGAGCTCAATTCAGTTTGTCCTTCTCCCATTCTGCCTTTTGATGCCTGAAGAAAATTCAAATACAGCCTGAATTACCCTCCTGACTTTGGGCCATGTAGGTCAGAGTCAGCTTCCATGCTGCTGTGACACGAGCAGCTCAGAGGTTCTATCTCAGGTGCACAGGCTAAAGGCTGGATGATCTCTTGGCTCAGTCTGGTAAGAAGGAGAATAAAGCCTTCACACTTGTTTGGATGTCAGGGAGTGGGGCATGAAATAGGAGATTGCACTTTTACCTTGGGAAGTTGGACTTGATCCCCATCTCTGCCCAAAGACACATGAACGGAGCTGCGAGATCAATTTAGTGGTTCACCCACCAACAGAGCTCTGAGCAACCCCTCCTTCCTTCCTCTAAAGCAAACTCTGGGTGCTCCCCTTCACACCTAACAGCAGAACTCTCCTTTGATGTGTCAGGTGGGATTAAGATCCTGTTCTCCACCAACACACCAAAAGGAAAGAGAGCTTGGCAAGTAGCCTGGTGAATGTGAGTACCCACATCAGAAAATAAAAGAAATGGAAGGAGGCAGAAAAAAATCTAAGTGTGCTGCTGGTGGGAGAGGGGGGAAATAGTGTTTATTCTTAGAGTAGTGCCTGTTTCTAAAAAACAGACACAGAATACAATAAATGCAGGGCTGATATACTTCTATCAGATTGTTGAAATACGGATTTTGGATAGCCAAGTATGAATCTCCATTTGTTTGGTATGAAATACTCCTAAAATCTTTGCACATTTGATCTTGGTACTGGGATATCCAAGCCCTGATCAGCCCAGTTCTTGAACCAGATTCATTCCTGCTTTGCCTGAAGAGCTAAAACCCAGGCTAATGAGATTCCATGCACTATGGAGCTACTGCAGCTCAGCTGATTTTGGAACTCATGCTGGATCTCTGAGAGAATCCCCAGCTGGGCTGCACAGTATAAGTGACATTGCTACCTCCAGGGTCACTGCAGCCCATGAAATGCCATATATAGGACAGGACAGACCTCCCAAACATATTTCATGGGAAGAAAAAAGCCTGTAGATACATATAAATATGAATTCAATGTTTGTATGTATATATATAGATATATAGATATTATAAAACATATGTGTGTGCACATATATACACTTTGAGATGAAATAGAGCCAATAAAATTAGGAAAGCTAAAAATCATAAAAGGGCTAAGCTCTAATTCACATACAGGATGCAAGTTGCAGTCACTTATTCAGTGTTTAATGCTGTATCATTGAAGATTCTCTCTATGGAGATTCCAGGTAATCCTCACAAGAAACAAGGTTGTACTGAGAGTCATATTTGAGGAATTATTGAAAAATAAATATGTCTAAGCAAGATGAACCTCAGTGCTATGCTACATATTTCATGATAATAAAAGTTTTCCTTTGAAAGAAAATAATATAATAAATGGTTGGCAGCTAAACCTTTTCCCTGGTTGCCAAATAGATTTACCAATATGCAGTTAAAAATAGTGACTTAGCTACTGTATCTAATATAATTATAGAACATTGAAGCTTTATAGGCAGCATTCCTTGGTATCTGCAGACTTTTTACAAAACAGCAAATACTGTATTTTTTCAGTATAACAGCCTTGAAAAATGCTATTGGATCACTTAAAAAATGGGATGCAAAACAACTTTGATTACAGATTACTGTAAATATCTCTACAAGTGGAGTTACTACATATAAACTCACTATTGCTCATGATAAAAATCTATCCCACATTAAATCTATTCTGGTCTCATGCTTAATCTGTTTATACAAATACAGTATTTATACACATCAGGATAGCTTTAAAAATAATATTTTATTTAAATTTTGTTATTTATATTAAAAGAATATTTAAATGCCTCAATTGTGTCAAAGCAAATGAAATATCACTGAGAGTGAATACCTGTTGCTAAAATCTTTCAGACTGAGTAAAGGCTTATGTATTAAATGAATTTTTAGCTATGACAATTGCCATGTAG
Source organism: Fringilla coelebs (assembly GCF_963513975.1). Taxonomy (NCBI): domain Eukaryota; kingdom Metazoa; phylum Chordata; class Aves; order Passeriformes; family Fringillidae; genus Fringilla; species Fringilla coelebs. Next base: position 70,738,632 of record NC_140033.1, read on the forward strand.
AAACCTAGACAAATGGTATATGAATATTTATTTATTAAAGACATGTTTGTCCTGCATAAAATAGTATTGCACATTGTCAAAAATTCCTGAGAAGAAACTGCACTTGTACCACTACATTCCTCATGGGAATTGAATTGAATTGAATTCCCATGGATTTCATGGGAAGCCACAACCCAAAGAATTACTGCAATAATACAGGAGCTCCTGCAATTAAATACACAGAGCAGCCAACACAATTTGGCTTCTTGAGCAAGGACAAAGGGCATCAGAAGAATCAGTTTCCACCCATGAGGGAAATAAAACTGTGCCAAGTCATAACTCAGTCTTAGGTGGGAGAGGAATGAAGCCTGCCCAGATGAGGTGGAGTTAATAGTGGAGCACTTCATGGTCACAGTGCTGGAGGCACAGTCCCACAAGTGCTGGACAGAGAGGTCTTCAATCAATACTGAGCAGGTTCTTTCCAGCTTAGGAAGAATCTCCCTTGAAATTGGATCTACATGACACTGAGCAGGCAAAAATCTCTCAGTTGTTTTTAGTGTTCCTTTGATAGCAAGCTGCACAGCCTAGAGAAGCAGGAATTAAGTGAATTACAATGCACAGGGGTAAAAAGCTTGTGAAGGATAAAAGAGGGATAACTAGGGAGCAGAAGTTTTAAAAAAGGGCAGATGGAAAAGGACTGGAGGAAAATGGATTTTGTAGCAGCAGACTTGCCCATGGCTCCTCAAGAGTACTCTGTATTTTGCTGTGATTCAGCTTTGAATTTATTCTGAAGATTACATGTAATTCTGAAATTCAGTTAATAATAAACTCCTATTCACTATAACCTCCCATCATATGGATATCTCCAGATGACAATACTATCTCCATTTATCAATTTGCTATGACATTTTCCTTGGTTTATCAAAGTGACAGACATTGCACTCTGCCTCTAAATGATCCACTCTTATGCATAAAGAAATAATGATATTGCTCAAGGTTTCAGAATTCTTGTTTGATCCATTTGCTCTCTAAAAATTGTGTCTAAATGTTCTATTCAAAGAAAAATACATGGAAAGCAAAGCAGCGAGATGTTTACCCCAATGTATTTCTACTTGCTGATACACCCTTTACCTGCTCAATCACACACTATTTTTTTTCTGCTTGCTTGGCTGGTGTGTTGGTTAGCTTGGTTTGAACAAATGCTCTCCTTCATTACCTTGTTTCATTCCCTTTGATAAATTTGGGATACAGTTTACATTTTCTCTTCTTTTTGACATGTTAAGAAAAAGATGAAATAACTTCATTTTGAGGTGGACCATTTTTTAAATAGCTTCAAGAGAATGCTATTTCTGTGCAGTACAACAGAATAGCACAACTTAGCATGCCTGACTTCATCAGCAGACTATCCACCCCAATTCCCTCTATTTGACTGTTTATGTTATGTTTTTGTGTACTTGAATGGTCACTGCAAATTTTCATTTCTCTCAGCAATTAAATGGAATACTGTGGATGGAAAAGAAATGCAGTAAAACCACTAGGCTTTCAGCAGCACACACTCTCAGCTTTTAAGTTGCTGGATGTTGGTTTCCATTCTCAAGAAGATGGAATATGTTTCAGGAAATCGATTTTGTTCTCATTTAAGCTGAAGGACCTTGCTATTGCTGCATATCCTGTTCCTTCTTCAAAAAGATTTATTACAAAAGATGTAGGAATTCTGATGAGTTTTCCTGAAAATCTAGATTCCTGAAAGGCAAACTCTGTAGTGTATAACCTTGCTGTTGCACTAGAGTATTATCACAGAAATCCCTAAATGTTGCTGCAGATCTCCACTGTATTAGTGGGGTCTGTACTAGTGCACACAGGATTGTGGCCTAACCATTCAGAGGAGTTTTCTGCTGTACTGACTGCTGCTTTGGCTAAACTAGGAAAATCTATATTCCCTCTAAAGATCAAAACCTAAAACCTGTAAAGACTGAACCATCTATATTGTACAGTGTTAAATACCACACATAAACTTCACAGATTGTTAGGTCATGTACTAGAGCAGAGAAGCAGTAAGTTACCTCTTTTAAACAGGTGAGCGAAGTAAAACAAATTTTATCTCCACTGTGTGCCTTGCTATGCTTCCAAATATATCCATTTAGGGACATGGAGGGAAGGAACTGGAGATAAGTTTCACTCTTTACAAAGAAGAGCACTGGGGACAAAAGCTCATAGAATTTACAGAATTCACAGGATGACTGGGTTGGAAGAGACCTTCAAGAATATCAAGTGTCATAATCACATATCCTCTGAACAGAAAGAGACATAGATGTCCCAGGATTTTCCTGGGAAGCTCGGAGAAAGAATTAAAACAATTATTATCTCTCTTTCTGTAACTGCTGTTTATAGATATGATTCTCCAGAGTGAGCTATTCATAGTTCACCAATGGTGTGAGAGAAGATTCCTAAAGGCCAATCAGGTCTTAGGTCCCCCAGTGTTTTGATAAGAACAATGTGTATTTCTAATAATAAAGTATTTCTAATAATAAATATTTCTAATAATAAAGTGCTTTTCATGCCTTCTGATGATGGAGTCTCCGTATCACCTTCAGCTGTCCCTGATACCCCTTCGGTGATAATTGGTGGCCCCAGCAGTGATAATCGAGTCCAGCCCAGCCCCAACACCTCAACTGAACCCTGGCCCCCAGTGCCACATCCAGGCTTTGTCAAACACACCCAGGGATGGGGACTCCACCACCTCCCTGGGCAGCCATTCCAGAATTTTATCGCTCTTTCAGTGAAAAACTTTTTCCTAATATTCAACCTATATTTCCCTTGATAGAGCTTGAGACTTTATCACAAAGAAACTTGAGAAGTTATCCCAAAGAAAGCTGGGGTGCAGCCACTGGCCCTGCTCTGTATGGCTGTGAAAGTCTCTCTGAACTGATCAGCAGGCAGGACATGCACACCCTGCCTCACCTCTCCTGCTTTGCCAGCTCCTAAGGGGGAGGGAAATGCATGAACTCTGACCTCGCTATCTCTTTCTGCTGCTGTTTCTCTGCCCAGAAAGCAAACAAGGAGCACTGAGTGCTCACAGAACCTGTCCATGTGATTTGATTACATACAGGAGGTACAGCTGAAAAGTCCCCACTAGTGTTTGGGGAAAGGCCAGCAGTAATCAAGGCTCAGAACTCTTAAGGCAGGAATATGTTAAAAGCAATTACTTTAATCATTGGTTGCCTTCACAAACTGGAAACCTGTGGCCTTTATTTCATCTGCTCATGTGCAATTAAGGAGTGCTTCTGCTTCTGTTTGTTCTGGCACACAGAAAGCCAGCTTTCCCTAAAATACTAAACAAATGCTTCTAAGTTGGCTCTCTGACATGATTAATTCTTATTCTCCCATGGGCTTAGAATATTGCAATTTGGCTTACTTTGCCCTTGTGAGCCAGAAAGTACAGGGAGGGATGAGAAAATCCTGAGACATCCAGAAAATCTTCTCAATTTTTTTCTGCTTGCTGATACCTGGGACATGAATAATTAAATCATGATTTTAAACTAAAGGCTGAAAAGATCCTAAACATGCTCATTTTTATGGAGGAAGAAATGTAATCATTCTGAGAGACGACATCCCAGAAGTCACTTTGTCACTAAATTTCAGCCAGTAACCAAATCTTTGGAACTTTAGCCTTCAAAACGTTGCATGCTCACTTATTTTGGACAGCCACATATCAAATAATAACAAGAATAATATATTTCCTATCCTTAAGGTTACCAAAGGCCATATAAAATATATGAATATCTTTCATCAACTTTTCAATTTGTCAGTTCCCAGGGGTTCCCATGCAGAGCATTTTTTCTAGCACTGCTGTCAAAGTGGTGAATGGGTCCCCACTATTCATAAGGCAGGTGACATCACGCTGTTCTGAACACTGAACAGGAGGTTGAAGCAGAACCTTCATCCTGTTTTTGTCTTCCCTGCCCCTTTTACAGCACCTCTGTGCTGTGAATCAAAGTAGGTTCATTTTGCAGATCTTTGCTCACCAACAATAATTCAAAATGCAATTTCACTTCAAGATCTAAATACAGAGGAAATCCAAAATAAAGTTAATTGAAAACCAAAATTAGTTATTTGAATAAACCCTTTTGAGAATTTACAACCCAGCAATTATTTGTTCACATTTGTTTTTTCTTGAAGACTTTCCCTTTCCTCCTGTCTTTTGAGATCCCCAGAGGTGCTGCAGCGTAGTGATGTATTTACATGTTTAAAGTCTTGTTTGTCATGATTAGTCATCAAGAACTCACTTGTTGATAAACATGCTCTGTTTCCCTTATCATAACTCATCTGATCAGAAGGATTATTTCTGCTTGAGACAAGTTATCTCCATTTTATTCTAACATAAATCATGCTTATGTTGAACTTAGACATCTTAAAAGCATTCTACTTCTCTTCCCTGTGTCTTTCTGACTCACTCCAGATGCATCCCAGTAAATTGATTGTCTTCTCTAATTTCTTTATGGCATCTCATATTTATTTAATATGAATATCTCTCAGTTTTCCAAGGAAATATGGCATTGATCCTCTTGTATCATCAGCCCTTGTCCCATTACACATCACAGTGTACTGAATGCACTCACTGATGCAATCACTGTACTACATTCACTCTTTCACACCCCTGATTTATAGGTCATTATCCTAAAATTTATAATTAACCATATTATTCAGTCAGTTTTACATCAGAAATTGTCTGTCTGCTCCCTTTTGCCATGAGCAGAAGTGTTCCAAAACAGAGAGTACAGGAATGCCCTGCTGGCTAATTTCCCCAAGCAGGAAGAATAACATGAACAGCCCAAAACATTCTCAAACATCATTTGCATTTGGACAAACATTCATCAAAAACCACAAACAGTCCAAGATCCAATAGCTGCTTTGCTGGAACCCTTCTGACAGGGCCTCCCACATCCCAATAGCTTTTCTCCAATTCTGCTACATCCACTCCTCCAAATGAAGCAACTTCCTTTATTAAATTGATTCTTTTAAATAAGTTCTGCTGCCCTTGATAGAAACTCTGCTTGATCAGACTGATAGAAAACTGTTCTACAGGGTTCAAGCTTCTGTTCCTAAAACCATCTCAAAAATTGGCTGTAGACAGGAATGGTTTTGGAAGAAAGGTGGATAGCTGTATGAATGGATATTAAGGGTAACACACATTTTAATATTTCCTATTTCAACCTATTTTGTTCTGGTTTTGAAACTTTTACATAGATGAAGATGTAACTGATTGTTCTCTCACAAACTCAATATAACATTGAGGAATGAAAAGCTATTCTGTTTTTCCTTGTTATCTCACCAACTTTATACAGAAATACATTACATTTTTTAAGGAGCTGCCATAAGAACTATTTTCCTGGAACTAAACTTACAGTGATAACTTCTTGAGATACAAAGAAAATTAATGTAAGGTGATGGATGAGATGGGATGTGTAACATTATGTGTTTTGCCCAATGGTTACTGTCTGTAGGGCTGCTAGCAATAGTTCACTGATAAAATAACTATAAATATACTGAAAATTGTCTTTGGATAGACAGTGCTATATCAGGAACTGTGAAACAAATGTTATGGGTTTTGTAATAGGTAGAACTGGGCCTGACTTGGGATTGAAGAGTGCTGACAAGCCAATTTGCAAACACAGATGTGTGGGCAGACACATTCTATGTATCCTGAACAATTCTGCCATGCCATTCTGTACAGAGTTATTCTGGGTATAAAAGTATTTGATAGAGCAGCAAAGCACAGTGAAATTGATGCCTAAAATTAGATAATCTGATTCTTTTTTTGAAGGTGGCTGGCAAAAAAAGCTGGTGTGCTGAATAGTTTGCCTCAAATTTGTTAGAAAACGCTTGGCATTAGTTACCTGCTTAATGCATATGTTCACTGAAATATTCTATTCTCTTGCCAATACAGTTTGGGGTTTTTTTAAAGACAGTATTTTGTGTTTTTTAAGACCCTCAGAGTTACTTTACAAGGCTGTGTAGTCTTGCAATCAAAGTAACCACAAATTCTCCCTCTAAAACCATCCTCATTCAGCTGCCATTCCTGCACAGCATTCATTGCTTGTCATAATCCATGTAGGTCTGTCTTCATACACTAAAAATGTTTAAAAATAACAAATATAGTTTATATCCACCCAAAGTTTCTAATCAATTTTTAGATATACAAGTTTTACCAACAGTAGTTGTTGTTAATTTGAGGTTGAGCTGCTAGGGTGAAAGGACAGATTGTGCAACTGTTTAACAGCAGTTCAGATTAATTGCAATGATCTCACCAGCATAAGAAAAAGAACAAAATCCAGTCTTTTGCCTAATACACTATCTTAAACATAAATCTATTATATTATAAAAGGAAATGGGAGCTTATATATCAGGAAAAAAAAAACTCCCCACTTTTCTGCCTGTTTTCTGTATGAGTTTACCTAGGCATAAATCCACAATAATTATCAAAAGTGATCACAAAACTTTGCTAGAATTGGTGTTTTACCTTGGTTTGTTTATAGTTTGGTGTATCTGCATTCAGTTTTGGAGTCCTAACTTTTTCCATAGATGAGAGAAAGCTTCAGCCTTATAACAGCACATGAAATGAAAGAAAAGAGCTTCTTAAATTTCAGCTATGACACAAATCATTCCTTTTCAGAACAGCTGAGTGTCAAGGTTATGGTAATTGCTATCAATTCAATCTTGTCTGAAAGGTATTTATGGAGAATGACTTAAATCTTGATTTTAAATCACTTGTTGTCCTTTAATATTTGTGTGGTGGGGAATTGCATGACTTCTCTGCAGAATACTGCATCCTGTCAGTCCTTGAATTTGATTTGTGATGAACGCAGTTCACTCTAATAAAATCCCACTGTCTTCCAAATTTAACACAGAATGCACTGAGATTTTTTTTAAGATTAGTCTCCCATTATTTTTATAGCAGTGCATTAAGCACACAAGTTTGTACTCTGAAGTGGACTGCATAGACAACACAATAAATGAAAGGTATGGATTTACAAATATTTCCTAAATTATTTGCTCATTTCTTTTGGTGTGCTCTGCTCTAAAACTTTGATTCTTATGTGGTTTGTGAAAAATCATGCACTGATATTAAATTAGAAATCAATGCCTTTCTGTAAGCCCTAAATACAAGTTACTATTAAAAATGCATTAATATTCAGTGTGTTCCAAAAAATACAGATAAACCTGCTGCCAACAAACAGTATTTTCCCTTTTCTTCCACACCACACTCCCAAAGAACAATGAACTTAAACATTTGGGTCCATGGAATTTCAGGGCAGAAACCAGAAAGCAGAGTGGGACCAACCAACAATTTGTTTGTACAAAAAAAAAAGTTAAATTCTTTATATGAAGATCACATTTAGCTAAAAGATATTGATGTTGTATTTAATGCTGCATAAAACATTATTATGTTATTTATTTTTGAAAACCATTATGCATGCTATTAAAGACCATTAAAAAATTCTGTATGTTTTGAAAACCATTAAAAAAATTCTCATTTAATCAACATGATCACATTGTATAAAACTAATCAACACAAGGATACATTATGAATCTTGCATACAGGATCTGCACACCATCTTACAACACTGCTATTCTGAATGGATATTTGGGCAGAATTTATCAAGTGTAAATAGAGAGGGGTTTTTTTTAAAGTCTTCTCTAGTTTTCCTACCTCATGCATAGTTGTTTTTTACATTTTGCCTTTTATTGCTGTGTTCCTGAAGATTGTGCCAAATCTGAGGCCTATTTAAGTTGTTTCCATTTAAATGCATAAAAGTAAATAATTTCCAGTTACGTAATTATTGTCACTCCAAATAGCTGTGTCTTTGTGATTTGCTTTATAACTACTGTCACTTTGCAGTGGCTATCAGGCATTCAAATACTGTAGTCTAGCTGAGAGCTATCATTAGCAAATCAAAGCAGATGTATTTGTATATTTATTTTTATTTCCCAGTCCTCAGAGTGCTCTACTGTACTGCTGCTACTTTAACTTTTGACCCCTGCCAAACCATCAGTCTGCCTTTTAGAACACATTATTTTGTCTTAATATTGAGGTTTCTTTTCTTTTTTTTTAGCAAGCATTTTCCTAATTAGGGACAGAATAATGGTTTTATGTAGCCTTCAAGAAAGTGCAATGTCACAGCTGTGATTCAGTTGAATTTGTCTGAGTCATGCTTTGGAGAGGCTGCCCTCATTCCTGTCCCCTGGGTTTCTCCCTGTGCCAAGGAGCTTCCTTTCCCAGACCCTGTGTCATCCTCAAGGGTGGCACCACAGCAGATTTACCCTCAGCAAACACTGAACAGAAGTGCCAGAATTTAAGTGCTGACAACTAGATCTCCTTAGCCACTACACAAAATTTCCTTACAAACCCATTTTTATCTCATTTACTAGGAACCCTCAACAAAGGAATCCTTGTGATTAAGAGTTCTTGAAGTGAGATGTATGAGATGTGATTTAATAACTGCTTCACCAGAGACTTGAGGAAATGACCCACACATTTTGGGCCACAGCTATCTGTCTGTTGAATGAGGATGAAATATTCTCCTCCTTTTAACCTTTTGTCGTGTTTGGATTGGGATGTAGGTGGTGCTTTGCAAATTATAGGTCCTCCTTTCAGCTGGAGAAACTTTAGGACTGAATTCATTGCAAGGGTCAGGAGGAGTAGGGAAGGATATAAAGCTGATTAAACACTGCAGAAATATCAGTCACTGAAAGGGTGAAAGATTTCTAATAGGTAATTTTCCCTGAAAAAACTGGAGGAAGAGCATGTTCCTGTGCAATCACACCTACTCATTAACTCAGTAATAATCATATCTTTGGCTGGTGAACTCCTTGCATTTCAGACCTGGATTATATTTAATGGAGAATACAGCCACTATAAAGACTCACCCTTCTCTCCTCAACTGATTTTTTCAGGCTCTCTGTAGCAATAAACCTAAAATAGGTTCATTTTTGCATCCTTCTGCAACCTTCATGCAGTAATGCCATCAGATTTGTGTCACCACTTGATTTTTCCTGTGATGCTGCCACTGGAGTGGGCAGATCACCAAGGTGATGTTGAGGGTACATTTAGTGCAGGTTGAGCTCTGGGTGGTGGGAAATGTGGCAGTCCCAGGCAAGAGGCCATGAACAGGCACGGATCCTTTGCACAACAAAAAAAAAAAACAAAAAACACTCCAACAAATCCATGAAGATATTTTGGGAAGATGTATTAACAAAACAAGCCCAGTTAGGGCAGGATTTACTATAATAGCAGATTAAAAAAAAAAGATAAAAATAAAACTCAATATTTGGTCTAGCTTCTTTTTTTTTCATCTTCTATTGTCCCCAGCTGCCCTCAAAAATGAGTAGCTATAAATTAAAGTGTCTTATTCTGGAATAGGGAATAATGTTCTTTGTAGAGAGACAGAGTGGAAGACTGGCACTTTCTTAACTGAGATTGTACTCTTTTTTTAAGGATAAATAAAATAATTTCAGTGTGTATTTTGGGAGAGGAAAGGAAAAGAAGGTGCTAAGCAGATAAAGAAAAAAGAATGCAGTAGGAGCAAAGGTGAGAAAATCAGAAAGGATTGAGGAAAAACAGAGTCAGAAAGAGAATAAATAAGGGATTCTGTGGACTGACAACTTTAAATCTGATTCTCTGTTGTTTTGGCTACTTGAAGTTCTAGTTTTATAGTGTCTTGTGCATTGTACCTCGCAAACACAAGCAGAAAAGTTGGCTCTACTCTATTTAAAAGCACTGAAATTCAAAATGGCTGTGATGAGTAAAATTAAAAAGTGATCTTAAAAACTATCTCTTGACCAAAAGTTTGAGTTCTAAAATGTGTTTTTAGGGCAGCCAAAAGTTACAAACATAAATAGTATTCAGTATTTACTGACTTTTTCCAGCAATGAAAATAATACCTCTATCACATGTCAGAAGACCTTTATGGAAAGCAAATGCATGATATATGTTTGAGTCTTTTAGTCATTAAATGTGCCATTTGACAACATAAATGCTTTGCTTCTGAGACCCACAAAAATGTCTTTTCAAAAGGAGAATAAAGCTGTAGATTAAACGTTTTTATTAGAGATTAGGGTATTGTAAAATTAAGTGCTATAACTACATTGGCAACTTAAGGGGTTTAAAAAGCACAGTAAAACACTCTGCCTGCACTAATTGCAGGCCCTGTTTTTTCTCCTATTCTACCCTATCTTATCTTCTAAGGACATAAATTAAAAGAATTAGCAATTGTACAGTGCCTGCAGAATACAATATTTTTTTGAGCAGAGTACAAAAGAATACAAAAATAACAGCGTGCAATGCTCGGTATCTAAGAAATGCTGTGTAAATAATAATTCTTGTGAACTCTTGGGGTGGAGATATACATCTCTGTGTCTCTCTCAATTCAAGAAATCAAAGCTCAAAGCCAGTGGTTTAAGATTTCAGGCTTTGGGGAAGGGCCAGACAAAATTTAATGCAAGTGCTCAGTAGGCAGAGCTGGGTCCCTCTGGCTGAATTAGGAGCACCCCTGCCCTGAGGAATTCTGGAATTTGTTTTGAGGCCTCTCAGCTATTGCACCACACAAAAAGCTTGCTGCTGTTGTTTTAGTGGTAGTAAAACTGAAGCACTAAATCCTAAACTATCCAGTGTGTCCATTACCTTAAGCCAAGAATCCAGGAGAGGCGGTTTCAACTAAATCTTGATTTCTTTTTTTTTTTTTCCCAGGGACACATTTTGTCCTTGATGACAACTGCTTTGATCTTAAACGAGGAAGGCCTTGTGTTGTTAAGGAAAAAAGAAACAAAACAACAAACAAAGCCCAACCAGTCACAGAATAGTCACACAGAAATGCTCTTTTTTGATATTTGTTGATTGATGTTCGGTTTACTTACTGAACTCTCAAGGAAAAAAACCTTGTCTGGTTCCATATACTGTGTATCAATGCTGCATATAGAAATCTGTACAAACAAGCAGGCATGTGGGCAAGGGAACAATATTTTTTTAAAAAGCATTTTTTTCTCTCCAGTGCAGAGCAGTCTGTAACTACTTTGCACTCAAGCACTGATCTCTGAGTGCTCAGGACAGCATAACACATCCCTGGGTGGTTTGCTGAGTTTGACATTGGAACTGAGCACTCACAGCACTGAATCATATTTACACAATACCAGCCCCTTGCTTTCAACAAGAGTGTGGTTGCAATAACCACATATCTCACAGCAGAAGCAGCTGAGCAACTGAGAGGGTGGTGGGAATCCCATTTTCCATCCATGATACTTTTAACACAACTGAATCATTTTTCTATTTTGATAGATAAATGTGATTGATTAGCCATGAATTCAAGAATTAAGCAGGTAGAGGTATCAAACATTATGTTTGTTTATGGCGCTAAACAAAGCACATAGAAGAGACCACACTCAACAAAAAGAGCAAAAAAAAAAAAATCATGTTGGGTCTTTATTCTCAGTTTAACAGTGATAGGGTGTGGGGGTACCAGCTGTGGGTTTCTCTGGATCTGGATTGAAGGCACTTGAGACAGTAGTTCATGTTGGGGCTCAGGTGTTTATTACTTCTTACAGTAAAACAATTAATTAAGATTAATTTTAAGGATTTCAGTGACTCCACTAGATCCAGGGTAGTAAGGAACAATCAAACAACTCTCCTGTGTCAAATTTACTTGGGTGGGAGGAATAGACCTGGGCCTCTCTTGGATGGTTGGCCATTCTTTACCATAAATATTGAATGGAAATCCCAAAATTTGTAGGGGGATACAGCATGGGTAAATGAAGGTGGTGTAGAAGGTAATCTCATCCCCCAATGAGTTGCAGCTGGACCAATTACTAAAGATTAGAAGCAGGCCTGATCTTAACAGGCCACAACTGTAGCCCACAAGAACAAGTGGTATAAAAGAGTGGATTGGTGGGATCTGGGGAAAGAGGAGTCAGATGATGCTGCAAGGACTAGGAGGTGCACAGAGGAGCTGCTTGTGAGAAACATTGAGGAGGTATGAAGCTCTGGTGATATGAAATCCTTGCACTATAATGGAGTTAGAACTCATGTGATCTAAGATGACAAAAAATTAGCTCTCCAACATGGAAAGGGAACTGTATATTCTTATTTACTGTCAGAAATTGTGAAAAAGGGAGACCGTGATGTGGTGTTAGAAATGATCTCAAGTGATTTAGGTCATGAGTAGAATAAAATACTGAATCAATAAAATTTATTTCACTTGGGGTGTCTTGTTCTCTGCTGTGTCCTCCCAGGTACCTCAACAAGTAATTTTAGTATGGGCTTTCTTTAAGCTATGGAGCAGCAGTCCAAAAACAGCTTCAGTGTAGTTCAAAGGACAAATTTGGCCTTTTTCTCCATCAGACTTTGTTTTCTTTCAGAGACTGTTTTTCAAGAGATAAACAAAGTTGCCATACTGTAAATCACTGCTGTCAGTTCCCCTCTCCCCCCTCCCAGCCCTGAAATTAATTAGATTTTTAGATAACAAAGCTCAGTAAATTCTCAGTACAGTCAGCAGTGATTTAAGGGAATGTTCACTGTGTCACATCACTCGTGGTCTTTATTTTGGAGCAGTACTAATGATGGAAATCAAGCTGCTAGCAAGCAGCTTAAGAACACAAAAAACTGTCTTTTAGAAGAGACAACAAACTTCCATCTGCTTCCAGACGATCAGTGAGCTCTCCCTAAAGGCAGAATGGCAAGGGAAGCGTCCCCAGATGGCCTCTGCATGAGCAGTGGCAGAAGAAATCAACCTCTCCAGGCTGGCAGAGGAATGACCTACAGTTTCCTATTTAAAGGGCTGAGCTGTGTTAGTGGCAGGCAATATAATCCAGGGGCAAGGAGACAGGTAAAAAGAGTGTCTGTCAGTGGTTTTGGAAGATTGTGTGGCTTGAATCACAGAGCATAAGTTTTATACTGCTTTACAATGATGAGAGATTGTCACAAAATGTTTTGCAGCACAATATCTTTCCATTACTGCACACTCTGGCATGCAATGCTTTCTGTGGAGTGGGCTATACTGCAATTGTCAGTGTGAGGAGTAATTTACCCTGTGATCCTCCTGACACTGCTCCACCAATCTGTCCTGCTGGCCCAGCACCACGAGTGTCAGTGGGCTCTTAAACATCCCCTTAAAGCCAGGGGACAGCAGAAAGGCTGGGTTGAAAGCAAGTGGAGCATCTGTCAGATGAGGTATGTGCCACAGAACTGATGTTATGATGATTTAGTTATAGAATTCCAGTGGGATGATAAACCTCAGATTCCAGCTAACACAAAAAAGAATATTTTGCCAATTCCACGTCATGCATGATGCTTTTACCCTGGCTTTTCTGTTGCCCGCTAATTAATCATATTTTGCCTGTACAAAATGAAGAGTATTATCAGAAATATTTTGCATATAGAATAATAAACTCCACAGGCAGTTCTGGTCTCTTCAGCTTTCCTGAAGTGCTGATCAGTATTCTAAGTCAGACCAGCCATTAATTCTCTCACAGAAAATATGGATCAGGCCTTTCAAGGAGCAGATGAAACAAGCTGATTGTTGCCAGCTTTGATAAATTTTGCTTAATTGGACCTGGCAAACGCACAACAAACACTGTGCTGTGGACTTAATATAGCACCTACTCTTCTAAAACTTTGTAAAGCAGTTGGCGTGGCATACAAAAAGTTCTGCTCTCTACATTTAAAGTGCTGCAGTAATTTATTTGTGAGATACACAAAGAAATTCAGTGTTGGGGGTTTGGGTTGGTTTTTTTTCCTAGGAAAAAAGAAAAAAAAAAAGCCCAACAAACAACGGAACCAAAACCTGAAACTCCAAATAAGTTTCTTTTTACGCTTTTCAGTTTGTTAACAAATAGAGTTTGTAGGAACAATCTGTTCTGGAGGGATGACCCTGCGTATAACCTCAATTAACCATGAGAAGAGAAAAGCCTTTTGGGGCCTGCAGGTTTGTAAGAACTCTTAACACACAGAAAGATGTAGATGATGTTATTTGTTTCTTTATAAAGTTAGAGCAGTGAGGTCCATGAGCTGGTTTCATTCTGATGCCTGAGGTTTAGCTTTTATATTTTTCAGGTTCTGTGCTGCTTTAGTGTGTGGGTCTGAGCTCACATCAGGGCATGGTGAGCTCTGTGCACAGAGCAAGGAGACAAAACAATTCCTGCTCCAGCTGGGCACCAAGGACAAATGACCCAAATCTCAGCCCAGGAGCACAAACCCCGTGGGCTGCAGAGAGAAAAACAAGCAGGGTGGGACTGCAGGGGCTGAAGCTGGGATGGGACAATGAACTGCAAGGTGCAAATGGAGCAGAGCTGATCCCAGGGAGAGACCCCGTGCCCGGCCGGGCATTTTGGGGCCGTTTTGGGTCATCTTGGGTGCAGCCCTGGCTGGGCTCTGGTGCTGCCCCAGGTGGGTCCATGGAGGAGATCCTTTGGATAAATCCCTGCTTTATTCTGGGACTCTGCCCAGCCTCTGCTCCAGGGCAGCCCTCAAAAGGCATCAGTTTCTATCTGGGCCCTGGTGAGTGAGTAAGGTGCTGCTGAGGATGGCTCATGGCTGAGCTCTTGCTCCTTGTATCCTGAGGTGGGATGGTCTTGAAAGCTTTGGGTTATTTTGTTTTCCAAATTTTATTCTTACTGAGTTTCTCTTTCATCTCTGCTTCCCAATACTATTCTGCTGCTGTAAATATCTTTAACCCAGTCCTTGCAAATGGAGATTCACAAGCGCTCCTTACCAAGAATCCAAACAACATAATTCAAATTCAGGAAGGGATGAAATGGGGAGTTATGTTTTCTTTCATATTATTTTCAGTACTTTTCCAGTGAACCTGGCCATTGTTCTTGCCAGCCAGTGCTTGTCAGAAAGGTTACAGCAGTGTGCAAAAATCTGGCTACCACTCCACTGGATGTAGATAGCTGGATTAGCAAATGTGGGATCTGCAGTACAATGAGCACCTTTGTTTGGGGCTTTTGCAAAGTCTGGAAGAGCTGGCTTTGTGCCCAGTTCAATGTAGCTATTAGAGCCTTTTCATTGACTTTAATTGGAGCTGGATTAGGGCCTAATCATTAAAAAAAATCTTCACCCTGCAGCGAGCAATGGTCACATTTGACCTCAAAATCTCAGTCAGAGGCATTGGTACAGGAAAACTCGAACATAAAAGATGGAAAAATAATATTTTCCTGTCAAATGAGGAATGATAGATAACTATATGTAATACAGTGACCATATGCCTCAAATTTGTCTTGAACTCCCCAAATTTTTTTCCACATAAGATCTGTCCAATTTTGATTTTTGGCAGCTGCCAGAGCACAGTGGAAGAGAAGGCTGTTTGTCTGCCTTTAGCTGGTGTGGGATTTGCTGTTGGCAAGCACAGACGACAAACACTTCAGTTCTGTGACCAAATGTCTTTGCCATTGTTTTTATTAGACTGTGGGATGTTTTTCCTGATCTGTGGCAAGATATTTGGACAACTCACTGCAGTATAATAAACGAATAAAATATCAGAGAATAATATATTTTATGTGCACATGTACATATCTATGTTTTAATATATAAAAGTAGCATAAATTAGTAAGTGGGGCTTTTTAGACAATATTTCATAGTTCACAAAGCCAATGTTGTATCATTGTTACACATTTACAATGAGTATCCATCTGTGTCTCTTGCTCTTTGCCTTCAATGTCTTTTTATTTTCCACGTACACCAGATGAAAGGTGCCACACTTCATGCCTTGTGAAAGTCCAAATGGAGTATTTGAAGTGCAGTGGAAGCACAGCTGAACTGAGACAGAAAGATTAGTAATGCAGGAAACCCTAAATACTGTAACAATATTCATTCTTCTGTAATTAATTTCTGTATCTTATTTTTAGGAGATCCATTTTTCGACAATCCTGTTGGGGAGTCGTGTTTTGGTTTGGGTTTTGTAACATGTAACATATTATGAGTTATTGCTTCTTGTTGCATTCAAAACATCTGCTATTTGGGAGGCATGAGAAGAATAATCTCTGTTAGTTTTATCTTGTCAACCAATATGAGATAAGAGGTCAATGAGATAAGGTGAAAAAATTCATGTTAATTTATCAGTGTCCCAGAATGGGGAAGGTTGGAAGGGACCCATGATGGGTCACCTGCTCCTGTCCTGTGAAATGAGCCTTTTTTCCACTCTGAAAAACCTACATAATGTTCTGGTAACATTTGCAATACAGAAAGAAGTTTCTTTAGCACCCAGTTACCATATTTGACTCAAACATGGCAGACAACTGGAGAAACTTCAACATGGAAATAATATTGGTAAGCCTGGCAAATTGTATGAAAAACAGTTTTTCAGTGCTATAATAGCAAGAAATGGAGGATACTCCAAAGAAAATTATTTTGTTTTGTTTTTTTGGGGTTTTTTTAAATGTTTTTCTTCACTGTAAGGCAAATTTTCTCAAGCTAATCTGTTTGATTCACATACTGATGGACAAATGTGTCAAAAATGCTGGAAGCAAGTGCTGTAGGGCATGTGTTTTAAGAGACTTTTGATTCATTTATGTGCTTATAAGTTTTCTATTTTTATTCATGGTTAGCATACTTCACCAGGCCTGTCACACCAGCTCAGGGACTGAGCTGAACTCTTCCCTTTTAATGGTTCTAGCTTCTGAAATATCTGTAAAGTGTATTCGTTTTTTTTTCTTTTTTAAAATCCCTGCTGGATGCATAACTACACATCCAATTTAATTCACTATGACTACAGCACATCTTTGCCATCCTATAAATTGTCTCCTCCTGGTTATACCAGTTAAAACTTCTTTGCTAATTGAATAGCAGAGACAAAATTTTGTCATCTCTGCTCCTCTGTTTTTTTCAGTTTTATACTGTTGTGTTTTAGGAGCAGTTAAAAAGGTTCAAAACATGCCCTTGTGGTTTTCATGCTCTTGTCTCATGTGGCTTCTTTAAATCATGTGCAATGAGACTAGCTGGATGAGAAATACTGTGCAATTCAGGCCATGGTGCAGGGTTTTAAATCAGAAGTTAATGACCAAATTCCTTGTCCTTATGGGGGGAAATAAGGTGTCCTAATTGTCATATTTCTCTGAAGAATATACTGGAATATACAGAGGTTATTGCAAAATTTGACTCCTGTTTGAGGTGACAGAAATTCCTGCTGGCTTCAAGGAAAGTTGGTCAAGACCTCTGCAATGAATCCTAAGCATTTAAGGCTAGGAAAAAGTGAGGGTGATGAAGAGACATTTTGGGGAAAGAAATTCACAAACACAATTCTGGAAACGGGGGAGAAGGGTTGTTTGGATGAGAATTAAATCACAGAAAGATTGTGGGACAAGAAAATTTCATAAACTCATGGTCATTTTTCATCTTAGAACCTAAATGTTTCTCTGAGCTACCAAAATAGCCTTGGAGAAGGAATTGAACAGTTGGGCAAATATTGTACAGTCAAGTTTCAAGCCCTGCTCAGAGCTGGGCTTTTTACAGAGCTCTGAAAGCCAAGAGTAGAAAATTAAGAAAGTGAATGCCAGGAGCCATCAAGCTGTGGAAGACAGGGTTGGAAAGCACAGCTGTACAGAAAATGACTTTTCAGGGAATTGGGAAATTGCAGGCTACAGAGGGTGGGGGAAGAAAAAGGAAGTGCAAGCCCACAAAAAGCATTAGAAAAAAAAAGAGGAACAGAAGATCAGTCCCAGGAAGGGTTGTGAGTGCAAGGAAATTGATTTACATCAGTAAAAATTAATTATGTCAGATGAGAACCTTGTTTTAATTGTTTTTAACAGAAGACAAGCAGGGTATCTGCAGGACTGTTCTAGGGCTTGAAGTACTTTGGGACTTTTTCCATAAAAGCCTTACAAATTCTGAGCTAATATTCAGTCCAAACGAGAAGCCTGTCACACCCCTCTGTCACCTGCCTCCTGTTTTGGGCAAACCTCAATGTTAACCCTTTCTGCTGCTTCCCTGCTCCCTGATTTCTTGCTAACACGTTTGCCAAGCAGCCACTAAGGATGGCAAAGGATTCATGGGGCTCCAGAGCAGTGTAATAAATGCCAGCAGGAAGCTTCCCTCCTGCTTGATGCACAGCTTTGACTTTCAGCTGTGGGTGTGGAGGACCATACATTCTGCCATAAGTGCAATATTTTTATGGATCATTTAGTGCTATGTTCGTAAAGTCATTGCCAGACTTTTCACTTTCAGAGTTAGGAAATATAATAAATCTGCCCTGTATGGTTATAGGTATTACCTTTCCCCATAGTTTTCTCCAAACATAAATTTTAGCTACTTGTGCACCCATCAGGACATGGATCAGGTTGGTCTCTCCAAGCCCACATAATGACCATCCCAGAAGCAACTCCTCTGTTCCATTTGCCATTCAAAATAAAATACTGGTTTGTGGATGTAATCATTTTGTGCCACAGCAGAAAAATTTTGCTTTCTTTGTTAGAGTGTACTAAACTTCCTTCTCTTCTTGTGAAGTATTTTTCTTTTTTCTTCTGCAGTATTATTCAATTTAATATGGAACTCTGAGAATATATGCTTATTTCTTCTCTGAAGGTGTCTGAGCCTGTCATCTTGCTTCTACTGAACAGGCAGAAAAATCATGTTGGCCCCAAAGAATTAGTACAACTGCCTCTTAAAATTTCAGTAGTACAGGAAGATAGTGAAAAATACATCCAGCTGTATTTTCTAAGGGGGATTTTTAAGCTAGCCTTTAGTTTTGCACAGTTTTCACATAGCCTAGTGAGCTATGTGAATGACCCAAAATCAGAGTACAAACAGGGCAAGTGTCAGCAAACTGTGAAGGAAACTGCCATATCAGTGTAGAGAAAATAACACCTTGACTCACAGAACCTGCTTTGTTCTTCCCCTGCAGCTCGCTATCCCAGCCATTATGGCCATCTCTGAGCCCTTTGCAATCTTCCCAGAGCCAGCTTTATGCATTTGGTTCTGTCACCAGGCCAGGAGCTGGCCCTGTGTGCACTGCTGCTGTCACCAGAGGGAAAATAAGGTGAGGGGAAAGAAGAAAACTGAGATGAGAGCAGCCTTGGGGAGTGGGGAGGGACAAAACTGAGATGAGAGCAGCCTTGGGGAGTGGGGAGGAACAAAACTGAGATGAGAGCAGCCTTGGGGAGTGGGGACCCTGGTGCTGCCTGCAGGGGACACCTCCAGCCCTTCCCCACTGCTCCCCAGCAGCAGCAGTAGACTGGAGATGCTCTGCCATGGCATTCACATCCTCTGAACAGAGAGGGAGATCATTCTTTCTCTCCCAGGTTTTTTCCTGGAGAAGCACAGAGAGAAGAAGAGAAAACAATTCTCATCTCTACTTGCTGTTCCCGTTGTTTCTGCACAGGTGGAATGTGTTAGGAAGATTGTGTACCTGAAGGGATTTGGTGATTGGATTCAGGTGATGGTTGTTTGTTAATTGTGTACCTAAAGGGATTTGGTGATTGGATTCAGGTGATGGTTGTTTGTTAATTGTGTACCTGAAGGGATTTGGTGATTGGGTTCAGGTGATGGTTGTTTATGTTAATTAACCAATCCCTCCAAGCTGTGTCCTTGTGCACCCATCAGGATGTGGATCAGGTTGGTCTCTCCAAGCCCATATAATGGCCATCACAGAATCAACTCCTCTCTTCCACTCACCATTCATAATAAAATTTTGGTTTGTGGATGAAATTATTTCATGTCAAAGCAGAAAAATTTGGCCTGTCTGGAGACAGTCCCAGGCTTTTCTTTAGTATCTTTTAGTATTCTTTAATATAGTATCTCTTTAATATAGTGTAGTATAACGTAATATAATAGAATTTAATAGAGAAATTGTCCAGCATTCTGAATCCATGGAGTGAGATGCCAATCACTCCCAGACATTGGGGTCCCTGCACACTAAAATGGACCAGGAGTTTCAGAAAGCCCTGCTCCTCCTCCAGCTGACAAATGGGGCCAGGTGAGTGTCTGCCATTCCCTGGTGTCTGGTTGAGCAGCAGAACCACAAAGTCTGGCTGCCTCAGAGGTGACTTTGGCTGCTCCTCTGCCTGGATGTCAGTCACAGCAGTGAGTTTATTTCAGGTGACTGTATCCAGGTGTCAGCTCTTTAAAGATCCTTTTTAGTGTTTCTGTTCAGTTCCACTGCTGGCTCTGCTGGCAGCCTCAGTGCTGGAGGGAGCTTGGCACAAGGACTGCTGTGTTATTGCACTTTGTCTCTCCAAATGTCCTCCTGCTTTCTGTCCCACAGCATGGAGGGTGTGTGCTCTGACTTGCTGAGGTCAAATTCATAAATTCTGCAGGAGCAGAAGAGGGTAAGGCTGGTTCAGAGCTGTCAGAGGGCAGTGACTGGCACACACCACACAGCACCTACAGCCCCAATGCTTCTCTTACAACCGGTATTTGTCACAGTACAAGGTAGATCATATTTATTTTGACAGTCTAATTGCAAAATGTTGATTGAGAAATCAGTGACTACAAGTGTACAACGTGGCTGTCACCCTCAGACCATTATTTATCTGCCCAGAAATGTTACAATGCCTCTTTTCCCTCATCACACCAATTTCATTCCAGTCTGGTCTCTGCCAGCTGTCAATAACACTTTTCCTTTTCCCACCACACTGAATTTTTGGTGGCTGTGATGCTGTAAGTGTAGAGGTGGGAGGTCAGACCAGTGGAGAGCAAGCAAACCTCAGGTTAGGGTCAGACAAACTACAAAATAGAAAACACTGATTTTTTTCCCTTTTCCTTTTCAAAATTCTCAGGTTGTGGGTGTGTAAATGCATGGAGTGGTGCTATTGTGAATTGTGTAGGAATTACATGACTCAGCATGTGCTTAAGTCATGAGTTTTTATGGCTAAAAATAAGGGTCTTGCACCTTTAAATGAGTCTGCTCTATATTTGTTACAGAAATCATCCAAAAGCAAGGAGCTGGATAACTGCACCTGCTGTTACCAGATCCCACTGGGAATTGATCAGGTGTCCCCTATAAAGAATTAAAAAGACATTCAGGGAAGGATTTTTTTCCCTCTTTCTTTTCAGAAGATTCTAAAAGTGGGGAACAAAATGCAAGGAATTTGTTAGTATGGGATTAACTGGTGTGAATCACACAGCTGTGCCAAGGACTAGCAGGGGCAAGGCAGTGAACAAAATTGCTGGTTGGTTTTGCATCACCTGCTTGGTATTTTTAACCTAGCTCATTTCAGCTGCTGATGTGGTGCAATCCATTGCTGTGGGCAAAGTTAAAAACAAAAAAAATAAAATTAAGCTACTGCACTGAATCCTCATAGAAGTCATTTAAATACACCAGTGCTATCTCTCTAGCTGTTAGCTACAGGTAAATATTTTCTTTTTGGCAGTAAATGTTGTGACAGAATGAGTCCTGACAGATGTTCTGATTGCAGGCCACATCAGCAATAATAAATGTACACAACTCTTTTGAGGGTGTTTTCTCACAAATTTCAAATATCTCCAAGTGCTCTGATCCTTCCCATGTTTGGGTATTGCATATTTGATTTCTTGGGGTTTGGAAAACTAAAAATGCTTTTTAATGCTGTGTAATGTAGTGTCCTGGCATTGAGAGAAGTTCAGATTCCAGTCACCAGGTAGCAAATGTGTTTGGTGATTTTCTGAAACAGAGTAAGGTCTTGAAAACCAGTGCTAAGTTCTGCTTGTGAATTCTGCTCTTTGCAGTATTTCACAAAACACAGAATTACCAACCAGGGTTTGGGCAGAGAAAACTCTAACTGAAAATTTTAACTTCTGTACATCAAATCTATGAAAATCTGTTTAATCCTATTTGCCTTTTTCCTATGTGATTTATGCCTGGTTTATGAAAAAAAATATATTTCCTAGTAATTCATGTTTCCATTT
The DNA here is from genome assembly GCF_963513975.1 of Fringilla coelebs. Classification (NCBI taxonomy): domain Eukaryota; kingdom Metazoa; phylum Chordata; class Aves; order Passeriformes; family Fringillidae; genus Fringilla; species Fringilla coelebs. The sequence goes on from NC_140033.1 coordinate 70,760,476, forward strand.
TCCAAAACTTTAGCCTGAAACTATAATGGCAGCATCTATATATTTCCTGATTTCACTCTCACAGGCTAGAAAATGCTTTAACAAATGAGATACTTGATTGATTATTCAACAGAGATTCAATCACAAAGGAGCAGTGAGAGGGTAAAGCCTCTTTCTGGTCAAGCTGATGGACCTAAATCCACAAAGCCAACAGTTAATTGGAATGGTACAGTCCACTTACATAAATCTCCCATACACACTGTGAATTTTATCACAAATCACAGTAATAATCTGCAATTGCACCATTCTCTGCAAAATAAAACACCCTTGTGGTCTGTGAAGAAAAGACTGCAATGCTGTGCTGGAGAGCGAGCAGCTTCAGCAGGGGATTTCAGACAGACTGTAATTGCTAAAGTTTTCCCTACAACACGTCACCTGTACTTTTATTAAAGTAGCCTGTGAATCCTCTTGGAGGGGAAAAAAAGCAAACAGCTTCCTCTTCATCCTGAAAATGTGGTTAGGGATGTGGAGGTGGCAGCATTGGCAAGAAGCAGCATTTATTTTTGTTGGGAACTTCCAACATATCTTGGCAAAGGGTTCACTAAGGATACTATTTAATGGTTCAACACTAATTCACAGAATAAAAATGCTGCACTGTTGTGTCTTCTGGAGGTGCAGTGGGTGATCAATCATGTTTTCTGATATGGTTTTAGAAATAAAGATAAGGTACAGGCTAGAGAAACTGGGATTTACAAAACCTGCTCAGAAGGACTGCGTTATAATGAAAAGAGCAGGATTCAAGGATTATTCCTGCAGACAGAAAGGTGAGCTACCATAAAGCACAAACAGTAAAGATAGCTGGTAGCATGAGGAGCCTGGCTCACAGGTGCTTTGGAGCAGGTTTTGTAAATCCTAGTTTCTTTAGCCTGTACCTTCCCTTATCTCTATTCCTAATACCATATCAGAGAACATGATCCTCTCCTACAGCAAAATATGAGAAGCAATGGCTTCCTCCCTAATCTTGCTGTTTATCTGGTGGTTAACACTGAACATAGCTTCTAGGTGCTGCAGCCCTAATCCTGACACCAGTTTTAACCCCAGCCATGCTCCAAACCCCCTCCCTGCTGTATGTTCTCCAAAGGCACTCTCAGAAATCCTAACCCTGGCCACAGCTCCCTGCCAGGAGAGCTCCAGGAGTGCCAGGAACACTCCATTATGTGGTGGAGGTTAGGTCCCTGCAGTCTTCCATTCCCCATTATAACTAAGAGAAAACCCACTTATGTCACTGTGATATTTTCTGAAAAATCCCTTTGCCAGGATTTTTCTCCTGAGAAGCCTCAGAAAAGAAATGTAACCAATAATTATCTGGTTGCTTGGAATGTGGTCTGGATGTTGCTCTCCAACAGGTGCATCTTTGACTGGTTCCATGTGAATTGTGTTGGCTCTATGACCAATCACAGCCAGCTGTGTTGGGACTCTGGTCAGTCAGGGGTTTTTATTTTTCATTCTTTTCTAGCCATCTGATGTATCCTCTCTCTTTTCTTTAGTATAGTTTTAGGGTATGATATATCAGTCTTCTGAGAACTTGGAGCCAAATTCTCATCTCTCACCTCATCCTGGGGACCTCACAACACCACACACTTGCTCTCACTTGCACCAGCTCCCAAGCTTGCCTTGCCTCCTTTAAACCCTGCACCAGTTCAGTGACTCCTTCTCTGTACCTCTGCAGGGCTCTGTCTGTTGGGGAGTGAACATTACTCACTGTGATATGAATAAAACTGGAAGCAGGGGTGAGTTCAGGAAATTGATAGACTGAGGATTTGTTATCACTTCTGAATGTAACGGATCCAAATATCTGTTGCAGTACAGAAACTGCAATTTCTTGTTGCCAGGAAGTCTTAAAGTTAATTTTTATGGAGTTCATGTTGGTTTATGGTGGAATGTTAGCACAAAACTGAGTCAATCCTGTTAGTCAGCTGTATCTGAAATAGTTTGAAACTGAGCTGATGCTGCTGAGGTTTCGGCTTTTATATTTTTCAGATTCTGTGCTGCTTTGGGGTGTAGTTCTGAGCTTCACATCAGGGGATGGTGAGCTCTGTGCACAGAGCAGGGAGACAAAACAATTCCTGCTCCAGCTGGGCACCAAGGACAAATGACCCAAATCTCAGCCCAGGAGCACAAACCACGTGGGCTGCAGAGAGAAAAACAAGCAGGGTGGGACTGCAGGGGCTGAAGCTGGGATGGGACAATGAACTGCAAGGTGCAAATGGAGCAGAACTGATCCCAGGGAGAGACCCCGTGCCCGGCCGGGCATTTTGGGGCCATTTTGGGTCATCTTGGGTGCAGCCCTGGCTGGGCTCTGGTGCTGCCCCAGGTGGGTCCATGCAGGAGATCCTTTGGATAAATCCCTGCTTTATTCTGGGACTCTGTCTAATCTCTGTTCTAGATCAGCCTGCACAAGGCATCAGGGCCAGGTACATGCTATAGAAAGAAGAGCCAGATTCCAGCAGATCTCTCTTTCTGAGTTCTAAAGCTGATGGTTTCTGCCTTGTGCTCCATCAGTTTAGCCCCAGACTCACACACTGACCATCCCAATCCACACCTGCTTGTCTTTCCTCTGCTTTTGTTCTCCATAGCAGGATAATGACTGAGGGAGGAACACTTATAAATGTACAACTCCAAAGCAATTGAAACATAATTAATTATTATTATTATTACTATTATTATTATTCTATTTTTGTTATTATTATATTTTTATTATTATTATCATTATTATGTCCAAGAGACAAGTAGAAATATTTGAATGAAAAATTAATTACAGAGCTGTTGTAGGCACCCAACTGCTAATCTCCAGCCAGTAATTTAACTTTTTTGGGTCTACTGGAGAGGAATCTTGAGGAAGACATGTAACCTCCAGATGCAATTTCAAGTTCAGTATAGAAAGGCCAAAGTGAGCAGATCCTTCTGTGAAGGACTGGAAGCACTGCACCTTCCTGGTGGGAGAGAGTTGTTTCCTCCTGATTAATATTATTTGGGCAATGTTGCCTCATTCTTTCCTTTCTGGTGGGGAAAGATAATGACAGTTTAAATTCTGAATTCCTGTGGCACTCACTGAGCTGGCTGGTAGAAGCCTGACCAAATCTTGTGTCAGTTTTACCAGCAGGTCATTTGCCTGTTAAAAAAAAAAAAAGAAAATTAAACATGCCTATCCCCAACATTCTTTGAAGGACATGTTTGCATTTCAGTTATTTCTATTATGCTGAGAGTTACTTGGCTTGTGTGTAGCTAACATGACTCATTTAATCCAAAAATAGGATTTGCACACACGTTTTGCAAATCTGCTAACAGCCTACATTAGTTCTGCAGTTCTCAGTTGTGTTTGCAGCAATGCCTTCTGGGTGCATACCCCAGCCTCTGGAAATCCAGTTTGGTCTTTCCTATTTTCCACTTGTTCATAACTCATCTTTTTCAGTCCAGCTGATTAAAGAGATGTGTTCAGTCACAGACTTCAGCTTTTGTAACAAGGGAAAGGTCACTCTTTCTAGATTTCTCTCTTATATACTGATTTTTCTTCTGAAATGGCTTTGTATCATGACAGGAAAATTAAATTTAAGAAGACCTACAAAAGTCAGGTCCCTTGGTGTACTAGAAAAATAGGATTTAGTAGTCTAAAAGCTTCTTTGTAAAGCTGTAGGTAAATGAACCTGTGATAAATCAGTTCAGGTACAAGTCATGCAATATATAACACTTGGAAGACCAAAAAGTCTCCTGCATTTATATATATATATATTGTATAATCCTTCAATGAAATGCAGGAGTGGTGTCCCAAAAGGGTGTATTTTGAAACAGGTAGAGTTTTGATAGGTTGTTTTAGAAGATTTAACTGATTCAAACCCTGTTGACATGTATTACAGCATATAAAATAGCATATGAAACAAAAATGCTAAGCTGTTGGTCACTCAAAATTTCATCTGGGTTTTCCTAGATGGGAACATCTTGTTGTCTGATCAGTACAGAAGTTATGGCTTTTTTTAAAATTTGTTCTTTCTTTTTTTTAATATATAAAATATATATATATTTTTAAAAATTCTTGAAATGTTTTATTTGTGGAGTTCCATTGTAAGAGCAACAAGAAGTGTTCTGTTTCCCCAGAAAAGCTGCACACTTGGGATCAGACACACACAGATCAAGGAACAGGCAGATAATTTGCTGTGCCATAAAACACAGAGAGCCTTTAGCACACACAGGGAACTTGAGCCCTGATCCATTATTGGAAACCATTAGCATAAATACTCTGCCAGGTCATTGACATCTGCATTATCAAATCCTCCTGTGGGATTAAATATCCAGCTCTTAGATCATGCTATTAATCCATGGTATGGTCATGAAATAATCAGCAAAAAAACACATGCCTGACAACTCCTGAGTTTACACAGATCTGGAATAAAATACAAAGTCCACCCCTTAAAAATTAAAAATTAAAAGTTCCTTGTAGAAGGAAGTTTTTTTCCCTCTATTTTCCACCTAGGGGATTGCTTTAATGTTCTAAGCACAAAGCTTTGACCCGTGTTCAGACTGATCCAGAGATTTAAGTGTAGGTAGAGCTGGTCCTGCTCAGCCCATAAAGCTCTTTAAGGAGCTAAATCATGCCCAGGAGCTGCATTAGAGTTACCAGAAAACAGCTCCCCTAATTGCAGGCTCTAACCTTTGTTGGCTGGATCACCTCTCATCTTGGAATGATTTTTATATATTTCATAATAAGCAAAGTTCAAAGCTATTAATTTAATTTTTTGGAGTTAAATATACCTTTCCAAAGAGGAAACAAAAGTGCAGGAGGTCAAAATCTCCTTGTGTTATCACTGATACCAAAGAATTTTCCTGAGAGGTAATTTTAGTTAAAAAAATTAGAGGTGGAGGATAATCTCTCTTGGGAGAGATGAATTGCAGGGATGGTTGAGACATCTTTAATTTTTATATTAAAATTCTCAAGTACTTTTCTTTTAACCCATCATAAGAAGACTGTCTGGATTTATTGGATACTGCAGGAATTGTAACTTTTTCCAGGTATGGGAAGTTAATCCTGACTCCTGCAAGTTCTGAGGACACATTTATCTTACCTTGAAATCATATTTTGCTAAAACTATTTACAGTCTTTGGTCTGATATATCCTATTGACCTGATATGCCCCAAAATTAAATGGAGTGGGCATTTTAGCAGCATTAATCTTAACCTAAGTGTCCTGATTTTACAAATTAACAGCTGTAGAACAGGAGATAAGCTGCACAACTGCTTTCATCCTACTAATTCAGGCCAGTGTTATTAATAATGTAGGTGAGATTTATAGTAAGACTATAGAGGTAGATTTAAGTTTAAAATCCAGGAAAACTAAATTTTGTTTGTTCTAGATTCAAGGCAGAGAATGTTTGTTAGAATTCTTTAGTTTGCTTATTATTAAGCTACTTTACAAATAACACCATAAATTTTATCCTACAGCTTCAATTACCTAAGGCTTAAGGCACCTCAGTGAAATAATAAATTTCCATGCAGGTAAATATATGCACCATGCCTTTAAAACAGAGAAATAAAATGTCTCATAGTAAATAAAAATCCAAGATCCTCCATGGGTAAAACGTGTGTCTCATACATATTTTGAGAAATATAAACAGTGCAAGGAAAATGAACAAACTCATCATTCTTACCCAGGAATAAGAATGCAACCATCAACAGCATCTTGCAGTTTTCAGTATTTATTATATTAATCTAATAGTTTTCCTTCTGCCATTTTAAAGCATTTTCTTTATATGAAGCTTCACAGAAGCCTTGAGCAATCCTATTACCCTGATCTGGGTGGTGGGAATGCAAAGGTAACAGTAATTGACCCCTGAAAAGTGAATGCCACACTCAAAATGCAGCCAGCTCCTAACTTACCCCAGCTCTTGTACACATACTCACTCTGTCACCATCATGTTTTCTGAAAAATCCCTTTGCCAGGATTTCTTCTCCTGGGAAGCTGAGAAGCCTCAGAGAAAAATGGAAACAATAATTATCTGATTGCTTCTCCTGTGTTTTGCTGCTTTGGAATGTGGTTTGGACATTGTTTACGAACTGGTCATTGTTTCATTGGTTTCATGGGAATTGTTTTAACTTAATGACCAGTCACAGCCAGCTGTATCAAGGCTCTGGAGAGAGCTTTTCATTGGTATCTTGTTAAGCCTTCTGTAAGTATCCTTTATTCTTTAGTATAGTTTAGTATAGCATTCTATCATATCATATCAAATTAGCCTTCTAAGAACATGGAGTCAGATTCTCAATTCCTCCTTTGTCCTGGGGACCCCAGCAATTACCACACTCACTTCTGGAAGTATCCATTCAAACTTGGGGGTTTGTGAACTCTGTTCTGAATTGTTTTAAATATATTCTTCTTCTGAAAATGAGCTATGATCGCTACTGTCATCTCCAGTAGGCAGCAGGGTGTCCTCACATCTACATTAGCATGCCTTTAAACACAATGAAATGGCTTCCTGCCTGGCCAGGTCTGTCAGATAGATTGGTACATTCACTTATTTGGGTTGTTGCAGCACGTGGCACGCTCTGGGGCACAATAATTTGGGTTTTTTGTGATCTGTGTAGAGATGTCACCACCACAAGCCCAGTATGAAAGTCACGTTCTGAACATTTTCTCCTGGAAAATTCACGGGGAGGTGGAAGTGCTCAGCAGATGGAAGGTGCAGCTCTGTGCATCACCCTCTGAGGAGTGAGCATGCTCCTCCAATCCCCCCTGGCATCTCAAATTTCCTTGGAAACGTCTCCTGAAGTTACTCTGAAGGTTTGCCTAAAATGACCCCGTTCAGTTTGTGAGATCACAGCTCCAAATAAACAAGCTGCAGCAGCTTTAGGCATTGATCCTATTACTCCAATACTTTATAAGCAGGCACTATATAATTACTCTTAAAATTCTGATCCAAAGGGTTCTTGCTATTGATACACCCTGGAATGCTGGAAGTGAATGCAAAAAATGATGGAAATATATTAGAGAGTGCAGAGCGCAATTTCACTTACAAATTTGCTGATGTTTTCTATCCTTAGATCCTCTAATTAGCAACTCATGACATCACCTGACTTAAACCATTTTGGCTGACATTTTCTGCACTCCTTGCCACAGGCAGAAGTTGCTGTGGCTCAACTTCCCTTTGTAAATAGGAAGCCATAAAGGCCATTTAACTCACAAAAGTGGTAGGAACTAGCTTAATTAACATTGGTAAGGCACTTTGATATTGCAATGTAGGTAAAAAAGTCCATGTGGGAGTAAAAAAATTTCGTTTTCAGAGCATGGTTTGAATCTATGTGAGGCCTGGGGCAGTGCACTGAACCAAATGTTGAAAAATCCTTAGGCAGCAAGCACCATCCATTCTGTGCATGACTGAGTCTGGAGTCTAGAGAAGAAATTAATATAAGATCGTGTAATTAGACTGTAGAATAATTAATATACACAGGGGAAGGATAACTTCAAATACAGGTAATCGTAATTCCACTTTTTTTCCCCTATAGTTAATTTTGCAGCCTTTATTTTCTTTCACTCTAGCTTTTCTCTCTGTGATATATGGTGTAAAGGAGAGAAGAAGTGCAGGACTATTAGCTGATTTTTTTTTCCCCTTTATTAAATGTTAATGTGAAACCTGCAACAAAGAATGTGATTGCCCATATTTTATTCTACAAGTTTGGCTTTGCTTGGTCTTTCAAGTAAAGAAAACTCCACAGTAATTTAATTTAAAAAAAAAAATCTGAATCTTTCACCTTGTCTGCCAGGCTTCTAACTCTCCTAAGTATATGCTTGAACTTTGAAATTTCTAACACTGTGTGCAGTCATGAATTATTTCTAGTTCACCAGGAAAGACACGTCTCTGTTGCAAACACAGAGGTGTGAGGGGATTGCCTTACAACATTGCTACACCTTAGCTTGCTTTCTGCAGAATTAGAATTTGTAGAGGGCTAGGAATCAGTTGTGTTGAGACTGGGCTAGAGGACAAGCTTTTAGATTTATTATTAGTTATATTATAAGTAGAAATACTGGTGATTACAGCTGCTCTTGTTTTCCTGGTCACCTTTTTCTTTTCTTACAGGACTGGAAATAGGACTCCACTGAGGCTGTAATTTCACCTTCTTGTCCTGGCTAGCCCAGCTCAGAAAAAGAACAATTTGTGGTTTACTTTTCATTGTAGGCATCAACAGAACCCTTAGGAATCAACAGCAAATCTCTCATTGAATTCAGTTACACAAGATGAGGTTTTGGATTGGAAAATTCAGCAGACATCCACCAGTAACTGAGCAAAGAGAGCACTCAGGCAGACAACTTCGAGGCACTGATCTCTATTCCTTTATAGTCAAAAGCAAGCACTATGGTAATTCATATTTCTGGCTGAGAAAACATTTATTTAGTAGCCTCAAAAATGTTGAAAGTAATAGAAGATGTAATTTAAAACACAGAATGTATTATTACAAGAACAGCAAGAAAGTCTTAATGATTTTGAAGGGACTTTCTCTCAAACAAGGGAAAACTTTGATAAACCCAAAGAATATTTTTTTAAAATTCCTGGGTTTTGTTCAGGAAATTCAGGAACGTGGTTTTTAATGAGGTTTAAGCTTTAACTATGTAGAATTCAAGGTATATTACTCATCCACAAGGTAAATAATTGCCGTAGTGTGTTTGATATTGGGTTACAGTTTGAGCTGAGCAAACAAATCAGATTTACTTCTTTTTCCAATTCCATGGTTTTTGCATTGCAAATTGTACATGGCTGGCTACCTCCTTTTCTTGAAAGTCACTCATTTCACAGCAGTGTGTTCTACTCTTTATTCTGAGTAGGTTTTAATATTTGAGCTATTGGTTTTTACTGAACACAAAGGTTAGAGAGAATGATCCTCCCTCTTCTCATCCTCAATTTTGCTTGAGCTTCCTGAGCTCCAAACTAAAGAATTGCTGTAACATGTCAGGAAGTGAAGCCATTCTGGAAGGATTAAGGTCAGGAAAGCATACGTGCTAGTGATATAAATGTTTATATTCTTAGTGTCTTTGTGCCTCATGATCCTCATCATTTGCCTCATTTGCTTCAGCAGAACTTTGCACTTGTGTTTTGTTGCAGACTATAATGTCAAATTAAATAAGGCCTGCGAGATCCTCAAACATAGAAATAATCATTGGGAAAATACAACTGAGAAGAAGTCTTATGAAAAACCAGATAAATATTGAGGGAAGAAGAATTGGGGCATCTGCCAAGCTGTCCCTGTGCTGTAAAATCAGCATTTTGCAATGCCAAGCCAAGCAATCAGCCAAATTTTCCTCGGAATGTAATGCAAGCTGCACGCTTCACCCAAACCTCCTTGAAGATTCTGGCTCAGAGCACAAATCTGAACATGGCCTTAAATTTGGGCTCATAACAAGATCTGAATCCAAGTAAGTGATACATATTGTTTGGGAGTTAATAAGGAAGGAGTGGAACAGAACCAAACAGGATTAAATTTTTATCTAGAGTACAAAAGTAAAAAACTTGGGCAATTCCATTTACAGTGAAATTCTTTCTTATCATGGACTTCTGTGTAAAAATATAAAAACATCTGACCAGAAAAGAGACCAGGGCTGTTCTCAGCCTACTTTGGAGTTACAAATGCTTATTGTCATTATTTATTGCAAATTACTGGAAGGAACCCAACAGGATGTGGCCACAGCCCGTGCTAGGACCACAGTCCACATTAGTCCTGTTGTCCCAGATCCATAGTAAGTAATGCATCTCATTGAACACACTCCATTTTTCTGGAGGAACTTACAGCTCCAAATGTGGCAGCAAAGGAACATCAGACAAGTATTTAGTAGTTAGGAATAAAAATGTAATTCATGCAATAAAATGTCAGATTATTACTTCTTTGTGTCACTAAGGCTTTATTTAGAAAAGGTTTTTTTCCTGTTCTCAGCCATATGACTGGATTTGCAATTAAGATCTTTGTTTAATTTCTTTAAAACATCATTCCTGTTTATACATCTTCTGCAATCCCTTTTTTAAATGTAATTGCTTTAAAATCTCAGAGGATATTAATAGCTGCCTGAACTGATATGTTTTAATACCAAGTACAGTGATTTAAAGTACTAAAGAAAAAACTGAACAAAGCAAACTTCACATAATTCTAATCTGGCAGCTGATTTTCTTTATTTTCTATCTGCACCACTTTCTTTAGTGCCTGAAATCCAGCTGTAGGCTCACAGTTCCATAAGGCCACACTGCCTGTGTTTACAGGAATGATGTGAAAACTCAAACAAGCCATTCCTGCCTTGGAAACCTCCATTCCTTCAGCTTACCTCTGATTTCTGTTGACCTATATATACTACTGGAAACTGGATTGTTTATTCCTGGTCACCTCTCCTACTCTTACAGACTGCCATCCTGTCACTGAGCTTGCAGCTATATCTGCAGAGAGCTCTATTTAACAGGGATTTCAGCAACAACTTTTTAAATGTCTGATGGTAAAGGATAAAATAAAATGACAGTGGGAGAGCCCTTCCTCCTTCACTGAAAAGTCCAATTTTCTGTCTTCTTCACAGGTAGATGGTGGAAATGACAGCCATTAACTTCAGGAATGCCTGCAGAAACTGATGAGAACAACTTCTTATTACAGGGAAATGGAGAAATTGCATCCTTTCCAGGTTTTCCCTCAGCCCTCCCATTTTCTTGCTGGATGAATGACTGTCAGGCAGGAATGAACCTCCTCCATTCAATGCCCCTTATTGTCTCCAACTGCAGCATTTCTCAGAGCACAGTTCCTGCTCTGTGTGATGACATCCATGGCACAATTTATGTGGAGGTACTGGGATAATCTTCAGGGAATGAATCTCTGTACAGGCAAAAATGCAGCATTGATGCTGCTTTAATAGCAGCATAATCCAACCAATCTTTTCCACTCCCTAGCTGCTGAAACTTCTAGAGTGTGAGGAGTTTAGCAGTGCTCTGTATCACACCCTCCTCTCAGTGCCTTGCAGTCAGCACAAAATTCTGGAGGTTTAGGTCTCACAGAGACTCCTGATCTTTCTGGATTTACTTTTCCCCTCCTTTTACTGTTCCACATAAAATACTGTTTGTCATTCTCATATGAGTGTGTGTGTATATATAACATATGAGCAAAATTATTTTAACAAGTCTGTTCTTCAAATTTCCACTGAAGTGTTCTGGCACCAGTAACACTTTACCATACAGCAAGCAATTTCAAAAGCTTTTTGCAAATTGGTTCCACCTGTTCAGCCATGAAGATCTTGCTGGTGCCTGAACGATCAGATGAAAAGGCATTTCTGTGTTTTCTGCCTTAACCTAATTTCCTTAAACAGTAGTTCCATTTTTTTCCTCTCTTCTAGAGAGCATCTTATGCTTACTGAGGAATGTAACTGTGCTAAAAAGAAGAGCTGTATGTAGACCAGCTCAAAAGAATGTGGAGAGGTAGCAAAAATTGTCTGAACACTTCTTGTTCACAGATTAGAGCAGCCCCATTTCCCCTTGAGGGTGTGTGGCTGCCTATGTTTGAGTGAGACATTTCAGCAGCCAAGGACAGCACTGGAGTACTTCACCTGCTGCCTTTGCCATCAGACAAATACTGGTTTTCAGATTAAAAAAAAAAGCCTGCCCTAAAATGGTTTCTTCCTACATCCAGCATCTGTGAGCTTAGGCAAAGGGTTTGTCACAAGTCACAAGTCCTAGTCTTTCTTTCAATATTTTTTTTTCTTTATAATTCCTTCTCTTGCAGTCTGCAGCTACTTTCATTCTCAGTGAAGTCACTGTCACTTCACTTGTCATCCAAGTTCTTGTCCATGGCATTGCATTTTTATGCCTCCTGCTCCTTCCCAAACATGTTCCATACAGCCCCTGAGAGAGCTGTCTCTTCCAGTTCCATCATGACAACCTACTCACTCCCTTTTTCCTTGAGTGATGCTTTTCTTCTGCATGGCCATTTTCTGATCCACTCTGCCTTCCTGGCTGTGCTTTTAGAACACAAATGCATTTCCCTGGGAGCACTCTTCCTTTTCATGTCATATTTCCATGTTGTTCAGAGTTTTCTGCACCTGGGACCTGACTCAGTGATTCCCATCACACACCTACTGTCCAGCAGTCCCTCTAATTATGCCTCACCAGGAGCTGAGCTACGAAGCCTGGACTAATTAAGAAAGTTTTTAAAGATGTGTCTGTGTGAGCAAAGTGGAGCTGCCCCAGAGAATTGCGCTGGTGAAACTTCCCGGGGTGGAGTCGCTGTCACCTCCTCCACACAAGAGCTCAGGCACAAAACTACCTGTGGAGATGCTTCATTAGCCACACAGAGATGCACTAAAGACACCCCAGTTCTCCCTTTGATTGTGTCTGCCCAGGCCAGCTGTAAAGAGTTGTCTCAGGAGCAGAAAGAGCCCAGCTGTGACGGGCTGGAGTTTCGTTTAGGCTGATTTCCCTCTCGCTGTTCACAGCTACACGGGGTGTTCACAGCCAGCAGTGTAAACACAGCACTTTCCTTCCCAGCTCTGATCATTGAGACAGCAGTGGAAAAAGAGCTCCAAATCCTGAGCAGGTACAAGATCCCAGGTTGCACAGCCACAGAGCCCTTGCTCTCTGCACTGAATGTCACTGGGCTGCGGTATCCAGTCTTACTGGGTGGGCTAGAAATGGGAATTAGCAATGCTTGCACGAGCAGAGGCTGTGGAAAGGGAAACAACTCAGAGTCAAACTCAGTTTTGCAAAACTGTTGATATATTACATACAGCTAGCATGTAACAAATAATACTTGGGATGAAATAATCTAAATTTAGTGTAATCAGTTTGGTGGAACTTGTGCAGTTGATTTGGAAATTATGGTGACAAATGTGTGATTTCCCAACTGGGATAACATTTTGGGTGTAAGAGTAAAATATATTTTAAGCAAGAAATATCTTTTATAATAGCAACAATAATAAGGTTTGGGGTTATCTGTATGATTTATTTGCACCAAAATTTACCTCCAGTAGGACCATGTTTTAACTTTATATTAGATAGCCTAAATAGATCTCAGCATGACAGCAAATGAAAAGGAAATGAAGTGTGGGGGGAAAGGGCAAATTAGAAAGTAGTCCAGTGGTTTTGAACATCATTGTGACTGAGGAAAAAAAAAAAAAGAACAACCTGTGTTTCTGTGTTTCTGATCATATTCATCAACATCCTTTGGGGTTCATGAGTTGTTATATCTTGACTATCCTGTGATCCTTTGGTCTGGACAAAATTCTCGTGCAATTACCAGAAAAACTAATTCTCTCAGCAATTAAAGCATTTCTCAGCCTTCTTCCTTTTCTGCCCTCACTCCTGACTCACTTTTTGGTGTATGTTTTTTGTTCTTACAGACTAGTGTAGGATTACCTGGAAAGTGTAGCAAGGAAGCACTTCTGCAGTTACCTTTCCTAATGTAGTGCTAGCACTGATAGCCAAGGCAGCATTTACAAACAGGACATGGGAAAAAAAAAAAAAACATACATCAAATCAAACAGGCAAAATTGTGACAAAGAAAAAATCAGTGGGACAGAAAGTATTATAAAAGCATATAGAGTTACCTAAATAATAAATATATCTTTGATATACCACTTCACTTCAAACCTGTTGTGTTTTTCCCTTTCTTCACTGTTTGTTTTGTTTTTTTTTTCTGTTTGGAAACTGTTCTGTAAATGGGCATTGCTGTTTTCTGAGGCCTTTCAGCCAGAAAACACTCTCCAACCTTCAGTCCAGTTGTTCTGTGGAACCTGTCTTACTTCAAGTGTTCTACTTCAGCCAGTATAAATTCGCAGGAAGTGGGAAGAAAATCAAAAAACATTAACATTTCCATTCTCTCAAGCCTCCTAGCTTCAGCTGGGTTTGTTCACAGAATTAATTTAGGAATGATTTAAGTGCATTTGAGGTCTTCAGACAGAATTCACATTTGTTAGACTCACAGGAGCTGGAGACTGTAATTTTATTTTCCTTTTCCTATAAGCTCAAGACTTCATTGGCAAAAGCTGTTTCTTCCTGCACTATCCAAATCTGTCCAGTTTGAGCAACTCTCTGTGCCTTATCTGCAGCCTCTCCCCAGAGCTAAAATGCTGATACTTCTCCTTCCAGTAACATTTTCCTCCTGGGGCAGCTCCTTCTCCATGAGAATGGTGAGAGCACCAACATTAGCTTGGGATTTCCTGGTGAAAAGATGTCATGTTTTCTGGGATGATTGCCCCAGAGGGATCCATGCTTCACATGGGACTTTTCATCTGAGAGGGACTGGAACCGCTCTGTCCCTCCTGTCCCAGCTGAGCCCTGTGGGATCCATCGTGGTACCATAGTCTAAATCCCAGCATTTTCTGGACAAGCAGACAGAGCACCAGGGCACCTGGAAATGGAGCTCAGACAGGAAAAAATCAGAGAGATGAAGCCCTGGGACAGGAGCTGCATGCAGGGATACAGCCAACACTTGTTTGCATCAGCATCTCAGTTGTATCATTTGGTATTTTAGGGGTCCCCCATCGTGGGGAGGAAAGATGGATCTGACTCCGTGTTCTTAGAAGGTTAATTTATTATTTTATTATGTATATAATATTAAAGAATACTATACTAAAGATACTTACAGAAGGCTTAACAAGATACCAATGAAGAACTTGTGACTCTTTCCAGAGTCCCACACAGCCTGACCGTGATTGGTCATTAAGTCAAAACAATTCACATGTTGGATAAACAATCTCCAACCACATTCCAAAGCAGCAAAGCAAAGGAGATCATATTGTTTTCATTTCTCTCTGAGGCTTCTCAGCTTCCCAGGAGAAGAAATCCTGGGCAAGGGGATTTTTCAGAAAATATGATGGCGACAGTATCATAGGACTGAGTACCTTCAATTTTGCCTTCCTTCCCTCCCCCCTCTCTGACCCACATATCCTCTGTTTGCTAGAGGATCATCTTTTGGCCACATGGCTTCTTCTTTGTTTCCCTTGCATGACCTCCAGAGGGATCTGCCACGTAGGGATTCTTATCTCCAGCCCATAATCTCTTTAAAATCTTTCCCAGCTCATGGCATTCCATTTAAAAGGACCTAATGGCTGTGTTAGGTTAATTGGCTTTGTTATTTTTATATGGTTATTTATTAACTTCAGACAAGGTTTTTAAAAATAGCATAAATTCAAAAACTCTCATAAAAAATGACACACATATTCTGTTGTATGCAGATCAAATTCTGCCTATAAGATATATCTATAATAATGAGTTTTAATTGTGTGTCAAAGACAAAGCCACAAACAGCTCTGTATTTCAATTGTAATTCTGTAATTGCAAACTACTACATCACTTCTATTCTAGATAAGGATCTTCAGAATTACTTTAATTTTTATCTACAGCCAGTCAAGGGTCAACTTCATTTGAGATCATGAATAATGATGATTTTTTGCTTTATAAGGACTTGGAAATCAAGTCAATATTTAAATATTGTAAGGGAGGCTGTCCCATATGACTGGACTCTACAGTGATATGCTCTGTGAGATTCTTGTTATGCTTCTATTTTGCAAGATAGTGCTTTTTCTCAAGAATATTTATGTCTATTTATATCTAATTATGTCTTAATTAGGCTAAAGCTGTAACAATCTTTCCCAACTGAGTCCCCTTGCAAAGGGGGCGAATTTCTCTTCTGGCAGGCAGTCATTGGAGAGCTTTAGCCTGCCTGGACATAACTATACAGACAGGATAGTTCATCTTTTTTGCTGCACTAGGCTTGGAAAGATGAGCCAAGAAAAACAACAAAAATCAAATGTGGATGCTAGTTGATGCTGCTGTTGTGACCGCACAGCTCAACAAGTCTAAATATTCCATAACTTCTGAACAGAATTTCAGGTAGCTGCTAGGTTGATCTTCAAACCCAATTGTGGCAAAGTATCATAATCCAAAGACTGCCAAATGCTGTTTGGACACTGATCACAGCCCATGCAATTGGTATAAGTTTTTCTGTTTAAGGAGAACTGACATACAGCTATTATTAAAAAAATCAAACATTTTCCAGGCAACAGCCAGAACAGGGGCATCATTCCTTTTTGGCACCAGAGGATATCAAACACAGTCCTAAAGAACCCTGTGTCTCTCTCAGACTGCACAAATACGTGTTTTCCTTGTGGTGCCAATGTTTTTAGCACATTTTCACAGGGCACAGACCTGTGTCAGTGAATGTGGGTACCACAGAGCCTGTGACTCCTGGTGAGCAGCTTTTAAAGACAGGTTTCCAAACGAAACTTCCAACTCCAGAGAGCCATACAGGGAAATAGAGCTCAGGAATTAATTTATTTTTGTACTAGAAATGTGAAACAATGACAGGGGCAACACACTGCAGTGTCACAGTAATGATACACGTGCAAATGAAAAGATACAGCACGTTCAGCTTTATTGGGCTCCTCACCTTCCATTCTTTTAGGAGTGGCTGAAAAAAATAAGAGGTTTGGAGTCATTTGTTCCAGCAAAGCAATTCTCTGCTGCATCAAACCATATTAATGAAAGTTTAAAAACCCTTACATCTCTTCAATAAATAAGCAAGTGGTGGGTATACAATGGTGCAGCAATAAAAACCCTAATTATTTAATATTGGAAAATAATAGATCTGCTCACAGTAGCCCCGTGTTAATTAGTAGGCTTTATTTCCTCGATGCAGTTTTATTTTAATGAATAACACTCTGCTGTTTCAACAGAGAAGGCTTCCTTTTTTGGATTTCATAACTCTCCAGGGCACACTAGACAGCGAATCAGTTATGCCCAACATGCAAACATTGAGAAAGCAGGAGGCTCATTCAAGTTATTTTGGTATCTTCTCTTTGATTTATGCGGAGTAATTTCAGCAAAATTTCCTATAGGAAGAGCTCAAAACTTTTCTACACATTGCCTGCTAAATTAGACTTACTCTGGGAAGATATCTGTGTCATGCTTAATATTGCAGTGCAATATTAATTTGGTTTGGGAAACTATAGAAGGGATTTTTATGACTAAGAATGTCTGAAGAAAAGAAAGGAAAGTCATTATGGCATTTGGTATATATTCTCTAAGGCTTTGGTTACACTAAAGTTGGATAATACCACTGTTATGAAGATATTTTTGCCAACCTTCTGGGTAAAGTAAAGATTTTTAAAAAATCCTGTATTACACTACTGGTATTGAAGTTGTTGTTATTTCCCTTCCAGTAATCTAAGCAATGGGGCAATGATACTGAAAACACAGGCTCTGGATTCCTGCACACTTCTGGGGAACTCTCCCCCAAGTTGCAAGAAATATTAGCAGTTATTACCTCCCCTAATACCATGGATTGCACACTAACATTTTTCTGGTCAGTCCCTCAAAAACCTTGAGCCACAAGCCACCTATATATAATGTCAGTAAGGGGTGCTGTATGCATTTTTGTGTTTTTTAAAATTTTGCATTCGGTCTTTTTTCCTCTGAGATGGTGAAGAACTGTTGGGAACTGTTTTCTTCTAGAATTATCAGTTTGATTGGAAAGCAGGGGCACAGAGAGGGGAGGTGCTGGGTGAAACAGAAGAACATGTAAGAATGAAATTGACTTCTTGAAACAAAGCTATGGCATAAGTCTCTCAATGATTGACCAAATCTGGTTGTGTCACTGTAGTCTTGCTGACCTTGAAAGACAAACTACACTATGTGACCTTTTCTCTTGGGTAGAGTCTGTCCTGTTGTGTGATCTGAATAAAAGCAGCTTTTAAAAAATGTATGGTTACAGTGTTATTCTCAAATGATAAATTGTAGTGTCAATTATAATTTACTCATAGAGAGAAAAGATAACATAATTTCAAAAGAATATTACTGGGAAATCTTCCATAACAGTCAAGGAAAACACATATATTATGAGTGACTGCTGGTGGTATTACTATTATTAAAGTTATTATGGTTATTATTAAGATTGCCAGGCACTATCTGTTCCAATACCAGTTTTTTAATCTGACAACCTTTTACTGAAAGTGCTAAAATTTTCCATACCAGACAGATATCTCCCTTGGTGTAAATGCTAAGTACAGCCTGAGCTACCTGACCCAACTCTATCAGTGACTAAGGATAATGACAAATATATTTTTTTTTCCAGCTATGCTGATTGGGAAAGTGAAATGCACAGTGTGAATGCTTGTGAAGGGTGGCTCTGCCATGAGGGAGGAGTTGTTGGAGGAGGAGGATGAAAAGTGATGCAAGGAAATGAGCTGCAGGGAGTTATCTTGACCTGATGCAGCACAGGATCCCAGAGAGCTTTCAGCAGGAACAGGAGGGAAGAAATAGGGCAGAGAATAAGGAAAGAGTCCCCAGGAAGCCCTAAGAGTCTCTGGCTGGGAACTGGCAGTGTGGAGGGCATGGAAACAAGGGACAAACCAGCTGGACACCAGGCTGGGGGCAATGGTCTGAGGCTTGGCTGGGCAAGGGCCCAGAGGAAGAGCTGGGGAAGAGCTGGGGCTGTTTCTGAGACCTCCCATTGTCCTGCCCTCAGCAGATAAAAACTAAAGACAAAGTGACTCCTTCTTCTGCAGAGCAGCTGGAGTGCATTTCTCCTTGCTGACTGTGATATCAGTCCTCAATCAAATGGAATTCCTTTTCACAGTTACTTCATTATTTTTTTTTAAAGGAGAGAGGAGAGGGCAAATTTCAGAGGTTTTTTTCCCTTCCTTGACACGCAGGTAGTGTTTCTCAATCACATGGCATGGTCCTTTGTAGTCTTATTCTTTCATTCAGCCCCCATAAATGCCATGGCATCTCCAGCTCCAAAACTGTGCTTCTTGTCAGTGAAGAAAACTAACTTCCCTCCAAAGGAGTCTGACAAGCTCCATACAGGAATAGAAGCAGAAATAAAGAAATTAAAATATAAAAATGATGGAAAGCAGGTTGGCTAATACGAGAGTCAGGGAGGTTGGAGACAGGGAGGGTCAGAGAAGGACACAGAGTGGCTCAGAAGAGCAGGGACATCACGAAGTTGAGAGGCCAGAGCATCAAAGGAACAGGCAGGCAAGAGAATAACCAGTTATGGGCATGAGTCATCACAAATGGCATTTGACAGTCCATGGTCAGCATGGCCAGAAGGTGGATTAGTGTAAAAATGACATCACTGGGCTGCTTTCAAAATCTGGTCACAAGAAAATATAAACAACTCCTTGTGTCTCATTGAAAGCAATGCTACTAAAGGATTAATTCTGTGAAAGGAGGAGATTTACTAAGGTGGGTTGGTTCTGGCTGGGTGCCAGGTGCCCACCAAAACCTAAACCACTCTATCACTGCCCTCCTCAGCTGGGAAGGAGAAGGAAAATGCAATAATGAAAGGTCCAGGAGTCCAGACGAGGGCAGGGAGACACCACTCACCATATTAAAGTCATGGGCAGACTCAGCCTGGGGTAATTAGCTTAATTCATTACCAGCCAAACCACAGTAGGATAACAAGAAGCAAAAAATAAATCTTGGATCACCTTCCTCCCAGCATTCCTTTGCTAACTCCACTCAGGATTTCTGTGCCTCCTGTCCCCAGTGCTGCAGGGGGACAGGAACAGGGGCTGTGGCCAGCTCATCACACATTGCCTCTGTTCCCAAAGCAAAGGGAACCAAGGACAGCCTGCAGCCTTTGCCATGGATATCTGAATTGCATTTCTACATGTTCAGGCCCCAAAGCCAGTCACAGGAGTATTTGTGGCATTTCAGCTGCCTGGGTATTTTTAAAATGAAATTATTTTCACGATGGGACTCTAAATGATTTACACAAAAGCCTCTGAATGGTTCCTTCAGCAACATTTTAGCCTATTGAACAGGAGTGTACCTTTTTCAAAGTGAAATTTCAGCACAATGGCTTTCAGCAGCTGCTCTCGAGCCTCTGTGGTGCTTTGTACAAACCCTGCCTGCAGTACTTCATGCCTCATTTCCCCTAACTTGACATTCTCTATATTTGTCGAATAATTGGTGAAAACATATCGTTGTTAAAAATGTTTACCACTCTGTTCTAATGGGAATAGCAATAAAAGGGGAAGGGCAAAAATATGCCATATTACAGGAGAAAAAGCAGCACAACTTCACCCTTCAGAGAGGCCTTACAAGGAGCTATGAAACTTGTGCTGTTGAGAAACTATTTGGCTTCTTTCAGATGTTTTTACTGCTTCTCTCTTTTTTTTCATGTTTGCATGAAAACAAGAGGTCAAGCTCTGCTCTCAAATCAGCATAAATTTGAAATTCAACAGTCACAGTAAACAAATAGCAGTGTAAGCAGAAGAAATCCCACACTGGCTTTCTGAGTGTGTTTTATGGCCAATGACCTAGATGCTGGAATGAATTTTTTCCCAAACTGCATTGCACCCAGACCTCTGGAATTACTGTGCTTCAGCCTGACTGTGAATGGAAAAGATCCTAATTTTTATATTTTCCTTTCTTTTTTCCCCTTTTTTTCCACTTAAGATCTAGAGGACACCTCACTGCTGTGATGATGACCAGTGAGTGTTTTACCTGGAAGTGTAGAAAATGTGTTCTGGTGCCTCTTTTTGCCCAGAAATTCTGCCTAACACCTGACAATCCAGCCCAATACTTGTGCCTTAGTTTTCTCCCCTTGGGAATGATGCAGAGTGGCCTCAACAAAAGTTTTGGGGGATATTCAGTGTCATATGAAAAGTGCTTTGTTTGGAAGGGGTTGCTTAACTCCAGCCACAGCTAAACAGGTGCAGTCCTGTTGTTATCCAAAGCATCAGGCAATAATAAGCAATACAAGCTGGAACAATGTGCTGTTTCCAGAGTGTGACTTTAAAGAATGAGTTATGAGATGATGATGGTGTTGCTATGGTTACAGATCCATTTAAAGAAGTGAATGCAATAAATACTATCATGAAAATTAAGTAAATATTAAGCAGCAGTTTAAAACACAGGTGTGTAGGAGCCAATGTGGGTTTTTTGGGGTTGGTTTTTTTTTGGTGATTTTAATTACTCTTAATATTTGTGAAAGTGGCAGGATGAAAGAGCTGTCCAAAAAAAGGGTGTGATGCCTGGTTAGTGCTTGGAAAGCAGATCTCTGATGCTTATAGCATCTTTCCAGAGTATCTTAGCAGTACTCCACCAATTCCTCCTGAACTTAACTAATATGCAACAGAGAATCATACTACAGGCAGAAAAGAGATTAAAATGCCCTTCCACAAGAATTGTTGCATTAAACCCAGAGGGTGACAAAAAGCTTCCTCTTTACAACTTACCGAGTGAGGATAAGGAGCTCTGAGCTCGTATAGTCATGGAAACTGTGATGTGGGGGATATTTCATTTTCTATTCCACCGTGGAAACACTTGGAGCCCTGAGAACACAGCAAAGGCACGTGGCATCTGTGGGCAGGTGGCATCTGTCCTCAGGGGCCCTGTGCTGCTGAGCAAGCAAGCTGCCCAGCCTGGATGCTTCTTGTTCCTAGGGCAGATATTCCAGGGCTCCTCGCTGCTGGAACTGGCTCGTTCTGCTCCACCAGGAAGCCAAGGGACAGTTGGAAATTAATTTGCTCCAGGGCTCACTGCAGGCAGCAAACACGAACTAGACGGTGCCAAAAGGGGCTCCTTTAGCCCCAGACAGGCTGGTGGCACCGTGCCAGCAGGTCCTGTGCCCACAAAGGCACGCACACAGCCTGAGGACAGGCTGCAGGGTGAGCCCTGCACGCTCCTGGCATCCTGCTCTGGGGGAGCTGCTCCAGGAGGCTGCTGTGCTGATTTCACCTTTTTCCTTCTGGTTAGCTCGCTGTGAAAACACAAAATATTCTAGTTATGTCTCAGAGCCAGGAACTGCCACCTGGCACAGATGAGTTTGGTGATTTGGATGCAGGGCATTTCAGGAAAAGGTGGAACTATTGATTATTGGCAAATCTTGAAGGCTTCATTTGAGTGCTCGCTTTCTATAATCATAGAAGGGCCGTGCAATTTATAAAGAGTACGTTCAAATACATGACAGGTGGTTGCCTGTCAGAAACTTATATATTCTCTAAGAGTTTGTACCTAAAAGACTTGAGCTTTGGGAGATACTCAGCATATGGTAGTTAAGGAAAAGCTCTTTTTAAAATTGTACTGCCACTATATCTAAATATAATCCTAAAGAGAGAGAGAGAGAAAAATATCAAAATCCAGGACTGTAATTATGCTTACCAACCTACTTCATTTATCAAAGCACATTAGAAAATGAGCAGAGAATTTAACTCAGGGAACCTGTACCACTTTCAATTATCAGCCCTATAAATTACACGAGCAGTGAAATGCAATGAGATCAAAGACTCTGAGCCATTTGATTTTCTCTCACATGAGTGAGTGGCTACTGGGCACGCTGATTACTCACCAGTGCTGAATAACTGGGGCAATATTGAGCCCCACACGTGTGGCACCACTGACAAAGGCAGGGAAATGAACCAGGGGATACTCTGGAGATTTGTTCAGCAACACAAGGCTGGTGTATAGATAAGCAAATGCCTCATGAATGTGCTAATGAGCTTGCCTTCTAACCCCATCAGCTAAAAATGCTGGGGCTAATTTATTTTTCTTTGTCTCTTTAGAATATCTATCATCACCAAAAATTGATATGCATTCTCCTGAGTGTATTAAGAATAATTTCTAATTTCTGATCTATTCAAGGCATCCTCCAGCATTGGGATTATCCCACTATCAGCAGCCTGATATTATTTCAGGACATGTTTGTTACAGACTAATCAACTTCACCCATTCATCATCTATCTCAACAGAAAGGGTAAATTATTTGACAATATTTAGGAAATTAATTTCATATAAATTTTAAAAGAGGTGACAGAAAATGCTGTCTTGAGCTATGAGTGGGACCCAAGCCTGTTAGCCTCCCTGTTTTCTTCCAATAGGTTTTACTCAGGTGTTGTGAGTAAAACCTATTGGAAGGTTGTATAAAAATTTGGGGTTTTTTATATATGCTCCTGAATAAGATCTAAATGTCCAGGGGGAAAAGAGGCTGGAAGAAGGGAAGGAGAAAAAAAGTCCATGTGAAGGCTTTGTGTCTCCTGACCCTCTGAAGGGTTTTGACACATAGCTCACGTACTAAATAACCTGGAAATATTTCCTGCAATAATGGTAAATTATTACTGTAAATATTTCCTGCTTCTTCCTGTGCAAGGATGGGCTGTGCATCCCTGCCTTGGCTGCTGGGGTTTCAGCTGGCACCAACCCAGCAGACAAATCCTGCTCCTCCTCCTCCTCCTCCTCCTCCTCCCAGCAATAAGGACAGCAACTGAGAAATCTCAAGTCCATCTTTGGCTGTCACAACTGTGCATCACCCCTAATTTATGCTGGACTGTGAATTTACAAGCCAGCCTCGTGTTTTTACCTCAGACTTCAACCTTGTTTCTTTTTGCTCATAAAGATGGAGATTTTGCTGGTCACACAGCCAGTCTGTGTGAAAATCTGTGTGTGCCAAAGCAAGATTTTGCTGAAGAGAATTTGAAGGCAAAGAGCAGAGGAGAAGAGGCAGTTCAACTTAATTAATGTCAGAGTTTGTCTAATCCACTGAATGTGTAAAGGACTATATAATTGCTAGGTGTTATTACTAGTCTTCACTGAGTAATTCATGTTGAATTATGTGTTTGCCAAATGTCAGCTCTCTGTTTGTGAACTGTCATTGAAAGAGCAGGATTTTTTTTCCCAGGATTTGTTCATAACTCCTCTCAGAATAGCTTCTGTCAGTAATTCTTAGCCTGCTGCTTATTCATGAGCAATTCATCATAAGTGTCTGATAGTTGCAATTTGAGCTGTTTTGACTGCCCAGTCAGGTATTGGATCTGCTTCCTTTCAGACATTTGATGACTGTAACTTTAAACTTTGCAGTGTAGATACTCACCCAAGACAGAATTAAATTTGGGTTCCATGAATAGTGGCTAATATCTGCCTTAGTATGAGCTGCAACCACGTTTTGCCACTCATGTTGTGGCACTGGCTAGAAGTCAATCAATTTGAGAATACATTATTTTGAAAGTGAAATATTGAGTAAATTATGGTCCCTGTTTCAAATTATTTACTGTCTAGACAAAACAACTGATCTCTCTAGCATTCTTGACTGTAGGAGAATAAATTGAGTGCCAGTAAGGTGATCTGAAATTGGAAATGGAAATTAAATGTTTTCACAAGAAAGCCTCCAGACCTATTTATCAAATAGCTGCAGATTGCTGTATTTCATTAAAAAACGCCTGTGCACATGAAATAAACCCTAACCCCTTATGTTAGCTGGACAAAACCACATGGAAATACATTGAACATTTTCTGAAGGAGAGGGAAATTAAGATGTAAATCTGAAATACCAGAGGGATGGCCACTAATTTCCAGAGCATTTCCCTAATCCTATCTCAATGCTGCTCCACGCTGAATGCACCCAATGTTTTATCCACTGCTATTGTCTGCAAAGCAAAACCAGTTCAAAACTGTGTACACTCTAATTTTTTTCATTATTTAATCTCTGAAGTCTCTAAAAATTCAAAAGTAATGCCTCTGTGAAGGTTATATTTTTTATTTAGCTAAGGTGTTTCTTTTTAAGAAAATAATTTAACAGTTTGCAACTTGCTGGTGTCTAAGCAACTAACAGACAAGGATATTATGAGAAATCTGAAATAACTGGATGGAGTAGATTCCCTTCATTCTGATTAAACTATAGTTGGTGTAATTTTAAAAAAAGTCATGAATTCTCTGCAGGAATAAAAAGGAAAAAATAACAAAATTAAAGTGAGGGTTAAAATCTCTTGGTCAATATATTACAGTTTGTCTATGGAAAAGCACAGTCCCATCAGTCTTACTGTAATTGAAATTGTTTCCACCTAATGTTTTTCAAATAGTGCACATTCTTCATTATGTTCTTAATGAATCACTCCCTTTGATTAATTTCATTTTTCTCTTTCTTGAATTTGAAGTAACAGAACAGAAAATTGCTTACCTGTGTCAGACAAGGATTCCTTCTGCTCATGCAGAAGGTTCCAGGGAAGGTGGAGAGAATATCCTGGTTTAAATTATCCCTAAAATTACCATGCACCATCTTTAGTAAGAATACAGGCACTCTTTCCCTGCAGTTCTTTGTACAAAAGAGGTACAGAAGGCATAAAACTCTGAAAAAAATTCAATAGGGTTCAATAGGAACAAGAAAAAAGTTACTGCTTTAGTTCTACTGAGAAAGATTATTTGCAAGAGCAGTGATTTGAATGGAAGAACTGGAAGGAATTTGTGTGATGCCAGAACTTTCAGATTATGGGGTAACTCCCATACTTTCCTGAGAAAATTTTACTCATATGTAGTGGAATTTAAAGATTTCTGGAGTACTTGTGAAACTAAAAAAGAAATAGGCAGGATGGAAATTCCAGCTTCAACCTAATCTTGCTCTCTTGGAAATGAGTGGCAAAACACCTCCTGACTTCAGTGGAAATAAACCCATGAGCCACTGAAAACACACCTTGATCCATATTCTACCCTGCTGGATAGCTCATTTCATTCCTTTTTGAATAAGAATATAGAGAAGGAATTTGTAAGTATTATGCCATCTTCTTAGAAAAATGAATAGATTTTTCATTTTAAAAATCCATTTGTCTTTAAGCACCTGAAGTTTCAAGAAAGTGAAATGATATAAAATACTGAACTGAAAGAGTTCATGGCCTTGTTCTGTCATGATTTATATCCAGTGCATATTATTTCACTTTGCTGGGGTTGCCCAGACATATGTTAGGATAATTACAGGGGAAAGAATCTAATTGCACTGTACAGTGCTAGTTTAAGCTGACAGATAACAGGTTGTTATGTATAAAACATGTGTGTACACAGAGTAACAACATGTTAAATATCTCATTACATCCTGATAGATAGATAACGTTGGGAGGATGTAAATTAGAGTACCAATTATTCCTTTGCAGTGGTAATGAAGCATTAGAGCCTTTATTCACATGCATCTCTATTTGTGCAGCTCACAATGGCTCTCCTCAGGGAAGCACTTTGGATGGTTTGATGTTGACCTCCAAGCTATTGCTCCCACTTTCAAAATTTTGTGTGCTAAAGATGCATCTGTGTGAGAGGGAGAACTCTGGTGACAGGGGAGCAAAAACAGAACAGAACAGAGAAACCAGAATATTTTAGAGTGAAAGATAACTGGGGAAGAGGGGACTTGAGGTAAAGGAAAACAAGCTATGGCACATGACATAAAGAGCAGTGCCTGACACAGGAGAAATGCCGTGGAAATCCAGGGAGTTGTCATCATGAGCAACATCAGCCTCAATCACTGATTCATTGCTCTCTTTGAAAAGGTTTCCTTATGCATCTGCATTCCACAGTTCCTTGTCAGTCCAACAAATACATGAACAAAGACAAAATGTCAGCAAATAGATCGAGTTTTCCTTCTGTATGCTGTGCATTCCCAAAGTGCCAACCCAGCCTACCAGCTCCCCAGCCTGAAAGATGGAGCTTCTTCCACATCCTGTAGGAGCAGCTGCTGCCAGGGGCACAGAAGGGCTTGCACCATGGCAAAAGCATCTTCAGATGGGCAGAAGGACCAGATTCACTCATTCTAAATTTTTCTTTACAACTTGGCTGCTTTTCCCCCAATTTTAAAGCTGTTCTTTTGCCTCTTATCTAAAGAGGTAATTAATCATGTGTCTCAGCTTGAAAAGACAGGTGTCTGTTAAGGAAGGCAGGGATCTCCCTTGAAATGGAGAATGTAAATCCCCTTCCCCTGAATTATTATTATTTTGAAATTAAGGGGCTCTCAGGCAAAGATGTGGGAGCAGGAATAGCAGTTCTTTATTAGGAAAAAAAAAAACCTAAAAAAAAAATGCAGTAATACAAAACAACAATGACAGATTCAGGACAGGAGCTGACCTCTGTGTGTCAGGGGGGTGGCACAGTCCCATCCCATCCCAGGGTGGTGGCACAGTCCCATCCCAGGTGTGTCACAGTCCCATCCCATCCCATCCCAGGGTGGTGGCACAGTCCCATCCCAGGGGTGGCACAGTCCCATCCCAGGGTGGTGGCACAGCCCCATCCCAGGGTGGTGGCACAGCCCCATCCCATGGGGGTGACACAGTCCCATCCCAGGGTGGTGGCATAGTCCCATGGTGGTGGCACAGTCCCATCCCATCCCAGGGGGGTGACACAGTCCCATCCCAGGGGTGGCACAGTCCCATCCCAGGGTGGTGGCACAGTCCCATCCCAGGGGGTGGCACAGTCCCATCCCATCCCATGGTGGTGGCACAGTCCCATCCCAGGGTGGTGGCACAGCCCCATCCCATCCCAGGGGGTGGCACAGTCCCATCCCAGGGTGGCACAGTCCCAGGGTGGTGGCACAGTCCCATCCCAGGGTGGCACAGCCCCATCCCAGGGTGGCACAGTCCCAGGGTGGTGGCACAGTCCCATCCCAGGGGTGGCACAGTCCCATCCCAGGGTGGCACAGTCCCATCCCAGGGGGGTGGCACAGTCCCATCCCAGGGTGGTGGCACAGTCCCATCCCAGGGGGTGGCACAGTCCCATCCCAGGGTGGTGGCACAGTCCCATCCCAGGGTGGTGGCACAGTCCCATCCCAGGGGTGTCACAGTCCCATCCCAGGGTGGCACAGTCCCATCCCATGGTGGTGGCACAGTCCCATCCCATGGTGGTGGCACAGTCCCATCCCAGGGTGGTGGCACAGTCCCATCCCATCCCAGGGTGGTGGCACAGTCCCATCCCAGGGTGGTGGCACAGTCCCATCCCAGGGGTGTCACAGTCCCATCCCATGGGGCTCAGCCCTCCTGCAGTGCCAGCTGTGGCTCTGCTGCAGCAGATCCTGCACAAGGGGGGAGTTTTCCTCTGCAGCTGCAGGGCTGCTGGAGATGGGCCTGCTCTCCCTCTGGGAATGCAGGGCAGGAGAAAGCTGCTCCTCTGGGAATGCAGGGGGCAAAGGCTGCTGGGCTGTTCCAGGGCAGATTGGATCCAGGTAGGAATGCTTGGCTCCTGCCCTGGGCGCAGCATCTCCCCATGGGATGGTGGAATTTGATCAGCCCTGCAGGGACACTCACTGGCCATGAAGATAATTAATAATTAATGGCCCATGGACAGCAGAGATCTCCTGGAGGGAGGATTGGCTGTGGAAGAGGGAAAGAAAAACTGCCCCATGAACAGAAATAACTGCCCCACCTCTGACAGATGGCAACAGAATGCACTCCCCCATTTCCAACCTAAGACTTCATGCCCAGCAATCCCCCTTTGTGCTGTAATAAATAGCTCAGACAACACTTTGATACAGCAGAAAATAATTTGCACTCTCAGAGACACCAGGAGACACAGGGGCACAGGCAGCAAAGCTGGAATGTCCATTCTCACATCCCCAGGACAAGAAATTCACTGACAAAGGGACACAGGAGAGACTGGCACAGTGGATCAGGGCTGGAGACCCTGCCCTGCCTGGAGAGCCTGGAGAAGAGAAGGATCCAGGGGTTCCTCAACACCCACCCAGCCCTGCAGGGAAGGAGGTATTGAGAAAATGAAATTACAGTGGTGTGAGCAAAAGAGACAACAAGATCAAACAGAAACATGAAAGGATCTGACTGGCCATGAGGAAAATCCTTTACTCCATGAGGAAGATGGGAAGCAGAGTAACTTTTTAAGTTATATTGATAGAGAATTCATGTCTAAATTATACTGAGCTGCACAAGTTAAGGACTTGGAGAAGTGACTTGCTGCAGCTGCCTTGTTCTCTGAACAAGAGGAGAGATTAGGAGAGTTTGAGGTGCTCTGCAGTGGGCTTTCTGCAGGAATTATTTCCATTCCAGACACACTTTGTGTGTCTCCTCTGAATCCAGTCCCCCTTACAGCCCAGCCCCTGCTTATGGAACACAAGGAACCCAGATCTCTACTTTGCCATAATTCTGTCCAGGAAATGCAAAATTTTCAAGTCCAGTTTTAACCAATGCAGAGGATGTTTCTGAGGGATGAAAGTCTGATTTGCTGCTGTGGAACTCTCCATCATACAGAACAAGGGGTAGGAGATAATTCTCAGATACATGGTGGGTTCTGGCATTGATAAGGAAGGCAACACCTTAAAAGTCTCTGTAGGATATGCTGAGAATTTCAATGAAACTGAGAAAATAACAGGGATTTCAGGGAAAGTAGGACACTCAGATTCCTGCCTCACATTTTCAATTCTTTTGGAAATCCAACCTGGAGAGTGCATCAATCAAGTGTTAAAGAGGTGAGCACTGGGAAAGCAGATATGCATCCTGGATGTATCTCTTTTCCTTTAAATAACATTTTAAACCCAGAAACATTCAATATTTAAAATAACTCCAGCAATATTCAGGAATTACACCATGAAATTGTAATAATACAATTTGACACCAATTGGTGTCTTGGGGTTTTTGTATGACAATCAAAGAAGGAAGGTTATAATAAACAGCAAGGTACAACAGAGCCATCATCTTATAGATACATTGCACGTTTGCTCCCTTAAACTTGTGGGGTTTTATATTCTTTAACATCATTTTATCTATAATTATCAGATGGGAGACTTCAAAGAGATCAGTGTATTACAGTGGATTTGTCTGCTCTTCTTTGGTTATTAAAAGACAGGAAAGAAGGGAAATCATAGACAGGTCATTAAATGCAACACCAAAGCATTGGAAAAGATAAAGGGGAGACATCTGTTTCATGCAGGATTTATATTTAGTGCTGAACAGTGGGGATTTTTCCCCTGTAGCTCTGCAGATCAGGTCTTTGGAGGAGGAAAAGATTAGAGGAACATTTGCAGAGGGGTACAGTATTATTTAGGATTGAAACTGATGAATTGTGAAACAGGGATGAAAATGGAGAGTGGTACAAATCACTGCAGTTGAACCCTTTTAGATCATAGTGAGCAGCTGACAATTGAAAAGAAGCTGGCTGCTCTCTGGAAATGTATTGCTACAGTTTGCCTTGAAAGCTCTTTTTGTGAGCCACTCCATCTCCTCTGTAAATAGCCATTATTGGAATGGTTTGAACCATTGTTGGTTCTGACAACACTGAACTTTGTGAAAGTCCTTGTTGGAAATCAAAACTTTTTTTTTTTGACAATTGGGATCGTTTAATAAAAAATAAAAATATTCCTTTATGTGCTAAGGTTTTACAAATTAAGCCTTAAATTAATTAAAAGCTAGCATGGTTTTATGTAGGCTTGTGGAGCAAAGCAGAATACTCAGCGTAATGGAGTTTATTTCTGAAAGTACTCCAAAGCAGTTTAATCTCTGGCTAGAAACAAACCAGAAAACATTCTTAAATATTTAAGAATATCACCATCACTCATCATCCTCCTTATGTACATTAAAATTTACCATGGATTTCAGCTTTATTTTGATTAATGATTTAATGTGTATTTGGTAAAACTGGCTTTCATCTGCTCATTAAATGCATGGATTTTACAAGAAGCTTCTGGATCTGCTACATTTACTAACATCTCCTTCAGTAATGCAAACATCCAGCTTTTTTCAGTCATATTGGTGAATTAAATGATAATAAGATGAATATTGGCAAGGATATCCAAAAGAAAATATATATGGAGCTCAAAAGTGATTACATCTGTTTAAAATAACACAATGTTAATGGGATATTTTGGATAAATTGGAAACTGGGATTAATCTATTTACATTTTAGGAGTTTTCTGGTTTACAAGACATTTTGAAATAACCTATAGCAGCCGCATTACATTAAAAAAAAAATGTTTTGCTGGTGTGACATTTCAAAGACTTTGATTTCCTTTCTGTAACTATATTACCTACAACTAATTCCTATAAGCTTCTGCATTAAAAATATTCAGCTTTCCATCAGGCTGAGCCTCCTCTTGGTCTGAGGTGCTGCAGGTTTTCAAGCTTTACAAAAACTACTGGTGAGCAAGCCACTCCAAGCTCCCAGTAATTTTCCTTTCAACTTCAAGGTTTTTCATCAAGTGGCAGAGGCAATGTCCAAACTGGGGCATTTTAGAGATACCTGCTGGACAGGCAACACAAGAGCTGCTTGTTTTTGAAATATTGCTGGTGAAAAGGAGGAGGAAGCTCCTCCATCTTGCCCCCTGAACCCCCATTCTAAAAACCCCAAAAAAATCTATTTTTTCACCCCATGATAAATTCACTATCATTCTACTTAAACTTTTGTGGCTTGCAGATCCTCATACAAGGTTGGTAACTTTTTCCATGGGTCATAATCAAAACCACAGGGGTCTTGTGCTCTGTGCCAGGGTCTCTGAGCCCCCTGGCAGGGGTCCTGGCACTCCAGGACAGCCAGAGGGATGAATTCTGAATTCTGACCAAGAGATTCTCTGCTCACCATTTGAAAGGAGCAATATCTTAAGGATGACTCAAAAAACTGCCAGATTATTCAGCCAGGCATGGATCTGGCTTCTGCTTACTTTCACCAACGAGAAGCTCTTGAGTGGCAGGGGTGGATGCTGGGGATGTTCTGGAATATAAACTGTGTATTTTCTGTGCCTTTCCAGCTTGTGTGGACATCTGGCAGCAGCTGTGGTCTGAGAGCACACAGAGCCCCTTGCTGGGAGCTGTTGGCTCTGTCCCCTCCATCCCAGGGACCTGTCAGAAGGACTCTGCAGGCTGGGCTGATGCAGGACTGGGATTTACAGGGTGAGAGGTTAAGGGGTGCACATGGAAATGAATCCTTGAACTGGGAAAAGTGTTGTTTTCCAAATATTGTGACTTCCTTGTGCAGCCATTCCTGGTTCCTACAAGGTTTCTGGCAGAGGAAGCAGCGACAGCATTGTCAGTTCAGGGCTTGCTGGGCTTTGTGAGCTGCACCACAGAATCACTTGTCATGGGTGGGAATTAGCTGGTGTTATGTTAACCAGCATTATGGAGCAATCTAATGCTAATTAAAATTGTTTGTCGCTGTTCTGCGGTATTAAATTTTAATTGGAGTGCATAGATCTCTCTCTTGACTAGTGCAAAATTAAATAATTAAATAATATGCTGGTTTAATTCCAGATATTCCCTGCCATCTCACTGTACTTTCAATGATTTCAGCATGCTTTCAAACCTGCTGTAGAATGACACCAAAAAAAACCCACCCCTCTAATGGAATTTGAATATAATAGTATTTATGCTAAACAAATTCATCTCTTCTCTTGTGTCCTTGGCATTTTAAGCTTGTTTTTGTAATCTCTCCTGTTCAATAATTTCCGAGGTCCTAATCAGGGCTACCTATCTCCTGTGATGTATTGAATCACCCAGGAAATTGCCTGTTGTTTAACAATTAACCAAGCTCACTTCTACTTCCAGCAATAAACATTTAGGACCTTTGAACTGATATTTTCCTGTGAGCTTTTAAAAATCTAAGTAAGTTAGCTACTGGAAAATTCAGACTTCTTGCAGATATCTAAGGAAAAAATGAAGGAATTGCTTTCTTTCACAGGTGTTGCAAACCAACCCAGGTATTGCTCAGCCTTTAAGGACTTGTCACTCCAAATCTACTCTAAAAATGAAATAATGTTTTATTCAAAAAGAAGGATTTATCAACAAACACGTTGGAAATTTCCTGAAAGCTTCCAACTGTGGCAACTTGGCAAAGCAACACATTTTGGCATTTTATTCTCTCCGTACATATGTTTCACTCACTTAAATGTCATTGAGAATTAGGATGCACATTCATCAAGAGAGTCTGCCACTTCAGGACCAGATTTGTCATCCTTTATCTAACAAGCAGCCTCCCTGAAGCTGCTGGGTGCAATCCTGACTCTGGGAGAGCTGAGAGCAGCCAGCAGCACACATTTCCAGCAGGAGCCGTGGCCTCGTGTCACACACTGCTGCCCAAGGAAGGGCTGAGAGCAGGAACCTGATCCTGGGGCTCCATCCTCATTTCTGGAGTTTGTTTCCCTAAATCCCTTGGGAGTTTCATTGGACAGTCCTGTCTCTCTCTCCTTTTTTCATTTTCAAAAGGAGTTTATGCTGCCACCTCTGAGAACCCCACTGATTGCTGGGGCTTATTTTCCATTAGGAGAGGCAAAAATGAAAGCCACAGGCTTTTTTTAAAAAATTCATTTCCTGGAACATTTGTATTTCAGGAAAATATTTAGATTTATATTTAGATTATTTATAGTTTAGGTATAGTTATAGTTTTATAGTTATAGTTAGTTATAGTTATAGTTTAGTTATAGTTAGTTATATAGTTTTAGTTATAATTTAGTTATAGTTCCATTTATATTTGTATTTGTATTTATATTTATATTTATATTTATATTTATATTTATATTTATATTTATATTTATATTATTTATCATTTTGTTCTAATTATAGTTTTATAGCTATAGTTGTTATAGTTATAGTTAGTTATAGTGATAGTTATAGTTTAGTTATAGTTCCATTTATAGTTCCATTTACATTTATATTTCTATATATTTATATTTATATTTATATTTATATTTATATTTATATTTATTTTTATTTTTATTTTTATTTTTATTTTTATTTTTATTTTTATTTTTTATAATTTAGTTGTAGTTATAGTTTTATAGCTATAGTTGTTATAGTGATAGTTATTTATATTTATATTTATATTTATATTTATATTTATATTTATATTTATATTTACACTGTTTATTTATACTATCTTTAAAGTTTTAATTTTATTTTATTATATTAGATATTAGTTCTATTTTTATTTTATTTTACTTAACCCCAAACCAGAAATCTTGCCATTTTTCATGTGTTTTGCTCCTAAAAACAAAAAAGCAATTTGCCTCTGGCCTAAGAATGAAAACACTAAAATAATCATGGTATTTATCTGCTTAAGAAAGAATTTGGCCAGCTTTTTTCATGAACAGGGATACTTCAGCTGCCCACATTTGAATGGCTGAGTTTGTTTTAGGCTGGCAGTATAAAACACCTGATGTAAACACCTGATGTTTCATATATGATGTTTTATATATGATGTTTTATATATGATGTTAGCACACAGCCTGCCAGCAGCTACTGCTTTGTGCTCCTATATGAAACAGGGATGCAGTGTGAGAGACTCACATTTAGGAAGTGTTTAAATTTTAAAAATTAGGGTGTTTTCTGTCTTTCACTCAGTAGTGAACAAAATTAAGTCTCTGTATGACTCATACAGATATTGGGCCCTCTTCTTTGTTGCTGCCAGTGAATGTGAATGTAGCAGGCTTTTTAAAACTCCCTTGGAAAAACTTGGTATTCCAGCCAAAGAGCATCAGTTTATATTTGTCAGCCTCCTTTGCATCTTTATAATGAAAAGTTCCTATAAATCTGTCCCAGTACTTTTTATTATGGCAGATAACTCAAGGGTATAAAACAGAGTTAACAAGAAATTTTACAGGCACACATTTTAATGCAATGAAATGCTCAAATTTCTCTCAGTGTGATCTATTCATTCATTTTATTACAGGGAGTTAATAAATGCTTTATTTCCCCCTCTCTGTTAGAAAAGAGGTAATTGGAAATGATGTCATTGTTTGCCTTTGGATCATCAAGAAGCAGGAAATTAATGATATGCAGCTGTGCCAGGGGTGGTTTAGGTTGGATTTGGGGAAAGGCTCTTCCCCCACAGGGTGGTCAGGAATTGGCTCCACAGGGAAGTGGTCACAGCTCAGGGAGTGTTTGGAGAATGCTCTCAGGCTTAAGGTGAGATCCTTGGGATGTCCTGGATTTGGTGATCCTTGTGCATCCATTCCAGCTGAGGGCCTTCTGTGATTCTGTGGTGCTGCAAATAAAATCCCACCACTCCAGCCAGTGGACCTTTAAGCTGACCTAGCTGCCAGAAAATACTGAGTGATTTTTTGGTTTCTATTTCTGGTACTTTCAGGGTAAGTAGATGTAAGTAAAAAATATGCTAGGGATGCAGCTGGTGTTGGTATTGTAATGTCCACATTGCAGGAATCCTGGAATTTCACTTTGTTCTCTCCCCCCAGAGTGAGGAGGTCTGGTAAGAACCAAGAGGAGGGACTTCAAATGAGAGCTCTGCATCTCACAGAAATGTGTGGGAAAATATCCCCACAGGGTGATAAATTGCTACCTGTTGATTCCTAAAATGATAATGTTGATGGGACTTTTTCTGAACTGACAGAAAGCACTCTGACTTTAAGCTCCTTGTCCTTCAGATGATACTGTAAGGTAGTATGTGACCTTTTAGGATATTTATGATGTGAACTGAACTGCCTTTAAAATTATAATCCTTCAACTGTCAGCACATCCTTGCAAAGTTCAATAGATTCATAAATAATGGAAGTTAATATTCTACTACAAGACTTATGTAAATTATAAAGGCAGATATATATCTGGAAATAAAAACATAATACTTTTTTCCATTAGTATTACTTCAGGTTCAGATGTGAAAATAATCCAACAGTCGTATTCAGAATAAAATTTGTCCTCCTGATTCTAGTAGCTTATCTTTTTCTTTCAAGAGGGTTCATTCTTGCATTTTCCAGTGTGCTGATTTAGTCCTTTTGGCACTTACCCAAATTCAAAAGTAAAATAAAGCCTCGATGCTGCAGTAACATTTCCAGCCTCCTCTTTATCTCCATTGTATTGCAAATATTTATCCTTTGCTCTCATGCAGCCTCCCACTCAGAAGAGTCTGCCAATCTTTTCAAAAGCTTAGGTCAGGAGATTCTTCTCAGCACAGCAAAGCTTTCTTGGAAACACAGGAAAGGTCACACAACAATAAGAGGAGCACCAACATTTTGGCTACAGGCCTTCATCCCTAAATGCTTCTGACTTCTGCTGCCATCATCATTGGTTCAGTAATAAATGCTCATGATGAGGGCTGTAATTTCACTTTCCAAAACCAGCAGTGATTTCCCTAGGAGAACACGGTCTTGTGGAGGGTGCAAATGCTATTTTTGCATGAATTAGTGAGCATTTATTGACATGCTGGTTTTATCCTTTGCAGAGCTAAGAGCTGAGGTCCAGTAAGATAAAGAATCAAACAAAGGAATTGGTTATGCAGAAGTAAAGCCCTGTAACTCCTGAGCACCTCTCCTTCCTAAACTGTGTTGCACACAATAGTGGCCAGGGTGCTGCATGGAAAATGTGAGGTATTTTATAATAGCATTTAGAACAACTAGCATGCAAAAATCAGCAGCATCCTGAAAGCCAGCACATTTCAAAAGCCACAGGGCAATTCCAGGCAGCAGGAAAACAGCACATCAGGCTTGCCCCTGGGAGGAGGGGCTGGGAAGTAGACTCTTCCTTTCAAGAACCACCTTTTCTTTTTTTAGGGTTTGGGTTTTCAAGGGAAGCTTCACCCCACAGCTGCTCATCTGCAGTCCAGGAAGAAAGAGAGAGGAGGGGGAGGCAGCTCTCTCTGTCAGGGGACCAGGACAGAGGGAAAACAGTTCTCAGAGATGTCTGGTGCACCTGGTGCAGCAAACACCTCCTCCCTCTGCTCTGATTCCTCTTCTCTGCTGCAAGGGAAAAGGCTGCACACAGGTGCTGGACATGCAGAAGTGGCCAAGCTGTGCTCAGCCATCCCCAGCCTTGCCTACAACATCCACTCCTCCATCCCTTTCCTCAGGAGGGAGCAGGGTTTATTTATCTGGGTTTTATTTATCTGGGATTTATTTATCTGGGATTTATTTATCTGGGAGTTATCCTGCACATGGGGTTTTAGCTTTTCACCTTAAAATTCTCACCATTGCTATTTTCTTTTTCTAAGCATGGAGCAGCCTGAGCATCACCCAAAAGTTTCTTGCAATAACTTCATTGCACAGCTCCATTCCCAGGCACTGCCTATATCAGACAGCTGAAAAAACCAGTCAATCCCTATGCTAGACTCAACCAATTTAGAAACTTCTTTAGGCTTCAAATATTCCAATTTATCCACAGGAAAAATCTCCTCTCCTTTTGAACACTCCCACTACTGAGACAGGGGCAACTTTTCTTGCCTGAAGATTTTCCAGGAATTGCCATCCTCTCCAAAGTTTAACTAGAGAATTATAAGCCAGCTTAATCCTGTAATATTTCACAATACAACAGTGAAACTATCAGGTTTGTGCTTTTCTGCAGGGGATATCCACCTCAGTCTCATGGCTCATGTTTGAGAAGACTTATTATTCAAAGGAGTATATTAAAAAACCTTGTAATGTTAATTATATATCCATAAGGAACATAAGCAAAAAAAAAAGTGGGGAATACAAAATATTTTGAGTCTTTATTGCAAGTAGAACAGAATGCCTTTCTTTTTATTAAAGTTTTTGCTTCTTCATTTAAATACCTGTCACTGCTTCAAGTTTTGCTCAGGGCAGCAAAGCACAAAATCTCTTTGGTGCAACCAAAAATTTAAAAAGCTATTGGCTTTCCATTAATGGGGAATTATTAGGTGTATTTCTTATTAGCACAGTTTGTGAGAACTGTGCCAAACCAGAGCTTTCTATTTTCCATCTCTGCTGTCTTCTAGCAATTCAGACAGGAGCATCTATTTTCATTTTTGTGTGTGTGTGTGTGTTTCTGACACATTTTTTGCTCGTTCCCTGTGAAAATCCAGCCTTATGGATATGTCTGCATTGCTGTGGTTAATGCTCCAGAAATGCTGTCAAAGCTAAAATTGGTACCTGTCTAGAGATGAGCTCCAAAGTACCCCCAGGGCCAGCTCTGGAGAGAATTCCCTGTAATTCCTAGGGAAAGCCTTGGCATATGGAGGAGCCTGCAGCAATATCCAAAACAAAAAGCAGTCGCAAAAAGTGCAAGAAGTGCAAAAAAGTGCAAAAAGTGCAGTGTGAAAGGGTTTGGGAGCCCAGGCTGTCCCACCTGCCCTCTGAGCTCTGGCTCTGATCTCTGCCCTAAAGGCACCTGCACAAAGACAGATAAGATTCCTGAGTCCTTGGAAAGGCAAATTTCAAGTCAAGCCTCCCACAATCACTTTGGATGAGTACAGACCCAGGCAGTGTCACCAGTTCAAACCTTTCCACAATTTAGTCTGTAAGTTCAGGGCACAATTTTTCTATATTTTCTAATTTTTGTATAACACTGGCAGCCTCCACTCTCTCTCGTTGGGAGAGTTAACGATGGTCTCTGGAGTTTTAGAAACTTTAAAAGCTTTTGGGAGAGAGGGTAAAAGTGAATTTTCTCTTGGCAGAAGGAGCTTTAAGTCTTCAGTCCCTTTTTGAAGGGTTGTGGATGGAGGCATCTCTTGAAGGAGATGTACTGGAACTAACATCTAATGACTGACTGACATTAAACCCACGACTCTCCCGTGTTAGTTAGCCTAGACTGCCTAAACCTTTGATCTCACCTAACTCCAGGCATAATTCCAACAATTCTGCAAGCTTTTGTTTCGTTTTTAACAATGATTAGTGATTTTTTTAGCTGGCCTTCCAATGCATCCACAGAGTGCTGCGTTTACAAGTTCATTGTATGACAAAAAGATTTCTCATCTCACATTTCCAGTAGCTTCTTGGTTTTTTTGGTTTTTTTTTCTTTTCAGCTTCACTGTTTCATTATCATAAATTTTTGTTCAAACTCAAGCAGAGACATTCTGGAAAGGTCTTCAGTGTGAATAACTTAAAATGTGAGAGCTTCTAGGGTTAAATCAAAATCTTCCATATATTGTACTCATTTTTCAAACCTAAACAGCACGAGAATTTGTTGTTTTCTTAGGTTTTGCCTAGAGTATCTTTAGGTATACATGAAGGACAAAAAATAACCAAATATTAAAAATAAAATTAACTGGACTTGGAAAGTTTTCTCAATTTCCTGAACAACTCTATTTTTGCTGGCAGCTAAAGCAAGGCAGGGTGTTTCCTACCACTTGCTGCTATTCTTTAGTACAAGGAGAGTCCATTTCTTTTATTCTTCATTAAATTCTTTCTGCATCAAACAGCAGAATTGCTGTCTGGAGGTGGCACTGAACACATCTTGCACAGACCCTGCCCTGCCTGGCCCTAACCCCTCCACAATCACTGACTTGTGTTTTGTATATTTTTCTGTGAACTGATCCAAGGCGAGAAGTTTAAGCTGGTCACTGTCCAAACCATTTCAAAAGGTGACAATTCAGAATGCATATCAGCTTACAGGTGACAATTACAGAGGCTTAGGTGCACAGCTTTTCATCTTTGCTATTTGTAATCCCACATGGCAAATCAAAACCTCCTTTGCAAAGTGAAATATCA
The DNA here is from genome assembly GCF_963513975.1 of Fringilla coelebs. NCBI lineage: Eukaryota > Metazoa > Chordata > Aves > Passeriformes > Fringillidae > Fringilla > Fringilla coelebs. Next base: position 70,799,581 of record NC_140033.1, read on the forward strand.
GGCTCAAAAGTTGCTTTGATGCGAAGACAAAAGCCCTGATTCTTCTTTTGGACCAAAATCTGTTGAAGACTGTGTTGGAATTCCAAAAAATAAAGTCAGTCTTAATTTCACACCTTTTTTCTACCAATTAGTTTTTACTCAGTGTCACAGTTCAAAAACAGTAGAAACAATCAAAGAAACAAGTGCCACAGTACTTCCCTCAAGAAATTTCTTCCCTCTAGAAATAACTCTATTAGTTTGCATTAATTTGCTTCAATTATTTAGTCTTAAACCCACATATTTAAATATAATTATCTGCTGAAAACCTCACAGTACAATCAACATTAGTCACCAACAGCTGCTTTTTTTTTTCTCTCTCTCTCTTTTCTACCCTCACTCTGATTTCCCTGCCTTACAGACCTGAGCTGCCAAGGATCTCTCCCACCTAGAAGAAAATGGGTTTTTGTCATTAGAAGGGAAGGAAATGATAGGAAGGAAAGAAAAGCAGGCAGAAACTCTTAAAAGAAATGTTATAAAAAGAAGCAGAACCTTTCATTAGGGTGTAAGAGCTGCATATGCAAATTAAATTGCACCAGGCACCATCTGGGGACACTGACTTGCAAAAAAATCTGTAAATGAAAGGGGATAATTCTGCACAAAGGCTGGGGAACACAGACTGGGGGTGGAGAGGGCTGTGGGAGTTATTGGTTGGTGTCTTGTAACCAATTCTCTTGGATCTTCCATTTGACTCAGAAAGACAGAGATCATTCAGGGCACTCCCATAAAGCCAAGAACCTGCTCTGTAAAATCAGGGGATTTTTCAACTGTGCCCCTTTAAGCAAAACCAAAAAACCCATAAAATGTTCTTATCAGAAACACAAGTTACAAGCATTATGTAAAAGCAAACAAGCTCCTGCAAAGCTTGAGCACCAGCTTTTTCTTTGCTGACTGAGTACCACCCACATCCTGTGAACCACAGATACTCTGAATGACTGGAAACTACAGTCAAAGCAAATCTACCATCACAAAACCAGATGAGAATCCTGTCTGGAGTGTGCTCAGAAATCCAAAGTTTCCTCTCAGGTTGCCCATACATTTAAATGAATACAATATTATTAAGTTGAAATTTGGTTTGGGGGTTTTTCGGTGGTGTTTTGTTATGGAATTTTGTTGTTGTTGTTATTTTTGGGTTTCTTTTTTTTTTCTTTCCATTCCAAAACGTGATAGGACACTTTGGTTTTTGCAAAATCATCAGCAAATCAGAACAGGCTGTGGAAAAAATCCAGAGAGGCTCCTCAGCTTCAGTAATTTAGTCCCATCCACATTCACCATCAGATGTAAGTGTCAAAGCTGCTGTGCCACTCATCTTCAAACAAAGGGGTGTTTTGGAGGAGCTGAAATGCTGCTTGCTTTTAGTTCTGTAAAAACCAAAATTAAGGAAGAGTAAGGGTTCTACCTGAAGTCTCAGGTACTTCCCAAACTGTTAAGAGACAAAAGCAAATCTGAGCTGAAAATCCCTGTTACCTACATACCCATACACTCTTAAAACCAAAGAAAATACAGCAAATAAAAGGAAAAAACATCATGATAGCTACAAGCTGCTGAAATTTCAACCCCAGTGTGCCACTGGCAGCACCCAGATTGTACAATAGGCTTATCTAGTTCAGCATTTCTATTTTTGAAATTGGGATCCAGCATCTTAACACCCACCAGTGCAAGAATGTTTGAGCCACGTGTTTAAATGAGACGCTGCAAAGAGTGTTTGAAAACTGGGAGACAGATCATTAGCAGACCACAGCATAATCTAATTCTCAGTATCATTATCAGCACCATCCTCCAAAATGTCTGCACACAGTAAAAATTCCTGTATGACTGCTATGTGGAAAAGGCATTGTGGCTGTGAAAAAGGAGTAAACATTTTTATGGATAGCAGTAATGTTCCATCCCCAGTGTCTAAGCAGCAGCCTATCTTAGGAAATAACCATTACAAAGGGTCATTATGTAATTAAGGCTAAATTGAGATCAAGTGACTGGTACCTTTTCACTTTTTCTTTTTTGCTGAGCTCTACAAGAGCTTATAAATATTCAGTCTTGATAAAAGACCTGAATGAAAGAGATAGCTCAGAGTGTGCTACCTCTCAGATAACAAAAAACTCTCGTTATGACATGCCTGAACATTTTGTTTCGCCGGCAGCTCAGAGTGTCTATTGCAAAATCCAGAAAGAACAGGAGCAAATTGCACGAATTCTTACAATAAAATTAATTGAAACTACTCCTGTGTGCCTTAGAAAAGCACTGATTGTTGCTGTCAAGCTGAGCAGGACAGAGCATGGTTCCAGTGGCTAAGTAGCAAAATGTGGTTTTCTTTGACACAAAGTAAAACAGGGCTATTTTAAATGTGGGTGTTTCTCTGAAGATAAGTGCCTGAGTCGCAGTCCAGCAGTGCTCTAGCAGTACAAATGCAGTTTTTTTCACAAACAAGTTTAGCCCTCACTGACTAGCAGGAGAGTTACATCAATAAGCAGGTTGCCCAGGCTGGTTGGGCTCCTTATGTTGACACAGCCTATTACTTTCTGCTGAGGAAAAGCCACTGTTCCAGAGGGCCAAAAAATGATTTAGCACTGAGTGCCATCAGCCTACAATGGCACTTGCTTTCTGGTCCAAAAAAGTGACACTACCTTTAACTTGAAAGCAAAAGAAGTTGAAGTGTAGGGAGCTTTTCCCACATTTGGATAGGTGTTTAAAAACCTCATGTTGGTACATCAGTTAACATTATTGCCTCCATCTTACATTTGAGGCTTTGAGGGGAAAAGAAAGACTTGGTTGTGATTCACAGGCTGGAATATTTACTGTGATTAAATTTATTTTTTTTAAATGATGAATCATCAGAATTCTGCCCCCCCAATATTAATGTTTTGTTGGATGAAGTGCCTTGGTACTCCTATAATGTGCCCACTGTATATGATTTGATCAGAGAAGTCCCTGCATTGAAAGATCAATAATCTTGTGTTGTATCAAATGAGCTGCACCTGCAAAATCAGTGTACAGGGAGATGTCAGTGTCCTGTGAATTGATCTGATTCTTTTTTTCTGGACGCTATCCACAGTCAGTGGGTACCAAAATTTCCTCTAAACACACTCAGGCTTTTTATTATTTTTTTTTTCTCTCTGTAATGCCTAAGACATTTGCAATGCAGCCAGTCCTCAAAGCTGCAGCCCTGTAAACAGCAGAAAAAATTACAGGGGACATCACATATGCAACTGCTTGATTCTGGGAAGAGTGAATGGAAAACAGAGGAGGGAAAATCTATTTAAAGTTAATTAAAAGTTATTTGCACTTCTAAGTCAAGAATTTGAAAGTCAATCCATCTGTCATTCACCTGCAAATCTTGGGGATTTTTTTCTTCTGAACTAGTAGAAAACATTTTACTTTCAGAAAAATGGAGACATTAAAGCACAACCTGACAGAAATGAGTCAGTAGTTACACAATTACATTTGACCAGCCGTGGCAGTGTGACAGAAGTAAAAAAAAAAAAAAAAAAGAAATTACTTGAGAGAAGCAGAACACTGTCTTTCAAAACATCTGAAAATGTTAAAGGTTTTAAATTATACAGGGCTGTGAACCCTTAAAGCTCATGTCAGGCTTCAGTCTGTCACAAGGATGTCCCATGTCACATGTTTTCTTTGGGAAGGAATTGCAGCATAGCCCCAGTCCTTGCAGCGATCCCGTGTCACCAGTGCCAATAAACCAGATAAACCAGATAAAAGGCCCTGCCCAGGTGGCACAGGAAGCAGCCATGGCTTCAGCAAGCCAGAAGAGGAAGGAGCTGATTTTTTTTCATTTTTTACCCTCCCAGGCTCCTCAGTACCAACCCTCATGAGCCCAGATGCTCGGGGCAGAGAGGAAATCGCTGCTCAGCGCCCAGGGAGCTGGCAGCAAGAGCAGCAGGAATCCTGCTCCAAAGGTGTTCCAGCAGGAGGAAAGCCTTTCAGAGCTGACAGTGTCTGGGCAGGGGTAGCAGAGATCCTGAAGCTCCAGTTTTAAAGGCTGCTGAGCCTCTCAGTTGTTCTGGATAACAGGCACAGGGCAATCAGACAGGTGTCAGGCTGTGGACTGAGCCTGGGGCTGCCCTGCTGTTTGCTCTGCTTGTTTGCCTGCTTTCAGTATTCTGGATATCCTGGCATTAAATCTTGCCCAATAAATGCAAATGTGTGTTTGCATGCTGGTGAAGGAGGAGTCACTGACCCGCTGGCTTTGCCTGGTGTTTGGAGTGCAAAGGGCAGAGAGGTGAAAGAGGCAAAGGGGGGGAAGCAGAACCAAATAAAGCCAGACATGCAGAGATTTGTGAAGGCTCTGTGTCTGCAGAAATACTGAGGCCTCAGGTTGTAGCATTGATATTTTTCAGGTTCTGTGCTGCTTTAATGTGTGGGTCTGGGCTTCACATCAGGGCATGGTGAGCTCTGTGCACAGAGCAGGGAGACAAAACAATTCCTGCTCCAGCTGGGCACCAAGGACAAATGACCCAAATCTCAGCCCAGGAGCACAAACCCCGTGGGCTGCAGAGAGAAAAACAAGCAGGGTGGGACTGCAGGGGCTGAAGCTGGGATGGGACAATGAACTGCAAGGTGCAAATGGAGCAGAGCTGATCCCAGGGAGAGACCCCGTGCCCGGCCGGGCATTTTGGGGCCATTTTGGGTCATCTTGGGTGCAGCCCTGGCTGGGCTCTGGTGCTGCCCCAGGTGGGTCCATGGAGGAGATCCTCTGGATAAATCCCTGCTTTATTCTGGGACTCTGCCCAGCCTCTGTTCTAGATCAGCCTGCACAAGGCATCAATATCACAGACATGGAATATCTCTGCTGAAATGCTCAGGGCAATGTGAGGGCTGGCACACACACACACCTTTGGTGTTGGGGAGATTTCCTCTCTGGCAAACAGAAGCTGGAACAAGCAGAGGTGCTCCTTACTGCTCTGGCTTTGAGCAAGTCCAAACAAAACTCCCAATTTGTCAAACAGAGTGTAGAAAGTGAAACCAAACTGCAGCTTGATGCTTCTCCAGTGAAATACTTGTGATTTTCACTGTGTTTTGTTACATCATAGGAATCCAGATGATGTGGAACTCACAGGGAGCAGCAGCAGCTGCCCAGAGCTGTTTGCTGAGGCTTGGTGTCACAGCCTTAAGTGCTGGGCATGAGCAACTGGGTGAAATATCTGATTTTCCTGGGAAGCAAGAGCTCACTAGATTTGCATTAACCCTGATTATGCCTGGGAGGGGCTACATCTCGGGGCTCTAGCTGCTCACAGTGACCCCCAGATGTGTCAGAAAGTCTCTGTTCCCAGCCTGGCTATCCAAGAAGGAGTCAGGACTCTGCAGTTCTCATTGTCAAGGTTGTTTCTTGTTTCTTAGCTATAAAATTCTTTCCCCTGTCCAGCTGAGGTGTGCTCAGCAGGGCAGTCAGAGGCGCTCTGCCTGCCCCTGGGGGGTGTTATCTTTTTATACTACAAACCACGTGTACATTATTTACAATAACTTCCCAATACCTATCACCAATGTCAGACAGTGAGCTGCTACTCTAAACCAACCCAGAAGTGCCACCATCACAGCAGAAGGTGGAGGACAAGAAGAAGAAGGAGAAAGGCTGGACACACCCAGATCCCTCCATCTTGCCCCCTGAACCACCATTCTAAAAACCCCAAAAATCTATTTTTCACCCTGTGACAAACTAATTATTATTCTACTTCTATTTTTGTGGCTTGCAGATCCTCATACAAGGTTGGTAACTTTTTCCATGGGTCATAACCAAAGTCACAGGGGTCTTGGGCTCTGTGCCAGGGTCTCTGAGCCCCCTGGCAGGGGTCCTGGCACTCCAGGACAGACAGAGGGACGTCCTGAATTCCGACAGCCACGTGCCAGTGACAAAGCTGGGGACAGCCCCACGTGGGTTTACACAACCAGCCCGCTCTGTTCTGCACACAACAGCTCACTGGGCCATGGGGACACAAGAGGGGGAAAACAAGGAGGCCCAGAGAAGGGGCATGGTTTATTTATTTTGTTATTTAGTGATGTTTTACTTTCCAGCATCAGGCAGGAGCAGCTGAGTGGCACAAGGAGATGTGAGAGCAATGCAACCATCAGCTCACCTGCAGCAGCCATGGCTGGGGGTGTTGCATTCCTTTGTGGCCAAAGGTTGGTGGGAAAAACCCCATGACCCATGAGGAACCAAGGGCAGAAGAAGATGTTCCATGTGTAAAATGGATGTTAGTTTGAAGTGGACAGCTAGGATGTTGAGGAAAAGCCAAAAATACCCAAATGTGTACAACAGGACTCTCAGTTTGACCGCAAGCTGCAGGAGCAAGAATCCTTTCTCTTGTTTATTAGCATAAAGTTTTCCAAATTGTTTTGGTTTTTTTTTTTCCCCTATTCAGTGTGGAATAAGAGCCTTAAATTATAACAGTAAACTTTTTTAAGGCCTCAAAAGCCCAGGGATTCCACAGTGCACCGAGGGCAAAACACATCTGCCAAACTTTCTATTTTTACCTCTTTTAAGCTATTTTAATACCACTGCACTTGGGAAAGCAAACAAAGCCCCTTTTACTGTTAATAATATAATATTCTGCTCTTTTGATCCTTATGTTTTGCTTTCTAATTGCCTAAATGTCATGCATGCCTAATAAATTGGATAAAGGGTATTGATTACGCCTCTGGCTTTTGTAGCTAAAACACAGAGTCAATTAATCTGCACTGTATATTTAGGAAGATAATCAGTTATTAAAGCTGAAAGGAGGCAGGCAGAATGAAGCTGAAGAGTATTTCAGCAGATGAGTCCCTATCCAGTGGATATTCACAAGATTTTTCCCAGGCTTGTGTTTCAAAACAGAGAGCACTGGAAATCACTTGATGTGGTGCTGGGTTCATGTTTTACCTGTTCTGGCAAATCAGGGTTGCTTTATCAAGCTTTGTAGGGTTTTTAGCAGTTATTTAAAGAAAAAAAAACCCAAACAAAAACAACAACAACAAAAAAATCCTCAAAACCAAAAACAAAGCAAAAAAAAACCCAGACAAAAAATCCCCCCAAACCCCTGAACAGCTCCCAAAACAATGAAAAAGTTCAAGACTTGGAGCCATTGATATGGAAGCATATATATACTTAATTTTCTCAAACACAATCTGAGATAGAACAAGGGAGAGATCTAAGAAGTCATAATATTTTACTGTGGATTTTTTGGATTTTTTTGTTTTTGTTAAGGTTGGGATTAATTGTGTGAGATGGTATTTTTTGTTTGGATTTAGCTGTTTATTAGTTTTTATTTATATCACAGTTTTATAAACTGTGAGCTCTATAGTATTTTACTCTAATAAATTAAAAATGGAGTTATATTTTTATAAGGGTTTTAAGGATAAATTGTCTAGTTAAGAAATGGTATTTAAATTCTTTTTATTATTAATTTAATAACTAATTACTTGTGGTTTGTAATGTGGATTTTAAAATTGAATTATATCATACTATTTAAATTTATGATGAAGGTGAAGAAGAGGGATTAGTTTTTGTTTTTAAAAAATTAATTTTATTTCTATATTTTTAATATATTTATTTTTCTATATTATTATTTATTATTTTATATATTATATTACTTTTATGATAATTTTATTGTTTTATAATAATTTTATTTTAATAATTATGTTATTTTTATATATTACTTTTATTTTTATATATTATTATATATTATATATTTATAAACATTTTCGTTTATATATGTTGCTGTAGTCTAAGACTTTAAGTTTTCTGCGGTGTGATAATACGCACTTCTATTTAAATGATATACTTATAATTTTAGTTTTATTATTTAATTTTGGAAGTTTTTTCTCTGGTTAAATGCAGTGGGTCAATGCTTGTTAGTACAGAAAATTTAAAATTCTCAGTAACCAGGGTTCCAACATTTTACCATGGCTTTTGCTCTCTAAATCCCACAGGGCTGTGACAATGTGCAAAGACAGGGGGTCATCCCAGGGGGTTCAGCTGCCCCAGTGAGGGCAGTGCCCAGGGCCAAGGTCCCATGGGGGAAGGGGCTGCTGGTGGTCAGAGATCAGGGCTTGGAACCCTTCAGGATGTGGATTCGTGCTGCTGGGAGCTGGGAACAGAGGGAAGGAGAGGGGAATGTGCCCAGGGTGCTCCTGGTGCCATGTGAAGGCTGCCCAAGAACAGAGATTAGACAGAGTCCCAGAATAAAGCAGGGATTTATCCAAAGGATCTCCTCCATGGACCCACCTGGGGCAGCACCAGAGCCCAGCCAGGGCTGCACCCAAGATGACCCAAAATGGCCCCAAAATGCCCGGCCGGGCACGGGGTCTCTCCCTGGGATCAGCTCTGCTCCATTTGCACCTTGCAGTTCATTGTCCCATCCCAGCTTCAGCCCCTGCAGTCCCACCCTGCTTGTTTTTCTCTCTCCAGCCCACGGGGTTTGTGCTCCTGGGCTGAGATTTGGCTCATTTGTCCTTGGTGCCCAGCTGGAGCAGGAATTGTTTTGTCTCCCTGCTCTGTGCACAGAGCTCACTATTCACAGAATCACAGAATGACCAGGTTGAAAGAGACCTTAAAGATCATTGAGTCCAGCCCAGCCCCAACACCTCAACTCAGCCCTGGCCCCCAGTGCCACATCCAGGCTTTGTCAAACACTCCCAGGGATGGGGACTCCACCACCTCCCTGGGCAGAACTTTCCAGAACTTTATCTCCCTTTCTGTAAAAGCTTTTCCCTGCTCTCCAGCCTGTATTTCCCTTGGTGCAGCTCAGGCTGTGTGCTCTGGTTCTGTCAGTTCCTGGAGAAAGAGCCCAGCCCAGCTGAGCACAGGCACCTTCCAGGAGCTGTGCAGAGCGATGAGGGCACCCCTGAGCCTCCTTTTCTCCCCTAATATGAACCTAGACTTACACACTAAAGCAGCACAGAATCTGAAAATCCTAAAAGCCAAAACCTGAGGCATCCCTGCTGCAAGGACAGAGCTCCCCAGGCAGCTCAGCTGTGAGCTCTGCACTGAAGGAGGCCCAAGCTCTCCATCCCAGGCAGGGAGGGTGCAGACAAACAGACAAACACATTCACAAACTCATTAGAGATGCTCACTCACTGCAGTGCCTGCAGCTACAAAAGCCAGCCCTGGCTGCATAGATTAAATGCCAAAAAAGCCCTTCAGCAGTGCCTAGTGTGGGGCTGCTCTGACTGCTGGGATGGGGATCACCTCCCTCTGACCATCTTGTCTGCTCCCCAGCGTTTTCTCAGACTCTGCTTGGCTGTTTTGGCCGTGGAGGAGGTGGACAGTGAGCTCTCCAACGTGTTTGTACAGCACACACACAGCAGGTCCAGCCCTGGCTGAGCCCCCCAGGCCCTAAGGAGCACAAATGCCATGGGAATGGCATCCTTGTTGGGGATTCGAGCCTCTGGCTGGAGAAAATGTGATGGCAGGCAAAGAATGATGTGCTGGGAGTTTTTCACAAATGGAATGGGACTGCTGGGAGATGCTCCTGGAGCTTTGTGGGAGCATCAGCCTCATTACCTGGCTGAGACAGCAGGAAGGTGGTCAAAGCTCATGTTTTGCAAACAGCAGCCAAAGGTTTCTTTGCTACAGAGCATTTAAAAAACTTTCAAGCCAATAAAAGCTTACAGATTGTTCTAGCCAGTCACCAAAAGCACACCTACACCTGCTTCACACCATCTTTGCTTGTTTGCCTTCTATTAGCAATACACCATACTCCATTATTAAGTTTTAAACCTCCTGCCAATATTTTTTAAATATTTAAAGTTTAAAACCTATCTTGCCAAGCATATTTTCCTGCAGTCCTAAGATCTATCTCAGCCAAGCCTGAAACTCCAGCTGTTGTTTTATGTCCTTGCTTGCTGTACTAGTTTAACTTTTTCTACTTCCAGACTTTGCAGCTGTAGCTGGTTCTGAGTTTTCTTTCTATTCCTAAGGCCTGCTTTTACAGCTTTCTGAAAATCTTCTTACCTTTACTACTTCCCACAAATGGCAAAGAATTGTTTTCTGCCAATCTTTTCAACTTTTTCTTAATAAATGAGTGCACCACTGCGTTTTTGGTTTTCTTTTCACTTCCATGAATTCTGATTCTCTGAGATAATCTGAAGGAACATGAAAATCTTTAACCTTTATAAGAAAAAGTTATAATTTCAAGTATAACTTAAAGTATATATTCTCAGAGAGAAGTAGCCTTTTTGATTATCAGCCTGGGTCAGTTAGGAGAACATCCAACAAAATATTTGCATTTCTCTCATCTCTAATATATACAATGATTCTGAGAGAAATCATCCTTCTGGTCTCAAGGATTTCTAAAATGCTATGAGGCACTAGAGCAGGTTTTTTCTCCTCCAGACTAGTTTAACAACTGTAATATTTTTTCTCCAGTTAAGGGACTATGTCTAGAATCCTTGTAAATATTAGCAAATTTTACAGGCCAGAAGGATTGCATTTTCTAATTGAAAGCAAATGAAAAACAGCAGTAAAGGTCATTTTTTTTTCTTCAGGTTTTATTTAAGCAAATAGGTAAAAGAGAAGCTGAAACTGTGAATTTTTTATTTTTCAAACTTACTTTTCAGTTTCCTGACTCAAACAGAAATGCACATGAGTTCTGCAGCTATTAATGGGAAATGTTGTGTGAGGGATTCAATTTCCCTCAGGAGGAACTAAATCCAGAGCCAGGATGAACACTGTAGTCCCAGCTTCACAGGAAAAGGGAAAAGGGAAAAGGAAAGGAAAATGGAAAGGAAAAAAAGGAAAGAAGGGGAAAGGGAAAGGGAAAGGGAAAGGGAAAGGGAAAGGGAAAGGGAAAGGGAAAGGGAAAGGGAAAGGGAAAGGGAAAGGGAAAGGGAAAGGGAAAGGGAAAGGGAAAGGGAAAGGGAAAGGGAAAGGGAAAGGGAAAGGGAAAGGGAAAGGGAAAGGGAAAGGGAAAGGGAAAGGGAAAGGATCCCAGCCACATTCTTTATCATTTATTTCTGGGATGTCTTTTTCTAACTCGCTCAAAAAACCTTGGGTTTAATCACTGTTGCAATCACATTTGCATTGTAAATAGGAGTGGGAATGCTGAAGGGTGAGCTCAGGGAGGCCTGAAGGGCTGAGCCTTGGGCTGGATCCCATTCCTGCCTCTCCTGCCCTCTCTGTGTGTGCAGCACACCCAAGCTGTTTCATCTCCTCATGATTTTTACCATCTCTGTCTTTCCAGATCCTGAGTCTGCAAAAAGCACAGGGAGGACCTGCAAGATTGGAGACTTCACTGAAAACTCTCCAGGGGATATTTTCTCTCTCCATGGTTCTCCACACCTCCGACTTCACCATGAATGTCACTGAACTTCTCAAGGCTCTCCCTAAAATTAATAATTAAAGACCAAATTGAAGAGTTCAAAACTGATGCTTCAAAAACTCAGTTTTAATTTCATTAATGCTCCCTGCGCCCCTTCTACTTCAATTAGGAATTTTGTCATAGATGCTAAAGTTCATTAATTATCATATTTCAGGGTCTTGGCAGGCAGTTTAAAAATAATCCCATAGCCTTTGGAGCTTTGATTTCAGAGGATTCATTCAGTGTGCTCTGAGGCTGTTGTATAACTACCATGCTTGTTTGTCTGACAACAACAACAAGTTCAAATCAGATTTTCTTTTTCTTCATTCTTTTTTTTTCCTTCATTCTTTTTGTTTAAATGCATTTTCACTGTCACTCTGCTATGAAGCCAGGCAGACAAAGATAAAAACATTGCCAATTGCAAAATCCAGATGGCATGGAAGCTTAAGTAGCCATTTAAGTTGCTTCATGACAAACACACATACATTAAAATCAAGATACTGAAAATTATTATTCTCTTGTTCTCCTAACTGATGTGTTGAAGACATTTAAAAGAAAAAAAAAAAAACAACATGCTTTCTACACACATAAGCACAATGTAAAAAATGGGAGGAAAAGAAACATAGAAAATGCAACAGAAGATGAATTTTATTCTTTTGAGAATAAACAATTACAGAAAATTCCAGGCTGCTCCTAAAAATGCACAGCTGACATTCCTATAACAGTGTTATGTAGTGGATTACATCTCCTGTTACCAGTCTGGCTAGATTATCACATCATTAATTTCTATCTATAGATTGCAGATAATAAATCATAAGAAGGCAATCTAACAAAGGAGGTCATGGTATTTAGGATTATGAAGAGAAGGAGGAAAGCACAGGTAAAGGTAGGGGGTGAATGCAAAACCAAATTGCAAAACTGCATTTTTTGTTGCTGGGGTTTCCTTTTTGTTTGGTTTGGAGTTGTTGGTTTTTTTTGTTGAAAAATGGAACACAGGAGGTGTTCTGCCTTGCAGCAGGATATCTGGCAGGCAGGGAAGGAGACCCTGGCTCTTCAGAGCTTGTGACACAGCCCTGGCCTTGGCCTCCCTCTGCAAGGACTTCAGGGCATCTCTACAAATTCTCCTTCCCATGTTCCTTATCAGAAAAAAGGCAAAATCTGGCCGTGAAATCAAAACTTCAGTCACACGTTTCCTCCCAGCAGGACTTCTAAGCTGCCTTTATTTATTCCTTCATAGCCAAACAGGAGAGTGATGAATGGAGAGATTGTGGCATGGGAATAGAGCCTGGAATCTGCCTGATGTTCCTTCCTTTGGAAGTCCCACCCTTGCTGATCCCAGAGGATTCACAGAGCCATCTCTGGGGGAAGGGGCTGCTCCACTCAGCCTCAGACTGAGGCTCTGGAATGCCAAACTTCACACCTAAAAAAGTCCCATAAACCAGGATGAACTCAATTATTATGAACTTGGGAAAAGTCCATTTGGAAGAGCGTGTCATAGGATGTTATAGGGGCATATTTAACCCACCACATCCTTATCTGGAAGAGATCTTGGGTTAATAGAAGTAGGCTGAGTGTCTGGCTCATGATACAACATTATATTGCAGTTTTCACTCCAAATAATTGCAAATTACTTTACAAATTATACACACAGCCTGCCTGACCACTTTAAAGCAACTGCTGATAGGGACAAGCTCAACTAACACAAAGAGCTGTCAGAGGATATGCAGCTGGTAGAAAACTGTGTCTGGAGTGACCAAGGTTCAGTTTGCTAATCTAAAGAGTGATTATCACTGCCTGCTGTGATCCACTAAACAATGGAGAGGTGACCAGAGAAAATGATGATGGAAATTTTGTAAGTTCCTTCCGTATAGAGCTAAACAGGAGACATCTCTACCCCAAAATTGCTACAAGGTGCATTACTTGGTTTCCAAGGCCTCATCTGAAAAGAAAACCTGTTGAGTGAATTGTGAGAGATTCACTGCCTGTATTCCAGAGCAGTGAAAGGCTCAGTGCATCTCACAGGACTGAAAGCATTTGGGTATTTTAAACGTGATGCTTAAAAGACTAAACCACCCCCTCTGGGAACTGAGTGAATGTTTCAATTCCAATTCACTTTAAAAACATCTTACTGGCATGACAAGCTAGAGGCACGTTGCCAGAGCCTAAGGAAGGTATTCCAAGTGCTTGTCAGGGGTGGATAATGCACCACACTGCTGGTTTTTCATGTTTCAGCAGCACAAGGAAGCGCTCTGATCCCAACCTGCTCCTGGAGCCACTGGAGAAGCTGTTCCCCAGCCCTCGGTGGGTGATGGATGCTCTCGGGAGGCTGGGAGGTGGCTGCAGTGAGATACAGCACCCCTGAGGCTGGGAAAACTGCAAGGTAAAGCTGAGGAGTTCAGGAAACAGGATATCCATTCTGGGGCTGAAATGGACCATAAAGGAGAAACTGCCTGGCACTAAATCAGCTGCTGGTTTTCTGAGGAGGAAGCAGCAGCAGAGGGACTGAAGTACTGTTGTAATAGTGGAGATTTCTCTGAAATCCATCTGTTGCTGCTCAGGGGAAAACCAGGATTCTGCATTCTGCAAGAGCAAATCAAGATGTTTTCTGAGGGAGGAGGGGAAAGGGGTGGCTGGATTTCAAAGTTTTTTCCTACTGAACAAAACCTGTGACGGTTCTTCTGTCTCACCTACTCTTGCTGGCCAAAGGGGTTTGTTCCTCCAGGACTGGAACTCAGATATTGCTTTCCAATGCCTGCAGAGACCACCACGTTTTCTGAAAATCCCAATTACAACTCCCTAGTTAAAATTAGATGTATGCTAATTCGTCCTTTAGAAATTAGCAGCTCCGAGCAAATTGAAAACAGATGTCTGTGTCTTCAGTCAGTGCTAGTTAGTTTAGGCACTTTTTCCTCACACAACCTGCTTCACCATCTCCCCAGAGCACAGCTCCAGCACCGATCACAGGGCAGCCCCAGTGCCTTACACACACCTCTGTAGCTTGCCAGTGATCATTTCTGGCATTTTATTATTGTTTTCTTTAGTGAGGTGCCAGACTCTGAGGATTTGAAACTCTGGGCCTGGAGCCAATCCTCTGGGCTTTTTGAAATTTGCTTGTAACCAGTGTAAACCTCAGGCCATCGCTGTGGACAGGTGACAGATTCTCCCTCTTGGCTCTCAGTGGATGTGGTGTTGGGACAGAGCGTGCATGTAAATGGAGCTGCTGGCAGTGAGGATGAGCACTGACACTGCCTGGAAATGCTTGATGCTGTGGGGTCAGTGATGCAGGCAGAACCAACTCTTCCTGGGTTATTCCATCACTGAAAGTCCACAGCTTGCACGCTTTTAATTCTTTTTTAAAGCGGCGCACTGGTTTTAAGTAAGACATTTGAAATGGCTTTACAAAGATTCCTTGCTGAGCAGTACCTGCAGTGCTGCTTCATTACTGCCCATAACACCCCAGTGAGTCACAGAACCTGCAGAAAAATGACAACAATTCTCCTTTGTAGAGCGTCTGCTGCGAGGGGGGAGAAACAAGCTTGGTGGAAATATAAATAATAGATTCTAATAGTCACAGCTGTTCATAAATAAGAAGATATATACAAACACAGTCTAGTGGAACAGGCACATTTCTCTCCAAGACTGACTTGCTGCATGATTTTGAAGGAAACACTTTGTCACTTTTTGGCTCAGCCTCCAAATATGAAAAATAAACTGATATGATTCTTACCACTCAATGTAAATAAAATCCTTTGAGAACATGAATACAAATCGACGTATAAATGCTAATACATTATTTTCTAGCTAAATCCATATTCTGCAAATGCAAACAGAGAACGAAGATGGATTTTTGTTTTTTTGCACATCTGTGCCACTAGTGGAAGTTTTGCAAGCCAGATTAGGTCCTTGGGGACGTAAGTGCATTCCTGCTGCTCATGGTGTGTTTGTACAGTTGCAAAGTGGCTTAAGCTGCTAAGCAATTCAGCTCATGGGTGTACAAAAAATAACAGCCATCATCTTGCCCTGTTAGATGCATGGCTCCTCCAGAGCTAAGCAAAGGGAAAATTGCACCCAAAATATGAGAAATCAGGAGATAAATGATTCATAGAACACAGAAAGAGTTTACAGCCTTACAGGGATGGGGAGAAGCTATTGGCTTCCACCAGCAGAATATTTCTGCTAATTCTGCTTGCTAAGAAATTGTTCTCAAAATAGCAAGAGGCTTCACTTAATTAAATGTTAGCAGGTCCCTGCATAATTTATATTTCATTTTGGTCAAAAGTCAGCTGAGAACCCCAGAATACTGTGGCAGGGCTGCGTGCTAAATTCTCCCTTCATCTCCACGGCTGCAGCTCCACTGAGGTCCACAGAATACCTTGTGATGATTAGGTCTTGTTAAATCCATTTAACATAGAAGATGACACATTGGAGAGCTGAATACCTTGCCCAAGGTCAGTGACACAGCAGGGAGCTGAATTACCAGAAAATGACAAGTTCTATTTGCTTGCTGAATTCACTGGACTCATTGAAAATTTAATTTCTGCTCTGCTGACTCACGGGTGGCCACGCAGGTGTGGCTGCAGCATAAAAGGGTTTTAAAGTCTTTCTAGGGACGCTGCTGAATCACATCTTCTTGTCTGGGCCTATTCTGTGTGTAAATTCAAAAAGGATTGCCAGGTCTGGCAGTGGAGATAGCAGCTGTTCAAACTGAAATATGATGCTGCTATCGAGCACTGCAGTTTTGCTATTGGTTCATAAACAGATATTCTCCTTCTAAGGTTAGCCACAAAAATGCCTTTCACTTAAAGAACAATGCTTTTCAATAAGGATAGAAAAACAAAGTTAGAGGTGTATATTTACACATGGTCCATTAAAACAAATAATTTGAAGGTTTGAATGCACTTTTTAATTTTGAAGTGTGCAGCTTTTTAAATATTTTTAGAGTCTGCATGACTCAGGAGAATAGTAACAGCATCTATGTACTTTTTTTTTTATTATTTAGTATTCCCATCCAGCCTGGGGTCATTCTCCTGCCAAGAGTTAGACAGCAAAGGATTTGACATCAGCTCTCACTAAGACTTTTACACATGCCTATACCCAATGACTAGTGCTAGCAAAGCTAGCAGGAATTCTCATGTTGTCAAAATTTAAGCATATGTTAAACCTCTAAAAGACCTGGAACTCCATCAGCACTGGTTACTGCTGACTCAATACAGGAAAAACAAAAGTTTTAGAAGTAATCAGGCAATTTAAAAACAACTTTGTGACAGAAATCGGACTGTAGTGCTGTATATATAAATAAATAAAAATATAATAAATATAAATATAAATAATAGAAATTGAAATAAATAGAAATAGAAATAGAAATAGAAATAGAAATAGAAATAGAAATAGAAATAGAAATAGAATAGAAATAGAAATAGATAAATATATATATATAAATAAATAACTTATATATAACTTATAAACCCTCATTAATAACTATTCCATCTATAAATGAGTGAAATATGCTGCTGACAAACAAAGGATCCATTCCCACCCATGCTGGTAAGAGGTGTGTAACTAATATTACACCAGTCACATTATTTTCTATCCACACTTCAACAACACTTGAGCTTTTTGTCATGGCACTGGCATTAAATGTCCAAATTAAGATGAACATCTTTAAGACCTAATATTTTTCTTTCTTTAAAGAAAGCCTATTGGCAAACAAATTAGAAGGCTTATGGCAATTTCTTCTTTGAAATTTCTATTCAATCTTATCAGCATTTTTGGACAGAGATTTATCTCCTAAAGGTTTAAAACATGGGATAGAAAACAGCTTGCTGAGGATGAACCCCTCTTTTCTACAAGACAGATTTCACCAGGTGAGAATCAATCTGTGCCCCTTGGGGAACAGCTGTAATTTCTACTTTTGGATTTATATCTTCCAGACACGATGCAGGGAAGGTGATGAGGTCAGTATTGATGAGGTCAGTATTGATGAGGTCAGTATTGCAGAACATGAGGATTTTGTTTGATACCACTACTTTAGAGAGCAATGTGTCTCTGAAAAAGCCTGACTTGGGCCCCAAGAGGAGTCTGCACTAAAAGGGGTTGCCACACTTTCTCCTAGGCCTGCAGAAAACATCTGCTCATCCTGCAGAGGAAGAAAGTGAGTGGCTGTTCTCAGGATTGCAGAGCAGCAGCCTTTCCCACATGAATCTCACCTCACTTGAGAGTAAAATGGCATTTCCTACCAACTTGGTAAAGGTCATTCTTTGCAAAGCTGCATTCTTTTCAAAGATGACCTAAACATAAAAAAAAAAAATAAAAATCAAAACACTTACTGAAAGGGTGAGCATCACAGCAAAATCAAAATATGAACATATACTTAAAGGGTTGGCAGTTGTAATTTCTTTTTTTAATTTCTGCGGTTACTTAGCATTTTGGAGCAAATGCAGTCATGAGAACAGAACACCCCTTCACTAAATGTCAGAGAAAACACCACTTATAACCACAAAGAAAAGGCTTTATACTAATAAAACACTCACAAAATTCAACACTATCATATAAAACAAAAAGTATAAGAGCTTTCTATTTTTACATTTCATGAATCAGAAAGGTCACAAGCCCAATTTATAAAAACATGCCTTGCAGGCATGAAGGGTGAAACGCTGAAGACGAGATGTAGTTTATCAGAAAATATTGTACAGTGCATGCCACAGAAATGTGTTCTTAACATAATAAAGCAAATCCAGGAGAGATTTACCACCTGCCTTTACCCTCTTACTTCACCATTAGATGTTCACTCATCCATCTCCGAGTGGGCAGTTTTAAAAGCATCTCTCCCTCGCTTCCATGCTATTCTCCTGATCTTCCATGCTGAGCTGATCCATTTACTGAGCTGGGAGGAGCAGAGCTGCCTCCCCTAAGTTACTGAGTACATGTTCCACTGCCAGCAGGAGACAGGCAGAGAGGAACAGTAGGATTTTAAAGACGGAGGGGAAGAGGTCTGAAAGTAGTAAAGGACTGAAAGGAGAATGTTTGACGAGCTTCTGACACCCACTACATTTAAAAGAAAGTTAATAAGTAGAGAGGAAAAAGGGGGGAAAAAAGCATTTGTGGGTAGAGGAGATCATTGGGCAGATAGTAAGTTTTGAAGTGCCAAGTAGAAAAAGGAACTGGAGACAACAGGCATGAGGGGAGATCTGAGCAGAAGTACAAAGAGTGAAGCGTTAATAGCTGTGCATTAAAGGTCAAATCCTACAGACTATTTAGACTATTTAGAGTTTGGTTCTTTCATTTCTAATTGCTTAACCTTGATGTAACTCTACTGACTTAACTATAGCAACCTGCATCATTTGACTGATTGTTTTGGGTTTTTTTAATAAAGCAAACCATCCCTATTTCACACCATCAGATCTGCTGATACTCTGACTTCATGAATGCTTCACAAACAGGAAGCCAGGAAGTGAAAAAGAGCATTTATTGGGGGGGGGGGGGAATTAGTATTTAGGACAAAAGATGTTGGACATCTATTTATCTTGGCAGGGAGAGACAGAGGGTTGAATTCCTTCATGTATTTCTTCAAGTTTCATAGAGTTTTCTCAGCATTAGTGAGACAGGGATAGCTGAGGGTATCCATTCCTCTTCATATGTGGACAGAGCACATAAACTCCAATTCCCTCTTAATTACGATGACTGACTTTCAGCAGAGCAACATTTCAATAGCTCCACTAGATCAAGGAGGTGATCTGACTCCAGTTATTACAAAGCAGGAGATTGTAGCCTATCAAATATTAAAAAAGTGGAAAATTACCAGCCTAATAAGTAGCCAAGCAACAGAACCAGACATTATTGCTATGTAAACTTTACCTTTAGCACTCTCTGCTTTCTATTCTAAGTTTACAGAGCTAAGGTGACATTATCCCAGGCTTTTGACAAGAAAGGTCCTGCATCACTATCATCTTTTGTGATTTTCATGCCAGTCAGCAGCTTTCCCACCAGGGCTCCACCAGACCCCCTCAATCTTTCCTTTCTTAGCTGCCTAACAAGAGCTGAGCTCATTTAGCATCTGTCACAAACACCACAAACACTTACACTCCTCAGTGCAGTGGAAACAGACCCAGGTTTGCTCCTTTGCAGGGCAAATTTTTCTGTGCAGAGCACCCAGCAGATGCTGCTTGGGGCACCCCACCTGACCTGACAGAAGCATCTCGAGCATCTCAGCTTGGTGTGGTGCAGATTACCACTTTATTCACATTATCACTTGCTTAACAGCTTCTGCCACTTCCATTGCCTCAAAATGGGGTTGTTTGGCTTCCTGACAGGAGTGCTACAGGCATGAAGTCAGGCAAACTCCAGGAGTGATCAGTGGTGAAAGAAGCCATGCAGAACTCCTCCACATCCCTGTGTGGGTGGTGCAGGCTGAGCCAGACCCTCCATGGGGCTCCTCTGACCTCCCCAAACCTTGCCTGAGCTCCTCCCTTCCTTCCAAGCCCCTCCATGGTGCTCCTCTGGCCTCCCCAAGCCCTGCCTGAGCTCCTCCTTTCCTTCCAAGCCCCTCCATGGTGCTCCTCTGGCCTCCCCAAGCCCTGCCTGAGCTCCTCCCTTCCTTCCAAGCCCCAAGCAGCACATCCAGCACGGGCAGCCAGAGGAAGAAGGATTACTCCCTATCCCCAGCCAGATTAGCAGCCACTCAAGCACAGAGTTTTAGAGGAATATGCTACGTGAGAAAAGAGAGGAAGTGCAAGGTGGTGAGAGGGCAAGAATGGAGAAGAGCTTAATTAAATTAACCGAGGGAATATTTACACTTCCCATTTCTGAGATTCGCAATTCTGTAGAATAATCTCCCAGAGGAAGTAATGAAAACCTCATCACTGAGCCATTTTAAATGAGTTGGAACAGCTCTACAGTGAACACTGTGGGGGCTGTGGACTGGCTCATGGCTCCTCTCTCTCTCTCTTTATAACTAATGAAGCACACTCCCCTTAAATCTCCATAGCACAAAATATGGGATAATCCATATCTCAACTCATGAATGTATTTCACTTGCAAAATGTGAATGGATACTTATGCAAATAAATGGATGAGATTACCAGCAGGATTAAAGGACTGTTGTTGGTCATTCTGCTGTTTCTTGCAATCATACAGTATCAATGTTAATTTGAAATTTACTCCTGAGAGTATTTCTGTGCTTTTCCATCCTGTGGCCACACGTTTCCCCATAACTTTGCAGGGTGCTAAATATTTCTTGCCTTGTCAAATCCCAGGACGCTTCAGGTAAAACAAGACCTTCATGGGTCAAGACCCTTTGTATTCTCTTTTTGTGCATCTTAGCATAGGCATTTCTAGGTTAAAAAAATGAATATTTTGGGGGATTTGAGTTGGCATTGCACAGCCCTGGGGACGGAGCCCGTGTTGTGCACATCCACCAAAGGGATGCTCTGCAGGAGTGATGAGAACAGACACATCAGAGGTCACCATTTGCATGCAATAATTGCCTAAATTGCCTCTAATACCTGGTGCTGCCGTTGTGAAGTAGCTTTTTCAAGAGTTTGTTCTCCCATCTGTGGAGCAGCTGAGATGAGTAACAAGGTTTAAATACGTAGGCTTTGCTTAGTACACAAGCTTACTCACCTCAGACTAGTTAATTCTGCTGCTTCTGTTCAGAATTAATTACTTTTGCTTAGTATGATGATTTCCCTTTATTCCTAAGTATATTGGTTCTTTAGCAGGAAAAGGATTAAAATTGAAAGGAGAAAAAAAGGGTGTAAAGAATTTCACTAGGAGCAAGACAGTAGTTACTGGACCCACTGAAGTTTTTCCTACTATTTCTATCAGAGACAATATTATGCCTCACTTTCTATTGGAAAATTATGTTCAAAGTTTCCATGAAAAACATCTGCTGCATTCCACCCCAGCACTGGCAGTCTTTCAGCAATAGATTAAATCACTCGTTCCATATATGCCAGCAAATTTAGCCTCCCTTCTGCTAAAGTTGTTATTGACCACGGGCTCATTTTGTAAAAGTCAATTCCTAACTTTCTCCAATTTGACTCCTCTCTACAAGTAAGCAGATTCTTTTCTTTCTCCATCATTTACACCTTGAATGCAAAGGTTGCTTTCAGACATGCAGTGCTTTGGAAAATCAGGCCACCAGACTTTCTAAACATAACAGAACATCTATTTTAATCTTGGCCTGTGATGATGATGCACGCAGCATTGTTCAGAACTTTTTGTTTTCTCACAAAGGTGGGCACAGGCAATCAGGATCCCAGCTAATTACTTTTTATATTTTCTGATTTGAGCTATAAGGACAGCTCGTTAAATCAGTACAACAGGCACCAGCCATTCCCCAAGCAATGGGGCACATTTGTGCAGCTAACAGAGCAGTAGTGTTTTACATATTGGAATGCTTCGGATAAAAGTGACTTAGCTATCTTAAAATTAAATATTCATTTTGCAATCAGGTTTCCTTATTGCCCTGCTGCACTAAGATAAACTGAGCAATAAAGATCTCTAGCAAAGATGACATTGCTGAATGTCATCAGAACCAGAACAAAAACCCCCCTGAGATCTGTGGTTTCCTTCCTCTGGACACAAGAAAAGGTATTTCAAGGGGAATTCAAGAAGTCAAGCACCCAAGTCTTGATGACACTGTGGGGTAGTTGTGCTTTGTGGCAGGTTTCACACCCCTGGCCCACCAGTGGCCTTCAACTCTTCCAGTGTTTAAAAGCAAATTAAGTTCTTAAAGCAAAAATTAATGGAGCCACTTTGTGTTTTGACTGTGTCAGGGCTCTGAATTTCCCATGATGTTGGTTTTCCTGCTGACCCACTTTGATCTTCCAGTAGTGTTTGAAAATGCTTATAATGCCCACTTCTGCTTTGTGCTATAACCACCATTATTGCACAAAGACCTGCCTTTACTTTAGTGTAGAAAAATCAGCTGCAGAACGTCACATGGACCATATCTCATAAATTATTATCATCTCTGGGCAAATTTTGCATTTGTCAGTTTTTACTGTGTGGAAATTGCCCCTTAGATGTAGTTTACAGGCCTCCTACTGGTACTTAAAGATTCTTATGTTTGAGAAACAGAATTATTACTTCTTTCTTATGATAATTCATGGAGTTTTATAGATTTGTATACAGAATATATACACTATTCTGTAAGGTTGTAATTATTTTGTTGTATCCAGTTCAAGCCAAGGACTGTGAAACAAAATATATATTTACAAGATTTATCACAGTAAAACCTCATCTAAACTTCATGAAATAGGCTATCTATACCTATTATAGAATCAATAAAACCAATGTGAATGAGACCAAGCAGTGTCTTTCCAAAACTACCAGGAAACTTCCTAAGAGTCATCAACAAATGTGTCCTGTGAATAATGTCAGGTATGAAGAAAAAGTAACCAGACTTGGATATGCTATGGATGGAAAAGGGACCTGACTGAAAGTACAAACCTTCTGCTTTTCTTTTGATGCAAACAGTAGCTGAGTAAATGTAAAAAAAAACCACCAAAAAAAAAAAAAACAAACAAAAAAAAGCCAACCAAACAAAAAAAGAAAAAGTTTGATTAGAAGGAAACTTCTGCAGCCCACAGTGCAAAGGCTTTCAGCCCCTGAAAATGAAAGTAATGAAAATCAGGATGTGAACACTCACTGTGTCAGGCTTTGGGGAAATAATAACTGTGTTTCAAATTAGAAGGCTTCTGCCAGAGAGTGCACAGCAGCAGCCCACATAGCTCTGCCCTCCTGTTAGAGAATCCAAAACACAATTCCAGCAGCAGTGTGGTGTGCAGGCTTCACAAATATTTGATTATATCTCCTCTAAGAGCCTAACAAAATCTAAATGAATATTTGGGAAGATGACTAATAGCTCGCCATGAATATTCCAAACAGGCTGTCCCAGGTATTTGTATAAATGCACTCAGATGAACCTGTTTGTGTGTGTCTGTACAGCCAGAGCAGTGCATTTCCATCCCTTTCATTTGTTCCATAATGTCCATACAGACCTGGGTGCAGGGCAAACACAAATTAAAATCACTTACTGTATGAGAATTAGCAATTAATTTACGGTATAGAGCGTTAATACCCACTAAAACATTACACTTTTAGAGTGATTTGTTCCCTTCAGATTTTTTTAATTAGCTGGTCCCTTTATCAAGCTCAGCCCATCACACCAGTTTTTCTACCATTTGCTTGACTTTAAGCACGCATTTCTCATTAAGCATCTGGCAGACAGTTTGAGGCCTCAGAACATGCCAGTCTTGGATATATCATCCTCTTCACCCCACGAGAGCAGAGGGAGCTGAAGGATCACAAAAACAGCTCCTGTGGAAAAAAGCTGTTAAATTTTATTAACCAGGGCCCTGAACCAGGGATCGTTACTGTAACAATGCAAAGTGGAGGTAAAATATCACCTCCTCAGGGTGACAGTATTTTACAGCCATCTCACAGTTAGGCAAAGGATTGCATATGTGAGAAGCAATAATGAATTAATGGACCAGCCACCTTGTAGCATCAAGGTTAAAAATACAGATTCATTCAGGATTCACTAGAGTGGTAATGCCAAATTTGGAGCCACTCAGAGACTCTTTTTGCTGGAAAAGTTCTTCCTCGCATCCACATCCCTCTTGCAGCTGTCCATGAATTCTAATATGCCTTCAGATGGATGCGAAAAACGCTGCAATACACAAAATTTGTAGTTGCCACAAGGATGTATTAGTTGCTGGTGGGATGGGAAGGCAAGACTCCAGCGAGTCAACAATTTTTCAAATAAAAGGTTAAATTTCCATTCATTAAGCTGCAGAAGGGGTAGGGGTTTGATGGGAATCTTTCCTGAGCGACTGCTAATCTTTTTGTTCCTCACACAGATCCTCCGTTGCCTATTGTCATGGTAACAGGCAGCTCCACTCTGCTCCCTCCTGCTTTTCCTCGGCTGTGCACACCCATGGTATCCAGGTATTATCCTGTCCTTCCTCCACCCTCATCCTCAAAGTTCAGGCCTGAATACAGCCTGGAAGGCTGAAGAAGGAGCATCTTTGCAGGACACAAACCCACAGAATCCAAACAGAGAAGTGGTCCCATTTCCTTGTGAGCCCATCTAGGAGTCATCTCGAAGGACAGGAGTTCTAGGAGTCATCTCCAATAATAATACAAAAGATCCTTCAAGAGACAGGCCAAATTTTACCAACTGGGCAGAGGTTAGAGGAAAGGCACTGAAGGAAGGAGATTTTGACACGGCATCAACACAAACAGTGGCCATGCCAATAAAATATGGCAACAGAAGGCAAACCCCAAACGGGTACCACTGACCATGACACAATCAAGGACTCGAGACAGGCAATTAAATATGCAGTGTTCTCTTAGGGGTCAGTGCCTGTCAGCACACAAAGTCTAAAATCCTCAGGGTTCCATCATGGTGATCACCCACTCCTTTCTCAGGGAGGCACCTTCCTTGGTTCTCAGGGATAGGACACAGCAGTGCAGGTTGTTTTATTGTCCTGCCCTGCCCCAGCTGATGTCCGTGCTGCACCTGGCTGTCTGTGCAGGCACAACTGGATCACACTGCTGGGCTCCCAAAACACTGGAGGGTGTTTCATGTGATGCAGGCACACACAGGGTGATCAACACATTATTACAAGGGAAAATCTCGATTTATTTTAGCTGGAATAATGCTGTAGAGACCCAAGCACTCGTCCCAGGAACCAGCCTGATTGCACCTGCCTGCTGCAACTCCCCCCTGGTGCACCTCTTGCTATTTGCCTGGCTTGGTACCTCAAAGGCCCTTCTTGTATTCAGACAAAAAAAAGACAATTTGCTGCTGCTGCTGCCTAGATGTGTAATTCTGCTAACTAGACAGACCTCTCAGAGTGAAATATTTATCCTGCTCATAATGCAAACACGCCACACGAGTGACAGCCTTTTCCAAACTATTACAAATCACCCAGGATCACCCCCACACTTGTCACACACGCTGCTCTGCTCACGGAGCCACACACTGGCAGCTTTTTCCCTCGGCTCAGGGAAGGGAAAGCAAAGCCCCAGGGCTGCTGCAGCCCACCCCAGCTGGCAGTGCTCCCAGAGGGAAAGTGCTCCAGCTGGGGGAGAGGAGCATGTGCTGCAGGAGCCAGCCTCAGACCTGCTCCTTTGGGAGGCAGGAGGGAAAACAGAGCAGGACACGGGGACAGAGATGCTGTGGCTGAGGAAAACTGTTACCCACAGAGAGAATCGCTGCTTGGACAGAGCCAGGTACCTCCTCAGCTCCTTGGAGAGATTACACAGCATAAAGTCTGGAGTAGTCAAGGCTATCATAGAATAGTTTGGGTTGGAAGGGACCCTTAAAGGTCACCTAGACCAACCCCTTGCAAAGAGCAGGGACTTCAACTCAGATTGTTCAGAGCCCTGTTCCAGCTGACCTTGAATGTTGGGGTATCCACCACCTCATCTGGCAAAAAATGTTTCAAGGTAATGTCAGCTGAAAACCTTTGCCCTCAGTTCCAGAGCTTTTATTAAGAACTCATAATTTTTTTCATCGTAAAAAGAATGTGAATTTCTGATGTAAAAAAGTACAGCAGAAAAAGAAACAAAACAAAAGTTATTTTAGACCCTCCTTATTTTCATTAAAGAATGAAAACTATTTATTTCCCCTTTCTGGCCACCTTTGTAATGATCAGGCCAGCACGGCCAAGAAATATCTCTTGGCTCATTCAGTTAGCATTATTAGAAAATTTTGCTTACCTTGGTTTTTTACCTTAGAGCTAATCTGAATAAAATTACAGTTAAAACCTGGATGGAGACCCATGGCTTTGTCCCAGTACGTTTTCTGGGTGCAAACAAATTGAGTGAATGATTGTATGAATACATATTTAGTTTTACAGTCAATATTTGTCACAGTTAATAACAGTGTTGTGCCTTTACTTAAAGCTGTTCTTTTGAGGCTCCCAAAGCACTTAATATTTGCAATAGTTCTACAGTGTTATTAATAATCATTATTATGTTTACAGAAACAAATTGAGATAAATAACTAAACTTTTTCAAAGCCATGCAATACAATCAAAATCTGTAGATTCCCCCTCAAAAATATAATGTCAGCAGTGACCTTGTTTTCACCCCTTCATGATCTAGACATTTTGGCCTTTCACTTGTTATGACCCACACAATTTGTCCATCATTATTAATAGCAGTAGGAATACAAAAAAAGCTGGGGAGGCTCAAAGGACTTGTTGCCCATGGATAAAAATAGAGAAGGCCACTGGTGCAGCAGAACATCAGAGTCTCAACCATGATAATCCTACAGAGCAATTGTAAGTGACATTGGGCTTTAGATGCTGAATAGATAACACAGTGCTGGAAAAAATTCTGTGAGCAGATTTCACTTTGCTTCTATTTTCTACTAGAATCTTCCCTCTCATTCTTGTAGTTTGTCTACCCATGTCCCTAATGTGCTTATGCACAGAGCCTTTCTCAACACACAAAGAATCCATTAAATCCTCTTTGAAGAAGGTAAACACGCATGAGGAAGGATGCTGGCATTATTCTGCAGCGTCTCACCCAGCTCTCTGAACACAAGTACAGAACATCAGCAGCAGTGAATGACAGCTAGGGACTGGTTTTCCACACGAGGCAGAGCCCACGTTTTCCCCAAAGCACTTGGATCTCCAGCACAGCCAAGGTTCTGTGTCATTGCAGCAAGTGGCTCATGTATGGAAAGCCTGCTGGGGATTCTGGAGATGCAGTGACAGCCTCCAGAAGCAGGCAGACAGCACACTCCTAAAATAAATGACTAATATGAAAACATCTTAGGATGGCGAGAGTGAGAACCCCAGGCTGCTGATGGTGTACAGAAACAGAGAAGAAGGAATTCCAGAGCACTGGCCAACACAGAAGCAGGGCTTACTGGAAAAACTGTTCAGCAAGGTAAACAGAGAATGGGGAATGCCTCCCCTCCTAAATAAGCTGTACAGGAGAGAGCTCTGTGCCACACACCCCTCTCATTTTCACTGGGGATTCACAGAGAGTCACAAACAGGCTGCCCTGTCATATATGATCTTTAATAATCTCCCTCTCATAAACTTGTGCACTAAAGCAGAGGAATGATTGTAGTTTGTTCCCTGATAAAACATGGAGGTTTAGGGCCCACAGTCTGCAGTCAATTTCCAGACTCTGCAAAGGTGAAGTGAGACCTGAATATTTTTTCTCATTCCTAAATTATTACTGGCTCAAATGTCCTGAATACAGATTAGAAGAATTACCTGATTGTATTAACCTAGGGAAGGAGTTGAATAAAAACCCATGATCATATTTCAGTAAAATAGTCTCCATTAGAGAGCAAAATCTCTCTCCATCTCCCTCTCTCTCACATATTTATATGCAGCATGCAATGCCTTTTCTAACCCATTTTTGGGGTACTTGAATAAAACTGAATATTGTCTACCCGGTCTGAAAGCTGATAAAGTCACCTAGGACTCATCTCCTGGGACAGCAATAAACCAACCAAGCCTCCTGCCAGCCTCAGACCCATAACATGCCTGCATTTAATGTTTGCCCCGTTCCATTTGAAATGTTAATCATCCCTTTGTAAATTCTGGCACACTGAAACTCAGTTCATATTAACTTCAGGTTACCTGATTTAGATATGGCAAAGGACAACCATTTATCGTCTGCTTTCTAAAGATCAAAGAAGCCTGTCCCTAAAATATGCCCCCTAACATGCAAATGAATCTTAATGTCTCTAATTAGATTATAACTTGAGGGTGCTTTCTGCTGTTGAAATGAAGTGTTGCTGTGTCACAGGCTCAATACACTCCAAGGATCTGATCTGCTCAGCACTCACAGCCACACTTCTTACCCCAGTCTATGACGTGCCTCCCCTCGCTGGTTTTGTTACCAAAAAAAACTCAAATCTGCTTTTCTGACACCTCCTCCTCAGCCCTGACACTGATGGCAGTGTGGAAATGCTCAGGGAATCAAGACTCCCCCACCAGGGGTTTCTGTGGCTCCCTGGTGCAACATGTTCAGCAGCAACCGTGCAGGTTTAGAGGCTCCATGGACCTGCTGATGAGTAAGAAATTAATTCACACTTCAAGCTTATTCTCCACTGCTTTTACAGGGAGATAATTATGTCATGGGGGTTATCTGCCTTTAAAATCCCCATGGTGGGGAACTCTTATGCTCTGCTCTGAGAGGCAGCAAAGGGAGGTCAGCACTGCATCATCACTCAAAGTGACTCCACCTGCTATGCTGCACAGGAAAACAAGAATTTGCTGTCCACACGAAGACTTTAAGTGGGAAAGCAAAAATACAGGGTAGGAAAACACTTTGTTTGACTGGGAAAGAAAAGCCTTAGTCACCAGATACAAATATGTGTGTCTAAAAATAAAAGGTGTGGTGGGTGACTGGACCAGCACTTCCATTTCCACAGGGAATGCTGCAAACTCAACCAGAAGCTGCTTGGTAAGCAGGAGGTGAGAACAGCAAACGTGAAGAGATGGCTGAATGTTTCTTACAAAAGCAGCCCTTCCTCAGGCTCATGAATCATTTCTTAACTGATCCTGATTTCTTTAAGTACACTTGTTGATATGCTACAGGCTATATCAGTGAAGCAACATTGCCAGGAAGCAAATATCATTATGAGTTATGTGCACAAGGAGTGGAAAATCGGACCCATCTCTCTCTGTGCTGTCTCATTGTATCAAAATATTATATTGTGAGGTTGCTGGGGTTCTTGTCTGTATGTTTCTGTATTTTGATGGTGGTTTTATAAATTGTGGCCTCTTAAATTATTCCTCTATAAGCAGTGGAGTTTTTATTTGGGCCTCTTTAAGTTAATATTAAAATCAATATGAATGTTTTTCAGCTCATTTGAGAGAATTAATTTAATCCATTTGGATTTTCTGGAAATGCAGAGTTTATGCATAAGGCTACTTTTTTTTTTTTTAAATACAAAGACTGGATGGAACAAGAGCAGAGAAAGGTTTTGTGTCTAACAAAGAGAATGACAAAGAGAATGACAGAGTCACAGAATGGCCTGTGTTGGAAGGGACCTTAAAGAGCATCCAGACCCAATCCCCTGCAGGAATGGGCAGGCACTTCTTCCACTAGAGCAGGTTCATGCTAATGAATAAGAATTGGGGGAAAAATTAAGAACCTTAAGATAAGTGAATATCTTCAACAATATTTGACCCATGCCCAAAGATCCACGGGCAACAAATACTTGGGGCTGCACAGGTAATGAAATAAACAGGGAATGCCTATTTTACACCATGTTTAAAAATCTGTTGTTCCTTAAAATAAAATAGGTGGTAATTCCAAGATCAGCTTTTTAACTCAAAGTGGTTGTTTCACTGCGTGTTTTTCTAATTCCTTTGTTCAGCACAGATTTCCAGGAGGACAAAGATGTGCCAAATGGACTTGGGGACTTTTGCTGGCAGCCTGCAAGTTTCACTCCCTGATCTGTGATGAGCAAATGCCAACACTCTTGAGCAACCACCTGAGCACGGGTGAAACACAGACCTGGGGTGGAGGATTTGACCACTGGATTTTGAAATGATTGAATGAGATGAGAACAAGCATTTTGGAGTTAATCCAAAGGTGCCAGAGGGCAGGGAGAAGGCTCCTCAGATGGGGCTCAGCTGGACCCACTCAGTCTGTGGGGACAAGGACTGAGCTCTAAGAACACTGCTCTGAAGGAGGAAATGCAAGGGGACCTCAGCAGAGTCCCTGAACAACACAAAAGTTGCAAGTGTAGGAATTAAAGAGAAGCCAAAGGCTGTGTCCGAGGCTCCCTGGAGAAACTCTGAGCTTCCTTCATGAGGAGCTGGCAGAGAATTAGAGAAGCTGCAGTCTTTCAGCAAAGGTGACCTCATATTTGAGCTGGAATGGTCAGAAGAATCTGGCTCATACCAGACCTAACAAAGTGGAGCTTCCCAAAAGGAAAATTTTTCCATGTGAGTCATGCTTCTGCAAGAGCTGGGAACCTCAAAGTGTCGGCAGTGTGCAAGGAATGGGAAAGCAGATGGATGAGGCCATGCCTCAGCCCTACATTCAGGTATTTAAATTTAAAGAGGAACACCCAAAAAATGTCATAAGCTCATGGTAATAACCCCATGGATTTCCATGTAAAAATTCTAGGTCGTTCTTCTACAGATCTCTGACTGAAGGAGCCCTGTGTGCTCCTCACCCCTAATTTCCACCGGAAATACAGCTGAGCCATGCCAGATGTGGTCAGCATTCTGGGATCTGCAGGTCTAACCCAGCTCCTTGCAAGGTGAGTGGCACTGCACCTCCCCTGTGCACTGCAAGTTGCTGTAGGTGCATTTGAGACCAGGCATTTTAACTTCTGGTCCTCCTCGAGTCATTCACACTCATGCCATGATGAAAAACCATAGTGGAAGAGGAGAGCTAAGCTTCATATATAACAAAAATGGGACATAGTAAGAGTTGTTCTGGGGTTTTTTGGGGTTTTTTTTGCTTTGATCTTCCACTGAAAGAGATCTACTGTGTAATTTTGTTATGAATAACCTCCCATGACTCTATTTAACTAGCACAGTTTGCTCTAAAAAAGTTACACATGTGCTTCTAACACTACATTAAAGCAATATTGGATCAGATGTAGCTGAAACTGGAAAAAGTGATTTTTTTCTGGTATGTCAGAACAAAGAGTGGGTTTTTTATTCTGAGGTTAAATTGATTTTTGGTTCTACTGGGGTAAATATTATTGAATTTATTTTTGCTCCAGCAACATGCATAGTCTCTAACGATACTGGACACTTGCTGATCCTGACATGGGTGGAATTTGGGTCCATTTATGTAGCTGGTGATGTGTGATTAAGATGAAGCATTTGGGGTTTGCTTTCTAGATGTTCACTAAGTCACTTCCAACTGCATTTGTTTGAGCCAAACAGAAAAACTTATTTTTCAACAGGAGTGAATTTATTAGCCACATTTTTTTTCTCATTTATGTCTTGAAACATGAATGTTTGTAGCCCACAGGAGCCTGAGGCTTTACTTGTGAATAAATTATTTGTAATATCCTGATTTATTGTGGTGTTTTGGGGCCACTTCTTTCTGCCTAAGTGGCACCAATTAGGGTCAATGGCATCTGCCCAAGGTAGTTTCACTTCTGGTCACTTGGCCCTAGAAAATATAACATGCAGCTCTGGAAATATCAGACAGACAGAGCTTTAATTTTAATTCTGAAGACAGACCTTTAATTTTATGCTTGCATCAAGGAAGGAAACATTAGACATAATGCATGAATATCAAAATGCTATGCTTTTTTCCACAGAAAGCTGATCTAAATGAATTTAAGGTCTCTGAAACTGTCCTGTGTTAGTCATCCAGAGACAGTGATTTAAAATTCATTACATTATCCTGGGTTAGAAGATATTTGGACATGTAAGTGATTTGGCATAGCTTTAGAAAATGGACCTAAAATGTCAGGTGAAAAATGCCTGGTTTGGTCTCCACTTTGTCAAATTTGGTCACCAACAGGTGATTCTGGAGTTAGCATCTTCCTCAGTGGATCACAGACCGGAGACCTGGAGCTGAAAAGCAAAAAAAGCAATAAAATACATTCCAAATGGCACTAAAGGCTCAGTTTCCCCTGTAATTTCAGGGACTGTGGTTATTCTGCTTTAGCTTTGATCTGCTGTGTAATTGTTCTCTGTCACACGTGTGCTCCTGGGACCTGCTGCTTCCTGGCAAGCCTGAAAATCAGGCAATTTATTTTGGTAACTAGGTATGGACAGAGGAGCCCAGCTCCAGAGATCTGCTTTCCTTGCTGATGAATCACTGCTGGGCAGCACCCTGCCAGCAGCACAAACACCATGCTGAAAATTAAGAGCTTTTAGCCAAATCAGGGCTTCACCAATATCACATATTGCAATATTGATTTCAATTTCTTTATGGATGGGATTCTTTCAGCATTATTGCCTGCTTTGTATATTTAGGGAAGGAAATAACTACCAACATTTCCATTTCAGAAAAACAGCTTTGTGGCCTCCTCACTGCTGAAATCCATTAAGAGGCTCTGCAGGGTGGGAAAAGAGGTGGTTTTTTTGTCTTTAGCTTGTATTTTATAGCTGTGTGACAGTCTGTCTGAGTGGTCAAGGCCATCCACCTGCCTGCTGCATTTTTCCTACGTTCATTTATACCTGCATCCCTTGTGGAAATCGTAAAGCACTCGCTTTCAAAAGCACAGAGATGGTAAAAATGTGCTGAGGGAGGTCATTGCCAACCTGGCAGAGCTGGCTCCTTCCCCCAGCCCCACCCAGCTTTGTGCCAGCTCCCAGCAGGCTTTTTCAGCCCTGCATCCCTAACTGGTCCCAGTTTCAGCTGGTGCTGGGACTGCTCTTGCTGGAAGGTCAGCAAAGGTTTTGTTTGCTGGTTTGTGTTTTTTTTTCTGTGATTTAAGCTCTTTCCTGTTGTGTTATTGCGTAAGTGCAGCTCTTGACAGAACACGTGTGCCTGTGCCTGCCCTCCCTGGGAAGTGCTCAGCTCCAAAAGAAAGTTGCCAAGTTGCAGTAACAGCATTCTGGTACTCTGGGCAAAAACTTCTTCAGTAATTTGGGATTCCACCACGCCACTAAATGCATTGAGACTTTTTTTAACAGAAACAAACCATACCAAATACTCAGCAAGCTGCTCAAAAGTTTGTGTCATTAGTAAGACTTTCATTTCCACTGGGACAGAATGTTGGGTTGGGTTTGTTTGTGTTTTTGCAGCGCTTGAAATACGTGACAGGCTTCTGGTTTTCCTCTTCATTTGCTGTTATTTCTTAAACACAGTTGTTAAATGTTACAAAGACACCCTGTTTTCTTCAGCTGCTGAGGCACATAGTGAATGGATCTTTTTGGTGAACAAATTATGCATTACTTTCATTTGAGATTCCCTCCAGGTCTTGGCACATAGAGAATCCGTTGCAAAGAAACAAAATAAAATTATAAAATTTTAAAAAAAGTAGTTCTTATGATTCTGCTTATCTCAAGGACTGACCCACTTCTCATTTCCTCTTCAGATTTTCTAGTTTTGTGTTTCCTTCTAAGCAAAGCAAGGTTGCCTTGTTAGACCCAGACTTGTTAGACCATGTTGTACACATTTTCTTCAGCTTTTTGTTCCCTGTCTGCTGGTAGCCTGGTCCTCACAAGGCTGAATTCTTTCAGAAGAAATGTTTAAGGGGTGGGATGTAAACACCAGGGCTGCAGTCAGCGCTGATGCTTTTGCAGGGAAGTATTTGCCAGAGGTTTCTGATGTCACTTTTTTGGGGTTTTGGCTTTGGGTAACAAATAACCTGACAGATACATGACAGGCTGAATGTCATTCCACAGACATACCTGTGTTCTGTGATGTGTGTGCAAGGAGCTGGGATTTTACTTAAGCAGAACTGATCCAATATTTCCTGTAGTCTTGGAAAGACTACAGTGCCTTCACAGTGAAAAGCAATGAAAGGCTGGGATACCAAAGGAAGTGGTGAATTATCTCAATTGTATTTTCTTCCTTTTTTTCTAATCCTGGGTATACCTGTGAAATCCATTTATTTATAGATTCCCCTCTATCACCAGCATAACCAAGCTCTCCTTCTACATCAAACTCTTTCATTGCTGGCAATCACAGTAAGAGTAGCTGATAATTTCTCATATTTTTCTTGGAACATTTTCTTTCCTTTCTCTAGTTTCCCTAGGAACTGGCTGCATCAACTTATATCTGCAGTACAGCAATATAGCACATGTCCAAAACCCAGTCAGGTCTCCTTCAGGCCTGCAATTTAACAGACCTGGCTTGGGTGTTTTAGGTTGGTTTGGGGTTTGTTTCTTTTGAGGGTTTCTCTTTATTTTTCTTTTGTCACTGTTGATTGGTTGGTAGGCTGCTGGTTGTTTTTTTTTTCCAGTGACAACTGCTCCAAACCCAATTTTATCTTTTTTCCACTTAGATTTTTTTCCTCAGTATTGTGGTTTTAGCAGTTCCCTAGGAGCTGCCAATCAACACCTAGCATAGCTTTACTGGGTGAACATGGCTTTATATTTACTGGGTGAATATCACAGACATATGACTGACAGATTTGAACCCTTTTGGAGCAACTGTCCCTTGAACAACTATTCCAGAACCAATTGGAATTTTCAGCCATTTAGACTTCCTTTACTAAAATATGGTGATGTCTATCCCATATCTGTGGGAACACAGAAGCATCTCCTGATTTCAGCCCCCTTTGGGTGGTTTCTAGGATTCTTAGCTATTTTTTTGGCTATTTTTTAGCATGTCTCTTCAATGTGGTTCCACACAGTTGCCTTTTTCATTTTCTTTCTTTCTTTCTTTCTTTCTTTCTTTCTTTCTTTCTTTCTTTCTTTCTTTCTTTCTTTCTTTCTTTCTTTCTTTCTTTCTTTCTTTCTTTCTTTCTTTCTTTCTTTCTTTCTTTCTTTCTTTCTTTCTTTCTTTCTTTCTTTCTTTCTTTCTTTCTTTCTTTCTTTCTTTCTTTCTTTCTTTCTTTCTTTCTTTCTTTCTTTCTTTCTTTCTTTCTTTCTTTCTTTCTTTCTTTCTTTCTTTCTTTCTTTCTTTCTTTCTTTCTTTCTTTCCTCCCTTCCTCCCTTCCTCCCTTCCTCCCTTCCTCTCTCCCTTCCTCCCTCCCTTCCTCCCTCCCTTCCTTCCTCCCTTCCTTCCTCCCTTCCTTCCTCCCTCCCTCCCTCCCTCCCTTCCTCCCTTCCTTGTGCTGGATGCAGTCTATAACCCCACCCTCTTCTACACTTCATTATTCCTCCCTTTCACAGAGGTATTCTGCAGTGAGCATTTCTATTGCACTACAGTTATTATTACACTGGAAATCTGACTTTCTCATCTCTTTCACTTTTATTTTTTACCTCATAGCATTACTGGAAATGTTGTATTTTCTGCTGCTGGTATAAACAGCACTGTTGGTTTACATGATCTTTTCACTGATGGTCAACAAAACAGAAGAAATTGTTCCTGGGATAGCTGGACTGGTAAAACATTTTCTTTCACAATCACATAAACTGAACCACTCTTGTTAAAAAAAAAAACTTTCTTCTGCTTGTTCTTCTGTTGCAATCTTTGTAAGTGGTGCTAGACACAAACCCTGCCTATCATCAAGAAGAAATCAAGCACATCCTTTCCTCTGCCAACCTCCTCCTTTCCTCACATGAATGAAGGGACAACTGCACCGTCCCATCTCCTACCACACACCTTGGGGCATCCATCTGATTCCTCCTGGCGCTCCTTTGCAGGCAGGTTAACCCACCCAGGAGGGTTTGCACAACTCCTCCAGCAGGGTGGCAGGGAGCTCAGCTCCTCTGCTGCTGCTCCCCAAGCAGCACCAGCAGCCCTTGGGGCTCTGGCTGCTGCTGCTCGCTCCTGGTTTTGATTGAGCAGGGTTGCTTCATTTGGCAGAGCTTTTGCAATCCCCTCTTTGTTATTTAAAAGCCCTTCCCCCTGCCCTTGCTCAGGAATTCTGGTTTTCTTTCACTGTCATTTCCAAAGATTCAGGATTACTTAATTTCTTTCTGTTTCAGAGTGTTGCTTGTTTTCTTTCAAGCTTTTCCCAGCAGCCTGAAAATCTCACAGAGATTTTCTTATCCTCTTCCTAGTATGACAATAGTATCCTTTTTTTTCTTTGTTTGCTTCACGATGTTTTAGGAATAATGGAGAAGCTTGGAGAAGTTAACCTCTTCAACTTGCAAGTCTGACACATGCCTCCTTGACCTCTCTAAAACCTGTAAAATTAAAAAAGTTACACGTTTAATGTCCTCAGTGGCTCGGCTGATGGAATTAACAAGAGGATGCTGAAATGTCATGAGGAAAGCAAAACAAACAGGGCTTTTCTGGAGAAATAAAGCAGCTGATCCAGCAGAGGAGCAGAGATTTCAGTGCAGAAAATGAAATCATCAGCTCTGGGAAGCAAAAATGGAAAGCCAGGAGCCAGTTGTAACGGGAGGCTGAGTACAAGAGAGAGAAGAATGGTGTCACATGGACATTAAACATAGAAAATGAGTGGGCAGGGAGAAAAAAAAAGAAGTGATAGTCAGAACACAGTGGAGGGAGGGAAGCCTCGTTATTCACAGCACGAATCTGGGTCCTCTGGGGACCAGCTGGAGGAGCAGAGTTCTGCAGAAATGATCACAAGAGAGGACAGGTGCACAGCCAGCCTTGGAGAGAAGATGCAGCCTTTGGGGAGAGCCAGGCACAGGGGACAGGTGATCCTGTCACAGCTTTTACCTGTTCCTGTCCTCTGGAGAAGGAGCAGAAGTGTAAATGAGGAAGGGAGAGGCTGAGTTAAAGGGGAACACCAGGAAAGGCAAAGATAATGAGGAGGAAGGAGGGTTCAAGGCAGAACAGCTCATTTCTGAGGAAGATAAAAAAGAAGTTGGGAAAGGAAGGGAAAGTGAGAAAGTAAAAGCTAGTGGGAGCAGCAGAACAACAAGGCAGAAAGGAAACAGGATCAGAAAATCATACAATTGTTTAGATTGGGAAAGACAAGATATTCTACATATGCAGAAATCTGCATTAAAAATTTGAGGTGAAAATTCCTCAATACAGAAAATATAACTTCAGAAAACTAAAAGTATAAGGATAAAAGGAAACTACTACAAATCAAGCTGGCTTAACCTTTGCTACAAGCTGGGACAAATGGAAATGGCTGAGGAAAAAAAAGAGATGCATTAACAGCAATATTTAACCAGGGAGTTACAGCCTGTGTGTGATGTGTGAACCTCTAAGTGTTCAATGAAAGATAACCTTGTTTTCAGCTAATACAATCCTGCCACCCAGGGCTCCTGCCTCCCTTGGAGAAGAGAAATCCACAAAAATAAAAATGAAGGTTGGAAACCATTTGAATGGCAATAGGATGTGAGGAAATATAAAGTATGACAGAGCTATACAAACATAAAAGCAAGCACAGATGAGCACTGAGATGAGAGCAAGACAAATGACAGTGGGTTTCTGGCTATAACAAAGTGACCCATTGCCTGAGAGGCTGGAACACTCCCCAGTTCAGCAACTGCTGTCACTGATACTTGATGACAGAATCTGGCTCAGTGGAATATTTTTAGTTTCTCCTTCACAAATTCCTTCCTCTCTTGTATCTTTGTGACTTATTTATATATATACATATATATATATACACCCTTTTTTGTAAGAGAGATGGCTTTTTTTATCACTAATCTGGTGTTTTCTTTGATGCAACTTAACATGCAGCAGAGTACAAACAAAAGATGACATTTAGAAAAAAAAAAAAGACCAGAAGGATTGGTAAGGGGAGAACACTGTGGAGGAGAAACTAAAAAAAAGTTCAAAGCATATTAAATTCTCCTGAAATGGAGGATATGTTGAAGTAGGTTCAATAAAATAACACAATTTTTCTTTAAAAAGGAGACAGGGCTGATGAAAAGAAAGATGAATTAAGGTAACTCTGAGTACTGCAGGACCAGAAGCACCAGATTGCAAATGAGAAATCCTGTGCTATAGAGATTGGAGAAAATATTGTGCTCTTGGAAAGACTGAAATATTTAAGACATGGCCACTGTATCACTGAAACCAAGAGGAAATCTTTCCAGACACTTAAAATGTTTGGAAGAACTGTTGATCATGTAATTTTCAAAATCAAATCTGAGATGAGAATACCACAGGGACCAAGAGACCCTCAGAAAAGGGTTGCTAGAAGCACACAGACTGTGAGAATTGGCTGCAGAACAGAGCTAGATCTGGTTACAAGTTTGGAAAATGAAACCAGCTGATGCTACAGAACCTCATCACAAAATGAAGAAGCAGAACAGGTCTGAATAGTCAGAGGTGAAGTCTAAAAACTGCAATCAACCAGTGAAGTTTCACGAAGCAATGGAAGGAACTGATTGGGAGAAAATGCACAGTTAAATTCACGAGAATAAAAACATCTTGTAAAAGCTTCCCATGAGTGACCACAGTTGTGTATAAAAGAAATACTCTGTATGGGAGGTTCTTTGTGGGAACTGTCCAAATGGCAGCTGTGTTTCAGGTGGGATTTGTCTCCTCTGACTGCAGCAGTTTGCAATCCAGGTCTCTCCTCCTGCCTGGGAAGGAATCCCAGCACTCTTAACAGAGTCAGCGTAGCCAGAACAGCTCAAGGTGTGACTCAAGTGAGTGAATACAGGTCCCTACATCAGAATAAGAACTGCTCCATAGTCCATATTAACCATATTGACTATATTGACTTGCCCACTGCTGTTGTAATTGATGCCTTGGAAGACACCTTCCTTTTGTCAGGAAAATCCAGCACCTGAAATTCAATGAGTTTGAGCTGGACACAGTTCTGCAAGCCAAGTTTCAGTAACATTTTTTTCAGTTAAATAACTATTCAGCATGAGTAGGTAAAACTCATGTCATGCAGTGAACAAAATGCTCTTACTGTGAGTAAAATGTAAATCAGATGTAAAGGAAACAAATGTGAAAGAACAAAAGTCGGCCTTACCTCCCATTGGGAGAGCTGAAACTATGGAAGAACAGCAGCTCATGAAGATAAAATGAAAGAGATGTGCACAGAAAAGCTGAAGTACACAAAAAATACAAAAAAATAAGAATAGAATTTCTAGCAAATAGACCAG
This sequence comes from Fringilla coelebs, assembly GCF_963513975.1. Classification (NCBI taxonomy): domain Eukaryota; kingdom Metazoa; phylum Chordata; class Aves; order Passeriformes; family Fringillidae; genus Fringilla; species Fringilla coelebs. The sequence continues at coordinate 70,838,474 of NC_140033.1, forward strand.
GCCAGAAAGAACCTGCTAAGATGATAAAAGGTGAGTGCTGTTAACAGCAAAACAAGCCTTGAAACAGATAGCAGCCCATATCTAAATATAGTCGAGGGAATTTTAGATCAACAAGTTAAGATATGGCTTGGATTTGCTTATGATGCTGGGAAAATTACAGGCTAAAAATAGATTACTTTTCTTGTTGTTCTGCTGTAACACCATTAAAGAACATCACTGGTAATCTTATGTCTAGTCCATAAAGACTGACACACGTATTACACCAGCTGTGGTAATTACAGAAAATGGCCCATGATTTGATTAAGATGTTAAATGGCTTGCAAAAATAGTATCACTTAAAGCACTTCATGGCCAAGGTATCCACAACATAATGATTTTATGGAAAATGTCATCCAGATTGCAACAAGGGTGCCTAGTAAAATCTCAAGGGTGAAATGCAGTATTATCTCACCCTGCTCTGGAAAAAGACTGTCAGTTGCTGAAAGTTTAATGGGAATTTCTTAAAATTCATTATATAGTTGGTATTAAATACAAACATACTGCTAATTCCTACTAGCCCCCCAAAAAAAGGGGGAAGGGGGGAAGGCATGCATGTGAGGAAAGGTATGAAAAAAGCCACATAAAAGCCCACATAAATAAAGCTCTCTCAGCCACAGGGCCCTGTAAATCTCACATAATGCAAACCACAGGTGAAGCCCTTCCAGACATTCCACATGAAACTCATTCCTATTTGTTCAAGCAATTACTGAACAGACAAAGGCAATTCTAGGGAGGAACTCAGGTCATCTTCTGCTTCTTCCAGAACAGAGAAACGTTCTTTGTCTCCTCCAGTTTGAAAAAGAGCAGGTTTTTGTGCAACTGGACAGCAGCAGTGAAGATAACTGTGTGAAGAAAAGCAGATGCTGAAGTCTACCAGATCCTGAAGAGATCTGTGGAACAGAGAAGCCAGCTGTGAGACAGGGAATTTATTTGTGTTGTACTGTGTATGATTTCCTTCTAGATGATTCAAATGAGAGGGTTGTTTGAAAGATGAAAGACCCTGGCTTAAGTCAAATGTAGCTAGCAACTGCCAGTGAGAGGAAAAGTAGGATATTGAGATCACTGTGTATCCCCCACAAATTCTTTCCTTCTTAATACTATTTTAAACTAATCCTGCCAATAAACATGATTTTCAAATGTCATTTTTAACGCTCTGTGAAAGTCACAGGCAACCATTGTTATGAGGTTTGGGGTCTTCCTAAGCAAGAAGGCTGTGAAACAGTGGGAAAAGAAGAAGAGAATGTTCCAGAAAAGTAGCTGTTCATCTTGAAAAGTATCATCTTCAATCCTTTTTGAGACATTGAATATCATATGATCAGTAAAAGACACCTGAAGGTCCCAAATATGGCACCCATCATTTCAGGCTGGAAGACTCATCATGGTACATGCATGGCATGGACCATACAGTGAGTGAGCCTCTGAAAAGAGGCTTGCAATTAAAAATTGTTCTCTGTTCAAAACTGCACTGAATGGGCAAGATGAGTCTGGCAAGATGATGCTGGTTCAGAGAATAATAAGCCCTTTTGCTTTTCTGGTGTTGTCTGCCAGGGAAAAGCAAATCTCACGCTTTGGCTTTGGAGTTTGTTTTGTGTTAGTCTGACTGGATGTTTCAAAGAAAATGGCCTCATATTAGGATACACTGCCATGAAGGAAACAAAAATCCTACAGAGCACAGCTAGACCTGGAAATCATTAATTGCAGATAAAAAAATAGTTTTGAAATGAGAACAACTGCTTTTCCTGTCAAGAACAGATTGCAAAACTTATTAAGCTGTAAGATACCACTCTGTTTCTACTGCCTGAGCATGCACAGGCTTTGGTTGTGTATCTCACAGTGTGTGAGGGTATCTGGGGCTGATGGCAGGCAGGCTAATGACCCAGTGCTTGTTCAGTCACGCTGATGCTTTGCACTAACCCAGAAGAGGATCCTGTGCCACTGGTACCAATGACCCCCCAAAAAACTTCCAGCCTCCAGAGCGACCAGATGGGAGCCCTGGACAGGCATCAGGCTCTCTATCTGGAGCAAAGCAGAGGCTCCATTCTACCAGCAGAGCTGTCTGCAGAGGCTGTGCTCAACAGCTTTTTTCCTCTTTCTTATTTCCTCTGACCCAGGCTAATTGCTTCTTTCATCTGCAGGGAGATATCCTGACTCCAGAGAACGTCAATTAGTGGAATTGTTGATTTTCCCCCCCTCCTCATCACTGAGGAATGTAGCCTAAAGGAGTGGTTCTTCTCTTCTCACCCCATGTGTTGGATCGACTTATCAAGTGACCTCAGGACGTGTTAGATCAGCTTATTGATCTGATAGGAAACTAATTATTTGAGAGGGTTTGTGATTTATGTTCTATCAGATCAGCAAACCCATGTAATTCACCCAAACCCAAGAAGAAGAAGGAAGAAGAAGCATGAAGAAGAAACCCAGGATGACACCCTGTGCCCTCCATCTTGCTGCCATCCACAGCACACTAAAAACCCCAAACCCTCAATTTCTCACCCAGTGACACACCCACACTGCTCTCTAGAATCTATTGCACACTTCTGTGGGTTCTGGTTTATTTGAAGTCCAGGAAACTTTCTCCATGGATGAGGGTCACAGTCAGTGCTGCCCTGGGGGTCAGGGCACCCCAGAGCAGACAGGGAAATATTCCCAGTGCCCTGGGTTTGCACAGTGCAAGGTGGTACAAAGGCAAGAAAAAACAATGTTTAGGGATGGGGTAAAAAGGAACCCACCCTTCAGAAGCAGCTCCCTGATGAGAATGTGTAATCTAAAACTGCACCCCCAGCAATGGTCTTTCCTCACTTCTCCAGGGGTGTATTGTCTCACTAGTTCAACAACATAAAAGATGTAAAGTCACAGACTCCATGAAATAACCTCATCCAATTTGATTCATGTTGACAGAACACACAGAATCAATTGTGAGGAACACAGTTCTGTGGAGAGGTTTTAGGTGAAGTGTCTGCACTGGGATGGGGCAGCCCTGGCTGTAGGGACAGACTGGGGTCTGGAACTGATGCCTTGTGAAGGCTGACCTGGAACAGAGGCTGGGCAGAGTCCCAGAATAAAGCAGGGATTTATCCAAAGGATCCTCCATGGACCCACCTTGGGCAGCACCAGAGCCCAGCCAGGGCTGCACCCAAGATGACCCAAAATGGCCCCAAAATGCCCGGCCGGGCACGGGGTCTCTCCCTGGGATCAGCTCTGCTCCATTTGCACCTTGCAGTTCATTGTCCCATCCCAGCTTTAGCCCCTGCAGTCCCACCCTGCTTGTTTTTCTCTCTTCAATTCACTGTTGTTTATGCTTTTTTGGCCTGAAGCTTGTAACAATTGTCCTTAGTTCTCAAGCTGGAAAAGAATTGTTTTGTGAAACTAATTGTTTTCTCTTCACTAAGCTGTGAAGAGAACTTACTAACATTAAATATGAAGCTCAGACCTACACACCAAGGCAGCACAAAATCTGAAAAATATGAGAGCTAAAACTTAAGGCATCATTTCCCCCCTTTAGAGGCTTGACAAAGCCTTTACCTTGTTGAGTCTCTATTCTAAACATCTACTAATAATAGGTATTTAATAACAGATAAGTATCTAACAATAGTAAATAACTAATAGTAAACATCTAACAAGAGATAAATATCTAATAGTAAATAAATATATACCAATAGAGAGCAGTGCCATGGAAAGGGACCTGGGGGTGCTGGTGGAGGCCGAGCTGGATATGAGGCAGCAGTGCCCTGGCAGCCAGGAGGGACATCCCTGACCTGGGGCACCAGCACAGCATCACCAGGCAAGGGAGGGGACTGTCCCCTCTGCTCGGGGCTGGGGCAGCCTCACCGTGAGTGCTGGGGGCAGTTCTGGGTGTCACAGTATAAAAAAGACTTTGAGCTGGTAGAGAGTGTCCAAAGGAGGGCACGAGGAGGGTGAAGGGCATCCAGGGGAAGCCCTGTGAGGAGCAGCTGAGGGCACTGGGTCTGTTCAGACTGGAGGAGACTGAGGAGAGACCTCACTGCAGTCATAGCATCTTCATGAGGAAGAGGAGGGTCAGGCACTGATCTCTTCACTCCATGACCAGCGGCAGGATCCAAGGGAATGGCCTGTAGCTGCAGCAGGGGAGGGTTAGGTTGGGTATCAGGAAAAGGTGTCCTACCCATAGGGTGGCTGGGCACTGGAACAGGCTCCCCAGAGAAGTGGTCACGGCACCAAGCCTGACAGAGCTTAAGAAAGGTTTGGAAAAGTCCCTCAGGCTTTCTGTGCAAGGCCAGGAGTTGGACTTTGATGATTCTTGTGGGTCTCTTCCAGCTCAGGATGTTCTGACTGCAGTTCACTCCCTGCTCCAGAGGCTTTGTCAGATGCTATGCTCAGAGTCTAGCCCTTTTTTACCGGCTCATCATCTTTGTTGTCACCTCATACCTGTTGGGAGAGGTGTGGATGGAATTCTCTGAGTCCTATTCAATGACTGTTCTCTCAACGCTGTTTTTAATTAATCTCATTTAAAGGGACTCATTGTTTTGTGGGCAGGGTTCCTTTGCCCCAGGAATTTTAAGTATTTTGATTATGAATACATTATTGAGCCAAAATTATTTTCTTAAAACATCAATAGTCTTACTTCTCCCTTAGTACTCCCTGGCCCTGAGGGAGTTGCTAGGAAAGGTTCTGTCATGTGGAGGTGAAAGAGGAAGGGAAGAATCTTGGGTCAGGACAGAGAAACTGAATTTTTCCCATGGAAAATCTCAGAGGAGCTGGGTTTTTACTTCATCCCAAGCTCACAGTGGTGGGGGGCCAATGTCCTGATGGGAGGGCTCTGTCTCTCAGACTAACATCCTGCCCCACATCCTCTTCCCATCAGTGACAGCAGCAGCAGATAAATAAGGCCATGCACACAGAGAGCAGCTGTGCCAATGGTGGTCACCACTCCAGCAGTCTGCCTTCAACTCTTCTGGGGAAAAAAAAAAAAAAAAATCATTGGCAGCACTGTGATGGGTTTCTCTGAGCTTTATAAATCACACTGACCAGTTTCACATTTGGAATCATTAGTTCATTTTTATAGTAAAAAGGAATGCTGTGAAAGGTACAATATGCAGTGTCTTGAATTATGCATGTGGTTTTTATGATGATATAAACTCCTTTCAAAGAAGAGTTTTACTCCCCTTAGTGATAAACCTTTTTTTTTCTAAATGTTGTTCCTGAGTCCCTCTTTTAAGAGCATTCATGCACTTATCCGACTGTAGAAAATATGTACAATTACTGAACCTTGCAAAACACTCCATGTGTGATTTGTTTTGATCAAACTTTTAGACCAACTTTGCAGCAAAAGTTTTAACTGTGGAACACAGAGCAGCCTGCAGAAAGAAAAACTGCCATCACCAGCCTGCACAAACGATGCAGACGTGGTTTCCCTCACACCCTTTATTCCAAAAAATTGGTAAAACTTTGGGCTCCCAGAAATCACTGGCAGTTCAGGGTGCATAGCACCTGGCAGGGTGAGCATCTAAATATACATTTTATTTGATGGCTACTTAACATAAAGCACCTGAGTCCCTGAACTCAATGTCCCTGAGTGAAGTAGAACCAAGGTCTTCCATCATGCCCTGCCTGAGCTTCCTGTTCATGAGCCCAGCAAGTCATGCCACCACCCTACAGCCCAATAATTATGTTTGCAAAATAATGTGAGGGGGAGGAGGAACACCTTCAGCATCCTCATAGAATAGTCTCAGCTTCAGAACAGCTCATGGCTCGGAGCAAAAAGCATTTTCCTGGGAATAGGGTGGCATGGTTTTGAACACCCTTCATCCTTGAGGCTGAACATGTTCCCTGTACTGCTGGGGGTGATGACTCTGCTGCCAGCCTGTTTGCTGTGAGTTATTCAGAAACAAAACTTGTAAGTCTTTCTTAGGTGTGGCCTGAACACGGCCAATTTATCCAGCCTCCATGGCATTTGGGACAATAATGCCTTGCCTGAGAATTCAGCCAGGGTTGGGCACATTTTAAGTACCATGATCCTGGCTTTACCAAGACCTAAGCACAAGCAAAGCAGAAAAAATCTGCAAAGCAAGGGACTGGCAGAACTTAGTTGCCTAAAGAAGCCATTTGGCAAAGCACACGCTGGGATTTATGCACCTAAGTTCTACCTAAATACCTAATTTATGGATCTAGGCCGATATCAGTCTAGCTGTGCTGCAGGCACTTCTCTGCTAGGGAAAAAAAAATATTCTGCATGGTGGAAGGTATCCAGCGTTCTGGGGATTAAGAGCACTTGCTCTGTGCTTTACTTAGGCTGTGTGGGGAAATATTAGGACATGACCACTCCCATCTCAGGAGCCCAAAATGCACACGATTTCCCCCTTGCTGTTGCCAGGCAGCTTTCCACAGCCCCTCTCAGGAAGAGCCATTACTCATTTACTCATCATCGAAGGGCTCTTGCTCTTAGGAGAGAAGGGAACTCTTTACAGAATGACTTGTGTTTTCCCCAGAGTGTTGTTCCTCTGGTAGTCCATAAATCCCAGGTGCTGCCAGTGCTGAGTGGAAATGAAAGGTATTGCTGGACAGGGAGGAATTCTTATCTTGCATCCAGTTACTTAAAGATAACTCCTGATCTCCTCCCATCCACTGCTCTTCGTGTCTGGAATATCTTGTGTGGGACGACTGGGACTTAAAAGTTTTGACCACATGGCACAATGGGGACCAACACATAAAACAGCTTGTCTGTCCAATTTTATTTTTCCTGAGGTGTTCAGAATGGGAGAGGGGACAAAGCTGCCTGTCAGCTGTGAATTTAAAATGTTTTGTGGACACAGGAATGCTGTGAGACTTCCCAGCTCCAGTGCTTATTAAGAAAGTGGTTTTGCAAGGCAAGGCTCTCTTAGAAATATCATGACCACGGCTCAGCTTTAGTAATTGACATTTGTCATGTGTAACTTAAATCGAAGGGGTGGATGGCAGTGCATAAATGCACATGCGATCGGATTACTCACGTGAATTAAACTATACACACTGGCACAGAGAGTCATTTCTGCAGCCGGGGATTCTACCTGGATTACTGCCACCTCCCCAAACACTGAAACACGCATCCATGCCACATCCCACACCTCTGGAATAGGGGCACAGAGCACGGACAGCCCGCTTTGCATCAAGGGGAAAACATGTCATCCCTTTATACTTTGACGACTAAGATAGGAAATCACAAAGAAATCACAAATTTCTTTTGCGTAAGAAATTCCAAAAACGCCCGAAGCGGAGGGTGTGAGAAGAGCGCGTTCACCGGGGGAGGAAATAGGACAAAACTTTCAATTTCCTTTGTCCTTACGGGCGCGATCAGGGGCTGCCAGCGGCGGAACCGAGCATTCGGGAGTTCGCAGAGCTGCGGGGCGAACGAGCGGGGCCGGGGCGAACGAGCGGGGCCGGGGAGCGATCGCGGGGCCGGTGCGAACGATCGCGGGGCCGAGCCGAGCGATCTCGGAGCCGCGCTCCGGCCGGGCGCGGCCGCCTCGCTCCGTCCGCGCCTCCCTGCCCGCGGCACGGTCGCTGCACATCGGATCCCGCCCCCGTCCCCGCGGGACGGCCCCGGCCGCCTCACGGCGCTCCCTCCATCCCCGCCCGCCGGAACCCGCCCCCGCCGGCCGGGCGCGCCCCCGCGGCCCGCGCGCCCCCGCGGCGGGGCGGGGCGGGGCGGGCGCTGCGCCCTCCCCTCCCCAAGGTGTTGGCGGCGGCGGCGGCGGGGACGCGCTCGCCGCTCGTGCCCGCGCCGCCCCCCCGCCCGCGCTCCCCTCGGCTCTGCCCGGCTCTCCCCGGCTGCGGCGGCTCGGCCATGGCGGAGCTGAGCGCCGAGCGGCTGCGGGCGCTGCCCGGCAGCTGGAGTTACGGGATCAGCCAGGGCGGCCGCGTCTTCTTCATCAAGTGAGCGCGGGGCCGGCCAGGAGGGGAGCGGGGCCGGGCCGGGAGGGGCGTGCGGGGAAGGGAAGGAGAGGAGAAGAGAGGAGAGGGGAGGGGGGGGAGCAGGGGGCGGCGGGGCTGCGCCTGCCTGACTCGGTCCGTCTGTCCGTCCCCGCAGCGAAGAGGCGAAGAGCACGACCTGGCTGCACCCGCTCACCGGCGAGGCCGTGATCACCGGGCACCGCCGCAGCGCAGGTAGGACCCTGCCCGGAGCCCTGCCCGGAGCCCCCGGCTCGGCCGCCCCCGCCCGCCCCTGCCCCGGGCGGGCTCAGCCCGCGGAGCCCGCAGCCCCCCGGGACAGGTCCCGGTCGCGCTTTGGCCGCACTTCGCGCAGTTGTTCCCCCCGGAGTGAGCAGCGCTGCGGTCGCCGTGCAGTCCTGCATGCCCAGCCTGCTGGCCGGCTTCTTCAGGCGCCTTGTCTCTCCCCCTGCCCCCGAGTTGTGCCTGTGTAATGTATCTGTCTCCGCTTTCCCTCCGTTGCCTTGTATCACCCCTGCGAGCCCGTGTAGTTACCATTAGAGACCGGTTATCCACCTGCATAGCATCCTTCCCCAGTTTAGCACGAAACCACTCATCGTATTTCTATTTCCAGCAGTGCCTAGATTTAACCACGATAGGTGTACTAGAAATGTAGGGGCTGATTTCGCTAGTCACCTAGAAACCCTTTTTTTCTCCCTGCGCTTCCATCTAGGCTGAGAGTCTGTGTGGTTTCCAAGTGACTGAGAGAGGTGGAATAGGTAGGAGGAAAAGGGGCTTGAAACATTAGAAATAACTTGGAAGGGAGGAGGGTGGAATCAAATCTTTGCTTCTGCTGTTTGTTCCACTCTGGAGAAGTATCAGCAGGAGGTGCTGGAGGAGGAGGATTTACAGCAGACACTCTAGAGACCCGGAGCCAAACTCCTGACTGCTGGAGCTGCACGCAGGCTGCATATGCCACTGGGAGGTGGTGGAGTGTAGTAATACGTGCAGTTGTTTTTATGTGTATAAGCACTTGGATAATCACGGGGAAATAATCTGCAAGTGAATTGGTCTGTATCAGATTATTTGCTTTTTATGTTTGGTTAATACTTATGCATTAAGGAATCAGAAACAGCGTTTTAGAAAACTGGGCAGCCTTTCTTTTTTTTTTTTTTTTGTTTGTTTTCGAGTTGGGAATAGTTTAAAAGCCACAGGTTTCTGGCTATTAGAACCCTGCAGTTTGATTTGCAGCGAAGGTTCTGTTGTTTGTAAGAAGTCATTTAATGCTGGGAAATGGAACTGCTGATTGCTATCAGGCTCCTCTTGCTCCTGCTCTCGGTGCTCAGATTGAGAAAGTGGCCTTCATCTACAGCAGCATGCATGGGGGCAGATGTGTGTGAAGTGCTTTTCTTGTTCAACACCGGCATTAGCTGAGTATCAACTCTTTTTTTAAACTATTCCCACTGTCCCTGTTGAGTGATGATGATCTCCCAGTAATTTTCCAAGTGTCTCATTTGTTTCTGCTGTTAAGTGCCTTCCAGAGGAAATGCAGTTTGCTTTTGAGTGTCTGGAGTATTGTCTGTAACAGAGCAGAGTTATCATCAGGTAAATTAAACTTGTTTCTGAACACAAGGCTGAGGTATGACCTTGGATACACTGGCCATAGTTCATCAATCAGATACCTAAGTGTCTAAAACCAAAATCTGTTGCTGGAGTTTTCCTCATTCATGTGTAGGTTAATGAATCTCTCCATACACAGATATAATCAAACAGAATTATTCTGGGGTTTATCTCTTCCTTTGCTCTGACCATTGTTCTGGAACCTAGTCAAAATGCATTCAGAATATGTTTTCTCTTAAGAAACAAATTTTGAGTGAATGGCACTTCTTTTGCAGATGTATATTATTGTAAAGCTCTCTGTTAAATAATTCTGTGAGGCATGTTCTAGACGGTGAGGAAAGCTTTATCCTCCATTATGGATTGAAGTGCTTCTTATTCTTTGAGCTGTTCAGCACTGGAAGGGTATTTTTTGCAAAGTTCTTAGAGCAGCAATAAATACTTCTGCTGGAGAGACTTCCTGTTTGCTGTACTTTGCCCCATGCTGTTATAGAAAGACACCTTGATTTTTTTGTTCTGCAGAAAGATGGGAGTGAGGAAAAAAAGCAGCCAGAGCAAATAAGTAATGAGGAGGATAAAAACCACCACATAACCCAGCCTGTTTTTTTTTTTTTAATTTAGGAGATGCATTCTTGCTTTTATAATTCAATGAGAGAGCACTATGTATCAATCATTATTTTTATTGATGGGGGCAAACTTTTAAGGGTGGAGGTGCCCAACATCTCTAAAGCTTCCATCACACCAGGAAACTGTTACTTGAGAAATTTTTACCATTAGTGGTAGGGGTTTTTTTTTTTAATATCTGGACTCCTGACTCTTAAGATTGACAATAGAAATGAAGAAATGCACGCACATCCTCCCCTAGATTTACACTGAGAACGATTTTCATGTAAAATGCAACAGAGTTGTAAACACTGCAGGAGCACTTGTTAGTCACAACAGTGGTGGAATTATGCTAATACAATGCTAATGCTCTGTGGTGCAGTTGATATCGTGCCTCTTAAGGAGCTTGTGGCTTGCATGGAGCTCAGTTAGGTGGGTTTTTTGCCCAGTTAGATGGGTTTTTGTTCAGATCTCTGTCTGCCAGGTGAACTGATGCTGCTGAAGTTCAAGGCAGGGAGATCTGGTGATGACCTGAGTTCTGGGCAAAGGAAGGAATGTTAAACGAGGGCACACTTAAACCATCCTTGTTACTATTTGAGAACCAGAAACCCCAATCAGATTTTCAGGTGTGCAGCTTCTCTTGGCTTACAGAATTCACACTTGGGCAGTCTGGTGAGTCAATTCTGAAATCCTTGTTTCTGGAACTGAAGCTTTCAACATGAGGAATCAGACACAGTATTTGAACTACCTTGGTGTTAGGGAGTAGACCAGGATGGCTAGCATCATTTTTCATTTCAGAAGGTAATTGGAATGTTTTGCTGCTTGTTTTCCAGACTTACCCACAGGTTGGGAGGAAGCCTATACTTTTGAAGGTGCAAGATATTATGTAAAGTAAGTTGAATGTTTGTCACAATACTATAATTTTCAATTAGTTTGTCTAAACGTTGCTGTAATTCTGACTGCTTTCCATACTGAACTTCAATGTTGTGCTATAAATCCAAAAGGAGCATTTAAATTTGTCATGGGGTATGTAGTCCTTTGTTTACCGAATTCTGCACAGCTAAAACAATTTCTTGACTGTTTGTGCTAATTAAAGCTGTTTGAGGATGCAGATTCAAATGCAGTTTCTGCTGTGACTGTAACCATCTAGCAACAAATGCCCTTGCAAGCAAAGAAAACCTTGAATTTGTCTGTTTGCTTGACGTTTGTGTGTGTACCCTCTTGTGCCATTAATGCTTTCACAAAGGCAAGATCTTACTTCATCACTGGGAGAAGTCTTGATTTCAGCCCTGTTCTCTAATTACATGGTTTAAAGCCACACTGAAGGTTTAATTTGGCCATTTTCTTTGCAGACCTCCTGCTTCTAGCATTGATTTGCTTTTTGTTCTGTTTTGTTCTGGTTTTAGTGTGTTTTGAGGAGCATGTTCACTGTGGTATCCTTGATGATCCTGTATTGTCTTTTTGGATGAGAGACATGAAAATCAAGTTCTTGTCTAAAAGTCCAGAGGGTGTATTGGATTTGTACAAACTTCTTACAGGCTTTTCCTCTCCAGATAGTTAGACTGTCCTCACCTGGAAAATTTTTAAGTGGCACCTATGTGTATTTGATTAATTTGCATCTTTTTCGTCTGTTTAACAATTCACAGGCTTTTCTCAATTCATTCAGGAGTTTTTGCTCACTGCACTGTTTGGTTTGCTGTCTTTAAATTAAAAATGTCATTAGTGTGATAACTTTTATGAGTGAAGGTTACAGATAGAGTTTATAGGCTGCAGGTAGGTTTTTTCTGTGCTGTGTTGAACACAAGGTTGCTGCTCTGTGTAAGATGCATTGTAGACAGTGTTATGTGTGTGCTTCATGGTTTATTTCATATGAGAGTGTTTGATTTGGTCCTAAACAAAATTTAAAAACATATATTGAAGCATAATGCTCTCAAAAATCTGACCAGAATAGGCGCTGTGGGGTCTAGGAGGGCAGATTGTTTATTGATAAACAACATGTTTGTTTTTCTGTTCCATTCTGCCTTCTTGCAATGGACATTGCAGGAGTGCTGAGTAGAAATTGACAAGAAATAAACCAGACTGAGGACAGGGATCCATTGAGAACTTTATCTCTGGAGTTCTTGCAGATTGTTAAATGAAGACGAGTGAGAATTAAAGAAAGCTGTGTTTATGTGTATATACAATGTGAAAAAAAAATCTTCTAGACTTTGAGATGGAACCTTTTCTTGTAGAATAAGCTTATGAACAGTGTGTTGGCCAGCTGTAGTACCTGGAAAATAGTAACTTGAGTTGTCCTGGAATAAACAAGTGTGTGAACAGCTGTTGTAGAGCTCTTCTGGTCAGACTTACTGTGTGCTAGGTTGTTTGTGTACCCTTGTCCTTCCAAGATCTTGTATTCAAGGTGTTACCATAACTGTGAGGATGCACGTGGAGCTGATTGTTTTGCTGATAGCCAGCACCAAAGAGCTCAGTTTGTGTTTGGAAGTTGTGATTGTTTTGCTGATAGCCAGCACCAAAGAGCTCAGTTTGTGTTTGGAAGTTGTGCTGTCTTTGAAAACACGTTGCACAAACGCTTCTCTGGGATTTGACAGATGTAGGAGGATAGCAGGGCTGGTGCTGTCAGGCCTGCTGAAAGGTTCACATGGTCTGACCAGTTTGGCATCCTTAAGTTAAATACTGGTTTGTTGTGTAGAGTCTCAGGCTGAATTTGAATTCCTGCCCAGTGATAGCTTCTCCTTTTAAAGCTGTCTCACATTCAGCCCTGCTGGTGCTGGAGAGGATGTGAGAGCTAACGTAGACAACGTTATAATCACTGTCTTCTAATCCTAGGCACTGCCACTCGGGGTGATGTGTTGATTACAATAATTCTGGTTGTCTGAATTTTAACTACCGTGGGGCTTCTGCACGAGGGGCAAACAGCACGGTGTGTTGTGACCTCCTGCCATGCAAACACCCCCACGTGTGGATTTTTAACCATAACCTGCTCGTTTGTGTGCGCTGATTTGCTGAATATTAGCGTTTGTTATGTCAATTGCAGCGTATTAAAACCATGGCAAAACCATAAATATTGAAAGCTTGTTCGTGGTTAGGTCTGAAAGAAACATACTGCTTTCTGTTCCTTATGAGGTACAAGGAAATGAATGTTAATGTCATGCTTTTGGTGCTTCAGCCTCTGAAACCTGTCTGTTGGATTCCTGTGTCCAGTCAGAGTTAGACAAGAAGGGCAGTCAAGTTTCCTGATCACATAAATAATTTGACCTAACTTCTGAGGCATGGCTTCAAATATGTGGGTTGAATAGAAATGTTTAACAACCTTCCTTTATGGTAAGATCTTATGCTAGACTGTGTTTGAAAATAAAAACCTTTTGAAAATTATTCTTCTGGTTCTTTAATAATAGGTCTTCAGTGTTCCAAGTGGGTGTGTTGCTGAATCTATTACTATGCTTTTTTTTGGCTTTGATGTAGTAAACACTGTATAATCAAATTGGGATAATGTCGAGGAGATAATCGTCAGCTAAATCTTAACATTCCTTGCACTGGCATTTCAAACAAATGACTCAGTATACAGACTGCACTGAAATGTGATTCTTTTTAAAGGACACTGTATTTTTCTTGGGATGTGTGCACTTGGTTTCAGAATAAGTAAATACCAAGCAATGTCTATTTTACACATTTTTTTTCTCCCCCATGGCATTGAATTTGTTCTAGTTTTAAAGTGGAAAGATACACTAAAACAGGGACAGATAAGGAGCTGTTCCTATTGCATACTGTGGTTTTCTGTTGGTGTAGGGTTGTCAGAGTAAGTTGATGCTAGTTAGGACTTTGACCTTTTTGGCATGTTATTTTTGTGGGGTTTTTGAGAAGTAGAATATTTGCTAATGATAGAATCATTTCCCTACATCCTCCTCACTCACCTCCCTTTGCTGTTTGGATTTAAAAAATGCTCAATGCCAGGATACCTTGTGTGCTCTCAGGAGAGTGGTTACATTGTTTGGGAGTTTGGTCTCTTTCAGGGTGAGAAATCTGGGTTTATTTACTTTACATCAGACCTGTGCACCGACATCCCTTCATTGGCACTCGGTGAGAACTCTAGGAGTAAACATTGCTGAAATAATGCTTGGTTTGGTATTTTTGCAACTAACCTTTTACCCAGAATATAGGGCCCTTGACTGTAGGACTGATAACATTCAATTACAACATTTGTTACTTTCAGTTAAGCATTGAATCTTCTGTATTATGAAGCAAAACTCTTGAGGCTTGAAAATAGCAGCAAACTTGCTATTTTTCTTTTGTCCTGCTTAGGGTCCTTCACTGGACTGGTTACTTGTTCTGAGTGTATTGTGCACTCTGAAAAATTAAGGGCTTTCTGCCCAAAACACATTTAAGCTGGGCAGTAGTATGGGAAGCTTAAGTTATTGATGTTATTTAGAAGTGCCTGAGGAAAAGTACCCCACAGGAAAATCCCATTATGACACTTCTCAGTAGAGAAGTGCTCATGGGCCTCAGACTCCTCACCTGGTAAGATCATTGAGAATTTCCAGCTTGATGTTTTTAGGATTTAGTGATGGCTTCATAATATTTAGGCACCAAAGCACTGGGTTTGAGGACCATAAAATCACATGAATGTCTGTGTGCATTTATGGATGTGTTTGAGAAACCCTTATTCTTGGTTAAAATGACCCAGTGATCTAAACTCAGTCATTTGCTCACTTTTCTTGCATTTTTTGGTGCTCACTGCAGTAGTTCTAAATATATGTTCAATTTTTAAAATATATTTTTCTTTTCAAACAAGGGTTATATTATTTAAATTACTAATTTATGAAATAAGGTTGATCTAAAAATCAATCCAAAGATGATATTTGTGCAATTTTGCATCACTCTGCCTAGGCTGGTTTCTACAGAAGTACTGTTAGGTAAGCTGTTTGCATGTTAGAATTTCATTTTTCTTAACTTTGCTGTAAGACTGACACTTTTTGGGCAGTACAAAAGCTGACTGCAAAAGTTCTTAAAAACCAAAGCATTAAGAGGGTTGAAGTTTCATTTTTGGAGTTTTCTCTTGATGTTTACCCTTTTCTGTGCTCATCTGAATGGTTTTTGCCTGTTGCTGGCTGAATCAAGGCATTGGCAAAGCCTGGCCAAAGCCAAGGTGAGTTTACTGTCACATCAAATAGAGGTTTTTTTGTGATTTTATAGAGACTTTTTTGTCAGTGCAGGTTTGTTTATTTTGGACATGTAGCTTGAAAATGGGAAGGCAAAAAAAATTTATTAAGTGATTAAAAGGGATAAGATCTCATTCAGCTCCGAGTTTTTGTTGTTTACTAAAATAAACCTGTGCTCATTGAGAATTCAGCTTTCGTTTGAACCTTTGTCTTTTATGTGCATTCTAAAGATCCTTTCCCATTCAGCTGAGACTTTCTCCAGAAAAATCAAAGAACAGCCAGTGGTGTTTGCAGAAAAGCCCTTTCTTGAAAGGAAAAATGCAATTTGAGAAAAATACGAAGAGATCAAGCTGTTTTTCTCCAAGACTAACAATTGCAGTATTCCTCCCAGAAGTTCAGGGTTTTTTTCTTGTTACCTCTAACCTTTATTTTACCAAAATGAAGAATAAACCTAATTCTTTTTCTCACATGGTGAGACCTGTGGGCCGAGTAATGGTGTATGGATAAACAGGGACTTAGCTACAAGCTACCCTGTGCCTTTTGTAGTGAGCAAAGCTGCTCAGATAAGGAGAACTCTTTTTGGGGAATGCCTGCACATTTATTATCTGTTTGAACATTTGCTTCTTTCTTCCACTGAAATATTCCAAGAACCAAAAATACCTCAGAGCTGAATCTGGGTGTGGAGGTGGAAGGATTCTAGGCACAGGAAGAGATGGGTGTGGGTCAGAGCAGAGGTGGGACTGCATCCAAAAAGCAGCTTCTGATGGGTTGGATGGGGAAGGACAGGGCTGTAGGTAGTGCTGGGCTGCAGGAGAAGGCTTAAAAGGGAGCAGAAAGAATGGAGAGACACCCAGGCAGAGAGGAGCAGTCAGGAAAAGGAGTGGGAGCTGATTTCCTAGGAGCAAACTTAATGGGATTTCTCCCAGAGGGAAGGGTGGCAAAAGTTCACCCTGCACAAACAAGTTGTCTGACTCGTGTGCAGGTCTGGGAGGGCCCATTATCCCTGGCTTAGGAGTCTGTTTCAAAGTGAGTCTGGGAGGTGGAATATCAAATGTGGATGTTAGGAGTTGCTGTGCTTCTAAAGGCTCTTTTTGCCTGTGACGTCTGTGGTTGATATTTTGAGCTGTCTCTTTCCTGAAGTGTGTTTCTAAATTGGGCAATACCTTAAATGCTTCAGTTTCACTGAGAAAGACTTGAAAGTGTGAGGAAGCTTACTGATTTTCTTTTTTTTTAATCATTGCCAAGTTTTTCAACACTTGTAAGAATTAATGAATAATTATTTAAAACCACAAAAATATCTATACATAAGTAATTACATGAAATATTGAAGTCCATGAGAAAAATATTGAAGACACTCAAACTTTTTTGATATTTGTGACCAGATTAGTAAATTGGCCTCCAGCTTTAGAACCTTGTTTTTGAAGTGGAAAGATCTTTTCCCTAGCTTTGGTCTCTTTTGGTGATTTAGTACTAATAGCAGATAAAGTGGATATGCTCTACATTTACTACAGTGAAGTCTTTTATTTTTGGTATTCACCACGTGTGAAGGATGGCAAAAAGCGAAGGAAATGCTCATCAATCAAAACTTTCAGTGCTACATTTTTTTCCCCAAACCCTCCCCCCTTTGCAAAAAAAAAAAAAATCAAAAATTTGTGCCTTCTTAAGAATGGTTTTGGGGCTATTTCATCTTCCTGTTGTTTCTGGGTGCTGCACATGTTCTTTTTCTTCTCCCCATCTTGGTACCCATATCTGGCAGCACCTGGAGCTGAGGGACACTTCCAAAACCACCTCACCTCTATTGTTTTACAATATTTGTTAGAATTTTCACAGGTCCAGATTCCACCTGGTGCCTTTTATGTCCTGCTTTAGCTTTAAAGGAGTTGCACCCACTTTCTTTTTTTTTATCCCTGTGGTCTGACAGAGTTTTGGTGTGCTGATCAAACCTGGTGTGTGTTGTGGTGTTGCACCAAGCCTGTTTTTCCTGCACATGTTTATGTTACCCCAGCTCCTATTCTAATGAATTACACTTGCATTAAAGCTGAGATACACTGGGGCTGGCAGTGCAGAGCACTCCTCAGTTTGCTCCTGAGAGAGGGAGAGAAGGCTCCTGTGGAGCTCCAGGCAAAGAAATCCTTGCTGGAAGCGAATCTCTACAGCCCTGACTGCTGGGATTTCTGCCAGCAGTGGTGCCTGCATGTGTGTTCTTTTCTGTGTTTCAGTAAGTAAATGTCTAAATTTAAACTCTTTTCCCTCCTCTCTCTCCCTCCTCCCTTGCCTTCTTGCCTTGGGATGTGTGAGATAACCATGCCTTGCAGTTCTCTTGCATTTGGTTGAAGGGAAGGGGTTCTCTGACACTGATGTTGAAGCTGCATGAGGAGCCACCATCAGAGGTGGAAATTTGAGGATGAGAACTTGAGAGCAGAGGCACTGCAGTGAAACTCTGCTTCCCAGTGCTGGCCAGGACAGGAAGGTCTGGTTGGATGGTTGGTTGTGAAGTTGCATCTCTCTGCTCCAGACCTATGAAACTTGAATTGAATACTTGTTTGAAATTGTGGGGTAGGGGGAAAAAAGGCTTTTAAGACAGTATTTTGAATGCCTGTGTAGCCCGTGATTGTGTTGAAGCTTCATATAAACAATTAAAAAGATTTCTGCATATTCAGGAGGCTCCACAAGCTTAGTTCTTCATGGCTTTCTCCTCTGTGATTTAGTAAGAACAATTATTTACAAGGAAAGGTATATTGCCAAGCAACCTAACCTTTAAAATTGGCTCCCTGCTTTTTCTTCTTCCAGGATCGATTAGAAATCGTGTTTAATAGAAACAAGTGCTTTAAAAACAAATTTTTTGCTTTATTAACTGGAAATGTTTCACTGTGTCAGACCAGGCAAGAGAGGTCCTAGTAAGAAAAGGTGTTTGAAAGCAAAATGCCTGGTGAAAGTTCCAATTTCAAATGCCATCTTTCCATTCCAGTATTTCCTGGAAGCTTTTATCGTGTTTACTACTCACTGAATAAGCAGGATACTGCAATTGCACAAATCCTACAAAAATAGAGCTTTGGATTTTGTTCTGAGCTGTACTACTAGCAAAATTCTGTCATTCTGGATTTTTTTTTTTAATTCCATATTTTTTTATTAAATCCTGCAGATTATGCAGCTGCTGACCAATGCCTGTAACATTTATAATTTCTGAGAATCTATTTTTGAGATGAGTAAAAACATGTGATGTATAATCTTTAAAATTTTTCAATGAACTTGGCTTATAAAAAAGACAGAAATCTCTCTGTGCAGTAAAATTTTGTGAGCAACAAGAATAAACACATGGTGCTCTGAAATGCTTATGGTGAAGAAGAAAACCTTTTAATTTGATTTACTTGAATAAAAGGGGAACTTGGTTTCCTCATGGCTAAGACTGTGGTGGGGGAGAGTTTTCTTGTGGATTTTTGATGTTGTTCACACCATTTCTTGGGGTTACTTTTGTATTTTTTGATGAACAAGGAGAATCCTCTAGATGAATATAAAAACTCTGTGGTTGAAATCTTTTGTGAGGTTTGATGCAAAGGTTGAAAAAGAAAGTTGCAAACAAAATGCATGTTTGAGCTATCAGTGTCGTAAGAGCGAGTGTTCATTTTAATGATGAATTTTAATCAGAAGAATGATGCAAGCTAAACCTCATTAGGTATTCATATCATCTGTTCTGATCTGAAATCTCTCTTGTGGTACAAACTCAGATCTTCTCTGCTTGATGTGGGTATCAGTTGCTTACCTGGTCTGAAACACTGAAATATTTTCAGTTGTTAAAGCACACAAGTGTTAGCTTATTTTTTTTTTTTTTAATTAATAATATTTCAGCTTCTGCTGTTTGACTCATCTCCTTTTTTCTATCAGCAGAGTTGAAATAATTTGACTTTTGAAACAATAAATTTTGAACTGGTTTAATTGAAACCTAAAGATATCCCTGTTACAGTGAATTTTGGAGGAGTAGGTCACTAAAGCTACCCTAGGTCAGACAGAGGTGGTTATGAGCATTGTCCTACAATGGATGGCCAGCAGGAGCAGGGTGGTGGCTCTCAGTGATCAGGGATGGATGGCCAGCAGGAGCAGGGTGGTGGCTCTCAGTGATCAGGGATGGAGTGGCAGCAGGAGCAGGGTGGTGGCTCTCAGTGATCAGGGATGGGGTGGCAGCAGGAGCAGGGTGGTGGCTCTCAGGGATCAGGGATGGATGGCCAGCAGGAGCAGGGTGGTGGCTCTCAGGGGTCAGGGATGGATGGCCAGCAGGAGCAGGGTGGTGGCTCTCAGTGATCAGGGATGGATGGCCAGCAGGAGCAGGGTGGTGGCTCTCAGGGATGGGGTGGCAGCAGGAGCAGGGTGGTGGCTCTCAGTGGTCAGGGATGGGGTGGCAGCAGGAGCAGGGTGGTGGCTCTCAGTGATCAGGAATGGGGTGGCAGCAGGAGCAGGGTGGTGGCTCTCAGGGATCAGGAATGGAGTGGCAGCAGGAGCAGGGTGGTGGCTCTCAGGATCAGGGATGGATGGCCAGCAGGAGCAGGGTGGTGGCTTTCAGTGATCAGGGATGGGGTGGCAGCAGGAGCAGGGTGGTGGCTCTCAGTGATCAGGGATGGGGTGGCAGCAGGAGCAGGGTGGTGGCTCTCAGTGGTCAGGGATGGGGTGGCAGCAGGAGCAGGGTGGTGGCTCTCAGTGATCAGGGATGGATGGCCAGCAGGAGCAGGGTGGTGGCTCTCAGTGATCAGGGATGGGGTGGCAGCAGGAGCAGGGTGGTGGCTCTCAGGGATCAGGAATGGAGTGGCAGCAGGAGCAGGGTGGTGGCTCTCAGTGATCAGGGATGGATGGCCAGCAGGAGCAGGGTGGTGGCTCTCAGGATCAGGGATGGGGTGGCAGCAGGAGCAGGGTGGTGGCTCTCAGTGACCAGGAATGGATGGCCAGCAGGAGCAGGGTGGTGGCTCTCAGTGATCAGGGATGGATGGCCAGCAGGAGCAGGGTGGTGGCTCTCAATGATCAGGGATGGATGGCCAGCAGGAGCAGGGTGGTGGCTCTCAGTGATCAGGGATGGGGTGGCAGCAGGAGCAGGGTGGTGGCTCTCAGTGATCAGGAATGGGGTGGCAGCAGGAGCAGGGTGGTGGCTCTCAGTGATCAGGGATGGATGGCCAGCAGGAGCAGGGTGGTGGCTCTCAGTGATCAGGGATGGGGTGGCAGCAGGAGCAGGGTGGTGGCTCTCAGTGATCAGGAATGGGGTGGCAGCAGGAGCAGGGGGTCATTCTGCCCTGGGCACTGGGCAGGGCACACCCTGAGTGCTGTGCCCAGCTCTGGCCCCTCACTTTGGGAAGGATGTTGAGATCCTTGAGTCCATCCAGAGGGGGCAGCGAGGCTGGAGAGGGGCTGGGAACACAAACCCTGAGAGGAGCCACAGAGGGAGCTGGGGGTGCTCAGCCTGCAGAAAAGGAGGCTCAGAGGTGCCCTTATTGCATGACTTACACCCTTCAGCTCCTGGAAGGTGCCTGTGCTCAGCTGGGGCTGGGCTCTTTCTCCAGGCACTGACACAACTAGAGCACACAGTCTCCAGCTGCACCAAGGGAAATACAGGCTGGATATTAAAAAAAGTTTTTTACAGAAAGGGAGATAAAGTTCTGGAATGGCTGCCCAGGGAGGTGGTGGAGTCCCCATCCCTGGGAGTGTTTAACAAAGCCTGGATGTGGCACTGCTGCCAGTTGTTGGTGTTGGGGCTGGGTTGGACTCAGTGGTCTTGGAGGTCTCTTCCAACCTGGTCATTCTGTCAATTTCTGTCAATTTCTGTCAATTTCTGTCAATTTCTGTCAATTTCTGTCAATCAACTGGAAGAGTTTGGGAGTCTTGGGCTATGTGTTTGGAGTTTGTGGTCTGTAAAAAGCCCTGGGTTGGGGTTTCTTACCTGGTTCCACACCCATCCCTGGGCACTGCAGGGATGTCCTGATCCCTACCAGGCAGCCTTGGCTCCTGCCTGTGCCCCTCCTTTTGCTCAGCTCCAGGTAGAAATGAGCTGACAATCCTGCAATCTGCAAGGTCTCTTCATCAACCTTGCCTTGGAGTGCTGTGGAAGGAAGCAGGGTGTGAACTGTGCCAACGCTGCTGCCAAAGGTGTTTTTATTTCCTCTCTTCTGAGCCTTGTATTTCTTTATCTGCAACTCCTGTCTGTCTGACAATTCAATAACTAAATGAAAGGGTTTTCTCCTGTAAGTTGAATTTAAGAGTTTCCCAGATTTAAACTTTCTCTGTAGTGATTGCCACAAAGAGGAGGGTTTAAGGAAAGTTTTTTGTTCTTAAGAGCAGATAAACTGATAACAAAACCATTAAATTTGCCTACTTTTCTAGCTGAATATGTTGCACAGTGTGTAGTAAAGAGCATAAAAGGTGACATTTTAGAATTATTTAGATGAGTGATGCCTAGTAGTATGGTAAAGTGATATCTGTTTAAATGCAAATTTCATGAAAGGTTATTCTTTTGGTCTCCCTGTTACCATTAGTGTTTATTCCTTACATATATATATATACACTCAGATATATATACACAGCACATTGTTCTTTATGCCTCTTCTGCAGACCACCCACTCCCAAGCTACTTACCTGAAATATTTGCATTTTGCTTCACTTCCAAAATGCAATAAAAATCCGCACCTTTTCCTGAAGTGCTCCTTATTCTTGCATTCTAAGCTACACACTTTGCAGTGTGCTTCAGAGTTGAGCTCACCCTGCGGTTTTCATCCAGCTTCAGGTGAGAGTGCCAAACCTGTCTAACAAGAAATTCGGGATTTCTGGTGCCTCTGATTGCTCGTTTTGCGGTTCAAAACAACAAAAAGTGCTATCAAATTCAGCAATTCAAATGCCAGTGTTTTATCCTGTTCATTAGAATCTTTTGTTTGGGTGCCTGTTGCCTCAAAACACTTTGGAGTTCAGATATGTAAGTTCCTTGAAAATCTCGCTATTTAGTTGCTGAAAAAGGAGGGAGACATAAGTAGAAAAGAGTCTGTTGATTAAAGTGCTGGTGTCCTATTAGGCTCTAAGTGGGGTTTGCTGTGTTTCACAGCCCTCGATGATTTAAGCAAAGATTGCATCAGGCTGGGGAGCTGGAATTATCAGGTCTTAAAGAAGAGGGGGAGGAAGTCTTTTGCTCGGTAATGGAGTTGTTTTTTCTTTCTTTTAGTGATGCTGGTTTTAAGTCATTAGTGCAGACAGAGACTTCTCAAACTTTTAATGAGGATTGAAGGTAACATCGTTTTTGTCAAGTATTGCAATCGTTAGCTTAGCAAGAGTTTTTGCTTTTATTATTTTCCTTGAAAAACTGCCTTGCACAATTGTAAACAGGGTTTTCTTCTGGTAACGTAAGGCTTTTATTTATTATTTCAAGGAGGTGAAGAAATGAATCTGGCACTGTTTCAGAACCTGTGTGTCTCATACACTTTCACCAGGCCTGCTATACAGGAGATTATGTTGCTGGAAGAGTGAATCTGTAAAGAGCAAACAATGTTTCACTCGTTTGAAGATGGGTCTAAGAAAAATTGGAGTAGAATTTGTGGAAAATTGTCTCTTGTATTCCTACCTAATTTCTTTGCAGCAGTAGGGACCTGAATTGTAATGAATGGAGGTGAATGGGCTGTGGATTTGATTTAACAGCTGGGTTCACCAAGTGTCTCTATTGGGAGTGTAGAGGGAATGGTCAAAGCAGAGTTTATGGAGGATTTTATGGTTTGGGGTTTTTTCTGCCCAAATTTGACATAGATATGTCAACCACAACAAAAAATCAAATGTAATGCAGACAAAGGTGCAGTTGGAGGTTGTTAATTTGTTTTGATCAGAGGCAAATATTTCAAGTCTTCTGATCAGTTTCTTTTCCTTGAGCTGAAGTAATTTGGCTTTTTAGTAGTCTAAAAGCCTCTCTGCACCACTAGCTTGGAAAAAAAAAAGAACAGGGATTTATTTATATCAGGAAAAAACGACTGTCTCCAACTCTTTGTCTCTTCAGTTCTTCTCTTCTTCTGCTGTTTGACCTTCTCTTTCTCTTCCTTTTTATTTTATTTCTGTATACATGCCCTTATTGTTCACCCTTCTATTTTCACTGTTACTCTGCTTGCTTCTAGCACTGGTAGCTCAAGGAGTGTTTGACATGATCTTCCCCAGTTGGACTGCATGCCAGATTTTCCTAAGGGGAATGTAAATACTGCGAGGTCAGTGCAGTATCAAATGCCTGCAGCCTGAAATGAACCCAGCAGGATTTTCTGCTATTCAGTCGAAATTAAAACCTGCTCAGGATACACTGCTAAATGTTGAAAAGTCAAGACTTTGAATTAAATATTAAGCTTTACAGATTTTTTCCCCTAACATGAAAGAGTGTGCGCTAGGGACTACTCACTAGAATTGTGGTAATTATTTCTAAATAATATTAGTAGAAATAATTTCTGAACAGATATGTTTAGAAACCTCTCTCTGTACACTGATGGATTAGATTAGTTGATTTATTCCTATAAATGAGGAAGAGGTGAATCTGTGTGCATGCTCACCTGCAACATATTTAATACAATGACACTTAAATGTTCAACTAATGTGCTGTAAATAGCAAATAAAATCTTCAGCCCATCTATTCCTCCATGTTTCCCCTCACCTTCACTCCTCCCTTTCTGCCTGACAAAGAACTGGCAGGGGTAAACTCACATGGCACAGCAAAGACAAATTGCTCTCGATGACTTTCTCCTGAGCTCCAGACAACCTGCTGGCCATTCTTCTGAGGGAGAATTGCTCCCTGTGATCCCTTCAGCTCAGTGATGCTCTTTAATTTGCCATGTGATAGTTTGAATTGCTTGCATCTGTGTGCTGCTAGGGACCAGAACTTCTCGTTTTACCAGGAGGGGAAGTAGAGATTAACAACTGAACTCGAGGGGGTTTTGCTGTGTAGGGTTGCTGTCAGTAAATTGAAATATTTTATCTCTCTTTGTCTTTCAGACGGTTGTCTGTGAAAGACTGGCTGCCTTTAGTTTGGGGAAGAATCCATCTAATTGATGAAATTAGAAGAAAATAACCTCTGAATATTTATAGACAAGCCAGGAGTTGAGTTGTTCTTTGGTATTTTCTGGTGGCTGCACCATGGCAAGAACAATTCTTTCTCCAGGTCTTTAAGATGTCATGGTAATGTCACAGTGAAATGACAACAGAAAAATACAGCTTGTGGTCAGGGAATGTTTGCTTTCTTTAAAAATCAAAGCTGTTTTATTTTTGTGAGGAGATAAATAGTGTTGTGGTCGTTAGATAAGTCCCTAGTGCTTCACAATGTTTTTGTTACGTTCCTGGTAAAGTTTCGTGGTTTTGTCTGGGAAATTTCGTGATGCTCAGATGAAGGAATATTTGGTTATTGAATGCTACACTTTGATTTTCTTAGTGGATTAAAGTGGGTATTGAAAATAACTGTTAGAGGTATTGATGAAAAACTACAGTGCTGAACAGAGAATAAAGCAGATTTTAAAATGAACAGCATTAGTAGCTGTCATGTAAGCAAAGTAATGTTAAGTTCAAATGAATACATTATGAAATACTCATTCTGAAGCAAAGATGAATTTATTATGGAGTGTGAAGCTATCTTTCAAGAATAGCACTAAAATGCATTCCTTGAACAGCTTTATTAATACTTAGTTTTGTGCCCTTGGACAGCATTTTTTACTAGAAATAATTTACTAGAAATAATTTTTTACTAGAAATAATTTACTTGAGAGATGAACATTTCATACCTTTATGCTTTTCATTTCTATAGAGAAAACACCTGTGTGCTGGTAGGCCATTCCTTAAAATATTCAAGTAAAAACTCAGGCTGTGAAGGAGTAGGATCAGCTCATCTATCAGTTCTGTTCTTTTAAAATAAAATGAAAGGCAGTTTTTTTACTTAATAACAGAATGTATGTGTGGGTTTTTTGCTGTTGTTTATGTCATGGTGTAATAGTAATTCCCAAAGTCCATTTGAAAATGACGGGAATTTCATCAGCAGGATTGCAAGAAGTCTGGCATGTGACTAGCTGTGATTTGTGAGGTTTCACTGTTGGTTTTTACAACACTTTGCAGCAATGCTGTTGAATTTCTAAAGTCGGGGATTAAGGGTGTTTTAAACACCCATAAGTGCCTCACTTCAGCCTCTGGATTGGTCTGGTTTGGGTTCTGGAGCTGAGTGAACCGTGGTGTCCATTGGGCTCATCATGGCATCACTGAATTTCCTGCTCCAATTCTCTAACCCCAGCATTTATTTTGGGACAGATCCAACATTACTGGCTGAGATGTCTACAAGGGAATGTAGGGTTTGTTTGGGTTTCTTTTTTTCAATCAAGTAGAACACTGGTCTTTTTTAGAAGCTTTTTTTGAAGTGTTTAATGATTCCTGCTCATGAGGTGTGATGATTAAACATAGCATCCCCGTGCATCATAAAGGCTTGGGAAAAAGTGCTGATATTTGGTTTTTATTTCAGTAGGAAAGGGTGGCTTGGATCTGCTGCCTTTTGCACAGCTCTGTGCCCTGTAAGACACTGTTTAATCCCATTGCTGAGTGAAAATAAACCACTCTGAGAGCAGCAGAGGTTTCCTCAGCATGCCCCTTGGGGGTGACTTTGGAGGGTCACCTGTGAAAAATTGTTTTTAAAATTTTAAAAGTTTAATTGTAATAAAATGGTTATAAAATTAGTAATACAATTAGAGTGATAGCAATTTGGACAGTTTGAATTAGGACAACATGAAACAATAAAAACAGAGTTATGGGCAGTCTGGGTACCTCATTCTGGGCAAAATAAGCCCGAAAAAGGACCCACGTTAACAGAGGATTAACCCTTAAAAGCAACAGCCTGTTGCACATTCATGCACCTCATCTATGATGCATCAATTCCATTCACACACAGGATTCTGGCTGGGCAGTGTCAGCTTCTTCCTCTGAATCCTGACAGCATCCTCAGGGATGAGGATGAGCTAGGCAGGAAGAAGTTAACTTCTCCTGATAATGGGGCAATAAATTCTCTTTCTCTGAAAGATTTGGGTGTCCTGTGACTGCTCAGTGCGAGTCCTTTCTTTAAAAAAAACTATCCTAACATAGTTTCTATTTTAACATTTTGTTATAACCTAAAACTATATTTAACACACTACTTCAGAAAATTAACACAGCATAACTTTCTAACACAGCACCTATAATATTCATTTGAATATTTGCAAAAAGCCAATCATAAAATGCACATTTTTCACATCACCCCTGCAGTGTTGCCTCTCTGCAAACCACTGGCAGCTCTGGCATCTGCACTTCAGCATTGTCTGCACCCCTTGTCTGTGCATTGAGCTTTTCCCAGTCACTGCAGGTGGATTCTGAGTTTTGGGATAAGTTCTCATCTGCAGGAAGGTGGCTGCAGCACCTCTGCTGCAGGTGCACTTACAGGTGGCATCTGTTGGATTTTGTCACCTTAAATAATTGAATCCAACAGCAGAGGAATTTGTTAGCAACCCTAAAATTATGCTTGGAGCTTATTGGCAAATAATCTTTCATCATACTCAGTTTTTTAATAACTATAAATCTTTTTTTTTTTTTTGGATGGGGGAGATTAAAGTGAACACAGATAATTGTTTCAAATCCTGATCACACTGTAGACAGTAAAATCTTATGTCTGAGCAACCACTGGAATATAATCATGTAAAAATTAAAGTTACAGGAAATTATGTTGCTGTGGAAAAAAATAATTTGCTTTATTCCCACAGGCACTAATTATCAGGGCTCTAAACTGAAACTTGTACTTTTCTGTAAAGGATCCTTGTAAGGAAAACATAATCAAGAGCCACTAAAATCTCTGGTCTTATTTTTAGAGATAAATTGTGTTATTTCACTGGTTGCTTTCCAAGTTATGTATTGAAATGGTAAAACCAAAAAAAAAATTTACTTGACTAAATTCCACATAATGGTACATTCTTAGCACTCAGCACTCAAATAAAAGAGGTGGGAATGGAGAAGAATGTAATTTCATAATACATTTCCATGATTTAGCAACATGGGTTGGCTATGTTTTTAAATGATTTTTTTTTTTTTTTTAATTTGTGTACAAAACCACTGCTCGTGTTTGTTCATTTTTCAAAGCATCTCAGCTTTTCATGCTCTTTGGACCATGTTTTGCACAAAATACCACGGAAATGTTAGCTCCAGAGCTCTGTGGTGATAGTGCTTTGAGCTATTTCTGATTGCTGTTTTGGTGATTCTTTTGACCACCAAAAATTATGTAAGACCATTGCTGGTTTGTGAGCTATACTTGGATATTTAATAAATATATATGTGTATATTTACTTGCTCAAGGCATAGTAAAGAAGAGCATATAAATATTGTGTGTGGAAGGGTCTTTGAAGCTGGGATTTTGTTTTCAGTAATTTGCTGTACTCCCCTTCCAGTGTTCCTGCTTTGTGATTCACCTGGTGCTGCGGTAATGGCCAGGGTAATAATTTGGGAAAACTGACTCATGAAAAGCTGAGGGGGTGCAAGTCCCACAAGAAGGCAGTGGTACAGAGTAAGAGCTGATGTGCATCAGCAGCTGTAGGGGTGTGAATATTTGTGAGTTACAGCAGTGGATAGGGAGCTCTGTGTCCATCCCTCTGAATGGACGCGTTTCTTCAAAATAAAACTTTTAATGGCGGAAAGAAAATATTTGCAAGAAAGATTGTTTCTCCAAATGCTCAGGTGCGGGATTGATGTGCAGTCCTGGCAGCTGAGGAGAGAGTGATGAACACCTCAAATGAAATTAGGACAGGAATTTGCATACAGGAGCTGCTTCCTTTGAGCTGAGGAGAGCAGCAGTGTTTTCAAGATATGACCTGTCTTGGCAGCAGATGAACTGAATAGTGTGAATTCATCTAGAGTTGATGCATCTTTCTAACCTGTTTCAAGGCAGCTGAAGTGGTTCATGTTAAATATTTTACATGGCTCAGCTCTCCTTTTTAAAGGATTTTTTTTTTTTTAATCTAACCAAAATTAACCATCTGCTTGTCGGAGATCGTTTTGCCACAAAAACAGATTAAAGGTTTTCTTTGTGGAGCAAGATTAATAGGTGGAAGAATATGAAGTTAGAGGCCAATTAAAATATTTTCTTGGTTACCCTGTACAGGTAGTCAGCAGTAAAAAAAGTTATGAGTTGTGTAATGGCATTCTGTAGAGAATTTATTTTGGTAAATGTTTTTTCCTCTATATACTTGCTCATTTTGAGTACTTAATTGTTGTTCTTTTTATTTTTTTTTCATTTGCCTGAGGAGAGGGACTTTTCAAAATTAAACTAATAACCAGAAAAAGCACATCTGTGTAGTGTTAGTACTGGTTGAAGGTTTTTCCCTTTTTAGCTGACACGTAGTGTTCATTCTTTAGGTACCAACTTGAACACTGAAATCCCTTTGCTTGCAGATTTTACCACTGGTTTCTTTAAATAATAAATTTTTTTAAAATAAAAATCTGTTTCTTATTTAAAATAACCAGGAAGAAAACTGCCCTCTCACTTTGGGTGTATCAAGGTGAATACTGAATTCAGCAGTAACACACAGTACACAGGAGTACAAGCTCCACCTTCTTTTAGGCTTCCAAAGGTTTTCAAATATATCCCAACTCTTGTGAATTGTGGAACAGATTTTTGTGAAGTGGGCACTCAAATTAAAATTTAACTTGGAGTTAAATAACAGCTTGCCTTTTTTTAATTTTTTTCCTTTTTTTTAATTTTTTTCCTTTTTTTTTTCTTTTTTTTCTTTTTTGTTGTTGTTGCCTGATGAGATTTGAACCTCTACAAAGGCAATCTGCAGATAATAGATGTTATTTTATCACTTCAGCTTATGGAGCCACCAGGTCCTAAATTTTAGTGATGACTTTCCAAAGTTGAATAAGTTGTTTGTTTGTTTGTTTTTCCTCTTTATGTCTCCTTTTGAGCCAGTATCTTAATTGAATCTTTTATTTCCACTTTGCTAAAATAAACTTGGAGCAAACGTTGCTTTTTGAATGGATGTTCTTGTGGTTTGAGCAAGGAAACTCTGCATACATTTAAAAAAAAAATTACATGCAGCTATATCAATTTGTTGCCTTATTGGTATTTCTAGTGCTTAGAGAGTCATAAGCTGTTTAGGAGAGGGAGGTTTTTAATAATTTCATTTGGAAAGTATAAAGGAGATAATTCTTTTTGATTTTTAGGTGTGCTCTTTTTTGTCACAACACCACTGCTTTTCACTGACCTTTTCATGACAGGATTTCTGCCTCTTTTTAACAAGATTTCCTTTTCCTATTTGAAAGGCAGCACTTCTTGCTCAAATTCGATTGATATCTTCATGATGCTAAGCTTATGAATTGACAGAATTGCATGCCCTCAGGAGAGGAAAAAAATGTTATCTATTGATATTTGGATTATATTTTATCACTTTTATTTAGGAGAAGAAGCAGATGCTGTGGCCTTCATCCACAGTGCAGAGAAAACAGACTTCTTAAAATCAAATTGCAGCTGGAAAAGTGGAATTTTTAAAGGCCTGACATCTGAAATAATACTGTTCCAGTTCAGCATGTCTAGAAATAGGAGCAGAGTTCTATGCTAAATTAGTACTGGTTTAGCAGGAAAGTGATGTAATGGAAGTGGAGCCACAGAGGAGTTTGACAGGGGTGCTCAGAGATGGAAGAGCTTCATCTGGGGAATGCCTGGAATACCTCACTGAGGGTTGGGAGTGCAAGGCTCCAAAGTCAGGAGGGGTAGAAAGACAAGACAAATATACATTTGCTGTATATGCCAATAAGAGAAGTACCAGGAGGAATCAGAAATCAAGAGGAGTTGGCCCTTGTGGCTGGTATTCCAGGGGTCTGAATGAAATGCCTGTCATTCAGGAAAGTGGCTGAAAACCCCTGGAAAGTGTGTCCACATGCAGCCATGGAACCCTGTGCTCACTCCTTTCGTTTGGTAGCCTGCTTCTGAATCTTGTAATGACAGCCAAAGCAAGGCTGTCACTGTCATATTTTCTGGAAGAATCTCTTTGCCCAGGAATTTCTCCTGTGAAGCTGAGATGCCTCAGAGAAAAATGGAAACAATAATTATCTGATTTGCTTCTCCTGTATTTGCTGCTTTAGAATGTGGCTGGAAATTGTTTATCCCACATGTGAATTGTTTTAACTTAATGACAAATCCCAGTCAAGCTGTGTCAGACTCTGGAAAAGAGAGTCACGAGTTTTTCATTATTATCTTTTAGCCTTCTGTCTGTATCATTGTTCTTTAGTATAGTTTTAGTTTAGCATTCTATAATATAATAATATATCAACCTTCTAAGAACATGGAGTCAAATTCATCATCTCCTCCTTCGTCCTAGAAACCCAGCAAATAGCGCACAAGGCATCCCTGTGCATCCCACCTGTGCCAGGTGTTTGCTGCTGATCCCAGCCCTGCTGTGTGGCTCCATCCTGCTCCAGCAGCTCTGGAGAGCAGCATTCATCACCAGGGAATACATTTTAATTGGCCAGGAGTCAATGGGAGGAATGTTGTTTTAATTATGGTGCTGCAGGTAGTCAGAGGAGCTCTTGCAGAGTATCTCTGACTGTATCTTATCACTAAAGCTTTGATGGGTGCTGTGTGTGCACAAAGCATGGCTGCATGGGAAGACTTAATAGTTTGCTTAGAGTGATGTTTTGGCTTTAGCTTGTTTTGAAAATAAACTGTGTAAACATGAAAATCTTACTGATCTTCCTACTGAAGCTTTACTAGGTGCAGAGATTTAATGAGAGAAACATAAAAGTTATGAAATCATTAGATACTGTCTGCTGGCTGAGTATTGATTCAGACTGGTGTAATTGACTTTTTGCACAAAGGGGTTTGGGTGAGTGATTTGGAACCTGGCAAAGAGATTTGAAAGCTGAATTGTTTTTCAGATTATAAATGGATTTTGAAGTATTAAACTTGTACCTGCTTTCAGAAATCCCATGAGATCATTTTAGAGATAGTAGGAGATTAATTTAGATGATACAAGCTTGGGGAGGGTAGAGTAAGATGCTTACAACAGTCTAAATGATGAAATATTTGCTTACTCGAAAAGAAATCTTCTCTTTCTTTCTTTCTCCCTTTCTCCCCAAAAGATCTGTTCTATCAAAGCACATGGGCATTTGAAAAATGATTTTTCTTCAGCTCTAGATCAGTACTTAGATTATTAGGAAGTAACTACCTTTTCTATGTTATTCTCTCAAGAAATAAATTCTTTGGAAAATGTAACAAGTGGGATACAAATGTGGTAGAGGTTCAATCATAATTTAGACAACGTTTTTCTCTAAAGTTATGAGGATTTGGGGATTTTTCCTTTTAACTAGTGAAACTATGAATTTGAGTAATGAATCCTGAAGCTTTTTTACATATGGATCTCAATGTTGATCAACTCTGATCATGAATTTCTGTTTTTCAAAGACAATAATGTCAGGATTTAGAGTTGTATATTCATAAAATCTGAAAGCCAAATACTTACCTGAGTGTTGCTAATAGTATATCACTGTAGGTTGTATAAACATAACTCCAAAAGAGTTTGGAGGACAAGAACTCTGTGTTAGAAATTCTGTGAAAGGTTTGGTGTTTTGGACTCAGTATTATCTCATGCTATCAAACAATGTGGTGTTGTTCCTTTTTAGATGTTTGGAAGAGTGGAAATACAGATTACTGCTCTGACAAAATGGTGGGGTTTGCTGTTAAACTGCATTTATGGGGATAGACTTGCAAACTCTCTCAAAAGATGGGAATCAATTCCTAAATTTGCTGGATGTGCCACTGGAATATCTTTAAAATATGAAGAAAATGCTATAAAGAGAATTTAGCTGGTGAAAGCAGCTTAGTGTAGCAACAGCTGGATTCCTGCTGTAGGGTTTTAATGATTTCTCATTTGGGCTGGGAGGAGCAAGATCAGGCATAAGTTATCTGATAGCACTGGAAACCTGGGTCCTCATGTGATCTAGTGAACAAGGGAGAACTGAGTAACAGCAGTATTGGAAACTAACACTTCTTAAATCAACTTTGTTCATTTAAGTTGTTCATCACCAGAAATTAGGTTGTGAAGCTTCTACCAGCACTGCCTGAATTAAATCCTACCAGGTATTCTGCAAAGCTTTTAAAGGCATTTGGTGGCTTTTTTTTTTTTTTGCATGGTTATCCATTTCTGAAGAGAGAATAAGGAAATAAAACTAAAGAATAGTTGAGTGAGTTTCCAAATCCTGATAAAGATCTTGCCATGCTTTCCCAATTTTCAGGCTCTTTAATTTGGACTGGTTTGTGACTACTCCTTTATCCAAAAAGAAGTCAGTTTAAATCCTGAGAAACAATAGAAGAATTGTTTGGCAGAGAAGTCAGCAACCAGTATCTTGGCACTGCCTTCTGCTTTTTAAGCCAGGTTGCTGACAGCAAAAGCACGAACAGAACTTTGGAAAAGAAAAAAAAAATTAAGTCTCCAGCCTTCCACAAGCAAGTTTAAATGGAAAATGGAGTCCATTCTAGAGGGACTACAACAGCTTTCTATGCACTTACTTTAACATTCTTCTGCCTACAATAATGACACTTGAAATCTATTTTTACCTAAAAATAGTTTTTGTTTTCTGTGCAAGCTTTTTAGCTCACCTAATTACTTGCACCTAATCTAATGCAGTGGCATGTCCACACCGACAATTATTGGGGTGCAGCTTTCTGATTTTCATTCTCTACAAAAAACTCTTGGGACCTAATTCTTCAGAACTCTTTGTAATAGCTGAAGAAATGGGAATACAGGGAACAAGATGAGGAATTTGACATAACTTAGAAGTTATGTCAAAGCTGCATTTATCAAAGCAGCATTTGCTCTCTGCCACTGTTTGATGTGTAATTTTTGAGCAGGCTGGAAGCAATGGTGGATTGAGGCTGCTTTAAGTGCTGACAGTATAAAGTGTGTAAGCAGAATAGGGGAAGGATGACAAAGGATCTTCTTCAGGCTCTGCTGTACAGTTTTGTATTGTAGAATGGCTTGGCTTGGCTTGGGGGGGACCTTAAAGATCATCCATGGCAGGGACACCATCTCAGGTTGCTCAGGGCCCATCCAACCTGGCCTTGGACATTTCCAGAGATGGGGCAGCCACAGGGCAACCCTGTGCCAGGGCCTCACCAACCTCACAATGAAGAATTTCTTCCCAATATCCAATCTAGACCTACCCTCTGTAAGTTTGAAGCTGTTCCCTGCAGACCCTTAGAAATCATCCCTCTCCATCTTTCCTGCAGGCTCCCTTCCTGCACTGGAAGGACACAGTTAGGTGACACCTAAGCCTGACCTTCTCCAGGCACAACCATCCCAGCTGCAGACAGAGAATTACACAGGGTGGATGTGGGTTTGCCAAGCTCAAACATCACATTAATAAAATAAGGGAAAAGACCATTCATTTAGCTGAGTTGATTGTAAGCACTGTTTTTTTCTCCATGGATTATTTGATGTGTCTGCTGGGTTTAAAGGCAGAAAACATTTTCTGTATTTGATCTACCTGTTATCACAGCATAGCAGTAAATATTTGGACCTCTGTGCCTAGAAATAGAGGGAGTATTTCTGACTGAATACCCAGAGTTTTGTCAGTTTTGGCAAGATGACTTCAGGAAGTTTTGGGCTTTGAAAAATACTGTCAGAAGCTCAAAGTTCATGGCTCACTCTAAGGAGAAAAGTGTTCAGGGGTTTTTATTTGCTCGTGTTTTCATGGTACTTCTGGAGCACTTTGCCAGGATTGGTTCATCTTGGCTTAGATTGGCTCAGAACTATAAAAACTATCAGTGCCACAGATTCCTTTTCCTGTGGTCATGAAGTCTTTGCAGCCACAGGGCAAGTGTCATCAAACTGAGAATGTGTCCATTGTAGGGCTGATGTACAGTGAGACATGAGCTGATGTGAACCTGTGCCACTTTCCAGAAGAGCTGCTGCAAATACCAGCTCCTCAGACAGTTTCAGCTATTCAGGGAAAAGACTTTCATGCTGCCATGGGCTCCATCTGCCTTGAGAGGGTTTGTTAGTGCTGAAATGTTTCTCACTAAATATCACATTGCCTGGTATTGCTATATGGGGGGAAAAAAATCTGACATGTAGATTTGCTTATAGTTTTTATACAGTGTTTTTATGTGCATACTTAATAATGCCAGCTCAGTATTTCCCTGCAGTTCACTTGTGTTTCTATTTATACCTAAAGCTTTCTTTGATTAACTAAAACAGTAAGTAGGTGCTATTTCTAGCATAAGAGGCATATTGAAATAAAGATTTCAATAAAAGATGTGAAGATATTCTTTGAAGTCTGCTTTTATGGCTGCCTCCAAAATCAGCAGAAACTTTAGAACCCAGCAAAACTGAATGTTGTTTATTGAGTTGAACAACTTGCCTGTCTGTTCACAGAAGTTGGAAAAAGAATGTTGTTGGGTATAGCTGAAATGGGAGATGAGTCAGGTTAAAAAGTAACTGTACTCCCAGGAATTCATCAGAACTGTGGAATTAACTGCTCTGTTTTTGCAGTGTGTGTTGTGATCTTGAATAGCTAGATCTCTCTGAAGTGAATGTAAAACTGTGGACAACACTTGTAGGTACAAGTCTAAACTTTTAGGAACTTTTTAAAGTGACTTTGGGACTGGGGGAAAGCTACTGGATGTTTTCTTTTGACTGTCACATGTTTGCATGCCTTTGAAACAAACTTTTGATATTTAGTGTGTTTTTTACTGCCAGTTTCAATATCAAAAATTCAGGTCCTCTCTTGGCCTTCTAGGTCATATCTAGAGACTGAACTATTGAAGTTAACATAAGAAAATGAGTGCCAAGCTGAGTGAGCAGGTAAAGGTTTGTTTTTCAATCAAGGAGGGAAGAGAAAATAATGGCCAAAGGAATGTTTACCTTGGCTACAACATCCTGGGGGAATTTAAATCTTAAGGTTCTCTTTGACTTGTTACTATAATTGATTAAAACCAAACAAAACAAAAACCCCAAACAACAAAGGAAGTTGAGCTCAGAAGTGATTTAGCAAATCATTCATCACATTAATAAACTAGGGGAAAAGGCCATTCATTTAGCTGAGTTGATTGTAAGCACTGGTTTTTCTCCATGGATTATTTGATGTGTCTGCTGGGTTTAAAGGCAGAAAACATTTTCTGTATTTGATCCACCTGTTATCACAGCATAGCAGTAAATATATGGACCTCTGTGCCTAGAAATAGAGGGAGTATTTCTGACTGAATACCCAGAGTTTTGTCAGTTTTGGCAAGATGATTTCAGGAAATGGTTTTGCTTTTAAAAATACTGTCAGAAACAGTTTTCAGTGCAAAAACTCTGTTATTGGAAGTTGACAGCTGCTGCTGCTGCTGCTAACTCTTCCAGGGCTATTTGACACAGCAAATATCATTTTGTCAGCAATGGCAGGGGCTTTTGCCAGCTCTTGATGATAAAGAAATGTAATTATCCTTGATAGGAGCATAATCTGTGACCTGCTTCATCTCAGCTCTTGACCAGAAAGGCCGTGGGGTCTCTGTCTTTGAAGATTGTTGAAAGTTGACTGCACAAGGTTCTAATTAACCTGAGCTAGGTTTGAGGCTGTTCCTGCTTGGAGCATGGGGTCAGAATAAATCAGCTCCAGAGGTGTCTCCCAGCCTAAATCGTGGGGTGATGTTTTGTCACTGAAGCAGTGGCTCTTTTTAGATGATAATACTACAGATTTTGTTTTCCCCCCATGGACATCAGTTTGTGGCTGAGGTGTGGAAGGATGAGCACTAAGCAAAAATGTAGCTGCAAACACAGATCTGTTCTGAGAAGTCAGTGATACCAGGGTGAGTGGAGGTTGGGTTTTTTGGGTGCTTTTGTGGTTGCCAATACAGTTGTGGGTTACAGAGGCTTGGAAATGTCTCTGAAATAGCAGTTTGCTCAGTAATGATGAAAACTGGGTGCATTTGTGGATCCCAGTACCAGTGGGAGGTGATGTTCAGTTTAGTCCCTGAACTAAAAAAAAAGAGACCCACCTTGAATGTAAACTTCTAAAATCTCGTCTGTGTGTCCCTGGGAGGGAACTCAAGCTCAGACTGAGGTGCTTGACTCAAAGTTAGTTCAGAGCTGACTCTGGATTGGGATGAATTCTGGGAGCAAGCCCCATGCCCAGGCTCCTCACAACAGCTGCACCTTGACTTTATTTGCAGTGCTGGAGTTTGCTGGGACGTTAAGAGAATGCTTAAAGACCCCCTTGTATATATATCTGAGTGGATATCATAAAAGATCAATATTTGAAATGCAGAATGAAAGTTAGTGGAAGTGGGTTAAGGCACCAGCTTGTCCTGAACGTGGTGAACTGTGAAGGAGAAATTTACAATGCTTTTGTTGAGTGTTTTTAGTGGGGTTTGTTATGTTTACAGATTTTATTTACATAAAATACATTATTTATATTTAATTTTTATTATGTTTAATATGATTTATGTTTAATATGATTTATGTTTAATATGATTTATGTTTAATATGATTTATGTTTATAGGGTTTTTTTTGGTGGCATGGATTATTATGTACTTCCTAATAGTTTGCATATTTTGTTTGGAAGTGCTAAGTGCTACAATAACTACTAAGGAAAATCTTCTCTATACTACATTGAATTTGGAATGTAGCACTTGGCAATTTTTTTTTTTTTAAAGTTAAAATAAGTCTTAGTAATCAAATTATCTCTTCTTTTAGGATGCATGTCTGTCCAGGAGAAGGCATTTTTCCTGGCTTTGTGCTTTACTGACATCTCAGGAATAAATAGAACAGCAGAGGGAGCTTGGTGGTGTCTTTAAATTGTCTAAAAACAGCAGCAGCCAACCAAAACAATCCAACACTTGTGCACCTTCTTGGGAGAGCTTTGTGGTGCAGAAACACAAACATGCAGTGAGGCTGCAGAGCAGTGTTGTAAGCTGTCTCATTTCTGGTTTGGTTCAGTAAAATATTACTGTGTAAGAGAGAGGAAAATCTCTTTTGCTTTTTGAACACTTTCAGTCCCATGGATGATGATGAGATTGTGTTTCTGTTTGGTTCATGTTGTTGTTTTTTTTCCTTGTGGACAGACAGCAAAAGAACTCAAATGTTAAAGTCTGTTTATGTTTTTATGTTTTGGTGGGTTTTTTTACTTGTAATGTGTTTTTGTGCTTTTATATGTGCTTGTCCATGATGCATTTGATGCTAAATCATTTAAAATTAAATTGGAGGATAATTGAGTGTGACAGCTTTTCTGGGTGTTATCACACAAACTAAGTTTGATTTGATAAAGCATAAATCAAATAAGTTGTTTGATTTTTGTTGCTATTGTTGTTCTTGTTTGGTTGTTGTCTTTTGCTCTGTTTTGAATTCAGTGGCAGTTGAATATTTACTTACAATCGTTATAGGCACAATGCTTGCCTAGATGTTTCTGGTTTGCTATGTGTATAAAATAAATTGAATTAAGCAATGTTAATAAGAGTAGGGCTCCAAGCACTTTAACAGTGCAGATGTCATCTACCATTATATATTTATTATGGGAGTTGACTGTTTTGTTGGTGCAGTACCTTCAAACAAACTGTATATTATTAAATCTTAGGTGTGTATAGGCTTTTAGGTACTGAACATCTCTCCATAACATGATTTTATTTCATATATTTGTTTTTTGATGTGATATATAGGTGCTTCTATTTTTCTTTTCTTCTCTTTTGAAAAGACCTAAAAGTCTAGAAACCAGTAGTCTTATTTTTTGCATTTAGTTTTAAAGTATGTAGTGTAGCTGTGAATGTTACCTTTAACTTCCTTAAATTTGGGGAGCCTGTTGTTGGTACTTGCGTTATTGAGGGGTTTTTTTTGGTGGTTAGAAGTAATCCTAGTTTAATTTATGCTTCAAATCTAATTTTAAAACTTAACAGTTCCCTCTGTTAAGTGGGAATCCAAAATGGGAAGAGAGGAGCATGGACTTCTGTGGAAAATGTGTGCTGATGAGTTCATCTTCATTTTTTTGTTTGTACCAGAGCATGTTATAGAAGCTTGATAACAAATGCACTTATTTTGGAAGTTTAGGTTTTTTTAATTTTTACTCTCTTTTGTAACTACTGCATTTTTGTGCCAGTAGATGAATTTCCTGATCTTGTTCCATAGGTACAAGAAATAATTGTGGGGAGAAGCTTTGGGCTTGTGGCTGTGGTCACACAGAGGCTTGTAACTCAGTTGAGGTCACTTTTTTGGATTGACTGGGTTTGTGCCCTCTTTGAAAGCACCAATTAGTGGAACTTTCCTTTGGCAAATGCAGATCACCTCAGAGAAAAACAGCTTTTCCTCTTTATGTGGGAGAAAATCAACAAGTGTGGGTACAGCTACCCTGGGACACCTTCGTTGTCTCATTGCCTCTGTTTTCCTTGTGCATCTTCCCTCTTGCCACTGTATTTAAAACCTCAATTTCTGTTGTAGCTGTTGTCACCTGTGTCAGCTTGAGAGCACTGTGAGATGTTGATTTAGGTGGTGCTGTCCTCAGCCTTGATTTTCAGCCCAGAGGCAGCCAAGCCAACAGGCACAGGGCTCCAGTGTGACCATGAAGGGATGAATTTGTTGCATGTTTATAATGGCATTTATCTGCTGTTAGTAATTTCAAACGTGCCTGCTGTGGGTTAGAGCTCAAACATGATTAATCCCTACAAGGTTTTGTGTAAACAGATAGAAGCATTTATTCTGTGGGGGAGAAAATATTATGGAGAAGTTGAGAAATTAATTTCTGTGTGATACGCTAGAGAATCCACTACTTAATCAAGAAATCTTTCCTGAGTGAATCTTGTGGAGCATGAAAAGGTTTTCAGATCGTTTGTTTTTCATCTCTGGCATGCTTCTGTGCTAGCTCCAGAGCAGAGCAGCATTGTGTTGTGTGCAAGTATTTCCAGTTTGATGGCTCTCAGAGATTTCCACTGTGCTTTCACATCTTTAACTTGCCCTAAATTTCCTGCCATTCCCTGGTAGAGCACAGAGGAGGCTGCCTAACCAAAAGTGTGGACTTTTCCAGCCTCCAGAAAATAGAGCCAGCATGAACTTTGGGCACCTCCTTGAGCGAGTCTGTGTTGGTGAGCTCATCGCTGCAGTTAATTTCAGCTCATGTGTCTGGAAAAAATTTGAAAGCAGAGAAGAAGTGGTACAACGAGGAATGGACTGGAGGAAATTCTAAGTTAGAGGATGCATGGGCAACCCCAGCTCCCTGCCCCATCATGGCAGTAACTGCTGAATGATGTAGGGGGAAATAAGTCTTAAAAGACACTGGGGAAATTGTTTGACTGCCATGGTTTCATCTGGACCAGACAAACTATTTGCAGGAGTAACAATGACGCTGTAAGCAGCTCATTTATGGAGCAGGATATTGAGAACACCCTACATGCTGAGTCTGCAGCTTCTTCACTTGGTCAAACCTGTTTCCTTCAGAAACAGAAGGAATGTGAGTCATGGCTGCAGTTGTGTCACCTTGCAGGAGAAGCTTTGATCTTTTATCTAACTCATGCTAATTTCTCTGACAGTGGTTTTGGAAGTAAAATCAGTGTACATTTGTTGTGGGGCTTAGGGGTGGCTGTTCCTTGTGGTAGGTTATTTTTGAGCAAGAGTGCTCTTCTATTAGAAATGTTATTTAGGAAGAAAACTGCAGGAGTTTAGCACAGGACAAGGAACCACTGACACTACTTAAAGGCTGTAAATGATGCAGGGCTATTGAGGCTTAATGGGCTCAGAGCCTTCCTTCTACACACAGAGACTGTAAAATGAAATTGTTCCACCTGTTCCTGGTGGGAGTGCTGTCCCTGTCCTATGGGAGTGATCCAGTTCTGACTGCATTGCTCTGGGTTTCCTTAAGTAGAGACTACTCCTAACTTTGCAGCTTGACTGCTTAAGGAGGGTACTAATTGCCAGGACAGGAGTTCAAAACTCTGAGCAAGAGTAATTTGGGAATTTAGGACAGGGGTTGTTTTTTGACTCACAGAAGCAGAAGGCAAACAG
This sequence comes from Fringilla coelebs, assembly GCF_963513975.1. NCBI lineage: Eukaryota > Metazoa > Chordata > Aves > Passeriformes > Fringillidae > Fringilla > Fringilla coelebs. The sequence goes on from NC_140033.1 coordinate 70,878,766, forward strand.
AACTCAAGCTTCTTGTTGAAGTGACCCACATGTTAAACTGTAGCCCTCACCTTTTCTCTCATAAGGCAGACAGGTTGAAATGAAGTGGAATAAACACCTGTATTTTAGACTAATAATATGCTTCAAAGCATAAAGCAAGACTTTTCATCTATGGCAGAAGGAGTCCTGTTATTATGTCTGTTGTGGCAGTGTGTGAAAGTGCCTAATTTTTTTGAGCTTCAGAGAGCTGTCTTGTAATGTGGGGGGATAGAATATAAGAAAATAAAGATAGTGCAGAAGGTAGTCTCACACCTGAGGAGTTACAGCTGTACTAATCCCCAAAGATTAGGAACAGGCCTGCCCTTAATGGGCCCCAGGTGTGTCTGATAAGAAGAGTGCTACAGAAGAGTGGGTTAGCTGGTTGAGGAGAGAGTTGGGGTTTGTTGGCTGTGCTGTGAAGAGAGTTGGGAGTTGGCTGTGAAGAAGGAATCAGTGCTGTGAGGAACTGCCCATGAGAAATCACTGAGAAGGTATGAGAGCTTTGCAATACGATGACAACATTGCAATATTTTCCTCTTCGCTTTTTTAATGGCATCTGGATGTTTAATCAGATGTTTAAAAGATCCACCACATATTTTTCTTAGACGCCCCTCAAAACTGAGCAATCCTGTGTCCCAAACTTCAGTACCTTTCTTATCTGACATCATGAAACAGAAGTGTGTAAAACTTCTTCCATAGGTGCTCAACATCCCTTTTGGTGAGCATTTGCTCAGACATGAAAGGCTCCTCTTTGGCAGCAAGAAAAGCAGTCAGTTGCCTTTTCTGTGAGTCCTTTTTACCAGCACCACGTGGAAGAATGGAGGACATGGATCAGCAAAGTTCATTTATTGCTTTAAGACCCACAGTGTTGTAGCTCTCAGAAATGACCCAATGAAGCTGTGCTGAACGTGGGGTTGAGATTTTTATTACCTTTATTAAGTGTATTGCACAACGTTGTCCATGTGATTGGAGCTCTCCTGGGTGGTGGTGCAGGTGATGAACTTGGAGTTACAACAATTTACAACCAGTTTAGGACCTTGTCTTTCAAGTGTAGTCAAACAGGTAACAGCAATAAAACGCTGGCTTAGCTGTTTGTGTTCTTTGATTTAAACACAGTGTCTCCTAAGCTTTTCACTGTTTTGTTCCACTTCTTGCTTAAAACATGAGTAATGCTGGGGTGGAGGAGCCTTGGCAATTAATTATCTTACCTTGATTATAAATGAACAAGGTCTAGCACAGAAGGAAAAGGTAAACATCCTTTCTGCACACCACTGCTTAATTGGAGTGTGTTCTTCCATGCTAAACTATGAACTTTATGGTTGGTGTGGTCAACAAGAAAAACTTGTTTTAGGCCCCAGGGTGAGTACCTGGTGGCTGCTGTGAAGTTCTTAAGGATTTTCTTTTCTTCTTTTTTTTTTTATATTTTTTTCTCTTTTAAAATAATTTAGGATTGCACAAACTTTAATGCTGGTGATGAATTTTTTGCTTTGTTGAGAAACTGTTATGCCAGTGTGAAAGAAGGAGCAAGTGAGAACTGTAGGACTATGTAAACACAGCTTTGTATTACTGAGATTTATAATTTTCAGACCAAAATATTTAAATAAATTTGGCTTAGAGAGATTAAAGTTTAATCTTTTAGGAAGAAGATTCAACACTGAGGCAGGACAAAAATCCCTCAGGGCAGGAAGTACTTCCATGAATGTGAGTGTGTGTTGATATTTAACATGGAAAATGGTGTATCACATTGGTACCCACCAAAAAATAAGTCTAAGTTGAATTTATTGCATGACAACTCATAAATTAAAATAAATGAAAACAGCAAAGCTAAGAAGAGGAAAGAGCAAGAGCAGAAGGAATGACTCAGTACAGTGCTAATAAAAGTTGTTCAGTGTTAAGCATTTTGAGATTTTGGATTTGTTGCCTGGGCAAAGGGGCAGAGTCAAGCATCTTCCAAGACTTTTGGTGCTTAGAATTCACCAGCAGCAGTGATAAGAACATCAGAACTTCTGAAATAATGAAGTTGAGTAGCTGTCAAAAGTGGTAGGTAGTTCAGAGCTATTTTAAGTCATTTTTCTGGGTGAGGAGGTGCTTAAGGTGGCAGATGCATCCTTAAACTTTTCTGAAGGGAGTCTCCAATCTGAATATGGCAGAAAATGGACTGCACTGTATGTGTTACATAAATGAGTGTACAGAACCAGTGCAGGGGAATAATGACTGGAAACTTGCAAGATATGGAAGCTGAGCTTGTCCCTTAATGAGTCTACTTCCAGACAGACTTCAGCATTTTACAGTGGTTTAAGAGGTTTCCTTGCTTAGAAGTTAAGAGGCTCTTTTCCTTTTCCACTTCTACCTAAGGTATTTTTGTGTCATTCTCTTAGGAAATAAAATGCAGCAAGAGATGTTTCTGTTCTTTGTAGCACATCATAAAGAAAATCTATAGCTTACAGTTCACAAATTAGCACATATTTTAATGTGCCTTAGTTCTTGTATTGCCAGAGTGCATCCCTGAGCTGTCAAGTACCAGTTTTTAGATATTCTGGGGGGAGGGGATGCACAGAAGTGTGTTTGGAAGTCTTCTCATAACCTCAAGTAACCTGATAAAACTAATATCTCCGGTTTTTTTTTTCCAAAAGTAGAGAGGCATGAATTGTGTATGTAATATATGAGAGGATTTTGCTCATTTGTGTTTTATCTTTAGTAGATATCAACTGGCATCTTAATCAATTAGTTACAGATCCTTATCAGCCCTTAATTCAAGTAGCTCTTACATGTGAAAATACAGAAGTGTCTCGCTTTTTTCTTCTGAGAAATGTTAGGAACATAATTTTGCTTCTGCAAGAATTTCAAGGGCTAAAAATATAAAATCCTGGTAATTTTGAGGCTGGTAACTGCAATATGCATGCATGTTATGGGTATGATTAACAGCCACCTTCTTATCTTCCCATCTACTTTAAAGAGAATCTCTTGGAAGCCTTCTGTCAGTCAAAAAGTAATTTATAAATGAAGCCAGAATACTGAGGTCTGCATTTGAATTTTACTGCACCTTGGGGGCAAGAGGAAGAGCCCTTTTAATTTAAATCCACATCAAAGGCTTCTTTCACAAACTGTCCGGAGTCAGGATGGTCACAGCTTGACATTCGCACTTGTGACAATGAATAATTCGCTGTCGTGGTTTCTTATGCAATTGCAGAAAAGGAGAAGATTCAGCAACGCTCTGGATTTTTAGTAGCTTTTAAACCCAGGGAAAAAAATCTTCTAAACGTCTTTTTTTTCTGGGCTTTTTTGTGTGGGGGGGGGGGGTGGGGATTTTTTTTGTTTGTTTGTGGTTTGGTTTTTTTTTTTTTTTTTTTTTTTGGTCTTGCAGTCATGGTTACACCTGAAGAATCCCCTTTAATAAAGCCTAGTTTTCAGATTACTGGAATCATTGTCAGCTGATTTGCAGCTGCCCACTGGGCTATAAGGGAGCCCCCTCTGATGGTCTGTTCGTGACCTGTAAGCAGCCTATTAAATGGAAAAGATTACAGATTTTTAAGTAATCATACTCAGCTGAAGTGTCTCAAATAAAACTAAACATCTTGCTACTTATTTGTCTTAACATATTCTGGATTTTTTTTTGTTGGTCTTTTTTTTTTGCTTGTTTGTTGTTTTGTTTGGTTGAGGGTTTTTTTTTTGTTTGTTTTTATAAGAAATGATGTGACATTTTCCCCATTTTTATATAGCCTGGCTGCTGGCATGTTTAAATTCTGCTTCCTGCAGAGGTGAGAATAAGTTATTCCATGTGTTTGGTTTACCTCTGAGTTTTATTTTGAGACTTATCAAGACTACCACGCAAGTCTGGCCAGCTCCCTCTGTTGGAAACTGGGGAGATTTCTGTGCTGAGCATCTCTGAGCTTCCACAGATCATTCCTCCAGAAAATGTGGAACTGCAGCTCAACTCTGTCAGCCAAGAGAGGCCAGGGAAGCAGAAATAGTAGCTTAAATTTTCCTTTTCATGTGCTCTGTTTCTGGGAATAACCTATGGGAGTAATTTGTACTCCTCAGGTGTATTTGAAAACAAAACCTAACCTGAAATGTGTAAAGTCCTTGGCACAAAAGGTTTTGCTTTTAAAGTTCTGTTCCTGTTTCTTCTACTTGTTTCTGTAGTCAATTACTGTCAAATGTGCTTGTTGTGACCTTTTAATTGCTCACAGGGTTTTTTAAAAGAGGCTGTTGGTTATTTATCAGCAGGAAATGGACAATGGTCAAAATAATACAATCAGTTTCTGATGTATTTCTCTGCTTATTTCCCCATCTCTTCAAGTTTTCATGGATTGTGACTGCTCAGGATTTTAAATGTTTTGTGACGTGCCTCCTTTCAGTTGGTGAATCTTTTAATTCTTCTTTCCTTTCCAAAAATCTGGAAGTCCTTGGTTTTGTAGAGTGCCTTCCATTATGTAATCCTTTGTGTTGCTTTCTGCTCAGAAATCTCCCAGTTTTGAAATGCCAATTAAAGCAGCAGAGTAAAAATTCTTAATTTTTTGAGATATTCACCTTGTAGACCATTAAAAATTTTCATGAACTTTTCATCCCTTTCCTGTTTTAGTGGATCCTGGGGCCTTTTCAGCAAAGGTGGTCACACAGGATGCCTTGCAGTTAAACAATTATTCTATTAAACACTTAATATCTGTAATCTGTAAATTTTACACAACCTCTTGCTGGATGTATTTGCTTTATTTGAATATTTCCTATAGAAATGGAAAAGTAATCCACTTCTATCTTTTATTTAAGTGCATAAATACTGTCAACATTAGTTTTAACTGTAACTTCCATAGCAAAAGTTAGTATTATAGCACAGTCAGCTGCAAAAATACAGAACAAAAATATAAAATATTTCATATTTTTTCTCATTTCATTATGAAGCATATTTCTGAAATATATAATTCTGAAATAATATAGAATTATATAGAAATTATTATATATATATAAATATGATGTTCATGGTATAGTCCATAATACCTATGAACTGTTTTCAGAAAGCAAAATATTTCATCCAGAAATGGAGAAGTAATCCATTATCTATCTTTTATTGAAGTGCATAAAGACTGCCAACATTAGTTTTAACTTTTAACTTCAATAGCAGAAGTGACTATTGTGGCACAGTCAGCTGCAAAAATACAAAACAAAACCATGAAATATCTCATCTTTTTTCTCATTTCATTATGAAGCAAACTGTTGAAATATATAATGCTGAAATGTATAATTAGAGTTATATATAAATATATCATATTTTATATATCTATAAATATATGATGTTCATAGTATATGTAGTCCATAATATCTATGGACTTCTACTGTGCTTTACAGTAGAAAAATATTTATTTGAGCCTTTCAGTTTTGTAAATAAGAAAATGGTTCTGTGTTGGAGTTTTAAATGTTGAGAATTTTAAACTTGTTATGCAAATTTTAACACTTCAAAGAGCATTATATTTTACTTAAGACTATGGAATAGATTTATAAAGTTAATTAATGACACTAAAATTACGAGTGTATACTTAGAAGCGTATAATATTACAAAGTAAAAAACTTTGAGTTTAAAGTTTTAGGATATAGTAATAAATATGAAGCAAAATAGAAGTTTTAAGGTAGAAATAAGTTGTTTTTATTTACTTTTTCTTTTTTTTCATAAGTTTAAGTAATACTTGTAATTACATAAAAAAGTCCACAGTGCGGTCTTTGAAAAATTAGTTATTAAATTTAAAGTGAAAATCATTTAAATATCATTTCTTAATTAACCATTTTAGCTTTAAAAAAACCTTGTAACAAAAAATAATTAGTTCTGGTTTCAACTTTGTCAGTACTGGAACTGGGCTGCAGTAAATCCAGAAGGAAACTTCTACAGTATAGCCCAAATACTGCATTTCCACAGAGCTTTGCTTGTGCTGTGTGCTTAGCAATTGCCCTGTGTTTAAGTTTTCTGTAAACATTTGGATTCAGTGACTCTTCTGATAGGAGCAGTATTTTGATCTCATCAGAAGTCCAAAACATAGGAAAGCTTAAAAATAACAATTCTGTTAAAAAAAAAAAACCATAAACCACAAAACTCTTCTGCTGAAGAAGAACATAATCATAAGAACTGAATCTGAGCTGCATTGTTGTCTTGGGATATTTTTCTTTTCTTATTTTTTCTGCACAGGAATTAGAACAGGTCTGAAAGTGCTTAAATGTGAAGAGTGTTAAGAAAGGTACTAACTCATTGAGATCTCTTCTTGCCTAAAGCATCTGGGAAATTGATCACTATGGATTCTGTAACTTTTAGAAATTTACTATTTTCCTCAAAAATTGTTCCCTCTTTAAAAAAAAAAAAGGGGGATCTTAGTTTGTACTCTGATGTTCATCTTCAGGTGTATTGCATACACAGATTTGAAGACTTTAGACTTGGAAGGTAGTTGGAAATGGAATTGTAAAGACATTCTGCAGCCACATGGTGAATACTTTAATTTTTGTTAAAGCTTGGATATTCCTGCCAGGTGTTCATCTCTGCTTTATATCCTCAGTTATCCTACTGTGGCTTCCCATTCCCATTCTAGGCATTTCTCATTTTTTCTTACCTCATGTGAGCACATTCACTTCCCTGTGACCCACACCTCTCCACGTGAAAAGACTTGCAAGAATGTTATCAGTTCTTACAGCAGTAAGCAATTTATGAGGGTCACTCCATCCCTCATTATTTCAGTATTTATTCTTACCAGGAAAACACTTTTTATTAACTTTTTTTCTTGTTTTGTTTGTTGATTACTGGAGAATCACACTTGAATATGTCATTGTTTGGAGGGTTGGGCTGTCACTGTGTTTGGGTGTTGAACAACTCTGGTTTGTTATAAATGGAAATTCATAAGAAGTGATAAACTTAAAATGCATAGCAACTCGTAGTTGCCATGGTGCTGCAACTTGAAGTCATTTTCTTGGATATTAAAATGCTTTTGGGGTATTGCCTTTGCTTTTAAGTAGTCACTATTTAAGAAGGAAATGGCTCTGGGGAGAAACAATGAGAAATTATTTTGGAATATTCAACGTGGCGACAACCAATGAAGAAGTGCCAAGAAAATTCCTCAGTGTTCTAGAATGTTTGGGGCCTGGCTGTTTTGGCCTCTTGGAGGTTTTTATGACACAACTTCACAACACTAAAGACTGCCACCCCAGGTAGAGGGGGCCCATGAGTCAAGGAAGAAATTCAAGGAAGAAATTCAAGGAAGAAGTGTGAAGTTGGGTTTGTCAAATATTGGGTCAGGGATGGGGTCAGTCCCCCCTTGTCCTGTCCCTTGGTGGGTGGGTGCTTGTCCTCCTCTTCCCTTCCCTCCTCTCTGCTTGCATGCCTTTAATTCTCACTCCTGCCATAATCCAAAAGATGATTTCTCTGGATGTGCCACTTCAGGAAGACTTGAAACACCTCCCAGAGCTGTGATGTCTCGGTGATTTTCAGTGCCAGAGCTGTTGAAGTGTTAGCCTTGGGTCCCCCATGTGGACCTGAGCTGCACTACTGCTCCCTCCCTGGATTTACTTTTTCTTTTTCCTGCCTCTCTTTGTTTCAAAAGAGCACTTTCCATATGTTCTTCTTGCATGAGCCCCTTGATTTTTTAACAAGATAAAAATAATGAAGAATTCTATGGGTTACTAATCATTTTATCTTGTTCTTGCAAGCAGCAAAGGTTTGCAAAAGCCTCCAAAGTGGTGCATGACTTTGATACATAAATGGTAATAATCCCAAACTGGCAGTGTAGAAACTGGCTGTAAATGAATTTGTATTGAATTTCATTTAAAGAGTTCCAATACTGAGCATTTCTTTCTGACTCTTTAGCTTCATTGCATGTAAAAAATCAGTAAAATGTTTCTCAGGAAATAGCTGCAGGAAGTTGTTGGTTTTCATTTTTTTTTTCCATAAAAATACTTTCTATTTTAAAGGCATAACATTTAATTTTTAAAAAATAGAGTTGAAATCTGCTCCTTTGCTGTAGTCACACAAAGATTGCAGCTGGTGGAATCTTCCTGTACAGTGAACAGGCCAATTAATACAAGTTGCATAATATAAACTTCAGATTGCAGCACTGCCTTCTTTAAAGAGCTTGCATCATGTTTATTCAAATGATCACTGCTGTGTGAACCAAACATCTCAGTTAACTCAACATGGCCATGTTCAGAGTTAATTTGTGTTTTGACTGCTGCTGTATAGCTCAGAAATTCAAGGTATCTGCAGAAAAAAAAAAACCACTGCAGCTTGTAGGTTAAAAGTCTTTATTTTGGGTTCATTCTGATTCTTAGGGAACCATCAGCGGAAAAGTAAAATAACTTGTTTTTCTAGGAGTAAAAAAGGTTGCCTTGGGTGTTTTTTGGATTATTTTTGGTTGGGGTTTTTTTGGCTTGTAGGCAACAAGCATCTTTCTTTTCTAATTAGTCACTGAAAACATAACAGGCTAAATATATAAACAGAACGAACTAAATATAGTATGTAGATGTTGTGAATGCCATTATTTCAGGCTGAGGCATAACAGGACAGTGATCTTCTAAACACTAAAAGATGACCTCTTCAAAGCAGCATTCTGCAGCTGTTCAAAGCTACCTGATGGGCAGAGCTGGAATTCAGCTGCAGCTCTATCCCTGCTCCAGGGCAGCAGGGCAGCGCGTGGTTATTTACTCTTGCTAGAAAGCTCTGTGCATTCCAGCGAGGTTTTGCACAATTTCCTCTCAAAAACAGGCCGTAAAAGTTTGCATATTTTGCATCTCCTTGCTGGGGAGCAGTCAGAAAAGCAGTAGTGGAAGCTGGCTGGTGGAGAATGCCCTTCTGAGCCTGTCACATCCCCGCAGCGGGCTGGGATGAGAACCAGAATGTTTGCGTTCTGCCGCTCAGCCCAATGCTCCACCAGCTCAGGAGCCCTGTCCTGGTTTTCAGAGTCAGGAATAAATCACATCACTTCAGACAGCAGGTCAGTTTTGGAAATGTGCCTCCAGATTAGTCTTTCTGTCTGTCAGCAGTCAGCACAAGTTAAGTTGCTTTCTGCTCAGTTAAGGTGACGTAAGGCAGCAGTGTGGTGGATGTAGCTGAGCATTGGGATGAGTTTGTGGTGATTTGCCTGCCAGCAAATCCTGCTGGAACCTCCACATCAACAACACTCAAGTTGTTATTGTAAATGGGTTAGTGTTTGGAGTCAGAATTCCTTAGGGATTTAATCTTGTAGCTTCGGGCACCCCAGAAATCATTTCAAAAGGGATGTCTGTGTTGATGCTTACACTGGTGTAGTGATTCCTGAGCTGACTTTTTAAAGGCTTTGCTTACACACCAAATGTGGTTAAACCTGAGAGAAAGATAGATAGAACTTGACATGTTTTTGAAGCTTTCTTCCCACTGTCACTGCTCTGCTTTCACCTCAAAATTCCCTCTGCAGTTCCTCCCTGGTAATTCCTACATTTTTATACTTTCATGTACGTTACTTCTATTGTGCCAGATTTTAGGAAAGGGAGTACAAGGCTCTTCTGTGCTGCTGCTGTTGTGATGAAGCTCATAGTTATTATAAGAGCATTTAGCAGCTCCTTCATTACAGTCTGTGTTCTGTCCTGCTGAATTCTAAATGCTTCCATAGCTTTTAGCAAGATTGCTTTGTGTCTTGCACAGTAAAGCTGTAAATTAAATCATCTCTTTCATGTAGCTTCTCTAGTCAAATACCAGATTCTTCCAAAGGGTGTTGTTACTCAAAGAGCTGCTTACAATGAGCATTTTTAAGTTTGTCTCTTGTTCCTCCTCACCAGCAGGTATCAGTGATGAAACATAACCTAAAACTGGGAGATTTTGACTTGCTACCAGACTGACACCACCTTAAAGCAGTAGATTTTACCTAAAGAAATGTCAGCTAGGATGTTAAATCCCATGAGCTGGAAAGTGTGGATCTCACTGTCCTAACAGCTGAGTGTGTAACCCCCTCATGGTTGGATATTCTTTACCAAAACAATCTGCAGTGTGTGGTTGTGTTGCTGCTTTAAAATCATGTAGAACTTTTCAGGGCAGGAGGTGAGGGATCTCTTCACATCAGCATCAGAATCACCATCAGCTCCAGGTTTTCATCTGCTCTTTGGATCCCTGTGGCCCTCCTGTGTGACTTTGTGTAGACAAAAGCCTGTTCCCACATTTCCTAACTGTGTTCAAACTGGCTTTTGAAATAAAAATGATGCCTTGAGGAAGCTGCTACCACGTGCCTCTAGGCTGTCACCTCAGATTATGATGTTAAGAAAGACCTTGTAACTTGATTTTTGTTTGTTGTTTTTGGGGTCCCACCTTAGTGTCAGGAAGGGGCTGGGGGATGGTGTTTATGAAAGGAGTTCCATTTCTCAGGTCAGTAGTAATCAGGATCTCTTATGAAGTGTGTGAGGAGTAATAGTCTTGATCTGTGTGAAATGAGAGGCAGTTCTGGATGTACTCCAAGGAAGATGCTTTAAAATGAAGTATTTAATTCCTTTATTTCCTTTGCAAGGAACCTGTAGAGGTTGTTTGGATTCTTATTTTTTACTATTAGGGTGGTATCAAGAGGACTGAACCTGCTCTAAAAGGAAGTGAAATAAGAAGAGGCAAATTAATGCAAGAGTTTTTCTGACACAAAAAAAGGGATGCCCTAACTTGGGGAAGTTAAAGTTGTGGAGATGTGCAATGAAAAGTGAGAATTCAGAATATAAGAAGAAAAAGTGGAGAAAACCAGAATGCAAATGGGAACCCATGTTATTTTGTTAAGGTGACTCTCACAGGATATATATAAAAAACAAGTATTTAGTATCTGATGGAGTATTGGTAGGGGAATCCTGGACAAGGAAGTCTCTAAATCTGGGAAAGGAAAGAATGAAATAATTGGTTAGTTTGGCTAGGGTAGCCCCAAAGTGTTCTGACAGTCTAATGCAGTCTGAACTAATTGGTAGTTTGTGAGCTTGATCTTTGTTCCAGTTGAGAGGAAGGCCTGGCATTGAGTGAATTGTCTTTGGTAGTGCTTTGAACTGCTTCTATGGCTTGCTGGAGCTCTTCCAAGTTTCCTCCAGCTTATTTCTTTATAAATACTGGATCATTTTTTCATACTTGATCTCCTCCTCTGAGACCCTGTGCATTCTTGTTATGAGATTTGGTGCCTCAACTTGGAATTAGTGGCAAGGCCAGGTTTGCCACTGCTGTAGTCTGGCACAAAACCTATTATTCTCCTTTTGTACTCATTTTAATCTTCTCTTGCCCTCCCTGCCTGGCATGTCAGGCAGGAGAAGGGCACAAAAACTTTAAGATGCAATGGATTGCTTAAACTCCAGCAGGGCCATACTGTTGTCCTTTTGGAGGGCTTCTCAGTCTGCTTCCTTGCTGAAGCTGCTCCTCTGCCATTCTTAGGAGCATCCTAGAAATTGACTTTTCTGGTCAACCTTGGTTACTGTAGAAGCTGGTATCCAGTCAATTGATATTCAGCTCCCATTAAAACCAGTCCTGTCTGAAGTGCTTTTGGCAGCAGAGACTCTCTGAGTGCTCCAGGGGTTGGTACTGAAGATTTTCATGTCTAATTTTGCCCTGTATTCTGGGATTATGAAGCACTCACATAAATATGCAAATGTACATAGGTAAGCTGAAAAATATTGTAGTAAAGAGGAAATAGCTCATCATTTAAGGAAATTGCATTATTATGTTGTTAATAATTTATTCATTAATGTGTAAATTGATCCTATATTATTACTCTCCATGGGCAAACTGTTCTCTTCCTTTTTGTTCCAAATTTTTTTTTTCCCCATCCTGATGCATTGGTAAAATGTACAAGTTGGATCAGTATCCCTCTTGCTCCTTTCCAAAAATACAAATTAATATTTGGAAAAGCTTGATTTGTTTAGTGCTCATTACAGTTGCTTAGTCTGGGATTGACAGTAGTTATATGGGGGAAATTATTTGGTATTAAAATCTGTAATCAATGTAAGTTCCTATTAAAAAGATACACAAGATGAATAAAGAAATAGATATTAATTGGAATTAATTGGATTGAATATCTAATTATGTTTTTGATGTCACAGTTATGGAACAATACTTCTGTACAGAAGTTGGAAGCCCATTTGGGTGTGGGTCATTCCCAGTCCATGCTGTGCACAGGCATCATGGTGGCTCATTTGTAGCTCTGCTCCTGCTGCATGTTTCTTCATTCTCAGAAAACAGCCAGGAAGGAACCTCAAAAAGTGCTCGATTTGCCTCATTAAGGGAAGAATTGGAGCTGTGACTTAAGTGGAGCAGATGAAGAGACTGTTTTGAATGTTCATATGCAATGATTGTTGCTCTGGAAGGAAACTGAGGCAGATTTTTAGGGCTTGTAGTAGAGTAAGGGTTTCTTTACAAAAGGGAAGTGTATTCCCAAGTTGTAAATACTGTAGTGACATGTTTGCTTTGTTTAAAAGTGTTGGTATTATTGTAAGATCAACATGAGATTCCTCTGTAAAACTCTGTCCAGTAAGATTTCCTTGCTGCAAGATCGCTTTCAAGGCCACATGTAATTAACTGACTTAATGAAAGCCTCTCAATTTCCCTGTCAGCAATGCAGTAGTTTTATTATAAGAATTTGCTAATTCTTCTGTCCTTGCTGGAGGACAATCTTGTTCTTGTATCCTCTCACACCAGGATTGGTCATCCTGGCTAGAACTGGTAACTGGATCTTGCTCTACAATTGATCTGTGTTATTCTGAGAGTGCTGCATAGATGCATCCTCAGCCATAGAGATGAACTAAAAATACCCCAAATAGTTCAATATTGAAGATACTGAAGTGTGCCTGTTGAGGATGAGCAGTGCTGGTGATTTCATCCATGCTAGGAATCTTGGATTGTGAAATCCCCAGCTGTTTTTGTTACAGTGGAAATCTGGTTATGGTGGATGAGACCTCTGTTAAAGGCAGTAGTGGATTGCAGAATATGCACATTTCCACTTTCTTCACCAGTTACATCAAACATTCTGTAGAAAATAGTGAAAGAGTTGTAAATTTATGGGTGCACTGTGTTTAAGCACTAATCTGGTGAAATCACATCTAGGCAGTGCAAACCTTGAAATTACCAAAAACAGGGAAACACAACCTGTAGGGAGAGATTATGTAGCCTACAGAGGAAGAGGCTGGAAGGGAATGGACCTCCAGAAATACACTAACAGCTACAGCAAAGTGAGAGCAATTGGTCTTCTCTGAATGGTAGTTGGGACAAGTACCAATGCTCAAAAAAGAGTGTAAAGGGGAGAATGTTCCTGATAGTTTCAAAAGCCTGGATGGGTCAGATTACAATTGCAGTCTGTGTTTGGAGTCATGGTGTTCAGATGGCTGTTTTGTTTATTAAACATGTGATGAAAGCATTCACATATCTAGCTGTAGCCTGGATTGATTGGCTAAGAATGGGCTGTGCATGAGTATTTTTGTTTTTATTCTGAAATTATGATGTCACTTTGGGCATGTGTTAAACTTTCACACAGATTTTTGAATTGGTGTTTGTTCAGTCTTGGGATGGGTTTTGTTTGGGGTTTTTTTTTGATGCTGCATTCTGAAAGACTTTACAAATACATATTTCAGGATGGATTTGTTAGCTTTCCAGCAGTAATTCATTAGGTGAATTCTGTTGCATATTGTCTGCATTTTTGGCCTGCTTTTCCCCTCTATGAATGTAAATCTCTTTGAAGTAAGAGGTTTTATTTTATGCTTATATGGCTGGTAAGGTACTAGTCCTTGACTGAGTTGTCCTGTATCATGTGTAGTGCACAAATGAAAACACTACTTGGTTTCTGTGCCAAGAAAGGGATTTTCTGAGTTAAAACTGAGGCAGCTGCTGGCCTCTGTGTGTGTGCAGTGGTGTCAGGTATCAGAGCAGCTGTGTTATGTGGTGTCTATTCAGTGGTTATTAAAGGCTGGAACCAGCATAATCTAATTTACTGTCACCTTTAGGAATCTGCCTCACTTTGTGTGCTAAACCAAGTGTTTTCTTTGGGGAGCCAAATTTTTTTATTTTCATTTGTTCATCTGGTTACCAAGATTTTACAAGCCTCCTGCAGGGGAATTAATTTTGTCTTTTGGGAGTTAATGCTGTGTTTCTTAAAAATATATGTGTAGCAATGGCTGAACAGGCTGCCTGGAAAACAAATAATGAGGCTTTTAGTGCTTTAGCACTCAAGAGTTGCTTTCTGTGATTGCTGGTGAAATTCTTGATGGAAGGTGAAGTCAGTTCACCTGAGTTATAATGTTAACCTTGCTGTGATGTAGGGGATAAAAGGGTTAGGCTTGAAATTTGGTGTGATGCCTGAAGTGCCATTAGTAATTAAATTTGTGATGGAGTGTGAAAATATTCTTGTTGGGAGTAATAGATTTTTTTATTTGTTAATAAAGCAGTTAACTGGGAGTGCAGGTTCTATGCTCTGACATTAATATTGATTAAGCATATTCTTTTTTATGAAGTGGAGGGGAGAAAAGCCCCACAAGCATCAGTTTGTTCTCATAAAGGATTATATACTAGTTTCAAAACAATTCTAGTGCATTCCCTAAGTGCATATTCAGGGTAGGATTTTATTGTAATCGTGTTTTATTTTGTTATTACACTGATACCAATGGTTCTGTGGAAAAAAAAAAATAAAAATTGAGGCTGCCTTTGGGACATTTTGTCCAAGTGGTTGAATTTTATAGCTCAATTTTAATTGTTTAGTAAATGGAGGCTTGCTTTTGTTTTTTGTTTTAATCAATGGTCATCTGGAGGATAACCTCAAAATGGTTGTACTAGGCAGACAGACCAAGGAGACCTGTGTGTGATGAATGTTGAGACCTTTAGGAAAGAATACATAAAAACAGGGTATCTGTTGGGTGTGTGGGTGTAGCTAAATGCTGCACCAAAGCATGTTGTGGTATTTTAGTGCTTTTATTTTGCATATGCATGTGTTGTTTTTTTTTTTTCTCTCCAGAATACTTTGTGATGGGGGAGAAAGAATTTGTTCCATTTGTTTCTTTTGATGAACAAAACTTGCTTTTCAGTGAAGCCACTATTCCCATTGCCACTGTTTCCCCTGGGGAAGTGATGAGTGCTTCCTGTGCAGGGGGAGTTTTCAGTATCACTTCCCAGTACTGCTCCACCTGAGCTGAGCCCAGTTGAACCCAGCAGGTGCTGGAGTCAGGGCCCAAGGCTGGATCTCCATGGCCCTGGAATTCCATGGGGACAGGGCTGGCTGCTGTTCCACCTTTTTTTTTTTTTCCTGCCTCTGGGCTGATGCTTTTTGAAACTTGAAAAGTGTTTCCAGCTCTTTTCTGAGAGGCAGCAAGCACCTCATCCAAGCCTGATCTTTGGCTGCACTTCAGTTTCCTGTAAGAATCCTTTTCAATTAATGCACCCCCTTTCAGTTGCTATCTTGTATCTCAGGCACAGGCTATTGTGAGTTTTCTCAGCAGCCCTCTTCAATCAAATTTCCCTGTCCTGAATAATTTTCTATCAAGTGCAAGTTATTCCTATGTATTTCACTTTCTTTTTCAGAGAGCATATGAATATCTGAGTATAATGTGTCTCATATTCTGCATATTCCTACCCCTACATACACAGGGCTCAGATTTTGTTTCATTACTATGAGGCTTCTTTAAGAGATCTGAATGAAGGACTTTAAAAAAAAAAAAATCACATTTTTACAGATAACCATGTGTCTCTGATTAATATGATTCCATTACAATAAATGTGCAAGGTGAGGCTTTCCCCTACAGAGGTGATACCAGTTTTTTCACAGTATAATCTGTGCACTAAAATTTCTGTTAATTATGTTCTTCTCTGAATACCTGATAATGATGTTCTTCTGAGTACCTGATAACCACCCAATACAGAGCCTGAATTTGGAAAAGAGTGGAGAAGTGAAGAGCAGACAGGATCACCACATTCTTCTGATAAAAATGTTAGTTTATATGCAAAGTGCAGCCATTATGTCATACTACTAATTTTTTCCTTATTTCCTTATAATAATTAAATAAATACTAATTTAACCAGGTGGTTTTATTGCAGTTCACTTACCACTTCTCTAAAATAAAACTTCTGGAGTGACATTGCTTTGGGACACTTTATAACTCTGTTGCCTATAAGGAAACTCCTCAGTGCTTCCAAGGGGAACTTGGTTTTTCCAGTGAGAAAAACGTGGCTGGCTGTTTTACTGTGGTTTTGCCTGTCTTGAGTGCTCTTTCTGCCTCTTCAGATCAAACCTCTCCTTAAGATTCTAAGAGAATTTCCTCTGTTTGGAGCAAGCCTGTGTTCGATTTTTGTGCCATATGCCAGAGGCAATTTTTCTTGGCCTGCTGAATTGTGGCTTTACATTTTTGCTTTCCATACTTGGACCGGGTTCCACTTTCTGAAAGGTCTTTTTCCTTGTGGGTTTTATTTAGTGGCTTTTATGTTTTAAAGATTATGACTGGATAAGAGCTGGCTGCTGTGTTTACCCAGCAGCTCCCCTGCCTTGCCCCCAGCTCCCTGCTTTCCTACTGCCAGCTGAAATAGAAAAATCCTGAATTTCTGGTAGATGGCAGCATTTACTGCCTGTTCTCCTGCCCATCCCTGGAGGAGCTGGATTCATTGGATTTGTGGGCAAGGGAGGGAGATTTTTGTCAGCTTTCTCCCAGACTTGGAGCAAGCACTGCCGAGGGTGCAGAACCTTTTGGGACGTGGTTTATGCTGGGCACCTTGGCTCAGGAGTGGTTTTTATTTTTCTTTTTCTTGGTGGTGTGGAGTTTTTCAGAGGAGATTGAGCAGCTCAGCCTCTGAGTAAGAGATGATGCTTCTCTGTTGTACAAATCTGGATGCAGTATGCACAGACTATAAATACAGTGTACATATGTAGCACACTACATTAAAGACTGATTATACCACATTAAGATTAATTAAATTGAATTTGAACATAAAGACTAGGATTATTCTAGGAAAAAAATCTGTCATTAATATTGCCTTGCCTCAATGGCAGAGATTATTCAGGTGGTATTTTCAGGCTTTCTTTCAAGCTCTCAGTATTTCTTCCTCTTTGCAAACTTGCTGCAAGAACACAGCTGATGTCAGGTCTAACATTTTACTTTGGCATAAGCTTAGAAGTGGACTAAGAGGACAAAAAAGCAGTGTTGGGGTAGGATGTGGAATACCACACAAATGAGGATGGTGTGGTAAAAGTAGGTATGTTAAGGGTAAAGAAAATTGCATTATTTGGTGTTTTCATCCTTCCTGTGGGGGAAGAAAAAAGCATGCTTGGCTTCATTGGATTAACTGTGCTTTCAACCAGTTAGTGTATATATATCTAAAGGGGAGGAAAGTGTCAAAATATTTTTAAATGTTGCTTTTTATGTCCTTGAAATGATTGAATGTAGGGGAGGGAATGGAAATAGTTCATTGCATTATGGAAGTGTTGACTTTTGTATCCAAACCAATTCAAGGAACATATTGAAAATGCAGTTAAAATCTGTTTATCGTGTTCTTCCTGTTAACAAAAACATTTGCGTATTTTTTGCCAGTCGTGTTAGACACTTAAAGATCATCAGAAAGTAGATGGAAAATCTCCTAAAGAAGATGTAATTCACTGACTGGTAAAGACATTAGCCTTTATGGAAGAACTCCATCATACCTGTGCTGTGAATGTTAAATAATGTGGCACTTTCCTAATGGAATCTCACTCACTGCATTTTTGGGCTGTAAATCTGCTGGAGCTGACCAAGTCCTTGTGTCTTGCACTGGTGGGTTACAAATATATCAGTGTGATTAAAACAGTCCTTGATTCAGAGGAAGAAAGAGTGACTTTTGTAATGGTGAAAGATTTCAAAAGTAGAGTAATTCTGCCATCTCTGGGAGCAGAAATTTGTGATTCTTTAATCCATTCTTGCTCTCTTTCCCTCTCCCTCCTTTCTGTCCCAGCCCTGAGTAGATAGCCCAGAGGAAAAAAAGTAGTATTTTTCTCTAGGAAACTTTATATTTTCCATGCTCTGAAGGTGAATTCTGCTCTTTGTATAAAAATTTATGTAAAAGATTTAGGGGGATAAACCACAGCAGTCCTTTCTCAGCAGCTCTGAAACTTGAGATGAAGTCTAAAACAAACAAACAAACAAATGTGAGACTGTTTGGGGGTTTGGGTTTGAGGGGTTTGGGTTTTTTTTTTTCTGAAGAAATTTACCTTGTGTCTCTTTTACTACTTAAAAAGGCTTTTACCTAGGGAAAGACCATTTCTGTGGAAACCTTCCTGCTCTTGCTGTTCAACCCAAATTTTTTTTTTTTTTTGTATTTTGGAAGAGCACTTGAGGCTCATGTTAATAAAGTAGACTTACATTATGAGCTTCATTTTTTTTTTTTTTTTTGGACAGGCTAAATATTTGGATGGGATTTAGTTTTTATTTGGTGGGGTATTGTTAATTTTTTTTTTTTTTTAAGTTGCATTTATATATTAGCTTACAGTGCAGATCAAGTTACTCCTTTCACATGCTTCTGTGAATAAGCTATGTGTGTTCCACATTAAAATATTAATGCAGCATATATTTGACTCCTTGGCACAAGAATAAGATTTTCCAGGTGAAGTGACTCGAGGTTGAAAAAACCATGCCTAGTACTGCAGTGCCAAAGAGGTCTAGTTTATGTGTAATTATTCTCAGATGTACTTTATACAATTAATAATTACATTGTACTTACCATCATGAATAAAACCTGTTTTTCCAACTGTTTAGGTTATGCATGTCTGAATCACTTAAATATGGGCTGTTCTGGGATACTGGTAAGAATTCTGGGGAAGGAAGTTGGCATCTAAGTAGAATTTCTTAATGTTTTCAAGAGTGAAAGGGAGTTTGGGAATGATTTTTAGAATGAACCTGTTGCCTGTTGTGCTCATCCAAGAAGAGGCATAAATATTCTGTATATAGTTCAAAAGCAGAGAGCTGCTTTTGTGAGAGGATATCTGGCTAACAGCCAGTTCATCTTTCTAAAGCTGCTTCCAAACTTTAAAACTTGGATAAAATATGAGGGTTAATGCTGCTTTTGAGTTAATAAAATCAAAATCTTTGGAGGAAATGCATGTTACAGGCAAACATGAATGCTGACACTTCATGTTTGAGTAGCTTTAACCAAGGCTTAAAAAAGCAGAAATGCTAGATATTGTCTTTAAAATAAAAATGAGGGTTTAAAATTCATATCCAGAAGGAATAAATGTGATAATCATCAAAGGTAACTTCTGTCTTCACACTCAACAGGAAATTCAAATGCCTGTCAGTCAACTTGCACAAGTCATTTCTCAAGCACACAAAAATCTGTTTGCCTAAAGAGATGAAAAGGAAAAAAGTACTATGCCACAATGTAACACTAAAGAATCAAAATACCCTGTATGAAAGAAAAACAAGGCAGTTTGAAGTTCTTTACTGCATTCTTTTTAGTGCATTTAGAACGTTCTTTATCACCTTTGAAATGTGAAGTGGTGGTGTAATTTTGATTGATCACCCAGTAATGGCACTGAAATATCTGTATGTGTGCAATTCAGGTACTGGTGTTTCTAACAAACTTTTGGGAGCATTTTTTACCTGAATGTGCTATTTGGATGATTCTTATTTACATGGCTTGGCAGTGGAGTACTCGATTATTGCTTGTGGAGATTGATTTTTATTTTTTTTTCCACACTTCCCATTATAAATCCTAAAGGAAATTGCAACTCTAAAATCTGGGAGCTGGTAAGTAAAGGATTTCTCTGAATATTAACCTATTACTAGCTATTTAAAAAAAAAAATCAAAACCAAAGTCAACCCAGGAAACAAAGTAACAAACAAACCCTGCAACTCCTGCATTTAACAGAAATTATTTAGTAATACACTGCATAATGCTAGCTAGAACAAAAAGTTATTTTCAGAATATGGGAGTATTTTGCCTTCAATAGATTTAATAGGAACGGTTGTTTTAAAACTTAGAGCAGAATTAGGTTTTTTAATACTGCTCATAGATTATTTTGATATTTGGGTGCAATAAGAACACTGTGAGTATCTTATTTAGGTTGATTTAATCTTTAAAAAATAGCACAAGTATCAAGGAGAGGGATTAGGGTTTTAGCACATTAATTGGAACTTTTTGGAAAAGCACTTTTTTCTTTCTATCAAACTTCAGTTCTGAACAAATGACTGAATTTCAGACCCTGAGTGGGGAGTGTTTGAGTGTGGAGCTCTCAACAGGGGTTGTGTTTTGTTTGTTTGCTTTACACACATTAATAAATTAGTCAAAAAGAGGGGAAAGATGTCAATGAATCTTCAAGCCCTGCTGTGCAACCCTGTAAATCCTGATGGGCTGTGATTTCCTTGGAGCTGGAAGCTGCAGGTGTGTGCCTCAGGAGCTGCCCTGTTGTAGATGGACAAATAAAAAATCCATTAATATTCAGTTAATAATCCTCAGTTAATAGTTCACACTGCTGTCTCATTAGCCCTTGCAAGTACAAGATTTGGCAGGTGTCAACACCTGTAAGACACATTTGGTGAGGAAATAAACAAATTCTTGTTTTTCCCCAGTGGCAGGATGCTGCCAGCCCATTTCAGCTCTGTTGGCATGGCTCTAACTGAGAGCACAATGATTCATTTTGCTAATATTACAATATCTCAGCATTATAGTCTTAACAGCTAAGGATTTACCAAGAAAGAGTATTAATCCATAATTAATGCTCTTTCATAATTATTCTGCAATACTACATGTTTATATACAGAGTCAATTAGGTTATTGTTTCAAGGCTTTTCAGATATAATTTGATATGTTTGAAGTGCAGCATAGGATATTGCATGGGGATCTGTAGCTCTACATAAATTGTTTAAAAGCACTTAAAGCAACAGATTTCTTTAGATGGAGGAATTAATGTGATAAAAATGTTAAATTTTGATTTGTGTGGAGATGCTTTCCTCAGAATTTTGGAGCTACTCATGACAGAAAGATGGGCCAGGAGGGTTTGCTGTGTGCATGGTCGAGTCCTGCAGGTCAGACATGGAGACTTCTGCCTACAAAGCCACTGACTGTAAAACTGCACATTGCAAACTCCTTGGTGAATTTTGGTATTGCAGACAGAGCTGCTGGTGGGCAGAGGAGCTGGTAGACAAGTTGGAACAGCCACATTTACAGGTTGTGTCCATTTAGGCTGTTTGCACACTTGTGGTGTGCCTGAACTTGCACTGTACAAGCTTCTGTTTCTCAGACTGTCACTGAAAGTAATTCTGTCTTTTTATATAATTTTCTTCATTTTCATTAAAGACCAAAACCACATTTTTTTATTTTATTTGAATTTATGCAATTAATTAGGGGTTTTTTGTGTCTTTCAAGCAGTTTGCTCTGAAATCTTGGGTCACAAATGGCTTAAAAGGTGCAGAATCAGCAGCAGTTTCAAAACACAAGCAAATTTTGATTTTTTTTCTTCTCATCTCCACAGCAGAGGATTAAAGTAATCGTGTTCTCATGTAATAATCACTGTAGAATAAAGCATTTGATCTTTTATTTTTATGGTTTTCAACTAGGATGTCCAAACATTTTTTTTTAATTTTCACTTTCAATGCTGCTTTGTGACTGTTTGTATTTTCTGTGTGTATATTTCTAAGTAATACCTTAGCCTTAAGAAAAACCCATCAGAGGCTGCTTGAAAGAAAAAGTAAAGCTGTGAATGAATTGCCTCTGGCTTTCAATGAAGGAACACATTTTGGCTATCTTGCTCATTAATTTTTTTCTTTTCTTTTTGGACTAACAGGGTTTTTGTAGTGTGGTTTCAGCATGTAATATACAATGCACTTTACCTCTCAAATTTCCCTTGATTTTTCTTTTTTTTTAAGTTCTTTGGATGATAATGAGTCTTTTGCTTACAGGAAGTCAAAGCTCCAGTGTTTACTTTTCTGTTCTTAAAGGTGCTGTAAATACACATGCCTGCATGTCAGTGGTAGTAATCTTAAAGATGAGAATTCAAAAAAAATATAATCACCTTGCAAAATGTTCTTGGTTTATACTACCTTAAAAAAAATTGGACTGGAGGATTCAAAACTGAAGAGGCTTTTATTAGTCATGTAAATCCAATTGAATTGTAGCTTTTCTTGTGGTTCTGTTTTTAGTTTATTTCCTGTGAATCATGTTAGAATGGTATCCTGAGAATAAATTGTGTACTTTTTGAAGGGCAAAAAATATTGGAGTGCTAATGAAACTTTATCCCTGGGCTGTTATCCTGAAAACAAAAGTCAATTATAAAAGCATTTCAAATGTTGCTCCCTCCAGTTCTTATTGATGTATGAAGGCTTTTTCCTACTGAGAAGAATATAAAGCTCATTATATCAGTTAACTCTATTTTAACAAAAGGGAAAGCCAGAATATGATGATTTTCATCTGTGCTGGTTTTATTTGAGCTGTCACTGTGATTAATTTTCTTTCAGCAGCTTTAGGAGGTTGCTGTCTGACGTGGACTTCTTGGGGAGGGCAATGCTGAGCTGGTGGCAGCTTGGACAGAAGGAAAGCCTGTGCTATTAGGGGCTAATCCACTCTGCTGGATCCAGTGATTCAGCTGACAGCAAAATTAAACAGCTACACCATGGCTGGTGAATTTTGTTGTCCAAGTATAATAAACAGTATCCCTGTTTCAGGCATCTGCCTGTGAAAACCCCCTGACAAGGAATCATATCAAGCATCTGATGGAAATTTATAATTACAGACCTGTGTTGTGTAGGGAAGTTCAACTGCAAATTAGCTGTGGATTGTTCAGGGTTTAATTATCCTGTTCACTGGTTTCATAATCTTTCAGTGTCTGTGGCTTGAGAATTACTCTGCTCTCCCTCCCACAATCCATGCTGCATCAATTTCCAGGGAAATAGGGAACAGTGGGTAAAGCTCTGGCCTGCTGGAGGGAGATGTTCTTATTTGGCAAGCTTGTGCAGTTTAAAGTGGAAGTCAGCTCTGTGCCACAAGTGGGTGGATCAGGCCCTACCTTGTTGAAAAGGTGAAGAAGCCAGGGGAATAGAAAAAGTCTGTTGGAAGTTACCTTTAAATTTGAAAAGACAGAACCTTAGTTTCTAATAAGGTGATGCTGTATCATCATTCCTACTGGGCTTCACTTTAGCTGAGAAAAGCAGCCAAATGTGGGAGAAATGATCTGCAGCAGTCGCACATGTGCTGTCTTCATGGTTTCTTGGACTGTGCATTGCCTGGGGTTTGCTGCATTCGCCAGAAACAGAGATTGCCAGAGGTGAGGATTTGTTTCAGAGGTGTTTTGGAGAACCTGCTCAAGAATTCCTGGCCACCACCTGTCTGTGGTTCAGTGACTTCAGTGACTTCAGTGACTTCATATCTTTGTATTTAACTGCACTGGTGGGTTTCTGTATTCACCCCTTGTGGTGGTGCTCACGGGAGTCCCAGGATGAGGGAGGAGATGAGAATGTTGACTCCATGTTCAGAAGGCTGATTTATAATTTTATTATATATATTATTAAAAACTATACTAAAAGAATAGAAGGAAGGATTTCATCAGAAGACTCATCTAAGAATAGAATAAGAATGATAACAAAGGTTTGTCTCTGACCAAGACAGTCTGGACAGCTGGACTGGGATTGGCCATTAATTAGAAACAACCACATGAGACCAATCCCAGCTCCACCTGTTGCATCCCACAGCAGCAGACAATCATTGATTACATTTTGTTCCTGCACCTCTTCTAAGGCAAAAAGAGAATTTTTAATTTCTGACTCCAACATTTATAGATTTCTGAAAGTGACAGGGGATTAGAGGGTGACAGTGCCGCCTCTCCAATGACACTGGACAAACCAACAGTCTACCAAATTTTTCTTCTTCTATAAAAGAATACAACGAGTTGTTTAAGAAGTCAGTAAGTTATTTACATAAAGTAAACAATAAGTTTTTTACATAAACAGTAAGTTATTTACAGAAAGCGTGTGAGAAAGTTCGTTACAAGAATGTAAACATCAAAAAGCTTAGAAAAACTTTAAAAATCAGGGTGACACCACACAGCCAGGTTGTTCAAAGCCCTGTCCAACCTGCCCTTGAACACCTCCAGAGATGGGATGTCCAAAGCTTCTTTTGGCTAACTTGTTCCAGTGTGTCACCACCCTCCAGCAAAGAATTCTTTCCAATATCTCATGTAACTCTCCACTCTTCCAGCTGGCAGCCATTCCCTCTTGTCCCATCCCTGCACGCTCTTGTGTGAAATACAGAAAGCACAGAGGTGATTTTTCATTTGTACCAGGTTACACTGCCACTGTTAAATGTCATTTGCTTTTTTACTGCCTGTGTTTCTAATCCTGTGTAACTCCTTCTTTGGGCCCTTCTGCTGAATGGCACCCTTGGTGCTGGGAGTAGTGATAAAGTTTCACTTGTGTTCACTCCCTCTTTGAAATCAGGGTGCAGTTTGTGAGCTCAGGTCCCTGCAGGTTTATTAGTTTGTGTCCTCTCACTGTTGTGAGCCCATTGCCATCTCTTAACCTCTGGCACCTTAGTTTCTTTCAGGAGCTTTAACAAGTGACCTTATAAGGTACTTTGAGGAAAAGCAGATTTTTTGTGAGCTGAGAAGTCTGTTAGATTCTTTTTTTTTTTTTCTTTTTTTTTTTTGTGACTTTTGTTCATTTGTTTGTTCACTTGTTTGGTTTCTGTTTTGTTGTTGTTGTTGTTTTACCTGATAGTTCTCTGAACTATGGCGTTCATTTTCAAAAGCTGTTGTGAATGTTATTTATTTTTTTAATTTTTGTTATTGTTGTTGAATAATTTTCTGATTGTGAAGTTTGAAGGATGAGCTGTGTTAAGTTTGAGATATGGGCCTGTCACTCCTTTTTGTTCTCTACACATTTGCAAGTGATTCCTCACAGTCTGCAATGTATTTATCTTTTGACCTATGAGTTTTCAACTTTGTATTCCTTTTTCCATATGAATACTTTGAGAATTTTTCTTTGTTTCAGTAAACTTCTCTTACTTTGCTATTTAGTGATGCTGCTCCGTATTTTGCTTTTATTAATTTTGAGTGTTATTCACATTTCCCTTGCAGTACATTACATTTTCTCTAGTGCAGAGGAGTTTTTCCTCCACTCTTTCACTGCAAGCATTTAATCAACTTAATTTTTACATATTGAGAGACTTGGGAGATGAGGCAGAGATCTTGTGCTTGTTCAGAATGGTTCATGCTTGTAATTCTGCTCTGTAATTCTCTCTCTACACAGTCAGCAAGTTGTCAGAATAGCATGTTCTTCTAAGTAGTTAATTTTAAATTCATTCTATTTGTTTTTATAAACTGGTAACTTTACAAAAGGGTATTTTTACTACAGTTCCTGCCATTAATAGAAAGAAGCAGCTTAATGAGCACATATGTAGCTGCAATTCAGAATGAGTTTAAGGATGTTGCAAAGAGCTTTGGCTGACTGGAAAGTTACTCTGAGAGGAGAACTGAGATATTTTCCAGATGGGATCACAGCAGATTTAGCTCTGAATTTATCAGTTAATAAAAGGGGTTTGTGCTTTGTGACAATTATTGAATAAGGATTTGAAAATGTGTGTAGGTCTTGCAGCACAAAAGAGCTGCTGAGCTTCAGTGTTTCTTACACAGAAACTTCTATTTTATGGGTTGAAACTTGGATTTTTTTTTTTTTTATGAAACTTGATTTGAAGTGTTGTAAGTGTTGTTTCACTTCTGTGTTGCATCAAAAAGTGGAAAACATTTTATGCTGCTTTGGATGATGTCAGCTAGAGCAGAAGGATGTGTTCTCAGCTGACCAGCTCAGTGGTGATGTTGCCCTAAAACATTTTCTTTGACTTATACAACTCTTGCAGTAGCAACATTTTGTAGAAAAATTAATTGCATTGGGCATTAAGATGAAGGATTCAGATTGGATTCCTGAGGTCATCAGTCTTGCAGCAAAAGTAAACTTATATATGGAATTTTTTACTAGATTTCATTTCTTTTTAGCAATTCTGGGAATCAACATAAAATTAAAAGGAATGTCACTAACAGGTTGAATTTTACAAACAGCAACAATTTTACCCTAGCAAGTGCAGTTCCTTCGTCAGGGACTGTTGTTCTCTTGCCCACATTGAATGTGTTAATCTAATGAATAATTTTAATAATTTTAGATTATTTTTAAAAGACAAGCAAATGTATTAAGAGAATGGTGGGTGAAAGGGAATTGTCTCTGAGGATAGGCAGAGGTTTGGCTGGGTAGTTGGAGCTTGTCTTTGGGATAGGCACAGCTGGAGCTTGGATTTATTGAAAGGTGCTCACTTCAGACCTGGTCTTAGTCTCAGACACCCTACAATATAAATATATATATTTAAACTTGGGCACCAGCACAGTGTGGGCAGCAGTGGCAGTTTTATATGTTCTGGCACATTGTCTGATACAATTTTCCAGATGAATCATTATGGTCATTTATTCAAGACCAACAGGCAGCCTGCTTTTATAAGCTGTGAACAGCAGATATAAACCTTATTTTTCCATTTTACTTCTTCAAGAGCGTGAGATACACACAAAGTGTTGTATCTTGAGCACAAACCTATATTTAAAAATGAAATGACAACAGAAATGGGAATGCTCAATTCAATTGACAATTCAGTCTTATTGTGGGCATTTGGAGAGTGCAAGACTGTAAAGAATCAGACTTATCAGGACATTGCAATAATTTAAGAAATAAAATCCAAGGTACTTATCAGCTGGTGTACTAAATGTACATGTGCTTTGTGAGTCCTTTGGTTCTCTTTGCCCCACGAGAGAGTCAATATCTATTTCATTTTTCTCAGCATTGAAGACATTAGGACATGGGTTAACAGGGAAAATATGAGAAAAGAAAGTTAAAGAAGGCAAAAATTACTTGGGATGGAAAGAAACGCTGTAAACCACGACTGTGTCTTCAAGTGAGGTGCAAAAATAATTAGAAAATAACAAAAAAGGGAGGAATATACATTACACAACAGAAACAGTGAAAAAATGTAGCACTGTCAAAACTGTGAATAGAACCAAGAATGTAAATTATATTATAGAAATAGGAAAAAAATAATCATCTTTTGAACTTTGCGCATGTAATTTTCCCCCTGTGGTTGTCTAGACACAGATATATCCTTTTACTTCATTTTGTTTGAAAAATGTTCTTTCCACTTGAATAGGTCAGCTGATAGATAAGATATAATAACATAATGGCAAACAGATTTTAAATTGCTACACATTTCTGGAGAATGTAGCTTTATATAGAAATGGAAGAATTCTTAACATATCTGTGATGTAGTGTTTGAGAGAGACATCTTGAGCTATTACTGCTGGTAAGCAAATTCAGGAAAGCTGCTTGTGACATCATGCCAAGGCTGAGAGGAGAGCTGAGAGCTCATGTGTAAGAGACATCCTTGTGGAATTCTTTTTAGGGTGCCAGAAACTCAGCTGCATATAATTTACTGAAGAATTTATCATGTTTAGTTAAAAAAGTCAATTCCATAAGTCCAGGCTCTTAATAAAATCCATATAAAGCCTAGTTCTAACCCTAAAAGTGCATCATATTTCATTGTGAAAGAGTGGTGAGTTGGATACTGAGACTGAAAATGAATATACTGCTGAACACCCATCTTATTCAAATGAGCTGCTCTGCTGTCAGAGCAGGTGACCAGGGCTGTTTGTGGGTGAACTTTTGTGAAGCTGTTGGTGAGAAAGATGTTTCAAGTATTTGCCACCTGATTTCTTGTTAAATTCATTAAAAGAAAAGGAAAAAAACCCCACCACCATCATTTTTCAGTTGTTAGACATTTTCCAGCTTACCTTCTGTGTGCAGAGAGTTGACTGAAATTAATTGTGTTCCTGCAGCACTCTCTGAGGCTCACTGTCTTTATAACACAGTGGTCTGGCATGATTTTAGTGTTTTGTGTGGTTTGGTTTGGATATCAGTGCAGAAACTCTAGAAAAATGTTTCAGCTTCCAGGGCTGTTTGATTTTAATCCCAGCTTTGTCGTGTTCAGAAGAATTATTTTCTTAGTACTCCTGTGTACAGGCTACATTTCCCTACTTATGTATTTAATTCAATTATTTTTTGCTTTCAAGACATGTTTATTAGATGGCAAATTGGCAAATTTACTCTCACTTACTATAAAACTTCCTTATCAAGATCTTGAAACTCAAATTTATGTCTTTGTAAAGGAACATTTTCAAGGTCAGCAAGAGAGTGCTTTGCAACTGTTCTGCATTAGTTGTGAAATCAAATTATTTTGGCTTTATGTGCTACTCATAACCCCCTTGCATTTCATTATTGTGGCTACAATTTGTAGGCCATTAAAACAATAAAATACAGATTCATCAACAGGAAAAAAAAATTGTCCTAAAATTTCCTTATGGGCACTTGTCCAGGAAGTGCAGAGGGTTTTGGTTTGGTTTTTTTCCCATGAAAATTTGTCTTTTGGGGGAGAATATACCCACAGAAATTTAACTTCAGAGCAGACCTTTTGAACTTGTGAACTGTTGTTTAGCTCAAAGAAATTTCTTGTAACTTGTGCTCAGCTTGATGGGATTTTGGGAAGAGAAGGGGAATGAACTTGAAACAAGGGAACAGTGTTTATTTCATTTTTAATGGGTTTTACTAACAGCTTCTTTTTCCCCTTCCTCATTTTCTATGTGTAGAAACTGCAAACTACTGATTAGGTAGCTGTGGATTTGTACAAGAAATCTTTCTTCAATAGCATTTTATTTATTTATTTTGTTTTCTGAACTAAGCTAGAGCAAGCCTGGAAATAAATAGTGACATTCTAATCAAGAAGATGGCTTTTCATTGCTAATGGCAGACTGCAGAATTCATCTGAATGTTGCAATGTGGACAAATATTGTAGCAAGGATTCTTTTGTATGTTTTGGTGTAAGAAAATTAACCACCAAGGTATTATGTGATGTGTGACTATAGATAAACTGCTTTTTCTAGTGTCTCTGGATTATAGACTGGGATGTTTGGGTGTGTTTATGAAATCAGGTTCAGCTGTGCCACAGTTCTGTTGTGCACCTTGGCTTCTGGGTTTATGGCTGGAAGGAATTGCTGAAGTTGAAATGCTTCCTCTCATTTTGTGCCTATTCAAAGGAAAGGAGCAAGGATTCATGTTTAAATAATTACCTTAGTAAAGAGGATTTTTAAGGCATTGGACTGTAGAGTGAATGTGTTAGACTCCAAACTGTGTGTGAAGTTGCAGATCCTCGCAGTAAATCTAAGCATTTTTTTGATAAGATAGGAAAATCCAATTTTTAGGTTAGTTGTAGACATTAGTGAAGCTTAAGAACATTGTGCTGCTTCTCCACCAACCCTTGTATTCACCAATATCCACCATCCTGGAAGTGGAGGATTTGATGGTAGAGTTTATTCCAAATCTTTTTCCTATGCCCAGGTGTGGTACAGCCGAGGAGGGCTGTGCTGCTCTTTTATACAGCATCTTTAAAATACAGCATTTGTAAAGTAGCCTGCTCTGCTTTCAGCTTGAATGATATGCAGGAAAGCATTTTAAAAAACCAGAAATGCCTGGGGCACAGCTTTTTTCTTCTCACAAGAGGAGGAAAACTTTGTGTATTCATTTGAAAAAATGAATATACAATAAATATGGAAAGAGGATTGTGAGATAGAGGAAACCAAAACACGGAAGGCTTCTGTTCCACTTGAGTGTGGGTGTATTAAAAGATGTTCATCTCCTGAGGGGAAAAGGTTTGAATATCTGCTTCACAGGATTTTTGCATGTGAATAACCTGACTTCTGATATCCAAATAAATTGTTTCATTAAGAAGCAAAGTGGTTTCTTTATGTATAAAGAGACTTTAAGTGGAGGTAAATGGCTCTGGAACATAAATCATTTGCTAGACTGTTCTCAAGCAGCCACTTGTTAGACAGTTCCCAAGCCTTTTGTCTTGCCTCCCTCACCCTAAAAAAAAAAAACATTAATAACTAATTTAAAAACCTGCCTAGAAATCAGCAAGTAGGCTAATTCCTAAATCCATATGGACACTATTCAGCAGATCTGTTGTCTTTGTGTAATTTATGAATTGTGCTGCTGAGTGTTCAAACCGTATCCTGTCCTAAAAAAGGTTTTCAATCCATTGCAGTGGCATCGTGTAATTACAGTGAAGCACATGATGATAGTGTTTAAGCCTCAGGATGCCCTTCAGGGAAGTAGTGCAAATAATTATCTGTGCATCAGCCCAGATTTAAAACAAAAATGAGAGGAGGGGGGGGTGAAAAAAAATCGATGCTGCTTGGTGGCTGAGTTTTGCGTATTCCAATTAACGATTTTAGATTTGACTTAAAGTTCTGAAATTGTTTGGAAGTAGGCCATCTCCTGCTGAGATGAAGCATCAGGCCATTTTAAATTAGGCACTGAGCATGCTCTCTCAGGTCCCCACTGTTTGAGATTTTGCAGTGTGTGTCTGTGAGAAGAGCTGTCACTCAAGGGGGGTGGAGGAGAGCGCAGCATGCCCTTTTGTCATCCTTCTATCAGTGCACATATGATTCCTCTTGGAACTGGCAAGTGGAGATGTGAGACAAGCCTTGCTGCTTTTGGTGAGTTGATATTCATCTCTTTTCCTTTCTGATGCCTTTAGATATCTCAGATAAAACTCAGCTTCGCACTTGGCTCTCTGCTCTGATAATGGGATCTGTTTGAAACGGCTCTGCCGTGCTTCACTTCAGTGAAATAATATGTGTATTAATTTCTTTACAGTAGAAGAATTGCTTTTTTAACAGGAATGCTGGGCTGGGCAGAAAAATGAGCATAATTTTTTTTTTTCCTCTGACTTCAAATTAGCTAACTATTCTAAATATAGCAACAGTTCTTCAGCCATCACTTCTCAGTCATTTTTCATTATGTTCTTTTAAACCAATTTTGGTTTAAAACCTGGATTATTTTGTGGATCTCATATTTTAGAGGGAGTTTGAGTAGTCTTGCAAAAGAGGATTATTTAAGACAATGCTGAAAGATATTTACAGTACTTGATTTCAAGACAAATTGCTCAACAGGGTAAGTTAGGTGTTGTCATGTTAGTTTTGCTGCTGTGCATGTATTTCCTTCTTTAACCAGCTAAGGAATGGGAAAAGCTATCTCCTAGTTCTTTGTTACAACTGAGATTTGGCACCTTGGTAAGATATAGTAGGAATTTCTGAACAAATTTAGAGTCTTTGTAGTAGTTAAGGTGAATGCTTGATACGGCTTAAGATTTAATTAACTTCTCATTAACTCTGGGGAAGGCAGGATTTATGATTCAAAGTATTATCAGGGCTTACTTTTTGCACTTGATTTAAAATCTTGTTTTCCTCTAAGAACATCTGCAAATTTCAACTTTTAAATTCTTTAATGCAAGGCATTTAACCTCCAGCAAAAAATCAGTTGACAATATATTTTTAAAACCTCTAAATTGGGGTTGTAAGAAGCAGGGAGCAAATTGATAAACTGACACCACCCACTTCCATTCCCCAAAAAAAAAAGTTGTTTCCTGATTTCACTTACCTGTGGGTGAATAAAGATGATTTAATATCATGGCTGAACTCTGTGTGTTTTATGGTTTTGGTGTGACACAGTTCATCACTGGATTGAGATTGGAGCTCTTGGTACTAATGCCTTCACAAATATTTTGTGGTTGGGAGGGGAGCTTGTTTTTACAAGTGGATAGCCTTTATCCTGTTGTGATTGTGGATATATACCTCAGTCTTTTGGAGAAAAGATTTGAATTACAATGGGAAAAGCTGCTTGTCAGTGAATTTGCTGAGTCTGCCAAAGAGGCTCTTGCCAAGCACAGCCCCTGTTATGATTCCAGCTGACCTGATTTATATGAGCAGAATCAATAAGCCCTTAAGCTTCATCACCGCTCTGACACTCCTGGTTGGGAGAGGGAGGAGAGGGAGGGTGACCTGTGAATCTTGAGTACTGGAACATGAGTTTGCTTGACCCCCTAATGTGGGGTTTCTGGGGAAAATGATCTAAATGGGTGCAGGAGTTGAGATTTTGTTAAAGCCTGAGGGTGATGCATTTAATTGAGGCCTCGTGGTGGCAGAGGGCTGTCATAACCCATCAGGAAAGCTGTGCCTGGGCTGCCAGAACAGGGTTCTGGATTGCTGCTCTGACAGGTGATGAGAGAGAGGCAGCCAGGGGGAACTGCAGACCTGTGCTGAGCAAAACCCATCACTGCTGCTGCTGCTGGAGCCCTGGGTGCTGAGGATTTTACACTTCAGACTCTGACCCCTAGGAGAGCACTGCATTTGACCTGAGGCCACAGAGAAACCTTCCCAATTAATTGATAACCCTAAGATAAAGAGTATCTACTTTGATTAGAAGTGTGTAATACCACAAAGTAAAAATCTTAGAGTTTGGTGTTCTAGAATATAATAATACATAAAAAACAAGATAAAAGTTTTAAAGCAGAAGCTAGTCCTTCTTCACCTTCTTGTTCATAAGTTTAAGTAGTATTTTATAGCTAAACAAAAAAGTCCACATTGCAGACTTTGAGAGATTAGTTATTAAGTTAAAAATAAAAATAATTTAAGTGTCATATCTTAATTAGATAGTTCCGACTTAAAAGACCTTACAAAAAAGGTAGTTAACCATTTTGTAACTTGTTAGTAAAATACTACAAAACTCACTGCTTGTGAGACTGTAACATAGATTTAAAAAATAAACATTTAAGTCTAAACACAAAGTATCATCTCAAAACTTTCAATCCCAACCTCAACCAAAAAAAAGAAAAAAAAAAACCTAAACAAGAACCAACATTTACTTGTTACACCAACTCGTTACCTTCAAAGCATTATTTGATATTTCTAATATTAGTTATTATAATGAGTTACTATTTCTAATTATTAGCTTATTATTGGTAATATGAGTTTTCACTCATAGCTGGAACATGTTGTGTGATAGTGGTGGTGCCTTCAGGTGCCTTGAGCTGTGTCTTACAGAGATCTGCAGGATAATAGGAAGCTATGCAGATTTACCATAGAGAATTTCTGGACAAACAGCAATCCTAGAGAACTCCAAACCTCTCAGGAAGTTGTATTTCACAGGTTTTGTGAAAGAACAGTTTTTTGTCTAAAGGAAAGTAGAAATTTGCAAGTGTTAAACATCACAAGCTATTTTTATAACCTTGATCGTGTCTATTTTACTCTTCAGGATATTATTTGTTCTTTCCTTTGAAGTAAGTGCTGACTCTGGTTAGTTTTTCCAAAAAAGGTGAATTCTTATATTACTGCTACAAAGGTTAGCTGAATTTTGTAGGTAATGAACTGTCTCCTCTGCAGAGCTTCTCTTGTCTGTAACCATTTTATTGAACATGGAAGTCCGCTTTGGGTCATGGGAAAACAAAGTAAAATCTGCCTTGTGTTTATATCTTAATGGTAGTTGTGCATAAAAAGGTAACTCAGAAAAGTTGACAACAATATATTGCCTTTTGTTTTGTTGCAGTTTTACTCTGTGCTAGTTTTGTTGGTTTCTTTATATTTCTAGATGTGTGTGTGCTTAAATATATATATTTTAAAAAAAATATACACAGAGAACATGCAGAGAGGGAGGTGAGTGTGTGTAAGGGCTGCTGGCTGAACAAGATTATTCAAAATGCATTTAAATTGCACTGAATTGAGGACTGAAATTGAATAAAATTATGCTTTTCCATGCTAAGGAATGTTGTTATTCAGTCATTCTAGAAATGTCAGCCATCATTAGGATTCTCTTGTATTTTATTGTGGATCAGTATATTGTAACTGGCAATAAAATAACAGGGTGAAAAGTTTAAGTTCCTAGGATTGTGCCATGTAGGTGTGCTGATTTTTAGAAACTGGAGGTCTCTGGAAGGAGCTTGAGGAACTCACTGATGTGACTGCAAATGTAAGGCATGTAATTCAACCTGCTGAGTTATTTTTTGAAGAGGATGAAAAAATAATTACTTGTTTTTTACACATGAATCAAAAGTCACTGACTTCTGTGGCACTTCTTTGCCAGGAGAGCAGTGAGAATGTGGTGGTGGCTTTAGTCCTTTTGAGGGAGCACCACTGCTGAAATAATGTTTAAATAAACTTTTTGCTTGAATGTTCATAAATAGAATTGTTTGTACAGGGGAAAAAATCAGTTAAGGATGTGGGGTGAAGGGGAAGCTTGTCTATGTATCACTTTAGCTGCCTGCCAACTGTGTTTTGAATTATTAAAATCTTTTGGGCAGTGAAGGCTCAGCCTTTTTCCATTCACACTGTGCTCTAAATAAGAGATTTTACTACTGCTGACAATTGCACATACTCAGTTGGTGTGCCAGATGGAGAGGATGGAGAGCCTGTGACAATTTTAGGCTGAAGGTTGTGTCTGAAAACCTTGTCAGCATTCTGCATCAGATCTTGACCTATTTTAGACAGTTTGCTACAATCTGATATTGCCATTTATTAGTTTTTTGTGGGTTGTTTTTTCTTTATGAAGTGGAGGAAGGAGTGGAGCTATGTTTCACAAGCATGAGCTGAAAATTTGTTTTTCCAAGTGAAAAAGAAAATGTGCACCAGTTCTCATTTAAAATAATTGGCTCTAGTGTCAGCCATGTATAATTGAGTCTGAGATTTTATGGGAAAGTAAAGAGGGCATTATTAGTTCTTTCTATATGTGTCTGGTGTAAGTTGAGAAATGGATCTGTTAAAGTGAAAAATGAAAATATTTGGGATTGTGTTATTTGTAAAAAATTTTGGCTTTTTTTTTTTTTTTTTTTTTTTTTTTTTTTTTTTTTTTTTTTTTTTTTTTTTTTTTTGTACCATGAGAGTGGAAATAATGAGCTGGCTAAGTCCTTGCTGAATGAGCTAAAAATTGTCTACTTTTTCAGTACACTGAGGTTTAAAATGGGTATTAAGTAGAGTCCTGTGAATTTTGGCAGATTTTTGCCATGAATACACTAGATCATTACAATTCAGTAGCGAGTAGGTATTTATTGGGAATATTTGTCAATGAAAATTTAGCAAATGATTTTGTACAAAGGAGTTGTTTGGAGCTTTAAATTTCCTGAAAGGTGACCAAGAATTAAGTAAAACATTTCTTTTTGTTGATCAGAATTTCCATCCCCCCCTCCCCAAGAACATAGGAAAGAGAAAAGGGAAAAAACAAAAAGAAAGAAAAAAAAAACCAGGAATGTCTCTCAAAATGATACATAAGCTTGAATTTTTTCAGTGTGTTTTCAGTACAACATCACTTTCCTTATGTTTATGCATGTTTCCATATTATACAATGTTTTCAGGATATTCAGTTTTATGCACATTTCAGTGCTGTGATGAGGAGACAACAGTTCAGCATTTGAACATGTCAGTGGCTGTAAGAAAACTGGAATTGCTCTGTGTTTTCCTTAAGCTAATCTGAATTTAATGGAAGCATGTACCATACAGTGACTTCATTTTTTCCAAGCCAAACAAAACTTGATGCTCTTTCAAAGTATGGCCATTGAGGAAAAAAGAAAGGAAATGTTAATTATGATGTACTTCAGGCCACTTGAAGGAACTTGTGTGCATTTTATATCCTGCCCAAAAAATCAAATTAATTTATATCTTGCCTCAAGTATCAAAAGGTTTCCATGTTTTATACTTCCCTGTGTATATGGAAATTATTAACTTAATTAGAATTTCAGTATTTTCAGTCTTTAAAGTTTATTCCCAAATTTGGCTGTCTTTATATTTCAGATGGTCCCTTTGCTTCTTTTACCATAATATATATAAAATAATGTGTACAGGGATTTTTTCCAGGCAATTATATAGATATCATAACACAACCATATTGGTGGAAAATCTGTCATTTACATGAACATCAGCATATGGGCAGCTGAATAAAAACCTTTTAAGCAGTGAAAATGTTGTGTTTGGAGACAACACTGAGTAACATCTTTAGTGGAAGGACCTGCAATGTTTTCATGGAACAGGATTTGCTGTGTGGAGTCTTGAGGTCCCTTTGGGTGTGATCCATGATTAGGATAAAAACAAAACCAGCAAAATGGATTTAATGCTTTATTTTAAATGGGCAGTTCTTTTTGACAGGATGGGTTCAGCATAAAATGGGGGTTTTGGAGGGGAAAAAATACAAGGAGAAACAAGAAGTACAAAAAAGGTTTTCAGAGCTGTCATTAAAACACAGGATATCATTTCAAGTCTTAACAATTTTACTCAATAGAAATTTGTCTGATATGAGACATTGTATCTTGCCTGGGAAATCTGTGTTTGAAAATTTTAATTTTTTTTTACTGCTCTGAGAAATAGGATGATTTTTAATTTTTTTTCCTCTTGGAGAAAATAGCCCAAGCCATCAAGGTTGTCATAGCAGAGAACGAAAGGCATGACTTAAACAACACCACTTTTGGTAATACCATCTGCTTCAGCCCACTCTGCCCAGTGCATTTCTTCTCTCTATGAGCAAAGACAAGACAGATATCCTTAGTAGCCCTCAAACTGGGGCTGTCAAAATAAGTTCTTTAATGCTGCCTCTGGAAGTGTCTCCAAGTACAGTGTGCTTCTGGCTGTGGTGTGCTTCCTGCAGGAGCAGCTGAATTGAATTTCCAGCTGCCTAAATGATCAGAAATAGGTTGGGAATGTTCCCCACAACCTTCCAGTGCAGCATTAGTGTCTCATGGTTGCATTTAGCTCTGTTGCATTTAGCTGTTGCAATGGTGGGGAATATTTTATATCATGATAGGACAAACTGGGAATGGAAACTGAGGTTTACTTAACATTCAGCTGTTGTATTTAGCTGTGTGGTTGTATTTATCTGTTCAAATGGTTGAGGAGTATTTTATATCATGACAGTACAAATTGGGAATGGAAAGAGAGGTTTACTTAACATTAAGCTGTTGTATTTAGCTGTTGTTTTAGTTGTATTTAGCTGTTTAGTTGTATTTAGCTGTTTTAATGGTGGGGAGTATTTTATATCATGATAGTACAAATTGGGAGTGGAAAGTGAGGTTTACTGAGCCAGGATGACAGAGGAAGCCTGGTGAAGCCAAAGGGCACATCCCTGGTGCAGTTTGCTTGATGATGACTGTCAGTCAAATACCTCAAATGCATGTCAGTGCAAAGCTGCACCTGGCCCCACAGGGAGAAAAGCCAAATAGCCCCAGAGAAAGTTCTTGTTCATGAAGCTGGATTGGCTTCAATATCTTAGCTACCAGCTTTGCATTATTCCATTTAGGATTTCTTTTCTGGTATCTTACTGTGGCCCTGCCCTGCAACACAGGAGGTTTAAGGTCCTTCCTAAATTCATCAGCTCAGAGCCCTGAGCACCAAGATGTTCTTGTCTTGTTGTGTCCTGTAATGAGTCACATTCACAGGACAGATTCAGATTGATAATTTCAGATTGATGCAGTTTTTTATTTCATTACCTTGTCTGTGTTGAAACCAAGTAAGAACAGTTTCAATTTTGTTAAGACAGGACTACTAAATGTATTAATCAGTGTGGGACTTCAACAGAATTAGATTTAATTTCTTCATTTGATGTTATAGTGACATGTCTAGTAGAGTGGTAATGTGTCATTTTCTGACAACTGTGTTGAAATGATATTGAGAGTCTCTGACTGCATTCCCCTTCTCCATTTTCACACAAAAATTTATGAAAGCGTCTTCTGCACCCATGTAAAGCTGGAACAAAGTCAGAGAACTCTGTGGAAAAGTAATAGCACAGTCAGGAGGAGAGAAGCTCAGAAATGTCAGCGTCATGTGAGGGCAGGGGCTGTGTCCATACCTGTACAGAAGTTTAGCCTCTGCTTTACACTAACCACAACCATGTTGTAGTTCCTCTAACACTTCTAGATTTTCTGATCCAGAAAGCTCTTTAGCTTCCCAGACTCAATTTTTTGTCTCTTGTTACCTCCATAGTTTTATATAAAAGATTAAATGAAAATGGCACAGCCATTTCCTTGAAAAATATTAGAAGAAAAATGCTTTCGATAGTTTTAAAATGTTTTCCAGCTGGTTCCCTGCAAAGTTCTGATGTCCCTGTGGCATTGAGGAAAAGTTTACAATTTGAACACTGAACCAGTGGACCCTTTTACACTGAAAAGCATTTCAGTGTCTGAAAATAATCTACACTTTCTTTAGTCTTAACTTGGGGCACCTCCTGCACACACCAGTAGCATTCTTACTGATAAAAATGTAGACACTGTGACTGCTGAATACACTTCCACTGCTCTGCAGCTTTCTCATAGGGAATGAAAATAGAAGAAACCTTTTTCAATGAAGAGTTACAGTAATAAGGAATAATCAGTAAGACCCTGTTGCTCTTTATCTGTAAAAGAAATGAGTTGAAGACAATAGATTCCTTTGCTGATTCTGTTGACATCACCATCCTTGCTCTAGAGGCAGAAATTATAATTTACAGGTTTAATGTTACTGATAAATAACTTTGGCATGTCATCTCTGTTAGAAACAACTACCCCAGTGTGTAGAATAGAGAAGCTTATAACTTCTAACCAGAATTTTTTTCAGAGTGTATCAAGTCCTTTATGACACTGGAGATGGTTATGAGTAATTCTGTATCTTTCCAAACTTGAATTCATATTTTCTGACAGGCAGCATCCAATAGATGTGGTTCATCAGAATTCATTCTGCAAAGAGCTGAACTGTTTGTGAGTCTTGTTATAATTATTGGGGTAATGTGTTTTCTCAAGCTCAAGTAGTGAATATTTGATATCCTGATTATTTTTGAGATATCAAAATGACTAACCTAACCTGACTGGAATGTTCTTACAGAAACCATGCCAGTGAAGCTAAGCAACTGCTGTGCACTGGCATAAACATTTGCAAAATCGTTAAAAGACAGTGGAGAAAAATCCTTAGAAAGCTGCTTGTCACATTGTCATCTTAATCTTCAGGGAAAGTCTGCAAAATACATTTGAAAGACAAGCATGGAAATGAAATTTAAAAAGCTGTTAGGTCTTAAAACTCATGAACTCAGTGGTTTTAAAGCACATAATTCTTGGGACCACTTCAGCCAATCCCACCAATTCAGCAACTTCCTTTTTAGGGAGAGAGAAAAAGGAGGAATAATAGAGAATGAAATGAATGAGTCTTGCTCCCCTTTACTGGAGTGTAAAACCTCCTTGTCTTCTTGTTGGTGTGATGGACACACCTAATTTCAACTCAGCAAGGTTTCAGCTCTCCTGACTCGAAGAGCAGTGCTGCCTTTAAGTTTGAGCAATAGCTCTTTGCTGGTCACCCATTTCCAGCAGAGTCCATGGATGCAATGAAAGATCCTGGTGCAGACCCTGCCTTGCTGGCCTCAGTGCAGCTTGTGGTAATGCTGATATCAGCATGACCTGGTTTGAACAGCCAGGTGTCTGCTGAGGAAGGCAGGAGCCTCCCTTGAAATGGAAAATGTAAACCCCCTCCTTCTGAGTTATAATTTTGAAATCAAGGGGCTCCCAGGCAAAGATATGGGAGCAGGAATAACAGTTCTTTATTAGGGAAATTAAAAATACAAGTACAGTAGTACAAACAAACAAAAAAAAACTCACTGCCAGAGTCAGAATCCAGCCTGGCCCCTGTATCCCAGGGTGGTGGCACAGTCCCATCCTGTCCCAGGGTGGTGGCACAGTCCCATCCTGTCCCAGGGTGGTGGCACAGTCCCATCCTGTCCCAGGGGGGTGGCACAGTCCCATCCCAGGGGGGTGGCACAGTCCCATCCCAGGGGGGTGGCACAGTCCCATCCCAGGGGGGTGGCACAGTCCCATCCCAGGGTGGTGGCACAGTCCCAGGTGGTGGCACAGTCCCATCCCTGGGTGTCACAGTCCCAGGGTGGTGGCACAGTCCCATCCCATGGGGTGGCACAGCCCCATCCCAGGGGGGCTCAGCCCTCCTGCAGTGCCAGCTGTGGCTCTGCTGCAGCAGGATCCTGCACAAGGGGGGAGTTTTCCTCTGCAGCTGCAGGGCTGCTGGAGATGGGCCTGCTCTCCCTCTGGGAATGCAGGGCAGGAGAAAGCTGCTCCTCTGGGAATGCAGGGGGCAAAGGCTGCTGTGCTGTTCCAAGGCAGATTGGATCCAGGTAGGAATGCTTGGCTCCTGCCCTGGGCACAGCATCTCCCCATGGGATGGTGGAATTTGATCAGCCCTGCAGGGACACTCAGTGGCCATGGACAGGAGATAATTAATAATTAATGGCTCATTATCAGAAGAGATCTCCTGGAGGGAGGATTGGCTGTGGGAGAGATAAAGCAAACTGCCCCATGAAGAGCAGAGAACTGCCCCATGTCTCACAGGTAGGAGTAGAATGCACACCCCATTACATCTTTCAACCTAAGACACATTTGGCATCATTACTCCACGTGGGTAGCGCTTATTTCACTGGCAGTGGGAGTTCCTTGTTTAGTTCCTCAGGGTAAATCAAAATCAGGGATGTTATTCCTGCCTGGAACCACTTTGTGACAGTCCAAGGGCTTTAACTTAATAGCTCTAAAGAAACTTGAATTATGCAAGAATAATGCAGACTGCTATTTCTCTGTTTTAGAAATAATTCTTGGAAGTAAGAGGAAAAACTCCCACGTAGAAGTTCTTTAGGTGCAGTTTAAACCATATTAACTGCAATAACATTTGGGACTTCTCAAACCTATTAGCTAGCTTTGACTTAGTTTAAATATTGCACATTCAAATATATTTCAAAGCAGCACAGCCTACAGGTGATTTCCCATGTCTATGTTGGAAAGTGTTTGGGCTGCATAAAACCTCTTGTAAATTTTAGAATTAAGTTTTAGGGTAACTTTATTCAGTTGCATATTTGTGCAATGGGTTCAGTTTGGACTTGAGATTCAGTAACTGATTTTCTTAAAGTTTAAAGTCTTGTGTTAATGTTTTGGACCTTCAGATGTAGGTTCAGTGGCTCACCACCTCATGCAGTGCATTAAATAAAAAATAAAATCCCTGGGGTTCTTTTCTTACCATTCCTCACTGAAGGTAAGGAATCACCGGTACAACTAATATAAGCCAAAAAATATTTCAAATAATGTCATTTTGCAGTCAGTCTCTTAATATAGAAAAGTGTTTACTGTATTTAAGATACATATCCTCAAATTACACTGTCAAAATTATTGTTTAATTGTTTGGTTCATCTTTCAGGAATAGTATTACTATGCTCACTTTTTAAAAATGTTTTGAAGCTTAAGAGAAAAAAACATCAGAAGGCAAGTAGGCAAGTGATACTGGTGTGGCTGCAGCTTCCTGTGACTTTTTTTTAAACAGAAGATTTCTACTAATGCTTGTACGAAAAATATTTTTATTTTTAAGTTATTTTTTTTCTTTATCATAACCCAAGAAAATTGCTGTCAGTGGTAGGATTATAGATTAATTTTAAATGTTTCCATTTTCAACTACTTGATATTTATCAATTCTGAAAACTTTTTTTTTTTTTGCACAAACCACGATAAATGTTGATTTAGACTGTTGTTTATTTTTTTGTAGAACAAAAATCCTTTGCATAGTGGAAATTTTGGGTTTGAAGAACCTCTGAGAACAGTGTTGTGTGAGTGTGTGATGCTGCTTCAGTGGCCTCCTTGTGGATTATATTTGGGTTTTTGCCACTGGGGGGAGCAGAAGACTGTCACAGGCTTCAGGGAATGGAATAAGTGTCTGTCTTCCATCTCAGAAGATTCAGGCCTTAATGATTAGTTGAGGGAGACTGTGGGTCCTTCATGTCTGGCACATGCTGGAAAATCTGTTTTCCAGTGAATAAAATCTCTAGATAATCGGGTTTTGGGATTGCTCTTTCCTGAAGAGTTGCATCCTGGGTTAAACATGAAGTGCACTTTAGAAAAGCAAGGGAAGGAGCCAAGGGGGCTTAGAAAAAGGAAGGAGAGGAACTTACCCAGGCAGATAGTGACAGGGTGAGGGCAGTGCTTTTAAACTGAAAAAAGCAGCTTTAGTTGGGTATTCGGGAGAAATTCCTTACTGTGAGGCTGGTGAGATGGTGGCACAGGTTGCCCAGAGAAGCTGTGAATGCTTCATCCCTGAAATTTAATAGGTTGGACAGGTCTTGGAGCACCCTGGGATGGTGGAAGGTGTCCCTGCCCATGGCAGGGGGGTGGAACCAGAGGATCTTTGAAGCTCCTTCCAACCCAGACCTTTCTGTGATTGAGTGAAGAGTAGGTTCTGACCGGTGTTGGCTTCAGCAGTGAGCTAAAATTCCCTGGAACATTTTTGTTTCAGCTGTTGCCTAATGGCAACTCCTTCAGCATGAGAGTGCAGTTTGCTTTACTAAAAAATGCTGTAGAAATGTATATATGTTTGTAAAATTAATGCATTCTTTAACCAGACATTTGCTTTAATCTTGGTATTTCAGCAGTAAATCTAAAAATGCTGTTCCCTTCCTCTGAAAGCATTGGGAAGGAGGAAGCATTCACTTTGCTTTTTTTTGCATTTTCAATGCACAGAATCAAAGTCTGTATATAAACTATAAACATGTTATTCTAGAATGACTGCAACTCTAAATGCCTGGTTATTCCCAAGCTCATTTAAGGTTCTCTGTCAGTGTCTTTTTCCCAATTACATGACACACAAAGTGCCCCCTGGGCTGTTGAGGGCTTGCCTTGCCTGCTGAGGTTGCTGGACTGGTAATGTTCATGCTGCATGCAGTTCCCATTACCTGTCTTTAAATTCTTTGATGTTTGGGACAGAACAAGGCATTCCAGTTGCAAGCCAAGGTTGGGCTTTCCCTTTGGGAGAATCGTTCTGTCTGTACTGTCGACAGCAAGCAGTCGAAATTCCTGCTTTCAAATTCATTATCGTTTTTGCTCGTGGTGTACAGAGCTTAAACGAAGCAGAGAAAGCTTAAAGAAATGTTTGGGTGCCACCTTAGTGCTCTCAGTAGAGAGATTTACAGCAGGGTTGTGGATGCAGAGGAAATACCAGGTAGCAGCTCCCAGCAGATCCTGGAGCATTCCAGCAACCTGGACCAGTGATGTGTTTCTTATGGGGTCATTTGTTGTTCCACCTCTTTTTTTTTTGTTTGTTTTGACAGATACAAGCTGCCTTAAGGCCCTTACCCCTCCTAGATGGCTTTTTGTTGTGGTGTTGTTCTTTTCTTTAATATGATATTCACTTTAAAATTATTTTTTGACTGATGCTTGAAACAGCCATGGATTCTTATTCTAGGAGCATAAACAGCTGAGGGTGCTGAGTAAGCTGACAGATGTCACCATGAGAGTGATTTTTATCAACATGGATAATCCTGATGACAAACAGACAAACATTGCTGTGTTCAAAAAAAAAAGGCAAGAAAGGGGATCCAGGCAACTAAACACTGGTCAGCTTCACCTCTTCCCCTGGGAATATTAAGGAGCAAGTTCTCATTTAAAGTGTTCCTAGGCATGTAAAAGA
Source organism: Fringilla coelebs (assembly GCF_963513975.1). NCBI lineage: Eukaryota > Metazoa > Chordata > Aves > Passeriformes > Fringillidae > Fringilla > Fringilla coelebs. The sequence continues at coordinate 70,922,085 of NC_140033.1, forward strand.
CAGGAAGGTAATTGGAAACAGCCAGCTTGGATATATCAAGGAAAAATCTTGCCTGACCAACCTGGCTAGCTCCTACAGTGACTGCTTCTGCAGCTGAGGGGGAAACAGTGGAAACCACATACATGAAAAGCCTTGCTGAATTTATCTTCTTGTGGTACCTTTGTGTCTGAGCATGGATGGGATGAATGATGAGGAATTGACTGCACCATAAACAATCAGTAATTTGAAGTTTCAGTTCAGTGGCTGTTTGCAGGGAGTCTTTCCTGGAGTTGCTGCTGGGGTGGAACTGTTTTGTCACTGATCAGCAAGTCGGTTCCTCACACAGGAGTGAGGCTCATGCAGAAATGTCAGATGAACAAGACTCTTGGTGGTCATCAAGTTCAACCTCATGCTCAGAGGTAAATCCAATGCCAGATCAGATTGCAAAGGCCCTTGTCCAGTTGAGTTTCAAAAATCTTCAAGAAATATTTGGAATCATTGTCTGCTCAAGAGGCTGAAGGAGATTCATGTGTTTAGCCTGAAGAGATGACAAAAGCAGGGACTTAACTGCAGCCTTCATTAGCTACATGGACTTTGTGAATGAGACAGACTCTCTTCAGAACTGTAGAAAGAGCAATGGTCATAAACTGCAGTAAGGCACATTCTAACAGATTAAAATAAAAATAGTAGTAAAAAACCCAAGCCTCTTAAGCAGAGAATGACTCCAAGTCTTTCTTGAAGATTTTTTGAACCTCAACTGGGCAAGGACCTTTGCAATCTGATCTGGCCTTGGATTTACCTCTGAGCATGAGGTTGAGCTTGATGACCACCAAGAGTCTTGTTCATCTGACATTTCTGTATGAGCCTCACTCCTGTGTGACATCTTTTTGACCTAAGGTTTTTGTACATTATAGCATTTACACTGACTGTCCATAAGGCAGCCTCTTGAACTAACCAGAAGCATGTTCCCTAAATCAAATGTCTAAAGACTTCAGTAAAATAACTTACCAAAGGTCTTAGCAACTTAGACATGAACATAAACCCCTAAATTCTGTGGAAAATACAGGTAAGATTGCCATGTGGTTGTCTATACATATGTGCCCAGAGCAATTTTATTTTCTCCTGTTCCTTGGGCTTAATTATGTTGGTTTGGCTGGAAAAAACCAAAATTTTTCTTCTTGAAAATAGCAAATGATGTTAAGTGGAACTTAACTCTAGTTCAACAGTGACAAAGTGTGTGTCCTGTTGTGCTACTCTGATTTAGACTGTTAGGATTAATCTTAGCTCTCTTATACTTTTAGGAAGTTAAGCTCTGTTGAAAATTATGGTGCTTTAGCACTGACTGTAATCTCAGTTTGAAAGCCTTCATAAATAGCTAATTTTTAAATGAAATTCAAAACTGGACAAAACCAGAAGGTTGGTGTAATTGAATATTTTCTCTTTCAAAATCGGCTCTTACATTCTAGCAAGCTTCTGTCTCTCAAAACTTGTAGATCTTTGTCTTCCAGTGTCATGTGGTAATGCTTCATCAAGTGTTAACGCTGAACTCAGGGCTGGAGGCTATTAATAAAATTTAGATTCTTCTGGAAATAGCACAGCTCTTACGAAGAGAGGCTGTAATGCCACAGAACTAACAGGAGATTAATTGCTTCTATAAAACTTATCATATGCTATCAAAAAGAGGAGGAGAAGATTGCTAACTTCATTTCAAGGATCAGTATTGTAAATTAAATGAGAAAAGGAGGCACAGTCTCTAATACTGACCACTTAACACATGCCTGTATAATACCACAACTTTGAATCCCACAATTTTAGTCCACCCATGGTGATTTCTATTTATTTAAGTCTGAAAAAATTTAATTTTTAAAAAATATCAGATTAATAGAACCTGAATTTATTAATCCACCCAGTCACATTTTGAAATCCAGTGTATGGCTTTGCATTACCATAGACTGATGGTGAAGCTCTCACATTTTCCAACTCGTTTCTGCATTGTTAATACTTGGCTCAAGTCTCACACTCCATACTTTTTCGGAAAACAGCATTTCACAGGTTTTGCACTCCAGATTTTTGCAATTCTGAGTGTGACAGGTGAAATTGTTTCAAAATAGGTCACTTGCCTTCGGGGTTTAGCACTTGTGGGTTTTGGAGCCAGCCTGTTTCTGACACAGAAGGGTTTGATGATCTCACCCCTTAGCTCTGAGGAGGCTTCTGGCAGGAGTGTCCTGGGCACTGCTTGAGCATTTGGCTGCTTCTCTTTAACCAGTTCCTTCCATGGCAGCTTGTATCCTGATTTATTTCTACTTCATTCTGCCCCCAGCTTCTGCTTTTGATGCTGCTCACACTGAAAATTGAGGGATAACTCAGGATTCAATCCCCATTTAAAGGCTTTTCTGACTGCCTGCCACTTTTGGGGTGTTTTCCCATTCCTATCAGAGGAATGTTCTCTGTTGTTCTAACTTGAGTTGCCATTTCTTTGCTTTGAAGGCCTCTCTGTTCCCTCTAGTTTGTTACTTTATGCATTCCTTAGCATTTCCCATCTCGCACGTGTGGGATCATTTTTCAAAAAGCAGCGATTTATCTCGTGAATTTCTTTTTTTCTTTTTCTGCAACACTTGTCTCTTCATAGCTCACATATTTTCACTAATAAATGTACAAAAATCCAGTCCTTCAGTGCAGTGACTGAAGGTGCTGCTTGCCCACGCAGTGCCCTGTTGGTTGCTAACCAGCTCTAATTTAGGATGGTGTTCACTCAGGACTGTTGGAAATCTGTGGGCTGTCGTATTTAAAGATGTGTGTGACGCTCATTTGAAGATATTAATGAAGATAATATTTGATGTTTAGGGTTTTAATATGAAATCTCTGCGCTCTAGTGTAAAATTTGGGATTTTGTAGAAGACCCCAGACATCCCTTCAATGGCAACTCTGCTTTTTACTAATGGTGAATTTTATGCACCAATAATTTATTCATCTCCTTCTTGCTTTATATTTTTAGAGTATTAGTCCCTGATTTTTCTGTCCTGTACAGAAATTTCCTGCAGTGCCTGTTGTGATAATTTCTTTCCTTTCTGTGGTGTTCTTCACATTACAGCTGCATTAATAGTTTGGATGCATCTATTTCAGTATAAAAACTTCCTGATTTTAGCACACGAGCATTATGGGGTTTGCTCATTATTATTTTATTTTTTTTCTTTTCATCAAAAAAAAATGTTTCCCAATGGAGTTGTCCAAAATCCTGAGGATTGAGCTTCCATTGTGGGGCACACCTTGGGGCAGGAGGAAGTCAAAAAAGGGAGAAAGGTGACCTGGTTGAGGGGCCACTGCCAGGCGAAGAACTTCTCAGCTGAGTTAGCTGGAGCTTTGTAGGCAGATGCCCAGTGCTGTGGTGCCAGTCTTTGCTCTTCCCCTTCATCTCAGGGAGTATTTTCTGACTATTGCTGCCAGAAAGAAAATCCTTGCAGGTTAGAGATAATTAGAAGAGCATATTTAGATAACATCTGGGGCCTTTTTTGTGTTTGGTGGTTTGGTTTTGTTTTGTTTTTTTTTTTTACTTTTTTCTGACTGTAATAGTTTGTCTAAGCTCAAGATATGTTGTTAAAATCTCTCCTATCATCTCCTGTTGAAACTCAATCTTGTAGTTAAACGTTTTGTTTTCCATCATCTGGAGGATGAGATTTTATTGGGAGGAGAGAGTCAATAGTTTGGAGCTGCAGTAACATTTCAGGAATAAGTGACATCACTCTGGGATCAGCTTTCTCAGAGTCTAGCAATCCTGACAGCTAAGTTGCTTTTCCTCTGGGTCAGGGCTGTGCAGCACTCACTGGGAAACAGCTTCCAAGAGAAAAGGGTCGTCCCTCACATCCTTACGGGTGTTCTCCTGTTTGTGTGTCAAGCTTGTGCTAAAGAATTCATGTCTCTGGAGGCTGGTGAGTAATTCTTATACATTTTAATGATTGTTTTTCCTAAGACATAAAGCATTTCCTCCCACTTTGGAAAAAATGCTTTTTAAAAGATTTTTTAAATCCAGCATTCAATAACTCGCAATATATGCAAAGCAGAACACAACTTCATCAGAGTTCAAGTTAAGATTTCAAGTAGAAGCCTAATTGTGGGTAGAGGTTGTGTTTATTACTTACTGTAGCTGTGTCTCACTTCCAAGATTTTTATTTAGGCATGCTTGTCTGCTAAATCATGTCATAGAGATTGAATGTAGCAGGAATTTGAGCTTTTTTAAATTAGCTTGCAATGCTGGATGGGAAGTACTTTCCAAATAGACACTTGTAAGGTACCTGATTTTAACACACAGCTCATATGGCAGTGTTACTGGATGCCAGGTTTCAAATGGGATTTTTTAAGTGCTTGTGGAGGGTACAAAACAGAAAACCAGGTACATTTCCAGTCAGTGTATATATCTCTGTGTGTATATCACCTGCAAAGCTGGGTGTTTATTTCTGTAGGGATGTCGTCTAATGAGCTGCAAAATCTGTCAGCATAAAAATTATTTCAGAAAAAAACACCAGCCAACCCACAAAACAGTATCTGGTTGTAGCTTAGGATTTAAATAACTGAAAAACACTTCAGTTTCCACTTCATGGTAACTGTTTTCTCTTCGTAGGGGAAATAGAAAATGCTTGTGTTTTCTCCTCCCTGGCAGTTAAAAGTCTAATTGTAAAAGTGTTGCAGTCCTGTGACACTTGGAAATCTTGTCAGATTCCAATTTTGAGAAGGTTTTTATGTTTTATAGCTAGAAAATTACAGCACAGCTATCTCCAGAGAGGCATTTAGCAAGGGAAGCCCAGGGTTTTGCTGTGTCACTTTGGTTTTGGTTTCTTTCGGTGTTCCTTTAAGGATGACAAGTCTTGATGGATGAATACATGCAAAAAAAATTGTCTTATTCATCTGTTTGAAGATTCTGGGGAATATTGCAACTCATCTCAGTAAAAGTTAGGTATTGATTTTCATCAGGAAATAATTCCAGGCTGAATTTGGATGGTCTGAATCAGAGCTGTGGGTGGATGTAATACATCAGCTTCCAGGAACCTGTGCTTAGGGTAATTTCATTAATGCAGCAACTGGCAATTCTTGTGGTACAGTGGTGTGGTGGTGATGTATTGCAGATGCAGAATTGATGTAATATTTATGATTTACGTGATTTGGAAGGTGACTGTTAGCATTGAAGTTCCTTTGTAGCTCTGACTCTTCATGTAGGTGGTTTGGCTCCCAACCCAGAACTAAAAACAATGAGCTCTGGGAAAAGCTTTTTTAATTCTGTTGTTGTGAATAGAAAAACTATTTTCTGTGTCATTATAGTTCCCAAATAAATTCTAATGTTGAATTTGGATAAATCTGAATGTTTAATTTTAGTGAGATGCTTATCTTACCAACTTGATGCCTTTTTTATATTTCTCTTTAAGCTTGATAAGTTAAATTTTAATGCAAGTTTTATCACTGGTTTGTTTTGTTGGCTTTTTTTTTTAGTGTGATTTGGGCTTAGCCATTATAGTTTTTTATAGGCAGTTATATCAAACTGTCCTCACAGATGTTTAAAGTGTGCTGTGCTTTTTGGTATATTGAATGTACTATTAGATGGAAATAAATACAGAGGCTGTGCACAAAAATGAAGTGCTGGTAGCATTTTAGGTTTGGAATTGTATAGCTTGAATGGCACAAATAGCTGTTGTGCTGTTCTGTTAACAGGAATTTAGGATTGTACATAAACTTCTAATTTGCTGCTTTTCTTTAGCAAAAAATGCCCATGCAGCTATACATTTAAGTTAATCAGTTAAGCAAATAATAATGTGCTTAAATTCTTTCCAGAAAAGAAAAGGGAATGGAATGAGGGGCCTTTCTTAAGTATAGGGCTAGAAATGCTTACTGCATATGTTAGCTTGATCATGGCTGCTAAAATGAAACTTTCTGGGTTTCTTGGTTAGCTGAATGGAGCCATAGTTGGGGTGGTGATAGCTGGAATTTTCCAGTTACTTTTTCCAACCCATAGGAGTCACATTCTAGCTTCTAAGTTTCCCATTTTCTTGCAGGATTCAGGTTGTTGGGTTTTGGTTTTTTCAAACAATAAAAGGATACAGTTTAAGTATGAACAAGGTTTTTAAACCTTAAAATATATCTTCATTTAAATGTGTGGCTACCTGACATAAGCTAGAAGAGGAATATATTGATGTGTTTAAATCTGTGTGTCACTGAGCTACGTGACTGAAAGAAACTTCTGGCTTTGCCTCTAAACTGAGCCAGGTGTATCAGTCTGCTGTTTTACTCAGGAAAGGGGGTTGCATGTGGTTGTTTTGGTATTGAAACTCCTGTTTTGTCTAAATAATATCATCCCTGCTGGAATCCCAGGTGTGAACACTCAGTGTCTTCTGCAGATTCCCTTACCTAGCCATAGGTAAGGGAAATTTTTTGCAGTAAACAAGTGAAAGCTGTCATACAGAGAAAAAATATCAAGAGCTTCAAGTGCAGTGTTTATTTTGGGAGGTGGAGAGGGGAAGGGATAAATTTCTGATTTCACCTGAGCAGTGAGGTAGTTTGGAGCCATGATCATGGAACAAATTCTTTACCTCAAAATACCTTCTGCCTAATGAGGAAAAATATGAACAACATTCATGGCAAGGCACTGTTGCTTGTTCATACTTGCTTTTGGGGAAGCTGATGAATTCATTACTTGAACTTAACATTTTTTTTTATTTTCCTCATACATTGATCAATTTTCACTTTCTAGAATGTTTGGGTTTTTTTTTGCAGAACACTGAAAACACTTATTTTGTGAAGACCATGTTTGCTTTTATAACATAACACAACACTCTATGAAATTAAGCTTTTAGCTTGGCTTTAAATCGTTTAAAACTTTAGTTATGAGGCAATGCCAGTCATTTCAGGGTTGGAACTCTCCAAGCAAAAGTGAAAATAAATTTTATCTGAAGTTGTTTAACCAATATGTATTTTGGCTTGTGCATTTTCTGTTCCTTTAAAATGTGTTGAGTAGGCTGGATTGTTTGGTTTGGGTGGTTTTGCCTTAATTATCTCCAGGAAAAGGGCATGAGGAGGGAGGAGACCATGGCAGATATTTTTTGCTGACTTGTCCTTGGCAGAGCATCCTCAGAGCCCTGCCTGAGGCAGGCATGGATCCGGGAGTGTGCTGGGTGTTAGCAACCCTATAAACAGCAGGCATGGGGAGACCTGCCAGCCCAAGGCATCAGTATGGCCAAACTCCCTAAATTCCTACTCCATGGAGGAGTTCTTCAAGTGACTGTTTTCAACATGCAAAACTTACTTTAGTCCCCATTCTTCATGTGGAATGAGAAATTGCTGGTGAACTGGTGTCAATTTTTTTTCCCCTCCCAGCTTCTGCTGTTAAAATTCATTGCTTTATGAATTTCTGCAAATTGTATATGAGGAAAAAAATATATCAAAAATACCTTCAAAGGCTCTGTCTTCAAGAGACTCTTACTGTGATGTCCACCATTAAAGAGCAGCATTGCTGTCCATACAGCTCTAGCCAGCAGCCTGTTCTAGAGATTTCATTGCCACCTTCATCAGAGCAGGAGGCACAAAACCAGGCTGATAAAGAGTTAAACACGCTCTGTGATTCCTGTTCCATGAGCCCTGTGGTGCCTGGAGCTCCAGTGGGCACCAGGAATCCAGGTATAAAACAAATAAATATTGGTATTTTCAGCCAGGAATGATCAGGGGTGTTGGGTGTTTTTCCTCTTTGCCAGTTCTAAAGTATTGGGCTACTCCAAACCTGCTGGCCATAAATAAAAACTTGCCACACTTTGGGATTAGGAAGGGAACTACACCCATAGAGGGGTCTGTATTTCTGTTCTAGAGATTTCATTGCCATCTTCATCAGATCATGAGTTCTGTGGTGCCTGGAGCTCCTGTGGGCACCAGGATTCCAGGTTTAAAGCAAAGAAACAAATAAATACTGGTATTTTCAGCCAGGAATGACCAGGGCTGTTGGGTTTTTTTCCTCTTTGCCAGTTCTAAAGTATTGTGCTACTCCAAACCTGCTGGCCATAAATAGATATCCAAACTTGCCATGCTTTGGAGTTAGGAAAGGGAGGTACACCCATAGAGAGGCTGGATCCTCATAAAGAATGCAACATTTGGCATGCCAGAAGAAAATCATTCAGAAACTTGAAACAGAAAATGGAATGTCAGAAGGTACATAACAAGTAGAACTGTACTGAGTAGCTGGAGAGCTGTAAAAATTCTGCATAGCGTAGTTACTTTATAGATCTGGAACATCTCTAAAGTTGCTGATTCTGCAAAGAGGATGTAAGGTGAGAGATACTGTAAAAACATATTTCTTTACAAATCCCCTGGTTTATAGCCTTGAAATGCAGCCTAAAATCTGCTTTTCTGAAACAGTGTGTAATCCAGAAAGAAAAAAGGTGGGGGAAGGAGTTTTCACTTCTGGGTTTCGTATGAATATTCCCTGCCTTGCAAATCTCTTCCTTATGTTCATGTTTTCTGCTGGTAAGAGGAGAATGGAGTAATGCTCCATATGGTAAACAGCAGTTAATTTGACTTCTTTGGATACGATTTTACTAGTCCTTTAAAAGTGTTTCCAAGGCCAGAAGAAACAGAAGAAAAACTTAAACAAGTTCCTAAAGAAGTCTATAAAAAATGATGTTCCCACCCAATACAGAGGGTGGTTTTCTGTGGGGTTTTCTTTGCCATTTTAAAATCCCATTAAATGACTGACATTGAGTGTGATCCCAGTGTTCTTCTGTCCCTGACCCCTTGCTCTGACACAAATGAAATAAACTGATTTTCACTTCCCATAAGGAGTTTCTCAATGAACTGAGTCTTCACCAGAGTAGTTTTCATTACCATATAGTTACACTCTTAGAAATATCAGGTACAGATGAATTGCTCTCACATTAAAAACACATTGAAAAATCACTTTTTGCCTGCTTGAGGCTGAGGATGTCCTTACACAATAGTCAGCTGTTGCCAAAAAAGCCAGTTCCTTGTCACTTGGCTGTACCCTGAGCTTGAAAAAAAACCACCTGAGAAAGAAAACCAGCTCCCAGGTCCTGGCTGTCACTGAGGTATGAATTTAATGGAAGGTCATTGGTGGCATCATGTCTGTTCAAGAGGTGTTCTCCTCTAGTTTTCTCTGCAGTTTAACCTTGGAAGGAACAAGCTGGTGTGCCATTTGCTGAAGAAGAATGTGTTGCTGGGTCAGCAGAAGTCTTTAATAATACTGATTGTTATTTCTGTTGTACTGTGAGGTAAGGATACAGTTGTGAGATGTAAAACTGGGGGACTACTGAATGATAATGGGTTTTTTTGCTGGGTATTTTTCCTGCAGAGCTGTCAAATGTGCTGACAGTTCAGTTTGTAAATAAAGTGTAGTTGTTCCTCTGCATTCATGAAGTAAAAGGATAATGCAGATCAATCTGTGTAGGTGTTGAAATCGAAGATGTGAAAATACAAGGGGAGGCAGCCAAGAAATACTTTTTGTCAAATGGAAATTTCTGGACTTCTAGAGCCAACAGTTTGATTATATGAGACCAACAGGCATCAAAGTGATTGACAGTCTGCATATAAGCAGTGGGTGGCAGACGTAAACTCTTGATCAGATGGAGTTTTAAAATCTCATCTGGTAAATGGAATGATGATATCTCCTGCTACCTAAATGCTGTTTTTCTTGGGGTACTTACTTTGGCCAAGTCACCTTTAAAACACCTGACATGAAGCACATTCTAAAAAGCAAATCTGTTGGGTTTTTTGGTTTGTTTTTTTAATTGTAGTGTATTTATTATAGCACTTTAAATAATTAATTTGTGTTTACCCATTATACAGATTTTTTTCCTTAATTAAAAAAGGCCAAATTACTTTAATTAGAGAGAAAGTGTTGCTCTTCATCTGCTCTGCTTCCTTACCTGATAGTGAGTATTGGTGTTGCTGCCTCTTCAACCATCTGTCTAAATTGTGGTTTTCATTTATTTTATAAGAAACTTGGCATTGAGATGGGAAGAATTAAAACATTGCTTAAGGAAATAGGATTTAATCTTTTAGTGTATTCAGGCTGATTTGCCTTTTTTTTTTGCTATTTGACTGGTTCTAAAGATGAATTCATTTTCTCAAAATAACTTTCATTGTGGATATTTTGTACATGGGTAGGTCCATTTGGGCTGACATTCTCTGCCTGATAAGGACTTGTTGATGTTTTAAGTTGTGAGAGCACCACATCAAAGTACGATACTCTCTGGTGTTATTCTGTGGGTAGTGTAAGGATGCTTTTCCTGAAAAGCAGAATTTTTTGTTTTTCCTCAAAAGCAGTTGGTGCTTGCCTACTTTTTATAAATTCTTGAAGTTAACAAGATGAACAATGATGAATTTAAAATAAATTAATAGAGGGGATATGTAAGTTCTCTGCAATTAGATTAGTTCTGGTGTCCACACCTCTAAATTAAAATACATTTTATCTGCACCAGGATTGTTAGTCTGATTTAGGAGCAAATGAGCATTAGGGGTCTCTTTTAAAGGATGTGAGGGTTCCAAAAAAATCCTGGGATAATTCCTGATCTGCTTGTGATGCCAAACAAATCCCAAACCAATTTTATTTGTAGCTCACGTTTTAATCTTTTGGAGACTTGTAGAACAACTTGCTGCTATTCTAAGGCACAAATATTGTTATTTTTCTGAGATGATCAGCTCCTGAAGCTGCACCCATATGAACTGAAAGAAAGGAGAGCTCAGGGAGGCTCAGCTGGGACCTTGGGGATGACAAGTGACACGTTCAGCGTTCCAGCTCAGCGCCACACTTTGTACCCCGTGTGTCTCTGGGCTTGAACTTCACGTCACAGGCAATGAATATTTTTAATGGAGTTTGTACTCTTTTGTCTGAGATGAATGCAGGCCCACACATGGTGCAAGCTTCAATTAATTATCCTCTGGGGCCTGCTGCACATATTTGCATATCCTGTATCAGTGGACCACCAAGATTATTCAATTAAAACCTCACAATGGCTTTAAGAAGGCCAGTGATTAAAGCCTCAGTGATGACTGTTCATTTATAAAATAATTATTTTTATAAATTTCAGTCTCAGTGCTTATTTCTTGCAAAGCAGGATCCATTGGGAGGGACAGCTTGAAATACAGGATGTGTCTGAATAGGACCCACGGTCACAACTGATAGACAAGTGGGTGCACCAGCATTTCAGCTGCTTTCTTCTGTCAGATTGCTAAAAGAAAGATTTCTAATCATTTCCCAGGTGACAGTGACTGGGCAGAAGTTTGCCAGACCATTTTTCTCTCTCAGCAGACTTAGGAAAGGTCTAGTTGTGACCTGGTGTATTCTGATATAAGTGCTTGATAAGCATGGTTTTCTTTTAGAACTTCTGCTGAGTTGCTAATAGAAATGTGGTTTTATTTCATAAAAATGGCTGTTTCCCAGAGGTGTGATTGTGTGGTGACTTTGCCAGCTCCCAGGTATCTGAAGTGATCAAGAAATGGAAGTTGTGTAGCTGTCTGGAGACAGTGCACTGTTGTTACACTTCTGTATAACCTTGGCTAAGATGATTAAAGGATTGGTGTGATTTACACAATCTTAGGAAAACACCAAGTGCAAAAAAAACCCAAAGCAACCCACCATTCATACAAAAAAAAAACCCAAAGCAACCCACCATTCATACAAAAAAACCCCAAAAAGCAAACAAACCTGAGTAATGATAAATACTACCAGATGAGAGAAAGAGAGAAATGTCACCAAAGGTAGAAAACTTAAGATAAATAAGGTATTTAACTACTGTTAATGAATATTGCTTTTTTGATCCCAGTGTGCTTAGAGAGATTTGCAAAGCAACACTGTGGCTTTACCAAATGTCTGATGGTATTCTGCTGTTCAATTTGAGGTAGTAATTCACTGAAATTATACATATTTTCTGTTTTTATGGATCTACTGGATTTGTAGCTCAATAAATTCAGGAACTTTACTTTTTTGCAATTCTGTAGGAGGAGTTTGTTGAACAAATGCACAATTGTTTCCATGTCAGTAGGTATTACCCTGCTTAAATTGTCTGCAGTCACTTTTCTTAGAAGTATTTTTAGCTTTTTTTTTTCAAAATAAAATTATTTAAAAACATGTTAAAATTGCTAAGAGGAATTGCTATTAAAGTTGCTTTCTCTTGTAAAATACCTCTAATTTTCATACAGCGAACTGGAAGCATAAGTCAGAACTGCTTTTTGAATTCTGTTTCTAAAGCTTGCTCAAGAGCACATCTCACTTAGGCTTTTAATAAATGAAATAGGCCAAGGCTTGCATAACTGAGCTTAGTGGAATGTGGTGAAGATCATTTTCTGTCTAGTGAGCTTTGAAAACAGTAAAAGTTGCTCTAAAAGCATTTGCTAAAAGTTTTTTTACTGAATTTGATGCTTGTAGTCGTGGAGGGGGTGGCTAAGAGAGCTCAATTATCTCAATTATCTCTAATTTACTTGGTGTGATGAATTTCTTCTGGTAGTGTTGTACGGTTGTGCTGATGCAATCTGTGACCATTTGTCCCTTGTAAATTCAAGTCAGGTTCTTTTCTTGTTCTGAAAATCTCTAATACTGTATATGTAAGAAAACACCAATTAGTGGTTTCTAATTAACCCCTATTAATGAAATGTCCCAATTTATTAGTGTGCCAATCTGAGTTGTCAAACCCCAGCAGCAGACAGCTTTTTGTTTGTTTTGGAACAAGGTTTTTTTGTTTGGGTTTTTTGTTTTGGGGGCATGTTTGTTTGTTTTAGGGATTTTGTTGGTTGGTTGTTTTTGTGGGTTTTTTTAATTGAATGTGGCCTTTTGTTGCCCTCTGTACAAGTTAGCTTTACTTGTTCTACCTCTTCAGGAGAGGCTGCAGTGTCCCTCCTGCATCAGGGAAGCAGGATTTTGGAAATCATCAGACATCTGCTGTCATTCTTCACAGAATGCCAGGCTGGTCAGGCTGGAAGGACCACAGAGGGCATCTGGAGCTCACCCCAGAGCACAGGCACAGCTGTGTGTGCAGATGGTTCTGGAAGTTCTCCATGAGGCAGATGACCTCCCTGGGCAATCCTGGTCTGCACAGCCCACAGGGTGGAAGCTCTTCCTCCTGTTCAGGTGGAACCTGGGCATCAAGGAATTCCTCTTGTCCCACCATTGCTGGGCCTCACAATCCATGCTCTGAGCCCTCCCTGAAGATGCACAGTGTGTTCAGATGGTTCTAGAACATCTCCAGAGAGGGAGATGACCTCCCTGGGCAGTCTTGGTCTGCACAGCCCACGGGGTGGAAGTTCTTCCTCCTGTTTGGGTGAACCTGAACCTGGGCATCAGTGCCTGCCCATTCCTCTTGTCCCACCATTGCTGGGCCTCAGAGTCCCGGCTCTGAGCCCTCCCTGAAGACACAGCAGTATCTCCAGATGGTTCTAGAACATCTCCAGAGAGGGAGAAAACCTCCCTGGGCAATCCTGGTCTGCACAGCCCACAGGGTGGAAGCTCTTCCTCCTGTTCAGGTGGAACCTGGGCGTCAAGGAGTTCCTCTTGTCCCACTATTGCTGGGCCTCACAATCCATGCTCCGAGCCCTCCCTGAAGACCACAGTGTGTCCAGATGGTTCTAGAACATCTCCAGAGAGGGAGATGACCTCCCTGGGCAGTCTTGGTCTGCACAGCCCACAGGGTGGAAGCTCTTCCTCCTGTTCAGGTGGAACCTGAACCTGGGCATCAGTGCCTGCCCATTCCTCTTGTCCCACCATTGCTGGGCCTCACAGTCCATGCTCTGAGCCCTCCCTGAAGACACAGCAGTGTCTCCAGATGGTTCTGGAAGTTCTCCAGAGAGGCAGATGACCTCCCTGGGCAATCCTGGTCGGCACAGCCCACGGGGTGGAAGTTCTTCCTCGTGTTTGGGTGGAACCTGGGCATCAGTTCCTGCCCAGGAATTCCTCTTGTCCCACCATTGCTGGGCCTCAGAGTCCCCGCTCTGAGCCCTCCCTGAAGATACAAAAAGGAAAGTCTACAGAGCTGGCAGGTTGCCTGAAAAAATAAACTCAGAGCAGCCCAGAAAAATGGTGGCAGCAGGAACTACAGTTTAGGTGTTACATTGTCGGCCAAGAAAACGAGTAGAATTCTGTCTGCACCTTCCCAAAAGCGTGTGCACACCCAAAGGGTCACAAACACTTTGTTCTCAGCAGCGTCTGGGACGTGTTACGGGTCTGTCAGCGCTTTGGGACTGGCTGTCTCTTCACTCCCACTTTTCCTGGGGCTCCCTGATGTTTAGTTACCAGGCTCAGATGTTTCCCTGTGGAGCCATGCAGCCCCCTTTCCAAACTTGTCGTTGAAAAACCTTAATTGAAAAAAGGCTCGTGTAATTCTAGGGTATGATAGCACTGGCAAAAAAGTGCTTGCATTTGCTGTTTGCTGTAAAATGTGGCATTACAGATTCAGTAAAACAGAAGTGGCAGCATAGCCACAGACCACATCCTTGCTTGCTGTTGTGTAGGGACTGCATTTACTTAATTTTTTTCCAAGTTCAGACAACTCTTGGTTAGGTAAGTATAACTGAATTTATTGCTGTTAGAAATGAGACATTCTTATGCTGCAGAGCAAGCACACAAGGTAGAAGTGGCTGATTTGATTCAGCCCCCCAGCCCAGGTGAGGAAAGAAGGCTTTCATTCACAGAAGCCAAACAAATCTGCCCTAGACTCGTTTTATGTTCATTTCCAGTTGAATCTTGCGTGTAAATATCAGTGCAGGAATTCAGCATGAATGCAGAGAGAATGACTTTATTGCTCTGGTAATCTTGGTCTTCTTACCTTATTTGTCATCTTTTCAAGTATTTTGTCATGAAAAATGCATAAAACTGCTTCTCATAAGAAATATTTCTCAGCATATTGCTGCTATGTAGGGATAGTGTATATCCATAATAGAGATTAGATTGCCAGCCTGTGAATGTTAAGACCTAGAATAAATGTTAGGAATAAATTTTAGGAAGCAGATATTTTGGTGTAGCATTCTTCTGAAATGTGTTCTTCAGTGCTCATTTGTCAAAAGGAACAGTGTTTCTAAATAAAAGATGTGGAGGCCTCTTAAAAGTTGTGTCCTGGGTTGTGATTTTGTTTGTATTCAGCCTCTGCTTTGATGGCCACATTGACAATAAGCAAATGAGAAGGCCTTAGCACTGAGGAACACATAAATAAAGGCTGCAAAGAAAGGGCATGGGAGAAGCTTTGAAGTGGCATCTAGCTTTAATTTGAGTGGGAGAAAACCAGATGTGTCTTTGGGAGTTCTGGCCCAGCTCTTTTTATTTTTTAAGAGGACAGGGAGCTCAACCAAATCATTCAATGGAGAGACCCCAAACCAACTGTTTCCTCCCTGGTCCTTTGATGTTTGCTGCCACTTTTGAGTGAACTGTGTTGTTCCAGAAGAAAAGTGGTCTAACCCTTCATTTTAAGTGTACAACTGGATTACATATCTCCTTTTCCATTCCAACTGCAGTTATCTGAGTTAATTTCCTATGCAATATACTGACAAAGATGATAGTGACTTCAAAACAGCAAAAATGATCAGAGTTTTGATTTGGCTGACTTTTGTAATGTGTGTTAGAACAAAACAGTGGTGCACAGCATTTTGGGTCAGCAGTCCTGAAAACACAAGATAGAAAACAAAAAAACCTGCTTGTGTAGGACTTGTGTTGGCAAGCTCTGCGCCTGGAACGATGCGCTCAGCTGCTGCTTACAAATAGAATAATATCTCTGAATTATATATTTGAGGGCTTTTTTTTTTTTTTTTCAGTAGTCCTTGGATCACATTAAACCAACAAAGAGATTGCTGTTGACTGTACATTTAGTAAGTAGATTAAAACTGCACAACAAAGTTTCTTTTTTGAACACGTCTAGAAAATAAGTAAAATAATCCTGTCTTCTAAAGAGATTAAGAGTCTCAAAGGATGGAAGGGAGAGAGAGAGTAGATAAGAAGGCAAATAATGTGAGTCAAATTCAAGGTTGCTGTCATTTCTAACCTGAACAGGACAAATCCTTTTGTTCTGGGGGCTTGTCCATGTGCCAGAACTAAGCTACCTTATAAATGATGCCAAAGCTTGCAGCTTTCAGGGGAAAGGATTGGAAAGGAAAGGTTTGAAAATTCTGGAGAAAAGGGGTCAAGTTAAGTTGGTGCTGTTAGGTTGGTACCAGTTGTCTTGCACTGAGATATCTAAAAATGAACTTCTACCCATGTGAGGCTATTTTGGTGTGGTTAGGGTTGCTTGTTTTCACATTTATGGTTGGTTTGCTTTAGTTTGGTTTTGATTCTTTCATGGCAGATATAAAACCACTACTGGAGTCAAGCAGAAAGAATATTATCTTGATACATGCAAGAATTATGTTTTATTTTGCATTGAATTGCTTCTCTCATGTCATCTTAGTGTAGATTTCTGGAGCCCAGCACATTCCAGTAGCAAATATTAATGAGGAATAGTTTGTGCCACATACCAAGTCTGGAGAATGCTCATGAACAGTAATGAAATACACAGGGAATTTTTGCCTTTGTCCCTAGTGTTTAGCATGCCATTAATACAGACCCTAAAATAGTAAAGGTCAGTTACAGCCTTCAGAAAAAGTGCAAAAGACTTTGTGTGTGGCTGTCCTGTGTTCTCAAAACATGGGAAAAACTGGAAGGAGAAGGAAGAGGATGTACCTCTGTGTGAGTGAAAAGTAACACACTGGCTTCTAGCTGGTTGTGTCAAAGTGAATGGCTCTCTTTCCACAAAATAAAGTACAGACACATAAATATGCAGGGTTGAAACTCTGAATTGCACATTGGACTTGGTAGAAAGTTGAAATTAGAGTTCTCAGAAAAAAAAAATTATGTTTTTGCTTTATTTCCCCTGAGATTTATTAATGAAATATAGATTATTGTAGTATAATAAATGAAATTCTAAATGTGTGTGTGTGTGTAGCCAGGAATTTATGGATAACTGAACAGCTGTCTAAATTGGATGTTGAAGATTGTGAATATCAAGCTGTAGCCTGGTTTGAATAAAACTCTCTGTGCTCTGCAAGATAGAGTTTAAAACAAATGCCTTAACCTACTGTTATGTGGGAGGGTTATGACAATAATTATCAAGCTTCACTACACCTTGCACAGGTATTTTGAGGAGCCTTGTCAAAATACCAGGTAAATTACTGCCAAAAATGCAATCATTAGATGAGTAATGAAAAAGTTTTCAAATGGAAGTATTTAAAATCTGTTCATCCAGTTAGACATATTTACAGTCATCACTCCTAGTTGCACAAGCTGAATTTCCAGTGCTCACCCATGAGATTTCACTTGTGTCTAAGCAGAAGGAGAATAAAAACTGCTTTCCCTTTGTTTTGAAGGAAAAAAAAAAGCCTATTTTCCCTTTGCTTTACCCTCTTAGAAGGGAGTGACTATTCAGGTCTAGAAGGACAGTGCTGTACAATCCTCAGGAGCATGGTTCATGTCTGTGATATGTTTTCTGCCCTTTTAATGTAATTTTAACTACCTCCCATACATCTCAACATCTGTGTGACTAGTGGGGAAAACTGTGTTTTGTTCAAGGATTTTTTGGTGCTTTTGGAATGCTAGCTTGATATGTGACTCAAACCTGAAACAAAATGTTCTTGAGTATTGCTTCCTCTGCTCTCCTCTCTCACTTTTCTGCCCTCTCCCTTCTTTCCCCCCTGGTTTTGTGTGGTTTCCCCACTGCAGTCCTTGGGTGTGGCATCTTCTGCATCATCAGTGATGTGCACTCACACAAAACATGGCATGTGCCTCACTTTGGGTGGACCTGAGCATTTCTAAAGGGTCCCTGAGCAGAAGTCCTGATCCACTTATTTCCACATGTATGGATGCAGCTGACAGTCACCTGTCAAGGTTTAATGAGAGCAAGAAGGCAGTGTTTTGCCAAAGTGTTTTGGACAGCTCATATCCATAGTTTGTGTGTTTTGTGGGTTTTTTTCTTTTTACTTAGGTGTGAGAGTTTCTGAAATGTCAGAGGGGAAAAAAGGGGTTTGGAAGGGGAAAAAAAGGGGACTAACAAAAAAAAAAACAAAAAACAAAACCACAACAAAATTAAAAAAAAAAAAAAAAAAAAAAAAACAACAACAAAAAAAAAACCACCAAAAAACCCCAACCAAACCAAAGAAACCTGGATGCTTCCTCAGGGATGTTTTGAACCCAAGTTTTCTTTAATCATTTCCTTGAGAGGCATTGCATGACTAGGGCAATTGGGAACGGCACAGACTGTCCTCAGAGTGTCTCTTTTCCTGTCTCCTCGTTGTAATTGATCCATTTCTGCAACAACAGCTCCTTCAGGGTCTAAACTTAGAAATCTGCTGAACTCAGAACAAAGATAAAGCACTGGCACTTGCCAGCTCATCATGAAGCTCTGTAACATGGTCTCTCCATTTAGGCATTAGTTTGTTTCTAAAATCCCAGTAGGGGAAGTGCAAAGAATTGGGCTTCAGTTCTCATCCTTTTTCTTTGTGTGTGTGTATATGTGTGCACTTCTGTTGTTATATGCCATAATGAAATATTCTTAACTGTTTTCACTTAACTGATACATTTGATGTACTGGATTTACAAAACTGAGCTGGAAAATCAAAACTTATTGCCTAATACTTTTCTTTCTCTCTTTCACAGTCATAATGAACGAAAAGTGACCTGCAAACATCCAGTGACAGGACAGCCTTCCCAGGACAACTGTATTTTTGTTGTGAATGAGCAGTAAGTGCCTTCTGTTTCACTCTAGAAAACACAGGTCTTAAAGCCCATTAATAATGAAGTAAGATTCAGGGATTACTAGTGGCAATATTTATTTTTTCCAAGTCAGATCAACATGTAGATAGTTTTACTTGTTTAAATTACTTGAAAGCAATGATAAATATTTTATACTAATTATTAAGATAGAAAACATAGCTCAAATTAGTTGTGTGATAGAAATGCATCGCATTTATGCACTGTATGAATTTCCTCTTGTCTCTTTAATTACTCTGTAATTTTAGTAAGCAGCCTAAATATTATATGACAATCAAATGAACTTCCAGAAAGGGATAAATTTTAGAATCACTTAGGGACAATCACAAGCTATTAATCTATAATGTTTTGCCTGATAGTTTCTCCTCAATTGATTATTTCCTTGGCCAGTTGGGGCACGTTCTGAATCACTGGATGAATACTCAGACTTGCTGTCTTTGCATCAGTTTTGTAGAGCAGTACAAGAAGGTCTGCATGGAGCTGGTGCCTGAGCTCAGGATTTTGTTGAGTCTCTGGGTATCCTCCCCAGCACCATTGCTGTAACACATGACACGGTGGCTCCAGTGAAAACCACCAGAACTGGCCAAACTTCACCCATGTGAAAGGGGGGCAAAGCCAGAGGTGGCCTTTGGAGAGCATTTCTTCCCATGTCCATCCCACACTCATACCTGTCTTTTTCCCTCCCACCAACACCTGGCGCTAAGAGAGAAATTCTGGTTTTAAGCGACATCTTAAAATTCATCTGTCACAGTTTGGAGATTAAAACACAGCACAGGTAACTCTGCAATGAAGTGTGAATTGCTTTCAGATTGGAAAAGTAGGACACAGGCTGTACAAAGCTGCATCTAGGGGTGCTTTTTATTAGCAGTCTGCACACACAGCATGTTCCAGTGCTATTACATATTCTATTTTCAGGACTGCTGCAGCAATGTCATCTGAAGAAAAGAAGGAGCGACCTGTAAGCATGATTTGTGAAGCAACTAACTATAATCTGGCATCAGATTATGCTGCTCATCCAATGAGCCCTGTGGGCAGAGTAAGTCTTTATGTCCAAATAAATTAGAACTAAAGTAATTCAGTTATTCCACAAGCTGCTAGACAGTGCTGTGTGTTGGTGTTCCACTGAAAAAGAGAAACAAAGCTTTCATATTTTTAAGGGTATTTGACTCCTTCCAGGTTTAATTTGGAAATTGAGGTGTCTCAAACAAATTGTCACTGGAGCTGTAATTTTTATCAGGTATCTCAGATCTTGTGACTTAAACTGACCTTTGTGATCCGTGTGAACAGCAGAACCCTGAGTGTCTGAGTGACTCCCAGTGCCCTGGGGCATCTGGGCCAACACTTTTGCAGAAATTGCTCCATCACAGACAGTGGCCTGGATGTGTCCAGGTAAAACAGAGGGAGTTGGGATTGTGTGCAAGAAGTAGTTGTGAGAGAGGGGGAGGTGACCCTGTGCTACACAGCAGGTGACACTGGGCCAGCAGCAGAAGTCCTGGCTTCCTAGAAAAACTCCTGCTAAATGTTTGGGAGAATCCTAGGGTCACTTTAATTAATGTTTTACTTCTCCATTCACCCAGTTTCTCAGGAGGTTAAGGAATGCCCAGATTTTCTCACCAACTTTTAGGTTTATTGGATAAAGCTGGTGAGCCTATTGTGTGAATTTAAATTTTTTTTTTTAATTTTCAGCTTCCCTGAGAGAGAAGTGCACTTGCTGCAAAATTAAGAAGTGCCTTAAGTTTTCTAGGAGACCATAAAAACAGCTTTGATCAGTGATGACAGACAAGGCTGTCATCTCTTCTAGCCAGTAGTTAACAGCTAAACAAGGGGAAAAACCCTGTGCTTTAACTACTCATTGAAAATGTTAACCCTGAGAAGTGCTTTTTCAGCAAATTAATCCAGCCTGCAAGGGAAAAATAAACTTTGGAATCTGTTCTAACTGAGCAAATTCCTTAATGTCAGAAACTTGGATTGAAATAATTGACTTTCCATGTGGTAAGAAACATTGCAAGGTTCCTTCCAGTGCATTGTGCAAATTTTTTGTTGTTTTAAATATCTCATGAGACAGGCAGAATCCTTGACCTACGTTAGAAAAGTGTTATTTAATCAGAAAAGTGTCTTGATCTATCAGTGTTGCTGGGGGGAAAAATAGAGAGCCACAGATGTATTATGAGCAGTAACAAAATCCATCTCAACTTTCATGTGATCATGTTTAAGTCCACGCAGGAAAACCAGTTTAAAATACAACAGACTAGAAAACCCCCAAACAAGAAGAGTAAAAAACAAACTCAAAACCAGCTAAGCCCTAAAACAACTAAGAAAGCAGAAAAACCCAGGTTATTTTTTGTCAGAGTCATAACAGTGATGTAGAATGCAATAATTACTTAGCTAGTACTCTCAAAATTCATTTTCTGGGAAGCAATCTCAGGTCAAATATGCAAAATTAATTACAATTTAGGAGCATGTGTCTTAAATTTTTTTCACTTCTCTTTCAAAAGAAGTTGAAAATGCCCTTTAGCCTAGAGTTTATTTCATAGTCTTCATGAAGGAAATTGAGATTTCTATGGCCCAGTTAATGTGATTTCTTCTACTTTCATTGATTAATGACACTTTAGTTTCCTGGGAAAATAACATTTTGAAAAAATAGATTGTTCTGCTTCTTGTTCCTCCTCTTCTAGTTATTTAAATGTACTTAAAATATTACTATGATTATTGTGGCTGCATGTGGAATTGCTGTACATCAGTTTTCAGATGTGCATTTGTCTGAATTAGTGCAACACCATTTAAAAAGTGTTGGTTTTGGGGAGGTGAATTTTTGGGAGAGCAGAACCACAGTTAATATCAGTCTGCCTTTTCTGGCAGCTATTCAAGGATAATGAGCTGAACCCTTTCTAAAGATAACTGTAGATATGGCCCAGGGGTTGTACCTGGATACAAAACTGATTTTCTTTTGTTTTTACTCATGTCTTCAAACAGTAGGGCCTGGAATTCTTAAGTTTTGACTATAATATGTAGTTTGTAGTATTGTATATATATATAGTGTGTATGTGTATATATATAGAGGGAGATGTATATATATAAAATATAATGTAATACATATTATATATTTATTTATATCTATTATATACATATATATGCAGTATTATATTAATACAATAGTAGTATTATAGCACAATAAAACAGGAATAAAATGTTGGTGAGGGAAGTTAGAGAATTGATTACAGAGGAGAAGGATGCTTCATGTGGTCACCCAACCAATTTTTTTAGGTGTTTTTTGTTTTCAGAGATAAATCATGACCACACCTGATATTAGAATATAATGAGGAATGGGGGGAAAAAAAATTGGGGTACAACTGAAGTTTCAGGCAGTTAAGGGGTACAGGAGGAAGTTTTCCTTGCATTAATGTGAATTGATCCCTGATAGACATGGAACTTGGAAAAGTTTCTGTTTTCTGTCAGACTCTCTGGAGTCTGTTGCTGTTGCTGACCAGAGGCTAGTATGAGGTGAGGCAAAAATCAGTTCCTGCCCAGAAAAAGTCTTAATTCTGATCTTCCTTTCCCACTGTATACACGAGGGGGGCCAAATAACAAATTACAGCTCTGTTAAGTGCTGCCTATTTCCTGTAGCTTGAAGTGTACTTCCAGACATGAAGGCAGTAGCACAGACCCCTGGCTGGGAAAACCCACAGGCTTCAGATTGCTCCAGAAGTATTTATTTTCATCTCTCTGTGGCATGAAGAAACTGTTTTTGTAGTTGTCTTTTTTTTTTAATCTTATTTTTCTCCCTGCTGTTAAAATCACTACCTAGACAAACAGGATTATGTGTCATAAATTGCTTTTTAATGTGTAAAGTCAGTCACATTTCCAGACACCCTCCACAGTTCAGATCTGCTGCTCTTCATTGCTGTCCTGATTATCAGCAGAATAATATAAAAATAACATTTTTCTCACAGAAAGTAATGTGGAGTTAGGCCAGGAGAGCTCTTGGTGACTCCAGTACAGCTGGGATGTTTCCCAGTGCTCACAAATATTAATCAGTTTGTTAATAGATATTTCAGTTCAGTCCAGCTTTGAATGGCTAGTGTAGGTGCAGCCATACAGGTCTGCTCAGGATCCAGGTTACCTGGAAATTTCTGAGTAACAGAAATTAAGATTATTATTATTTATTAGTAAAATTCATTAGCAAACAGCACAGTGAACAGGAGGGCTGTGAAGGGCACTCCTGGTGCTCAGAGCTGGATGTCTGCACTGTGTTTTGTGATTTATATTCAAACCAGCCCAGTAGTGCTCCTTGTGCATCTTATATTTTAGTCCTGCCTAAATGGAATCCAGTTTGCTTTATTATGCAAGCTGAAGCACACTAAGAGTGAAGGCTGGGGAGGTTTGCTTCAAGAGCAACCTCCTGATCCAAGCTAAAATGCTGAGGCAGAAACCCACTCAGCTCATGGAAAACTGCAGCATTGGAAGGCACCAAAATTGCCTAAAAAATCCAGAAAGCAGCATCCTGTTGTTTTGTGGTTTGGAAGATAATGGAAGCCTTGAACACCAGAAACATATGTTTAAACAGAAGTTGAAAGTAACAAAGATACAGATTTGTACTCCCTGAGTTTACACACAGAAAATTTCATTATTAGCAAGGTTCTCAACCTATGCTTTTTAAATTTACATGCAATAAATTTAATGTTAGTTAATGACTTTTGTGCTAGTTCTGAAACTGGGAAAGGAGCCTCACATAAACCCTGTGTTTTCCTACCACCTAAGCAGAGAGAGAAGCCACTTGCAGGGAGAAAACCCCCAGTTGCTGAGTGCTCTGTTGTCCAGAGTTCAAAACCTTGCTGGTTGTTTGGTTTTTTTCACTTTTGGAAAGCAGTTACCATCACTGGCTGGACATCCTGGCTTCTTTCTCAGCACTGGGTTTGTGCAGAGCTCTTTTCACAGGATCTGATTTTGGAGACATCTGAGTTGCTGTGCCTTGGAATGGATCAGGTGGTACCAGGGGTGGCTCTGCTTGCTCTGTCACCTTCTGCACCTTCCAGCAGGTGATGAGGGGCTGGATCATTCCTTCACTATCCTCTCTTTCTCTTCTCCAGGAGCTGGAGCTGGGCAATATGTCCTGTATTTTTTGTTGTTGTTGTTTTTTGTGCTGTGGGGTAAAAAGTACTTCAACCCTTCAGTTCTTTATTTTTATATTTTCCCCTGTCACAGTTTGAGATAATTAGTTATGAATGAGAGACCAGAGATGGCCAGGGATCCATCCCATAACAGAGGAGGAGGGGATCTAAAGTCTGAGAACCCATAATTAGTTTCTATACTCACCTAGAGTGTTTCAATGTCCCAAAATACTCATTGTCTTAAGGTTCAGAGTTTGTTGTGAAGTTATTCCCTTTATGCAGCGTGTGGCAAGCTAATTACAAGTCATCTAAAGTGTTCTCTGGATTAACTAAAATTAGAAAGCAGTTGTGATGCTGCATTTAATTGAAGGAAGTTTGTATTCACAGTGGGTAGGATGTAACCCATTAAAACTCTGCTGTTGGCTCAGTGAAACTGGAGTCAATATGGGTTTTTATCAGGCCTACCTTAGAGACAGCTGTCTAAATTATCTGAATTTGTTAGACTTGACACAAGTGCTTGGTTGTCTTCAGAAGCAGCCTCAATGCATCAACTCTTTTTACAAGTGTAGGAATTCTGGAGCACTCTTGAGGGGTTCTGAACCTTTAGTAGCTAATATTAGAGTAGGTGTAAGTGTTAGAAATTATTTCTGATCCAAGTGTTAGCACAGCTTTTGTGTGATGTGCCAATACAGCAGTCATACAGGTTAACAGAGAGAGCTCTAGTTCACTTCATAACTGCATTTTTAAATGTTCTTTGTTATGTATTCCTTTTTCACAGCTGGCTGTCATAATTCTCTTGGCTTCTTAGAAATCTTGGTCCATTTTGCACTGATAGAATTTTTCAGAAGAAAATGTGAAAGTTTTTTACTTTTATTCTTAATTAGGTTTTCAATTGCTTGCTTTTCAGAACTGAGTCAAATTTCTCTATCTCCAAGGGAAATTAAAAGCACTCTGATTGTTTTTATATTCCCTCATGATTCTTGCAACAAAGAAATACAACATGTGTTTTGTGTTGTAGACTCTAGGCAGGCACACATAGCTTTTGTAATGTTTTTTGGGGTTTTTTTTGCCAAGCACTGTTGTATTTTTCAGTTAATGGCATCATTGACAAAAGCTGCACATAATTTTAAATCAAGTTCTCAGTTTATGATTTTTCAGCTACTGTGGGATTTTCTCTGAAGCATGAGTAAAACCCAGCTTAGTTCTGTGATGAGTGTTGAGAGAATTTCCACAGAGAAACCCCACACCTCATTTGCAACAAAACCTGAGCGCTTGTCAAGCTTTCCTCCTTCAGGAATTTTGCATAACCTCATGATTAGTCCCAGTAGCAGAGAGAGGGAAGCTGAAACACAGGATTATCATTGTCTCAGTCCAAATGGTGGATTTGAAATGCAGCTTTAAAAACTCACTTGAACTCGATTTCTTCAGCACAGGAGTGTACTTTGCTGCATCTCATGGTGTCTGAATTCTTACAGGATTTAAAACTCGAGTTCAGCTCCTTTAGTTGCAGAGCAAACTTTCTAAGTGTAGGCTGAGAAGAATGAAGTGTGAATTGGCAAAGCACTGCAGGTTTCTTTGTGCCTTTTCCAGTTTCTTGTGGTTATTCAAGTAGAAGGATGAAATCTAAAATGCTTTATTTTTCCTACTTCCCTTAATCATAGGTGATCATTGCATAATTGTAAAAAGTAGAACTAAGAGCTGATATGAGCTCTGGAGTTCCATGGAAAGGTTTCTAAGTAGACTTTAGTGCAAGCAAGTAAAATAATGAATATTCAAACCAACCAAGAGATCACAGAACAAAGAAGAAACACAAAAAAATTTATTTATTTTAGGAATGGGGGAATGATATCTTGTTGGAATCTGAAAAACTTTCATGTGTTAATTCAGTGTTGGAAGCAGGACAGAGTGGGGTTTCTTGCCCAGGTGATGTCATTTTTCATAATTAATAATAGTTCTGTGAGTTTACTTCTCTTCCTACAGCTCAGTAGGCATTCTGCCTATCTCAGAAGAAGGTCAGATATGTATTTGGCTGGGTTTTTCTTGTTTAAAAAAAACCCAGAACATCTCTTAGTACTTGTCTTGGGATTTATCTTTATATTCTCTGCAGAAGAAAAGAAAGAAATGCTGAAACCAGCAGAACCATTGTAGTAATTATTTATCTAAAAAAAGAATAGAGTTTGTGTTCTGCAGTCCCCAAGAGAAGCACATATAAGAAAAAAATCTTAGAGAAAAGAAAAGCATTTTGATTTTTGTACAGTTATTGATGTCATGGTTTCTATAACGTGTTCAATTCAATTTAGACATCACGATCTTCAAAGAAGGTTCATAATTTTGGGAAGAGATCCAACTCCATAAAGAGAAATCCTAATGCACCAGTTGTCAGACGAGGCTGGCTCTACAAACAGGTACTCAGACTTTCCTCACCTCCTCTCTTTTTTTTTCATCTACTGTGTGGTACAAAAGACAACAATTTTTATAAAATACAATGATAGCAATAGCAGAATGAAGCTATAAACTGTGTTCTTCAATTCATTAATTCCTTACTGGATATGAGTCTGATACAAATAAAGACATCAGACAAGTAAAGAATATTGATAGATTATATTTATATATATACATGATTCTCTGTAAAAGAGCTGAGCAGATTTTAGTAATAATACCTGATTTAATTTCAGGTATGTAGAGATGATGGGACAAAAGGTATGACCCAGAAGATTGGGGTTTTTAATTTTCTTTTGTTACACTATGTATCTTTTTCTTTTTACTGAAAGTAATACTTTCAACAAAAAAATACTATGTGGAGCCACTTCTTCCTATATTTCACATAGGTATGTCTATTTCCTTAATTCAAAGATAACCATGTTAAAACCAGAGATTATTTTAGGTTTTCCCATGGAGTGTGAATTAATCTGAAGTATGTGCTCTTTAATTTTAGGACTGTGTTCTAGCCTGCTGTAAATTTGCTGTTCTGGTTGATATTACAAATCTGTTTTTACAATCCACCAAGAATCTTTGAGAACTCATCATTTAAACTCAGCTGAGACAAATGTGTGTATGTAATTTTGATCTACATTGTCATTTGCTGTGCCTACTCAGATAGACTGGAATGACCTGCGTAGATTTCTGAGTGCTGGTGATGAGTCAGTTTTTAAAAACTGCTCAGATAATAAAATCTAGAAGTGTCTATTTAGTGGAAGATTTTCCCAGATTTAGACAATCCTGTGGCCTCTACTCTGAGAGTGAAGAGAATTCTGAGATGTGAATGCTGAGAGTAAAAGATCCTCACAAAGGTGATTTTGTTGTGGTTTTTTGGGGCACAGAATCACACAGTTGTCTTGGTTGGAAGGGACCCATAATAATCTAACAGAATTAGCCAGGCTCAGCTAGAACAGGGTCACAGAATCATGGAAAGTCATGGGCAGGGTCATAGAAGCATGGCAAGTCATGGGCAGGGTCACAGAGTCATGGAAAATCATGGAAGGAACCCATCAGGATCATGGACTCC
The DNA here is from genome assembly GCF_963513975.1 of Fringilla coelebs. Taxonomy (NCBI): domain Eukaryota; kingdom Metazoa; phylum Chordata; class Aves; order Passeriformes; family Fringillidae; genus Fringilla; species Fringilla coelebs. The sequence continues at coordinate 70,949,437 of NC_140033.1, forward strand.
GACTCCTGGCCCTGCACAGGACACCCCCAGAATCACACCATGTGCTTGAAAGTCTTGGGCAGGACTTTTTCCAGCTGGGCTTTGAATATCCTCACAGATAAAGACTGCACCACAACCTCTCTGGCAACTTGTGACAGTATTTGACCATAAAAAGTTTTGCCTCTGCTGAGGCAGAATTTTGTGCTTCTAAATTTGTGTCCACTGTTTCTTTTCTTGCCCTTGGCAAAAGTTTGGCTCCACGTTCTTTACAGTCTTTCCCCAGATGTTTATACTGATAGGATGCCTGCTAAGCTGCTCTCTCCCCAGACTGAGCAGTGCCAGCTCTCTCACCCTGTTTCCATGTGAAGGTGCTCCAGTCTCTCAGTCATCTCCATGGCCCTTTGCTGTGTTCACATTTTTCCTGCACCAGTGAGCCCAGAGCAGGGGCTGCACTGCAGCCAGTCCTCTGTGGTGCTGAGCAGAGAGGAAGGATGTCCTGCTGATGCAGTCTGGGATGCTGCTGCCCTCCTTTGCTACAAGGTGCACTCCTGGCTCATGTTGCTGCAGGGGGTCATTCCTCTCCAGATGGAGAACTGAGCATTTCCCTCTGTTGAGCTCCAAAAGATCCTTCTCTGCCCAATTTCCCAGCCTGTCCAGTCCCTCTGGATGACAGCACAACCATCTGAGTATGAGGCACTCCTCACAACTCTGTGCAGACTGGCTCAGGGTGAGCTCTGTGTGCAGCTCATTAATGAAGTTGTTAAATTGTCTTGGCCACGAGACACTGGCCACCCACCCCCTGGGGCTGGCACTTGAGCCAGTGTTTAACCTCAGGGCTGGAGATGGTTCATGTGGGAAACAATTCAAATGCTGTGATGTTTGATTGGTGTTTGTAAGAAAAGGTGCTGCTGTGGATTTCCACGTTGGAGTAGTCATTGAGAGCCAATTTAGTCAATTTTATCAACAGATATGATCTTCAGAAATGCACAGTGAAAGCTTGTGCAGGTTTCTTTCTGATAGTAAAATAACATTTATGTAATCACACAGAGTGGCAATTTTTGTTACTCTCAAAAACTCCGAGTGTGCTGTCTAGGTACACGTAGTGATCCTCTTCTGTCATTTTTCTGCTAATTTTTAAATCCAGAGCCAACTCCTCTTTTGGAAGATGTTTACAGAGAACATAACTTTTCTGAACAATGTTTCCTAGCTAATGCTTGGTTTATTCTCTCTTTTTCTTTCAACTCATTTCTCCTACTCCAAAAGAGCAGAGTTTGAAATACAAGGCTAAAAATCATCCTGACTTTTGTTGGCCTGGATTTTTTTTAAAACCATTTTAGTTTAAATGGTTAAAATTTTAAACATTTTATTTTAAAGGAGGCTGAGAGGGATGAGGTTTGTGCAGCATGGCAAAATAGAGGAATGTAAACAGGAACACCTGCAGCCTTAAGCCCAAAACAAACCCACCCCACAGTTTTTCATTAGAGAGTTCTTCTTCATTGTCACAGAACCTATTTACTACAAGAGTATTGCCAATTCACACATATTTTTCTTCTAGGAACAGATTAAAATATTTATTAAATCTGATTCTGCCAGGATGTATGTGCTGCAGCACTCTGTCTTATTTAAACTGCAGCACTGGTGGCAGTCTTTCATTCTGAGTTGTGTGGTGCAAATTGGTCATAAGCATAAAAGAAAATTAAATTGCTGTAGGAATAAACTTTATTTGGGAAAGAAATTTGGTCTATATATGTGAGTGGTAATAAAAGACAAAGTTCAACAGAGAGTTCCTTCAGGAAACAAAGGAAGATGTACCTGAAGTGTTATCTTGCTCTTTAAGAGAAAAAAAGTGTAGGTTTTGGTTTTTTGGTTATTTTTTTTTAATTAGTTAGACTGTAGGTTGTAATACCTAGCATGCCTGGAGAAAAGAAGGCTCAGAGAGGCCCTCCCTACTCTCTACAGCTTCCAAAGAGGAGGATGTAGTGAGGTGGGGGCTGCTCTCTTCTCCCAGGTGACACGTGACAAGACAAAAGGAAATACCCTCAAGTTTTAGGTTGAATATTGGGGAAAAGTTCTTCACCAGAGGGGCTGTCAAGCATTGGAACTGGCTGCCCAGGGAAGTGGTCAGGTCCCCAGCCCTGAAGGTGTAATTAGATGTGTTAATGTGGCACTTGGGGACAGGGTTTAGTGGTGGGCTTGGCAGTGCTGGGTAACAGCTGGACTCGAGGACCTAAACGGCCTTTTCCAACCCCAGCAATTCCGTGACTCCCTGTTCAGGATTCCTGGGTCACAGCCTTTGTTTGCAGCGACAGCTCAGGATGAGAAGTCAAATACTTGAAACAGCCAAGAGATTGAGCTGGCAGCACACCCAGCACAGTTGTGTGTCGAGTTTTTATCTTCCTTTTCCAGGGTCGGGATTAAATCGCGAGATGGAATTTCTCGTTGGGACTCAGATGTTTATCAGTTCTTATCTATGTCACAGTCACACAGACCCTGGGTGCTACAGCACTTCACTCTGACAAACTGAAAATGGAGCCCCATCTCTCTCTCTACAAGGCCTTTTAAGAATAAACTGTCCAATTAAGAAATGACACCTTAATTATTTTCACTTTTAACCCAATAACCGCCCACCTGTGCCCGCAATGGGGACTTTTTTTTATCCAATTACACAAAACCACCCAAACCCATGGAGAAGGTGAAGAAGAATGACCAACCTCCACCCTAAAACCTCTATCTTGCTTTATATCACTGTATTCTAAACCCTTAAACTCCACCCTGTGATATCACACACTTCTATCCAAACTCTACACCCACAATCCCAGTTCTGCCATTCCATTCTGGAAGCTTCTCCACGGCCTCAGATCAATGCAGTGTTCTCTTGGGGGAGCACAGAAAGTCTGAAATTCTCAGTGTCCAGGGTTGCAGCAGCTGTGCAGCTCCTGGTTTGTGCTGGGAGCCAGAGCTGTCCCCAGTGTGTGTTTTCTGACTTGGCCCCTGTGATTCCTGCAGGACAGCACTGGGATGAAGCTGTGGAAGAAACGCTGGTTTGTGCTCTCAGATCTGTGTCTCTTCTACTACAGAGGTAAGTTAACTCCTTGGCTAATTTTACTGGGAGCAGATAAATTTTGACACACCAGTCAGATGTAAGAAATAAGCTGCTGCTTAACTTGATGGATTAAAATAGTTGTATAGTTGTCAATATCCAGGCCTGCTACTCTTTTTTTTTTTTCTTTCTTTCTTTCTCTCTTAATTACCAGTTTCACTTAATTGCTTCCTGCCTGCCAGGCTGTGCTCAAAGGGCAAGCCCATTCACAGCCACCTCTGTTACTAAATTCTGGGTTTTAGTTTTTCTTCACAGCTTCTGTTGCTAGAAACTAAGTATGTCAGGTTAAATCTGATTTTTATGTGAGTTAAGTAGCTGAAATGGGGATAGGGAAGGGATAATAGTGCAGGGGAGCTGAAACTCTGCCTTTAGAATGATAAAGAGGGTATATATGCCTTTGGGAACTCTAATCAGTGTTCATGAATACTTCGAAAATGGAACATCGTCCAGTTCCACATGAGTAGAAGTCTCTGCTGTATTGGGAACAAAAGAATCTGTTAGTAACCTCATGTAGCTAGATCAGACTTTTTACATGGGAAAAATTAGCTGCTTCTCATTCTAGTCTGGAGTTAGGTGGGTTAGTGATCCCTTCAGCACCGCAGATTGTGAACTGTAGTGCTCCTCCAGAAACAAATGGACTTGGGCACAGGGAAACATGGACAATCCTGAAATAAAGTGTACATTTTTGTTTAAAGTGTACATTTTAGTTTAAAGGGGGCTGAGAGTGAGGAGGAGCATGGCAAAATAGAGGAATGTAAACAGGGTCACCTGCAGCCTTAACTGTGGGTGAAGGGCAACAAAGGGTTTCAGTTTGGGATGAAACTTTGGAATTGGTGGTACTGCTGCTGATGCTGGTGATGCTGAAAGCTGAGACTGATGAATTTCAAATGGTGTTCTCTGGAAGTGCAGATCCAATCAAAGACCAACCAGGTCTGAAACAAAAGCTCTGTTTGCAACTGGTTCAGTTAACAAATTCTGAATTACTCAAATATGATCATTGGGCTTTGTTTTTCTACACCAAGTGGTACACATAGTTGGATAAGCTCCTGCTGAGTCAAAAATCAGGCTGAAATTCCAGTTGTGGAGTCATCAACTGAGTGATACAGATACACTGTGGTTATCTAAGTGGTCATTGCATACTCTGTGCTTTTTACAGGTTTATTTTAAACACCTCTTCAGGCTCCTTCTTCAAAAAGTTATAAAGAAAGTGCTACATTATAGCTGCCTTAAGAACAGATTAACTTGAATTTAAGCACTGCACGGGAAGTTTGTCAAAATAAAACAAAAAAAAGCAATAAGCAAAACCAACAACAAATATATAAACAGCTCTATAATCTTTTTATTTTCTACATGGCCCAACATTCTGAAATACAAGCAGAATAATCTAAATTGTTTATGTGATAAATGCAGCTCTTATCACTCACTAGAAAGTAGTTAAAACTGTTAAACTGGAATTAAATATGTGCAGTGATAGTCCAAAATGTCTTAGAAGTGGCTGATAAAATATAAAAAGCTTTTAGTCTAAACCCATTAATGTTTCTGTTAATTCTCAGGCAGTGAAAAAATAGGAAAGGGGGGGGTCATGCACTTGCCCACAGGTGAAACCACAGACCTGTTTGTGGTTGTGCAGTTGTGGTTGTTCGGTTTCTTTGGTTTTCTTAGTAAATCTTACTAAATTTCCAGAATTGTGTTACAATGTTAGTAGCTGAAATCCAATTTATAGATGAAAGGAAAAATCATGTCATAGTATTTTCTCACAGCTTAGAGAATACTCTTTTTCTGTTCCCCCAAGGAATGAAGGACCATCCAGTTTCATATTGCAAGGTTGTTGTTAGCACAAATAAAAGTTCTTAGGACTGGACAGAAGATCTACTTTTCTTGTGTACTGTTCATACACTGCACACAAGTAAAGTTAATATGGGGCAGTGGGATGTGTAGATAAAAGCAAACGTGATTTGGAACAGATTTTTAAAATCTGGAGCTGGAATGTGGCAGCATGTCTTCAACAAAGACCAAAGTGCTCCAGACATGCAGCTGTTCAGTGGAACAAAAATGCTGAATGCTGTTATGTGGCACTAGTGGGGGATTTACTCAGTCATGAGTCAAAATATCTAGGAATATCAAATGATCTAGGAAAAGAGAACTTTTCCCCCAAACAGAAGTCCAAATAAAGTAAACCCCAATGTTTGCCCAGTATGTGTTTGGGGACAGGGCACATTATTGTGTGTGGCTGGCAAGGAGTCAATATTTGAAGGGAAGGTGGGATGGGTTCAGTCATATTTAAAGGTACTGAGTTGCTGGAAGTAAATCCACTCCATTTCTTTTCTGCCTTATAATAGGAATGAATTTATGCTCAGCTATTAAACAACTATCCCAAAAAGCACAGTTTCTACATCTAATCTGTCATGGGATACTCAAGTGGCTGGGCACAACTTTCCCCATATAATTAATTTAAATTAGGGTTCTGCCTTTTCAAAATCTAAGAGTAAATGAGAACCTGGAAAAATTTTTAAGTCCACACATAAGCAAGAGTCCTGGAATGCTGTTTAAGTGTATTTTACTTGTAACAGTGTTAATTTTTCATAGAAATTTTGCAATGCCTGTTTTCATCTTAATTTTGTGGATTTATTGTGGGCACTGTTTTCTACTAAGAGAAGTGTCATGGGGGACAGTCTCTAAGATAGTGATTGTGAATAGAAGTTCTGTTCGTGAAATACAATTAAGACAGACTTTATGAATTACATCCAATTATTCTTTTATTAAAGTATAATTGAATTTAAAAGCTGATTGTGGCTTTCAATTAAAATGTCAATTTTTTGTTATGATCTGTTGATCTAAAATTTTATGTAAAACAAGGCTCTGGGAAAAGGGTATTTGTTTTGGGGGAGAGCTTTTTTTTACAAATTATCTGAAACGTGTGGAATCTTTGCAAATGGAATGTAATTGAGTGTAAACTCTTTGTGGGAATTATAATGATAATTCATAATTAAATATTATAATGGGGATTATGTAGCATAATATGCCTGGGATCAGAAGAATGTGCACATTTTCTCTAAACTGCCAGCAGTCATGAGCAGTGGTTTTAAGCCCTTGTGCTGTCAGAGGTGTTTTTAGTCAGCCTGCAGGAGATGTGTGCTGCTCTGTCTCGGGGTCTCTATGCTCAGGATGACCCCGAGGTGTCAGAAAGTCTCTTTTTCCCAGCCCAGCAATTGAAGGAGGAGTCAGGATTCCTCAGCTCTGGTTTTCAAGGTTGTTTATTATCTCTTATCTATGACATTCCTTCTCTGACCTGCTGAGATCTGTCCAGCAGGTTGGGCTGTGGCACACTGCCTGCCCCTGAGGCAGTGCTGGCTTTTTATACTAAAAACTACCTGTACTTTATTTACAATAATTTTCCAATACCTATCACCTATGTTAGACAGTTTCTACTCTAAACCAATCCAGCAGTGTCACCATCACACAGAGGATGGAGGCTAGGAAGAAGAAAGAGGAAGAACAAGGCACACCCAAATCCCTTCATCTTGGCTTCTGAACCCCATTCTAAAACCCCAAAATTCTACTTTTCCACCTTGTGACTAACTAACTATCATTCTGCTTAAACTCTCCTAAATCTTCACATAAAGTTGGTAATTGTTTCCATGGGCAAAAATCAAAGGCACAGGTGTCTTTGGCTTTGTGCCAAGGTCTCTGAACTCCTTGCCAGGGGCTCGAGCCATCCAGGGCAGCCAGAGGGATGTCCTGGGTTCTGACAATTCTGGTTCTTTGTCACTGAATTAGGGGCTTGACTTCCACCTGCTCTTCACTGTTAGTCTGGACTTCTGGTTCTTAATGCATTCTCCTCTGAGCTAAACTCCCTGCTCGTGCTCCTGTGTGGCTGAAGGAGTTTCATGAAGTGTCAGAGTGCAAGTGTTGTGTGTCCAAGGGCCATTTTCTAATGCCAGTGTGCATTCCCAGATGAGAAGGAAGAAGGAATCCTGGGGAGCATACTTCTGCCTAGTTTCCAGATATCTGTGCTGTCTGCTGAGGACCACATCAACCGCAAATTCGCCTTCAAGGTGAGGAGAGCAGCTTTGCCATCTGATTTTGTGTCTGAAAGCACAAGAGCCTGGTCACAAAAGCTCATTTTACAGAGTTGTTAATAGCAAATTAGTAAATAATACGTAGTAAATAATACATTTGTACCCTGGTTAATTTCTTTACTTCTAGATCTATATTATATAATTGCATTCTTTGTTCTCTGTAAGAAATGCCTGGGTGACTTCTCAGAACAGATGTATCAAAGTTGCTTTTGTTAGAATTTGAATGGTTATTAATAAACTAAAATATATTAATAATAAATAAAAATGGCCATAAATCCTTTCTGGGTGTTAGAAATGTTGCTATCCTAGCAGAGAGAAGGTGTCATCACTCATAAAAATTCTTTTTCCTCTTAAAGTCTGCTCTTGAAATTGCCCTCTCTTCTGCATTTGAGGACTTCTCAGGACAGATGTGTGGAAGTTTCTTTTATTAGCATTTGAATTGATTGACAAACAGCTCTGGGGCTGATTTTTGCATAATAGAGTAGCAAAAGTTTCAAGTGCTTAGTCTGATATCAATATAGACAGAATTGCTAGAATGGGGAAATGGATGGATATCACTTACTAGCAGGATCTTTTTTTTTTTTTTTTTTTACTTCTTGGGTCTTAAATCCTGTGTGGTGAATTATAATTTAGAATTATAAACCAGCATCTGCAGCTGAATTTATCCCACTAATGAAAGTTCATTCGTTATGTAATATAAAGTATCTTGGCACATAAATAAAAATAAGAACTTATTTTCACTTAAAAACCACAATATTACATTAATCATTCTTAGGAGTGTTTTATTACTATCTTAAATCATGATATAAATTATTTTACTGAGCATTTTGTCCTGACTTTTTTTTATTGTTGTTTTATGAGCTCCTTTTGGCACTTTGTTTGGTCTCCTAACCAAGACATCATTTATTTACTATGGTAAGTACAAATTAAAAACTTACTGTATCATTCAGACTGCCAAAATCTATGCTAAAATCTTATTTATAAGAATTATATTAATCTACACTAATGAATGCTCAGTATCCTTTTTAGTAGATTGAAGAAATTTAAGGGCTTTTTGTTTAATGTATTAATGAAGAAGCAGCTATGATTGAAAATTACAGGCAGTTATTTTGAAAACACGAATGCAGTGACTAAGAAACACTGTAGTGTTCCTTTGGATTTTTTTTTCTGAGCATATTATTTGAAGAAATCTTCTCAGAGAAAGCATTAGAGTGAATATGCAGTAACAATATTTGCCTCTCTTCTTTTACAGAACCTTACATTTTTATTGCAATGACCATGTCATTTCCAATCAGGCAGCTCATCCAAACATGAGGACCTATTATTTCTGCACAGATACAGGGAAGGAAATGGAGTTGTGGATGAAAGCCATGATAGATGCAGCACTTGTGCAAACAGAGCCTGTGAAAAGGTAGTGTGGCTTGACAAAGCAGTGGGACAGTGTATTGCTTTCTCTTGTTTAGTTTGATTTGTTTAATGAAAGACTGAAATAGAATGTAAATTGCCCGAAGTGATTTCTCCTTATATTGAAGACCTCTTACTAACTGGACAGTGTTGGATAAAATTTTGAAGCAGCAAAAATAATCTTAGTTCTGTTCTGAATACTGATTGTCAGGAGCTAGAAGAAAAAAATTGAACTATCCCTTCAGTGCATCAGAAGAAGTGCTATGACAAATTCTGTGTGCAGGCACGTTTGACTTCCCTGCCCTCCTGACTGAATAGCAACAGCAGCTCAACTGGTGGCAGCCTTCAGCTTAAAGCTGTCACAATCCTCAAATTCACAGCTGGAGTTTCTGGCTAAATTAACCACTTGTACCTGTGGGCAACCTGTGGGGAGCCATTCCTGTTCATCATTAAGCTGTCACCAAATTTATGCTTACCTGATCTGGAGCCTCACCTTCCTGTGCCCGTGTGTTGACAGTGAAAAGCAAATTATCACCAGAAGCTTTGTGCTCTCAGAGACTGAGCCCTGTCTGCTGCTGTCTCTCCAGTGAGAGTCATTTGCTCTCAGAATGTGGTCCCTAGGGTCAGCTCCCTGGCATCTGGAATGGAAACCTCATCAATTGAAAGTTTAAAAGCTCCTTGTTATTGACAGCACAGAAGTTATTGCTGATGGCTGCTGTCACTTGATCTGTTCTCCTCTCCGTTAGTTCCGGCTACCCTGGAGCTAAATAGAGTCAGCAGTGCTGAGGAACTCTGAGTTTAAAAAAGTAATAGAAAAATCTCATGGACACAGGTTCCAGAGAAGTTTAGTAGTAATAAACTTTATCTGAAAAGTTGGGTTTGTATTGCAGATACAATAGTAACTTACATATGGAGGTTATTAAACCAAATCAAACCCACTTTACTTCAACCAAAAATCACATATCAATTGTATAAAAACTTTGTAGGGGAAAAAAACTGAAGGGGGTCATTCTCAATCTTTTTCTGAGCTGCTGAAATGACCTTCATTTGATGTGTGCAATACTGTGAATATCTGCCTGGAAATCACAGGCAGAACAGGCTTGCCAGCAGCCAGACAGTTGTCAGAAAAGCAACTTATATAACACCATCTTGTTGTTTTGATTCAGGCAAGAAACCTCAGAATGAAACAGAAGTAGATGTGACCTCTTTGAACACTTTGTTGTTAGCCTTGAAATAATTGCTTCAGAGAAAATAGATTTCAAGACCAAATCTCAAAGAAGTTAAAAATCTGTTAGCTATAATAAGGAAGAGAACCCTTAAGACATCTGTTTTCTAAGGAATCCATTTTTTGGCTGTTTTTTAAGTTCTTAAAATGAAACATAGCAGGATATGATCTTATGTAGGAGAAATACTGTTCCTTCCCTGTAAAAATCTGTTAAGTATTAAGTGTCTTATTACCTCATCTCCAAGTAACCTGAAGTTTGGCATAGATAGAGCTTAAGCATAAATGGTTTTGGTTCAGTCAAATTTGGCAGTGCTTTTGTTACTGAGTTGTTTTTTTAGAGGTTCTGACATTGCACTGAATACAGCTTTCTAGCAGACTAGATACTTGCAATACAACAAATGAGTAATTAAGAACTTGCTTCCTTAAATTATCCATGTTAACTAATGTTGGGCCACATTTAATTGCATGTTAATATAAAATGCCCAATGATAAATCAAGAGCTTTTTACAGTATAGTTCTTTAAATCTAGAAGATACTTCACTGCTTATGATACTCTGGAAATCAAATCCAACAGTCTGTTAAACTGAATCTTTTAGATAATTTTAGCACATTTTTGTGTCTGTTTTTCTGCAGATGTGAATTCCTTGGAGAGGATAAAGATAAAAGGAATATTTAAAACATTAAGTTGGTGGGAGGGAAGGGGTGTTGCCAAGTTTTTATAAACTACTCTTATTTTCCACACATAGTTAGCCATGTAAACCACAAATGAGATACTGAAGTGAGAAAGTAAAAATGTACCCTTTTCTCTTAGAACTGGTCTCTGTTAGCAGCAGAAATGTTCCCTTCTGATGTTTAGCTACAGGGAAGGACAAGCAGTATTTGGCCCGGTTGACTTAATTGTAATTGCTCCTTTCTAAACAGTTTTGATTTTACCTAGATAGTACATTCAAGTTTAATAATGTACTGAGAGGCCTATTAAAATAATTAAACCAAGCACTTTAGTCAGTGAGGAGCTGTTGAAGCTTATGACTCAAAATATGATCTCAAACACCCTCTCTGGGTGCTTGCTTGTGTTTGTAGATGGTAGTGTCCACCAACACAGTGATTTACCATTTTACCCTAAATGCTGCTTCCCTGCTCTCCCAGGTTTGAGTGCCATTTTCTGTCCTTTCACTGTCAGCTTGTGTGCTGCAGCCTTTGTTTCTTCTCAGTGATGCAGCATGTACTAAGAAAAGATTGCTTTTTTCCCTCCTGGGGTAGTTACTTTCCCTGAACAGAATAAGCCAGGCTGCCAAAAAAGCACTTGTTAGCATAGAGACATCCACAGTGGGGGCTGGCTGACGTCAGTGTGCTCAGAAAAGATGGCTTTTCCTTTTCAAATGCCTCTGCCCTGCTTTGTTAAATCACAGCCCTCCTGTCCATCCGATCATTAATCACGTGCTCCCCCCCTCCAACCCTTTCAGAATTATTTCTTTATATAAACCAGCATAAAATAGTACTTCTCCTGTGCTGTATATTGTACATGTGATTCCTTTTTGGTTGCAGAAATATATAAATTGCGTTCAGCATATGCTGAAAGACCCATGTTCAATGCTCATTCTCTTCTCTATTCCCTTCCCATCCTCAAACAGCCTGCAAGCTTTGTTGAATATGCCTTTGAGAGCTAGCTATAAATATGGAGCCAAATATACATATGGATTTATGTTTCTTACATTTGTTTCTGATAATTTTTTCCCATATGGATCCTTCAGTGTGGAAAGAAATCCCTTGCTCACTCAGACTTGGCTGGTTTGGTTTCACCAGGTTGAGAGAGCCCAGCAGGCTGAATGTCAGTCCTGCAGCCTCTACACCATCCCAAGGAGTGTAAAATGTAAATGTTTGGCTCTGTATAACCATAGTAATGAGGGATTGCAGCATGGAAAACCAATTCTGTGATTTTGGGAGTTGCTGGTTTTTAATTAAAAAACAGTGGAAAGTATGAGAGTGTGAACTGAGCACAGTGCCAAAGCTTGAGTTTGCCACTTCTGTGATGAGTGTCCTGGAGATGCCACTCTCCCTCTCCACCGTGGATTTTCCACCTTTTCCTCTGCTCTAAAGTCACCTGAGAAAGATTTATATTAAGTTTTATATTATATAATGGGGTAGGTGGTGCTGTTGAGATATGCTGCTAATATTAATGCCCACGTTCAGGATTATTTGCAAGGTAGTCTTGAAATTCATTTGTCAACTCCAGAGTGCTGACTGAAAACTGAAATCTTAACGCCCTTTTTTACTTGATAATTGTATGAAATGGAGTTTTTAATTCACATTCCTTTGGTTGCTGGTAGAACACTGGGTAGTGCAGTTTTGAGGTAGGAGTGAGGAAGTGATCCTTTTCTTTTCCATAACCTTGAGAAGGAACCTAGGCACAAATATTTGGTCTTGGGAGAGATTTAAGATCTTGGGGGGCAAAATAAATGGCTTTTTTTCACGATGGGGTAAGCAATAATGCTTACAGCTGTGTGTGTAGTCAGTCTTCTTGTGCTCCTGGTAAGTTGTGTGTGTGATGGCCTTTTTACAGACACTTGAACTGGATGCAGTTATAAAGATGAATAATGCATTTTTAAAAAAAAGATGCAAAACAAAATGAAAAGTTAATTCAACATCTTCTTAAAATAAAGTGCTGTTGTTAGTTTGGTTTTATACAGAGATGTAATCTTAAGAAATTATATCTCTTCCTCTTCTTTCCTCCCAGACCAAAAAATGTAGAGCAAAACATTTTAAAGTGGTGGGGTTATTTTTCTAGGGAACTAAACCCAAAAGTCACTTTTTGAGCTGGAATTGAAATTCTGGTCCTCCCAGTATGGCAAAAGATAGAGCCTCTTGACATTTTGAAATTTTAAAAAGAAGATCACTAATAGAACTGCACACACTGAGTACTTGTGTAAATACTGTAAAGCAGTAGCAATTCCAAAAATATCATTATTTCTGTGGTACAGTTCCTTAAGTCAGCAGCTGTTTTGCCCCCTTAAAATTAGAAAAAGCCACAGTCATTTTCTGCAAAATGTGTGCCAGCCAAAGTGATAACACACCAGAGAAACCTAATTGATACCAGTGACCATGAAAAGTCATTTGCTTTCTTGAAGGGAGCTCATTATATGCTAAATTCAGCAGTATTGTGAATCACAAGCTGACTTTGAAAACCATCTGAATTTCAGGCTGTTGACATTTGGAAGCTGTAGCTCTTGGAGAGCCACTGAATATTTTCACCCTTTGAATTTTCAGCCCTCCAGGAGCTGAACATCCACTTTTCATTCTCTGGCTTTATTTTCTGTTGTGCACATGTTTTCTAGGGGGTTAATTGACTGTTGAATTTTTAATAAATTACCTCATGTTATAATTGTTTTTAAAACAGCAAATAAAAAGTGTAGAAGAAAACAATACCCTTGCCAACCAGAAAAACCCCAAATCAACCAACCAAAAACCAAACCAATCAAGCACTACCACCGATCCCCAAAGAAAATTAAAAACAAAAGAAAAACACCAAAACAACAGCCACAAACCCCCCAACCTCTCCTTGATTATTGTGAAAATGTCCTGATTTTTCTCTCAAAGTCAAGATATTGTTGTAAAATATATGGTGGGGGCTCACTGAAATAATTTCCAATTTTTTATTGCTATTTGTGAGGAACATTTTTTTGCTATTATAACTTGTCATGTGTTCCCTTCCAGAATAGAGAAGTTCACGGTTGAAAATACATCACCTCGAGAGGTAAATAACATTTCAAACCATCGGGTGCTAATTAAGCCAGAGGCACAAAACAACCAGAAGAACAGAGAAGTGAACAAAAACGAGGAGAAGAAAGCTTTGGAAGCTGAAAAATACGGATTCCAGAAAGTCGGGCAGGACAGACCATTAACAAAAATCAACAGTGTGAAGCTGAACCCTTTGGGATCCGAGTACAGGACTTTGCCCATAAGCACAATTCCAGGTGGGCACTTCAGGCCTGTCCATTTGAATGGATCTGAGAGCAAATCCCTGGGAGTTGTGGATGTTGGGGATGGAGCCCATCACAACGCGCTGCCGCCGCACGCCGACTCCGAGCGCGTCATGCAGAGAACCAACTCCATGCTGCAGCTGGAGCAGTGGATTAAAATCCAGAGGGGGAAAGGACAGGAGGAGGAAACAAGAGGGTGAGTACTGGGTAATTTTATTTTTAGATGTTCTATTAAATAATACATTTGTACTCTGGTTAGTTTCTTTCGTTCTGGATTCATATTATATAATCGCATTCTTCATTCTCTAAGAAATGCCTGGGTGCCTTCTCAGAACAGATGTATGGAAGTTTCTTTTATTAGCATTTGAATGGTTATTAATAAACTAAAGTATATTAATAATAAATAAAAATGGCCATAAACCTTTTTTGGGTGTCAGGCATTTCCCTGCCCTAGCAGGGAGATGTAATCACTCACAAAAATTCTATTTCCTCTTAAAATTTGTTCTTGAAATTGCCCTCACTTCTACATTTGAGGACTTCTCAGAACAGATGTATGTAAGTTTCTTCTATTAGCATTTGAATAATTATTATTATTAATAAGGTATATTAATAACTCAATAAATAAAAATGGCCGGAAACCCTTTTTGGGTGTTAGAAATTTTCCTGTCCTAGCAGGGAAAATATGTCATCAGTCATAAAAATCTGTTCTTGAAATTGCCTTTTCTTCTGCATTTTTTGCTCACAAATTATTGTAATAACATTTTATTTGAAATTCTTTTTAAAAAATATTCCTGGGAGCTTTTAAACTTTAAACCAGCTTTAAATGAAGAGGGAGAGAGAGAAGAGCTATCTAAAAATAAAACACAGAATCTAACTTGATGCTTAAAGCTTCTCTTCTCATGAAATTAGCTATCAGCCAGTTATAATATTGAGCTCTAGTGTTTATTCATGAAGCTTTAGAACGATGTGTGAATGATTGGCAATATTGAATGTCATGCCAATAGCAATTTCTCTGTCTGACAGAAGAGTAGGGACTTTGCTTCCAGGCTGCCTTACAGACAAGCAGCTCCAGCAGGAAAATGCAAAAGGTTTTTAATATTACATTTGATAGGAAGTATGGAGATGCTATCACAGGGGATACTTTGAAGGGCTGGAAATTAAGGATTTTGTGTATAGATGGATGGCAGAGCAGAGCTCTGCAACTTGGTTTCAGGGAAACCAAGTTCAGAAAATGTGTTTCCCTCACAAACTTTGAGATATGTACCTGGGGCCTTCTCAGTTCTTGCAAAATCTTCAAACATTTCCATGAACTTGGCTTCCACTTGGCAAGGTTGAACATTTCCTCACTGCTTTTAGCCTTTCATTACATGTAATTAGGAATTGTTAATGTGGTGTTTCATGAAATGCTCATCGTAAGTAGTTTGATCAAGTCTGAACTTGTGATACAGACAGGGACTTGCAGACCCTGACATTTATCTTACTATTCAGACTTGCATAATGAGAACTCAGAAGGCTCTTTGATGCAGTTAATTTTTTTAATTGGACTTTAAAACTTGCAACCAAACAGAAGAAACTAGAATAGCTGTGCTATTTTTCAGTTCTGAACAAGTATAAAAACCCTAAACCTGATTTCATAGGGGGAATCAAATAGAGGGAAGTGCTATTAACAATATGTTACTAATTAACAATATTTTATTCCTGAGTATAGGGAACACTTGTTTGCCTAGATAAGGGTGGCACTGATAATATAAATGCTTTCAAAAGCAGTTCTACATTAAAGTAGCAAACTGAAGATTTGCCTTGAGCTATCTTTTTTGCTTTTCATGGAAACAGCCTTGAATAATGATGCAAATTTCTAATGTATATAGTGATGTCTTTTAAATGGGGCTTCATTTAAATTTAAAATTTAATTTTTGTTCAGGTTGCCAGTTTCTGGCTGGAGACAGAAATTTAAGTAGAATCAAAGTTGGTGAATGAGAGTGGGAAAAAAGGTCTGGTTTATCCTAAAGCTTAAGGTTGGGGTGAGAGGATCCTAAGGCTGTTTAAGACCTGTAAAACTCATAACTAGAATTTTTGAAAAAAGCTAGTCTTTACTTAATGGGGGAATGTTGCTGACTCTCCACCAAGCTGCTTTCCAGTGCATCTGTATTATTGTGTCTGCATCACAGAAATCATGGAGGACCCAACTGAGTATCTCTGGTGTGTCAGACTGCAAAAAAAAATGGAATTACTGCTAAAATGTTAACAAAGATGTTCAATTAAATGACTAAAGAAAAGAGGAGGTCTTAGCTGTCCTTACTATAGAATGAAAAAGGTTCACTATACAGCTACTAATTTTTTTAGAGGAACAGTCTGACCCCTCCGTAGTTTGATTGCCCAAAAAAGTAATGAGAATGACAGCAATGTAGATTTTAATTCTTGAAGCTGTTACCTGTTGTTTCCATGGATCTAGACATCGAGTTTGGCAAAAGCCTCATGAATAAACTGCTGCCTTAAGGAAGGCAAACCTTTTTAAAACCAAAAATAAATGTGCTTTGAATAAAAATTATACACATTCCACTTCAGTATCATTTTATTTAATTTTGTACTAGTCAGTTATGAAAAAAAATGTTTTTCGTAAAAGTGGTTCACTTGAGTGCTTTTTCTCAAATGTGAAAAAATACATAAAGGTTGTTTGGTACTAAGGGATGTTTTTTGTTGCTCCTAACCCAGGATGTGGGCCTGTTCTCTCTGCCTTGCCTATCTAAGATTGATCCAAAATAATACATGCCTGCAATAAAACACCAGGCATCCATCTTCACTCTGCCACCCTTTCTTGATTCTGTATTTTTGATTCTGTGGAAGTTCTGTATTTGGGGCCAGCTGGTGTTTGTGTTCATGAGGATGAGGGGCTGTTCTGAGGTTTCAATCTGAGGATATTCACAACATTGCAGCACTGAGCCCCCAAAGGGGCCTAGCAGCAAAGTTGCTTTCCCAATGTGTTTGTTTGAACAGCCAGGTGTCTGCTAAGGAAGGCAGGAGCCTCCCTTGAAATGGAAAGTGTAAACCCTCTCCCTGTGAATTATGATTTTGAAATTAAGAGGCTCTCAGGGAAAGATATGGAAATAGGAGTAACACTTCTTTACTAGGAAAATAAAGACAAATGCAATAGTACAAAAAAAGAGAATGAACCACTGCCAGAGTCAGAGCATGCCCTGCCCCCTGTGTGTCAGGGTGGTGGCACAGTCCCATCCCCTCCCAGGGTGGTGGCACAGTCCCCTCCCATGGTGGTGGCACAGTCCCATCCCATCCCAGGGTGGTGGCACAGTCCCAGGGTGGTGGCACAGTCCCATCCCAGGGTGGCACAGTCCCAGGGTGGTGGCACAGTCCCATCCCATCCCATGGTGGTGGCACAGCCCCATCCCCCATCCCATGGGTGGCACAGTCCCATCCCAGGGGGTGGCACAGTCCCATCCCAGGGTGGTGGCACAGTCCCATCCCAGGGGTGGCACAGTCCCATCCCATGGGGCTCAGCCCTCCTGCAGTGCCAGCTGTGGCTCTGCTGCAGCAGATCCTGCACAAGGGGGGAGTTTTCCTCTGCAGCTGCAGGGCTGCTGGAGATGGGCCTGCTCTCCCTCTGGGAATGCAGGGCAGGAGAAAGCTGCTCCTCTGGGAATGCAGGGGGCAAAGGCTGCTGGGCTGTTCCAGGGCAGATTGGATCCAGGTAGGAATGCTTGGCTCCTGCCCTGGGCACAGCATCTCCCCATGGGATGATGGAATTTGATCAGCCCTGCAGGGACACTCACTGGCCATGAAGATAATTAATAATTAATGGCCCATGAACAGCAGAGATCTCCTGGGGGAGGATTGGCTGTGGGAGAGATAAAGCAAACTGCCCCACCTCTAAAGAGATGGCAACAGAATGCACACCCCCAGCCACATCTTGGATTTCCCACCTAAGACACCCAAAGAGTCCAACTCAGACACCAGAATCGCTCTTGCTACCAAAGAAACAATCTCTCAAGGTGTCTGTAAACACATGTGGAAGGCTCTTTCTCATATGGGAGCAATTATATGGAACTATTTGTGATGGCAGCTGCAGAAATATTTTACAACCTCAGACCCAGCTTGCAGCAGCCTCCCCTTGTGTGCAGGGCAGCTGGAAGCTGCAGCTCTGTCTGCAGTTGGGTCTTGGGTTTAACTGGAATGACATTTTTGCAAGTATCAACAGGACATGGGTGAATCTGTTTTGATTTTTTCAAATTATGTAAAACAAGGCTTAATATTGAGGTGGTTGAGCTTTTTACGGTTTTCATGGTTTACCAATTGAAGATGGATTATGTTATCTTTCCAAATGTTCCAGAATATAAGTAATTGCATGCAAATTTTTAATTGATGTCTTTGCACAGTAAGAACTTCAGACAGCTTTTTTGCAAGTTCAGGATATTTAAAGGTGCCAACAGGATTACACTGCCCCTTTAATTAATAAAATGTGTGAGGAACTTCAGTGAGTGAGGTGTGTCTTGCTACTAAATATATTCATGAAAATGTCAGGCCTTACTGTAGCTGTTATGGGATATAGCTACAATTCTATTTTGAAAGCTATAAATGGAATTCAAAAGCATTCTGTTTGTTTGGTTTTAAAAATGGAGATGACCAAAGCCTAGTCATTAATGGTATGTTACTAAAGAAATTTGGAGGTATTTAAGCAGATTTGGCAACAGAAGACTAGGACTTGGAATCCCTTTTCCCTTTTTGTAATTTTTTGCAAGAATGGGAAGCTGTCCAATACAAAGTGGGAATAATTCTTCAGTAATTCTTGAAAAGCTTCAGAAACTGTAGCAGATTTTGTACATAAAGCTCTTTATAGCAGTTTTCATCTTCAAAATGTTGCAGGTGATCGTAAATACTCAGCTTAACTATTTTCAGAAAAGCGTGTTTCACCATCATCAATTTCCCTCATAGTTATTCCATAAGGATCTCACATGCATAATGCTAGTTTATCTTGCCATTTGATCTACATAATTTCCTTAATGGGTTTTTTTTTTCTTGTGGCACTGAAATAACTCAAAACCATCTCCAGGTTCTGGTGCTTCATGGTGCAGGGATTTTAGTTCGGCTTAGTGTGGGGTGTAGCTGGAAGCTGCTGCCCTCTCATGGCTAAATCAGGTCCAATTTGAGGCTGGTGTTGTCTGTAAGGAAGCATCAATCATGTGCATGCTCTGTAGCAAAAGGCTGTAAGAGGAGCTCATTTGCATTTTAGATAAGGGAGGAATAAATCCATGTTTATGACCTAGATTTTGTCCTCTGAAATAAATTAACAAGAAGTGCTTTGTCATACTTAGGCACGCATCAATCCTTGGTATAGAAAATTATTTAGTATTTCAGCTAATGCTGAAAGTTGCTAAGTGACTGTAGAACTCCAGACTTTTAATGGGGCAAAAAATTAAGGAAATAATCCTTTGAATTCATATCTCAGTTGAAAAGCAATAAAATATTATTATCAAACAAAGACGTGTATTGCTCTTTGTTTCACTTGAATGACTGATATGGAATGGCTTGTCCTTGACAATTACAAAATATAATTTCTTCAGACAATTACTGCAGTTTTCCCATGGACTGCTGTTAAAAGAATCTTCTTTTTTTTTTTTTTATGTCCCTAGTAATTGCTCAAGATTTTCTTAGGGAAACAAAAGGATTTTTTAACTTTTGAGAAAGCAAACATTTCAAATGGAAATATGGAAAGCATGTGGAAACAGTGTAGAACTTCAAAGGTTTCAAAACTTTACCTATCCAACATATAGACAAGTTCCAAGATTTAATCAAAACTTGAAACCAAGTTTGCCAGTCCAGTAGGGTACTAGACTGGCAAACTGGTAAAACGATGAAATATGGATTATATCAGCAAGCGCTAACCAGAGAGGAAACATCCACTTTTGGCTGCTACAGTGCATTCAGTCAGAATCATTGATTCTTGAATTTGCTTTGAATTTCTTGAGCTTTTTTTAAATGGCATTCAAAGTATTATAAAAGGTGAGAGCAGGATAAACCCAACCCGCAGCGAACAACTTCCGATGGCCATAACGTTAACGCTAACAAAAGGAAACTTGTGTTTCCAGCATCATCTCCTACCAGACGCTGCCGAGGAACATGCCAAGCCATCGAGCTCAGGTGCTGCCCCGGTACCCAGAGGGGTACAGGACGCTGCCGAGGAACAGCAAGACACGTCCAGAAAGCCTCTGCAGCGTGGCTCCCTACGACAGAGCCGTGGGACCCGCCAGCGCCGAGGACAAGCGGCGCTCCATGCGCGACGACACGATGTGGCAGCTCTACGAGTGGCAGCAGCGCCAGTTCTACAACAAGCAGAGCACTCTGAGCAGGCACAGCACCCTGAGCAGCCCCAAGACCATGATCAACATCTCCGATCAGACCATGCACTCCATCCCCACGTCCCCCTCGCACGGCTCCATCGCGGCTTTCCAGGGATTCTCCCCGCAGCGGACGTACCGCTCGGAGGTGTCGTCGCCGGTGCAGAGGGGAGATGTCACCATCGACCGCAGGCACAGGACGCATCACACCAAGGTAAAAAAAGCTTCCTCTGATATTTAAAGCTCTCACCTGCAGGGCTCTTCAGTAGAAACTGGAAAACTGTTGTACCTGAGTATGTTTTACTGTAACGGAGATTGTTGCACCGCTGTTTTTGCAGAGAAAGGTTTGGTTTTAAAAAGGACTGTAAAATCTATGGGTAGTAAAAATGTATTTTTTAAAACACTAGAAGATGAAAGCATGTCCTGATATTAGTGCTCATGATAATATGTTTCCTCTAAAAAAAATAAGGAGTCAATAAGCAAATTATTCAGAATACCTCATGCATGTACAGAACTCTGACTCCTTTCTAGCACCAGGAGGACTCAGAATCCCATTTCTTTAGAGATGCTGCTTTCTGTCCTTCAGCAACAAGTTTGGCTGCCTTGGGCTCCAGCAGCAAATCGAGTATATTGTTCCTTTTTATGCCTTTGGGCTCTTAGGGAGATCACTGAAGATCTGTCTAAGTGCACACAGCCTTAGTGCTTGACCACTGAGAGGGAGACATGAAGAATTGTGAACTTGAGTGCCATATGTGCTGCTCTGCTGCATCCAGCACGCTTGTGTTACCAGATTGGAAATAATTAAATAAAAATTACTGCTTCAGTTCAATGTAAAATGCTCCTGAGCATTTTTTCTAAAAACTTTATCCTTGGATGTCTTCTTTTTGATGCAGGGAAAGAAAAAAATCTATAACTAAAACTTAAAGCAATTTAAACAACTTAGAGTTGATTATCAGGTGTTGGATTTTAAAGTTTTTTAGATCCCTATTGCCAAAGGAGTAATTTTGCTTTGGCATCCTTTATGTCTCGACTGCTCTAGAAATTTAGTAATCAATGTTTCTCACATATCTGAGAAATACCACTGGGTCAGTGCTGCAGAGTGTGTATTACTTGTTTTGCTTCCTGATGTTTTATTCCTTGTTGAACACTTTATGCTAGTCTTTCATTTAGTATTGAGTATCTTTTATACAAACCTCCTGTTTCCCTTGAGTTTTTCATGCTGTTTGGTTTGTATTTAATTAGTTGCACAACCAGCTTTTGCCATTAACTTTAAAAACACCCCTGTCTTTAAGAGGTGGGTAATTAGAAGCCTGATTATTTGAAATCAGTAGGGTAAATTTAACATCTGAAGCCCATCTACATAGAGATCTTAGGTTTTTCTGTGGCTTTCAATGGTTGGCTTTCTGTTCTTAGGTTCTCAAAATCCTGCTGAAACCCCTCTTTGACAGTGATTTGAAAATGCCAGGCTGTGTCTCTCCAGAGCTCAGTCCCATCTATGTCCATTAAGCACTCTCCCAAGTTGAGAGGTGGGATGGATTTTCCTCTCCAGAGCTGTATAGCCAATATTTGTCATTTACAGTGCTGCACTTCTGCATAGATAGCCAAACAGAAAGGTCTAGAATTTATCCAATGTTCTGTAATTCTTCTATCATGAGACGTTAAAACAGTGTTCCTCATAATATGTCAGTTGTTACAGGCTGGAGCATTTACCCACATGAAGATCAATTTTTGCCACCAATATATTTTTCTCCATGTGCTACAAGACTGTAATCTTATCATCGCAGGCTGGACTCTCACATTTGCAGAATTCCTGGATGTAGCAGTGTGATGTCATAGTTTGTCTCCTATACCTGCTAGCATTTGTTATCCTTTTAAGCCATTGCCTTTTTTAAACTTGTTCCCAAGTGATGAGTTAGAAAGAATATCTGGAGAAGGACAGAAAGCAGCTCAAATACTCTTTATTGTGTACAAGACAGAAAGGAGACTAATGTCCACTTAGTGCATGAACCCCCTTGTGTGTGACTGTTTCAGTTTGAGAAGTCAATGAAGACATGGTTTGAGGAATGAACATCGTGAGCAGATGCCAAAACCTTCTAATTTTTTTTACAGCATGTGGTTTTGAGTTGATTGCCTGTATGGGTTTAACTGGCATTCCCTAATACCAAGTAGCCACCCTGCAGCTTGAAAATTTTATTTCGTATTTCTTTTCACATCAACAATTTTTCTGTCTTGTTGTGTCTTTCCTTACTATTCCAAGACCTTCCCTATTATTCTTGAAATAGAAGTGACATCTGCAGCCCTGAGAATGCTGCATGACACCCACAGAATTTACTTTATCTAGCAATCTGCCCCTAATATTTTGAGAGTACAGCAAGACAGAAAAAGACTGCCTCCCCAAATTGCTGTTATTCAGCTGTCCTTAAATGAACTGTGTCCTAGGAGTTCCCTTTGGAACACTGCTAAAGGAAATAAGTCCTCAATTTTTATTTTTATTTTTTTTAATCACAAATCATTGTAGATGTACTTTCCTAAGGTAATTTGCCATGACTTTTTATGCTAAATCTGTCTGTTGTTTTCCAGGATTCTTTTAAAATTGCTACAAAACATTTCATATTTGTGAATATTTAATATTTTTCAATGTTCTTAGCTGATGTCTACATTTATTTAGCATATATTTAAGTGATAATAATGTACATTTAAGAGATAAACACCCACTTTGGTGACTGTTACTGGTTATTGCATGTGTTTTGGAAATAGAACTGTAGTGGGAGTCTCTCTCAGAAATAAATGTGATTTGTGGGTAGACCTTGCTTGTGGTCAGCACTCTGTCCATAGAGCAACAGTAATGATGGAGAACTGTTAATTAAATCAAATATAAAATTTGGGGTATTTCAAAAATTTAGGGGCTTGAGTAACCTAGGTAGTAAATCAACAGGGAGCATGACTGGCACAAATCATAGCAAATTTTCATGAGGGGGAAGTTGTCTTGGTGTTTTTGTGTTAGCATTTGAAAGTTTTTGAGTCTTTAGAAATAACTGTGGGTCACACTGTGCTATTTTTTTTTGTGCAGCATGTCTTTGTGCCTGACAGAAGGTCGATGCCAGCAGGTCTGAGTTTACAGCCTGTTACTCCTCAGAGCCTCCAAGGCAAAACAGTGAGTTGGATTTTTATTTGGTACATCAGGGTTTTTTTAAAGAATAATCCTTTATGTATGAAGAGGCAACATTGAAATTTTATTCTAGTTAAAGCTTGCTTTAAATGTAACCTTTATTTAAATTATCAGGGGAAGAACTACTCTGTGATTCCACAGAATTTTAAGGATATCATGTAGCTGCTGAGTCAAGGTTTTCCTTGGGAATTACAGATTTATTATTTTTTAATCATTGTTGATACATTGCTGAAATTCCTGGGAGAGGGTAGACTACATCACAGAACACTTATTTCTCCATTAATTATTTAGAAAATCCTAGAAGTAAAGTTTGGCTTTTTTGGAAATGTAAAAGAGTGTTTTCTAAAAGGATGTCCTTTCTGACACTGTACTGTGCTAGAGCTGAAATTCTCATTGAAGATATTTCATCTAAGTGATGTTGGTGAATACTCTCCACTTTCCTCATTGAAACATGACTCTCAGCCAAAAAATTGCCCTAAATTTATGTCACTTCTTTACCAGTTTTTGTCTCCTTTTTTTGTCATCTCTCTGTCCATCTGGAAATACCGACTGAGAGAGTTATTAACTTAGAAAACAGATTTTTTTTTTTTTAATTTTTGGATCATAATGTGGGCAGCCAGTCCTTCCACTGCCTGTTTCCTGCACTTCCCAGCACAGATTTCTGGCACCTTCAGAGACTTTTGGGGTTGGCCTTTGGCATCTGGAGCCTTCCAGACATTTCCTGGCGTTCGTGGCCCCCTCAGCTCTGCTGAGCTGATCTCCAGAGGGACAAGCAGGTCCAGGAAACCAACCAGAAACCCACAGCAGAACAGTGCAGGGCCAGGGGAGGAAACCTGGAGGTAGCCCTGAGAAAAGTTTGTGTTGTGGTTGTTGCAGGAGTCCCAAGACCTGCATCAAATGCACAGCACCTGCAGCAGCTTTATCAATGTCTAGAGAGGAGTAGAAGTTCTGTTCTAAGAGCTCCTCTGTGGAGAAAAAGTTTGGGTTGGAGTGCCATGAAATAAGTTATTCCTAATGCACTAAAATTGGGCTTTTCAGAATGTACCAAAAGGAGTTTTGATCTTGAAAAAGTGGATCATTGCTCCTTTTGCTTCAAGATGTTACTTTTTGTTCTCATATTCCTAAAAATTAGACTCCTTGTGCTTTGAGTGGATGTTACTTCCCAGACTGAAAGCACTGTTGCCTGTTTTTGGAGAGACCTCCAAAATGCCTTGTATAGCAGTCCACATTCTTCCACTTGCCCTCTGGAATTCAGTATTTTAAATCCAGCTATTGAAGGAGAGCTGTAAGAAGGAAAACTGCCATCAGACAGTTTGGGTTTGGTGTTGGTTTTCCCTCAAAAGAAAATGAGCCAACTGAAGCTATGTGGAAATCCCTTGCTCCCTCTTGTGGGCTCCTCTGTTCTGAACTCACAGAAGTGCTGGTGCCATGCTGCTTCTCAGGGATTCTCCCTCTTTATACTGAGAAACTGGGATTCACTTTCAGCTTTTTTAATGTGGGCTTCTCTGGAGCTCTTTACTTCTTTGCTTTGGGGAAGTTCTGTGCCTGTGGGAGAGAGCAAGCAGGGGTTTAGGAGCATTTTGTGTTTGGCTTTGTTTAACTCACAGGGCTTGTGAGAAAATGAAAATGCTGGATGAATATTTAACCTCTTGTAAGGCTGATTTCTGGAGAAGTGTAAGAAACAGAAGCAAACAGGAACTTCACCAAAATACTTGTGATTCTCAGTGGTTTGTTTTCTTTGGACAACTTGCTAATAGAATTGGTCCCCAGGGATGGTTCAGGTAGAATTTCCCAAACTGACCTAAGCTGATCTGTGTGGAATTACCTAAAAAACACTCAATTGAGGTGGACTTTATTTCCATAATGCATGTAATCTATAATAAGTCTTAAATGCTATTCTTCATCCCTTCCTAAGGCTGTATAGTACAGCTTAGTCATAAAAGTTAAGCAATAAAATAACTGAAGGCCTCAGAAAGGTGGGATGGAAAATTATTTTTGTCATGCTTGTGCAGCTATATTTTGTGAAAGGTGATTATTTCTGAGGTAGTTCAGTAAACATGGGATTGTCATCATTTTTTCCTCTCAATTTTGACGCATACATTTGAAGAATTATTTTAAATAATTATCTGAAGAATTATTTTTAAAGCTACATTTTCTTGAGGGCATGTTTTGATTCTTTCACCTCAATGTGAGCTCAAATGGCTGCCCACATACAGGTAACAACATCCTGAGGGCTGGAATTGTTTCTCCTTGATTTAAGTCAATATCACCAATTTGATATGCATGTCAGGAAAACCGAGGACTGCACAGACTTTGCCCGGCAAAATCCTCAGTTATTTTTCTCCTTAATACAGAATGTTTGACTTTTATGGCATTTGCTGGTTTGAGCAGTCAAAGGCTAAGCCTTCATTTTATATTTGGAAGAGTTCAATTGGGGAAGATGTTTTCTCTTGTGTTGTATCCCTGCCAGAGTTCCAGCAAGGCGCTCTGACGGGTGCACCTTACTTCACTTTTTAGAAGCAAACCTTTTATGAGGCGTGCCTTGTTTTAGTGAGGGGTTGTTTGGGGTACCAATTAACCTTTTCTCTGCTCTTTGGCTTCTCACACTGCACTCCCTCAGCCGGAGGAGCTGACCCTGCTGCTCATAAAGCTGAGACGGCAGCAGGCGGAGCTGAGTAGTATCCGGGAGCACACACTAGCACAGCTCATGCAGCTAAAGCTTGAGGCCAGCAGCCCAAAGGTCAGCCATCCAGCAATGTGTGTCCTGCTCCATCCTCACTAACCCACAGCCATTCATTAACCTGAGTCTGCTTTGTGCAAAATTCCCTGGCTCCTGTGAGAGTGGAATTAATCCCGTGTGTGCGTGGTGCTGCGCTATCAACCCTTTGAGGTTTTCGTTTTTGAAATACCAAAATCACCTGGGAGTGTTTTAAAGCGCCTTGTGGCTCGCTGGAGTTCTGGGCTAAACAGGCAAAACATCAGAAAGTCACCCCAGGACGATTCAGGTTTAAAATGAAGTGGTTTTCATCTATTATTTTGTATTACAAGCAAAATTGGTCATGATAGATTGAGATTGATCTGCTGTTTATGCAGCCTCCGATCAGATTCCATCTTGTTTGTGGTATTGTACAAAAAGCAGGACATGTTGAAAGCATGGATTTATCAAAGGGTTCATAGTTACCTGTGTAGTGGACATTGACATAAGCTTACTGTGTTTTATGTGTAAACCAGAATGAATTGTAGTAGTTCCTGGTCTGATTCGTAGCAAACTTTCATCATTTCTGTTTCAGGCTCAAAACTTGTTAACATTTCACTAAAAAAGGCAGTTTAAAACAGCATTGTATTTCTCCATAAAACAGAACTGTCTATCACTGTCTACTTTACATCCTTTCAAGCTCTTTTCATGCATTCTGCACCTTCTGTCCCTTTCCTTTTCCCCTCTGACTGCTGCCTGCTAGAATGAGATTCTTTCACATCACCTTCAAAGGAATGCCATATATTTGGATCACCAGGTGGGATTTGCAATTTACTTGTGTGTTTATATTTCTTAATGCTTTTTGCCTGCTCCTGTCAAAGCTGGAAATATTTGGGGAGAAGGATTTTCAGTGCTTTTTGTGAAGTTGGATGATGCCCACAGCATAGAATGTCTCAATTGATCACAAATTTAAGCTCTTATGGGGAAAAAGAATCCCTCAATTTAAAATTTGTCAGAAAACAGCAGCCAATCACCAATTCATTTTTCTGTTCTAAATATGTTCCTAATTTCTTTTTCATAATAACACTAACTGTAGCATTTTACCTTCTTTAACCAGTCCTAATATGTTTCCAAGCTCATATGACACACATGCAATTTATAAAAAATGGGCACTTCTGAGAATTTCAGTTTTTCAAATTAAAAAGAATTAGATGTTTCTACAGGACATTAAATGATGAGGAGGTCAAACATGAAGAAATATTTTAAACAAATCATAGCATGTCTCATTTTTCTCAGTTCATTCTGAAGAATTTATATAAGAATAAAGTTTAAGTCCTTCCAATTTCTGGTATCTTATGGAGTGAAGGTTCAGTTCTTCACTAGGGTACAGGTCTTCACTAACATAATTGACTGCCAAGTGAAGAATTGCAATGCCTCTCTTTATGGCCTTGTTGCATGACCAAATGGGATTTCTGTGCAAGTTGTGCTTGAGAAGTTTTGAAGTGGTTTTTTTTTTTCTGCTAGCAGTTATAAAAGACAGTCATAAGTGCTTAGAACTAAAATAAGCAACTGGATGACCATTGGTTAAAAAGATAAAAATCACTTTTTGTAAGAATCTTTTATATTTATTATGTCTTTTATTGAAACTTTTGAGCCTTACACTTAAAAGAAACTGTTAGAACTTATATGTTCCTCTACAGGGGTTTCAGTGAGTTATTCAGCTGTGCACAGACACACACAATACACACTCTCACATGGGCTTGGTTGACTTTATTTTCCTATTACCTCTTGAAAACAGGGTGGGAATTGTGATCAATTCATTTTGATGGTAATGCATTTCCAAATATCTCTGTATTGTTTTATTTAAGGGGCTGCAGCAGGTCCAAAACAGCAGGGACACATTGCTTGCTAAATTAGACCAAAATATTTCATCCCAACTCAAATATTTCCAGTCTAAAATGTTTTGGAATAAGGGAGTGATTCTGTCTTCAACAGTGTAATTCATTGTCAAGGATTAACTGTCAATGTGAAGTGTAAAATTGTTGTTATTGCTTGGTTAGCCAAGCTTGTGAGTATAATGGGGGGAATTGTCCATGTACAAGATGCAAAGTAGTAAAAATTATTTTCCTTTCACGTGCACCAGATAAAATTTAGAGATGTGATGTGGTAAGCATTAATTTAGGAAAGTGTGTAAGTCGACAGTTGTGCCATACCAGAGATGCAGGGAATCAGGACAACTTAGAAATCAAGTCTAAAATCTATTACCTTAATCACAAAATCATGGAAGAGCAGGTTGGAATACTCATTTCTCTTGTTTTATGATAATGTCATCTACCTGTAGGAAACAAATCCCCCTGAAAGTCTTTCTGCTTTGAGTACCATTGCTTCTAGGGGTGGTATCACATTTAAAGCTTTTCATTACTTTGCCAAATACCAATTTCCCTTTATGCTAAAAGCATTAAAAAAGTCAAAATTTCATTCAGTGTAATTGAGGCCTTTCCTCCTTGTTACCAGCATCTGTAACCAGCGTGTATAATCTCTTACCCTCTCTGGATTTCAAATGTCCTATGTACCTAAATTAGGTATTTCCACTTGTGTTTAATCTCTGGAAATATTGTCAGAACCTACTTTGCTTATGGCACATGGTGGGACTCCAGTCCCTGTATCCTCAACTCTCACCTTCTTGGTCACAAAGAGCTCAGTACACAACAATAACAAAACAATAAATAGTAAATTTGTAACAGAGGTTGCACAGGTGACTTTTCAGGCAGACTAAAGTTCATGTGTAGGGGAGGTAACTTGGATTCTGCTGCAATAAGCTGGCTGCTGATTAGGTGGTTTTCTTGTCAAGAATCAAGAATATTTAATCACCTTTTTGAAATCATGCTTTGTTTTTGTACTGCTGTTTCCTTGGGCAATGCTCAGAAATTCTCACCTTACACTTCCTGATGGTTGTGTATTGTGCTTTCGGAGTTTTTGTTGTTGTTGTTGGAGTTCAGAGAGAGGGGGGGAAGAAAAGCCTGAAAAGACTTGGCCCACAGATACCCAGCAATATGATTTCTTCCCTGTCTTAGGGCCAAATTAAGGTGGTCCAGAACCCTTTTCTTTTTAAATCACTCTGCTGGCTCAAGGTTTGCAGAGTTGGGGGAGAGATTCAGTGGTAGTAAAAATGTTGGAAGAACTGCTGTAAATCAAAGTTGGAGCTTCTAGAAGACCAGACATTACGTCAAAATGTCTTTTGAGCAAATCCACGTTGCTTGTTTTCTAATCTGGATTTAAACAAACTTTGAAGAGTTCAACAGAAATTAATTCTGGCACTGCCTGTTACTGGTCAGAAAAGGAAAATATGAAATCTTGTAGAAAGGTATTAGGTAGAGGATATGAAGTGGTTGAAATCCTGATAATAAAAACGCATACAAACCTGTATGTTCCTAATAAGATAGTTGAGCCTCAGAGAAATGTTTCTTTTATTAATTTATTTTAGTTGGTTGTATTTGATTGCTTGGCTCTGGGCCTTATTGTTGGTCTCCTTATTGAGATCTCTTTTAGTATCACCACTCTCTGGAATGCACCCATTCTCTGGACAAAAATTTTAATGTAGAGGGAGAACAGCTTCTTGTGTCAGTTCTGGTTTTCTGTTTACATGTACTGGAGATGGTGGAGTAAGTGCTGGGGGCTGCTTGTTTAGGGGTTTTTCCCTGCATTGAACAAACAGAGCATCATAAGTTTCTTGAGGTACCTTTTATTGGCTGATTAACTTACCAGCTGATCAGACTTTGCAATGGACAAAAAACAACAACAACAAAAAGATCCTCAATCTACAACAAGAAAAAATAAGATGAAAAAAATAGCCCTCCAAATGTAAAAGTTCGGTTTTTTCTAAATAATTTTGGGCAAGAAATATTAGAAGGCATCAGAAACTCATCCTGTTGCATTTCCATCTACGAAAGAAAACCTTGCTATGCAAATTCATGGAGAGTGCATATAAATGCAAAGTGAAGGATCATGAATGCTCCTTCTCACACTTTGTGTAACCATACCTGAAGCAGGTATTGCTAAAGTATCCAACAGATCCTGAAGTTTCCAACAAAAATAGGAGGAGAATTGTGCATCAAATAACTTTTCAGTTTTCTTTTGGAGAAGTAAACCACCTGTTTTCATAATTTTCCCCTTATTGTTAGGAAAGTCTCCTTTTTAAGACCAAAATCCCATACTTTTCTCCTGCGTTGCACACTTTTCTGAAACCCTAAATGTATGCAATGTGTAATAAAATACCTGATTTTGACATTTGCACACTTAGCAATAAATACTAATCATTATAGAAAATATCTGGCCAGTTCCAAAATAGTTTCACTCCTGTGTATGGGGGTGGATAAATGCAACAGGTGATGATTCAAAGCTCCAAAGGATATAAATCAGTGCAGTATATAAAGGCATTTTGTGATACGTGGACATGAGTCTATTCACAGGCTGGGAATGCTTATATCTTTTTAATGTACACTGAGTTATTATTTCTATAATTTAAAAGGTTTTCTGATAAAGGTTTGAGTGTTCCTGCTGCAAAATCCAATAATCCTTTTCATTTCAATACCATGCAAAACCAAACTTGTTTTAAGCTTTTTTATTTTTAAAAAGGGAGAGTGTTGGTGAATAAATATTACATTGGTGTTGAGCGTTTATGTTACTTTTGATATATTTGTTTGATATTATTAAACTTTTCAGATGTTGGTATTACTGAATGATGGAATATATAAAAAGCATGGGTTAAAATGTAATCTACTGCATTATTAGAAAGAATTAAAGTAGAGGCTGTATTTTACAGTGTCGTCTTTCAAATCTAGCCATGCTGTAAACTGATGTTTGCTGTATGCTCCTCCTGATTTGAAATAGATGAAAGAGAATGAACCTTTAATCACCATGGTTCACACTATGATTGAGAACT
The DNA here is from genome assembly GCF_963513975.1 of Fringilla coelebs. Taxonomy (NCBI): domain Eukaryota; kingdom Metazoa; phylum Chordata; class Aves; order Passeriformes; family Fringillidae; genus Fringilla; species Fringilla coelebs. Next base: position 70,980,354 of record NC_140033.1, read on the forward strand.
CGGCGCTAAGACCGCAACTGTACCATCAAGTAAGGTCTTGGAGAGTGAATGAAATTGCTTTATCATCTGCCAGAATTTTCCTTAGTGACAGTTTTGGTTGTCCCTCAGATTTATCCATGACATTGGTGTTTCTCTCCTTTGCTTTGGAAACCCACAAGTCATCCATGCTTCCCGAAGCGCTGCAGTATCGTTGGCATGGCTTCCGCTGCCTTTTCGTTGTTTACTATTCAATGTACTCTTCTGAATAACTCCTCTCTGTCTAGACTCTTTAATTAGCTGGTGCTTTATGCAGGTGTCCAGTAAAATTCATGAAACTTCCAGTGAGCTTCCAGCATTTGTCTTAGCATGATTCTCTGCAATTAGTGTTCAAAGGTGCTTCTTTCTTTTGACCACTACAAAAGCATGTGAGCGGTGTTTACCTGGTCATTTCTGGCAATTTTGTTTCGTTTTAGGAAGTGGATTTACAAGTTTTTGTTTGCACCTACCAAGCCTTTAGCCACTGAAGAAAGAAAGGATCAAAATTGCTTTGATCTGGGGCCTGTAAATCCAAAAGGCAGTGTCTGTTCATAAAGTCACAGCAGACTTTACTGTGCACACTTACAGAGTATCTGGTGCTGGTTGGCAATGGTAAGATGGAAGAAGAATCAGAAATGTGAATGGAAATATTGGCTGGGAGTTGAGACCTGCACTAACTTATGAGCATGGCCAATCCCTCTCCGTTGGTGCTGGGGCCGAGCTGAACAGCCCCTGTCATGTCAGGGGGTGTTTGAGAAATTTCTTGCCTCAGCCACAATGAAGGTGTTGTTCTCACAAGGGAATATCTGGCCAGTTCCCTTGCATTTACGTTTTTGCCCTTGTGAGCCAAAATTATGCATAAAGGTTGCACAGTTTGAAGAAAAGGAGATGTTCTGCCATGTAAAACAGATGTTTATTACTGCCATGTTTCAAAAAAATGCTGCAGCTTAATCCAATATTTCTTTTTTTTTTTAAAGTCAACTCCACATCGTAAGTTTCCTTCCGATCCAGAAATGCTGCCAAAAAAAAAAAATCTCAGCTTTCCAAAGGAAGTTGGGATGTGAGTGACTGATTTCATGACCATACTATTTATGCTCCTACATGCAAAAGAGGAGCTTTAACTTGGAACCTGGAGGGAAATTGGAATATTTGGAGAGGAATAAGAGAAGTAAGGTGCCCTGGAGCCCTAAATGAAATTTTAGGGGTTTGTTGTAATTTTTTTCAAGGAGCCTGACTGTTAGAATTTTTTAAAAGCAAGTCAGTTCTGTGTGATAGAGTATGTAAGACAAATAGATCTAATGGGTGTACAATGAGCAGAGGTGTTTGAGATGTGTTAAGGGAAACTAGCCCAAGCTTCTAATATTAAATAGGCATATTTGGGATAGCTGTGCCTGGGCTAATCTGCTCCTACCTTTGGGGATGCCAATAAATTCCCAAGTGCTGCCCTGGGCAAGCTCTGCTGCCTGCTGCAGTGTCTGCCTTTGCCTTGCAGGCACATCTGACACTGAATAAACACCTTTTTGGCATTCTTGTCAGAGAAGCAGTGACTCTAACAGGTCCTGAGGACTGAATAACCTGTTGCCACTGGAGATGTGATCTCTTCAGGTCAGAGGGTTTGTGACATGCTGCAAGCTTCTGCAGAAGCTGCCATAGCTGAGGAGTCACAACATCTTCTGCTTCCATGGATAAAGTTTCCTGTGTGAGGTGTTGTATTAAATGACTTTCTGGAGAGGCTAAAAATGCACTCAAAATTTCACTGTCTAAATAGTATTCTAAACTTTTGTAATGCAAAACCAAACCCTTAAAAATTCTGACAACCTTATTTAAAGTCTAAACAACGTATAATTTCTTACTCAAATGAAATAAATTGGTTTAACAGTCATCTTTCCTGCTGCAGTTTTAAAGTCATGTAAATAATTGGGAGAAGCCTCTGTGTAAGTGACTAAAACTTGTTTTGTTGTCAGGATGCTAAAATAGTTTGTGATAACTGCAACCATTCCTGTGGATAAAGAAAAGGATCTTTCTCAGCTTCATTTTATTCAGTTCAGTTTTAGGTCTGAGCTCATTTAGAGTTAAGCAAAGGAAAGCAAGAAAAGTTTGTATTTAATTTGTCTAGCTTCCTTTTTGTAATGATTAATGGTTCTTTAGTAAAACAGCAAAAACCTCTACCATTTCAAATGTGTTATTTATAAGGCACTTTTGCTTGTGATTTGTTACATCTTCAAAGTTATTTAAATCACTTGACTTGCATCAGTCTGCTCTGCAGACTGTGCTATAAATTCACAAGTGCAGGCCATGGAAATTATTCCATATGTACAGACAAAAAAAAGAAGGATTTTTATAGACTAGACCCATTTCTACCTTGGTTTGGGGTTTTTTGCTTCTTTCTGATACTAGATGAAGAATGTTAATCTTGTTCTCCAGTCTTTTTCTCTAAAGCAGTACAGACTGACTTTAAAAAGCAAAATTTTCCTCAATTCCTCTTATATGTGTGAGTTCCCTTAAGGAGGAAAAATTAAAATCTGAGTGCAACAAGGTAACATCCAGATCTTGCCATGGAGAATTGTTCTTATTACGTTAAAAACACTGAAAAATAGCCCTTAAGTTTTTTGTTCCTGTAAGGATAGGGAGGTTTTGCTTATGGCTTGTTATTATTGTTATAGGAGCTGCATAAACTTAAATTGTTGAGCATGTTAAATTTTGAGATGTTTCAGGTTTTGTTATGAATACAAGATGATGGTGTTTGAGTTAAAAATCTTGTATTTTTAATTTGTATTTGAAATGTTTTAGGTCACAGAATTCAAAATTAGAGGAGAATCTTGCTTAATGGGGATAAATGCCCATTTGCCCTGCCTCCTGGCAGCAAGAAGTGAACAAAAGAGCCCCTGGGAAGTCTTGATTTTAATCTTTTGCTTAACAACAAAATGTCCTGGGTTGTCCTGTTTTAATTTCAAGTGCAGCATCCTGTAGAGGTGCATAACTTGCTTTTGGGGTGTGAAACATCCTCCAGGATATTCATTGAATCAAAACAGTAGGTGGAATATGAAAATGGCTTACAGAGTCATGAAATAATGCTGTCACTTCAAAGTTTCTAATATCAACTCCTTAAATAGTTCAGCCACTTGTACCCCAGGGTGTCCAGCACAGGGGATCTCTTCCTTTTTGGAAATCATCTGCTGCTGGTGTGTGACAGAGGTGGGGACTGTACAGATGATGACAAATGATTCCTAAGCTAAGAGGGAGGTTCACTTAAAGTAATTTTGCTTTTTCACAGACAAGATAACACATCTGGCCAAACTCTGCATGTGCAGCTTGCCTTTGAAAAATGCTGAGTTCTGTTCCTAGCTCTCAGGGTGCTGCTCCCTCGGGACTGGGAGGTTTTTGGTGTTAAGAGAGTGGATTTGGTGTGTTTGAGCAGGCAGAGGGAGGCCAGCAGCATCTCCTGTCCCGGGTTCAGTAGATGGCACTCTTGCTCTGGAGTTCCTGCCCTGGCAGAGCCTCTGCAGGAGCGATTTGGCAAGAAAGGCGTTGGTAGAACGTGACTCGAAGGACATTTTGATAACTTGGTCACTGGAGCTCTGCTAATGTGTTTCCCAGGGTTCTGGGGCTGTTGTTTCCAGGATTCTGGGGCTGTGGTTTCTCAGGGTTCTGAGGCTGTTGACCTTGCCTGAGGTGTGTCATTGGGCTTTGCCTGCCACATCTCCCCATCCCTCCATCAGGACGCGATCGCATCCCGCGCCTCTGGCCCCCAGCGCATTCACTGATGGGCTGGGAGAGTTGGAGCTGCTTTTGGCAGGGATGGATTCAGTGGGCTGGGAGAGTTGGAGCTGCTTTTGGCAGGGATGGATTCAGTGGGCTGGGAGAGTTGGAGCTGCTTTTGGCAGGGATGGATTTAGTTATTCACACTGTTTGGGGTGATTTTGTGCTAAGCCTGGGCAAAATGTCAGTGGAAATGTTGGGATGAGGTGGCTCCCCAGCAGTGCCTGCTGGGTGGAGCTGGTGCTGCTGACCGAAGCAAGAAGTGGGCAGCAGTTTGAAAAGTGTGATAGGATTTTAATAAGGAGAATTAGCACGACTGTAGTGTTCTTTGAAAAACTGTTTTCTTTGTCTAATACTTAAAATGTATTCCTTTCAGGATGTTCTGAGGCGTAGGGATGCTGAATTGGCAAACTGTTTTAAACTCGGCTATAATTGAGGTTGAAATGACAGAAAAAAATAAGTGTCTTTCTTTTTAAAAAAGTATCAAAAATACTGGCTTGAAAAAGCAATATATTTTTCCAGCCAAGCCACATAAAATGCTGAGCAGTGACTTGGAAAGGTGTATTTATGTAATAGGGGATAATCTTCCTTCTGTAAAATCTTCCTGTTGTGAAATATAACTAGGTTTCCTCTGCAAGTTAAAGACGTTTGGCCATGTTTATGAGTTTTATTTAAATATTTCCATTCCTCATTTTTCTCTCATTGTGATAAAATCAACAGTAAAACAACACAACTCTGCAATAGTGGGAGTTTAAATAGCTATTTTAATTTGTGTGCCATTCATGAGGTGCAAAAGTGCTGTGGCTTTTTTCATATTCCAACATTCATTTTCATGAAATGTCCATTTCAAAGAAAGTTATTCTGTGTTTTTAATACACTCTTCATACTTCTAAATTGTCACCAGGTACATTTGCATGAGGTATGTGGACATAATATCGTGAAATGAAACACTTTAGTGTGTTGAAGGTTTATTTTATGTTTGGAATGCTTGTCTCATGAACCCTTCCCTGGTCCTTTTATTTATAAGTGTCCCTTAACATGGACTTGTGTCTCAGTAGTCTTCCTTGTACTATTAAGTGACAATTCCCTAATTCTGACAGACACATGGAAGGAAAGCATCTCTGTTGGGACTCTGTACACACAATGTTTTTTTAATTAATTAGAATATGAAGGTTGATAGTGTTATGTCCTTCATCACTGTTTAGGGTATTAAGTAGTTGCTGTGTGTGACAGTTCACTCTAAAGCAAGGAGCTGCCTTTTTCCTTGTAAAATATTATAAAATCTTGTTCCTGGTCAGTAACAGGTTGAACAAGTTAAGAACTTTATGTGAGGGGCTGTATGAAAGTAGTTTGAGGTGCTTTGCATCCTGACTAGCACAAGGTGACAAGTTTGCCTAGGTCCAAAGATAAAATAGAAAAACTTCCATTTGTGGCATTTCTGGTGATGCTCTGTTGGAGGGGAGGAGATCCTAGGAAAAGGAGGAAATCCACATGAAAAATCAGTATGAAAAGTGGTGGCACTTATTGGATGTATCTCTAACAAAATATTTACATAAATCTTGTAAACTTGGGTCATTCTGCTCTGGTTTTGGCTTCAGCTCAGATCACCCTGCTTGTGAAACACCTGACCTTAGTGGGCCTAGAATGGTTAATTCAGAGTAGAATGAGCCCTTCTGTTTAGAATTAATGTAACAAAACTTAGGCACAATGATGCATCATTATTTAGATGTACTCTGGCAATTTCATCTTCCTCCATAATCCATGTTTGGTTGAGTTGTACATCTTTTAAACTGCAGTTTGCATTAGAAACAGCCTGTTAATTTACTGCAGCTCTACTGACAGTCTGCTAGACATTCCATTTAGTTACCCTCATTAATGTATATTGGCTAAATATATATTATTCTATGTGGCAGGTTTACCTTTCAAGCAAAAGCTGATTTCTGTGTTAAAACTCTTAAGCTGAATATTAGTTTTCATTGTCACAGTCCAACTAAGTTGTTTTATGGCAATATTATTCTTCCTTATAGTTAACACAAGAAGAATGTAGGGGTACTCTATACAAATATAGAACTGAAGAGCTGGACATTGATGTAAGTCATTAGTATTCCTTCTTCCTTGTAAATGTTGGTATTTGTCTCTTTTTTTTGATAATAATTTTCCTCTTGGATTTTGGGTTTGAAACCCCACGAGATTGCCAGCAGAAACTGCATGATGATATAGAGGGACATGTCTCTGTAATAAGCTTCTAACTTGCAGGAAATATTACATTTTAGGCTGAAATTTTAACTGTTTGATACAATCAGCTGAGAAACCAGGGGACAGACTGCGAATGTATAAAATCTTTGTAATTTTGTAATACTAAGCAATATGTAAATTAAAATAGAATCTAATACCTATTATTAAGTTGTAAGGATTTAGCTGTAGAATCATAAATTATATGTTTTGAGCCATGCTGCTTCAAGTTATAATAGCACTTCATAGTTTCTTAAGAGGGTTTCTTAAGTAATTTCAAAATGCAAGACTTGATGCCTACATAATTTTAGAATTCTTATTTTAATATTTTCTATGGATTTATGTTATGATTTGATGAAGTTAGATTTTGATTGCTGAAGATGCAAATAACAAAATGCTAATTGTGGTGATTTTCTGCTCTACCCTAGGCTAAGCTTAGCCGTTTATGTGAACAGGATAAAGTCGTGCAAGCACTGGAGGAGAAGCTTCAACAGCTACACAAGGAGAAAGTAGGACAACTGTATTTATTACCTAAAGTGGATGTTATTTTACATGCTTATTATCAGAACATTGATAGCTGAAATAAAAGGAAAATCAGCCCAACGGTGCAGCGCATTAAAAATAATTCTTTTTATTACAATAGTACACGCTTGAGCAAGCTTTGCTCTCAGCAAGTCAGGAGATAGAGATGAATGCAGATAACCCAGCAGCCATACAGAATGTGGTCCTGCAGAGGGATGACTTGCAGAATGGACTGCTCAGCACCTGTCGGGAGGTGTCCCGAGCCACTGCAGTAAGTACCACGTTCTTTCCACCAAAACTTCATCAAGTGGGAAATTATTACATTCCTATTCCTAATTGCATTGGTTCTGCTTGATTTTTTTTTTTACCTGCATCCCAGCAAAAACTGAGTTGTTTTTACTTGCTTGTGTTTTTGTCAAAGGTGGATGGAAAGTGATCTTCTCCCTGCATTCATCGGGGGAAATAATCCATGATTATTTCATTGCACTGAAAGATGATTCATCATCATCTTTCTCTGATTTTGTTGGTTTTTTCTGACCAGGAATGTGTGTATACTGTCTTAATTGGTGTGGTAATTATCATCTTTGAAATATGAGAAATTGATAACAGAAGATAAAAATTTCTTTATTATCGAGAAATTGATAACAAATAATGCAAATAAGCTATTTCACGTGATGGCAAAATAGTGTCAAGCACCAACTGTATTCCACTTACTTTAAGCAAAAGCAGCTGCAGGACTGCCAGAGTCTCTCTCTAATATTGGGCCATTACATTTAAAAGATCTTTCAAATTATTCACTTCCAAAAGTTTTTTTTTTTTAAAGAAAAAGGATAGGGAGGAAATTGCTGTTTACTGTCCTTTTTTACTTTGTGATGACAATGAATAATTTTTTGCCTACTTACAGATATTTCCAAAAAGGTGTCAGATTCCAGGGGGTGCCTGTGGTGAAACCTGTCAGGATGTCAGCCCTAAAATCCTGGTTGCAGTCTGAGTGTTCCTGCCTTGTAGCAGGAATTGGTTGGACGCAGCAAAGGCAACCAGGGGAAAGGAAATCCTCCAGACACTCTTTCCCTCATTAACTTTTCAATTTATTCTAAATGAGTCAATTGCTTGATGTAGGCTGCAAAAGTGAGACAGTGGGGCTGACCTCAAAGAAGAATGATTTTTTTTTTTTTTTCACCTTTTCCTTGTGGTGTTTGCAGCTGCACGTGTGTAGAGCAGTGGTGTGTTGGCAGCCTTGCAGCAGGGCTGGATGAGTTGCATTTTCCCTGCATAATGCACTGCCTGTGCACACACGTGCTGTGCACTCACACATGTGTATTCTGGGTGATAAAAGAGACAAATTTGCATCCATTTTTGTGGCTTTTCTGCCTCGCTGGAAAGACAGCTTAAGATCCACATGCCTGCTGACTATAAATGCATTTTCTGAAGAATTTGATCTTGCCTTTTTTGTCAGTGCTGTTTGTTTGAATTTTCAAAATGCTGTTTGTTTAAATTTTGTTCAGTATCATTAGAAAATCAAAAAGCTGTTTAAGCATTGCATTCTCTAAATTATGTATCTATTTATTTATTGCTGGTGTCTATTTATGTGTTACTTCCTGAAGTTTCATGCCACTGGAAAAAGGGAAAAAAAACTTTTTTTTAGTTGAACTGCATCCATAATTCTTTACATTTGTTATATACTTAGGAATTGGAAAGAGCTTGGAGAGAATATGATAAATTGGAGTATGATGTGACTGTAACAAGGAACCACATGCAGGAGCAGCTCGACCGGCTTGGAGAAATTCAGGTGTGGCAAAGATCTTAAAGTACCCTCAGTTCACTTGGACTTTCTATGAGTTTTAAAACCATACAAATGAAAAAAGGGGGACAAATGGTGAACTAACTTACAAACTTTTAATTTCTTTTTCTATCTTGTAAGTTCTGAAGAAGTCTTCAGGTTTTCCTCTTTTTTTTCACATTTTAACACTGATATTCCTTTGTCTGGAAGCTTCCTTTTTTTGTTTCAGTGAGCAGGTTTGAAACAGGGTGGCTTTCTCAGACCTTAGTTTCTCTGACAGTCATAATACATCTTCACTCCTTCAGTTTCACTGAGTATTTTAAAATTAAATCATTTTATCAAAAGGAGTTATTACAGGAAATGCTGTAGGTGTTGCCTCAGGCCTTACAAACCAAGGGTTCTGCTGTGTATTTTAGTTCTCAGGAATTGGTGCTGAATTCCTGAGGAGAGCTCTCTGTGGCACACTCACAGAGATGGACATGCAGGTGTGCACAGAGATCTGGGACGGGCACATGGGTGTGCTCTGCACTGCAGGATCTTTGCTCCAGGGGTTGATTTTCTGGGCAGCTACAAAAGAAATTACAAAGAAGCCCAAAATCTGGAAATTCTGCATTGACTGGTGCACAGTGTGCGTGTAAATACATTTATATGCAAACACTGGGTCCATCTCCACCTGTTTTGGTTCCCTTTCCATGGCTGTATGTGTGTCTCCTGTGCAAAGTCTGCCTGCATTTTCTTTGGAGACCATGGATGAAATTCTGTTCTTGAAGTGAAGTTTGAATTAGCAGGTTGCTCTCAAATTGACCGAGGCATTATGAAATGAGTCAGTCTTGTATTTTTTGTTCCAGACAATATTTGAATGCTTTATGGGAGAGGGTCTATCATTACTGCCTTTTATTTTCCTTCACTCTGAAAGGATATGCAGAGCAGTCTAAAGAGAGAGAAAGATTTTCCCCTTTTTTTTCCACTTGCAGTATATTGAGCATTGGATGTGTTCATTTTTAAGTTTGGTAGTTACTCCAGAAGTTGAAGTTATTTTCATTATCTTCACAAAATAAAAAAAAAAGAAAGAAATAAAACTCATTGTTATAGAAGCATTATATACTAGATTCAATTATACATTTTTAAGTTTGGGAGTTACTCCAAAAGTTGAAGTTATTTTCATTATCTTTACAAAAAAAAATAATGAAAGAAAGCAATAAAAATCACTGTTATAGAAGCATTATATACTAGATTCTGTTATACATTTGGTAATTAGGGGCCATATATGCTGTTTCTTTGCTGGCAGACTGAATCAGCAGGGATACAACGTGCTCAGATTCAGAAGGAACTGTGGAGAATTCAGGATGTCATGGAGGGTTTACTTAAACATAAACAGCAAAGAAGCTCTTCTGAGGCAGGTAAGCAATAGGGAGTGAAATTGGATCATATAAATTTTTTAAATAAAAGCTCCATCATTGCTTTTGTATGTTTGCAAAAATGGCACAATGGCTAAGAAAAAAAAACCAAAGCAAATACTTCATTAAGTTGATGCTTGGTGTATTTGGTTGATAATAACAGGTTAGAGTTCATATTTTAAAGCTGTTTATTGAAAACCATTTTTCTCTTTTTTTTTCCCCACACCTTCCCCCAAACAGGCATCATGGTATCAAGGACATTTTCTTCTATTAAATATAAAAATGAGGTATGGTTTTAGCATATTTACTATTTTAGCATTATGGAAGTTGTAATGTGGCTATGATAAAAACAAGTGTTACTGTGAATATTTGAAGGATGTCTGAAGGATGTATTCAGTATGTTTCTGTGAAAACACCATATTATGAACTAGTTTTAAAGACTGATAGCTCCACTAGTAATTCTAACACTCATTTGTACTGTGTCTCTGTATTCTCACTGGTATGTTTCTCTTTTCCATTTCTTACCTTTTCCTCTCCCTAGGCTCTTAACATAGAAATATAAACCCTGATTTGTGGATGTGTTTTCTACCCACCACACTTTTCATGGGAAGAAATACATTGCTTTATATGTTTATTCAGATATTGAGCCTGGTTCTCAGATGGCCAGAGCACCCACAAGAAGAGCTGAGACTGTGGGAGCTCCCAAATGTTCAATTCCTCTGAAAATCTGGCTGGAAGTTACAGTTTTAAAGGGACATTGTCATGGTTATCCAAAGTGTGTGCAATATCCATCTGGCTTACAGAACTTTCTAAAAGTCTCATTTATGTAAAAATCTTTCAAAAGATAATGGATTTCATTTTCAAAAGCAGGATTGAGAGAGGTTGTGCCTGTGCAACAGAACGTGCAGGTGCTAGATTTATTTTTTTCCTTTTTTGTTAAATGTGACATTGTCCCTTTAACTGCAAAATCTATAGCTGCTGTAGCCATGGTAATATATTTTTCTTTTTAAGTTATAAATAACTGTACCAGGTGCTCATGTCTAAATAAGGTGACTATTCTACAATCTTTAGGAAGAGGAAGTAGTCCCACCTCGTCCTCCACTCCCTCGGTCCTATGACTTTACAGAGCATCCTCCCATAATCCCCCCTCTGCCCTGTGATAGCAGCTCCTTGCTCTGTTATAGCAGGGGCCCAGTACATCTGACAGAAGAAAAGAAGATGTACCAAGTTCAAGGATATCAGAGAAATGGATCTTACTGTGTAAGTGGCTTCAACTGCCACGTTGTTCTTGAAGCATCCTCCCTCCTTTGCACAACCACCGTTTTTGTTTACTCATCTGGCTACTTCTGTCTTATGGTTTCACTTTTATTTGGTTTTGTTTAGAGCTGCATCATTTGCTCTTCACATTCTCCTTTCATCTGTTCTGTGCGTATATAAAATGTCTTAAGACTTAAATTTGATACATTTAGATTCTTCTCCTCACTGGTTCTTTAGAAAACCCTGGGCTCAGCTTTTGAAGCTTATACCAATTTGTTTCCAGAACATCATTAAAAAAACCCCACAACTCTGCCTTTCTATGGCAATTTTTTCTGATTGTCTGCAAATGTTGTTACTCAAATTAACTACCAGAAAACACTTTTTTCCTACCACTTGAAGGATGGAACACTGTCTTCAAGTGAGAGCAGAGTTACCACAAAATAATTGGTTTGAGTCTTAAGACATAAATCCTTGTAGCAAAGTGCCTGTTTATTTACCTCATCCCTTGCTGTTCCTCAGGGTCCTGATTATAGGCTTTATAAGAGTGAACCCGAGTTAACTACAGTAGCAGAAGTGGATGAGTCTAATGGTGAAGAAAAAACAGAACCAGTTTCAGAATCAGAATCTTCTGCTAAAGGTTTGTCCCCAGGCACGGTGTTTGCAACCTTTCAGCTTCCTCACAAGAGCTCAGCTGTGTTGTAGAAGCTGCCTGATGGTTTGTGCCTTTGCAGCCTGTCCATTTCTCAGTTTGATGGAGCAGCTTCCACAATAAAATAATGATTTAATTATATGACGAGAGAAATTTCAGTCAATTACACCGCAGAAAAATCAAACATTACACTCACCAACAAGCCTGAAATCCTTATTGACACCATGTCTAATCACATCACTCACATTCCCCACACACCATTCCCTTGAACAATTACCCATTTTATGTTCTTGCCCTTGAACAATTACTGAGTTTTTGAATCGAGCTCCCGATGTTATGTCGCTGGAACCTCCAAAAAGGCAGCACCACAGAATTTTCAGGCTCTCATAAGGCAGGGAAACAATGTCTTTTTCTTTTTTTTAATCTTGTAATTGTTGGATTGCCTTCTGTCCTCTGATATAATAGGAATAATGATCATGACCTTGGAGTGTACAGACAATAAAGGTCTTTGCAATTGCTAAATGCTTTAGATTCTTCTCTTCATCTAGCTCCCATAAAAGCTACTAATTGCTTGGTAGAGTCTTTTACCAGGAAGTGCTTCTCAATTCTGTTTGTTAAAACACACAGAATAGTTTGTTAAAGGTGACTTGAGGAAAAAGCTCAGCTTTAACACCTCCCAAAAACCATATTAAGAACTTTGAGGAAAGCTACCTAAACTTAGCTAATTTTTTTTTACCCCAAGGATTGATGTTGCCAGTGGCAGCAGGATCACTGCCTTCTGTTTTGGTGCTGTGAGCATTTACAGAGCAGGCTGATGCAATGGTAACAGAATTTTACCAAGATTTGTGATTATACAAAGATATTGTTTTCATCAGAATGGTCATAGAGGTTTTTAACACCAAGGTTAGCATACAATTTGGGTATAAACTATGTGAATGGCCCTGTGATATAATTAAGCTTGCACTTACCACACAATTTGTCAATTCAGACTCTCTGGGGAATTTGCTGAGATACAATGTTAAGGCACATAATTAAATTGCTGTTAACTTGGTGGCAGAAAATGGAATATTTATCCTGAGATTTGCTAATCATCAATGACCTAAATTGAGAAACTTGTCCTTCTGACAACATGCCTAGGCTTCACTGACCTGTGATGTTTCTGATTATTCACAGTAATTTATGTCAAGAGGTGAAATAATGATAAAGACAAAATGAGAAAATCTACACTATGTAAAGAAACCCAGCACTTTTTAAGCACCCTAATCTGCTTTCTGTCTCAAAGACAGAAATTGTTTTATTCTGTCCATTTGTGGAGAAACAGTCCTCAGTCAGGGAAAGCAATAGTGCAAGTTCCTCTAAGATAAATAATGTTTAGAGGTGTGGAGCAGAATAACTGCAGTGGTAGCAAGCAGTGAGAGGCTCTGTATACTCTAAAACTCCCTTCAGTGTGTGGTTTATCATAGCTGTGTTTTATCATTTGAGCAGGTGAATTTTCTAACAGACATTTCTTGTTCTGGGCATTCACTCACAGTAACAATCCCTGTGCAGTAGGAAAATGGAACCATGTGTGATTGTTTCAGTTCTGTTATAGTGTCTAAGCCACGACAGGAAGCATTTTTATGCCATTCTGTCTTAAGTTTTTAAGCTGATGAGGAAAAAAAATTTAAAGGCAGCTCATCTCTGAGTTTTTTCTACCTTGCTGTTTAAAGAAGTTATACCTCAATGATGGTAGTTTCTTATTGAGGGTGGTTCTAAAAATAAATATTTGCAGAGGAAATTTAAAAAGGTTTTTCTAGTGGTTGTGCACTGTGGTTGGTGTGCTAAGCACTTCCCATGCCAGCCATTTCCCTCTTTTCAAACATCAATTAAAGAGGAAATGGGAGCATGTCAAATATGAGAGCAGAGGAGTGTTTGTGACCCACGTGGTACGTAAGAAAATGGAATTCTGCTGTGTTTTATCCTTTTTTATGTCTAAAGGAGACCCAAACTGCTGCTCTATAGCAGAACATCCCCAGCTCCTGTTTTCATCACAGCTGAGCAGGTTCATTTCATTCACACACAGCCATCAGCATGGGTGTGCACACACAAATGAGACCATCCAGGAGCTGCCTCCCTCTCCATGTCTGCACCCACCAACCCTCAGCACCCCTTTCTGAATCTGCCTTTTGGAGAAGAGCTCCCAAAGTGTGTCTGACAGTCTGTCTTTTCTAGAAGACAAATCCCCAGTTTTGGCAGTGTTTTTGGCAGTGTTTTGCACAGCACTCAGTGTGTTGCTTTGCTGTTTTGCAGGCTCACATTTCCCTGTGGGAGTTGTACCACCCAGAACCAAGTCCCCAACGCCAGAGTCCTCCACAATAGCATCCTATGTCACCTTGAGGAAGAACAAGAAGATAGATCTAAGAACGGTACTTTAAAATGACCTTTGAGGGTTGGATGTGCTCATTTTTAAGTTTGGGAGTTACTCCAAAAGGTTTAAGTTATTTTGGTTATCTTTACCAAAAAAAAATTATAAAAGAAAGAAAGAAAAATCACTGTTATAGAAGCATTATATGCTAGATTAAATTATACATGTTTAAGTTTGGGAGTTACTCCAAAAGTTGAAATTATTTTCATCATCTTTAAAAAAAAAATATGAAAGAAAGCAAAGAAAGAAAGAGAAATCACTGTTATAGAAGCATTATATACTGGATTAAATTATACATTTTTAAGTTTGGTAGTTATGCCAAAAGTTGAAGTTATTTTCATCATCTTTACCAAAAGAAAAATGAAAGAAATAAAAATCGCTGTTAAAGGAGCATTATATACTGGATTAAATTATACATGTTTAAGTTTGGGAGTTACTCCAAAAGTTGAAGTTATTTTCATCATCTTTAAAAAAAAAAAAGCAAAGAAAGAAAGAAAGAGAAATCACTGTTATAGTAGCATAATGTACTGGATTAAATTATACATGTTTAAGTTTGGGAGTTACTCCAAAAGTTGACGTTATTTTCATTATCTTTACCAAAAGAAAAATCAAAGAAATAAAATCACTGTTATAGGAGCATTATATACTGGATTAAATTATACATGTTTAAGTTTGGGAGTTGCTTCAAAAGTTGAAGTTATTTTCATTATCTTTACAAAAAAAAAAAAGAAAGGAAGATCACTTTTATAGAAGTATTGTATACTGGATTAAATTATGCATTTTTAAGTTTGGGAGTTATTCCAAAAGTTGAAGTTATTTTCATCATCTTTACAAAATAAAGAAAGAAAGAATTAATAATCACTGATATAGAAGCATTATATACTCGATTAATCATTATATACTTAATTCATTATACTAGTTGGATTCTTTTGGGGTTTTTTTGCATGGTCAGGGTTGGGATTGAAAGCACTCGAGATGGTATTTTGTGTTGGGACTCAGATGTTTGTTATTTTTTATCTATATTGCAGTCTTACAAGCTGTGAGTTGTACGACATTTGGCTAATTAAACTACAAAATAGCTCCTTATTTATCTCTACAAAGTCTTTTAAAGAAAAGCTATTTAATTAGGAAATGACACTTAAATTTTACTTGTGTCCCACAATGCAGACTTTTCTGTCTAATTGCAAAATCCCACTCAAACCCATAAAGAAAAAAGTAACAAAGGTGAAGACAAAAACTAGCTATCTTAGAACTTCTATCTTAGCTTTATTTATATTACTATATTCTAAAACTTTAAACTCTAATTTTTCCATTATTGTGATATTACACACTTCTATTTAAAATACACACTTAGAATCTCAAGTTTAGAAACTTTCTCTGCAATCTCAAGTCACTGTAGTGTTTTCTTAAAAGTCTAAAAGCACAAAAAGTCTAAAATTCTGAACATCCAAAATTCTTGCAGAGGCATCTATAGAAAGAATGATAAAATTATAAATGCTGTACTTGTTAAACTGCATGGAGAACCCCAAACTGGGCAGTGGGGAATGATAAATCTGCTGAAATTCAGGCTTGAGTTGAAAGCACATGAAGCGTCTTTCAAGCACTTGTATTTGGCAATTTTAACAGCCCCTTTATAACAAACTCAGGCTGTCATTTATTTCAGTTCTAAAACAATTTGGGAAATAGCTAAAGCCAGACAGAAAATAAGGATGTAGTCAGCAGTGTGCAGGTAATGAGCCTGGAATTCAGATTGGACAGTTGTGTAGTCTCTGGGTTAAAGACACACATTTACATGGAGTTCATGCAAAAAAGAGGAAAACTTTTGCCAGAGTTACAGCACAAATGGTAGAGGAGGAGTTGTGAGGAGACTGGGAGAGGAGAGAGAAACTCCCAGGATGCTGACTGAGAAAGAATACCACTTTTCATAATCAAATCAGTTCCTGTAAGTGTACTGAATGCAGCTGATTAACCTGAAATCATTTTTGTCTGTCATAAAAAGTACAAATCTGCCTGAAAACCAGTGAATTTCAAGAAGAGATTAGGTAAATGGGTGTTATTTTATGAAAAATATAATGCTTAGAATTACAGATTTTTAAGTGGTAGTAAATTCACTTTGTTTCAGCCTGCACTCTCAGTTAAATGATGCCCAGCTGTAGTTTTTCTTGAAATAAAATACAGAAATTACTATTAAATCAACTGGCATAAATGTCCTGGATCATTAAATTTCAATTATGTTTCTGTCTAAGTCAAATATCTTGTGTTTGCCAGTTTTATAATGTCTGGTAAATTGTTTCAGCTTGAGAGGGTGGCTTAGAGAGCATCTACCCATTCTCCTGATGTTTATTGTTGGTGATGATAATGTTGTTGTTCAGAAGAGCAAATTATTCCTTCCTTTCATTTTGCATTTCAGTGTTCATTATTGATAATTGGTATTTTTACTGGGTTTTTCTCACGTACATAGGAGGTCTTTATTTGCCCATTATTTTTCTGCTCTTTAGTAAATGATCAGGTGATCTCTTCTGGTAAGTTACCAGTCTGAAATCTTAGTTTTTGGTGAAACATATATATATTTATTTTTTCTTCCATTTAAGGAAAGACCAAGGAGTGCAGTGGAGCAGCTGTGCCTTGCAGAAGGCTCAAGGCCTCGAATGACTGTGGAGGAGCAGATGGAAAGAATAAAGAGGCACCAACAAGCTTGTCTGAGAGAGAAGAGGAAAGGACTCAACATTCTTGGTGTTTCAGAGCAGTCTCCCTCCCAGAGCTTGTCCTATGTCAGGGATAATCCACTCAGACTGGCACAGGTGGGTCTGAAGCTTTGATGTGTCCAGTTACAAACCAGAGGAGTTGGTGTGAGACTCCTGGTGGACTCTCAGACCCAACAGGACAGCCTTTGTGCCACTCCTTTGCCTTTTTGGGGAGCAAACAGCTCAAATCCTCAGCCCTTTGATTGTGCACTGTGATGTTTGGGAGCAGGGCAGGGTGTTTTGGTTAAATTTAGCAAACAAGGTGAAATTGCAAGGTTTGGGACTGAAAACAAGATCAGGGAGAATTGTGACTCCATTGATGTTGAAATGGAGTCAGTGCTGATTTTTCTGCCTGTAGTGCATTCAAACATCTGCAGCATTTTTAGGTAGAAATGTATATTTATGTTCAGAGCTCCTCAGTGGTGCTCTTCTGCTGTGTGTGTTTGAGCCCATAAATGCATTAAAATAGAACCCACACTTTCGTTTTCACCATTCTTAAACTTGTTTATTTACCTAAAAAGTTAATTCATGGGTAAGAGATGGGGAGAGGAGAGGAAGATACAACTACTTGTTATTAACCACGAAATATTATTCTGAATATATATCTAGAAAACGCCTGAAGAATCAAACAAAACCCAACAAGCCAAACCAAACCCAGATATAGGATAGCAGATATTAGGCAGCCTCCTACTTTCCAGATATTTAAAATTAGTTTGCTTTTCCAGTAGCTTAATGGACTTTATTTTTGGTTGGTTTTTGGTTTCTTTGGGTTTCTTCTAGAATACTTTTTTCTTCAGACCACACTGTTTACTGGCCCTTTTTTAATTACTATTATCTGCTTTTCTACTGGCATGGAAATGCCTTCTTTTTGTTGTTGTTTTGTAGGCATTTAAACACCTGATTTTCCAAAAGCAGATTAAATATATTGCAGTGTCAGGAATCAGGTATTTCCAAAGATGTTTCAGCTTTGCATTTTGGGTTGGTTTTTCCCCTCTCAGCATGATAAGCTGCTACAGAGCTATACAAATGTTACTTTTTCTTCAAGAATTTGCCATCCCCAGAAGACTGAATTCCAGTTTAGCCTTTGCAGCCCAGCATCTGCATTTGGGCTGACATCAGGAATGCTACAAGTGAAGGGAGTTCCTGCAAATATTTCTGTGATTAACTCTGCCTTTCTCTAGAAGAGGTCGTGCCCAGCAAAGCTTTGCAGATGTTTCTTTCAGTGGTTTTTACTGAAAAGGAAAGTTTAAGCTTTGCCTCTTCCCTGTGGTGTCATTCCATACCTCAGGGGGAGGGAGCTGCAGTCCTGTGTGTCACACCTGGGCAGCAGAGTGGGGCCAGAATTCAGAGTAATTCTGTTCAGTGCACCATGTTCCTCAGTCTCCTCTGGGAAATCAGGCCTCTGTGGGTGAGAAGGAATTTATAGAATTAGTGAGAAAATCTCTGAATAGAATATTCAGCTACTAGTCCACGTTACAAAGTTACTTTTTCTACCATAATTTGAATTCTTCCAGAATGCTGTTTGGCTGGAAGCCCCAGGATGAGGTATTATGCTGAGTAATAGCTTTTATTTCTAAAAGCATCGTTTTTATGTCTATTGATTTTTAGAAAAATGATGCAGTGGCATTAACTGCTGGAAGTCTTTCCGACTGGGGTTTGGTTATTTAAGAATTGGAGGGGGAAGAGGATTTTATAAATGGCCTGCTGTGTAATTTTGAAGTGATTACCGTAATCCAAAAGGAAGTTGCTTCACAACTGTTGTTGGGATGAGCAGATGATAAGGGATGCATACTTGAATTCAGGAGAGCAGACACTGATTTATGAACTGACTTAGGTGGAATTTCCTCTTAATGGGGTGCATGTGTTAGATCACAGGAGTTCAGCTTCGAGATTTACTGCTTCCATGGCTCCTATTTTTCTCAGCTCCAGGTCTCAGATGAGCCTCCCTTCAGCTCTGCCAGTATCATGTTCACAGTTCACAATCCTGAGTCACCTCCTCCCTCCTCAGAATTTTTATATCAACTTACTCTCTGCGCAATGGATTAATTTTTTATAGAGAAATAATTAATATCCTCTGCCATTATCAGATACTGTGTTGTCCTCTATTAAATCAGCTCACACCACAGGCTTGGAGGATACCCAGGATAATTGGAGGAAATGCATGCAGGTGCACTGAGAATTTTGTGCTGAAAGCAGATTTTTATCGATTTTTGTTCTTAAACCAGAAAAGGCTATTTTATAAAAAGAGCAGTGCTTCTGAATGCAAGTAAGAATGCTGCTGAGCTGATTTGTGACTGAGCTAAATATGAATGAAATTTCAGAAGATAAGGGTGACATTGAAATGCTGGAGAGGAAGGTGGGGCAGAAAGCACAATAATCCTGCAGACAAAGAAATGTTAGGCTGAACTGTCTTGAAGGGTACAAAAATGAGAAAATTTCGAGTTCTTAATGATTTCCATTTTCCTTATTGCAATCTGTGCGTAAAGTTTTTCCAAGTATTTCTTTTTTAATCAGTCAGAGGGCAGCAGAAGGCTCAGAACTGTGATAACTTTTGTAACAATTTGTCCATGTACCAATTCTGTTCCTCAGAATCGGAAAAAGGATGATACAGTATCTGGTAACATGAAGGAGTTCGAGAGCTCCAGTAGAGAAAATAATTTGAAACAAAATAATGGAAGTCCTGGAGAAGAAATAGCACAACTCAAAAATGATGGAGATCCAGAACATAATTCAAATTTTGCTAAAGAGGTACAGAACTATTCTTTATTAAACTGCTCATCAGCTTGTCTTGCAGTAACAAAACTATTTTGAGACACACACACACCAGAGGATGGGAAAGTGAGCCAGTTCCTTTTGCTTGGAAGATAAAGACTTCTTGTTGAAAATACAATATGCTATAGAGAATCACAAAATTCAATGGGATCTGTCTATAGCTGAGACATTGAATTTTCTTTAAATAATAGTCATTGACACATTCATTGCTTAGGCTACCCTATTTTTGACAGCCATTTAATCTCCCTGAATTTTAGTTTGGTTGGCTGTAGTGCATCAAATGGTTTAGAGAAAGCAGAATAAAGCTGACACAACAAATTGCACATGGAACTAGGCAGTACCTGGACTTGTAGGTATTTTTCACTGCTTTGATTTCTGCCTTGCAATGGTGTGAAACACACTTGGAAGGGAATTACCTTGGTGTTTCTGGTACTAAAGTGCCCTTAACACTCAGCAAAACCAGACTGACTGTGAAGAAGGGATTATAGAGTTGCTTCTACATAATCATATCCTGTTTATAGTTTAATTTTTTTAAGTATTGTGTAGAGGTCTTTTTCCTTCTTCTGTATTTACATTCCTCAGTTAATCATCCTTTTGTTTAATAATCCTTTTGTTTTCCTATTTTATATTTAGTTTTTTAAATATATATACATCTGACAGAGAATGGTATAAAATCAAATAACTAATTCCTATTGTTATCCATTGGGAAAACTTCCTTATTGAGAGACTGTTGCTTTGTTAAATATGCAAATATTTCAAAAGGAAAATTATGTGATACATTCAAATTGTTTATATGTAATCAGACCTTAAAAGCAGCATTCAGTCTTATCAGCAAAATATTGCAGCATCTGGAATTTTTGTTGGCATCATGAAGAGAGGGATAGCATGAAAAAACAGGCAGGCTGCAATCCAGAGAGTTCAGAGAAGTTCTGGAAGTTATTAAGGCAAACCCTGCCCCTGGCCTCTGGTATAAGTTTTAGGATAACTCTATTAACCTGCATGGTATTGATAAAAATTTCTTAAGTTATGTAATTCTGAGTTACTAAGTATACATGATGGCAAAATTTGTCTGTTAATAAAACTGTTTCCTGGTACTGTATTTCTTATCTGCCACTTAGCGTGTGTTACAGCTTTTTGTTTCATGATTTCAATTTTTTTATAGCTGTCAAAAACTGATGATCTTTTATCAGATGCACATGTTGTATCTGACTCAAAAGAAGGGAGTAATGAAGAGAAAGCAGAAAAGAAAAATAAATTGGAAGAAACACATGATGGTGATATAAGGTAAAAATCAAACAAGATGTTCTGAGGCTATTTTAAACTTGCATGCTGTATTTATTAGCTGAATGGACCAAGCAATGGCCATAAATACTGAAAAGGTTTATTTATATGGCTTTGAGAGGTTTATATACAGGGAAATCTAGGGAGAGGCTTGATGCTGCAGGGGTTCAGTCAGAGCTGATGACTTGGAGGGTGAAGCAGTGTTTATTTTCCCAGTTATAACCAGAATGCATTCATAATCCTTGTCTTGGCCTCCAAAATGTGTTTAATAATGTCACTTCAAGCTTTGTATCAATTTATTATGAGCACTCCAGCCAGTGCTCCCACAGCATGCTCTTTATTGCTGATTAATTTGGGAGCAAACTAAAGATCTTCTACATCTTCTGCCTCATTTTTTACCTCACTGCTTTGCAGGGTTGCAGAATTAGAGGGATATTATACCTTGGATATTTCTCTCTAACAATTCCTAGCTTTGGTGGAAGTTGCACTGCAGGTCCTGAGTTCTCACTTTAGGTCATGACTTGTCACAGGTCCCTGCAGCAGTAGGAAACTGCAGGAGTGCAGAAAGGAAAGGAATTAAATCCCAGGTGCTTTTTAAAAAGTGTGACTACACAAAGTAGAAGGATTTCAAGATGCCTGCTTAATTTATGCTACCCAGACTTGCAAGTTGCAGCTTTTTTTCCTGTTAACAGGAGAAAATGAAATTATAGCTCCTATACTTAGCGGTTAACACCTGAAATTAAGTTGGAGCAGGTTCTAAATGCTGTGCTTTTTTAAAGCAGCTTGCAGAGTGTGACCACAGTTGCAAACCACAAACCCAAAAGCAGCTCAGAAGAAAGTGAAATACTCAGTGTTCAAGAACAAGAAGGGATTGTGTCTTCATTTGAATTAGCAGCACAGTCTTCAAAAGGAAATCAGGCAGCAGCAGGTATGGAAAAGAGTTTGACTGAAGCATGACTTACTCAGTACATATGTAAAACTTTATTTCATTTTCATTGTGTCTTTTGATGCTCTGAAACCCTTGTGAATTGAAAATGCTGAACTAGTCTACATGTGAAGTGTACAGTTTAATACACAGAAAAATACTTTCCCAGTGGACAGCTACAGAAACTCCATTTTCCTGAGGTTTTAATATAGCTTTTATAGTTGCTAATTCAGGGATTTAAATAACTGTTGCCAAAAATTGAGTCATGCTGTAGTTGTTGGTTGGAGCAAATCCTTCCTTTTTCATTTCAGTCCTGGGTATGTGTAGACATTTTACTATTGCTCCCTGCTGCTGAGTGACCTTAGATATGCCCAAAATTGTGGAATTATTGAGAATTTCCAATATTTTAAACTAACAAGTAAAAGACCCCAGTTTGGCCATGTTTTGAGGAGTAAGAAAGATGAAGAAAGCAGAAAACAGCACCTGACTGGTACAGTGAGTGGTGGTGGCCAGCAAGAAGAGAAGAGTGAAATAAAGCAAAACTGTGTGCAAAGAAGGAAAAAAGAAAAGGGAGTGAGTAGGGAAGGAGGAAGGGAGAAGATAGAATTCAAGATATTATTTGCTGATGGGAATGGTTAAGTAAGCCAAATGGTTCAACTTATGGATATAAAAGGTGATCTGGACCTTTGTAGTGCAGTCAGCAATCCTTTCTGGGACTTGATAATCAAAACCAGAACTTGTCTGTGCATTTTGCACTGCTCAGCAGAATGAGAAAGCTTAGTTCATCTGAGCTGGGATATGAAGGTGGGTCTGGGCCTATCCCAACTACTTCAATTTTACTTTTTTTTCCTCCCTTCTCTTTCTTGGCAACATAAAACATCAGCATTCCTGTGTTTGCTGTTCTGCTAGTTATTTCTAAGCCTGATTAAGGATCAGCTGTGCTCTCCCTTGAAGCTGTGCTTTTTGTGCTCATCAGATTTTAAGCCTTAACTTGTGTAGCTTTCATTTGTTTCTGCTTATATTTGCTCTGGCCTGAAATGGTGCTTTTTCAAGCTGATCTTTATTACAGCTTCTGTAACTTGTACTCTTCTTTCTTTTGCTGTATGACTGGCAGTGAAAAGTTTGCCTTCCTCACCAGAATCGTCCTTGTCACCAGCTCCATCCACACAGCCCCAGCTGACAGAGGGATCCCATTTCATGTGTGTATAGTTACAGACAAGTAGGTGCTTGCTTTCCCACCTCTCCTGTTCCTAATATTCTTCCAGGTTATTTGGGTGCTCTTATTTTTGGGAGAAACATCTGATATTCAGCAAGACAGGGTCACCTGCAGTGCTGAGTATAAATGAGCCAGAAAACAAATAAATTTGTGTATTGATTAGTTTGCAAGGAGTGCATTCTCTGTCCAGCTACAAAGAGAAGGGGCTGATTGGTTTGTCAAGGGCTAATTGGTTTATCAGGCATGTTCTCCACAGCTGGCAGGGTGACAGCCTTGGAAAAAACAGCCTGAGCTGCTCCAAACCAGGGAGTTAAGGCATGAGCAGCACTGCACAGGTGCAGATGAGTCTCGATGCTTCAGCCATGGGCAGAATGGGCACCAGAGCTCAGAGCTGGTGATGCCCAGGAGGGAATGGGTCATGGCCTAAAGAATTCATGGCTTAAGACACAGAAACAGCAATGACAAAACTTTTCTTTTCTTTCTTTCTGTAGAGAAAGCTCTACGCAGC
This sequence comes from Fringilla coelebs, assembly GCF_963513975.1. NCBI lineage: Eukaryota > Metazoa > Chordata > Aves > Passeriformes > Fringillidae > Fringilla > Fringilla coelebs. The sequence continues at coordinate 71,003,815 of NC_140033.1, forward strand.
TGCTCTTTCCTGCCGTAGTGGGTGATTGCTTCTACAAAACAAGTTAGAAAGCACGAGTTAGGCTAGATTTACAATTTACCTGTGCTGTCACCCACTTGATGAACGGCAATGGAAATATAAAGTGTGTGTTTGTTTAGGCAAGAGTTTAAAATTAGTAGGATAGCAGTGTGAATGCTTCAGCACTTTAGCAGCATTTAAATCAATCCACATTTCTTTGTTGTCAGGAAGTGTCTGTTTAAATAAGCTTTCTGCTAAAAGAATGAGCTTTGTTTCAATGGCAATGTTAAATGCCATAGCAAGTGTAACTTAGGAAGACTTTAAAATCAAGAACAATTTGAAATTGAGACATTTGCGGTCATTTAGCATGAGGAGATCTGAAAATGCATTTTTTAAAACTTACTCTCTTCAGTCTCAATTGCCAAGGTTTAATTTTAGCAAAATTAGACTTGTTAGTCATCAGAGAGACCTTTTTAATATAAACTAAAGGCAAGAAACTATTTATACTCCTTAAAAATAAAAGAAAATTATTAAAATATTATTAAAATATTTTCTCCTTTTGAGAAAGTGGAAAATGCCATTTTTACATTCAGCTCTGACACTGCTCCTGCCTTCCTGATGGGTGTGGTCTGCCATGATTAGATTTAGCTTGAATTTTTGTACTTTAGTTCAAAATGTTTATTACAGAACTATTTAAAAGAAAACTAGTGGGACTTTCTCTCTGGGAATACTGATTTGTGTTAGTGCTTTTCATGTTCACTGTATAAATATATTTATATATAAATTTTTCTATTTTTATATATATATATACACACTGTATAAATATACCCACATTTATCATGCATCTCCATTTTTAAGTAGGACAAACATTCCCCCCATCAGCTGAGGTTTGGGTCAGTAAGGAAAGTGAAAGTGCACTGCTGGATTCTGTCTGTAGGCACAGGGCACCTGTCAGGAAGGGGGGAGCAACCAGAAATCTGTCACCAATTGCATTAAAAGCTGCTCTCAGCTCAGATGATCAGATCAGCAAATTCATTTCCTTTAGGATTTATGCTAAATAAAATAGAAATTAGTAGGAAAAGGCTTGGCCCCCCTTGGGGAAGTGTATCCACACAGCCAGTTCTGCAGGTGAAGCATTCCTGTGTTCAGGACACCTGTACCCTCAGAAGCCCCTGAAGAGGCTTTAATTGCTTTAGTGTTCTGACAGAATGGTCCATCTGGAATGGCACTTGGGAATCAGTCTGATTCCCTGATGGAGAGAGGATCCCAGCACTTCAGCCACATCCCTTGTGGCTGTTCAGTGTGTGGGTTGAGCTGGGGAAAGCTCTTAGCTGGGTGCACCTACATTCCACCTGATGCCTCTGTTGGTTGTTTCCTTGGAGTTCCAAAATAGATTTGTACCATGAGCTGGGCTTAGCACACAGAGGAGATGGATGGAGCACAGTGCTTACTGCCCTTCACCTCCTGGGGCTGTGGTTCCAATATTCCAGTGCTGTGCTGAAGAATTCTGGCACATCTTTCAACACACAGGAATTCAGCATCGCTCATTTTCAAAAAGTCTTAAGTAGCAAAGGGAACTTTCAGGCTGTAGGATCAGCCCTGGTCATATGCAAGCAAATTTTTCAGGCAGCATCTGGAAAATGTATAGTGGATTTCAGGGAATAAAGAGGTAATACCTGTATTTGGCTTTTACAGTCAATTAGAAAAAGGATACTCTTGGCACAATGCCAGGGGAATTTGCCATAGGAAATTGGTGGCACAGGATATTGTAGGACTAAGGAGAAACCCCTTAACACAAGGCTCCTTTTTTGTCACAGCCCTTATTCTGCAGAGACAAATCTCTGTGTGTACCACCAGCCCTATTAGATTTTAAGCATTGCATTTGCACTGAGTAATGGGGGGATAATGAAATTTTATACAGCACCTGGGTTCAAAGCCCAGGAACATTTTTACCAATGAACTGTTAAAACTTATTTCTAGAAGTCCTTGCAGCAGTTACCAAAATACAGCCAGCTCTGGGTAGAGCATTTGAGCTACACTGCCAGTGCAGGGTAGCAACTCAGTAATTCTGCATCCCTCTTCAAAATGTGCCTTACATTTCTAAGACTAGTTAGGATCTTTGCTGTTATTGCTGGTTTTAAGTGAAGAGCATTTGGAGGTGACCATGAGTAACAGGATAAAACTCTCAGAGTAAACAGACTTTCATTCAAAGTGGTGTAAATTTGGAAAAAAAAAATCCTGGCTTTGCTTTCTGTTGAAATATCTTGACAGCAGTATTCATCAGGAAAACAGATTTTGGAAACAACTGATTTCTAAGATATTTTCTTATGTTCTACACCTACATTGCTATGTTGAGGTCAGGAGCTCTTTGCTGTGTTTAATCCCCTGAGTTCTTTAGATGATATTCTGTTGCTAAAATAGAGTAACTTAATCTGTGTCTGTCTTCCAGCTCTAACGGCTCCTGTTGAAACAATTCATGCCTGAGATGTATGGACCTGACCTATGAAAATATGAGAAGATATTGTACAGTATATTTTAAATCTATGAAATTCATAGTTCTGATGCTTTTGGCCACAGAGCATCGTTTTATCACTTCCTGGAAAATGTTTATTCCAAGAGAGCTTTAAATGGCCCACGTGTACACTCAACAACCTTCAGATTGTTCTCCTGATACCAGCTTGCTGCTACGATTTCTGTGCACATAAAACAAAGGCTCTTTTTAATGTGCAGCCTACAGTCAAAACTTTATTTGCTCTTCTTCAGAATTTAATGTTCCTTTAATGATGGATCATATAAGTTTACTTTTTTTGCTTCTTTTAGATGCATAACTCAGTTAATTTTACATATCACCACTAAACCTTGTTTTACACTTTTTCAACATTACAATTTATTGTTTTAACAATTTATTTGTAAAGTTTTTATATATATATATACATATAGATATATTTAAAATGTGCCATTTTTATTATTGCTTAGTAAGAGCTGTCCTGTTTCTGCTGTAATGATTTCTTGGTCAGGTTGCAATGTCAGCAGTTACTGCCACACTTCTGTCAACATAGACATTAATGTTAGTGGTTCCTTTTTCTTGACTAAAATGGAGTGTAGGTATTTTGAGGTACTGGGCTTTTCCTTGATGGGGTTGGGGTGTGTACAGCAATAAGCAGGTTTTCAATCCAGTACTTAGTTTGTGTACAAATGTAATTATGTTCATTGTGTATATATTATACAATGAGCACATATGATGTAAGTATAAGAAGCCACTTATTATTGTTCAGATACGAATGTTCATATCCCATTTCTTTTATATCATATTAAATAAATGTTGATGTTCTTAAGGACTTGTATGGTTAGTATTTCTTCCAGCAAACAGATGTCACACTGTGTTCCACCTTTTGATGTGGGGAATGCAACAATTCCTACCCCACTGGCAACATCACCTGTCAACCAGAGTAGCAGTGACAGACTCTTAAGAGATCCCAGTCTTCCTCTTCAGGAAAGAATTAAGGCTGCAGCACAGAACAAAACAGACAACCTGAGACTGAGATGCAAGAAATACAGGTTCAGCTCCTGGCTCTCCCAGACTTGTGTTGTGATACTGGAATAATCACTTAGTCATTCTGCTCCTCCATTCCCTGCCTGTTTACTCGGGAGGTAATAGCCTGTCTTAGTGGGGTGTGGTGAGCAGTAATTCAATATTTGCAAACGCTGATTGCCAAGTTCACTGGGGTTAAGGAGAGAAGTGTGATGATTCCTGGAGGCTTTGGCATCTGCATAGCATCTTCCAGAAACTGAAAGAAAACCTGAAATAATCTGTCAAGTGTTGTCACACTACAGATGTTACCAGCTTCGCTGTTCCGTCTCGCACAGCTGCCTGAATTTGCCTGAGACAGAAGAGGGTTAGAAAAGAACTAAGAGAAATAAAAATATTTCAGAGAAAGCTTTTGAGTCTTAGGATGTAAAGCTAAGGAATCTTTTGCAGGTTCAGGCAACTGCTGTGTGCTTCATTGCATGTGTGTGCCATAAGTGGTAAGGCAAGTTTCACAGGAAGGCAGCTGCCAGCTCCTGTTGTGCTTTTTTTTTATCATACAAATCATATCCTGATCAAGTTAATATTGCTGTTCTAGAAGCTATATAATTCATTGTGCTTTTCCATAGAGGAGTGCCTGATTCTGTCTCACAGTTTGGAATTAATTTACCATTGCCCTTCTCCCCAAGGAGTTTGTGTTTGTTGGATTCTTCTGGCACTCCCAACTCTGCTGCCAGTTGTTCCTGGTGCTCTTTGCTGCAGAGATACAGAGTATGTTGTCTGGCTGCCTGTTGTTCTGCCATTTTCTCTGAAAAGTAAAAAAAAAACAGGCATCAGAATTCAGCAGCAGAGCCTGGAGGGGTCACAGTGGAAGAGGTGGCTGAAGGGAAGATGAGTGATGATGCAGGCAGCTACCACATCGCCCTCTGTTTTTTGGAACAGCAGCCCCAATTAGTGCATCCTTCCAATCAAAAGACAGAGCAAAGAAGAGGAATGTGATTTTATTGCACAACCGAGCAAGGCTTAAGTGTTCAGTGGAACACCTGAGGCAAAGCAGATAGGACACACCCTGTTCTCTCCCTAACCCTTCTAGAGAGAGCTGTTGGCTGTCAAGTTTTGCAATCTCTTTCTGCCCTTGCTGCCAAGAAAAGAATTGCAACCAATAAAGGAAAGAATGACTAAGTGATTTTTGGACATTTATAGTAAGTGATTTTTGGACATTTATAGATGCTGCCTGTGTCTAAAGCAGTTGTTGGTTTGGTATATCTGCAAGGAACATGCAGTTTATAATGGAGCTGGGCAAGGGGGGGAGAATGAGCAAGTTTTGCTGATAGAACTGTTGGCAAAGACAGCAAAGGTGAATGATGCAGGAATGTAGTAATGATCACAGACTATAATTTCACTTCCTGTGGGCACTTGCTGCAAGGACTTAAGAGTTTCATTGGGTGCTCTATTTTTTTGTCTTATGGAAAAAAATAATAATAAATGTATGGCTTTGTGTTATCACAGAGCATCTACTGTTTCTTACCTCATCAGAATAACTCATCCCAGTGATCGTACTCCTGAGATATAGAAATATCAGAATACTGATATGGTCAGCCTTCAAACATCTATTTTAAGTTTGTATCTAGGATATTTTTATATTTCTGACTGATTGCTTTATTGGCTATTGCACTGACACTTGTATATATGAAACGTGCTTTTTTTTCAAAAGCAAGAGTCCTTAGGAATAATGCAACACATTCTCTACAGATGTTCATGCTTTTCAGAACCAATTACATCTATTTTTGTCTTTTGTTCACCATTTGCATTGTTCCAAGGCTACTAGAGAATGTGAATCTTTTAAGTCCCTTAATAAAGTGACATTACTCAAAAAGTTATCGTTGGTGTCTTGGCAGTTTTTGTGTGTTGTGGACTGGCTCAAAGGGAAAGACCTCACCAGGCAGCTGAAACCCAAACCTTGTTTATGTTAGCACTGAGGTGGAAAAAGTTCTTCACATTTCCTCAGAAATATGCATCATAAAATGAATCCAGTAATGTTCTGTTTTCAGGAAATCAGAACAAAAACTTGCACCTTTCAATCTAAATCACATTAATTGGACAGTCGGTGACAGAATTCTTATCCACCCCATTGGATCCACTGGATGTAGCAGGAGTGCATACATGAAAAACATTAATGAATTACACTGTCAGTAACAGATTTATTAAATTCTCTAGGATTTAGACTAATGGATTAAGTTGTACCCTGGGTGAGCAAAGCAGCAGAATAGAAGAACTTGAATCACTGGTGCTGTTGGATAAGCCTTACCTCAAACTTTTCATTATATTTTAAAGAGGTTTTATTTTTCCTTTTCTAATAAGCCATAAGTAGTACTCATTCAGATCTCAGAAATGGCCCATCATGTCTTTTCTACACACTACTATTTTGTCCCTGTGATCCTGGATTGTGCTATAATTATTTTCTGAAGTTATTCTAGGGTAGTTTAATCTTATATCAGTTAAAATCCTAAGTTAAAATGTTATTTTCTGTCCTTTAGAAAGTTGACATTTAAATGGCTGATAAACAAATTGCCTGTACCTGGCACTGATAATATATCTGAAACAACTTCATCTAACTTTTTTAAGGATGCACATGGAGATAACAAAGCAACATCTGGCTTTCATTTCTTCTAAAGAACATTATAAATGCTTGCTGGTATATCCTAGGAGCTGTTTGACTTGTCCATATGGGAACACTGAAGAAGCTGCTACAAAATAAAACAGAATATACTGGTGGCTGCAAACAAATGCCTGACCCAAAATGAAGGCTGAAAGCAGCTGCTTTCTGAACTTGACATGCACAACTTGTTACCCAGCTGTTCCAGATGCGTCAGCATTCAAATGTTACTTGTGGAATGAAGATTTTGGTGCTTTTTTTGTGGTGTTTCTTCATTCTGTGGTATGCCAGGGAAGATGTTTTTTAAGGCCTGTGTAAATATTATCTGGCTGCTGTGGTGACACTGCAAGCAACTCTTAATTGCAGCTCTGGGTAAGTGACATCAGCACAGAGGTTGCTAATTGCCTCGTGTGGCAGTCTGGCTAGGGATGTGCTTAAGAACACTTATTCAGGCTGGATTAGGTTCTCTTTGGGATAAAAGTAAAGCTAGAAGCAAACAGTGCTGTTTTCAGTGGGCTGCTGTAGAGTATATCTGGACAAAACCAGATGTGGGATCATTAACTTCTTTATTACTGAAACTAAAATGAAAATAAGGAATTAATTTTTTCTTTTTGTCAAATACTATCCAGATCCCTGTTCTGTGGAAGGGAATACTTCAAAGTATTTCAGACTAAAAATGGAAACACCCTCTTGCTCTTTTGAAGGTGAAATGAGTACTGTTTAAAAAAAGAAAAAAAAAAGTAGACTTTGCATGTTTAACTTTATATGTAGAACAAGGAGGATTTACTTACAGCCTCGAGTTGTTGTTATCTGCTCTGTGTCACAGTGAAGTGACTGGACTCTCTTCTGCATCTTTAAATCCATTACAGCCCAATTTGTAAAATATTCTGCATTCCTTATCTGGAGAAAAACTGCCTTATCCACACCCCAGCTGTCTGTCCCTACATGAGCAGCTGAATCCAGGCAATCAGTTTCTTGTTTGGAGTGGTGGAAATCTGCAGGTGCTTATCATCCTGAAAGATTGAGTCAACGCACATAATGAGAGACACCCAAGGTTCCCAAGTAACTTGCATTTAAATCTCCTTTATTTTCAGCAATGGAGTCTATTTAGAAAAAAACCTTTTTCTCTAAGTAATAGTCACCTTACTATAAATAAAATAATTAGTGGGTATATAAACAAATGCCTAAGAATTTATTTGAGAAAATTGTCATTAATTGACAGTACATTTCAAAGCAATTGAGGGAGGAAAAAGACTGCAAAAATTCAGCAACTCAACTCATAAATCAGTGCTTTACAATGTGAATTTCTGGTGAGTCTTGACACTTGATTACACATGTAAGTTGAGTGCTTCATACTGTGAAACTTTCTTCTTGATAAATTCCCAAGTCAGCAAGAACATGGAGGCTGTTTCAGATGTTTTGGCTTTAAATACGAATGTTTTTGGGGTTTTTTTGTTTCTTTTTTTAGTATGCTCATCCACCAGTCTAGGAAACAGCTGTTAATGGCTGTTGGGTTTACTCTTTTTATACACTGAAATGCTCATATCTAGACAGAGGGGGAAAAAAGACAGCTAAACTTTCTGATGAATGTTTCCTGATGTTATTTGGTGTTTGTTTTTTGGCTACCTGGAGAATTTCTCAGAGAGTTTGCACATGCTGGTACTACAGGGAAGCCAGCTTGTAGGAGTCAGGTCTAGCTAGAGGTGTCATTTTGTGAGCAGGGAAATTGCCTGGAAACCAAAATCACCTTTGAATAACATTCCTGGCTGTTTTCTTAGCCTGTGCCAACAGACCCATAATTTTTTGTAACTACTGCTTCTAGTATATTGTGCCTACAAATAATAAATAATTTTAATAAAGACAAAGTGCCTGAATAATTTGTGAAATCCTGACTGCTATTTACAAGGTAGCAGCTACAAATTAACCAACCAGCCTCAGCCATTTAGGAGATTGCCTTAGTGAAGAGGAATTGGTTAATATTCATGGACTACAACCCTGGGAAAACCACACTTGCTTATATAAGCTGATTTGGGTGTGTAACTACTCTGACCTCACAGTTTTTTATTTTGAAACTTTTATTTCATGATCTTAAAGCTATTCTATTCTGTGTGATCAGCTAAATATAACCTAGCTAAGCTCCACTTCATTTCCATCATCCAGATTTTAGGACAAGGGAGAACAGAGGTCGTGACATTTTGATCATTTTTGCCTCATTAAAATCTTGTGGACCCCAAGGAGCACAGCTGGGTCATGTTTGTGAGAAGTGGGACTCTAAAGCCTTGCTTTGAGCCGTGCCTGTTTCACGGGAGTGCTTCCCATCCATCCTCCCCTGGCTGGCTGTTCCCAGGCTGGAGCACTGCGGTTATTTCACCTGCAAACGGAATCCCTGACTTCCACAACGTTTTCAGGCAATTAATCAGAGGCGGTGTGTGAATTCTAAGGTCTCTACAGCTGATGGCTCCAAACTCTTAAGGGGATGTCAGTGTTGGGGAGTGAATCCTTGTTAAAGCTTTAGCGCTGCAGACTCTCCAGCGATTCCCAAACCCTTGGCTGCTGTGCCTGCATCTCTGAACGCAGCCAGCCGGATTGCTGCGCACTTCAATGGACGGCTGCCTCCAGCAACTGCTGCAGGAGCTGTAGATTTTCCACTTTTTGGAGATGGTAGATCCAGGCTGCCCAGCAGGCTGGATTGGTGTTTTGGGAAGTGCTGCTGGCGATCAGTATCCCTGCAGGAGGAGGCTTTCCCTCCCTTTCTCCTGCAGCTGGCCGAGGGCACGGCTGCAAAAACACCCTCGTCGCCTGTTGGCCTGGATGCAGGAGCTGCCACGCTTCCTTCCAGTGCCCTGGGCACAGCAGTTGTGCCAGGAGGGGAAGCAGGAGATGAAGGGCACGGGTGTTACCAGCCCAAGTTCAAGAGCTCGCCCAGAAGGACCCCGGCAGAGCAAAGTTAGCCCGGCTGCAGCTGCTGTTGCTGCTTCTTTCCCTCCCTTTCCCCCTCTGCCCGGCCCTTTGTCCTCTCGGCGTGGTTGCCATTGTGTGGGAGTTTTGGGGGATGAAAGCGAGCGATCGCTGATGGGTGACATGATAGTGCTTTAAATGGGAATGCAGATTGCTCCGGTACCACGCGATGGAGCGAGGCGGACAAAGCCAGCGGCGGCAGCACAATAGGCTTAGGGTGATGGCCATGGCCAGAAGTGACTGACAAAAGGAACAAATACCAAGATGAGTTTTAAAAAAAAATCTCCAGCAGTGTCTGGAGATTTCTCAGCCCCCGTGCTCTGAGAAACTCTGTAACTGTGCAAGCTGCCCAGATGTGGCGGGCTGCAGCTGACCTGTCATCTCAGGAATATTTAGTATCCCTCTCCTTTCCTTCTGGGAATCTGGGTGCCGAGCACGCGCAGGAAATCGGGGATTACAAACTTGTCTGAACTTTTCACTGCCAGACATTAACATGCGGATGCAGCAGCCTGTATGTAAATGATGTTATCTGAGCTGTTTTATGCATGTGTTTCCAGGATAAGAAAGGAGATTATTTCATTGTGTGAACTAATTACCTGTGAAGAAAAAATTTAGAGCCTTTTTAATGTTAATGCCAGGCTGTATTTTTATTAACCTTCCCACTCAATGATGCAGTGTTGTGTGTTTATTGTGCATTTTCAAATGTTAAGGACTTGATCCTTTAACCTAAATGAAAGAAGTTCTCGATAGGACTTTGCATAAACAGGTTTCTTTGCAAGGTTGCAGCCACATCTCAGAGCCTTCTTTTGCCCATAAAATGGGGTTGCTTCACCAAATGGAAAGACAAAGTGACTTTTAAATATCGTGATGCTGCTGCTTAATGCTGCACAGCAACAATTAAAGATAAAAAGGGGACAATGGTATTAGACTGAAATTGCAAGACAAATTACTGCAAAACAGAGAAAATGTGTTCTTGGCCTTAGCTGCAGTTGCACATAACCAGGGCAACAGAATTAGTGTTGATGCAGCAGATCTGAGCCCAGATGGGAACAGCCCTTTTGGTTTCAGGTGAACACATTGCATGATTTAAAGTTAAACACACTCACACTGCAACCATTATGATACAGGAGAGAATTTGTGTAAAAATCTGATCTCTTGTGGTTCCTACATCTCAGATGAAATTCTGCATGTTGCTTATTAATAGGATAATTAGATTGGGGAGGAGGGGAGTAGCTTTCAAATGCTTCATGTTTCAATATTTATATGGCTTTTAAACCAGCATTTATTTTGTCATACTTTGTTAAGCGTGATATAAACTGAGTTGTTGAGGTTTTACTGTAGAACATCAGCTGATGAGAATATGGTGCATGTAAGGGAAAATAAAATGCATGCAGTGTTCCAAAAGGAGTTACCATAGTGCAGTGCAGGTGGTGGACTGAGATCACTTACTGCAATATAAGAAAGTCCCAAAATCTGACTGTATTCATATCCAAAATACTTCCAAAATATGTACTGTTACAAAAAATCTGAAACACAAGTGGTTCATGGACATTGGTCCAGCACTTAATTTATGTTTCATTGAGGATGGTGAGGAGAATGTTTGGGGTTTTTTTCTGTAAAGTCCCATTTTAAATTGGCTGCTTTGCTTCCTCTCTACATGAAACTCGGGCTTGAGAAACCGGGATGTGAACGTGTCTGAGGCACTTTTGTGTAAGATCAGGTCCTCAAGATAGCAAGGAGAACAGAAACCATGGCCTGAAGTGGTGCCAAAGGATTTTCCTTGGAAGAAACAAGGCAGAAGTAGGTCATGGCTCTCTGCAGCGCTGATACCTTAATGCTTTCAGTGCCTGAGTTACACTTTATCATACATCCCTCTTTGTTGTACCTCTTATGCACTAGCACAACCTAAATCAAATAGCTTCCTCAATTTAAGAGAGCCCAGTTTTATGTAGGCATGGACTGTAAGTCACCACATTTAAAATCAGCTCTTTTTCACCTTGCTCTGAAAAGTCTCCTTATTTTCCAGGTTTTAAATAGCCGAATCCACTTTTCACCAAGATGAAACAAATGCTTAGCATTGCCAAACCCAGACAGAAATCCAACTGCAAAGATGATGGTTCTGATAAATTATCAGTTAAATGCAATATAAAGCCAAGCTGCTGCTGACAGGATGCCTCTAGAGCAACAGCTTGCCAAGAATATATAGGGCCCCTTTTCCTACTGTAACTTCAGTATTATGTGAGGTTGTTTTGGGGCACTGATCTGCCTAGGAAATAGGATAGTATTTGTTAGGATAGTATTTGTTTCTTGAATTTGGTTGCATGTGTCACTAGGCAAAAATCATCAAGCACATGATGCTCACCTTGACTGAAAAACAAAACAGTTTTAAAAGACTGACTAGACTGAAAAGCATTATGTCATTAAAAGTCAGGCCTGTCCCTGCTGAGAAAGCCCATCTGTGGGTTTCACAGCAGCTTTCACTGGAAGGCTTCAAAGGCAAACTGCACCTCAGAGCAGTCTTGGGAAAGAGGCTCTCTTAAGCATATCCTAACCAAGATGCATGAATTTCTGCAGAACAACATGCTGAAATGTTTTGCCCACTCCTATGCAGTCAGCTGTTTGGAAAATCTGGGAGCAGCTGAGCTGGGAATAGAATTCAGGAGAGGGGAATCACTGTTTTGCCTATTACAGGACATTCAGTGCATCCACAGGGCATTGAGCTAATTTAGGATCTACATCTCCCAATTCTACCACGTATTCCAGGCTTCCTGAGAGAGTGGACCTCTGAACTATTGAACTTCTCACTGATAGAGGGTGAAATTCTGAACACAGTGCAACTTGGGCTCTCCTGTGCAGTAGGGGCCAAGTCCCCACCTCCTAGCAGCCATCAATAATATCAGGATATCAGGATTTGCTGTGAGTTCCTCCAAACTCCTTAACTGCCCAGCTCTAAGGCTGAGTTTGATAGTCTGGCCCCACTGAGGTCAATGTGAATTTTGCAATCAATACCAGAGACGCCAAAGTTTCAGACAAAGCCTGTAAAATTCCTCTGAGAGCACATATGTCTGAGCATTTAGTTTGCAATAAAGGTGGCTGCTGCAAGATTGGGTGTAAAGCACTCACTCTCAGTTTTCGTTCCATCAGTGATAACCAGTGGGGGCAAAACACAAGTTTCCAAATATTCTCATTTCCCACTGCTTCAAATAAATAGCACCAGAATATGTGCACAGCCAAAAAGACCTTACTTTCTCATTCCTTGTCTAAATTATGAGGATCTCACCTATGCAGCAACCATTTTTAGTCATTTCTGTAAAATAAAACTCCACTGGGAATAGAACAGTCTCGCAGTTCTCTCAGAACTGGTGCTGGTGGTGATTACAGTGAGCACAGACAGCAGGCAGCCTAACTCAGTGTGAGAGGCAATGCATTGACTTGGAGTGGTCAGAGCTGAGCAGGTAACATTCCATCCCTGCCAAGGGTATGACCCAAGGAGCAGATCCTGCCAGAGAAATCCTCAGCCTCTTGCCCCAGAGCAGCCAGGTGAGCAGCAGAGCACACAGACACGCTGCCCCTTGCACTGAGGATGCAGGAGTGGCAGGCATTACATCGATGGAGCTGGACTGCAGAATGAGCTGTTTGACTGGGTTTTTTTACAGGCTCCTGCTGCCTTCAGCATGGCATTTTTGTGGAGAAAGGGAGTGGAGGAGGGCTGGGTGCTGCCCCTGTTAAACCAGAGAGAGAACCAGAAAGCATGGGGAATATTGAACGGGAAGGAGGGGGGTAGGAGAGATCCATTTTTGCCAGATTGCAACTGTATTGCAGCTTCAGAGGCCAGGAGTGGGGAAGTTTGCAGAGTAAAACCACGGAGGTTTGACAAGCAGGCATTCCCCTGGCTCTGTTGTCAGCCTGCAGACAGGCAGCACAGTTCCTTTGGCACAGCATTGCTGCAGTGAGCTGATGAAGATCTTTTCAGTCCCTGGGCTTCCCGGTGCTGTCATGACAACAGCTACTTTCTCGGTCCTGCTGAAACCCCTTTTCACATTCAGTGAATGCCACGCACAGAAAAGTAGGTTGTTCTCATCAGTCTCCCTCTCTCTCTCTCTCAGATTTGATTGATTGAGAATAGGGAGGGGTGCTGTACTTCTACAAGCTTGGCTTATTTTCTGTGAACATGATGGATCCTTCATCTTACAGGAAAGGTTTGAGGGCTATGAATAGCAAACGGGGTTTTAATAGCTCGGAAGACAAATACACTATCTGTAATAAACATTTGTCATTAGTGGCAAACGACAATGAAGTCATCCTGCTGGTTTTGTAATTGTTAAATTAGTTTTGATTAATTTGAGTATGACTTCCCTGTTCACAGAGAAGCCATAATGGCAATTCACATCTTTGGATGCAATTCTGAACTTTTCTGAAATTCATGTGTTTGCTTGTGCTCAGGCCTACCAAATAATAAATTCTATTTACATAAATTAATTCTGTATATATCTGTTGATAAGCTGTTTGATAAACTTCCCATTACATGAATTTTTCTTGTAGCATAAGCAGAACAGTGGGGAGAGAAGATGAATTGTCCAGCTGTTAAGGTTTTGGGAAATCTGGACTTTGACACCCTCTCCAAGTATTTTGCCCAAGGCTGGCCAGAGTGTGTGATAAATGCCTCTCTTAAGGATAACCTCTCTCCCTTAAGTCTCTGGCTTGCCAAGATCTGGCAGTCATGGAAAACATGTAATCTCACTTGCTTGTCATTTCTAATCTCAGGGGATGTAGCAGGACCCTAAATTTGGCCAGCTTGGGAATTCTGATTGGAGCCATTCAGGCTGCATCCAGACCTGCCTGCAGGGACTCAGGGCTTGGTCCCAGTCACGCAGCCCAACTCAGCTGTTGTGGCTCCACCAGGACTCCCTTCTCATCTTTACAAAGCATGCTGCAAGGCAGGAGTGGTGTCAATTATGATTTTCATCCCCCCCATCAGGCTGGGGCAAAGCCAGGGTATATGGTGATATTTGGGAACCCAGAAAAATACTGGCTTTGTAGATTTAGCAAAGGCTGTGTGTCTGTGTAACATGGGAATAATGTCTCAATTTTACAGAATCACAGAAAAGTTAAGGTTGGAAGGCACCTCAGGACTTCATAGAGTCCAAGACCCTGCTCCAAGCAGCAACAGCTGGAACAGGCTGCTCAGGGCCATGTCCAGATGAGATTTGAATAACTTCACAAACAGCAATGCCACAACCTCTCTGGGCAATCTTTCCCACTGCTTGAAAGTGAAAAAGTTTCTTCTTACATTTAAATAGGATTAATGTTCTGCATCTCAGTTTGTGACCATTGACTCTTGCCCTTACCAGACACTACTAAGTCTGGCTCCATTTCTTTACTTCCCCTCTCAGATATTTATGCCTTGATAAGATCCCCCTGAGCCTTCACTTTTTGGGGCTGAACAGTCCCAGCTCTCTCAGCTGCTCCTCATCTGACATGCTCCACTCCCTTAATTATCTTCAGGGCCCCTTACAGGGCCCACCACAGCATGTTCTGGGAAGCTGAGAACTTTATTTGGAAGGACATGTGTTCACAAGAGTTTGATCTTGGAAGGACAGGAGATTATTTCAAGAAAAAAGAAAAAAAAAAGCACATAAACTTTATAACTAAATTTCTTCAAGGGGATTTTTGTTTAAATTTTATGAAACATAACTTAAAGAAATCTAAAACCCTTCTATGGAAAACCCATATTCTGCTTACCACTACAAATTGAAGAAGGGGAGTTACCACAAGCTGAAGAAGGGGAGTTTTAAAGTAATCCTAGAACAAGGAAAAGCTGTTGTAAACTTGTACTCCTTCCAAGCTGTGATTTGTATTTAATTAGCATTCAATTAATTATGCATTTCTGTTTGGTTGTAATGGTTACACACCGGTTTTGCAACTTGCAAGATCTTGATTGCTTTTATGGTTTTTGAAAAGAATTTCCATGTGTGCAAAAAAGCCTCTGCTCCTGACTTCATGTCCATATTTTTAGGGAAAAAACGGGATTTACTGCCTAATGGGCTTGTGCAGAATTGCTCCCTCAGCTGGGATGGCCTCCCCTGGTTTTACTGTGAGGATCTGCAGCAAATTTATTTCTGCAGAAAATAAATGGACACCCTGGTGACAACCTTCTACATGTGCTCAGGCACACACCTTCATTTAAAGCTGGAATCCAGCTCTGTTTTGCATAAGAATGTTGAGAAAACCAATTCCCCAAATTAACAGCATGTAAAGACTCTGTAATCTGGAAGCAAATATTTTAATTATCTCTGGCTAAAATGAATCTAAATTACAGCATTTAAGGATGTTGATTCTTCCGAGACTTAAGAATTTTGGCTGCCTTTACTGAAAAAGAGCAAACTGTGCCAAAAAGAAAATGTACACAAGGAGGTTTATCATACTTAGGGAGGAAAAGAAAGTATTTCTGATAATTTATGTAGATTTTAGTCATAAATAAAAATATTGACAATACTGATGACAGAGAAAAGATGCTCTATTTGCTTGTACAGTCCCACATATATTACTGTTTGACTTGTTCATATGATATATTGCATCAGTTATTGAAATTTTCCACTTGAAAAACTTTCCCAACAGTTTCAAAGAAAAGCACAATGCACTTTTAGCATGTACTTATGCAAGTCCCTGGAAGTCACAAAAATTGAGAGACGTGGGGTGACAGGATTAATACTCAGCTATACCAGTGCAAATGTACTGAGGGTAGCTTTTGTTTCTGAAGGACATTCCGAGTTCATTCTCAGTGGTATCTATAATAACTAACAGGATATCACCGAATAGTACCTACTTGAAATTCTGTGCTTATATTTCAGGTTTTGCAGCAACCTGTAGAGCACATCAATGAACCATATGACAAGGCCTCCTAATGCCTTGAACTCACAGCTTTTTCACCTTTCATTTACAAGAAATTTTCAGGCTTTATGATTTTGCATTTCCTCTTTTCCTTCAATACAACTTGACAACAAATTGAGCATCAATTAGTGTGCATTTTAGAGGTTTCATCGATCTGTGAGGTATCTGATTCCTTTCAGATACATCAGGATATCTATGGAACATGGCCTTCCTTTCACTGTTGGTGTTTATAGATGGCTCAAAGCAGAGGTGCCCTCATCTCCACTGGGCTGGCTGGAGTTCACCACAAGTGCAAATAGAATGAATGTTAGGATGAGCTTTTGGATGAGCTCCAGAATGACAGAATGGGGTTTTCCATTCCTGAAGTAACCCCTGGTTCTTCATGTCACCTTAGCAAGTTTTTAACTTTTTTTGTTTCTCTTTTCCCTATTCCCAGAGAGTCACATTTGACTGAGCTGTCTGGAGCTTTCTGAAGCTTCATGACCTAACAGGAACAGAATGCCATTTTATTTTTTTTCCTCCTAGTTACCACTAAAAGCAGTTCCCTGGTCTAGATCATGGCAGGAATTTCAGGGACAGCTGTGCTGGCACCAGAGAAGAGGCAGCAGATCAGCGTGACACTAAACAGGGGCAGGGCAGAGCAGGAAGAAGGTGCCAAGCAGTATCAAGAATTCATTTTGCAGCAAAATGTTTTTCAAAGCCAGTTACAATCCCAGAGAGGGCTCAACACTCCTGGGGAGGGACGAGGGACCCTTTCCCAACATGCATTCCCTGCAGCCTTCTTTTGGTTGGCCCAGCCTAAGCGTGGCTTGTAGTTTCTTAGAGTCATGGTTTCTAAGCAGACAGCACAAAGATTAAAGGCAGCTTTAAAAAAGAAAAGAGCATGGCATCTGAGTTTAAAGGGAGAATTAACTGGGTGCTGCGGGAGAGGGTGGGGTCAGAATTGCATCAGGAGGCAATTTCAGCCCAGTCTGAAGGGAAGGGTGAGAACCCAGCGCTGCTCACTTGAAGCAATGACAGATGGCAGCCTCTTCCTCCAGCCCTCGAATTGGGATGGGGAAGGGTGGGGCAGAAAGAAGGGAAGGTGCAGTTTGCAGAGGCTGCTGAGTAGGCAGAATGCTGAGCAAGGTGAGTCATGAGGTGCAGGCAGCAGGAATTTCCTGCACTGCTTGAGTCGTGCATGGGGAGGCAAGGGTTGGAGAAGGGAGCTCAGGGAGCAGATGCTGGGCTTTACAGAATCTCTCCTGGTATCCCAGCAAGTGGAAGACTGGGTGTCACCTTTTCTGTATCTCAGGCCTATTTAATTTTTCTTCTCTCTTTTTAGGCCTTTCTTGCTGTATTGAAGTGTTTTGCTTGTATACTGTATAAAATAGTACTATAATGCTGATCAAAGTTAGGGAAAAAACCTCAAGAAACCAGCCTTACATACATCTTCTGGTGATCTCACCTAAGTGTCCTTCAAGAAAACCCCACAAAACAGCAAAATTGCTGTGAATCAAGAAAAGAAGAAACTACTTCTCTGGAGTGTGCTTGTTACTGATCCTGCTGTCACTGTGAATGCCCTGCACCCTGGTGTACCTGAGGTAAGAGAATAAAATCTTCATTTCTTCTCCCTGCTCTGCTGTGTCTACAAGTTGTTTGTTCTTGAACTAATGGTCCTGCTTGGAATCTTTTGCCTGTGAACAGGCTTCTCGTGGTTTATCTACCAGCTTTTTAAAATGAATTTTATTATTTTGTACTTTGTTGATTCCTCAACACAAATGGCTGAGCTTTAAATCATCGTTGTAAGGTGATCATACCAAGCACATCAGAAACCTTTTGTGTGAACGACAGAGTAACATCCACCCAAGTGAACGATGTGTTTTTTCTTTAAAGGATTTCCTAACAGGAGTCTCCTCCTTTGAGCTTTTATCACAACATTCAAATGTAAATGATTTAGATGCTCTTGCAAGTTGTGGAATCACCTGTTCTCTGACAGATCTCTTTCAAAAGGTTTGAAAAGTCAAAAAACCTTGGGAAAAAAGGAAATCCAGCTTCGGTAAGCTGCGTGGGTTTGTACAGAGAAAGCTCAGTGAGCAATAATCACTGCTGCTTGCACTTGATTAGGACTTTATTACAGCACTCAAGGGCCGAGCCTGGACGCAGAATTTTGTGTGTTTGAAAACCTGAGAGCAGGACACCGAGAGATTACCGCGGAGCTTTTCTTTGATGCCTGCCTGCTGCAGCAGTGACCCCGTTGGTACTGAGCGCTTGCTTAAATGCCAAGTGATTTCCATCAGGCAATAGAAAAGTCCCGAGGTTTCCTTCCCTGACCCTCTCTGAATACACAGATTACCTAACGAGCTGGCGTCTCTACCGCCCTGCTTAGGAGAGCGGAAAGTGGGAGGTCGAATCACTCTGCTCGCTTTCAGTGCCAAACACAAGGAGGCTTTGCGTGCGCACAGCACCTCGAGAAACCCAGAGAGACCTGGGGAAAAAAAGACATTTGAGCACACAGCGGAGCCGATCAGGACAACTGACATCGGGGTACAGAGAGTTCTTTGTGATGACTTTTCTCCTCTTTATCTCATATTCATCGTTTGTGAAAGGTGTTTTTTACCGAAGCCCTTCATGTATTTTTGGTTTCTCATGACCCGATACCTCCCTGATTCTGTCCTTTGCTGCGGCACAGAACTGCAGGAGGGCATCAGTGGGTTGTAGAGACCAGGAATAATAGGAATGATTTCAGCTACCGCCGTTTCTGGGCTGAATCAAAAGCTGGGGTGTTTTTCAAACGTCACACTTGGTGTTTGATTAGACCAGTGACTGCAACACGCACCCGGAGCCCCATGCCTTCCTCCGCGGGGAGCAAAGCACAGCACGCACTGTTACCAGGAGGAAGGGCAGAACACGGCACAGAAAATCAGGGGTTGGTGACTGTTTTGGTGGAGTTAGGAGACCTGCAATGCACATCTTGCACAGATGAGAAGCAGCATTGCAGCTGTTCTTGTCTTTTTTCCTCCCTCTGGATTTTTTTTTTTTTTTAAGCATTCTTAGTATTTCCGAGTTCTAGCTGAGGCTGGTTTCTAGAAATCTGAGGAATTATCATCACTTTTTCGTTGCTGTTTGTTTCCAAAATTTGCTTATGCTCCTCTGCGGGCTAAATATGTTATTGGTTTGTTTTCAAAGACTAATCCAGTGTTGAGTCCCCGACCCCCTGTTGCTGTTTCAGTGCTGTGGCTCTCTATTTTGGCTGCTACACCACAGCTTGTTCTTGTTGCTGCTCACAGCTACATCTGTTGATGGGCTGCGAGCCATCACCAGCTATGCAAATGCAGGTCTTCGGAGCACCTTCTCCAGATTTTAATCCTACGCAGTTAACTTCTCCTGGAATCCAGGATCTCTGTGGACATGCCAGATATGCCTGCTGCAACTTGAGCTGGTGATGTTCTTCCTCATGTGCAGGAGACACAAGGCTTTTCTGGACTGAGCTGTGGTTCTGTGTTTGTTTTTAAACTTCACTGCTATGGCTTCATGATTTTTGTGTTAAATGTGCCAAGCCCTGTAAGCATTGGCTAAAGACTGACAGATGTAGGATATTTAAAATTGACAAAGAATAGCATTTTATTACCTTTTTATTTACCTTTGATTCAATAGCTTTCAACTACCCTTCTCATCTCTCCAATAACCTGTCAAACTACCTGATTATATCTCTGTATTCAGATTCTACCTTTCTGTTCTACTGCCAATCCCCATCCTATGTACTTTATAGTAAACTTTATCCCATTTTACATGTTCATTAAATGACCTTCATTTTCAAACTCTGCTCTGAAAGCTTCTATGTGATTGACAGTCATCCTGTTGAGGTTTCACCTTTCCCCTTTTATACACCCTTAGGTTTAGATCGGGTATTAGGGAGAAATCCTTCCCTGTGAGGGTGGTGATGCCCTGGCACAGGCTGCCCAGAGAGGCTGTGGCTGCCCCTGGATCCCTGGAAGTGTCCAAGGCGCCAGGCTGGATGGGGCTCTGAGCTACCTGGTCTGGTGGAAGGCATCTGGTTTAGAATTAGATTATCTTTAAGGTTCCTTTCAATCCAAACCATCCTGTGATATTTCACCATCCCCTTTGGTCACAGAGCTTTTCCCCAGGAACCGAGAATCGTCTTCCCCGCCAAGAGAGGTTTCAGACCAGTTTGCTCTGGTTCTTTCTCTCTCCTCCCTGCACAGCGCGGTGTTTTTCACTCCTTTTCCAGCGGTGCTGGAACCCTTTCCCCGTCTCCTTCCTGCCTCGGCCGAGCCGTGCTGTGGCACTCCTGCCCGGCTGGCTCCTCAGCCCCTGCAGCTCTCCCCGAGGAGCCTCGCTTCTCCCGTTCCGTGCGCTCCCTGTCCCCTTTCCCACCGCCGTGCCCCTGAGGGGATGCCCCCATGCCCCTGAGGGGAACCCGCCGTGCCCCTGAGGGGAACCCGCCGTGCCCCTGAGGGGATGCCCCCATGCCCGTGAGGGAACCCGCCGTGCCCCTGAGGGGATGCCCCCATGCCCGTGAGGGGAACCCGCCGTGCCCCTGAGGGGATGCCCCCATGCCCCTGAGGGGAACCCGCCATGCCCGGTACCACCGGAGCCCTGCCTGCCCCGCCCTCCGCCGGGGCCACCCTGCTCCGGCTCTGCTCCTTCTCTAGCGCCAGCCGGGAATGTCCCTGCCCCGCTGTGGGACACTGGTGCAGCCGGGATTTGTCCCGGAGCGCTTCGTTCCCGGCTCCCGGCGCGTCCCGCGGCACTCCCCGCTATCCATGGAGCCGGGGGCTGGGATCACGCCATTCCAGCGGGGCGCCGGGATGCCTGGGGGATTCGAACCGGGATTCCCTGGAGATTCCAGCTGGGATCCCTGAGGGATTCACGGTGGGATGCCCGGCAGACTCCAGCCGGGATCCCGTCGCTCGCGCGCCACCGCCCCTTCGCGCCGGGGGCGGTGGCCGCCGCCGCTCCGCCCTCCCCGTTGTTTGTCCCCCGGCGCGCTCCGTAGCGCGTGCGGCGGCGGCGGCACGAGCCGGGCCCCGCCCCGCCCCTCCCCGGCGGTGCGGGTGCGCGAGTAGGGCGAAGGAAGGAGGGGGGGGCGCGCGGGCGGCGGGAGCGCGCACCGGCCGCGCGGGCGCGCACGGGGCCGCGCGCGCACGCCCCCGCCGTGCGCACGCCCGCGGCCGGCCCCGCGCGCGCGGCAGCGACTCGCAGGCGCCATGGCGGCCGCTCGCTGCAGCGACATGGCGGAGCCCCAGCGGCGCCTTCCCGGGCAGGCGGCGCCCGCCGAGGAGGAGGAGGAGGCGGAGGTGGCGGCGGAGGTGGCGGCCGCCGGTGAGGCTGGATCCTCCTCGTCGTCGCCGCCGCCGCCGCCTTCGTCCTCGTCCTCGGCCGCGGCGGAGCCGGAGCCGCTGCTGCTGCTGAACGGCGAGGCGGAGAGCATGTCGGAGCCGAGCCCGGAGAGCGCCAGCCAGGCCGGGGACGGGGAGGACGAGGACGAGGAGGAGGAAGAGGAGGAGGAGGAGGAGGGCGGCGAGGAGGAGGAGAGCAGCCTGGTGGGCAGCAGCAGCAGCAGCACGAGCAGCGGCTGCTGCAGCGACGAGACCCGCTCGCCGAGCCCCGGCGGCGGCAGCGAGGCCGACGCCAAGGAGGAGCCCAAGGGCCCCCGGGGCAGCCAGGAGGACGGGCCGGGCCGCGGCGGCGGCGGGGGCGGCAGCAGCTCCAGCAGCGTGTCCAGCGGCGGCGACGAAGGATACGGCACCGGCCCCGGCACGGGCGGCGGCAGCAGCTGCGGCAGCGCCACGTCGGGGGGCCGGCGGGGCAGCCTGGAGATGTCCTCGGACGGGGAGCCCCTGAGCCGCATGGACTCGGAGGACAGGTCAGTGTCCGGCGCGTCCCGGGGGCCCTGCCCGGCCGCGTCCCCGCCTTGGCAGCCCCCGCTGCCCGGGCGCCGCCCCGCTCCCGGCCGCGGGGCTGTCACGGCAGCCACAGGTTTCTCCGGCCAACTTGTGCCGGGCCCCCGCCCCTGCTCCTTGGGCCCCCGGCTGCCCGGCCCTGGCCGCGGAGGAGGGGGCGCTCCCCGGCCGTCGCCGCCGATCCGTGAGAGCCCCGAGCGGCCCCGCCGGGCGCTGCCTCCTCCTCCGGGGCCTCTTTCCTCGGAAGCTGCGGATTTTTCTCAGATGGTGCTTTCGGGGTTCTTCAGGGCTGTGTCTTGCGGCAAAGCGCAGGTGGGGTGTACTGAAGCTTCGGGATGGGAAATGCATCTCTGGATGCGGTTTTACCTGCGCCCGCAACAGGGTCTCTGCTCTAGACGGAGAAAACCGAGTGAAAGCCTCTTAAAACATGAGGCAGAAAAAAAAAAAAAACGATTTTGCTGAAATAAAAAGGAGACCAGCCTTTCCTGCATTACGTGTCCACAAGTAATAATCATGCACGGTGTGAAGTGAGGCTCAGAGTCATCTTTGAACGAGTTCTGTAATTGTGAATTGCAGAATCTGTTAGGATGAGTTCTTGAGCTTTTGTATGTTAAAGCTACACATTTCATTTTACCAAGATTCTAGCTCGGTTCTGGTGAAAAGGCACAACTGAATTCTCACACATGGTTGAATTCGACCATTCAGGTCTGTTTCAGCCTACTGAGTCAAGCATTTCAAAGAACATGGCTTATGTAGTAGCTCTCCTGCATGTTGTATGCAACAGTTTGCTTGAAAAACTGAAAATAGGATGGAAAAAGGATGTAAAAACAGTGTGAAAGTGCTGTGTGCCCCTTGCTAATTAGTCCTTTCAAACAGTTTAAGAAAGTCGTACGATTTTTCTATATGTTCAGCAGAAAAACTATCAGACTTCCCTGCTAGAGTTACAGTTAAGTAACAGAATTTTATTTGTATTTTCTTAAGATAGTTTCACTGTTAAGTGTGGAAAATTACGTGTTTTGGTCCAGAAATGTGCTTTGAATATATGTTAGATCAAAGTCTTTGTAACTGTACAAGTACCCATATTTCAGAATGAAAACGGGGCATGACTAGACCTAACCTCGAAGATTAAAACCAGCCCAGCAAACCCCTCGTGAGTCAGTTCCCCAAAACCATGTAATTGGCCTAAAAGTCTTAAGAAGACACAAAAAAAATCAGGTCTTTGGTTTCCATTAGACTTTTGAGACTCCTAGAAATCACGTTTTCTTTCTTCTAAACTTATGCGAGTGGAAAGGGGGTGTGGATGTTGGGGTTTGTTTGTAGGTTTTGCTTGTTTTCTGTTTTTTTCAAAGGCTGAAATTTTACGTGCAATTGACTAAGTACGAGAGTAGACTTCTGGAAAAGCACCAGGTACATACAGGAGCTGTAAGATAACAGTTTCTTATTTCTCAAAGAGTGAAAGTCTAAATCTAATCCTGATCTTATCCAAGTGGGTGTCAGGGTTGAGGAAGTAACAGAACTAACTTGCAGGGGTTTTCTGGAAGTAGCGTCATTGTGCCTTGCCCTGTGCCTTCCAGAGCTGGTTGCTACTTTCTTTCTCTGTCATTGTTCTCGTGGTTCTCTTGCTCTAAGTGGTTAAATCCACGTTTGTGTGTCCTTGCTCCTTCCTTTTACCACCAGGAGTGGGATTCTTTGTGTTTAGTGGTTTAAATAAGGACTGTGCCTTGTTTTTAATCTTTGCAAAGTTTTCTTTTGACCTGCCAGGTTGAAAACTTGGGGTGTTGAGAGTGCATTTTGTGCTGTAATTCCAAGGCCTGCTTGTTGAGTTGGTGGGAGAAGAGCAATGCTACCAGGAGTGCCATTTGTTATTCCTGGAGTTGGAAAATTTCGTTTGATGTGCACTCTTTGCTGCAGCGTGTTAGAATGCTTTATTATTTTTGTCACATGTAGTCCAGCAAGTTGCTCGCTTGACATTGTGATCCAAATGATTGCTGCTGCTTGGAAGGCAGCCACAACATAATCCTGTGCCTTTCAGATGATCACACAGACAAGCAGAGTGTTGCAAAAGGTAGGGATGTGCTGAAGAGTTAGAGTGTGTAAATTGGAGTAGTGAAATACCAAGGAAGAGCTGGAAACAGTTTAGACTTAATATATTGAAATCCTGAAAGAATAAATTAATTTGTTGATTTGGTCACCTCTGAATTAAAATGTTAAGTTCTGTGACTATTAGAGAACAGTATTTTGTCTATTAAGTGCTGTTTTATATGGGGTAGTTTACTGTTCAGTACTTCATGACCTTTGCTGACTCCCTGTGTCTCCGAAGTCCTGAGGAACTCGGTGTCTGACTCTCAGTGTGGTGTAAAGTAAGATTCCCTGGGGAGGGAGTAGAGAGAAAAGGGAAGAGATGGAGCTAACAGGCTTGACTTTTCAGACCCTGGGTTTAGCCAGAGGAAGCTGGTAGAGAGTGTACTGGGTAAAGACTCTCCTGCTGTCAGCAGGTTTGGTAACATTCAGATCATGCCCCTGGGCTTGGGATTTTTTTTTCTTGCTTCCTCTTTAGAAAATTTGAATGAATTAAAGGGTGTGGTAAGAGGGCCTGAATTCCATGAGTGATCAAATTCCCATTTCCTTGTGCATGTTCTTTATCGTTCTCTGCGTTGTGTCATCTCTGATTTTTCCTTTAGTGATGTCAAATACAAATAAAGCAGATGAAGAGGAAAATCTTGCTTATGGTCAAAATAGAGCTACTGTTCAACAGCTTCTATTTTTAACATTTTATTGTATTTTAAGAGTACCTGCTGACAGAAAGAAATAACTTGTAGGAAATTGGTCAGTATTTACAATGGCATGAGAAATAAATATAGAGGTGACTACTGATACCCTGAAATTTAGGGTGAATTTAAACCCTCCATTTCCATGTACACAGCTAGACTTTGTACTTTGCTACAACATGCTTATCTTCCCTCCCAGAAAACCCAGAAAGGAAAAAGCAAAGCCCAGACTGGCACCTAGCATAAGTAACCAAGGTGGCATTTTCAGCTCAGCAGGAGAGTTCAGTGCAGCAACTCTGGGAGTTGCAGGTATCTCGTTGATCTGTTGGAGTTTCATTTTTTTCCCTGGGAATTGTGCTAAGTTCCCACTGCTGCGCAGGAGTTTGTCTGGGACTTTTGTGAGCAAGCTCAGATCAGCTGGCTGAGTAATAATAGTCTGCATTCAAGCCTAGTGATCCTCTGGATTTACAGTTGGAACAAAGACTATTATCAGCACGTGAATGCTGCTCATTTTCTTGTGCTTTCCCCAACTTGAGACCTGTGCTGGAAGGATGGATGTGTTCCTCCAGAGTCCTCTGGCACTGCTAGTCTTGCTGCAATGCTGAGAAACATCTGATAGGACTCGAAAAGAAAAAATAATGGTTCAGTTAACTATAAACACTGAGGCTGGACCTAAGCAAGTGCATGGATTTGGGTATAAACCAGCTGAGCTGAGTCTGGTGGAGATTCATCTGCAACTCCCTGCTCTTGTTACTGCTGAATTATGATATTTTCTTACAAACACTTAGTTTACTGAAACAATTTAAATATTGTTTACTGGAACACTTATTATGGAAATATATTTAAATCTGAAATAGTTTCATCATCACATTTTGTTTGATTTCAAAAGCAGTGGTAGGTCTTGCAGTTTGAAGATGTTGAGCAGAAATTCAAGTAGTAAATCTGTATGAAGAGGTTTTTTGTTCACCTTTGTGAATTTGTCTTGTGTCTTTGTACTGTCACCTAGAAGTTACCCCTGGTTTACTATGCTTACATTATCTTTACCCCTCTTAGCAGTTTATCCCTTGCTCCCTCCTCCTCCTGGCTGGGTAAGGAGCATGGAAAAGGTGCATTTAAGCTGCAGGATCAGCTGTTCTGCTGCGTGAGCTGGGAGTGCTGATTGACGTGCTCCTAGGCCAAGTGTAACAGGTTGTCTTTGCACCTATGTAGTAATCTTTCCCTTAGGCTTAGCCCTAAATAATGTCCATCTCACAGGCAATTTTCATGCAACTTGTTAGGCTTTATTGTCCTTTATTTTTTTGTTTGGGTTTTTTTTGGGAGGGGGATAACCTTTTCATGTGTTTTGTTATTCACCATCGAGTCATTTATTGAGAAGCCCTGACTCAAGGAGTACTCAATAATACTCAATGACAATTTGTGTTCTTAACCACATAAGACTTGCAAAATACTTCTAGGAATGTTATTATTCTGTTCCTATTTAATGGGCGAGCAGTTTGGAAAACACATTTCAGATAAGTTTTTCGGTAGTAAACTTTTCTGTGCTTCAGATTATGACGTTTTTTCATTTTACTGAGTGAAATGACAGGGTGGAACTAATGGGTTGAAAGATAAGAGGTTTAGACATGACAATTCCAGGCTCTAGTCTGAGTTTTTTTAAATCTCATGTAGAATGAAGGCTTTGTCAACTTTTTAGATGTATGCTGATTAAAAAAATTATTTTTAATTCCAGTCTTTATTTTGTTTATCTTTTAAAATCTTAAAAGCGAAGAACTTTCAAGATTGGCTTGGCAGTGGCACACAAGTTGTATGAGTGACATTTATGAAGGCAGAACAGTAAATTTGAAATACAATCCTGAGGACATGTGGTACTAATAGGTATGTTTCATGGATCCATGTGAGCAGATTAAAAAGTGCTTCAGGCCTCTCTTTGCTGCATAGTCTCACTTGTTCCTATGCAGGAAGTGAAGAATCATTCATTAGCACTTATGGCAAGGTGGTTAAGTCGTTAAATTTTTTTTTCAAGTG
This sequence comes from Fringilla coelebs, assembly GCF_963513975.1. Taxonomy (NCBI): domain Eukaryota; kingdom Metazoa; phylum Chordata; class Aves; order Passeriformes; family Fringillidae; genus Fringilla; species Fringilla coelebs. Next base: position 71,030,542 of record NC_140033.1, read on the forward strand.
TGTGTAATATTGCCATGTCACAGTGAGCTATACAGAAGTTTACCCGAGTTTCAGAAATTCTGCTGAAAATTGTATTTGCAGTATTTCTAACTGCATTTATTGTTGCTGTAGTTATTTGCTTTCAAATTGCAAAATAAACCCCTTGTTTCTGTAATGGTTATGTTCAGGCCTTTCTGGCACGGGAGAAAATAGCTTTTGATGGGTAGACAAAACAGCCCAGATATTTTGTATGGTGAGTATCTTTATTACTAAAGCTGTTGGTTGGTATAATTGAGTGGTTAACATGAGGTCTTTTTGTGAACTAGATGAAAGAGCTTGGTATAATGAGCTGTTATAGTTATTGTAGTAAGATGTAAATATACTTCATAGAATTTGAGAAAAACATTTTCCTATTCAGTGTAAGACAGAATTAGTTTTGCTTTTATGTAGGATTTGAACGTCCACACCGGTCTGTGTGCATTTTGTGTTAACTTTGTGACATCATCAAGTCTGGTAACTTCTAAATACAAGGTTTAATAGGTGGGTTTTTTCAGGGAATTTCCTAGGCAGTAATGGAAAAAAATCTGTCTTGGTTTTTCCTTTTTCTTCCCCTTTTTTTTTTTCTTTCCCTGTTTCATTTCAAATGAAGTTAAACAGGGTGTCACACGCAGCCTGAACAGCCGTTTGGCAGAGATGTGACATCACATTTCTGGAGCTGGTCACAGATAAAACCAACTCTTGGATGATGCAGTGGAAATGTTCTACCATATCACTCGTGCTCAGATCTTTCCACAGCTTTCTAGTACCTTCCATATATTTGCATGTTTTTTAAACGCCTTTGCCCAGCTGGAGAGGAGCGGTGGGGGAATGAGCAGCACGGAGAACTGGTACGGAAGTCAGCAGTGTGGAAATCCACCTAGAACCCCTTGCCTGGGGTGGTTGTAGAGCAGTCTGGTGTTGGCTGGGAAAGTGGTGCAGCAGAGCAGGGAGATGAAAAGCAGATGGAGCTTTCGAGACAGGAATAGAGGTTTTCTGGCAAGGGGAGAATGTGAGACGCACACAGAAAACTTCTGGGATGAGAGGGAATGAGATATGTCTAATAGCCTGAGGGGAAAAAAGAGAACTTGACCCAAAGAAAGTGAAAAATTGGTCTCTGCTGTAAAGTAGCCAAGTAATTGCAGGGAGTCATTGAGACAGGTGGGAATGTAATCTCCAGTGAAGTTGTGCAGGAGACAGAGCAGAAGAGGGTAAGGAACTTCTTTTTATGAACAGTGAGTTTTATCCACCCTCCCCCTTGCTGTTTAAAAATTACGATGTCATGACTTGCAGAAATACAAAGTGGTAATCTTGTAAGATTCCCTGAGGTGCAGATTTCTTTGGCTATCCATGTAACTGATTCTTTTTTGTAACTGTAGTCTTTCTGTCTGGGATTGTTCAAAAATATTTGTTTTAGAAAATGAAATACAAATATTCCACGTTGTGCTGGCTGCTTATCATTGGTTTTGTGATACTCAGAGATAGTGATTACAATTGTGGTTTTGCAGCATTCAAAACCAACAAAGAACTGGGGAAAAATTTTGAAGCCCTTTGAGACGCTGAAGTACTTTTTCCCCCTCTTAAGAATGGTGAAATGTAAAGCAAGAAAGACCTGGGATTTCTTTTCCCATATCTAATTTTCTTCTCTATACTAGAATTTACATTCTTAAATAAATTTCGCTGAACTTCTGTTACTAATGTTTAATGAATACTTTCTTTATTTGATAGAGGTTACTTAAGGTATATGCCAAGATATTTGATAGAGTAAAGCAAAAGATTTATGGGTTTTTAAGTCCTGTTGTCATCCTGGTGCACCATAGAGGAGTGCTGTAATTCAAATAGTTTGTATAATGTCAGAGGGAGAAAACTGCACCTTGGTGGTTTGAGTTGAGACTTGTAAAAAACTTACTGTTGGCTCATACAGTGGTATTATGATTTATTAAAGATGCCTAAATAAGAACCTAGCATAAAGAATTTCCACTTACTATTAATGTCATTCCATGTAGCCTTTTGTATAAATTACTAGCTCCCCTGTAGAATTGCAGTAAAGTCTGTATTTTGAGCATTTTAGTTTATTTTGCTGTAGTAATGACTTAGGTTCCAAATGAAAAAAAAATCTTAAAAATGCAAAGAAAATATTTTTGATATATGCAAACAAAGATATATAAATATTTCTTTTTCCTTTGAAATAAAACTCTTTTTGGCATGCCTTTGAGTAGACTTCCTTGGGCTGACATGAATGTGAAGTTACAGCTTAGACAGCTGGTACAAGTAGAAGTTAATTCAGTATCCCACAGAACAGGAGTCAAACCTTCATTTATGACCTTTTTGTTATGAATTAAGCCAGTTAGTGGAGTTGTACTTTGCTGGTTTCTTTGCTTTTGGTGCATGGTCAATACTTGAAGCAACAAGTATTCACTGAGGTAGAAATAGACAAGGCTGCTACTTTCTACAATGCTATCCTAGCTGCGTATTTTTTTCTAAGTAAATTTAACATGATGATAACTGAAACTTTTTAGATCTGTTCTGTGAGTTTGCATCTTTCTTTGGTCATTTTATGTTCCATTTGTTTTCTGTGTTCTGGGGTTGAGAGAATGGGAGGGTAATACCTACAGCAGATGAAATTTCCTTGACACCACACCTGAAGGTTGTTATCTTCCAGTGCTGATTAGACAATTTTGTAGCGATTATGGTTCTCAAAGTGGGAAGCACTGTTAAAAGAATAAATTATTTCTGGTGGTCCTTTATTGAGTATTTTTCTCTTTTTCTCTGCTTCTCCTAAGCTGTGCTACTAAACACACTCCTTATTCAGTAAAGACTGAAAATTGTGAACCACTTGTTGCTGTTCTCTAACTTTTCAGGGAGATTGTCGAGTTGAAGATAACACGGTTCCCAGAAATAAAAGGCAGTTTTATTTGTATCTTTAAGGCAGAATCGAGTACAGTTTCTTGATTTGTGTAATCCTTTTGCAGAATGTCATCTTTGTGCTGTCATATCACAAGGCACATATGTTTAACCTGCTCTATTTTTGCACTGCTCTTCGGATATTTTGGCATTTCAAATTTCCTCCTTGCATTTCCATTTTCTCTGTATGCTACAAATCCTGTGATGCTCTGGGTTTGTGTTATGCAAGTATTATGAACCCAACTATTCTAGGAATAACAATCTAAATAATCAAATTTAGTGATCCAGGAGAGTGGAAACAGCTCTAGAGGTGGTGAATCATAACACACTTTCTCAGTCTTGTTTTGTTTCCTGTGCATGTTTGTTATTTTAAGTTCCTTCAATTTCTCTATCTCAAAGAGCTTTCCTGTCTTCCCTGGTTTTCTATTATCAGGCTGAAGTGTTTGCAGTGTTCCCTTTTCTAGGTGTTTATACCTTATCTAGACATAGCTTTACTCTAAAATAAGCTGCTGCTTCAAAAAGAATTTAAAAACAAGCTTTTAATGTTACCACTTGCCATGCTGTATAGAATTCTCTCCCTTGACTATTTTATTTTCTGCTGTGTTGCTAGCTCAGTAGTCATATAACAATACATATATTTAATACAGAATTTTGCAGTCTTGTTCTGAACATTTATTTATGAACACTTTTTGAGTCTGTTCGTTTTGAGAAGTTTTTGTTAGAATCACATAATCAGTGTAAAGCATAGATTTGATAGGTTTGATTTCCAGAAAAATGCTTGTGTGATTCAGAAGCACAAGTGCTTCCAGGTGAGTGGGTGCTTTCTTCAATCATGCAGCCCTGGAAGTGAAGGTCTTTTTTCTTTATGTTGTCTAATGTTGCTTATAGTTATTTTTGCCCATCCTGCTTTGCCTGCCTTGCCTGTGAAGGGCTGTGGAGTTCTGTGTGTCTGTCTGTCTGTCTGCCAGGGGTTTTTGTGGGTATCATGTTTCAAGAGAAGGTTCTGCCTTTGCAACGCAGTGGTGGACTTTCACTTCATGTAGTCCTGGCTTATTTTTTTGATCCAGGTATTCTGATTTCTTGCTGCCACATGAGTAATCTTTCTCTTTGGCAGCCATTTAGTATTCTGCATTCTCTCTTTGCTCTGTTGTTTGTTTTTTTTTTTTTTTTATGATGGTTTATCCACTTACACTATTTTTTTGTTACCGGTGGTAGGTTTTCCTGAATTCATTATCAGTCATGAAATTATTTTGGATACTTTGTATATAAAGGTTTAAATTTAAATGGTTTTCTCAGCAAAATCAGCCAGAAAAACCCCTTAGATATGCAGGTAGCTGGAGTTGCTTTCTGTCTCCTTTGAAGATTCTCTCTGGGCTGGTTGCTGGTTCGATGAAAAGGAACTGTAAGAGTTCTAAAGCATAATGGTATTTTCATGCCACAATCGAACTACATCCATTAAAGTAAAACAAACTGTTTTGCTTGGGAAACAGAAATGTTTGGTTTAGAGAATTAAATTGATAAATTACTGAAATTTAGTAGGAGGAGTTTATCTATTACCAATCTAGATGCATCATAAAATACCAAATTTGCCCAAGATGGGCAGAGGAACAAAAAAAGGACAAGGCAGATCTCAAACTTGCTTGCTCTGTTGCTGGCTCATGGTGATTGCTCATGTTTTGGGAGCTCTGTTTTAATATTACTTTTAAATTGGTATGATTATTTGAAGGACATACAAGATGAACTGAAATCTCCTTAGCCACCTGTGTCTAATTGCCATGAACATTTTATTGTGTACTGGTACCCCCATGCAGATGTTCTGACAGTACCTTCACAAAGACTTAAGGCAAGTTTGCTTAATACTCATTTAATGTCAGCAAAAATTAAATGTTACTACAAAAAGATAGAAATTTATTCTTCCTCTGCTTTTGTTTAGGAGCCAAAAATCTAATGTTACTAATTTAATCTGTTATTGATCTGTTGTACTCGTGGCTCCTCTGTTTGGAATTGATGGAGATATTTTAAAATAGGACAGGTGGGAGATCCTCCTCTCAAGGATGGGAGCTGAGGGTTAATAATTAGATAATTTTGAGGTTTTCTGAGGGTTTATCTTTGCTGAATCTTTGATTGCATTAGGAAGTAGTGAGCACAAATTGCTTTGAATTTGGTGATGTTGAAAAGCTGCTGTTTTTGTGGAACTAGTCCATTGGCCAGAGCTGTACGCCACAATTTTCCGCCTCTTATCTTGGAAAGTAATAGGAGTAGTTGGGAAAATAGTGAAGTTTTTGTTTTCACTCTTGAGTTTTCTTAGTGAAATGAAAATAATGAGGTGCTGGGGGATGTCACTAAGCATGTCATTATTATTTTCTTTCAATGTTTCTGTTTTGACTTGGTGTTTGTAATTGAATGATTGCAGTTGGTGCTGTTTGTTTTCTTTTGGGATTAGTACCTAGTTGTGATTTAGTCTTGCAGGTGGTAAAAGCTTTTCTGTTGATGTCTAGATTTTAACCCTTGAAGTTGCTCTGAGATGGGACTGGCTGTCATTCACAGTTCCCATTATTCGGAGGCTGTTTTATCTGACTGTAACAGTTCAGTTTTCTTTCTTGAGCTTCCCTCATGGATTGAACCACTGTAGGTCAGGAAATGGCAGAGTATTTCACTGACTAGTAAAAGAAAAGAAACTAGCAGGGTACTTATTTTTGTTTGGTTTATTTGTTTGTTTTGTTTTTTGTTATTTCCAGCAAGGCTTGTAGCATTTGGTTTCGGAGCCAATCTGCTGGTTTGATGTTTCATGGCTGCATTATCGGTGTATTTCAGAAGAAACTGTTCTCTAAACTTGCAGTAGTGTAGTGTGCAGCTGGATGGCTGCTCAGCAGTGTTGCTTTCAGCCACCCTGCAGCGCGTGCTCGCTGCAGTTGCTGTTCATTTTTAATTTGATGCTTTCCAAGAGGAGGTTTTTCCGTATAGAATCTGTCAGGATCGTTTGGTGTCAGCTGAATTCAGCTGGGTCCTTTGGTCACCTCCTGCACGGCACATGTGGGCGCTGGGAGCAAGCTCTGGTGGAGGTGCTCTGCCCCAAATGAGCTCCTGTTGGTCGGCCTGAAGGGATGCTTGTTGACCCTCGGGGGCACGGTGTAAGGCCCATCTGTTAGGGCTGCATTTCGCCTCAGGGAAGGTTACTTCAGTTAAGGTCTACAGGGAGTATGTTTAGCAGACATTAAAAGTATAATAGCAAATTGATTGGGCTTTTGTGCATGTGTTCCGTGCCTGGCTTTGCTCTCCCTTCAAGTGGATGGTTGCTAATGGGACTTGGTGGAAACTAAAAATGAAATTATTTTGCTGTTCTTTCAGGGTTTTTGGTGTTATTCCTTCTCGACTCTTGCTCTCTGTTGTTCCGGAAGATTAACAAAATCAGGGAAAGAATAAATTTTGGGCATTTCATTCATTAAATTCAATAGGAGGAATTACTTGCAGTAGTGAGGAAAACAATCTCCTTGGAGAGCCGTGTGTGTGTCCGCTGTGATGTGCAGTTATACCGTTTTATTAAATGCATTAAATCATAATCGCATTATATTTTTAATCACATTTAAATGTACACAAAAATTAGGGCCCAGGTGTATAATATGTAGTTTAAAATTTGTACATTTTAAATTGCGAATAATTTGGATTTTTGTTTTTTCCTTATAGAAAATAGCCACATTTACAAAACTCCAACAGTGTCTTAATTTTGCTCAGATCCTTAAAGGAACAGAATAATCCAGAATTTAAAGTGCTTGAAAAATGCTTTTTGTTTTCTGTGAAGTGAAAATGACTAGCAGCTTCTTACAAGTTTTTAGGTATTATTTTTTGTTTCAGGATTGTTTTAAATAGAGTTTGAACTGAAGTAACCAGCTAGACTCATTTAATTGTGTAAGCATTAACCTTTTAAGATTAAAGTGCTGCTAAAAAATACCTTAATGTTCTTGATAATGAAGATGGTATTATTTCTAGCCACAGGTAAAATAAGTACGGGTAAAAATAAAACCTGAAACAATGCCTTTGAGGTAATGATTCCTCTATTTAAACTTGCATGGTTTTGCTTAATGAACACATTTTAAATGTCAGTATTGTTTCAAAGCTGTTGATCTCTTGGTAGAAGGAAAATATGTAGGAGGAGAGAAAAATATCTGACCCCTCTGAGAAGATTCTGTGTTTTCAGTTCTCCCTTGCTGCGTTTGGCAGACCCTGCCAGTGTTTGCAGACTTGGTGAAATGAGGTGTGGGTTTAGTAAGGCATTTCAGAAAGGCATTCAGTTGTTTCCTCTAGACCTGTGATTTTTACATCAAGTTGATTCAGGTGCTCGATTAGGTTGAAAATAGGGACAACATAAGCTCGAAGATCATGTTGTGCTTGCTGTAACAGTTCTAAATTTTAGTAATTAGTCAGCCTTTTGAAAGGAGCTTCTTAAAAACTGCTATTGTGTATGCAGGCTCTCTCCAGCAGTGACTGTTTTTGATGCTCTATTGTTTGGGATGACCCCTGAGCTGAACTCTCTGAAACTCAAATGTCTAATGTTCTTCATCAGGCCATGGTCTGTAGATCCATTACAATGGAGCTGGAGCCTGCCTACAGCTTGGGAGCAAACCCAGACCTGTCTGTCACTGGCAAGAGGGGAATGCCACAAGCGCCTCAGTTCTACTCGTGTCATTCTGCTTTGATAGCGGCAGGCAGGCTTTAAACAGATCCCCTGCCTGTGAGAAAGGGACTTGGCAAAAGGCAGAGAAACTTGCTTTAACTTAGCTAAAAATCTGTTTCAGTGTCTCTGTTCTATTACCAAGATGTCTGTGTTTTTCTTACTTTGTTTTCTCCTCTTATGCACATTATTATCTTCCCACTTGTAGGCTTTATAGATTTGGGGTGAGAAAGCAGAAGGGTGTAATTTCCATTACTACCTTCCCTTTGTAAAGGAACCTTTCCCTCTGTCAGATCATCCCAAGCAGACCGAAAGATGTATTGGATAGAAAAGCCCCAGTCATAGACTGAAAGGTGCACACACTTTCTGTAGTCCAAGCCCATCTTGGGCTGCGTGTTTGTGCACACATCTTACTTGTTTGTGTGTCCTCTCCTCATGCCCTTTGTGAAATTCTTAGAAACAAAAAAGTGGGTGAATTGGGAAGCTCTTAACAGACACAGTGTTGCAGTTAAGTCTTTAGAGACTTAGTAGCAGCCACAGCTCTGACTGTAAAACTTATCTTTCTGCTTCATCTCAAAATGGGCAGGTCAAGAGACCGCCCAAGTCAGTGTCTTTGATGTTGCATACACTGCAGACTGTTCTCTGAAAAGCTTCCTGATATTTTCTCAGTGTAAGAAACACCAGAGAAAACTACACATGCTTGAGCTGTGTTGGGCACTGGTCTTTCATAGATTCTCTTTGCAGCCTTTACCTCTTTAGTGAGGGACAGGACTTGCTAAGTGAGGCAGAAAGTAATTCTAGATTTTCTTAGTACTGGGAGGCACCTGATCACCTGAAATACACTGGTTCTGGAGGCACAGAAGAGGAAACAAAAAATGTATGTTCCATTTTTATTTAACAGATTGTTACTAGAGAAGGAATGTGCCAGGGCGGTAAGTTTCTAGAAGGAAGAAGGGCATTTTGTCTTAAATATTAAGCTGTTATTGCTCAACTGGATTAGAGTTATATTTTTTCCCATTTTTAGACAGGATTTTGAATAGCTTATAGAATCATAGTTCAGTGTAGCACTTCTTTCTCAGTTTCCAAATTCTACATTCTACTACTTGGTTTTAGTGCTGTGGGCAGCCTTTTTTTATTCCAGTTCCTCTGATACAAAATTTTGATACCATGTTAATCTGTTGGCCCTTAGCAAACACTTAGGCTATTAAGCCTGAACCCAGCAAACATTTAAACAGTAATAGCTAAATTAGCTTGTTACTGGTTTCTTATGTCATTAATAACCCCACTTTATCATAGCTTTTGCTGGGATCAGTTGACTTTTGCATATTTTTCTCCAGAAGAAGGTAGATAGCTTATAAAAAACCACAAAGCCTAGGCTTTGCATTCCTTAGGCTGTAAAATTTGAGACCCCTGATTTTGTGTCAGAGTATGTTGTGCTGCACTGGCCATGTGAACTAAACTGTCATGCTTTTGGTTGATAATTTTCAGGGGGTTTTTTATCTCTTCTCAGAGGAATTAAGTGGATTTCATGCCTGTGGAACGGAGAAACCACACACACACACACCTGTGTGAGGGTGCCCTTCTCCCCTGCCCCAAAATGCTTTCACAGAACTTGTTCAGGGTTATGTTTTCTCATTGCTTTCCCACTTGAGACCAGACTGTAAACCAGGGAACTGTTGAATACCCCTCATACTCTGCCCTGTGGTCAGCAGCACCACACATCCTCTCAGTCAGAAATCTGCTTGTACTGCTTGTAGTGTTTGTGGGGTGTGTGAGAGCAGCCCTCATGCTGGCTGTGGGTGTAGAAACCCGTACAGACTGGAAATAGCTTTGAAGCTTGAACTCCTCCTTGAAAGTGTTTGGGAAGCAGTTTCCTTTGGTACCTTTCAGCTGTGGGAAAGGCAGGGTTATTTAGGGAGCTGAGCTGGTGTGAGGCAGCTGTTGCACGAGTGCTGTGTGTGCAGTGCTTTGCCATCCTTGGCTGAGCAGCTTCCTGTCGGGACCACTGATCCGTGTAACAGCGCTGTCTGTGGCAGAAGTGGTTGGGCTCTGTGCCACTCTGTGTGTCCAAACCTACTTCCAAGTGTGATTTTGAGAAAGCTGCATTTGGATAGCTTAAACTGAGGGGGAGGTGAGGTGGTGGCACAATTAACTGTAATTAATTATTCAATTTTTCTGTCATCATGGGTAAATTTTGCTTTCACAGTGCAGTTTTACAGGCTTTATTTTTGGGATCATTTTTTGTCCTAGGCGTCAGTTGAGGAAGAAGATGTCAGTCCCATAATTGCATCTATTGTGAGCCTGGCACAGTGGCAAAATTAGGATTATTTGCAACAGGTTTTGGAGATAAAGCTTCTGACAATTTTGTACAGGGATCCTAAAATGCTGTTGCAGTGCCTGTAGTTAGTGGCTCTTAATGCTCTTGGGGCTGGGAGCTTCAGCTCAGGGCCAGTGGAATACTTTTTTACTTGCTAGTGACAAGTTGGGAGGTTGTATGCCATAAAAAGAATCAAGATTACTGAGGAGGGAAGGGAGACATGGGGAGGGATCATGGAAAGCTCTGTGTATTCAGGGTGTAGAAAAGGGAAGAAAGTAAAAATAATGGAAATCTGGAAATTTGGAAGTTTTCTGTGCAGCAGCAAATAGCCTGTATGACTGCCATGGGTAGGAAACTATGCCTTCTAAGTAGTTAGACCTTGTTTGAAATTGGGAGGGCGGTGGAAGAAAGGCATGTGGTGTTGGTGTATCATTTAGGAGCTATGTATTTGATATACCTTCATTAAAGCAAAAGGTGTTGAAAAGGTATCTGAAACTTTCTTTTTAACTTGGAACACAAAGGCCTGAAATAGCTGGTCAGTTTTAATAACAGATGGAGCTGGAAGATGATTTTTAAGGGTTCTGTGGTTGGGATTTGTTATGTTGCTGGTATCTCTTGAGATAAGTGTCCATGAAACCAAATTACTGAGGGTAGTTAAAACTAAAACTTATAACTGGGAGCATTGCTAAAGAGAATCTGTTATTTAGACTAAGGCAAGCCACTTTTTACTGATAAAAGTAGTGGAATCTACATGGTGGGTGAGAATGGGAAATCTAAACAAAGCAAATATCTGTGATTGTTTTAAAATCTGTCTCAGAAAGAACCTGCTAGCATTGTAGTGATTCAGAAAGATAGAGATCATGTGAGAAATCACTAGTAGAGACTCTTACAGCAGAGGAGCAAACATGCTAATGCTATCTTCAGATTTTGACTAATGGTGTTTTTTCTTTCATTCATCTCAGTGTGTAATAGAACAATACTGGGCATGTAAACAGTGATGGTAAAAATGAGGAACAATGCCTGTATCTTAAAAGCAGAATAGTTTAACATGTCCCACTTGTACTGGGAGGATCTGGTGGAGGCTCTCCAAGGTGGTTGGGGTGCTGAAGCAAATCCAGAACACGCAGAGGCTGAGTGCATGTGTTCCTTCAGTTTTGGGAGGAGGAGGGCAGGGTTTTTCTGTGTTCTGTGATCTGATAGGGAGGTTTAACAATGGAGGAGGCAGAGTCATCTCAACCCTGCAGCTGCCAGGGATGAGAGACAAGAGACAGAAGTTGCAGCACTGGAAATTCTGATGAGATGTTGGGAAACTTCCCCCTCCCCCAGAACAAGGTTAGTCAGCCATTGAGAAGATTGTTCAGAGGTAGCAGAAATGCCAGCCTTTGAACACACCCATTAACAACTCCACTGGACAAGACCACAGGCAAGCTGATCTCACTCGTTCCTGTTTAAGCAAATTTGACCACCTGGTCTTTGAGGTTCTGTCAAACATGAGCTGTTCTGTGATGCTGTGGCTTTGTGGAAGAGAAGTACTTAAAGGCCCTCATGGCAACTGAGCGGATAACCAAGATAAAAAAAGGTGTTATCAGTAGGTATTTAGTGAGAAAGAGCATCCATCTCCATCCTTTTGCTTATACAGGGAAAGAGCCTGATCTCTGCAAGTTTATTCGGATGTATTTGATGCCTGTCTCTGTATCTGCTGAGGTAAAGAGCAGAAAGGCTGATGGAAGTGACCCCTGCTGGCTGCAGATTTCCTCTGCTGATTCTGGCTTCTCTGGAAACGTTTTGCAAAACCAAAACAAACAGTTTTGACCATGCTCTTGAGGGACACTGTGCTGGGGCCGTGTGGAAATGCCTTAAACCCTGGGTAGAACTGAAGTGCTGTATTCTTTTTAAGGCTCTAATGTTGGCAGGGGATGCTGGACTCAATATATTCAGGCTTTTCCATTCCTCCCTTTTGTTCCCAGTGTCCAGAAGAAGTTACGCTGTTGATAATAGTAGCTGTTTCCTAACTGTACATTTATTAATAAAGCAGTGAACCACAATAAATAATAAATCTGTGCAAGGTTTTCTTTCCACCCTGTCTAAATATATCTGAAACAAAAGAGCTACAGTTTGGATTTGCTCTGTTAACATGCAACAAATACAAACTTTGATTCAGTTTTGGGATTTTTTTTGTCTTGCAGCATAAGCAGAACTATCATGGACATAAACAGCACAAAAGAGCTACAGTTTGGATTTGCTCTGTTAATATGCAACAAATACAAACTTTGATTTAGTTTTGGTTTTTTTTGTCTTGCAGCATAAGCAGCACTATCATGGATGTAGACAGCACAATTTCCAGTGGGCGTTCCACGCCAGTGATGATGAATGGCCAGGGAGTTCCTGCCTCCTCTGCCAAGAGCATTGCCTACAACTGCTGCTGGGATCACTGCCACGCCTGCTTCAGCTCCAGCCCGGACCTGGCCGATCACATTCGCTCCATCCACGTGGACGGGCAGCGAGGAGGGGTTGGTGTCACCTTTGGGTTTTCCTTCTTTCTTATTTGCCAATATTTTGCTCTTGAATGACAGCACCAACTTTTGTTTCAAAATTCCTTTTTGCTAGGTAGTGGCAGCAAAGGAATGTAGTCAGTTCTTTTCCGTAAATTGAGATTTCCAGGGTTTTGATAGTGTGTTGATTTCTCAGCATCCTGAAGCTGCTGGTGTGTCTTGCAGTGCTTACACTTGGAATTCATTTTCTTAAACTCTTAGTGTACGTGTTCCTGCATGTGAGCTCAGGTGAAGTCACATCTTAATTACTGTTACCAAAGGAGTCTCACTACAGGTAAAATCCATCCAGAATGTACAGTAGGGAAGATGTAAAACTGACTCAAGTACAAAGTCTTAACAAAACAGCTCTGTGTGTGTAATACTGATGGCAACTTTGCCTTTTATATAATTGCATCTAATTTTTTTTTAAATTGAGTTGCATATATAAACATGTAAATTCCAGTCTAATCCCTGGTCAAATGATAATTGGTCTCAATTTTAATGTTTAAAAACATCTTCTAGTAGACTAATTTCAACTTTGTACTTAACTACCTCCCATCTTCAAGTTCCAAAATTACCTCTGATGTCTGGAATATATCATGTAAACTACCTTTACATCCAGCACAAGCAATCTGCCTGCTTTAGGCACTGTGTGTTGCAGCTTTTCAATTTCTGGGAGAGAGAATATCAGTTCTCAAAGTAGAATAGTTGTTATCTTTTGACTTTTTGCCCTGTCAGTTCTTCAGAAGGAAAATGTTAGGCTGTTGCACTTTATCTTCAGTGAATAAGAAACTTAAATAAAATACTAATTTGCATTACTTTAAATAATTTATTATGTAAATGTGTCACTGAGACAGCTGTGACTCTGGCTGTATTTAGATAATATTTTTTGGCATGATTGAACTTTTCAGCTTCATATTTGATGGCTTTTTTCAGTCCAGTATTTGAGCAGAATCATCCATCCAGTGTGGTGGCTTTTTAGCCACCCTTGAGATGATTTCTGAGTTCTGTCCAGAGGTGTGTAAAGGTGTTACATGAAACCTGCATGAAACAATGAAATGAATAAGGTGTGTTTGGATCTTTGTTATCCCATCCTTTACATTTCTTAAAAAGGGGCTGGAATATTTTGCAGATTTTGGTTTGGGTTTTTTTTTTTCCTGTATTTTCTTTTTTGTCACTTACATTTCATGTGACATGATTTGTGGATATTTTTATTTAGAAAATATTGGACTGTATTTGTGTATTTGAAAGAGGAGGTTGTTGGAAGCACAAAGTGTTGCATTTGAGTTCACCCTTTGGAATGCCTCTACTTGAGTTAATTTTTTGGGAAGTTCCAAGGCAGGGCTGTGGAAGGGGGATGTGTCCTGGTGGGTTTGTTTCAGGGATTTGTCTGCCACCTGCCGGTGAGGTGTTCAAGTGTGTTGGAAGTTGTCTCTTGATTTTGATGGCATTTCAGACCTTACTTAACTGCAATGGCTCTAAATGTGAAGAAAAGTGGGGCCTAAGTAATTGTGTATTGAGAATGGAAGGTAATAGGATAAACATCTTTGCATGGTAAAATGTACTTTTTCCAGCTAATACCGAGGTCATGGCTCCAGTCCAAACCAGATACATCCATGAAGAGTCTGGGAAGCTTTTTCACAAAACAGTTTTGCTTTTGAAAGATGTTATTTCAGAAATATTTTGGGTTCAGCTTTTTGACAGGGGTTCCCAAGAAGCCTTGTGTAGACTTCTGGCACGTGGTTGCAAACCCAGGTCCTTGTGTTTCCCCTGACTGTAGGCTCCCAGTAACACCTTTGCCAAGTGCCCCTCAGTCTGCAGTTGCTGCTGAAAATGCCAGCACACTCATGGAGCTGCTGCAGAGCCAGAAATCTCAGAAATCCCAGTCCTGTGGCTTTGAGGGGATCTCAAAACTGAGGAGTGGCAGACCCCAAAGGTTCAGGGGCTTGGGCCTTGTGTCAGTGGGTCTGGATCAGTCCCAGCCACTGAGGGGTTTCCAGCTTTGTCTGACTAAAGCTGGGTTATGGATCTATTGTACAGCAAGAACTCAGAACTCCCGTGGCTGCTTTTTATTTGGAAAATAAAATCTTTTGAAGGTTGAGGGGGTTTTATTCTCCAAAAGAGAACAAGAAACTGAAATCCAATTAGTTTCCTGCATTTCTGAAAACCTGTGTTACGAACAGTGCTGTTCCTGGGAACTTTCTTTTACTGTGACAAATTAGGGCTTTACCTCCCTTCACCCACAGACCTGTTGAGGAAATTCTAATGAAAGGCAAGTTCATTGAGCTTTTTTATTCCTTCAGTTACAGATAAACACAATGAGAGGAGAGAGAAAAGCAGCATGAGTGAGTTCTGCTCCCCTTAATGCACTATTGTGCATGTGATTGTTCTGTACACTGGAATCACAAAACAGCCATAGGTTTTGAATCCTATGAGAATTGGTAGCTTCCTTCATCAGGAATTGAATGTAAGGCCCTAACTAGAAGTATCTGGTATTCCAGAATACAAAACTCCAATATATAGACTGCATTGCAATTAAGAGTTTTTACTTTTTCATGCTCAAGGAATAAAATTAATTACTTACGTGAATAAATTATTTTATTTCTATAACTATTACCCAGAAAATGCAAATTTTTCATTTAAAAATGTTCTGACTCCATATCTGGTGGGTACAGATACTGAGTGCAAACACAAATGCAGCGACCCTGTTGCTCTAGATTGTGTTTATCTGGAGGAGCATCTGTCTGTTGGTATTTTCTTCCGGTGACCTGTTCTTATTGAATGCTTGAGGTTGTAATTATTTTTTCCTTGGTGAGATATGAGAAGTGTATTTAGAAATAAATTGTTGTTCTTCAGAATTCTTTGAAATGTTGTGAGATGTTGTAAAAACAGCCTTCTTTGCTAACGTGCTTTTTATTTACTGTTCTCTCTGACTTGTGTAAACTTACCACGTTTTTACTCTATTAGGTGTTTGTTTGCTTGTGGAAAGGTTGCAAAGTGTATAATACACCTTCAACAAGTCAAAGTTGGTTGCAGAGGCATATGCTGACACACAGTGGGGACAAACCATTCAAGGTAAGGCTCATTGTAACATACATTCTCCCTCATTTTTAGAAAAATTCTCTTTATTTTTCCTAATACAATATGTCAGTTGAAAAATACCGTCACTGGAGTGAGCTGAAGAAAAGCGAGCTGAGCTTTCTTCTTTGCAGTAATAGTGCCCAAAGGTCCTGTTCTTTTACAAAAGCAGATGAAGAAACTCTTTTTGCTTCTCTATCCCTGTTTCTTTTAATCTATAAGTGGCAGGGAGTGTAAAAGTAAATAGTGCTGAAGTTCAGGGGCTTTGTGCATTTTGAGGTAGAGCTGCTTACACTGTAACTGAGATATTTTCTCTCATACTTTACACTTCCACATTGAGTTTTGGATCATGGCTGATGGTGCATATTCCTGCTTGAGTAAGAGCTGCTTTTGTTAAACTCCGTAGAAACACTGGCAGTGACTATTTATGGTTCATTCTCTGAACAGAATAAGGAAGTCAGGAATGCAGGACCATTGACCTGAGTGTATTTCCTGCACAGTATTTTCTAACTTTCTCTTTCTTTCTCCCCTTAATCTGTACCTGCAATTCTAGGTATAGTAGTGTTTATCATTCCCATATCCACCAATCCGTTATTAATGAGTTGCTTCATCCTCTTATGGATACAGTTGGGGCAGTTCATAGCTGTCAGTCCTGGATCACTTGATGGTAAGTCCCACCCACACTACTTCAGACTGAAGTTCTTCCATGTAGGATATGAAAATGAAATAGGATTTGGGTTTTTTTTTTGAGTTTAGGTAGCAATTTATGCCTCCTTCTCTCCCACCCCTAGCCTCACCAAGTTTTAGTCCCTGTCTTCCCTCTCTTCTCTTTCTCCTCAGGTAATATCTTCCACTTGTAAAAAAATTTATTTTGAGGCAGCTTTATTACTAAAAATACTTCTCTGTTACAGGGGTTTCTTTCTGTAGTTACATTTTCTATATAGGTTTTAATAACAGTTATGACAGAAAACAAAACTAAATTAACTCAAAACCAAGAGAGTAAAAATAGTGCATTGCATGTGAAAAAGATTTTTTTACCAAACAGTTTTTTTTTTCCATACTGAATTGTGTAGTTTAGACTGAAAATTTCTGACTCAAAGTAACCACAGGAAAATGAGTTTTAAGGTTATCATACCCTGTGTTTGAAGGAATGAGTTTTTTGGAAGGATAGCATAAGGATCATAGATCCCTGCAAGTTTGCAGATATGGTTGTTCCAGGAATTGATCTAATAGTAAATCCTAATCTCTGATTATTATTAATAATAATAACAATAATAGTGGTAGCAGTAGCAATAGTAGTTGTAAAGAAAGCAACCACCAGTTACCAGAGGAAACTTGTACCTTAGGTTTTCTCTATTTTGGAATGAAATAGTTGTCTACCTCTAAGTATAATGGCAAGCTTTGTTCTTGGATGAAAGTCTTTTAATAGCTTAATCTGTGTTCTTATTTGGTGTAGATCAAAGAAGTTCAGTTGCAGAGACATGGGGTTGAAGAGGGGGACACAGTTCAGAAGCACCAGTAATACTTCTGAGTCTGTCAGCCTTACCTGGCAAAGGCAGTTGATACCCTAGTGTTTTTGACTGGTTACAGCTAGAGCCCTAAAATTGTCCACAATTGTTTTTGATAATAATCATCTTGTGTTCAATATCTGTTGTTTCACCAGCTGATTTTCTGTCCTTTCTGGTCCTGCTGAGGGAGAGAACAAAACATTGGAGGGTTGCAGTAGTTAATCATCCTGGCTCAATGTGTGTCACTGCAGCATTTTTTCATACTGTTGTCTGGAGTCCCTGTGTTTGTTTTTTATCCCTGTATTTCTCAATCTGTTCCTGGGAGCTTTGAATGGAGGATAATTGTGGTCTGAGTAGAATTTTGTAACATCTTTTGTTCCCCTGTCATTTATGCTGAAATAAGCTTCAGGGCTCACATGAGGTAGCCAAGTATGTGAGTGTCTGTGATGGCAATCTATTAATTAACTGGCTCCCTTCCTTCATTTGCTGCTTCTTTTTTTTTTTTTTTTTTAATGCTAACTTTAGAAATCTACTCTCTGAGACAAAAAACACTTGAAGTGTTGGATATTAGTTTTGACCAGTCCAAGAACAGCCTTTTATTAATTGTTTTGTGGCAGCCAGTCAAAAATTGAGCCAATGTGTCTATTTTGTGCATTTAGCTTGTCTCATAAATCTTAATTGCTCACCTTTCAGGGAAAGCCAGATTTTTTGAAGTCAGAGTTGGTTTAAAGATCTGTTCTTGATAATTACTGCAGACAAAATATCTCCCAAAACCTAAATTGCAAATGAAACTTCAGTTGCCTCCTGAAGGTATACTTGAATCCTAACATAAAAGGGAGGAATCTGTCATTTTAGAAAACTTGCAGAAAGTAGTCATTCAGTGTTTTAGTTAAAAAATAATGTTGGGATTTTTGAGGAAAGCTGTAAGAAGCACTAGTGGAAATAGTACAGCTCTATGCTGTTGTCTGAAGAACTGTTGTTTAGAATGTTTAAAAGAAAAACAAATAATCTTAGCTAGGAAAAATGACAACTACAAAATTGGAATTCTTATTTTTGAAAAGGTAGATCAAGCAGTGACCAGAAGAGAGTAATAAGTATATCACAGATTGATATATTCTTACATTTCTAGTGAAAAAAAGAGAGAAATGTAGTTTCTTAAATTGAAAAGCATTGGGGACTGTCTCAAACATAACTCTCTTTTGCATAGAAGGATATATCCCTGTCCAGCTCCCCTTTTGCTTGCAAATGGGCTCATTTGATGTAGTTGCACGTTTTGGGTTTATCTCTTTTTGTGGTACACATGGAGTTGTCCTTTGACTAAAAGCTCTAAATGAGCTGCTCTGCTTTCCTGTTGGAAAGTCTTTGTGGGTTTTACCTGCCCTTTCCATTCATTCCTATCAACCGTGTGACTGTGCAGTTCATATGTCACAGAAATGAACCCACTTGTAAATTGCAAAAGCAAAATGGTTCATATTTTCATAAGTTTATCCTTTTTTTTTCCTGGTTGTGTGGCTTAGTGTGTCCCTCTCATCATGAATATTGCAGTACCTGTCACAGAAAAGGTGAATTTCTTAGGGATGCCTATTTTTTGAGACTGTTATGCTAGCTCCTTTTTTCTGTGGGGCAATATTTTGGTAGTGTACATCCAGCTCCTCTCTGAGTCATTTCCTTCACAGTCTGATTTTAGCCAGTCCTTTTGATATTTTTTTGCCATTGTAGATATTCATTGAATATAGGTATTTTCTCCAAAGACATTTAGTATGCTCATCTTTGTGTATGATTTTACAGACAGAGTTGAGAGAGAAAACCTTCAACATTATTGTTTTTTAGATCTCTTACTGCACAATTTTGCAGCTTCTTAGAAACCCGTGGAATATTTTGGATTATCATCAGCATGCAGGGCTGGTCCTGTTGAGGGTTCAGCAACTTGGCTTTCAGACTTTATAGACAGGATGTAAAAGAATAATCTGCTGAGTCAGAAAACATCCTGGTTTCAACAAACTGTCCATGGCAACTTGAAAAGAAGTGAATAATAAGATAATCGATCTTCCTTGTCCTAAACTTGGCTGTTACAAGTATTGGAATAGCTAAAGGAGTTGTGACAACCTGCATTTTCCAGCATGGTTCCTGGTGTGCCAGGGAAAAATTAAATTAATCAAGTATCACTTGGCACTGAAGGTTACTTGAAGACGCATCAAACGAGCTCTTAGATGTTGAGCACAATGAAAGGACAAATGGTAGATGAGCACAAAATAGTGGGAGATTTTTTGCAAAATAATTTCATAAAATAAAAATAAAGTAAAACTAATAAAGTAATAATTGCATGTAGCATTAGAATTGGGGTTGATGATCTCAAAGGTCTCTTCCAACCTAAATGAATCTATCAGGATGCATGTGGGAGTGTTAGCAGCTGCTTCCACCCATGGATTCCAGTGGATGGGCTCTTCATGTTCAAGAGCAGGCATGCAAGGCTTGCTGCTGTGGGGTAAATGTTTCTAGTGACAACAAATGGCAGTGCACAGGTTCATTGCAGGCTTCTCCTTAAAATGGGGGAAGAAAGTAGTATTAAAAATGAAGTTTGGTGTTCCCTGTAACTTCCAGAATTCATGAAGGGGTGACTGCATTTGATACAGCTCTCAGTAGAGTAATGCTTGGTGAAATGTAGAAAACACAGGCGAGCAGCTCCAGTCTTCATTGGCAATTCATGTCTGTTACTCTCTTGGCAGAATATGTTCTGTCCATCAGAGCACTGCAGATGTAAAATGTGAAGGCACTCTGCCCAAACACTCAGATGTTGAGACAATAAGAAAGATAATCCAGATGTCTAAACTATTTCTGTTAGATTTACTAGAAAAAATTACACATTCAATAACCCAAATAGGAGAGAGATTTGGTTATTTTGAATTTAGAACAAAAACCTGCATTGCTAGATCCTTTTATATCCTGTTTGTTAAAGTCACTGGTCATAACTGCCCATTAATAATGGTGGGTATGGGTACACTGGAGAAATTAAACTTCTTACATGTTTACTTCCTTTCTCTTGAAGTAACATATCCACCAATCCGGACCCAATCTGTTGTATTTCAAATTCAATGCAAAAATTTGAGATTTAGGTTTTGGGGGAACAATGAAAAGATTGGTTCAAAGTTGTGCATAATAGTTGAGTTTGATTTATTAGAAGGCCTCTAGAGTTATATAATTATCTGGTGGGAAGCTGATTTGGTGTGACTTACCGTCCAGAGATCCTGAAGTGACAGCCTGAACTGCTCCTTTATCTTTGGAGAGAAGAGACTTTACCCATTAGTAACGGATTGCTGGATATATTATTTTAGAGAAAAAAAAGAACAAACAGGTAAGATTTTTTCATTCTCCTCTTCTACTATTTCCTGTCTACTGCAAAGGCATTCTCTGCATCTTTGATCTGTCAGCTGTTGATTATTTGAAGACATGATCAGGTAGTCTCAAAGTAAACAAAATCTGAATGCAATAATTTCTGCAAATATTTTGTACTGTGGCTGTAGACTATTAATACACTTTCTGGAAAAAGACAATTTCTAGTTGCAAGTAGCAGATATCAAGGATCTAAGGATGTTGGTTTAGGGATTTTGAAAGTAAAACTTGGGTAGAGCAAGAAAAGTTAGCAATAGCTTCTGTAGATAATCCAGATAGAATATTTGGAATTGTTTGCTCTGTACCTGACAAGAAAAAAGTTATGTCATCGTGAGTCAACCTGCAGTTAGTCATAAAACAATGTTTCCCTCCTGACAAGACGCACAGCTAGGGTTTGAAAAGTTTTAGAAAAGTGCCTGACACAGTTTGTGTTTTTTTCCCAAAGGCATTGCCTTTTTGATACCACATTTAACTTGGAATATGGTAATGCATGCTCTGTACCAAGGCTTTAGGTTATTTTTGACCTCCAGCAGGCTTTAGTAAAACTAAAATTTCAATTTTTCAGTGTGACTGAATTTCAAGATATGGGGGAGCTTTTTTTTTTTTTTTCCCCTGACAGTGTTTGTATGATCAGAAAGAGCTGGAATATGAAGTCAGGAGCACATTAGTGAAAGTTAACATGAAATTTAGATTTTGCTTAGTTTTGTGAAGCTGCTTTTATGGGCAAGACAACTATTTCAAGGACAAACAAAAAAAAAATAAAAGGAGAGCAGAAAATGTTTAAACTGATGCACACATGCATTGTAGATTCATCTGTTGATTATGAGTTAAATCATCTTTCATAAAAACAAGTGGTTTGGGTTAAAGGTCAGCTTGAGGGGCATAGCAATCTAATTTAGTGGATGCTGGCCTTACCCACAGCAGGGTCTTGGAACTGAATGACTTTTAAAGGACCCTTCCAATCCAAACCACCCTGTGATTCTGCAAGTGTAAATTTTCATGTTCAGTATGAATTTAAAGTAAGGAACATGGTGTTGGAGTTACTGCAGTGTAATGAGATCAGCATCCAGAGTGTGTTGGGACTCACAGATGTGCTGGGATTTCTTCCATTGCAAGTCACTAAGTAGACAAAATTGCTGTTGCTTGAACATGGGAAATCTTAGGGCAGGGTTAAAAGGCATAGGGGGGGATTTTGGTAGAAATCTTCACAATTCTTAAAATGCTTCTTAGTGGGGGACACAGGGAGGAACAAATACCATGTGAAAGTTGCTCAAGCTTTTTTTGTCAGGGAATTTTACATTTGAGTTAGGTCATTACGTAGAGAACTTCCTCTAACTCCCTCTAAGAATTCTTCCCTTTAAAAAACACAACAAACGCACAAAAAAAAGTGAAGAACTTTCATTTTTTGCCTGTTACTGTCTTGAAATCTGTGTACATATTTTTAGTCCTATAGCAAGTATTAAGCACAGTTTTTCCCTTTGTGGACACTGTATTTTACCACTGATCATGGAAAACCAGTTGCTAAGCCTGAGGCAGAAATAGGCTTCTCAGTTCTGCAGTCATTGTTAGAAAACAACACAGTTGGGATTTAGGGGCAAAAAGTGGGACATGTGGAGTTCTGAAGCTGTTTTCTTGTCTTCCAATCAAGAAGAAAAATCAATCATGGATTCAAAACTAATTGCAGCCAGTGATGAAATGCATATTCTAAAATTAGTTTTCTATTACCCGTGTAAGCTCAGAGCCCAATAGAAAAGGGTTGTGCTTCCCTCTCCAATGGTATAATTTAAATATTTCTTTTGTAAATGAAATAATTGTAAATATGAATCAGATGCTTGTAAAAATACCAATAATTGTAGCCAGTACAAGCTTAGTTGCTGCTGTCATTGTTTGTATGTTTCATCTTGATTATTGTTGGATCTTATTTTTCTGTTGAGAGAGGACATTTCCTTTAAATTGGAACTGCCTTAGATGTTCCTAAATTAATAGTAGCATCCCAAAATGAATGTATAAGTAATTGCTACTATTACTTTACTGAAGTTAGTTTTAGACAGAACTGTAAGGCAGCTGTTCATTGACTTTTTATAGTGTTTACACAGAGCATTCAGTTCTTTCAAATTTCATGTGAGTAAGGATGGATTTGTTACTTCTGCCTTGTCACAAGAAAGGAGGATGTTACTGTTACCAGATGGAGAGCATTGGAGAGGTGCTGAAACAGTAACAGTGTTTGGAAAGGCAAGAGAATGCTGGTCTATGCAGAGGGAAGTTTGCCGGTGCATTGTTTGAGATTATTCTTATACTATATAAAATACAGTGTGACATAAAAATATTGTATCATGAAATAATTATTGACAGTTAAAAACTTCAAACAAATGTATTTCAGAATATGTTTTGGTTTTTCTTTTTAAGAATTGCATGGTCATTAAGAATTTAGTTTTGCTTTAGTGTGTTGGAAGTTGAGGCAGAAAAGTCACACCAAGGTGTCTGAAGCTCCTGTGCCACACGGGCACTGATGCAGTTGTTCTCTTTTTTTCTCACTAGTGTGTAGTTGGTGGGTGCAATGCCAGCTTTGCGTCTCAGGGAGGACTTGCCCGTCATGTGCCCACACACTTCAGCCAGCAGAACTCTTCTAAAGTTGCCAGCCAGCCGAAGGCCAAAGAGGAATCTCCATCTAAAGCTGGAATGAATAAAAGAAGAAAATTGAAGAACAAGAGACGACGATCACTACGTAAGTGTTTCACAGCAGTTCTTGAAAGGCTTGTCTTGGAGTGAAAGTTCCTCCTCACTCTGGTGGTTTCTCTGCAGATTTGAATCTGGTAGGGTTGGCATTCCTTGTGATGGGAAGAAAACAATTCCAGATTCTGTTTGTGTTCCTTTTCAGGGTAAATATCTGTGTGTCAAGGAAAAAAGATCAGTTTCCTGTGAGCAACAATGGGAGTTGCCAATTGAGAGAAGCTTTTCATTTCAGAGTTGCTTTTTGTTTACTGACTCTTATTACTGTTGGAAAGGGTTCTGTTTAATGCTAATGAGATCTGAAGTTCAGACAGAGATTGCAGATTCATATAAATTAGAGATAAATGCATGTTATATAAGCTCTTTTTTGAGCACAACATTTCATTATGGTAATGACAGTTTTATGAGCATAACCAAGATCTAATTTTGGGCAGAATTGACTTGCTATGTTTTTTTAATCTATCTCCACATAGTTGATGTTCATTAATTTTATATGAACCAATGTGCTGAGAGGTGTGATTTGTCATTTAAAGTGAGAACTGTTTCCTCTAGCGAGAAATCACCACTTACCCAGTACCTCTTCTAGTCCATTTGGATCTGGTCGTTTGATTCCTGAGTTGTCCTAGCATTAGACTAATAAAACATCAAATTTCTATAGAGATTCTAATCTACAGAAATAGTTAGGAAAGATTAGGCAACTGTTGAAATATTTTACTTAGGCTTATAATTGCTTTGGATGCAACTCTCCAGTACCAAACTGATCATTTGCTAATATTAAAGTGCTACTCTGCCACCTGCATTTTAGAAGAGGCATTAAAAAACCCCATTACATTTTTTTCTGCTGGTATGTCAACAGCTGAAGAATAAACTACATGTGTTTTTACTCGTGGTGCAAAATCCATCTTGCAGTATTGGAAAGTAGCACAAGATATCTTTTTTTATAAACACTGGACATTTAAAATCTCATACTGTCCCCAGTTTTATTTCTCCTGAACTCTTAACTTCATGGAAATTTATGAAGCAGTGGTCATGTTTCTGCCTTGCATGCAGACAAGCATATCCTGGGAAGTTACATTATCCTCTGGAATTCTGAAAAGTTTCCTTAAAAATTCTTATTTTTGTTAAAATATATATGAGCAAATTGTATTGTGAAACACATCTTAAAAGTAGAGATTTTAAGAATTCCTTTGGTTTTGGTTCAACATTTAAAGAAATTAGAAAATTGTTTCTGTCCTTTTCAGAATTTGATTTTCAAAGAGCTTTCCCTTTCACTGTGGAGGTCTGGGTAAATGAGAAGGTTGCAGAAGGGAGGGCTGATCAGCGAAGGGTTATGGGCTCACCTTGCAGCATCTTTTTGCATCTTAGATGTAATGAGAGAGACATCTTGAGGTAATTGCAGATTCCTAAAGGATCATCATGATTTGTTGACTGTCACCCAAAATATAAAGGTCTGAGACTGGTTACTTGAAAATTCTCATTTTCAGGAGTTCTTGAGTTGCATGTTACCTTGCCTTTCCATATTGATTTTGTTAGGTGGCTGATTTAATGCATCTTAATTAATTTTCACCCCACTACATGCAGAAGTAGTTTTTCAGGTTGGCATTTTATTAGGAATTGATAAACATCATATTATTTGACTTACAAATTTCAAATCAGAGCTTCATAATTAAAACTTCAAATCACCTGTTAATATGCTTTAGTTGTAATAAGAATTTGCTGCAGAAGTTATGAATGAATTTATGGCAAAAAATGGAAATAATAAATATTGTGGGAATATTAAAGACCAGACTGCAGTATTTGAATGGTCTACTGTCTTGATCAAGTGTTGCACAGGAAGAAAAATGACAGCTGCTTGAGCAATTTCTTATCTTCTTGCCTCTTGAGACAAATGCAATGCTGGCTGTAGACTTTTGCCTTGGGGCAGAAATCATCTCTAACTGAATTGGGAACTGACTTCTGTAATGTATTTCTCCAGAGGGTATGTGACCCAGAAATGTATCCAAAGTTGATGGCATTTTCTGAAAATGCTGAGTATTGGCAGCTTTCCTTTCAAACTTTGTGTGGGTTACTGTTGGTGAACTGAGCGTGACAAAGGGCTGATACAATCTTGCTTGTCTTTGTTTCTTAGCTTGGTGTTAGTTAAAGAATGAAGTGTGCAAGTTTGTGTCTTTTGTCTTTACAAGAAGCGTGGGGGAAGGCAAAAGCTTTATCTAAGAAGCCAAAATAACACAATGAACATCATTAAGTATTTTCATTTTAGAGTATATAAAGCTAAATACGTAAGAAGGATTTATATTTAGATATTTCTAAGTGCCCAAAAGGAGAGATGTTTAACACATGTAACCAGGTTCTCTGCAAGTTCTCTTCTCTTACAAGGACTTAATAATATGGATGTAAAACAAAATGCCATTTAATAGTGAACAATCTGTTTAAATCACTTGCAGATAATAATTTGACCAAAACTGGCAGTTTTTCAGCACAAAACAATTTGTCTCTGAAAAAAAAAAATGTTGCCAGTATGCTCTTTCTACCTCATGGTTTTATTAGAACCTGGCTTTTTTTTAAAGATGTAAGTGGATTACTAAATATTTATTGACAATTAATGGCTGATACATGCTGTTACTGAAGCACGCTCATGTATAGATTCTTAATAGTTTAAGTGCAGCAAATTTATACATTTGCTTCCTCTTTTTATATGTGAAGGTAACACCTTTTTGTGAGAAAATGTATCATGAAAAAGGAGGCTTTACTGTGGCTATATGTGATGAGACTACAATCTTCTGATACTTTTAAAAGAGAATTTCTATTGTTACTTGGTTTTTTTTAAGATCTTGCCATTTTAAAGTGTTTTACTTTTCTTTTGTCCTATGTTTTTATTCTTCTAAGTTTGAAAATCAGCCTTTTATTATAAAAGCTTGTTTTACTGGTGGCACCCTTTTAACTGGTCACATTCATGGTGCTGTAGAGATCTTATTTGTCTTAGAAATTTTGGTGTAGAGTAATTCAGGATTGGAGTCCATGGCTTGCTTTCTCTCCTGGGTGGCCTTTTTTCATGTTCTCTCACTCCTGCACAGGGGCTTTTAGAACCAAATATATTGCAAGTGTGCACCTCTAAAATAGGTCACAGTATTGCTGTTCTGAAGCTTCCCTGACTACAATATTGTCACTTGCTTTTTCATTGCAAAGATGACACTATAGTTATTAACAAGCATGATAATCAAGTTCACAGGAGGAATGTAAGAGATAAAGAAGCTTTCTGTTCATGAAATTTGCTGTAAGACTCTGTTACTTCTGTAGGGCTTGGTTTTCATTTGGTGGGTTACTGATATGATGCTGTAATTTATTTGACTTAAGGAACTGATATGTGCTTGGAACTTGCATTATTAAGCACAAAGGAAGATGCTTAAATCCATTTCCTCAAAATCATTTTGGGATAAAGATGCATAGAAAATACTAACACTTAAGAATAATTTAAATAATTCACACACTTTTGAAAAATTGTGTCTGTTCTTCTCAGTGTGCTGAATGTTTTCCACTGTAAATCCTGGAGCAGGTTGTTGCATAAACCTGAAAGCAAAAATTTGTTGGGTTTTTTTTTTTCCTTCTTTCCAACCTCCCTCCTTTCCTCCCTCAGATTTATTTATCAAATATTTATATGCTTGCATCACTGAGCACCTGCAGCACGAGCTGGGGTCCTACATTGCCACTTAGAGTGAGAACTCATTGCAGGGAGATGATTGCCTAATTGGCAGTGTCCAGCTGAGATGGAGCAGGGACAGGACAGAATGTACAGATGAATGCTTACCAACAATCCAGCCCCAGGAGTGCAGCAAGTGCTAAGCTCCAAGTGCAATTTGTAGTTCATTTTGAAATAATGGATACAGGAATATAGAAGATGTTTTAAATGAAGACAGCAAAAGTTTGAATCACTGTTTGTGCAGATTTCAGGATAATGCATAGTTGATAATGTAATACCAGTTCCTATTCTTAGTTTTAATTTCAGTGTGTTATTTAATAAATTGCTGCTCTCAAGTAAGGCTTAAAAATGTGAATATTTTCATTCCAACTTTTCTGCTAATGTAATGTAGTTACAGTTTTATATGGTATATTTTAAAACTTTTCAGTGAAATATTTCTAATACCATGCAAATATGTTCTTAATAGCAATTATTTTTTAGTTTAAGTACTTTTAGTGTAGAATTGATGGACTTGCTTTTACACCCTAAATCAAAATTCAATAATCTTTCTATTGTTCAAGAAACACTTAGCTATAAAAACCCTTTTCTAAAAGGAAAAGGTCTTTATAATGCCTGCTGCTTTTATACTGGTTGGAAAATCTCAGATGGGTGTTAGTTGTGCTTTACTCATTATAAATTGAAGGCAAAATGTGAAGCATGCAGCTTGTGCTTCTTAGGCAGAAAATGTTTCCTAATAGTCCAAGAACAAGGAATGACAACTTGTGCATACAGAGAAATGTGTAATAGTGTGGAGTGTTTCACCTGACTATTCAGCATTATTGAAACTGAAATGAGTGGATGTGGTTGCATTTTTGGAAATGGCTCTTTTATTCACAGGGAGTGTGTTTTGAGCAAACTTGAATTGTGCTACTCTAGGAATAATTTCTCCCTCTCAGTAACAATGATGTTTGCAGCTCTCTGACAAGGTAGTGCTGCTGACAGAAGGATAAATGATTTACTAATGACACTTCAGACCTATTTACATGCTTGAATGTGTTTGAATGCTTTCAGTGTGTTGAACACTAAGGATCTCTTTTCCTTTTTTCCAGCAAGACCTCATGACTTCTTTGATGCACAAACACTGGATGCTATAAGACATCGAGCCATCTGCTTTAACCTCTCAGCACATATAGAAAGTTTAGGAAAAGGCCACAGTGTTGTATTTCATAGTACTGTAAGTATTTCTATGATGAATTCTGTTTACCTGTGTGTCTAAAAAAATCCAATCTTTAAGAAATATTTCTGTTTTCCTCTTACTGCTGTAGACATTTAATCAGAAATAAGCAATAGTGGCTCTTTGGTATTGTGGAGCTGTCCACTGTTGTTAGTAAATGAACTTTTAAGAGGTATTGGTGGTAGTTTTTGTAGCTCACAGATTGAATGGATTGCAACATTTCCTGTCTGATCCATTTGGGAAATGTCTAACAGCAATTTTGTGTTGCAGAAGAAAATTGGTTTTGTCTTCTAAATAAGAGCACAGTTCAGATGGCATTTCCATGGTCA
The DNA here is from genome assembly GCF_963513975.1 of Fringilla coelebs. Taxonomy (NCBI): domain Eukaryota; kingdom Metazoa; phylum Chordata; class Aves; order Passeriformes; family Fringillidae; genus Fringilla; species Fringilla coelebs. The sequence continues at coordinate 71,058,923 of NC_140033.1, forward strand.
TGAGTGACAGTGGTCATTTATCACAAGAGATATTTTTGGTGTCTAATTGAATATGTAAAGATGCTGATCTGAAATATGTGTTTATTCCCTTTTTCCCTCCAATTTAAAAGATATAATCCTGAATTAATTTTTTGCCATCCCCATTTTTTCTTTCAATAAACTTACCACCAAAATATTGGGGAATTGCCGGAAGGAGGCGAGAACCAAGTGGAGAACTTGTGTTTGGATAGGAAAGACATCAGTATTAATTTAGAAGAGTTTAAACCAGGGATAAAATATTGAATTGGGGTAGAAGGATCAGAAGTTAAAAAAGTTGAATAACCTGAGGTGTTCTTAAGCATGTTGGGAAATGAGGGCGTGCAAAAGGTGGAGACTTGGCTGAAGAAAAGAAGAAAGAGATGGGACAAAATGGGGAGAGATGGTTTTAAATTGGTAGTATAGTCCAAACAAGGAGTCTGGCTGACATGTCTTCAGCAACAGCTTAATCTTGGTATGGCATTCAAACTCTTGAACTACCAGTCTCTTTCCATAAATAAAAGATGATTTTGTATGCATGAAGCTTATTTCACCTTGTTCTGCAAGGCTGATGATTGTTCTAAATACCTGTGGCCTGTATTGGAAATCTTTTCCAAATTATTTCTGCTGAACTTTATGTACATTGTGCACCAGCTGCAAGGGCAGATTACAGGTGGCTTAGCTGTTACTGTATTTAAATCTCATTCTAGTTTCCCTGGCCACTGTGCATTTTACAATGCTGTGACAAAAGCAGATTCTTCTCCAGTTCACAGCTTGCTTTAATCTGAAAGGTGATCCAGGCAGTCTGCTCAGTTGTGGAAGAACAGCTCTGGCTGTTGGAATAATTCATAAGGAGGTGGAATTAGAGGGAGGAATCTCCTCTAGAACTGCTTCCCATGAACTTGAAGGAAGTGGTGCAAATCCTTTTAGCTCATCTGTGCATGTGTCACTTGAGATGGTGGGAGGTTGATTAAATCTGGAATTGCTTGAACCTCAGTTGTGGGAGAGCTTGTACCAGTGGGAGAGCTACTCTGGGGTTCCAGCCCCACACTGCCCCTGGATGCTGTATTTTGGGGTGCTGGCTTGTGCTGGACATCAGCTTTGTGGATGAGACAGCCTGAAACCAGCTTTAAAAAGAAAAGGTAGGCAAGGAGCTGCTTTGTGGAGTGTTACACTGAGCTAACCTCAGATGCAAACACCTACTCATTTGCATCACTTAAAGGCATTAGGACACGAGATCTGAATGGTGACTGGCTAAATGCCATATTAAGTTTGTGTGGTCCACCCTCAGATGAAGAAAAAATGTGTAATTAACAGACACATTAATTTGAAAAATAGGAAGATGAAATTGCCATGCTGTCTGAAAACAGACATAAATGATGTGGCTTTATTGTTCGACTCAGCATAAGAATAATGTCAGCACAATGCAGTATATTTCAGGGCAGATATTCCAGTATAAAGAATTTCTAAGCAGTCACTGTAGATACCTTTCATGTTCTCTAAAAAGGCACATCTTTCATTTATATATACTTTTTTAACACAACCTTTTCTTTGTAGATATGGAGAGATTTAGAATGCAGTTATTAATAAAACCTTTCTGAAGAAATGTGCTTGCTGTACAGAATACACCTTTGACCTGATTATGAGGGGGTTTTTTCTGCTTTCTTTTTTTTTATTGAGTCAAATTCTTTGTATTTTAATTTTCTGAATAAATAAATTAATTAAATGTTTACTTAATCTAATTAAGTAGACATGCCAAACATGTCTACTTAAACTGAGGAATAGATATTACACTGATTGAAAAATGTAACTTATACGTTACCCTGTCATGCCACCTCCAACTTTTGAAGTGGCTTGAATTAATTCTCTAAAACAATTGAACACTGAACTGTTCTCTGGTTTTAGCTTTTTCAGGTGTTTGAGTTCAGTGGTCACATGTATTTTAATTAGTTACATAGTTTCAATATATTGAAACATTGTAAGGCAGTAATCCAGTGAGATGCCTACAATGCACACAATTTACAGTGTGACATTGTTTTCTTTTTCCAGAAGAGGTCAGCAGAACTCCATATCTGATTTGAAACCACTTTGATGCACGTTTGCTTGGAATTTCCATTTTGTTTCTGGGACAGTGCAGGAAATGTAGAGAGTGTATTAAGATTATTTCCAGATAAAGCTGGATTAAGTGGACATCTGGCTGAATTGGAGTTTTCACTTAAAAGCCTAAATGGACTTAAGTTCTTTGCAAAACAGTTTTAAGTCTTCAGAGCATATTTATTGCAGACACACAACTTGCAAGCAGTATAACATTTTGCTTTCTATGAATGTCTAGTAGGACATGAAGAACAACAACTTTTGAGAAAAAAACCCTGTAAATTGGTTTTAATTATGGTTTTGTAATTGTTTTAGGTAATAGCTAAAAGAAAAGAAGATTCTGGCAAAATAAAACTCTTGCTTCATTGGACACCAGAGGACATGTGAGTATATTGCTAGTGATGCATTTTAAATGGGGAAGGATTTACAGTGGGATCAATGAACTATTGCTAAATTATTTTGTGTCTTAGAATATTTGTGTTAAAATTAATATTTTAAAAATGCTTTTCAAAAAGTAATTTAGAAATTAATAAACAAAGAGTGTATTGATTTTTGCTTTCACTTTCAAGTCTGGGCTCTAATACCAGTTCAGTTAAATTTCCGTCTGTATTTTTAATGCATTTTGTCACAAGTTTCAATTCATCATCAGAGACAGAAGCTTAAAATATTCTCACAAAATAGGCAGTTTTTGGATTCCTTTTAGGGCAGATGGTAGTATTATAACTTACAGCATTGTGAATTTTTTCTTTTTAAAATGAATACAGATTCTATTTTTTTTTAAATTCAGAGTTGAATGAATTTTTTGCTCATGCAGGTGAATTCAGTATTAGAATTTCTGCATTGGAGAGAAGTTGTTAAGTCACGTTAAGACATTCCCAATGAAATTTTGATTGGGTTTGTCAGGTCAGAGGAAAAATATGTTTTATATTGCTGTTTGCTGCATCCTGGTTGGGTTAGATGGGTTAGGTAGAGTGGGTGTTTCAGGCACTGAATGATGTGGTTTTAAATTACTCAGTATTCAGTTCATCTTGATTATTCCATGTAAGCAGAGGAGATGCCCAGGTGTCCTGGCACACACCATCAGTCTGTGTTACCCTGTCAGGGCACTCACACTTCAGGAAGTGAAATGCACTCAGAGTGGTTCCTTTCCACTCCCCTGAGCTGCTCATCAGCCTTCCCCATGGAGCTGGCAGTAGTGATTTAACTTCCACACTGAGTCCTCCTGAGAAACTGCACAACTTCTCCAGGATGCCCATATGTTCAGGGTTTTGGCAGGAAAAGTAAAATACAAGTCTTGAAGTCATTTCCTCTACAAGAGGGAAATAACTTCTAGTGGGCTGGGAGGGTTGGGGTTGTTTTGTTGGCTTTGGTTTTTATTAAGAGCAGGAATTTATCTTAAAAAAAAAAAAAAATCAGCTTACTGACTTGTTGTCTTTCTGTATATTTCAAATCTCTGCATGTGAAAAGTTTTCTTTTTTGCTGTTTGTATCTTGAGCATGTTGCTCACTGAAAATGTCTTCCCATGGTTGTCCAAAACCTGATTTTTTTGGCTTTATTTAAAAAACTTCCATGATGGAGATCCACCTTTCAAGATCCATGAGACTTAGTAAATAAATGGATTGCCTGCTGAGTTGTTCTCCCTCCCCCTCTGCCCTGTTGTTTTAAATTTTTTTCTCCCTCCATCATCTGAAAGGTTTAATTGGAGAAACTCCTTTTCCTGCTGGGTTAGAGGTTCTGGGTTTCATTTCGTGTTTTGAATTACCCAAAAAATTGTATTTGAGTTGCAGCTAACTTTCATGCAAAGTGAAATCTTTGCAAAATACAGATTCAGTGAAATAATGTGCAAAAGTCTGTGAAATTTGGCTTTGCAGAGAAAGAGCCACTAAAATTAGTTTTAAGTATTGCGCTTCTCAATTTGAAACCCATTTCAAAGTCACCTTAATTACAAACTCCTCCCTCAACCTGAAGTTAATCTCTGGCTTGTAGGACATGTAGAAAATTTTTAAACCCCACCAAAAACCCAAAGAGGATAATCAAACAAATAACTTCAGCAAAGTTGGAGCATTTTGTCTTTGAAACCTTTGAGCTTGGAGCAAGGAAATTAGTATAACTGAAAGCTCAGTGCCTGCAGTGTATCCTGTCCTTTAATTGAACAGAATCAAGGAATTTCTGCCAGTGAAATAAATCATTTTCAAAGGCCTGGTTTTTTCTGTTACCCATTTTCACATTAAATTATTACAGTGGAGAATGCAGTGCCATTATCATTGTACATTTGGAATATACTTCTGGAATAATCTAAATTCTCTTCAGTGTCTTTTCAAACTGAGAACCTGAAAAACTTCAAAGTATTATGTGTAAAGATTGGCTGCCTTTCCTCACTCTGGTGAAGATGCTTTTTAACCAGGGAAATGTGAAATTTGCTTCATGTGTACTAGTTTACCACATAATGTTATGGTAAGAAAAACAGTTGATCTTTTTTGAATATTTTTATTTTATTTATTTATTCATAGTCTGCCTGATGTGTGGGTAAATGAAAGTGAGCGACATCAATTAAAAACTAAAGTAGTTCATTTATCAAAACTACCAAAAGATACTGCCTTGCTTCTGGACCCAAACATTTACAGGTAACATCTTCATTTTGCAACTTTCTTTACTTGAATGTAATCTTAAGCCTCACTTAACTTTTTGACGTTGGAAAATCAGGATTGCTAATGTATTATACACCAGATCAGGGAGCCTTGGTGCTGTACACGTCCAGGAGTTAAGTTCTGAGGTCTTAAGTTATTTCAGAATTACTTCTTGAACTAAACTCTAGTGACTGAGAAACGGGGAATGTGTGTATTTACCAAGTGTATTTTACTTTTTTGTGCTTGGTGTACAGAAATTCTAGTAAAGGAGGTACATACAGTGGAATCCTGAAAGATCACTTCTGTTAAGATCACATGCTGGTTTGTATACCAATTTTTTTAAAGTCCAAATTTATCTTTCCATATTATATTCAGCTGTAATACATGCAGTATTACCTTGAAACTTGTACTTGTGTTCAAGTACTGTTATTTTTTATTACAAGATTCTTTATAGGGGGACAAAAGGGAACAATTCATGTTACTTGTCTTTAAGCTACTTTCACATTTCTGTTTTTAGGCCCTCAGATTGGCTTCTAATCCATCTGGTTTCTAATAATTTCCTGATTCTCCCCCCCCCACCCCTTTATTACTGCTCTTCCATGATTGTCAGTACCCACAGTTCTGTGTGTACAATTTTTAAAGGTAATCTGAAATGCTTAATTCATTCTGAAATGTTGAGCATCCATAGATCCATATGTGATTATATTAAAAATCCATGAAAATGGCTTTTGGAATGAAAGTTTGTCATAACAGAAGTTCAGTGTTTCGATGTTTTTTCCTTAACATCCAGTGACCAAGAGTCTTAAGGAGTCAATAAAACACTAATCTGAGGTCTTTCAATGCAATAAGCCTTTCAGTTCACCTTTAATACTCAGTGTATTTCACTAATCAAATTAATGAAAACTTGCTTTATGATATGAAAACCAATCCTACTGTATTTGCTATCTTTGTAAGTGTGTTTTAAGTACTTACCTTAGCCTATGAATCATTGCTATTAATGGTAAAATCATAAAAATGTTATGGTGAGATTGGATTGTGTGTTTTAAAGCTGCTTAACACAGTGACCTTTAGAATCTAATTGAGGTGTTAAAATTTTATATTGATTACCTTTGCTGAGCTTGATAGATTAGCTTGCTTTGAAAAGAAAAAAATAGCCTTTTAAACTAAAAATTTAATGATCTCTGGATTAAGCCCTTGGAGAAAAATTAGCAGACCTTTCTGTCTCTCCCACATAAAATTAAGGTCCCCACATGTAATGTTGTGCTCTGTTTTTAGCAGTATGGATCCGTCTGTGATTGAAATGAGCTTTTGGGACCAGCTGAGGGAGCTTAATGATGTAAATTTAAAAACCAAAACTTCTTTTCAAGAGGAAAGAGTAGTTAAAGAAATTCAGTGTCATGCTAAAATGCCTGCTTTAATAGAAAGTTTGAAATAATTATCTGAGATGTACACTTTAGTGAGATCATCTGAAATGGCTCTTGGTTTCAATCAAATGAAAGTAGATTTTGTATAGTCATGATTTCATAGTGCATTCAGCTGACCAGTGTATACATCACAGGGTCTTAATGTAAAGCTGTACCATCTTCTTTTACAGAACAATGCCCCAGAAGAGGTTGAAGAGGTAAAAACCGAGCAAGTGGGGACACCTGCAGTCTTAGTCACTGACAATGGATTTAGAAATAAAGTTGCACATTAGTCAAATCCCATCTTTTTTTTTTTCTTTTTTTTTTTTCTTTTGTTTTTTTCTTTTGGTTTCTTTTTTTTTTCTTTTCTTTTTTTTTTTTAGAGAAATATTTATGCTTAGTGTAAACATTCTGTGAATGAAGTTGATGCTTCCGTGGAATATATTAATATATTACTGTATATCCACATTTTCATGGAATGGTACAGTGGGAGACTGAGCAAACACTCTTCTGGCAACTTAGTGGAACAACTAAAAGGCTTTGCATGCTTGCTTCTTTAAGCTGCTTTTTTCTTTAGTGAATACAGTAGTCTATATTTGATGAAAAGAAAAAGTAACCATCACCATTTCCTCCCGATTCCCAGGAGAACTGTTAACAAGCTATTGGGCTTCCTGTCAGTGTTAACTAAACCTAACACATGCCAGACAATAGAACAGCTACCAAGGGATGATCCTGTTGCCCTTTGAGTATGGTGGATAGTAATCATTCGTCATTTGTGATCTTGTGTCCTTTCGCAGCTCCCCAAAATATGTTGGATTATGGTGTTGAAACAAATGTTGATGGAATGCTTGTCTTTTCCAGTCAACTCTGAATACATATAGTGAGGTGGCAGGATGTTCAGAGTGTTGCAGTCTGTCTGACCCCTTTGCAGGAGTAGTGTAGTGTGTTCATCAGGTCTGCTTTGGTGTGATTCCTAGCAATGGACGGGTTTGGGAAACCTCGGTGTAAGCAGTCAGTGTTACTGGTGATTTATTTTGCTTTTTTGACCCTCTAGGATCCCCAATCACTTGTAAAGTATACTTTATTTGGCCTAATGTTTTCTAGATGTAAAGAAAATGGTATTTTTTAAAAAAAAAAGTTAATCTAGAAATTCAATCCTTTATGCACCAAAGTTGGCTTTGAAAAGGAAAGTAAAATCATTTTCTTGCTTAATAAGCAAGGAGCCGTGGATTTTTTTTAACTGACAAATAGAGATGCGTCTAACCTGTTAGTCTTTGTATGGAGACAAAAATGTTGCATATAGATAATAGGACATTGCTTGTAAATATTTCAGCAGATTTGTAATATATTTTTATATTATGAAATGTACTGTAGATGTTTTTCTAGAGGCATGAAAGTTAAAATGTATATATTACGGTAGAAATAATATTGAAGGATATTGTAATTCACTAGTGCTGCCAGAAGAATTGTTTAAAAAAAGCACCTTCCTTAACAGTAAAAAAAACCTTCTTTTACATACCTAAGGGACTATATACTACTGTTAGTATCTGTTGTAAGAACAAAAATACATTGAACATCCTTCCCAGAAATCTTAGAGGGATGAATAGTACCCATAATTAATTCATGGCACTCCTTTCTAATAGTGAACACAAAATTAGTTTTTTCCTTACTGTCGGAAGGAACTAATATGTAAAATTTGTATGGATATATGCAGTCAAACTGCAGAGTTAGTCCTCCTTATTGGGGAGGAATTTACTACAGTGAAACTAATAACCAGCAGTTTTTACACTAAATTTTTATTAAATAGATTAAGACTTAAAGTAACCCTTTGGTTGCAGAAGTGAGCATATCCTAATGTAATACAAATGCGTTCTGCATTGGTACTGACACGAGTCTTGCTTAGCTCCAGTGGGTTAAAAATGTTACTTATATACACAAAAAAATAATCTTATCAAGGATATGAAGTGCAGATTAAAAGCACCACTAATATAAGATGTTCTGGAATGGTTGTTTAATAAGGGTATTATTCATAAAATCTGTAGTGACGTGACTTTATTTTTGGAAGAAATGCAGTGTTTTGGTTTTTTTTGTTTTTTTTTTTTTTTTTGCTTGAGCACTTCACCTACTGCTTTTTCTGTACCTATAAAGTAATCCATAATCTTTGTTTCTTTTTTTTTGAATTTGTTATAAAATTGCCAAATAGAAGTGTTTCAGATATAGTTTGTATTTGTATTTTTTTAATTTTATTGCTTCATGAGTTTCTTGTAAGTCATTTATAATTGACAGATGATTGTAGACCTTGCCTGAGTATTTTTTCTAATAAAACAAAGCAAACAAACTTCATAAGCTTCAAAATTGTACGATTTCAATGGAGTTTTCAAAAACAAATATAAAAATGATGCTGTTTCCTCTGTAAGTTGTAACACACCTTTACAGAAGGGGGAATTCATGGATTCAAGTAATGTGGTGTTCATGTAAAATGTGACCTCTCCTGGGTTTGAGAAAACTGTTACCTGGTATTCTCATGGCAGTTTCTGCTTTGGAAGGAAAAATCAGTTTAAATAACAAACATCTGTGGAGAAATGGATACACTAGAGTTAATTGAACTTTCCATAATAGTCAAAAGGTAAGTGGACATTTGGCTGGTGTTTGCCTTGTAGTTATGGAAGTGAATTTCTACAAACTATTTATGCTTGAAAGTTATTTGCATTCCACAAATTTTGGAATTACTTGGTGGTGTTTTGTTTCAGTTGCCAGTGTGTTCTCTAAAGCTCTGCTGCAGTTTTTTGTCTGTCCCTGGGTAGATTTCACTTTTGTTGGAATACCAGGTAGGTGGAACTGCCACTGTGTGCTGGGGGGCACTGATCATGTTTTTGTTCTGGAAATAATCTTATTCTTACTCTTGAAAAGTGTTTCTGAAATAATTGGCCTCTCCCCTTTTAAGTAATTCCATGTGCTTTCTTTTGGGATGTAACATTTAAAGGTTTCTCCCTGTCTTTCTCAAGAACATTTTCCAGACATCGACAGATTGCATTCCCTCCCAGCTTGAGTGTTTATTTTCTTTGCAAAGAAATGTCAGCTCCTTGAAAGTCACACTTTTCAGGAGTTGCAGTGCCCACAAATATCTGTGTTCAAACTCCCATTCTTTTGGAATGTGTTGGCTTGAATTGTACAGTTTTCTAAAATGCAATAATAAGATTTTTGAGAGAGGGATTGGCTTTTGGGCTCAAAGACCAGCTCTGCCTGTTGAGTAGATGGAAATTCTTGTCTGGGAAAACTGGCTGGCATTTGGGCATAGCACACAGCTGATTGTTTGATACTAGATCTTACTCTGTTTGCTAATGCACCTTAATAATCAGTTTATTAAACACAGAGCAGAAACAAATTGGTATTTTTCTTACACTTACTTTGAATATAATTTTCTCAAATTACTGTGGGTCTTTCAGGTTTTGGCCAAAGTGTGCAATAGGTTGCAATATATTTTCCCTCTATAGTCCATGAAGTAATTATATAAAATTGAATTTCAAATTGAATTGCACATTAATTCTGGACTTGCTTCATTTGGAACAAACAGGTGAATTGTGTTCAAACATGCATTGTTCTTAATAATCAAAATTTGAGTGGTTGATTTCTGTGCCCTTCAGCTTTTCTGTACTGTGTATGAATTAATTAGTGCAGAACTCTGGTCTTGTTTAATACTTCAGTCTGAAATTGATGGTTTACTCTCACTTAATGCTTTTCTGCCTTGACATTTTAAATTTGTGAGTGAACCTATCCTAAGTATTCCTCTTGTAATATTAATGTGTGACAGGTACAACAGAAAAAGTCCTATAATAGGAAAGTTGGCATTTAAAAAAAGCAGCTGAATGCATGGCTTCTTTCAGCCATTGGTGTTTGTTTATTCCAGGCAAAGAATATTCTGGTAAACTTTGTTGAAGCAACTTTTATTTAAAATTCTGTTTTGTGTTTTGGGGGAAGGGGAGATAAGCACCACCTGCACTACTGCTGTGAGCAACACAAAACCTTAAAGTAATTTAATTTGTAATTTCTGAATTTACATAAAAATAGGTACGAGTTCTGATATAGAGCAGCTTGCTGTCCTTTCAGGGGTGATGGCAGGACTGGGAATTACTTGTTATTCCCAGGGCTCCTGGTGCTGAGCTGTCCTCATGGAGTGACCCAGCCCAGGAGTCAGTGTTATCCTGGGTGCAGACCTGCATAAAGAAGGGAAGGAGATGCTGCTGTGAGTTTTGGGGCTGTTGGAAGGGTGAGAATTCATGTTACTGTGCTCAGCTCTAGACTGGAATGAACTGTAGTCTAGAGATGTGAGGCTCATTGCCCCTTCTCTCCCACATACATCCATGCACTTACCTCTAACTTACCTAAAGGAGAGTTAAAATCAGGATGTGTCTGATGTCATAATTAACTTACAGTAGACTAAGGAAATGTAGTTCTAAGAGTAAAGAGAATAAAATTGTGTTGATTACAAACAAAAAGTGGGCTGTTGGTTGTCAGCCAGTTGTGGATAAATTCAAGTCCTGCAGTTGTTTGTGAAGATTAATATGCTGTGATTGATGCTACTTTATTTGTTTTTTCTAATTCTAAAACTGGCCCTTTGAACTTTAGTAAATCCTCCTTGGTAGTAAAGCAACAAATACTAAGTAATATGATAAATCTGTTTATTTCTTCCCAAATGAGAAATAATTGCTGATAACATCCCCTTGGCTTGGCTTGTGTACAGGAGATTTGAGTCCTGTCTGTTGGATGCTGTTCAAAAGAATTGTCAGATTTTAATATCCTTGGTGTTTTGCCTGTGTTTGTAGCCTCAGTGGAGGATGAGAGATCCCCACAGTGATTTACTGTGAAGAACTGCCTCTGGTTTGAGACACTCAGGAGCCCTCTGACTAATCAAGGGCTACTGACTGCCTCAAAGGGTGAGACTTGGAGAAAAAGATCAACTTGGAGACCTTGTGAAATGATGAAGGAATACCCCTGTGGTCAGTTGGGTCAGCTGCCCTGATTCTGTCATGGGCACCCCCAGCCCACCCCCTGGCAGGGCAGCATGACCTGACCTGTCCTTGACTGATTGTGAGCTCTCTCAGCAAAAAGTAAAAACTCAGTGTGATACCAGCCCATTTGTCATCCTAAATCCAAACCAGCACTGTACCAGCTACTAGGAAGAAAATGAACTCCATCCCAGCCAAAACCAGGATATAGGATTAGAAATTGAGTGCCCCATCCAGACTCTGAGATCTTCTTTTTCTCACTGTCATTGCTCAGTTGTGTTTTTTGGCTTGTTTCATCCATGAAATGTGATGTCTGTGCTCCTGTGGCTCGGTGGGATTTGCACAGACATATGGAGCCTAACCAATGCCTCGTTGATTTTAGGAGGACATTGTTATGGATATTTGACTTGTCTGCCTCTGTTCAAATCTCCTGTCTGAAACCCAGATTGTGAAATCAGGGGGAATGGAACACGATGTTGCTTGTGATTCCTTTAAGCCAAAATGCTCAACATGAGCCACTTAAACGTGTCTAGGCAGTGAAATATATGTTTGGATTTACATAATTTCAAGGCCAAAAAATTAGTAAATGTATCATTTTGGGAGTAAAACCTTGGAATGTTGAGATTCAAGACTGCCCCTAAGCAATAAAAGCATTTTAAACTGTTCTAATTTTAAACACTTTGCACCTTTTACTTCCGAGTGAAAATGAGGCAGGGGCTTGGACCCTGCTTGCTTGTTCTTTCTTCTTGCCGTAAATATTCTCTCCTAGAGCATGGAACATAAGTCAATTACACTTAAAACTGTTTATTGCAGAGCACATGTGTGCATACAGCAACTGTAGCTGAAAGCCCAAGTATTTAATTAGCAGTTGCCTGCAGCTGGATTCTTTCTTTTTAAATAAGTGAGGAGGTAGGAAAGCAGAAAGGATGTCAGGAGACATTCTGCTGACAGTGAGCAAGTTCATGTGTAATTACTTATTAAAAATTTTCCTCTGCCCCTGTCCTCAGAGCCATCATGTGGTGTTGCTGCCTTTTCATTGTGCTGTGCAGCCGTGCATGAATTCTGTGTCCTCGCTGCCCAGACACCTGTGCTGCCTCAGTCAAGTGACATTTGATGGGGTTCTGTGGCCTTAAGAGAGATCTGAAGATAGATCTGAAGGTTCTCTAATAATCCTGTGCTCATCTGGTAGTTTTGTTGTGGCTGTTCCCTCTGCAGTTGTTGAGAGTTTGCCATTGATGTGGAGACTGAAGATTCATGTTGTGGTCAGAGCTCAGAGTGTGGACAGACTTTCCTCATGGGCAGAGCTGTGTGGATTTGCTGCTGGAGGTGTAACAGGCTCCACAGGTCAAATGCATGCTGGTGGTAGTTCTTTGTGTGGTTTACATCTCATTGACTCGTTAGAAACAGCTTTTAAAATGGGCAGATGCAGATAAATATTGTGTGTATGTTGTAAAAATTGCAGAGAGCTGGTTTGTGGATAAAATGTGGTCTCTGTCTTAAAATAAGTTGCATTTTTTTTTTTGTTCAGAAGTGAATTGCTGTGGAGGAAAGGTGCAAACAAAAGCTTACCTTGGCTGATGCCTCATCTGGGTAATTACTACAAGCTGTACAAACTACTCACAGTAGTTACTGATGTATTTATCTCCTTGGACCCTTCTTTCTTCTTTTCTTCCCAGCTAAAATATTTGTTAATTTTAATCTTAGAAGGCATTTCATCATTTAATAACTATTACATGCATTCCAGTGGGAGCTGATTTCAGCAGTAGAGGATTCAAGATATTTTAAGCTGGAAGACAGTAAATATCAAGTAAATACCAAGACATGCAGCCACACACTGTGCAGTTTACAGAAAGTACAAATGATGTTCCTGTTCCACCCCACTGCTCTCCCAGGTGCTCAGATCCCACATGTCACAGTACATTTCCACTGTGTCTGTGTTTCAGGATCAAATCTCATTTCAGTGGTCTGTAACCAAAAGGTGGCAGCAGCCTACCACACTAAACTGTGCAGAAATTAATATATCCCTTGGTGCTGAGACTGCTGAAGGTGTTTTCCTTTCCTAATCCAGCCTCCTTGTGTGCAGTTTGGGTTCTTGGTACAGGATGCAGTTTTGTGTTAATTAACTACAGCTCTCCTCACTGCTTTTCTGGTTGGTCTGTGTCTCTCAGATGTTGCAGAGGAGAAGAGAAACTGCCTTCTCTTTTAATAAAACTGACTCCCAAGACTGAAAATTCTTGGAAGAAGTTGTTATTACCCAAGTACTGAAAAGATTGAACATTATCAAATTTTGTAAAACCTGTCTGGGTCATTATGGTGCTTGGGCACTCTTCTCTGATTACTTTTTCTTTGCCAGTGATGCCCAAGATTGCACATTTGACTGCCTGATTATTTTCCTAAAGGGACATGGCAGGAATTCTGTATTTTTTGTTCAAGTAGGTTGCATGTCAAATGCAATTGTGTAGGTAATCAGATTATTGGTGGTTGGGCTTTTATTCCCTTCTGAAATGAAACATTGGGCAATTTCAGCATGAGCTAAAAACAAACAGACCCAAACCAAACAACTTTTATGTTCCTGTAAATTGCAGAGCTTTTCAGATTACTATCCACTTTGTGAAAAATGCTGCTGGAATCAGAACCATGGTTTCTTCTGCATCTGAGTAATCCTTTCACAGGAAAATAAATTTTTTGCCTGTAAGATGGGTAACCATGTACAAGGCAGGATTAAAGCAAACTTCCAAAACTCCCAGCTGCAGTTGCCTTTAGAATTGTCTAGTAGTATTTGTAGAACTCTGCAAGAAACCCCTTTGCCCAAAAAGTGGTGTTACTTTGTTTGCTTTCTGCTGTATTTCTTAATTGGTCTGAGGTCTCTAATGGTGTCTGCTGTTTTGTAGCAATGACCTACATAACCTTTATCCTTCAGTGAGTGTGAGCTGGTGGGATGTGGTTCTGTTCCCAGTGAGGAGGGAGTTGGTTGGCATTGCTGCATGACTGGTGCAGGCTGATGCAGTGAGCACAGTGGGGTGAGTCACCGTCCCTGGAAGTGTTCAAAAAACAGGGATATGTTACTGGGGCCATGCTTTAGTGATGAACAAGGCATCTCTGTGTTGACAGTTGGATCTTAGAGATCTTTTCCACCCCTAACTATTCCATGTTTCTGTGATGTGCAGTGTCTCTCTTGCTTATGTTTAAAGCCTGAAATTCAAGCTGCCTCCTCAAAAACTGTCTTGCATGGCTCCCAGAGGAGGGACACAGCAATGGATAAGCTGTGCCCCACATCTAACCCAGGAACTGCAGACCCTGAGCCTTCTCTCATCCCAAACCCTCTGGCTGGTGCTCTCATTGTGGCATTGAGCAGTTGCCTGGAAAGTGGCCAGGTTCTCACCACCCTCTGTGGCTTTCCAGGGATTCCAGTAATGTCACTGCCAAGTTTCTGCTGCACCCCTGGTTAGTCTTGGCTCTTTGCACTTTCAGGTAGAGCTCAGTACACTGTGTGGAGTGGGGTGATACTTTCCAGTTTCTGGACAACAATGAAGGCTAAAAATGCATGAGATTAATGGCAGATAAGTGTGAAACACAGGCAACCCCTCAATCTGGACTTAAATCTCACTATTGCTATGGCAAGGACGTGCAAGGGGAATGTGGTAAGAGGAAGGTTTTTTGCACAGCCTCTCTTCTCTGCCTGCAGGTCCAGTTCTTGATTTGATGGGGAGTGGATATTTATTTGTTGGGGGCTTGGTGGGGAGGGTTGGCAAACTTCTCATCTATATTAGAATTTGAGTGAAATTCACTGTTGTTGTTCAACTCAGTAGCTATCCAGAATGAGTGCAAAGCACTGCCAAAGCAGAAGTGTAGAATTTATTTGCTCATTCTGCCATCATGTGGAAGGCAAGGGATGATTATAAATCTAGAAATCATGGGGTAGGGGTAAATGAGTCACAATTGAAAACTGGACTGAGATGTTCTGGGGGATTTTTTGCAGTGATAGAACTATTTTTTTTCACATTTGTGCAAAGTAAATTGTTTTCAAATGATCCATGTAGTTTTAAGGGGTTTTTTTTGATACTGGCTGGGTGCTCAGCAGAAGTTGCAGAAGAAATCAGATTGTCTTGTTTGTAATCTATGGTGCAAGTTGTTTTTTCTTTGTCTACAAGCTTTCTAATCAGCATCTTTGTCTAAATGGAAGGTACATTTACTCTCCATGTGGATTTCCTCCCTGCCCCCAACAGCAGTGACATCAGCTTTAGGGTTTGAGTTCTATAACTTGGGTAACTCTTTCAGGTTCATCCCTGAAGTGCCTCCTGAATGTGAGTTCACAAATGCTGAGTAACAAAGTCACAGAGTGCCTGTGTACCACAGAGCCAAAGGTCAGCTCATGTAAGGAGAGATTTGAGTCATAATAATGTGTGTTCCACAGTGCTTTGTGTGTGTCTGTCAACTTCATAGTGAGATCTGCTGTTTTGTGGCTTGCACAGCCAAAAGGAGCACGTTTTTCCTATTTTTTCTTTTCACAAACAAATCCACTGGTTGTCATGCTGTACACATGACAGTAATCTGGCAGGTGGTGGTGAGTATGTCACCAGGTTCTGGCTGGATACTTAGGGAAGGTTCAGGCTTTCATGGAGCTTAGGAAACTCTTGAAATTACAAGTCAGTTATTGGTATATCTTTTTTGTGCATGGTCACCATTTGTTTTCAATTATGGATAACTTTTTCCAAAGCTGATTTCATTCCAAGCAGTGCCTAAGCATGAGGTCAGTGAGGAGAAATGATTTCTTGGGCAGGTTTTATCTTTCCAGTGGTTAATTTATCACTTCTGTAAATAAAAGATAATCTGAACCCTGCATTCTTTTGTATTTCATTGTTATACTCAAGCTGTGCCAAAGAGTAGCGACAGGCAAGATATTTTGCAGTCCTATAAAGAAAAAAAATTGCCAAGTGATAATCCCATTTTTTATTCCAGATGGATGAGGTGAACCATTTCGTATCCACCATAATTACAGTTTATGAAGCAGCCAACTCAATACACAAGCTGCCATCTGCACTTCATCAGTTTCTTTTATAACAAGGGACAAAGTTTTAGCTGTCAGTGAGACAGATGATGTGCATTTTGAGTGATTGTGTATTTTAAAAGTATAAATCCAAAAGTCAACATATCCTTCTGTTCTTGTGTGCACTTTCTTCCTCTTTCCTCTTTTGAAAATCAATTGGCTTCAGTTTGGGAGCTTTTTTGTGGTCATACCACAAAAGAAGCTGAGCCGATTTGGTTTTGGTTTGGGGCTTTTTTGTTGGTTGGTTTGGGGGTTTTTTGGCCGGAAAGCAGCAAATGGTTCACAGGGGAAAAGCACAAAAGGTGCTCTGGCATTGCCAGTTTGCTTCTATTCTGACCTTTGTTAGATTTCCAGTGCTTAAACATCCTCCTTATCTGGAGGCTTTTCAGGTCAAATCTGGGGTGGGGGTAGAACAGAAAAATTCTTTCACGTGCACCCTCTGTTAGTGTCCAGCAATTTCTTCTGTGTGGGTTGTCATGATTCAACATCTACTCCACAGTTTTCCATTTTTGCCCTGCAGCTGCAGTCCTCTGTGCTTCCTCTGACTCCCTCCCTCTGGGGCCAGCTGTGCTGGAGCGTCCCAGGACACCAGTGAGCTTTGGAGGCAAAGCCCCGTGTTCTGTTCCTGAGGGTTAAATGAACTCCCTGGCAGTGATGCCTTGTGCAGGCTGCCCTGGAGCAGAGGCTGGGCAGAGTCCCAGAATAAAGCAGGGATTTATCCAAAGGATCTCCTCCATGGACCCACCTTGGGCAGCACCAGAGCCCAGCCAGGGCTGCACCCAAGATGACCCAAAATGGCCCCAAAATGCCCGGCCGGGCACGGGGTCTCTCCCTGGGATCAGCTCTGCTCCATTTGCACCTTGCAGTTCATTGTCCCATCCCAGCTTTAGCCCCTGCAGTCCCACCCTGCTTGTTTTTCTCTCTGCAGCCCACGGGGTTTGTGCTCCTGGGCTGAGATTTGGGTCATTTGTCCTTGGTGCCCAGCTGGAGCAGGAATTGTTTTGTCTCCCTGCTCTGTGCACAGAGCTCACCATCCCCTGATGTGAGCCCAGACCCACACACTAAAGCAGCACAGAACCAGAAAAATAGAAAAGCTAAAACCTGAGGCATCAGCAGTAGGTTGTACCTTTTTCTGCTGTCAGCAAACACAGGGACACCTCACCAAAGCATAACATGTTTGCCAAAGTTGATGGAATTTGGTCCTGGATTTAACATCACCAACTGAGAATGGGCAGAAAGGAGGAGTGAAGGAATATGTTTCTTACAACCTCCTTCAAAACTGCTTGAAACTTTAATTCTGCTGATCAACACTGAATATCAAAATGTGCTTTCAATCTTCTGTTCCATACCAGCACAAGTGTTACACTATAGCAATCAGACTCCCTGCTGCTTTTAAAAATTGTTACAAAGAAGTAGCCGCATACACTAACAGGTGTTGAAATGCCCCAGAAGTGTGGTGTGGGGATTTGTCTGAGTTGATGCACAATTAACTTCAGAAATCTGTGTAAAAAGTAAACTGAGACCCTCACTTGGATATTGTTCTGATGGTCTACATCTGATAATTTTCATTTCTATTGATTAGCATACACAGCTTTCCCCCTCCCCCCCATTTTCTAAAACATTTTGATTTAAATCCATTTTATCTTCAGTCATCTACAAAGGAAAGGGTATTTTTGTTTACTGTTCAGACGAGTTTTATCAAGAAGGGACTAGAGAAACTTAAGGTTTTTTCCAAGACAGAGATACAGAGTGTATCTGCTGTGTGCATGAGACCAACTCTCTTTACTGTCCAGCTTAACCTAATCCTACCTGAGAGAATTAATGTGTAATCATCTGGGTGCTCTGGGGTGAATCTCTTGGACAGCTAGTCCCTGAAGAAGGACCTCTTCTGTCAGTGCATCGGGGTCTAAAAGAGTGAATTTCCCCAAGGCCTTACTGATGCAAGATGTGAGTTCCTGTGCATATTCCTGTGTATTCCTGAAGTAATATGTAGTCCTGTAATAATGTGTAGTCCTGTAATAATGTGTAGTTGATTTTCCGCAGTGGCACCAGGGCTTTTCCTCAGCCAGGAGGAAAAGGACATCTGAGAAGGGACATGTATCTGAGAAAGGATGTGATACCTGACTGGGAAGTGGCTGGGATACAGATCCAGATCCCTTTGTGCTTGTCATGCAGACAGGTTCTGTTTTTCTCAGTGTAAAGTCAGTTTGTAGTTCTAATGTATGACACCAAACTGTATTGGATGTCTTGTTTGTATGTGTAGATTTTTTTTAAAAAAAGAACACTTCTAGAGTTAAAGGAGGGAGCAGTAAAGGTTTAAAGTCTAAGGAAATCTCTTGGATTTCTTCATCACTGGAGAAATTCCCCCTCACCATCACTGAGGGGGAAACATGCCCACAAACCACATTAAAAAGGCAACTTGTCCTGCTGTTAATGCCTCATTGTGCCCCTCGTTTGCCCTACTAGTCAGGGGACTCTTAGTTACCTCTGCATGAACTTCTGGGTTCTGGCATGATTGCTGCTTTTGCTGCATTCCTGGTCTGTTTAATACTGCTAGATAAACGACCCCAAATGACTCCAGTTTTCTGGACCTGTTCACTATTATTAGCAAGGTTCCATGAGAAACCCAGGGGCTGATGCATTAAGCAAGTCCTTCAGTAAACACAAGTTATCGGGAAGTCCTGTTTTAGCAGCAGAGAGTACAGCATGTCTAGGGCTGATGCTGGAGTTAGCTGTGCTAGAATTTCTAAATTAACAAAGTATTCACTGTGCTACGCCTGTTTTATCAGGCAGCTGCCTTTGAGATGATTACGTGAAAGGAAAAAATTCTGTAAGGTTTTTTTATTTCAGCTCAGGCTTTGTTTTGCAGCCCTGAGATAGTGATAGATTAACTAGGCTTAGCCTGGAGTGTGTGTGGAAATGAGAGACAGCAGGCTCTCATGCATGAGTAAGAGTACATGTAGTAATGGCCAGCAGGCTGCTCCTGCTTGTAACACAGCAATAAAACATGAGGCACTGGAAATTGCATCTGCCTGTAGTACACCAAACCACAAGGTCAAACAAGGTTTGAAGCCAGGCTGCAAAAGAGAAGCTACACTCCAGCATGCTGCTGTGTGAAAAATGTCTGTCCCTCCCTCCCAGGGATTCCTGCCTTATTGATTGCTCTGAAAGCCCAGCACAGAGCTTTTCTTTGTGAGCAGGTTCTTAGAAGGAGGCACAGGGTGAGTGAGTTTCTGTGCAAACCCAGGGCACTGGGAATATTTCCCTGTGTGCTCTGGGGTGCCCTGACCCCCAGGGCAGCACTGACTCTGACCCTCATCCATGGAGAAAGTTTCCCGGATTTCAAGACAGACTGGAACCCACAGAAGTGTGCAATAGATTATAGAGAGCAGTGGGTGAGAAATTGAGGGTTTGGGGTTTTTAGTGTGCTGTGGATGGCAGCAGGATGGAGGGCACAGGGTGTCATCCTGGGTTTGTTCTTCATGCTGCTGCTTCCTCCTTCTCCATGGGTTTGGGTGGCATTTTGTAACTGGGCAGAAAAATCCTCATTGCAGCTCTGTGGGATCAGTTATTGGGTTAAAAGGGAAAATAATCCAGCTGTCAGTTCTTAACTGGATAGTTTAGCTTTAAAAGACCTTGGAACAAGAGCTTGTTGGCCATTTTGTGGTGCTTTTCCAGTGTGCTGAGCCTGGTGTGGACAGCGTGCAAAACTTTAGATAAGATATCAATAGACAAGAACCTGAAGACCAAAAAGATCCAGTGTGTCTCTCTTCCCTGACACAAAACCACTCCAGGAGGCTCTCCCCAGACAGGGGAGACCCTGGGAGGGCCCAGCCCGAGTCCCAGAAGTTGGAGAATCAGCAGGTACTCCGACAGGTTTGGAAGGTGCAGGCACTTTAATCCTGCTGCTGACAATTCAGGCATCCAGCTGGAATTTTGTGCACCTCACCTTGTGGCAAGCATCAAGCTCCAACTGCTCCTCTTACTGTGGGCAAAATATGAGGAGCTGGTGCAGAATAGTGCTTGAGAAGTGTGAGACTGGAGGTAGCTGGATGTCACATCAACATTTTTGAAATCAAGAGCTAAACTGAGGAGAGTGTTTTCAGGTAGCTGGGTTTCATCATCCCCCCAGTGAGGTGACATTATGTGTCATTTAATTGAATATCAGATGTGCTGTATACTGCTGGGATTTCCAAAACAGCCATAAATCCTTAAAACTGCTAGCAGTTAAAGGCATGGGTCTCTTTAGCCTCACTGGATAATAGAATAGGGTTGATAGAATAGAGAACAGACTGTTCTGTATTTATTTACATACAATCTTAAACATATATCTATTATCAATACAGAATAGATATGCTGTGCTTATCGGTGTCTTTTCAGCACTTTGATGTATGGGCAAATTCAGAAAATCAATGAGAAATTTTTAAAAAAAGGTTGAAAATGACACACTGCAGGAGAGTCAGCTGTGCTACAAAGGAAAACCAAATTTTGTATGTTTGACTTTTCATATTTCTTATTTATTTATTCATAATTCTTATTTACTAATTCTTCTTATTAAGAAGCTGTGAGTTTGTTTGGGTTTTTGTTTTCTTTTTTATTTTTTGTTGGGTTTTTAAATTTTTTTGGGGGAGTTGGGTTTTTTTTAAGACTGTAGTTTAGTGTAGACATCTCACTACAGGGTGCTGTTGCAATAGTGTGTTCCTAAATAGGATCAAATTAAAGCTACCAGTGTAACACAGCTTTTTCAGCATTGGAAGTCCACAGCTGCTGAATTTGTTGTGAAGCCTCTTGCCATGAAAACCTAATTTACTGGAGTTTCCTCTCTCCTGCTCTCTCCTGTGTCTGCTGAGCAGCTTTCAGAGAGCCACAAGCTGCAGTTGTGTGTCAGACTGCTCAGCCCCAGCCTAGGGGCAATCCTCACTGGTCAGAGTCCATGGTTTTCCCCATTTCCTTATTTTCCAAGGTGTAAAACCATTGTTCTGTAAAAAGGAGCAAGATGAATGTTTTTAAATTAAGGAGATGGCATGATGTGATGTCTTGAAGAGAAAGTACTGATTTTTCTGGTGAAGTACCAGAAGCTGATTTTTATAATATTTTTTTTTTCTGTGCATCTCCATTAGTGATGTTTTATGTAAGCTTTTGAATGATGTAATTTTATTATTTGCAGCTGATATGATTGTAACCAGGTGGGTTTTTTTGGGACTTTGTGTGGAGGAGAGGCTTTTCTCATGGGCACCTGAGACCTGCAGTGAGACTTTAGGACAAGGCAGCACCTGTGGGACAGCAGGATCTTCACAGGATTGTGTGGCTGGGGGAGATGGAAGTGAGATCCACCAGAATTCTCTCTCTGATAAGTTGAAGCAGCTGAAAGCAATTGTAATGACAAGTAGTCAAGGTTTATTCCAGAGCAGGAAAGGTGTGATTGGCAGGCTGATGGCATTTAGTCTCACGTGAGTTAATGTGAGAGGTAAGCTCCATGTAACCCTAAGGGCTGCTCTTATAAACCCAGCTGAATTTGCAAGCCAAGGTCTGAACGTTCAATCTGTCGTTGCTGTTTTATCTGAGTGACTGAATCCATCTTCTGCAATGCTCTGGGGTTGGGTTTTGTGCTGTGATGTTACAGTTTTCAGCTGTGGTAGTGGGAGCTGAGCCTCTAGCCCTGCAGAGAGAAATGTGCTCCAGGGAGCTCTGTAAGTAGGCTCAAAAGAAGGATGTGACCATTTTTATTCCTAAAGATTTATGAAATTTTAAATGGATCACCAGTTGCACGTGGGACATCAGCAGAGAACTGAGTGTTTAGGACCTGCCTGTGTTCCAGGCTTTGCCAAGGGTGTGGTCCAGGTTCCAAAAGGAGCTGCATGGAACTATAGGCAGAATTCCCTGGGTGTCAGTGTTTGTTCTTACATTTCTTCTCTGATTTTGGGCTGTTCCAGGGAGGGCTGCAAGCCCTTGTTGAAGCAATGCTGATAATGGAATCATGATGATGAGCCCTGCCTGCAGCCTGAGGAGCAGGGTCAGCACCACTGCAGCCTCTGGCACTCCCCTCAGCCACTGCCATTTTTCTGGAATTCTGTCAGAAGGAAATGTCTTTCTTTTCCAGAATATGCCAGGTGTTTGACACTTGCAGGTCTGCAGCAATTGGGATTCTCTAGTGGGGAGCAGGAGAATGTCTTGGCCAATATTATTGTAGGCTTGGATCTTTCAGAAAATAGAAGGGGAAAGTACCAAAAAGAATCAAAATGCACTGGGGTATGCCCCTTTGCACAGAGAAAATTTACATTTAAATGTCTTCTTTCATTCAGCTCCTTCTTTCTTGAGTACTGCACTCGCTTTTCACTCTTGCTCTTGTTCTGTTTCTTTTTCCTGTCTTTTTGGGAGCTATATCCAGTTTTCATGAGCATGATTTAGTGCTTTCTACTGTCAAAAAAATAAGGCTGGTTTACAAGTTGGGCCACCCAAGTGTGGACTGTTATGTCAAATATGATGGTGTGGGAGGTCTGGGCTTGCTGCTTTTATTTATTTATTTGCTTATTTATTTATTTATAGCTTTGGAGGTGAGTGTAGTTCCCAGGAGATTGCCAGAGCTCTGTGGAATGGGAAGTTTATTTCAATTCACCCCCAGCCATAGTGGATGCAAGTCCAAGAGCTTTGGTTCCTCTTGATCCAACTCTGACTCCAGTTGTTTTTCTTTCAGTCTAGGAATTATTATTTTTTTTTAAAAGCAGTTCCATGACAATGATACCTTTGTTTCATTCTAACAGGACATGCCAATAATTCCATTCTTCAGATGCACAAAAGGGGCTTTTCAAGGAAAACAGTCATGCAAGTAGAAATCGGTGTAGGTGTGCAGGAGCCCCAGCTGCAGCAGTGTTGTGCTGTGGCCTTCTGAATATTGACCTCCTTTGGAGTGCATTTGTCTCCCTGTGCTTCTGGTCAGGATTTGAGATCTTTATTTTTGACCCCAGCAATCTTGACAACAAGCTGGAGAGTCTGAGTTTCTCTTCTGCAGCTCTTTGTTTCTTCTTCAAACTTCTTATGAACTTTTTGGTTGGTTTTGTTGGTTTTTTTTGGGTTTTGTTTTGTTTATTGTTTGTTTTTGGGGTTTGGCAGGGGGTTTGTTTGTTTTTTAATTCCAAGTACTCCAGAGAAGCAGGGGTACAGAGAGTGAGATACCAAACAAAGCACTGCGTTCATTATGCACCATCTCCCAGGGCAGAGAGAAGTTTGGACATTCATTCCCTGCTCCAAAACCAGGCTCACGTGTTCCTGTTTGTGCTGCTACAGTGTCTGGAGAAAAGGTAAATATTTGTAAGGAAGCTAAAATGAAAAACGACTCCAACTGTGGCTACAGAAGCCATCTGGGGAGCAACCACCCACCAAAATATTGCCATTTTCTCATCTGCAGGGTGTTTGCACAAAGGCAGTGCAGATCCACAGTAGGAGACTTTGCTCCTTCTGTGACAATGGCTGAAACCCAGGTGGGTCATGCTGCAGTGCCTGGAATTCCATGGCACCAAAAATGGTCCCCTGATAACATCTGGGGTTGTAGGGGAGGGATTGTGAAGGAACAAAGACAGCAGAGGATGGAGGAACACCATAGAGGAACCTTCCTCTAGGATCCTCCCTGGTGAGAGGGATGAGTAGCTTCCCTTGTGGAATGACTTGGGGGCACTGCTCACCTGCCAGGTATTGCCCCCAGGAGGATATAAATGTTTGTATAAAAAGAAATGAAGTGTTTCACCTCTCCCTTCCCCATGGAGGAGTGGCTGCTCCTCCTCTCTGTCTCTCCTGCCTGCTCCCAGTGTGCTGCCCCTCTCCAAAGGCAGCGTGGGATGGGTGAGAAGCCCAGGCCAGAGCTGGTTTGGACACAGGACCTTCCCATGGCCAGAGGATGTTGTGTTTGTACCTGACCACTCTCTTTTTCCATGCTCTGGAGGAGTCTGCTTCTTTTCTCTCTGCTTTTTAATGCTGTTTTCCTCAAAACTGGCTGTTTTGCTTCATTTCAGATTCTACAGGAGGAGTTTATATACATACTGAACATATATATTTAAATTCATACATGTGTATATCTGACTGAAGATACAGGTACAGGGGTGATTCACATCACATATCCTCAGGAGTGTTTTTTAACTCTGAGCTTCCAGGAAATGCATTCATTCTACAGTGACACAGCTACAATTTACCAGAGAGCAAAATTATTATCACAAAGTGTCTCTCTGCAGCTACCAGAGCAGGTGGTTGGCAGCATTTTACAGTGGGAAACTAAATGAGATGAATTTGTGTTCTCACCTGCTTGTGTCTCAGGTGCTGTGTGAGTTGAGAAGACAGTTCTCTCACCTGTCACAGCTCTGCTCATTCACCAGATATCTTTCTGAAGGAAAAGTGAGTGAGGAGGAAATAATCCACACTCACACCTGGACTCTCCAGGAATCTGTAGGAATTTGTCCAGACCTGAGCAAACAGAACCACCCTGCTTAGCCCATGGTTTGGAAATGTCCTCAGGAATCTGCAATGAGCTGATGTTTGCTCTCTGGTGTGAGGGAACTGCACAATGGGAGCCAGAAGAAAACCAGCTAAGATGGTTTATTCCCATTACAACCATTATCTAAATTAGTGCTACCAGCTGTGACTGCAACAATCTGGTCTTTTCTTGTTAATCCTTCTGCCTTTCAGACTTTGGGATTTGTAAATAGCAGTAGAGCTTGGACTTGGTCTGGTTCTTCTCTTCCAAACTCCCTCATTCCAAATTCCCATAATGGAATGGTGTGAGCACAACTGAGTGTGACACCTCAACGCTGCTGATGCCCAAGGTGGGGTTGACATTTTGTGACCATAATATGCTCCAGAATATTATGGGGCACCAACTGCAAACCTTGTGCAAGCTCTTGAGCACTTCTGTGGTCTTCTGTGTACCACAGCTGAAGGACAATTCCTCAGCCAGTTCTGCTGTGCAGCCTCTGAAACCGTGCACAGCCTCTCACTGGACACTCCCCAAATATTTTGGGAACTCAGTGAAACTCTCCATCAGACTTGGGTGGTGCTCTTGGTGTCCTGTGAAGGTATCAGATGTGTAGAATGATGTGTTGAGCATCTCTGTGGGATGAAGCAATCTGTGCTGCTGGATCAGAAAATCCACTCATGACTGCATTTAACTGTGCAGGGTTCCCCTGACTCTGAGGGGTCTGTGTCCCTTCTCAAACCATCACCATTTACCACAAGGTAACAGAAGTTTCTACCAAAACCCAGAACCTGCCTCTGCTCTTGCACTTCCAAGCACAGTGAAGTTTAATAAAAGAAAAGTCAGGCTGCACCCCTGGTGCCTCTTTCGTGGGAGGAGGAGGCAGAGGAGGACATGAGCGATGGACTCCACGTGATGGACAAGAGTTCTCCACAGATTCTGGGCTTCCCCAGCGTGAGGGACAAACATTGGTGGTGAGATCTGTGCTGGCTGGGCTCTCAGGGTTGCTGCTGCTAAGCTGAGTGACCTTTCTTTACTCTGCAAGCACTTGGGGCACCGTGTATTTTGATTTCAGACTACTGGAGTTCAGGGAAAATAGCATCTTTTACAGGGGCCACAGGATTTACTGACATTGTTGCAACTGGCTTGCAAAGCTGCTGTTATCCTCTTTCTCAGATGTTTCTGGGATCACTGTCTTAGCTTTAAGCACAGTCACCAGCTGAGTTAGAAATTGGGAACACCTGAGTACACAGAAGGCAGGGAAATGCTGAGATGGGAGAAAATGTCACGGGCCTGATCCTGCTTGGTCTGGGATGAAAGCCAGTTCCAGTGGGGGGTGAGGAGCTTGCAGGATCAACTCCTGAGCTGTCCAGGAGCACGTGCAAAGCTTTGAAGGGGCACTGGTTTAGGCAGTTCTGTTCCAGAGTGGATTTGGTGCTCCAGGCGCCTCTGCGAAGTGAGGATAACAGGGAAAAACTGCCTGCAGACCCGTGGGTGTACCTGGGCCTGCAGGGTGTGAGCTGAGCAAACACCCCCTTAGCCCAGGCAAAACATGCCAATCAATCTGAACTTCTTTTTTTTAATTTATTTTAATGAACTATCCCTTTTCTTCACATGCTCTTGTGCAGAGGGGCTCAGGGCAGCAATACTGGCTGGAGGCCTCCTGGCTGCACAGTGGACAGCCATAAAGCAGTGGAGGTGGTAAGTAAAGCTCTGTCAGGACTGTAAATCCAGCCCCTGTGGATGGGTCCCAGCCCTGGAATGTCTGAGAGATGCTCTGGGCTGGGTGGTGCCATCTGCATCCTCTGCAGTCCTCGAGGGGCTGCGCCAGGGGATGGGTGATGGGTGCTGGCCACAGCCCTGGCAGCACATTGCTGCTCCTAGCCTTCCTGCTGAGCCTGGCCCAGCTCTGGGCTCTCCTTTCAGGGCTCTCTGCAGGGCCCCAAGCACATCAGCCCTTGAAGGGTTCATTTGTTAAGGCTCTGAGAGCCTTAGTCCAGTCCTGCTTTCTGATCTTTTGGCAACTGTAGAATAACAGGAAATTTTGAAGTGGAGCTGCTCTTCTCCTGGCAGACAGGAGTGCAGGCAGTTGAGTTTGATCAGTGTCATTTCCTCTGTTCCCCTGCATCCAAAAGGACAGCAGGCAGATCCTTTTTTTTTCAGGTTGGGGAATTAACCTCGGTGTGCCAAGCCCAGAGCTTGACCTGTCTCTTGTGTGTGTCTTAGGGAACTTGAGAAGTGCCCCTGTCTCAGCAGGATCAAGCCCTTGCTGTTTGACTTGTGTTCAGGGGAAAACAGGGCCCCCCTTCAGCCCAGTGGGGTGATAGCTGTGCATTCTCATGTGCTTTATTTGAGTGGTCTCTCCCCTGGCTCAGACCCTCCTGGAGCTGGGATGAGAGGCACCTGCTGGGTTTGTGTGTGCCAGAAGGGCTGAAATGAATTTCACCTACAGGATCTGTGTATCCTCTGGCAATACCCCCCAGTTAATCAGGCTTTTCCTCACCCTGTCCTGCAGTGGGTGGATGTTTGGCAGCAGGCTGTGCTTTACACACCCCTGAATTTCAGCCCTGACCCTGGAAGCTGATGGGAGCTGCAGCACTTTGGGATTGAGTTGTTATTGTCTAACTGGCCACGTTGATTGGTTTTTCTTGGACTCTTCATCAGCTGCAGTGTTTGATGTGTAGATGACTTCAGTTTGCTTTGAAAAAAATAGATGTTTTGAATTACCTATTATCTTGCACAAAGTGAAACTATTTGCCCAACCCCGTGGTTGCCTTAGAGACTTGCTGCAAACAACAGATAGAAGCACGAGCTTAACATGAGGAATGTCCAAAGGACAAGAATGTGAGTGTTGAAACCAGAAAAATGAAACAACATGATTGCAACATCTGTCAAAGGGTAGGAGACTTTGAAATATTTCAGTTTTATTGTATGCTGCATACAGGCTTTTGGAACCTTAGGTCAGCACCTGGCATTTGTGTTTCTTCCTGAAGGACCTTAAGTGTCTCAGTCAACATTTAATCCATCTCTTCCCCTCTGAGCCTTGTTTGCAGGCAGGAAAAACCTGCTTGTTTCAGACAACATGGGGAAAAAATTAGTTCTTAGCATTTGGGAAATAGAAACCCAAACCCTGGAGTTCAGTCTTGGATTTCATTCGAAATCATGGTTTCTAAAACTATAATCCTTTTAGTAGTTTTATGATTTGTATGTAAAAATTAAAGATCAGAGTTGCTGTTAAGCTTTCATTTAAAAACAGTTAAAAGTGGTGATCTAGCATATCCTGCAAGTTTATAGAAACACAGTTTGTTATATAGGCTTGTAAGGCAATTATTAAAACATCTGTGAATCATTTGATACTACTTGTTGTAAACAGAATATTAATGGGTACAGCAGTGTGTGGGCAGCTTAGGATCCCACTCCTTTAATAAACTTTGCCCAGATGGAGCTTTTATGTTCATGCATTTCCCCACATCTCAATTGCTTCTAGAGAATTCCCCAGAGAATCTGGATCTGCTGGCAAAAATCCACTGAGGTGGAGCCTCAGGTGTTGGATTTTTAAAACATTTTCTTTTAAAGGTACCAGGAAGGAGATGGGTTCTTTTTTCTGAGCCATAACATGGATGGTGCATAACCTTCTGTTCATCTGTCTGTGGGTACAGAAGTTGTGTCTTTCTGCTGGGTCCCATGCTTAAAACAGTTTTAGTAGCTGTTCCTCTCCACCTAATGAGAATTTTGAGGTTTTCAATCCAAGTTAATTCTGCAGGCTCTCCCTCTTCTGTCCCCACTGATCTAAATACCCGAGTTTCGTGTTGTATGCTTTGCTTTCCTGTCTTTCATTCCATTTTAGGTGTAGGTTGCTTCTCATGAATGTCAGGACAAAAAGTTTCTGGGCTTCACTGGGGGAGGAAATCACTGGTTCAACTTGTATCTCAGGACAAATAATTGATACCTGTGGAATCATTTCACAGATGCTGATGAATATTCTGGGTTTTGAGCTTAAAGGCTTTCCAGAGTAATTCACATGGTGAATAATTGGTGCCAAACAACAGAAATGGGATTTTTCTTCTGAGCAATTTTGTTTTTCTGTGTATTAGGGGGAGTGATCTGGTTATTGTTATATGACATGCTGAACCTTCAAAATGAAATAAAGGTTTGTTGTGTTGTCAAGGCATCCAGTCAGCAGTTAGGAAAGAGAGCAAACCAAATCAAGTTCTAGAGACAGGAAGTTTTGTTACTGCAGAGGCCTATGTATGCTTAAGGGTCTGTCCTGTGCAAAGCCAAATTGCTTTTTATTTCATCAGTCTTGCTGCAAAACTTTTTATTTCATCAGTCTTGCTGCAAAACTCTGAAGTCCTATTGGCACACAAATTATTCATGCTTTCAAACTAAATTTCATCTTCTCTCTGTAAATAATGGCTGTGCCCTTGCAGATGGGAACAGAGAGACTTCTCCCTGCTCTGACCCACCTGATTTCAAGTGGGATTTCCCAGAATCTGTCCTGGAACAGCCCCCACCAGGGCTTGGAGCTGCTGCAGCGCAGGGCCAGCCCCTCCAGAAGGGCTGGGGTCACACAGGGTCTGGAAGGAGCTCAGCTCTGGGGAATTCCAGCACGTTCTGCTGGGTGTGAGCCCTCCCTGTGTCCCTGCTGTGTCCCTGCTGGGGGAGGTTTTGTGCCCAGCTCTGCCCAGAGTTGCCCACTGGGATCCCTCTGCGCTGTTTTTACAGCAATCTCTCAGTGCTTCCTCCCTGAATTATCCCTGGGGGAATGGCCCTGGGACATCCTGCAGCCCTGCAGGGTCAGGTTTGGGGTGCAGGCTGAGAATCACAGAATGGTTTGGGTTGGAGGGACCCTGGGGCTCCCCCAGTTGCAGCCCCCTGCCAGGGCAGGGACCCCTTCCTGCAGCCCCATCCCCAGGGATCTCTGTTTTCAGGAGCACCATTCCCTCCAGCCCTTCCCTGGTAATGAGTTAGAATTCAGTGAGTGACTGTGCAGGTGCAGGGCTCTTGTTGTGAGAGTCAAAGTAATCAGATAAATGCATAGCTGCTGCACTGGAAAATAAAAATCATTAAAAAAAGAACAAACCAAACAGATGTTTGGTCTGTTCTGTTTTCTGCTGCTTCCCAGATGCAATGTTTTCCTATAGGATACTCATCTTGGAAATCTTTGACATGTGCACACCTATTTTTATTTTTATTTTTTCCATAGGGAGTGAGCGTGTGAGCTAATTCCTTAGATAAAAAATGTAAACAACCAACTTTACTATAATTTATGTGAGACAATATTGTATGTACGTGTGCCTTTTTTCTTGAGAGAGAGAAAATAAGACCACCTGGTAAGCAAACATTTTAAAACATTGAATTCAAGCATCTCTGTATGTGTGTGGTCATAGACAATATCCTTTAAAAGCTCCAGAGGCCTCTCTATGTACATATTTAAATAAGAAACAAACTGACATTCAAGTCAGGAAAACTTGATAAATCCAAGAGTGCTGTTAACCTCCCCCACTCTGTGTTTTGTGACTATGCACTTAAAACCATAAGCAAGAATCTGCTATGATATGCAAAGCCATTGAAAGGTTGCACCATGGTGTTATAAAATCTTAAATTTGTCCAGTCAAAAATGGAGATTTTTTTTTTTAGTCTTAATTTCAGTCTTAAAGTCATTGAATTACAGAATGTTTGTAGGGGAAAAAACCAGAACGACTCATCATAAATCTCTATTTCTGGCAGGAGAGCTGGAAGCCTGTGTCTAGCAGAGGATCCCAAAGAGAGAGCTGGAGAGAGCAGGGGCAGTGCAGCGTGGCCAGCACACAGGTACCACTCAGGGAGCTCCAATTTCCTGCCCTAACCCAGGCAGGGCACAGCCTGGAATGGGGATTCTGCCTTGATGAGTTATGTGGCATTCACACCTCTGAAAAAATCCCTTCGCCCAGGAGTGCTCTCCTGGGAAGCTGAGAAGCCTCAGAGAAAAGGAAAACAATTCTTATCTCATTTCTTCTCCTCTGTTTTGCTGATCTGGAATGTGTTTGGAGATTGTTCACCCACAGGTGATTGTTTTATTGAGTTGTTTTCACTCTTTGGCCACTCAGGACCAAGCGGTTTTGGGGCTCTGGAGAGAGTCAGGAGTTTTCATTATTATCTTTTGAGCCTTCTGTAAGTATCCTGTCTGTATTCTTTAGAATAGTACAGAATTCTTTAATATAATAGAGTAGCATGAAGTAATCAATCAGCCCTCTGAGAGCACGGAGTCAGATCCATCATTCCTGCCTTCATCCTTTGCTGAGGCATTTCCCTGCAAACACAAGAGTCAGAGGATGGCAGCCCCAGCCAGGAGGCCTTTCTGGAAGGCTGTCTCTGAGGGAGCCAGGGCTGGAAGGCTGTCTCTGCCCTCCTTCAGAGACCCAAGGCCACCTCTGTGTCTGCTGGAGCTGTGGATCCAGAAATGTGCCTGTCTTTTCTCTTCTGCACCCCCTGAATGCAGAGAGCATGAATGAATTGCAGCCACCATTCATATACAGCACAAATTCATAAATGGGAGAGCAGCTGGGGAAAAAAAAAAAAACACAAGAGAGGGAGAAACATGAATGGCTCAAAGAGCTAAATACTGCATTAAAAAAAAAAAAAAAAGAAGAGTTGATTCAACCTCAGGGAAGAGGAGAGCAATGAGCTGTGGGTTTTGCACGGTTCCTTGGTTTGCTGTGCTCAGAGGAGTGCCTGGCTGCCCCAGCAAATGCCACATCAGAGGAGTTATCTGTGCTCTACATGACATCTCCCCCAGCACAGCACACGTGCAGGGCCCATCACGGGGCTTGGCTCCCTGGGATGTGTTTGCTGCTGGCCCAGCTACAAGAAGCACAGCACTGATGCCTGTTTTTATGGGATTTAAAGCTGTACAACACCCCCTTCCCCTGCCTCTGTGCACACCTATTTTTTTTTTTTTTGCATAAGGAGCGAGCATGTGAGCTAATTCTTTACATAAAAAAACCCCAACCAACTCCACTATAATTTATGTGAGACAGTTTTGTAAGTACATGTGCCTTGTTTTACTTTAAGTAAAGTAATATTTACTTTAATTTTACTACCCTGCCTCTGGCCTTTTGTGTTTAAGGAGAATTACTCAGTCATTGTGTTTTTTTTCCTCCTGCTGCTCTCCATTTCTCTGCCCCTGTTTTCTCCAGTATCCATTCTTCCAGCATCTCTGTTTGGTTAACAAATTGTGAAAGCCTCAGAGTGCTCAGATGTTTCTATTCATACCTAGTGACCTTTTCATTCATCTCTTTCACTCCCCTGATCAAGCAAGCCCCTGTAGCCTCTGCTGCCTTGCTCCATAATGTGTTTTATTGCCCACTGGGCATAGGGCTGCTATTATTTCCACATTTACAAGTGGGTAATTGTCCCCATCCCAAAATTTATGTCTTTCTGCTTTCGGATTTTATAGGATATATCTTGCCTGTAAATGTGTCATTACAGTTTGGGATTTTTTTTTTTTTAATTAAGACCTTTCAAAATCATTGAATTCATTTAGAGTGGCTTGTGGCCCTCCAGGGCTGTGCTGGAGCTTTTGGAATCTCCTCTTGTTCCTGAGTGAACTCTTGCAATGTGCTTTCTTTTGCTGGATTCTTCCCACCCCTGCTCAGAGGCATGGCACTAGCAGAAGATTTCTGCCCCAGCCTTGAGCCTCTGCAGATATGAAAATAACAATTTCCAATTGCTCTTTCCTTCCCGTATCAGTCACCTCCCTTCCCCAGGGACCCTGCTCCTGCCCTTGGAAACAGGGATGTGCACTGGGGAGCTGAGCTGAAGGAAAAATGGGATTACAGTGCTTGACTTTTTCCTGATGTCCTTTATTAGGTGTGACCCTGAATGGCTTGATGATTGAGGGAATCACAGAGTGAAAGTGAAATTTCATCCTCTGCTCCTTGGCTCAGCACCCAGCATCTTCCATGGGCTGCTCTTGTATTTCTTTGTGACAAAGGATCATGTTGAGCAGGCACCATGTGAAAATGATGAGCCAAAGTTGTTCCTGACTCTCTTGCACCTTAAAGCTCACTGCAGGAAAGCCAGTTCACCAGGTTGTGTTTAAAGCAGGAAAGCAGAGACAATATATTCCACCTATCCCATAATTCAGTGTATCAGCAGGGAAAAGTGAGTACAAAGTGTACAGAGAGAAGATATTTACTTTAATTTTACTACCCTTGCTTGGCATTTAATGCAAAAATGGTAATAAAAGCCTGGATGTGGGGTGGGGTTTTTTTTCCCAGGCAGAGATTTGACAGTAAATTTTTGCTGTATCTCTTAACTGGCTTTTCCCATAAAACTGTTCCAGGTTTATTCCTCAAATGTGAGCTGCCACTCTGATGCATGTGAGATGGAGCTCCTGACTCTGCCCAAACCTGGATGGCCCTGAATCAATAGAGACATCTTGCATCAGCAGCCCTTGTTAAGTGCTGCTGAGGGGCTGCTTCCACTGCCAGCTCATAAATCAAGTTATTTTTGGTACAGCTCCCTGAATGGTGCAGCTCCCAATTAAATGAATTCAAGCAAATCTTTTATATTTTTCAGCTGAGAGGGTGGGGATGATGCACAGATCAGGAATAGGTTGGCAGTGGGCAAATGGTGAAGAGGGAATCAGAACAAGTAATAGACAGAAGGCAGTGTCACAGTGAGAGAGTACCTGCACTGTGGGAGCTGACCAGAAAAACCCTTAGGAATGATGGGACTGGGAGCAAGACAGTAGGATTAGCAAAATGTGTTTTTTGACTGTAGCCTGGAAAGCTTTAGAGATCCCAACAGCCCTTTGGAAAACAAGAAATGGACCTGAATGCTGTGTCCCTGCCTGACCTCATCCCAGAGGCTTGTTCAGCATCCCTGTGCCTGGCAGCTGTCCTTGTCATGTGGGCTCTGCTGGTGGTCTGGGCTGGTGCTCTCCAAGGCAATCATTTCTTGAAAATAACTTTTCTCTCACCTCTGCCAATGTCCTGCCACTCCCTGACCCAGCCTTACCCAATTTCTCAGCAGAAAGCTATTCAAATCAACAACTTTCACTGCTCTCACTGCTTGCAGGTCCAGTGGAGGAGATTAAAATGTTGTCCTGAGTGATTCTCAGCTGGATGTCTCCTTCCAACACGTGAAATGCACAACCAGGGCACCAGAACTGACAGACTGGTTGTCAAACCACAACCAGTTTTCAGCAGAAACTGCATCTCTCAACTCACCCTGGAGTTTAAAATGCAGAGTGATTATAATGATTACAGTGAAATTCATAAAGCAGTGAGCAATCACAATTTGACACAGGTAAAACTCCTGTCTGGCACCAGGTGTTGGGCACAGGAGCAATGCAAATGTGCCTGAGCTCTTTAGGTGGGTAAGAACCATTTCTCTGAGTGCTCCAGACATTTCTGCAAGCAGGGCTTAGCTTTCCACGTCACTTCTGTGCTCTGACAGTGTGCTGTGCTTTCTAAAAGAGCTTTTGGAGAAGGCACTAAGTCACAGCTGAATATTGCACAAGCTGCTTTAAGATGCAAACTCTTGGGAAGTTCAGATATTCTGTCTAAGATAACAAGGAAAATACCAGATGTGTTATTTTTTCATGGGATTTACAAGGGATAAAATTAATATGCTGTAAAGATAAAAATATTGATAACTTGCTTATTTTCTTAATAAACTAGTGAAAGCATGTTATTATTTGCAGATATCTCAAAGTTTTGCAGGTAGGCAATATTCATGTTAAATGTACATATTTTATCAATATGTTTAGCTTTCCAAATGATTTGTGGGACTCTGGGTAATTTTACCCAGTCAAGTTCAGTGAAAATAGTATTAGAAAAATCTCTTTTCTTAACAGAAAGGAAAAGCCTTGATGGAGCACGGATCTTAAAGAGAAGAGAGAGGGGAAAAATGCTCTCCTCTTGGGGAGTAGGTAGAAACTACAAAAGGAATGGCAGTATTGGAGTTTTCTTTGAGGGAGGTGGATTCCAAGGAGATGTCCTGGAGCTCGGGTTCCTTTTGTGTGTGAGAGCTGCCCAAGCCCACCCTGCCCATGGGCATAAAATCAGAATTGTCAAACTCCCTCTGAGGTGTTCTCACAAGCTGCTGCTGTGGGGCAGAGTCCCTGGCTGGGCTGTGCAAGACAAAATGTGTGACAAAATCACTGACTTAAGGGAAGCCAAGGACCAGGAGGGGTCTGTGGTTGAATAGGTGTTACCAAAATGTACCAAAGTGAGCCCTGGTAAATACTTGTGTGACATTGCACAAACTTCCAAAGAAGAATTGACCAAAGTTTCAGCCTGGCAGAGTATAAATTGCATAAATTTGTCCTGTAAGAATCTCTGAGCAGCCATCAAGTAGCAAGGAGAGGAAGTCAGTTGTATGCTCTCAGGTTTTCTTTAGAAACTTCTACCATAATCCACTGAGGAGCATTGTGCAGTGTCATGTGCAAAGAAAAATAGCACTAAGGTCTGAGGCTACTCCTAATTATCTGCTTCAACAACTGACCCACTGTCAGCATGCAGATGAGATGCATTCTCTCACCTCCAGTGAATGGCATTGTGACTGACTCTGTGATGAGGAAACTCACAGATATACCCTGAGTCATTAGGTGTTTGATAATGAGATACTGCAATAATTGGTGTTTGATAATGAGATACTGCAATAATTGCATGGAGTTGGTGAATATCTTTGATGTGACAGCTCAGTCAGGAATGAGTAAACACAAGGGAACCAGCTAAAAAAAGAGGGAGTTGGTCATCTTGATTTTTTCCTTCTTTTTTTTTTTTTCCAGAGGAGAGCCCTACAAATGACTTTAGTGAGAAATGAGAATCTGAACTCTAGAAGACAAAGACAGAATAAAATGACTCAATTTACATCTCTTGGCAGTCATGTCCTCATGAAAACGTCAGAGGCTGGCTAAGGCAGGGCTGGATTTGGCAGCTTAGGATTTGTTTTTGGGAAATCTGCGCTTTAAAGTGAATCACTGAGTCGTCAGTATTCCATTTTAATAAATGCATTTGAACGTTTTAGGTCTTAAAAGAGCAAAAGGAGATCTAAAAACTGCGAAGTGCTACAATAAATTTATAAGAAATGCAGGGATTCAGCAACTGTCAGCAGCCCCTTAGGTTGGAAGGAATGTTTAAGAGAAGAGGCTGGAAAACTGTTGAGAAAGAGTGGCTTCTTTTAAAGTCTTAAGTAACTGAGTAATTGCCAAATAATGCAAAAGGGACCAAGGAACCTAGAAGGCATCCAGAGGTAGTAATCAGAAAGTGGAAGCAATATTCTCTGGGATGCTAGAAAAAAGGCTCAATATGGAGAAACTTGGTGAATACTTCTTTATGAACAGTGATATCTAATACACTGAAATTTAAAGTTGGCAAACACACAGTTATCTACATTTACAGAGATTCTTGGTATGTCTTTTAAAATATATCCACAAATGAGAGCTAAATTCTATTCCAGGCATCTCTGATATGCTGGGAACTGAAGATTAAATGTGTAAGTAGAAGCTTTTTTCTCAATGGTTTAAATAAACCAACTGTTTCATGTATAGAACAGTGCTGCTCAGCTGTGAACATTCTCAGTGCCCTGCTGAGACACAAGGATGAAATTTTGCTGGAAAATTTGATGGATTCTGAAGAGAACTTTTAAAACAACTTCATTTTGCTGGTTAAGGATCCTCACTTCTGCCAGCAAGGCCTCAGCTCTCTTTAGCTGAGTGATGATCACAGGCAAATGATGCTCATCTTCCATCTGTGAGATCTGCCACCAAACTGGACCAAGAAGGACAAGGAATTTAATACCTTGCACTTCATTTATGTGTCTGGAGATGCCCAGAAATAAACCAGCAAGGAAGTGCAGAACTGGGACAAAAGGGCTTTTGGACTGTGGAGAGCTGACCTCAGGGTGGTGATCCCAGCACATCACAAAAAAAATATGGCTCTCCTGCTTGTGGATGCACCTTTTGGCTTCCCTTTTGCCAGAATTTTCTCTCCCTGCAGCCCAGCTTCCAGAAAAGAGCCCAGAGGATGCAGCAAGAGCAGCACAGGAGCTGATCCCATTTTCTGTGTGCTGCCTCGTGCAGCTTCTTGTGTTTCTGGTCCTGGCTGAGCTTCCATCACCTCTCACTGCTCCCTGTCAGCCCAAAGCCAGCTGTGCCCACTCTTCACTTTCAAAGGGTGCATTAAATCCAGTTTCTCCAGCTATCTGACAGAATGGAGAAAAACCTCAAGCTCCAGCAGAACAACATCCAGCCCCAGCTGCAACATTCTCATCTTCTCCTGGCTTCTGCAGGGAAGTTTAAAATTTTCCAGAATTTAATGAAGTACATGGCAGAAATCTTAGGCATTCTCTAGAAGGGTGTCCAAGAAAAACAAGAAAACTCTTGGAAATGTTGTGCTTGTCAACACAAGCAGCGTGGCCGTGCCCATCTGGCATACACCTGTATAGACCTTGGCCATGTCCAAGAAAAGCAGAAGGAAGACATCAAGCTCCTGCAAAAGCTTTTTTTAACATGTTTTTTTGCTCCTGTGCCTTGACTGCAGGGCTTGAGGGAACCAAGTAGATCCACCCTTGATGCTCTCTGTGGGGAAAAGACATCCTTGAGACGTTTGGTATGAGCGCTCATCCTGCCCTTTACAAAATGTTAGAGGTCGGTTAGGTGATAATGTTTTCGTTAGAAAATTTATCTGTGTAGCTCCTGGAAGGCTGCTGAGCTCCCTACAGCTCCAACAAATCATCTCCCTGCCTTATTTGTCTCTGGGTTACACTAAACACAGCTGGCACTCCAACAGAGGCAATGCCTTTCCGTGATGCCATCCTGAGTTTAGCATTTAGGAATCCTCCGAGTGATCAGTGCAGCAGTTGAGGACATCTGTCTGAGGCTGTTTCATCAGTGCTCTGTGTGTGATGCCTTCTGCACCACAACGTGCTCTCAGGCAAGTTCTGCAGGGCTTCTGTGTCAGGATTCCTCAGAAACCAAACCAAAACAACAGGGAACTTGTGACAAGGAGCATATTTTAGTGTGGTGCTAAACGCATCACCAGCCACTGAGAGTCACAGATTTAACATGGCAGGAGCACAAAAGGCACCCTGTGCTGGGGATGGGGCTTCCCACAGGTAGCAGGTTTTGTGACAGCACTAGGAGAGTTTTGCACTCTTTTTCCATTCTGCTGTTCTTGAGATCTGAGGAAGATTTCACCTTCATTTTTGTGAAGTTCTCTCAGGCCTATTGATCTTTGCTTTTACAAAGGTCAGATAAATCCACACTGCTTAGTCCTGCAAGCCCTTTGGCTGTTTTCCCTTTCTTTTTCTGGTTTCTTTTGAAGGTTCTCTTCACAGGAGGAAGTTAGTCATCATCTGTGCCTGGACCTTTGATGGAGGCTCTTTCAAGGTGCAGAGGTTTGCCTTTCATCCCTGACCCTTCCAAAGGAGCCCAGGGACTGCATTCCCACCCACGAGCGCCAGGGTTTGACATTTTGGGTGATGATGTGGGTCCCATCCCTTACACCTCACCCTCCTGTACCTGAGAGGTGAGAAGTGCCTGCCTGGCTGTTCCAATCCCATCAGCTCACCTCCTTCAGTGACTCAGGGCTGGAGAGGCAAAGCTCATCTGAGCAACCTCCTAATTCAGGATCTCTGAACCACTTGCAGAGCTTGCTCACACATAAGTGTCTCTCAAAAACCTTCCTTGGCTGCTCTGTGGAGTTTTCTGCTCCCTTCCTCATGGATTAATTAGTCATGCAGGTGGATTAGAGCCTATAAATGCAAGTAATTAATAAGCAAGAACTGAGAAGTCAGCCCTTCACTGTGCCTGGCTCCCCTCTGCCCCAAGACATCTCTGTGCCTCTGCATGATTCTTTTAATTGGCAGGAATTTTTCAGACACTCTTAAAGACTGAGTCATCAAGGATCTTTGAGGATTCCCTGTAACAGAGCCACTTGAAATGGGAGAGATGTGACCCCATGTGCTGTGTGGGAGATGGCTTCCTTTTCTTTTGTACATCATAATTGTTGTACTTGCTGAATTCTGAGAATCCTGAGAAGGTAAGGCTGGGATTTCTCTATTGTGAGACAGTTCTGGTATGTTGCTCTGCTGGCAATTACCAGCTAATTGGTGGCTTCACATACCTTACCAAATCATGTCATTCAGAACAATGAGCAACTCTTGTGCCTGGTCTCTGGGCTCTCATTTTATACCAAATTAGTTGTTCTGGACTGAAGGTCTGATAAGAGCTCTGTACTGTTCCAGAATTATGGAATGAATCACAGAATGACAGAACGGTTTGGGATGAAAAGGACCTTGAAGATCTTCACTTCCATCCCCCTGCCATGGCAGGGACACCTTCCACTGTCCCAGGTTGCTCCAAGCCCCAATGTCCAGCCTGGCCTTGGCCACTTTCAGGGATCCAGGGGCATCCAGGACCTCCCAAGGAAGAATTTCTTCCAAATATCCACTCTAAACCTACTCCCTGTCAGTTTAACCCATTCCCCCTTGTCCCACCACTCCATCTGGCAAAAACTCCCTCCCATCTTGCTCATTCCTCCTTGAGAGCACCATGCAAGAG
Source organism: Fringilla coelebs (assembly GCF_963513975.1). NCBI lineage: Eukaryota > Metazoa > Chordata > Aves > Passeriformes > Fringillidae > Fringilla > Fringilla coelebs. The sequence goes on from NC_140033.1 coordinate 71,098,127, forward strand.
TGAAAATGCAGCCATGAGTGGCATTCTCTGACCAACACAGAAGTAATGATAATATCTGGGGAAATATTTGACACCATTGATGGATTTAAAAGGGATGAGATGAAAGGTTTCCATCCTTCATGAGGAAGGTGCTTTGATTTCTGTTACCAGTTACTGAGCTAAGGTAAGTGGTTTAGTGACCTTAATTTTATGTATTTCTGACAGCTTTGAAGAAAGGGGGGACACAGGGGCCTTGTCTGGTCAATTTACAAAAGGTGCATTTCTAGAGAAAAAGGAAACTATAGTGGAAGACACAAAAATTTGAGTATCTGAAGAGGGTAAAATAAGTGGGTTTCATCAGTGGCAAAAAATTAAACACAAAGGGAGGACTGGGCAAATTACTTGGACCTGGGAAATCTTTAGGACAGAGGCTGTTTTTATTGTTCTTTTCTGTGTCTATTAGAGCAGCTCTTCAGTTCTCCCATATTGCAAATAAAATAATAGCAGTCACAAACAAAAAGAGCTCTGGCAGACTGTCACTGCAGATAAGAGCACACAGGGATAATGTAATCACAGTGGTCAAACAGGTGAATATCAAAATTGATTTACTGTAAGCAGTGCAAGTGTGGTCTTTGGGTTATGGAATAAATTATTTGCTATTGAAGGCATAGAGTGAAGTCCTCTGTGTTGGAGGGGTGTGGTTGATTCAGAGGATTGGTTTTGCTCTCCTCGTGTTTAGAGGTAAATGGAAGGGGTTTGATGGGCGAGTAAAAGGATTTTCTGGAAGAATCTTATGGATGCAAGATGTCATGGAGGAAAATATACTCCCATCCTGTAGAGAAATTCCTGCCTGAGGGGGTTTTTTAGCTGTTGTCATAATTTTTGCCCTTTCACACATGAGCTGTTCCCTCGGTGCGTGTGCTGGTGCTGAAAGTCAGGGCTGCACTCTATGGAACACTGCAAGAGCAAGGTGGGTTTGCACTTTGAAAAATGAACCTGCATTGCACATCAATCTGCTAATCTGTTAATGGCATTAAGATTCAGAAACAAGGAAAAGGCAATAATAGTTCATGTCCTGATTAATTCAAGAAACTACCTGAGTTTTGGTGGATCAGGGTCAATTTTTAAAGCTCATCTTTGAGAAGTGGAAAATGGAAGCACTTGCTGGGCATCCAGTTGTTCTCTTTATGGGTTCCTCTGCAAGTGCTTCACTCTGTGAATGTGTTTTCATTACCAGCCTCAGAAATAATCCTGTTCCTCCTTGCTTCCCTGGCAGTCCTGGCCAGGAGGGACTGGGGCTCTGACAAGCGCTGATTAGCAGGAGAGCTGAAGAGGTAGAAGAGATTATTTGTTAGAGATGGTTTTTCTTTTCATTCTAGTGGCATCCCCAGCTGTCAGCAGGAGTTGTTGGAGTCCAGCAGAGCTGACCAGGCAGGCTCCTGGGGAATGCTCCAGCCAGGAGTGCTGCTGTCTGCAGAACGTGAGGGGCTCGCCCGGGATTTGGAGACGGGAGAGCAGCAGCAGCAGGAGCTGTGACCAAAATGCTTTCTTTTCTTTGGCTCCTGCTGGGCCCAGTTAAGTTATTAGTACTTTCTTCAGAGGAATGAGACTCCTGCAAGGTTCCCTCCATGCCCTGCTTTCAGTCCACAGCCCTGGCCTGGGATTAGTGGTTTGCTTTCACACTGCTTGCACACTGGAGTTGTTACAGCTGTGAGCAATTGCTGTTGGCCCTGGCAGCCAGGGCAGAGCTATTCTTCACAGCTGAGCTGAACAGAGATCCTTTAAAAAACTTGGGAGAGATCTCTGAGGTCAGCTCTGAGTAGTTGTTTGTCCTGACTGTGAAAATAACTCGATTGTAAAAAAACATTTGTGACACTTTCAACTCTATCAGGCAGTGTGTGTTGTCAAGATTATTTTGAAAGATAGAGGATAGACTGGGGATAGAAATATGCTTATTTTTCAAACAGGCTGAGATTAGAGCAAGCATTTACAGTTTTGCAATTCCTCCTGTGCCCCTCATCCCTGCCTCTCTGCCTTTGCAGGATGGACTCCCAGATGAGCCACAGCCTTATTGCAGACTTTGACCAGAGCCAGTTTTTAGGGAAGGGAGGAAGAGAAGGAAAAAACCAACTGACAACAAGCACTGTTGATTCTGGCTTTGATAGTGTAAATACCACTGTGCTGCAAAATGAGAATCTAAACATGCAGCCTAGATAGCTGACTTTGAAATGTGTGCTGGTGGTAATTGAGTTTATGGGAGTATTTTTTTCTATTTCCTTTTTTTTTTTTTTTTTGCCTTTGAATGTGATTCAATTAAAGAACCTTTTTGACCAAATTTGGAGAGAATTGGGTTAAGGCTTTTGAAGAATGCCTTTCTGCTCCAGCTCTCAGTGAAATCCATCCAAATATATGAAACAGAAAGGTTGTTGATATAGTTTCTTTGGAAGCTGAGTTGTATTTTCTCCCCAGTTCAGGCTGTTTCCTTGAAACTTGATTTCTGCTTGTTGCTCTTCTCACTGAACCTGAATCCAAAATAACAAATATTATTAAAAAAAAAAAAAAAAAAGAAGAAGAAGAATTTCAGAGTCTGTTTTCAGTTCCCTTCTGTGGCTCCCAGAAAAGCCCTCTGCCAAGATTTCCAGTGAGCACTGTGTGCCTGGACAGCTGCAGAGCAGGCTGGGGCAGGAGAGTCCTGTTACAGAGTTCTTCAGGAGCCTTCTGTGGGCTCAGGAACGGTGGAAATCGATCCCAGCTTGGCTGTGCCAAGCTCCAAGTCCCTCAACAAGCTGCAGGATTTCCTTCCAAAGTTAATATCAACTTTAAACAACTATTCCTCAGGTTCTACCTTATTTTTTTGCCGCTTTGGCTCAGATGTTTGTCACTCCTTTTCATGTCTTTGGTGGCAACACCATCCCATTCTCTTATACCTCTTTCTGCCTTTTATGGAAAAATCCTTCAGCTGCAGTAAACTGGGCCTTTTTCCTTTCCCCTTGCTATTCTTGTAAGTCTCTTCTGAGACATTTCAAGCATCAGTGCTAAAAAGTTCAATAAACCAGAACAATAGTGGCCTTCCTCCTGTGTTTCCCTCTTGCCAGTTGTGCTCAGGGTTGCCAAGATGAGTCTTTAAAGCCAGCCCTGAATCTTACCAATCTCTCCATCTGACATTTTGTTCCAGACAGTGTGTTGTGGTTTGGGACTGCATATTGTGTGTCTCCTTGACTTCATGACTACTTGCATGTCATAAACATTATTAGTAGAACAGTTTTGACAGTATTCCATGAGAACACTCTGCTAGGTCTCCATTATGGCTTCCCATAACATAAGAAATGATTTACTAGAGATAACTGATCTGGATATTCTTTTTAAAGTGTGCCCTAATTTTCATTCTGGGCTTCTTTGCCTATTATTTTTTTTTTTTTTTACTCCAATTGTTTTAGAGATTGGCAATGTTTAGACTCAGTAAAATTTCTTAATACTAAAGGATTTCCTATGTCTTTATGGTTCTGCTTTTGCCTTGTCTTTAGTGTGGTATCTTCTGCCTGATCTGCATTTCTATTTCAAGGATTCTTTGTTTGAATTTTTTCTCCCCCCATTTCAGATTTAATTTATCTTAAATTTAGCTTTTTGAACTTACATTGGATTTTTTTCATTTGGTCTGCTGTAGATGTATGATCCCCATTCAGAGCAGCAAAGGAGTTTTTCACATTTTCCATTAACAAGTCTGTTCCTGAGGAACAACCACCTCCTCATGATGATAAATCCCCGCCTAACAAAACCCCTGCCTTGTTGGAGCACCTCTTCTAAGCATCCCTGGCTGCTGTGGGAGTCCCCAGGTCAGGATTTGCAGGTAAAAGGTGGATTAGGTTGCTTCCAGTGTAGCTCAGAATGGATTCGAGCAATAAAATATAGATTTGCTTCCTGCCAACAGTTCAAATTCTAAATCAATTTATTTTCCATCCACTCACGCTGACTAGAAGGGCACAGCAAAGCAAAGGAGTTTTAAGAGCTGTTAGTAAAAGGCTAAAGAACCTTTGTCTGAGCACAAAAAAACCCTAATAAACTCACTGCAGGGAGCAGAAATGACTTTGTGCCTGTGTCACAAGCACAAAATATTGCCAGCATCCCTCTTTCAACCCCAGACAAAATCTGGTACATTGAGAAAGTAGCTGAATCTCTTTCAGTGGCACCTGGATTCGTTTTTAGGTAAATAAATGGTGCTGGGTTTTCCAAAGTTTTGTATTAATGTCCAAATACAGATAGTTGTGTCTAATCATCCAGGTTTAAAGTTTCTAATTTTAGTTGATGATCCATATGTGAATTTTTTTGTCTGTGTTCTATCTCCAAAAATTTCTCCTGTGTAACTTCAGAGTGTGAGCTGGGTGGGATAAAATCTGTGTCTTGGTGTCTGTGGTGCCTAACAGGATGGAGCCCCATGGCTGTGGAGATGCCTTTGCTGGCATCTCTAAACTGCTGATCCTTTATTTATGATATAAAATATGTGTCTGGGCTTTTTTTTAATCCTTGGCAGTGTCTGAATGCAAGATCAGAAAAGTTAGCTATGATGCAGTTTATTTTCAGTGATTGCTGTGATGTTATAAAATGATGTAGCTCCTATAGGATGGTTACCTTGGGCTGGATAACACTGAATTTATTTTAAGTCATGCTCAGCCTTATCTGGTTGTGCCAAAAAGCTTTAAAACTTAATATCCTTCCATGCATAAGAAGCAAAAAGCTGTTCTTGGGCTCCATTTATTGCTGCAATGGGAAGAGGTAGGAAACTGAAATAAAACCAGGTGCTGTAATAAAACTACTGTTCATTTATACCAGCATAATTATTTTGAGAATGAGAGGGAAAAGCTTTAGAGATGGGTTAACATTTCTTCCATGTGTTGTTAAAGGGGGTTTGGGTTTTGTTTATCAAGGCTGAGCTCTCCAAAGCCCTTATTTGTGGGAAGGGAAATGTATTCAGAGAAAAAAGCTCTGCTGAAAACACAGAGGATTGCTTTGAATGAAGGAGGGCTGTGAGGCTGTCAGCAGCCTTGTTACTGCTCCTGGCACGCTGCTGGCTGTGATTCTGCACTGAAAAGCACAGCTCCTGGAATTTTAGGGGGCATCTGCAGAAAATGCCCCGAGGCATAATGGATGAGATGCCCAGAACTAATTATCTGCCACACAGAGGGAAGTTTACAGCAGTTCCATTTTGAGGGAGTAATTCCAATTACTTGGGGACATTTTTAAAGCACTGGCACATTTGACAGAGGGAGGGGGAAGCCCGAGCACAGCTTGTCAATGGAATCTGTTGATGCTGGCATTCAGTGGTGTAGATATTAACAGTGGGATAATACTTGTAATTCATTTAGCTTGAAAAACAAAAGCAGCCAGAGGAAGGCCAAGGTTTACAAAAAAAATGAGTCCCCAAAGATAAGTTCCTCACTTGATATTTATTTACTTAATAAGGACAATTGCTTTTTAAAAGTGTCAACTACTCAGCAGCTGCTGTTATTACCAGCAGAGCTGGTAGCAAAGGAAATAACTGAGCACGGTGCCATGATCATTAGGCTGGTTTTGTTCAAGGTAATCTGTGCCTGTGGGCAGAAGCAAGCCAAGTATTCAGGCTGTGGGTTCTGGCCCAAATGAGCCTGCTCCCTGATCCAAAGCATCACAAACCCCAGAACTGTGTGCTACAGACAGCAGGGGAACAGGGGCAGAGGAGGAAGAGGAGCCAGCTCGAGGAGGGGACATTTCTCTGATGGATTTGGGGGCTGTACCTGAACTGTCCCCACCCCCAGGGACAGCAGGGAAGGTCACCTGGCAGGGCCAGCTGGGCTCCCTGCCCTGGGCAGGAGGGGTGGCACTGGAGGTGACCCTGAGGCTCCCCTGAGCCTCTGGAGGAGGTGTGGTGCTGTCCACAGGGGTCCCAGAACGAGGGAAGAGATGAGAACCTTGACTCCATGTTCAGAAGGCTGATTTAGTATTTTATGATATGTATTGCATTAAAAGAAAATGATATATTAAAATTATACTAAAAGAATAGAAGGAAGGATTTCATCAGAAGGCTGGCTAAGAATAGAAAAGACATGATAATAAAATCTTGTGACTGACCAGAGAGTCTGAGACAGCTGGACTGGGATTGGCCATTAATTAAAAACAACCACATGAGACCAATCAAAGATGCACCTGTTGCATCCCACAGCAGCAGACAATCACTGTTTTTCTTTTCCTCTGAGGTTTTCAACTTCTCAGGAGAAAAATCCTAGCAAGAGTATTTGTCAGAAAATCTGTCCATGACGGAGGAGGAGGCAGGAGATGGGGACAGATTGGACACCCATGGCCAGTTTGGTGTGAGCTCAAAGGGCAGCCTTGCTGTGAGGGGCCTGAATTAGTTTCAGGTGACATCATACTGGAGGAGTGATTATATTTAGAATGTGTGGTAATATGTTCTGAGACCTTCCATATGTTAATTATGCATGCTTCAATATATGGCTACAGGAAGCTTGTGAAATCAAAGCAAAATTGCAGGTAGGGAAAATATTTTCTCTAGAGGGACTTTAAACACAGTTCTGCCAAAAGGTTTTATATACCACAACCAAATTTATTTTTAAGTTTTTTTTTTAATGGATGAAAGGTTTGCATCTTAAAGACTTGCATCTTTAAGATCTAAACCTTCAGTTTTAGTTGATATTTTGTGACAAGAAAGTATTTGGTCCATATTTATCAAATGTAGTGATTTTGTTGAAAAGCAGAGAGCAAACATTTCTAATGTTTTAAATTGTAAAATGAGTTTAAAGACTCAAAGACCTCTGTGGAGTTTGTCAGCCAGTGTTGAAATATTGCCTCTGAAATACCACAGCAGCTTAGTAGATATGGATGAACTGTTAAAAAACAAATCACAAACAGCCCAGCCCCTCCCAAACAACAAAAAACCCTTTTGTAAACTTGCATTTTCAGTGTAAATAGATTCCTATCCTTCTGCCCATCCTTACAAGGATCTCAGCTGCATAACCCCAAATACTTGAAATTATGAATGCTCATTGTGATAAGCAGCTTTGTATAGATGATTAGCTTGGACCCTTCAACTTAGGCAAAGGGAAGAGTAAATTAATTAAAAGCACATTATTAACTTAGGCTGGGCTGGGACTGGGGTAGGCTACCTTTAGGACTTGGCTTAAAATATCTTTGTGAGTTTTACTCCCAGTAGTTCATGGATTTCAGTTGAGCATCTGTGGGACAAACTAATCTGCAAATCCTTTTTTTTTGGTTTTAATAGCAAGTCATTGTGTTTTACAGAAGGTAAGGTGAAAAACTTTTCTGTCTTTTCTGAAACAACTGAACAGGTTTGCCTGTGGATGAAATAATTTGGTTTGAAAACACTGCAGAAAGGAACTTTTGGAAGTTGTAGATCAGTTTTCTTTTGTTCCCAGTCTGCCTGGACAGATTTCATAATAAAAATTGTGAAATCTTTGCATAGTTAGATATAATCTGTTTGAGGAGCCCAGTTGAGACAGTGTGAACAAGAGTAAGGTCCTGAACTACAACATGTTATCAAAAGAGATTTCCAGTTTGGGATGCAATATGTATTTTTCTGTAGCAAGCTTACACTTCTTTCTCTCCTACTCCTCCCCAGCATTTATTGGAAAGCCTAAACTTCAGCTGAAAAAGTCTTTCAGTTAAAAGTCTTTGACTGAACAACTTGAAACATTTTGTTTGAGAGAAATGGTTTCTACAAATCTGTTTAAAGCTGTGATTTAGTGCTGGTCACATGGCAAGGTGCCAGGGCTGAAAGATGTTTTGGGGAAGAATTTCTCTTCTTTGGCTCCTGATTAAGCATCTCCTCTCCCCCAGATAATTTCTGTGTATATGTGGGACTGAACTACTCCTCTGGCTGCAGACAAGAGTACAAATTCTCCTTGGAATATTTTATTGAAGTTGTTTTTGTAGTAAAATCCAGTGTGGCACTGTCCCATCGTTTGTGTTTGAAATGTGAACCTGCACCTTCACATTTCACCCAACTCTGCCTTCTTTTCATCTTTCAAATATCTGCCAATATCTGACTTTCAAATATCTGACATTTATTTCACTGCCATGGTGATACAAAAGCCCCCTGGCAGCCCTTGATGTCATTGGAAGATTTGGGACTGTTTGTTCTGAGATGGCAAATGAAGAAATGCAAGAAAGCAATTCCATCAATCTCACATCTTTGTGCTCTGCTAGTTTTAAAAAAAGAGATTTATTTTCTTTTTTCTCCCCATGGATAAGGCACAGAACACAACATTTCCATAACTTTACTAAACCAGATCACAGAAATGCTTGGAGTGGGCACTGGTCAGGCTGTTTGTTGAATGTCCCTCCAAGTCCTCTTTGGTGTGAAACCGTGGAAAAGGCTGAGTACAAACATCAAGGGGGTGAGCAACCCAAAGAGAGAAATAGAGAAATTTGTGCTGGTGGTGGGGAAAGTGAAAAGGGCATTACAGGGGCAATGCACACAGCATAGAGCAAAAGCTTTGACTAAAATAGATGTGAGGGGTGTTTGGTCTTCAGTTAAGGCAGGTGGCTTTGCACCAGGTGCTGGTAATAAAATCTGCAAAACAAAAAGGAAGAATCAGTTGGGACAATGCTGGAATAACCTCAGCTGGACACCATCACTGGGGCTGACTGTCAGAGAGAGAGCAGCAGCTGGGAATTGTTATGTGAAATTCAGCTGCCCACATTAAAGAGAGAGTGCTGTAGAGTCCAACACAAACCAATGCAATTAATGATGGCTTAGGTTTAGTTTTGGTGGGTATTGTAGGCCCAGAAAAAACCAGGCATAGAAATTAACTTTGAAAAATAACTTCAGACAATATGACTGAGTACAAATGCAAGAGCTATCATAAAACACATTTTCCTTCATTTTATGACTGCATTGTTGTAGTGCCTGGATAGATGACTTTCTTTACCAATATCACATTTCTTCTCTGCCTGTTTTTGTCAGAGTTCTTCGAGAGTTTGCCCAGAACTCTGCTTCCCCAGGGGTGCAGGGTGACCTCTTGCTCTGCTTTAAACTCTCCAGGGTGTTCAGTGCTGCAGCTCTGTGCTCAGGTTTGCTGTCTGTGTGAAAGCAATGTGCTCAGGGTGGGAGAGCTTTGTATCTGTGACCCTGCTGCAGCCCTGCTCTTTGAGATGCTGCAAGCTGATTCCTTGCCCTGGGCAAAAGTCTCTTGTTTCTCAGGAGACAGGTTGGGAAGGGTTGATGCTTTTATTTTTTAACCTTGTTTTTGTCATCTTAGAAAGAAGAGATGCTTATGGGAGCAGTGCTTTATAGCTTTGCCAGTCTGAATAAATAGAAAAACCAAGTGATGACACCTTGGGCATACGTAGAAACCCAAAAACTCTTACAAACTGAAGTGTCTCCTGCTACAGGCCCATCCACTGCTTCTGTCTCTGATCATTTTCTTGTCCAGATCACAACATCTTTGAGCACCTCATGTAATGCAATACGTGATGGTTCTGACTCATAAAAATATGGTATATACATACAAATAAAAGAACATCTATAATTTATATACAATATAGATGTCATGTTGGGCAATGAGCTGAAACAGACTCCAAAATTCCCTTTTCCTGTTAGAGAAAGGAACAAGATTCCTTTGATTTCTGTGTACAGTGAAGAGGGGAACTCAATGCCCAGTTACTAGTTCACTGCATGACATTTAAAATCAGTATAATGATACCAAAATCAGCAATCAATTATATATAACTGTGACCTTTTCTTTGCTTCAGAACTATTTTAAATATTCATGGCCAGGATCTTACTGAGAGGAAACTCTGCAGAGGATGGGGCTCTTCCTTTGTTGCTGTTTGCTGGACAGTCAGTTTCTCCAAAGAAGGAGAAAAAATTGGTGGCCCTCAGAGAAAGCCACAAAACCTCAGTGCAATGCTCACCTGAGACCAGGAGAAGAGAATCAAACAATCTGTCACCACCTGCCTGTTATCTGCAATGAGAATTGGATATTTCCAGGAGGAGAAAGGATGGCTGAGGGACTTCACTTCAATTTCCTTCCCACCTTGTGGTGCTGGGATAGCTCACTGAGCTCTTTTGCTTTTAGCTTAAAAAGCCAAATGGTCTCACTCACTGAAAAACGACCAAAACTTGGTCTCTGCTGAGCCCCCCAGGTGTAAATAATAGCTCTGAGGTGCTCTGAGGATTTGGGAAGAAACTTGGCTTGGCTGCAAGGGCAATGGAGGCAGCAGAAGCAGCAGAACATCATGGGTTCTGATAAAGATGGAAATCTTTCTCAGGTTATCTTCATCTGATAAAGATGGAAGAACATCTGTGGCAAAGGCAGCAGGGAGGACCCTCAGAGGAGCTGCTGCAGTTGGACTGAAGGAAAACTCCTGCATTCCTGAACATCCTGGCACTCACAGGTGAGGATTTTCCTGCAAACAGCATCAGGGCAGCTCCAACCACGTACTAAAAATCTCCCCCAGACCCTAACTCTGAAAAGTGACACAGCTCTGATGCATTAAGGCACTGGATTAGCTGGACAAGGCTGTCTTCCTGTCTGCTTCCCAGTGGGCAGGAAATAAAGTTATTAATTAAATTAAAGTTATTAAAACAATTAAATTGAACTGAGTAATGCTAAACCCATTTTTAAGACCCGTTTGGATGGTTCTGGCTGGAGGAGCTGCTGTCTTGTCACTCTTGTATGCTCAGAGTCCTTTGTGTACCTCAAGTTGTGTGTCTAATGCACACAGAGCAAACAGGATTGTCCCGTGGCAATGCTTGGTGTTATTTTGGGTTTGGAACTCCTGTTATTTGGGGTTTTAGAAAATCTGAAACTCTCCACTTTGGGCTGGCTTTGTATTGCTTGGTGATGATGTTCAGTTTCAAAAAGAGGTTTGGCTGAAGGAGACAGTGCATAACTGAGTGCAGAGTCACAGATGTGCACAGTTGGGCACAGTCTGAGGCTTTCCCAAATGTGCTTTCATTCCTTGCTCCAGCTCATGTGTCCAAATGCTTCTTGGGAGAAGTCTAGCATCAAATGTAAGAGGAAATATTTTCCCTTTTCAAGTTTGACTCTCTAAATGTTACTGTTCTCCCTGAGGTCAGCACAAGGTTTTCATTTCCCTGTTCTAAGCAGGATAGAAATTTGCCAGTATTCTTTTTTTTCCCCCCATCTTCACAGGATTTATCCATGTGCAATCACTGCTGATTGGATTCTCCCTTTTCAGGCACCCAGCTGTGCTGCTTGAATGCTCACCCCAGCCTGCTTGCCAATTTTAAATGCTTTACAGGGTCATGTTTTTATTCAGGCCAATATGAATTGTATATCACTTCAAATGTTCCACTTCGAAACAACAACAACAAAAAATCCACACTAAAAAAACCACACCAAAAAATCCCCCAAAATCTAAATCCTGTCCCCCAAGCCCCAGCTGCTCTCAATCTCTGGGATATCCCCCATGTCTGCACTGAGAAGAGATGCAGCTGAACAGGGATCAGGTTTGGCCTCTCCTGAGAATTTCAGGTGTTGGGTTGCACTTTTTCTCCTGGAATATCTCCCCTTTTCTGACATGGCAGAACTCTCAGTCTTCACTTTTGGAAGCTGAAGGTGCCTTATGGTAACAAATCTCTTCCCACCACCTTTTGCAGAAAATAAAAAGTTTTGTCATTTAATGAATGAAGTTGCAGAATTCTTTGCCCATGTTGAGTGCCCCATTATTCTGCATAGAAGCTTTTTCTGTACTTATATTTTTTCTCCATTGAATTGAAAGCTGAGGTACTTTCATGAATCAACCATTTATGAGCTTGGGGGAATCAAAGTGAATTTTGTGGCTCAAGAGGGGACCCAAGGTATCCACAGGGCTTTTGACTACAAACCAGGGAAACTGCAGCAGCCTTAATTTTAATTGCTGTGGCTCAAGTTGCCACATCTCTCTCTTGGAAGATTTTCTTCAAAGTTTTTCTCCCCTTACAGAGTTTGAGTGATGTGCTCTGATTAGGCTACTGAGGCTGCACGATAACAAGGGTATGTTTGCATGAGTTGTCATTGTTGGGTTGGATTTTCCTTTTGTCTGCAGGCATGTGACATTTTTGTCAAAATCAGCTCCTAAACAGCCTCTGTTAAGAACACTTGAGGGTTCATAAAATACTAAAACTGATCTTTGAATAATAACATATGTAAACTTCAATTCAAAGACATGCTGGAATGCTGACAAAAAGTTGTCATGGAAACCACTAACACCTAGATATGGGTGAAAAAAGAAGCTTTCATTCAGAGACCACAATTATTTGCAAAAGAATCTGTAAGTTCCTGAAACATTTTTTTCTACTCAGTTGTGATGGTAGGGCTGCCTTTAATTTTCCTAAATGTATGTGTGGATTCACAAACATGCACAGATGAGGAATGTTGTGCTTTGTGCTGGATGAATAACAAAAGTTCTGGAACATGAAATTGCTGAGAATCAATGAGAGATTAAGGGGAGGATTTTGTTGGCCTCTTGTGTTTGATTATAGCTTATCCATTTTCGATATAATGTGTTTAATTCTTGTTAAGCTGAGCACAAGAGAGAAAAATGTGCATATGAAATGAATTTATGGGCAAGATGTGGAACAGAGAGAAAGTACCTGACAAGCCTGGCTAATCAGGAAATAAAATGGCAGCAAAAATTAAGAAGAAAGGAAGGCTGAGTTTACAGCCTGTATCTTAGATACTCTTTTGAGTTTGTTTTACTGAAGTAACTCAGCTGTTAATTTGAATATGTAGTACGTATCTAAATATGGTTTTATGCAACAAATTGTTTTTAATTCAGATTTTTCAGTTACTCAAAGACTGTGCTTGACAATGATAGCTCTGTGTCATTTGGGTAGGCTTTTAAAAATGTCACCTTCTCTATCTTTACAGAATTCTTTCTGGTGCCTTGAGAGGTTGCCCTAGAGCAGAGGCTGGGCAGAGTTCCAGAATAAAGCAGGGATTTATCCAAAGGATCTCCTCCATGGACCCACCTGGGGCAGCAGCAGAGCCCAGCCAGGGCTGCACCCAAGATGACCCAAAATGGCCCCAAAATGCCCGGCCGGGCACAGGGTCTCTCCCTGGGATCAGCTCTGCTCCGTTTGCACCTTGCAGTTCATTGTCCCATCCCAGCTTCAGCCCCTGCAGTCCCACCCTGCTTGTTTTTCTCTCTGCAGCCCACGGGGTTTGTGATCCTGGCTGAGATTTGGGTCATTTGTCCTTGGTGCCCAGCTGGAGCAGGAATTGTTTTGTCTCCCTGCTCTGTGCACAGAGCTCACCATCCCATAATGTGAAGCCCAGACCCACACACTAAAGCAGCACAGAATCTGAAAATATAAAAGCTAAACCTGAGGCATCATTTCAAGGCAGATATTTGAATGTTACAATATTTTTTGGAACACACCAAACTGACATTTCTGCACAGAAGTGTCACCCTCTGTTCTCAAAGGCCTCTTTCTGCCACTGTCCCTGTCCAGTGCAGAGTTTTTAAACGATGCTGTGCTACTTTTCTCACTGATACTGAGCATTTCCAGTGGGGCTCTCTTTACTGTTCCATGCTTGCTCTTGGCTAGGGATCATGATGCCACAACCTTATGTCTTAATTAAGCAGAATCCACAATGCAGAGTTTAGGCTGACACTCTGCTTTCATGTCAGTGCTGTGTGACTCAGTAAAAATCCCAATCCAACAGTGAAAAATCCTAATTGGCAAGATGATCCCTCTTGGTTCAGCATGACAGGCCCTGGAGGACAGGGCTGATGAATAAAGATGCAGACCCCTAGGTACATGGTGAGAGCTGCTGTTGACTCATCTCAGTGATTACACAGAGAAATGGGGTTTCTTCTGCAACAGACTAAACCCACGGTGGAAGAGAATTACAGCTGGAGCCAGAGGGGTTTAGGAGATCAACATAACATTTTTGGTGGAAGAGAATGATGGTTTAATAAAATATGAAGCAGGATTAATGCTGTAGATGACCTTAAAATACTGACTAGCACTTGCACATACATGTGTGGCTGTAATGTTCTTGTGTTTAAAGGAGATGATCAAAATGTTATACAAGACCCTAAATATGGATTTCTTGTGTTCATACAGTTTAAGGTGAATGTCAGCTTACCCCAGAAGCAAACAAAACTAAGTTATATCTCCAATTCTGTGAAAATTGAATGAATTGGTTTTGAGAACTGAAATTTGTGACAGCAAATGTCACAGTGTGTGACCATGGTGCTGGAACAGACTCAGCAGCCTCTTGGGCTGCTGTCATGTTCTTGGGGACTCTCAGGCAAGGAATGGTGCTGGGAAATGCAGTTTGCCTGCAGCAGATTTTTCCAGACCTGTAGGGGCAATAAATAACATTTTTCTCCAAGACCTCCCTCGTTAACTTTATAAATTCTCTTTTTTTTTTTTAGAAAAACTCCATATCATTTCTCATGTGTCTCATGATCCAGCTGAGGTGTGTAACAGGTCCTTGCCGTGGCCTTTTGTGCTAACCTTTTCAATTAATTCACAGCAGCACTGAACAAAGCTCATCAGGTAATGCTGAGATGTGCCTGCATCACCCAGTGCCAACAGCATGGCATTGTAAGGATGGTGTGAGACTGAATTTCCACTCACCTTTTCTTATTCTTGAGCCTCAGGCTATGCCCACTGAAATCTCACTTCCATGAGCCTTGATGGATTTTTAAAAAATCCTATGTAATGCATTTTTAATAACATGGTGGTGTATTTTCTGATGGTGTTGGTTTTAGTTAGAAATAAATCAATTTTTATTACACATTTAATACCAGTGGTACCTAGACTTGTGCTATCAGGTATTTTATAATAGCTGTGTTTTAGTCCTGTGAACGTTTTTATCTCTTGTAGGCACCTCAGGTAATCATATGCCCACAGGCATTAAGGCTTTGCTGTGCTTTAATCCCAAAATGTTTTCCCTAAGTACAGGGGTTTTTTTTTGTGCTAAACTTGCAGTGCAAGGACAGAAGCCTTTGGTGTTCACTTTGAATGCAGGTTGGGCTCTGGTAAGGCTTGCCTTAGCTTCTGTGAGAGATTTTTAACCATTCTCCCAGAAAACTCAGCATCCTGCACAGCTGAGCTTTGTCTCCACACGAAGAAAATATCCATTTTCTTAATAAATAAATAAATAATAAATCTCCATTTTCTTTGTAAAGAAATAAGCAATAAATATCCATTTTCTTTATCTCTTGGAGGTTAAGGACCTGCTGCACTGAAGGACTTGTTCAAGTTTCAGCTGACAGGCAGTCCTTCTGAAATCTGAAGATGAAACCAGTGGAGTGAGTAGCAGACTCCCATTGACTTCAGCGAGCCAGGATTTAATCTAATTTCCTAATTAAATGGTCCTGTTCTTCAGCAAAAGCATTAGAAAGATAAATGCTCAGTAATTGCTTTGAGTATTTCCAGTGAAATCTATTTGCTTAGGATACCACATTTCACATTTCAGTGCAATCACTACTTTTGTGGTTTCATACTGTGCAAGAGATGAATATGAAGGTGAGGTGTACATTTGTGGACTTTTCTCTCAAGGTAATGATTTTGGGCTCCCTTGTTGGGGTGAATAATTTCCTTCACTGGCTCTCTTTCCTGTCTCAGACTGTTGAAATCAAAGGTGGCAAAAGGTATTTAAAATACTTCTGCAGAATCAGCTCTTAATCTAACATTTTAGTCTTATATATTCAGGCCCAAATATAATTATTTAGAAGATAAAAGCCTGGGGAAGAAAGATCTGTCTCTTGTGAATAATTTTGCCATTATTCCTTTTGATCTAATTGGGCCATAGCAAAACTCCTCTATATTTTCCATTAAGAGTTATTTTTCTGCTTCAGGGAGAAAAAAAAAAATTACAATTTGACAGCCTCTATTCAAATAACTAGTTGTATTTATTTTGCAGTTGTATTTTTACCTTCACACTAGAAAATTATTTTATTCTTGCAAAATTAATCCTGAAGATTTGAAGTGGTTTTCTGAATGGGATGAATTGTGTGTTTTAAATGGAAAACCAGAATAAAAAAACCAAAACCAAAAGTTGCCCGAGCAAGTCCCACTGCCACAAAAGAAAGGTCACATTGTCACTGGGATGTGGGTCACAGCAGGATATGCTTCATATGTTTAATTGGATCTTTTTATGAATGGCACACTTTCATGCATTTCTTATTAAAGGAAACGTAGTTTCATTTATTAGGAGCTGGGAGCAAGGCTGTATTAAACAGATTAAAGGGTGTGATTTATTCAGCACCAGCTGCCAGTGCTTCTGACCTGGGAGATGATACCTTGTGAGAGGGATTTCTGAGGGCAGGAGGGCTGGGGCTCAGCTCATGTCCTGAGGGAACATCTCCTCCAAGGACACGCTCTCCTGCTCCACTGACATCTCCCCCCAAGGGGTGGGAGAGCCATTTGAGCCCCATTGGAGGGGTTTCTCCTTTTCCATGGCCACACAAAGCTGGGGAGGACAGCCCAGAGATGTGGATGTGGTAATCACATATCCTCTGAACAGAGAGAGACATGGTTCTCCTAGGAAAATCCTGGGAAGCTGGGTGACAACTGGAGGAAATTGAGAAGAATTCAAACAGTTGGTATCTCTCTTTCTGTAAGCACTGTTTATAGATATGGTTCTCCAGAGTGTGCTATTCATAGTTCACTAATAGTGGAAAAGAAGATTCCTAAAAAGACCAATCAGGTCTTAAGCCCACCATAGTTTTGGTAAGAGCTGTAGATTTCTGTGCAAACCCAGGGCTCTGGGAATATTTCTCTGTCTGCTCTGGGGTGCCCTGACCCCCAGGGCAGCACTGACTCTGACCCTCATCCATGGAGAAAGTTTCCCAGACTTCAAGACAGACTGGAACCCACAGAAGTGTGCAATGGATTATAGAGAGCAGTGTGGGTGTGTCACTGGGTGAGAAATTGAGGGTTTGGGGTTTTTAGTGTGCTGTGGATGGCAGCAGGATGGAGGGCACAGGGTGTCATCCTGGGTTTGTTCTTCATGCTGCTTCTTCCTCCTTCTCCATGGGTTTGGGTGGCATTTTGTAACTGGGCAGAAAAAATTGCAGCTCTGTGGGATCAGTTATTGGGTTAAAAGGGAAAATAATCCAGGTGTCAGTTCTTAATTGGATAGTTTAGCTTTAAAAGCCCTTGTACCAAGAGCTTGTTGGCCATTCTGTGGTGCCTTTCCAGTGTGCTGAGCCTGGTGTGGACAGCGTGCAAAACTTTAGATAAGATAACAATAAACAAGAACCTGAAGACCAAAAAAAGATCCAGTGGGTCTCTCTTTCCTGACACAGAACCACTCCAGGAGGCTCTGCCCAGACAGGGGAGACCATGGGAGGGCCCAGCCAGAGTCCCAGAACTCGATGGATCAGCAACAGGTACCCTGACAGATTTGTAATGATAAAGTGTCTTTTCATGCCTTCTGATGATGGAATCTCTGTATCCCTTTGGCTGTCCCTGATCCCCCTAGAGTCCCCCCTGGAGCTCAGGTGGGTGCTCCAACCAGAATTCCATCTAGAATTCCATGTCCCAGCAGAGGTGCTGGCTGTGAGCAGCTCCCACGGGGATCCACCCCGGGCATCTCTGCCCCACGTTGCAGTGCCTTCCCATTGGGAACTCAGTGGGGTTTTACCCCTCCCAGGGGGAAGGCAGGGCTCCAGCAGGACTGGAAAAGATGCAAAAGGTTTTTACCTCTACAGGGATGGGGTAGGATATGTGCTGGCTGCTGTCTGTACTGGCACACAGTCGTGCAGGCATGCTTTTAGTTTATGTAGATGTATTCCCTCTGGTGGTAGGACAACTTCCTAAAAGGAAACAGCATCTGATTTGGACAGATGTCTGTCATTGTAATTAGGAGCCTTCAAGTGGTTAATGACAGCAGAAATGGCCAGAATCAAAATATTTGGGCTGCCTCCCATGTGTGTTCTAAATCAGGCTGAGGCCTTGCTCAGAAATGTGAAATAAATAAGCACACCCTCCCTGGGGGCTCATGCACACACAGATAGGAAACCATTCTTGTTAGGGGAAAGTAAACTGTGTTTGGTAAATCCAGAAACTGAATCCCTACAAAATTAAAGTAGAAAATGCATGTATCCCCCTTTCTAACATTAGCATGAATCCCCTGTTTCTTTTCCAGTAACATCCAGAATTGGGCCACAGTTTCCACCCTCCACTCCTGACTTGAACCAACAACAATAACCACAGAAGGGTTTTACAGAGTTAAGGTGTTTGGTTGCAAAATTTCAGCTCTGCTGCTTTCTTGTTCTGTCCTGTTTTATCCACAAGGTCCTCAGCTGCTGCTATTTCTTATCATGGAATAATCTCTTCTGTGCCTTGCAGGGGAAGCACAATCCCTGCTGTCTCTGTCAGCCAAATCTCCAGCAGGAAGAGGGAAGAACATTTCCGGAGGCTCTGGAGCAGATTCATTGCTTCTGGAGTATTTCCTTCTCCCCAGACATCATTCCAGGCAAGTGCTTTTCCCTCTCCAAGCCCCTCTCATTACCCAAGACTCCCTTTCAATACTAAATTCATATCAGTCAGGGTTTGTGCAACTTTCCAAGTGTTACAGGAGAAGGGAGAATTCCTTGCCAGCTGTAAATCTGGGATGTGGACACGCATGATGGTAATAGCCCATCACATCAGCTAATTAGTAGGAGATTGCTTTAACCTGGAAGGAAAACACACTACAAAAACTTTTTTGTATTCCACTTGCTCTCACCATGCACTAAACCTGACCTAAGTTAATTCTATTTAGTTTTTTTCCTTTTTGCCCTGAGATTTTAGGAGGGTTTTATCCTGGGATTGCTAAGTCTGCTTTACTGCTTTTCCATATCTTATTTCAAAAGGTGATCTGACACAGGATTGAGTTCATCAGTTAATGATTAAAAACCAGGCTTCTCTCCAATCATAAATACATAAATTCTTGAAATGAGGTGTATTCTGATCTCTCTTATAGGAGAATTGTTTATGCAAGCTCCTCTAGCCTTGATACTGAATTCAAATTGCCTGCAAGTACCTGCAAAGTTTGAATTAACACAGTAGAAACCTTTTTCACTTGACAAGTGAATTTTTTTTTGAGTTCGGGGTTATTCCTCAGCCACACCTACAGAAGGCTGAACAATTTTGGTGTTTAATGTCCTGCTTTCTCATCACATCTTCTTCAAACCTCAAGCAGCCCTGGCTCTCATCCTGCCAGAGAGGGTTTGGGCAGGCTGACCATCAGGTCACTGATGAAAATCCATAACTGCTGAGCCATGAGCAGGTAAATTGCTTTTGTCCTACATGCCATGCTCTGCCTTCACACCTTTCTTCTTGTCATGGTTGAAATGTGGCCTGCAACAGGTAACAAATCCCCCCAGTGATGGGGTTTCTGCAAGAAAAGTTATTGCCTGTATACTCACCCCTTGAAAATCTGATATCTCCATGTCTGAGACAGAGCAAGGGGCTTGGGTTTCTTTTATCCTGCTGGAGTTGAGCAATGGAATTTTCTGTTGGATGAAGATGCAGAGGTTTTGAAGCTGCCCCTGCATGCAGCTAAGGTTACTGTCTATTTTTGAAGAGTTCATCCTGCAGCCAACCCCCAGCCAGCTCTGGTTCCTGTTTCATTCAGGGCTTGAACGCTCCAATCCTAATTCTTCAGTTCCTTAAATTTCATGCAGGCATTTACACCTGTAGGAACTGGGTTTAACAGGCTTTGCAGCTCTGGTTTTGTGCCTTTCTCTGTGCTTTCCCCAGTATAAATAACACCAGGACAGTAAAAGCAAGGAATAAATGCCTAGGAGAGGTGGGATGCAATAGGAAACCAAGGGGTGATTAATTTTTCAAAATCAAGATCTATTCAGTCTGGTTTCTAGGTTCTATTCACTTGGTAAGGGAATAAAGCAGACTAAAAGATTTTTGAAAATCCATTCCAGAGAGGAAAATCAAGGACTGTACCTGCTGGCAGGGGGTTTGGTTTGCAGACTCCCCATGGTGTGCACCCTGTGCCAGGGGCTGTGATGAGTTTGGTCAAAGCTTGAATGTCAGGAGGGAATGGCAGGACAGCCTGAGCTCAGCTGCCAGGCTGGTGCAGCAGAGCACTTCTCCTTCCCTCTCTGTCCTCAGGTGTTCTGAAATCTAAACAAGATCTTCTGGCATCTTGGGGAGCTCATGCTCTGTTTCTCCACAGTGTAAAAATCGAGCAGAACACATAAAGTTAGAATTATTAGAGACTTCTTAGCAGCAAGTTGTGGCTCTTGACATCCCTGTTAGTGGAGAATATGTGCCCATGCTGTTCCCATGATCCATTTCCAGAGCTGTTCCTGGCACACTTTTAAAACAAGTCATTTGTGACAGGGACTTGACATTTCTTGTCATTTCTCCCCCTGGTTCTCACACTCTCAGTGCAGCTGAAGTGATGTAACAAGCATTTTAAATAAGGCAGTGCTTCAACAAAATTATTTTGGTTGAAATGACCCTGTGGAGGGAGATCACTTTATGTTTTATGCACTCATGGCAGCTTGCCTCACCTGAAAGGCTGAGGTCTGCAGTTGTGAAGGCTTCTGGTGGAGTTCAGGGACCTCTTCAAACAGAAGTGGGCTATGGCAATTTCATCTTGAAATTAATAAAATTTGAATAAGCAGTGTCAAGGACTGCCCTGCTCAGGGGAAAGGTGCACTTTCCACGTCATCCTAACACTGCAGAAATAATTCAGTGCCACAATTGGCACCCAGAAGTGCAGCAGCAGTGATAAGGCACATCAGAATCTCTGATCCAGGCACCTGATGGGAGTGCCCAGAACCCTGCCCTGTAAAAAACACAGTTCTGCAAGAACAATTTGCTGATTTCCTCAGTGGAAGCTGCCAGAACTCCTGTCTGCCTTTGTCCACGTCTGCTGGAGCACACAGCCATGCCCCAGCCCCACCTGTGTGCTCTGAGGATGAAGTCCACATGTTTGTATCATCCACAGCAATGGATAATGCTGAGACACAACTTTAACAAGGTAATGCAGCTGCAAGTTGAACTGGGAGGAGCTGATGTGCACCTGCCTTGCTTTAATGGAGCCAAAGGGGCGTGCTTGGGGTCCTGGCAGTGTCCTAAGGGTCAGACACTTTTAGGAGGGGCATTGTGACATGGACACCACCTTCTCCTTGACTCCAAGGCGAGTTGAGCAGCCAGCTGAAAGTCCTAAGGTGTCTGTATGACCATGTACCAGCTGGGCAATGGAGGGATGGCTGCTGAAGCTGAGACCTGTTCATGCCTCGTTAGAGCCCTGCCAGCTGTGCCTGCATGGCTGGGGCCTCCTGAGACACAGGAACATCTGGTCCTCGTCGAGCTGGGAGCTTTTCCTGATGAGGAGCATGCACTGCTCATGTGTCTGCCAGGCAGATGGCAAGAAGGGATGGTAGGAAAGCTCCTCTGGGAGGCCCTGGTTAAGGGAAGTGTGTCAGAATTGGTTTCTGAGCACTGCAGGCCATGTTAGCTGCAGGAACGTTCTGCCCAGTAAATTGTTTCCTGAGGCAAACTGTGTCTGAACAAAATAGACTTTTGAGGTAGCTTGTTTTGGTCCTGCCTCAATGAGATGGCTG
Organism: Fringilla coelebs; assembly: GCF_963513975.1. Classification (NCBI taxonomy): domain Eukaryota; kingdom Metazoa; phylum Chordata; class Aves; order Passeriformes; family Fringillidae; genus Fringilla; species Fringilla coelebs. Next base: position 71,119,661 of record NC_140033.1, read on the forward strand.
GCATGGATATCCACAGAAATGGCTCTGAGGTTTTCTTCTGCAAGGGATAACTGGGACTGAAGCACTGAAGCAGGGAACCTTAGCCTCTTCTCCAGCTTGTCAAGAAAGTGGTTGTGATTAAAATAATGAATGAAAGAAAAGAGCCTGGCCTTCCATTGTAGTAATGTTCTGTATTTCACCGGACCCATTAATGCATTGAGCTCCAGATCTGTTTCTGCTGGAGTGCAAACAGCAGACCTTTCACTAGCTGCAGGCAGTCCTGGCTCCCTGCAGCTTTGATAAGCAGAGAGGAAAGACTCAAAGTTCAGCATCTGGGGAAAGAAGCCCAGATTCCTTTTCTGGTGAAAAATAGCAGCGAAGCAGCATTGTTCCTGTGTTTGCACCAGCCTGGGGAGGTCACAGAATATTCCCCTTGCACAGCATCATTTTGCCTGCCTGTCCTCTCAACCTGACTCTCGCAGCTGCCTGGCCCAAATCCCAGCCCTTCAGCAGGAGCAGAGTGCTGTGTCTGCCCTGTCTGTGTGTCAGGAAACGTGAGCATCAGCCTCCTCCTCTAACAATCCTGTTGGCTCCCAAGTGCTTCAGAATGCAGCTCCCCTGCTCTGTTTAGAAACTCTGTTTGACAATCTGGATGTTAGCACAAAGATGCTGCTCAGCTCGCTCTCGAAAACAAAACGCAACCAGAGGGAAGAATTTTGTTGAAATATATTAGTGAATATTACAAGCTGGAAATTGTTTCAGCCACTGTTTTCTCCATGCATCTGACAAAAACTGTGCCTGACTTATCAATTACAGAAATCCCCTGTGATCAAAATGTACTTCAGCTGCTGGAAACCATTGTGATTTTCCTACTGCTCACTATTTACACCAGGAGAATGAATTAATTTTTGTTAGGTACTTACTGTGATTGCTCAGCTTTCTCATGGGAAGAACCGAGGTCAAGAATCAGAGTTTGTGGAAGGATTTGCTTTTTTTGAGATGCTTCCCAAAGGTTTTCATTGCACCTGGAATTTGTCAGCCATATCCTCTTGGGCTGTGTGGAGAGAGCACTATGCATGAACTTTTGGAGCTGGTGAAAGAGGATGCTCCGGGATTAGAGTCCTAAGCAGTCCCCCAGGCTTTTCTTCCTTTTCCCTTTTCCCTTCAGACCCCTCCCAGGTCTGACCTGCATTCCTGTGGCAGAGATGTTGGTTTGGAGATAGGCAATGACAAGTTTGTTTAATTAAAATATTTGTATCTTCTGAGATAAAATTCACAGCTTTGCCTTGATCAGGTGATATTAAAACTCTACAGCTCAACTAAACTTAAAAATATTTATAGCTTTCTCCTTTTGGCCTAGAGAGCACCTTATCTAAAACAGATGGGAGCTCATCCTTGTCTTTAGAATTTTTATTCCTAAATTTTATGCTTATAAATGAGCTACCAGAGTTTAATTAAATGAACCCCCTTTTAATAACGGAATCTATCCTGCAGAGTAGTAAGAAATCAAACTTCCCTTTAGTCTTATTCGATGAATAGATAAGCAGAGGTTAAGAATAAACTCTTCTAACACATTGAAGTGAGTTTAGAGAAGTGGGCATTTTGGTTATGATCTTTGGTTTTCCTTTATTTTCCTTTCCTTTCAATGACAGTGGAGTATTAAATCATGGGCTGCTTGGAAAACAGAAGTTTTACTTCTTATTTGGCATAGAATTCAAACAGGGGGTAACGCTGTCAGAGTCTGGAGGTGGATAAAACATTTCCCAGATTTTATAGAGAGCTTGAACTTGGGATTCTGATTTCATTCATTCCGAGGAAAGAAGCCAGACAAGAAGTTATAGGAATAGAAATATTGTAGATGTATTAAAATATTTGTATGGCTCTCATCACTGGTTTCTGAGTGAATAGGTTTGGACCTGAATTTCAGCTGCAGTCGAGAGTCTGGATCAAGGCTTTAATTTAGGGCCATCTTTCATTCTAAATGGTTTCCGTGGGTTCATGACCCTGCTTGGGTTTTGGTTTTTTTCCCCCATTGGAAACTCAATCCCTTTCAGGCACTTTAGGCAGCACAATGATTTAAATTGGCAAAATATAGCAGAGCAATTTGCAGATAATGAACCTGTGGACATCATGGGGAGCTGACACCTGTGATTGTCAGCATTGACCTCCAACCATTTTTGCTTCGAGTAAAATCTTTGTGAAAGCTTTGCCTAGTCAAAGATCTCCAAGGAAAGGCCAAAACATAAGTATATTATTAATGAATGCACCATGAAAGCTTAAAAATAAAAATTGATTTCTAATTATAAAAAAAGGAAAAAAAAATATATATGGCATCTTAAGCTTCAGGATAAATTGCCTGGGGTTATGGGAAAATCTGAAAAGGCAAAAAGTTCTGTGTTGCTTCCTGACATTTGAGCAAACAGGTTTTTGCAGCTGTGTGTAATTACAAGAAGTTAGAGGACTGTTTATTTAACAATGATATATTTATACATTTACTAGGAAATACAGCATTAGTCAGAGAGGCATTAAAATATCTGTTAAGCTATCCATTATAATATCTGCAAACTGAGCCCTTAAAAAACAGTATTCTTCCGTAGTATTCTTCCACACAGTCATTTTTCAGTTTCCTGTAAACACAGCTAGAAAGGCCTAATCCACGGGGGAAGTTCATGGAGGTTCACACAGAAACAGGGATGTGCACCTTTAAAGTTTATTCCTCTCTCTGATGTGAATTTAACACCTGTTTGCGTGTCAGGACTTTCAGATTTCGGTGTGTTTGTGTCACTTAGGTTGGGAAATCACAATATCTCCATCCCCTATGGGCAAAGCTGAGCTCTGGCCTGATGAATTCAAAAGGCAGAGGGGAGATTTGGATGCCCAGACCCAAGGCTGACCTGCCCTTCTAGTCCTGCTGCCACCTTTGCAGGTGAGGACTTTTTGTTCATGCGGAGTAATGCGGGGATGTGATGCAGTCCCTGCCCCAGGGGACCACAACCCATGTGCTGTAGATGTGCTCTTCTTGAAAAAACTGCCTCAGCTCATAGTGGTATTGAAAATTTCTATTCCTCCTTTAAAAGTTAAGTTCTGTTAAGTTAAAGAGCCCAGGGAACTGCAGTCAGTGTTTCAAAGTCACAGGCCAGCATCTTATGCGTTCACATTGAAACCAGAAGATGGAATTTAGTTTTAATATTTTGCTTGGGTAATCTATCTTCTTTCTTCATGTTCTTGAATTAATTGACCAAAACCCATGTGCTATAGATGTGCTTTTCTTGAAAAAACTGCCTCAGCTCATAGTTGATGTATTGAAAATTTCTATTCCTCCTTTAAAAGTTAAGTTCTGTTAAGTTAAAGAGCACAGGGAACTGCAGGCAGTGTTTCAAAGTCACAGGCCAGCTTCTTATGTACTCACATTGAAACCAGAAGATGGAATTTAGTTTTAATATTTTGCTTGGGTAATCTATCTTCTTTCTTCCTCTTCTTGAATTAATTGACCAAAATCCATGTGCTGTAGATGTGCTTTTCTTGAAAAAACTGCCTCAGCTCATAGTGGTATTCAAAATTTCTATTCCTCCTTTAAAAGTTCTGTTAAATTAAAGAGCCCAGGGAACTGCAGGCAGTGTTTCAAACTCACAGTCCAGCATCTTATGCACTCACATTGAAACCAGAAGATGGAATTTAGTTTTAATATTTTGCTTGGGTAATCTATCCTCTTTCTTCCTCTTCTTGAATTAATTTAGCGGTGCTGAAAAGCTCTGAAATTATTTCCTGGACTAGATTAATTATTTAGGACAATGGGAGTTGTTTAGTTGACTTCACTGTGAATTAGAACAAGTCATTTATTTAAAGGCAAGGTACAGCATGAACAAGCAATGAAGACAACTCTCCATTCTCTTGTTCCTGCTGCAGAGACACACTTATAAGCTCAGCTTTGACCTCTAATCATGAAAACAGATTGTTCTTTTCATTTTATGGTGATTTGAGAAGAGGTGACTGGTGATGATATGCACAACTTCCAACTGAAAACTGGATTAATATCATGAATTCTTCTCTACAAGTTCTATCCAATGAAAACCAGAGTGCATCATGGAGTACTTAGAACAAATTTATTTTGTTTTTTCTGGTTTGAAGGAGTTGTATGGTGTGATGTTCACAATCACAGAAAACTGGAATAATTTAGCTTGGAAAAGACCCCTTAGGTCATTAAGTCCCCCCAGCATTGCCAAGTCCACCACACTAATAATGTTTCTATTGCTTCCTTTTGGGCATGCCTGTGCTGTGGATTTTAGAGGTGGGGAGCAAAACAGAGGCTGTGATTGAAAGTGGGGGACAGTGGGATGGATTTGTTATTCTGCAGCATTTATTCTCAGTCCTGCAGTGCATCTTGCCCCTCCATCAGTGTCACATTTGTCACATTTTGTCTGGGTGGAGAAGGCAGCTCTCCCCCTGACATGCTGCCCTGGGCCATGGCTAATAACCTTATTTCTGATTTCTTTTGATGCCAGCAGTTGTGGTTAGAAAACCAGCACTGAGCAATGCTGTGACAGCAGAGGGGAGAAAACCCAACCCCCTGACTCTTTATTTTGCTCTTATATTTTAGGTTTTGCTAAGGAGGGATAAAACAAATTGGAGTCAATTTTATGGAGTGTCTTTAAGAATATGCCTTAAGGCTTTTGGCTGTTTGTGCTATGGCAAATGTTATTGGGAGGGGACACACTAGAAGAGCCCCAACTTCCCAGTGACCTCAAATTTCATCTTATTCACCTTGTGCTTCATTTTATTCACTTTGTGCTTCATCTTATTCACTTTCTCTTTCATCTTATTCACTTATTCAGTGTCTTGTGCAAGCATGGTTGGATTCAGAGAAGGTGGTTATTTAAATGGAATGTTCTGCTTTAAAATTGTCTGTTTATTGTCTGTTTATTGTCCTTCATTGCAAACATGAGGATGCCTTACTCAGTGACTACCCTTAGCCTGCAAATCAACTGGAATCTAATTTTGAACTCTCCAGCAATTTCAATAATATGTTAATTTTAATTTTTAAAATAAAATGGTAATTTGGGTTGGACTTGTCTCTTCCAACCTAGTCATTCTGGGAATTCTGTGGATTTTCATAGTGTTAAGAATATTTTGATCTCACTCTGCCTCAGGAGATGATTTTCATCATTGGTCTAGTCCCTCTCCCACTGAAGTTAAAAAAAGGCTTCCATTAAATCCAAGAGGAGACAGAATTTAATCCTTCTCAAAGCAGCACCTGGTTTGTAGACAGGCATGCTGCCTGGATCCTCAGATGGGAAATTACAATTGAGATTTTAGTTTGCTGCTGGCTACAGTAACCCAGAGGACAGCCTGCATCTCAGCCTTCATGGTAAGGGGGGTTCAGCTCCCTACTTGTCTGATGCTTAAATCTTCTGCAAAATGAGTTTATTTGTCACTTTCAGAAGCAGGAATGCTGTTCTGTAACTCTTTCTTCTCTTTATTGCTCCCATCTTTGCATTCAGTGCAGAAAAATACCCCTGTATAATGACTCCAATTTCCTCAGAGTAGTCCTAAATTGACTCTTTATTATTTCTCTGTGGTTTCCTGGCTGTATAGAGGAAAGGGGAATGTGGAACATTGTGAGTTACCCTGCTGATAGCAACATTTCTCTAAAGATGTATTTTTACAACACATTGTCTGAATCCACACCCCAAATTCACAAGGAGGACATATTAAACTGACTTTCCCTGTAGATTCCAATTATCTTTAAAACCACAGGCAAGCTTAGCTTTTCAATCCTCTTTGGTAGCCAGTGCTCCTGCACCTTTTACAAACAGTTAACATTATTATTATTGCTTGATCTTGCTGTTCCTTTCTGGCTATTTTAATTCTGAGATCAGTCATGTGTGCTCCACAACTTCCCTGTAAAGGCAGGGGATGACTTTTGCAATTGGCATGTTGTGATGAGACCATTTGGGACCCTAATGAATATATTCAACAGGCTGGGGGAGATGAGAACTGTTTTGGATTTGTCTGAAGACATCTTTGGAGCCATTCAGTGAAAACAAAACAAAATAAGGGGGGAAAAAAAAATTTGTTTTCAGCGCTTCAGTTGCGACATTGTTTGCTTCAAAATGAAATGCTTCAGTTTTAGGTGACTTAAAATTCAGGCCCAGTTCCAAAGAGAAACATCTTGATTTAGGAAAGAATATTTTAGCAAGACCTTTCAATGATTTTGAGTAAATATTTTAGCAAAACCTTTCAATGATTTTGAGCCACTGTTCCTTCTTTGTGCCTTTTTCCCTTCTGCGTGTCTGCAGCTGCCAGGCTGCAGGCTGAGCTTTCCTGTTTGCCACTGCATTTTTGCATTTTTTGCACAGCTCAGGTTGCACTGTCCTCTCATCACAGCAAAGTGGAAGAAAGCAGAGCACAGACAGCCAGATTCCCTCAGTGCCTTCACAGACCTTGAGTCCTGCTTGGAGCCACCTCCAAACAAAATAAAGATGAAGGCTAACAGAAATTGCATTCAAGAAAGTTGTCCCGGAAGAGATTTAGAAATTCTTGGCTTGAGAATGTAGCCCTGCTGTAACTGTTGGAGATGAAGGGGTTAAAACTCTTCTGTGCTTATTTTTTGGTTTCTGATTCTGCCTCAGTGCAGGTCACTGAAGGCAGTAGGAACACTTAACTGGAGAGAACACTGGTTCCAGCTGCTGCAGCCCCTTCTAAGATCCCCCCTCTGTAACAAGCTGGTTATAATTAACTGTCCTTTCTGGTCTTTGGGAGGATGCTCAAATAGAACCCCCAGCACTACCCAGGAACAAAGGGCCATCAGTGGGGAGTGCTGATGAATGCACTTGCTGGTTCAACGGGGCCCTTGTGGGAATTTGCCCAGGATTAATTTTGATTTCCCAGCACATTTGCAGGTGAAACATATTCTGAAGTGAAATAAGAGGTTAATCATGAGAAGGCAGCTGACTGCTCTAAGCAGCAGCCTTTTTCATCAATGCCTCTGATGCAAATAAAAACCCCAAACAGCCCTAAAACTAAATATAGCCTGAAAGTCCTCAAAAGCCAGTCAATAAATAGTAATTATCTCTCACAGCTGGAAGCATGTTTTGCTTTGAGTGCAACCAACAAACTGTGTGCTGATTATTTCAATCAGGTTATAAAGGAGAATGCTATTTTGGAGCCCCTCACTTGGAAGGTGTTCTTGTGAATGTGTTCTATTTCCAAACCCTTCCCTTCCTGCCCAAACTGCTGCAGACCTGCAGGAGTGGCAAAGCCTGATTTGATCCCAAAGCTGGTTTGGGACTCAGACACTGCTGAAGGGCAGAACACCCCCAGGTCTCCCCCCTGAGCCCCCACTTGCTGCTCCTGTGCTCCCACTGCTCTCTGCAGAGCAGGAATTCAGCACGGCACCAGTCCTGCCAGGAATCTCAGTGTTTGGGGAGGGAGGGAAAGGAAAGAAGAGACAAGAAGGCAGCTCTTGGAAGGGGAGTTAAAAACCAGGCCTGCCATGTTTCATGGCACAGTGATTTTTAAATTTTTTTTCTTTTTTCAGACACCTCACCAGCCCTGGAGAGTGGCTTCAGCTGTGAGATCCTGACAAACTGATCCTCGTGGCTGGCCCTCTGAAGTGGTCAAACAGAAGGACAAGTTTGGATTAGCTCTCAGAGTTAACATGGCAACAATCAGGTCAGGAAACTGAAATTTAAAATGCTCCTGTGAGGCACTGTCCTCATTCCAGGCAGTGAAATTGTGTTGCCCCACCAAACATCCCAGAGTATGCATTGCACTGCCATCCCATCCCTGGGCTGGCAGGGACAATTCCCATTTCAGCAGGAGCCACATCTTTCAGTATCATCTTGCAGGGCTTGGGATCTGTGTTAGAAGCTACTTTATCTTTGAGGCTTTGTTTTTGCCTGCTAGAATGATGGTTTTCTTCTGGAAAATAACATCAATTCTGATGTTCAGTCTCCATTTCTGACAGCACCTACATGTCCAATATTTTTCTCAGGGCATAAATAAATTATTGCCAGGCTCTTGTAGATGGATGTTCACTGCATGTCCATACTTCAAACTCTTACAGACCTCCCTGTGTGCAGTGTCTGCTGAGTTTTGAAATATATACTACCTGGGGTGCTGCAGCAGCTTTTAGATGAATATTTCACATATTCTCATCCTCCTTCTTCCTAAATAGGCTGGTTGAAATTCTCACATTGGTTTTGGTATCATTGGTAAATTAGAGAAAGCAAAGAGGCTGCCAATTGTTTTAGTTATTAATTAAGCAGATCTCTGTTTTACTAGAACAACAGGGACAAGGAAGAAATTTTGAACTCCCAGGAGGGATATTTAACGTTATTTGGTTTTTTTTCCAAACAATGGGCTCTTTTTTTGAAAGCCATTTACATTTTCAGAACTAATGTTTTAGGATGCTGAATGTAGCTCTTCAATAAAAGGCTGTCATTAAAAGGACTTTGAGGTGGTGCCACTTACAGTGTGCACCTGAATTATCCTTGAGAACCATAAAAGTTACTCAAGTGGTCCTTTCTTTTCCTTTTCCTTTTTTTCCTTTTCCTTTTTTTCCTTTTCCTTTTTTTCCTTTTCCTTTTTTTCCTTTTCCTTTTTTTCCTTTTCCTTTTCCTTTTCCTTTTCCTTTTCCTTTTCCTTTTCCTTTTCCTTTTCCTTTTCCTTTTCCTTTTCCTTTTCTTTTCCCTTTTCCCTTTTCCCTTTCCTCCCCTCCCTTTTCCTTTCCCTTTCCCTTTCCCTGAAATTTCCTTGAACTTTCCTTTCCTTGAAATTTCCTTTCCTTTCCTTCCTTTCCCCTTTTCCCCCTTTTCCTTCTTTTCCTTTTCCCAATTCTTTCCCTTTCCCCCCTTTTCCTTTCCTCTTTCCCCCCTCTTTTCCTCCCCCCTTTTCCTTTCCTTTCCCCCCCCTTTTCCTTTCCTTCCTCCCCTTCTCCCCCTTTTCCTTTGTTTTATTCTTCAGAATTCATATAAGGAGTAGAACCTTGCTTTGTCAAAACCCCAGAAGAATAGAATAGGGTGAATGGAATTGGATGGTCACATGTTGGGGTAGCCCTAAACATTGCAGAGCTGTGCTAAAGAGTGGCACAGGGCAGAAATCCATCCCAATCCAGCGAGGTTCTCCGGGATCAGTGTGGAACAGCATATCTTGGTGTCGTTCAGATGCTCTCTCGAGGTTGCATTCTTGGCAGCTGCTCACTTTGGCTGTTTTTTTTGTTTTTCCAACTGTATACGGACTTCTTTTGTTTCAAATTAATCTCTTGATTGGCTGCAGATGTACACCGAAACGTCCTTTGTTTCAGTGTACATTTTCAAGTGACTAATGATTAGAGCTGGTTGGAAACTTTGCCGTTGCAATGATTTGACAGACATTTGTGGTTACAGCAAAATTGATATTTTCTGTGGAAATGCATCACTTTTGCCAAGGAGAAAAAAAAAACCCAAAAAACCTTTTTTTTTTTGTCAAGTCATCCTGAAATCCACGGTTTATCTTAGGTCAGCTGGTTAAACAGCTCAAAGCTGTTGATTGTTTCAGGGCACTACTTAAGACTTTTTTTTATGACTGCTTATATTTGCTGCTCCAGGCCCCATTAATCAGCCTTCATCCATCAGTATCTCTGGTTGGAGATGGCAGGATAGCAGTCTGGGAGCTGTGGTGCCTTCAGAGAGGGAAAATATCCCACAGAAAATCCTGGATAAGAGCACAACTCCCGTGGGGAAAGTGCAAGAGCACCAAGTTTGCAGTTCCAGCCTGGGAGGGGTTGGGGGGCTTTGTGTGCAAAATGGAGTTGTGAGAAACATAGTTTTGGAAAGTGTTTCTATCCAGTCCATAATAATTCTATATGGATTTTATTAATAATTACTATAATTAATAATAATTTAATTATTCATAATTTGATGTTATGTAGAATTAAAATCTTATTCATGATCCTCCTGTTATCATCTGTAATTTTTAGCACTTTATTTCTTTTTGCAGAGGTGCTTTCGTGCTCAGCTTTAAGACTTAAAAAAACTAAAACCACAATAATCATAAATGCTTTTGCCTCTTTGAATTTTGAGGGTATTTTTATACAGCCTTTGAAATTCCCTCAAGTCTCATTTTTCAACCCCCTGTCTACAAGCACAAAGGTTTGAAACCTAACCTTGCACTAAGTGAATACAACATCATTAAGTAATTACTTGTTTTCAGAAACTGTGATTCTAAGGAAAAAAAAATAAGATTACAAGACTTTCACTGGTATATTGAGAACTGGGTAAATAAGGGATAGCAACAGTGGAACTCTGATTTTTGAGCATGACCATAAGCCATTAAATGTTCACAAAAGTGAATAAATTGTCGTATTCCCCCACGATTTGAGATCTGATCTAAATAAAATGCTGATAAACATAATAGACATCCTCCCAGCTTCTTAAACATCTGTCCCAGCATCATGCAACTGGAGCATGGAGGAAACAGAAGGGATGCACTGAGCAAATGTAATTCCTGTGAAACAGGAGATGGGATTGGTAACTGAGCACATCCAGGATTTAGTGTTATCTGAGTACCCAGCCCATGCTTATGCAGGCACCAATAACCTCACTTAATTTCTACAATATCAAAACCCTCTCCTTTGCACCCAGTAGTGTGCACACACAGGGGCTCTCACTTACTGAAGCCAATTTCACAATTAGAGAGCGCCCAGAATCTGTGAATTAGCCCATAATGACAGGAGCAGATGTCACTTGCTGCTGGATGAGCAGCACAAGGCATCAGGGGTGTTCTGTGCAGCGCTGCCTCGTGCTTTCTGACAGCCAGCTCCACCTCCCTGCAGCCAGCCTGCTCCTCCAAAACCTTTTCCCAGAGTTTGTCTGGCCAGAGGCAGATTGCAGTGGTGACAGAAGGCAGCCCCATGCAAGTCCTACCCCCTTCCATCCCTTTCCCCCAGGCTGACAGAAACCCTGTAGTCGTTCCCCTCCAGGGATGTGTCAAACACAGAACCAGAGTTAATTCTCCTGAGGCTGCTCTTGGACCAAGCCACATGCAGACCTAATCCTAATTACATAATTTTCTCTTGTCAAACATCTTTTTGCTGGGGCAAGATGTTATTTACACCTCACAAGAGTGGGATTTTTAATAAGCACTAGGTGAATTTAAGGCAGGGTTGTGGAAGGACTCCTGTTCCCACAAATGTGATGCCAGAAAAAATCATATGAAGGTTTAAACAGGAAGGGTGAAAGGTTTGAACAGATCTATTTTACTGTGATTCCAAAGAGAAAAGTGAAAACAGGGAAGTGAAAAAAGGAGGAGCAGTTCCAGGTTCCAGGACAGATATTGCTGCTGCTTTGGTGCTGCGAAACCATCCTGTGGCTTCTGTGAATTCAATAATGAGCAAGGTAGGCTTGGGAGGGTTGAAATGTGATGTACAATGTAGGCATGCACTGTTGGCTGCACACCACCAAAAATGTGCAAAGGGTGAGTTGATAGCTGGGACAACCAGGTGGAAAATCTGCCCTGCAGTTCAGGTCCTTCAGCATCCTCAACACCCCTGGAACGCTGCTGCAGAAGGATGTTTCTAATTTTTCCCCTTCCTCACAGCTTCACAGCAGAAAGTGTGCAGGAAAATTACCCCCAAATATCATGTGACACTTTGGTGCTGGGCAGCTTTTAACTGAGAGGTGCTGGGGTGTGAGAGATTCCAAGAGGTGGAACTGTCATTCCCAATCTCTTCACACAATCACACGGACATGGGTAGTCTCATAATCCAGATCCACCTTTTGTGAGCAAGCCAGGGTCAAACTGCTTCCCTGATGCCTTGAAAAAGGGACTGTTTTTTCTTTTTCAGGGTGGCCTTTGCAGCACTGTGACATGGGATGGGATGTGCTGGAGGTTTGCTGACCACACAGACCCTGTCCCCCTTTTGTTGGGTTCAGTTCAAGTGATTCTGTGAGGAAATAATTAAATCAAGAGAAAGCATCATGTGCTCTAAAGGAACAGCAGAAAGCCAGCACAGTATTTGCAAACCATATACTCTTGTTGAGCCTCCAGCTTGCTCAGAAGGGCTTTTCTGCTCTAATTCATCTGATGTGCTTTGGTGAAATCAAGCAATTCCGTGCCTTAACAAGCGTTCCTGTGGACACCAACAGGGTGGCCTTGGATCACATGGGAGTTAAGACACTGAGTTTTTGAGAACCAATGGATTGATAAAGACAGAAGCATTCTGATCCTGTCCATTGAGCTTCGAGCTCTGTGGTTGCCAGTCATAACTCACAGTCACCATGCCCTCATTTCTTATTTTGGAAAGCTCAGTTTCCCCTGCAGATCCTCAGTGCTGAATGTCTGGAACAGATCTTTTGATTCCAAGGGAAATTTGCAGGCATGGTCTCTGGGATTTAGCCTGCCCAGGGTTAGGTTTTTGCTGAGGCATGTCACCGTAGGGACACTTGCAGCACACCTGTGCTTATCCCTGCTGCTGGGGGAAGAAAAACCAATTTTTCCTGCTGGCACACGGGTGTGCTTGGTGGGTGCATGTATAAGATCCGGGCTGCTTTCAAACTGATTTACTCTGGGGATGCTGCCTCCTCTCAGCACGCCTATCCTCATCCCTGCTGCTGGGGGAAAAAAATCCAATTTTTCCTGCTGGCACACAGGTGTGTGCAGGTATAATATCCTGGCTGTTTTCCAGCTGATTTAATTTATAATACATTGCATACACAGTTTGCATGGTAGTGTTGGGAAGACAGGTGAGCCTCCACCCTGCTGACCCTGCTACCAAACCAATTCTGCATTTCATTTCAGTGGAGCCGCCCTGGTCCCGCAGCATCGCTCCCCGTGAGCCCCGGCGGGCAGGATAAACCCAGCCCTTTTGGAGCGCTGTTTTTGCGCACCTTCGGGACAACCACCGAGCAGTTCCCCGTGTTTTGCTCGCAGTTTCAGCCGGTTTTCCACGGTCGGGGTGCCGTGTTCCGGGCGGCCCCACGAGAGGGCAGCCGGGCCCCGCCGCTCCCGGGCGCTCCGCTCCGTGTCCCGGGGACCGAGCGGCTCCAGCTGCTTCATCCCATCCTGGGGAGCATCCGTCCTTCCCCAGGTGAGGATGCGCTGTTTGCGGGCCCACCTGCGCCTCTGCCGGCTGAAATCCGCGCTCGGTCGGTAGGAGACCGAAACTGGACAGACAGCTGTACAGCAGCAGCCTGTCCTTGTGCGTGTCACAGCTAAGGGCAGCAGCTCTCCTGTAAAGCCAGGAGGCTCAGAGGAGAATTCCAGCTTGCTAAGGCTAAAATAGGAAAAGAGCCGAGTCCCTGTGGATTTCTAAGTTTAAATTATGTTTATTCTCATTTTAGCAGGCAAAGTTTAAAGATTTGCCTGGTGGCTCTGTCATACGCGCTGTTGGTTATGGCAGTCACTCTGTAAATTTGGGTAGTACATTTTCAAAAAATAAATATAAATTATAGATCCAGACATCTCTCATGAGAAGCTGTATATCAAACAATTCCAGTCCTCTACTCTTGGTTTGTTGTTTATCTTTTTTTTTTTTCCTCCTCTATCTGTGGTTGAAAAGCACAACTGCTGGAAAGAAAGAAAGCCAGAAAGATTCACCAGATTAGAATATGCAAGATGCCTGTAATTTCTTGGGAAGGGATTGATAAAACCTCAGAGGAGCTACCTAAAGGCTACAAACTTAATTAGCCATCAATCTGCTGTCAAAGTGTCACAGAAAGAAACGCCTGGATGAAAAGCCATAGAATAGTTTGGGTTGAAAAATTCCTCTCCCTCTCCCTCTCCCTCTCCCTCTCCCTCTCCCTCTCCCTCTCCCTCTCCCTCTTCCCAGGACTGGTGCTCCACCCCTCTGATCCTTGCTTTCTGCCTTGAAACAGTATTTTACAACAGGAAGAATTGCTTCTTTAATATTCTTACTGTTTTATGGAAATTTTTAGTGGGTTTTTGTTGTTGCTCTTGTTGTGCTTTCTTGTTGGGTTGGTTTGGGGTTTGTTTTTTCTCTTTTTCCCCACAGGGAATGTTTTTTTAGATGGCTTACCTGGCCAAGATGAATGTCAAACCTGAGCACTGTAATGTGTTGGCAATGAGGAGAATCTGAGATACTTTTTGTCTCAACAAAGGAACAAGTCACACATCATGAGTAAGACACCTGCTGTTGCTTTTTCTGATCTTTTTTTTTCTTTTGCTTGAAGTTTTTGGAAAAAAACCTGACAGTGGCTTTAAAGCTTTGGGGGACTTTGTAACTTCAGAAAGAGGAAGGCAAACTTTGAGCTATGAAAGGCTGCAGAAACACAGCAGAGGGTTTAAAACAGTGAATATATTCACTGAGGGCAGGACTGACACTCAGTCTTCTTTGCTTTTCCTGTGAGTTCCCTGGGCAAAGCCTGTCTTTGTGTTCTGCAGTGATTTGGGCAACACCAGAGAAAACCCAGCAGGGCTGGGACTCTTTGTGATCTTGTAATAAGCAAAATCAATTGCAAAACACAGGATGTTTCCAAAACTGGCATCTCCTCCTTCCCCTAACTGGGTTCCTTTCTTCTGATTGTTTCTTCAGGGAAATTTCTAAGCCCATGTTTTTGTCACTGTGGAAATTACTGGGATTTCATTTATACCTGAAGATTATGGCTTTGGATAAAGAGGAAATAGTCTGCCAAGCAAACAAGACCTTTTGTGTTGGGAACAGATGAGTGCAACGTGAGCTGAGGATGCAGCCTCTGATTTGTGGTGGGAATTCTCCCAGAACTGGAAAGGAACTCAGGATATGGTCTCAGGTCTGTTCCTGACCCAGTCCTAAGGATGATGGATATGGCAGGCCATGCCACAGTCATCCATTGTCTGCAAGTTTATTTAGAGGGAAAAAAGGAAGTGAAACAGATATAAGTGATATCTGACATTTTCCTTTGAAAATGAAAAATATTTGAGATTACTGAGATTTGATTTCTTACATTAATTGCTGTTTTGCCTTCTATATTCTCCTTTTGTCTTTTTTCCCCACCTCCCTAGCTGAGAGTCTCTAGCAATTTTATCAGAAGAAAAACTTTGAAAAAAATTACAGAAGTGTTCACATCTACATGCAAATGAAGGTGGTGAGAGTCAGTTGGCATGAAAATGAAGAAAACATGTCATCTGGAATAAATGCAAATATCTCTTTTAAATGCCAACCTTAACTATTCTGCTGCTGATCAAAAAATGAAAGAAAACTGAGATGCTCAATGGGGGAAGGAGGGAAATTTGCATTGGCTCTTATCTTTGTGAAGCCAGTGAGAAATACCTGAGGGGATAGCTACCCTGAGTTTTTGTTTATGTTTCTTTATGGGGAATGGAGAAGGGAAAGGAAAAACACTAGAGGAGAATGGTGGATCCTTTGGAGTGAATAATCAGTGGTTGACACCAAGAATCTGAACACAGCACCCAAGCTCAACAGAGAAGCCAAAACCTGACACTCCTAAATTCTGCTAAGAGTTAAGGGTACAGAAAGCACACCTTCCTCTCAGCTGAGTTTGAATCCCAGAACTCAGAAACAAAAATCCCATATTTAGCTGCAGCAGCACTTTGGGTGGTGGATTGAAGGAAAAGATGGACTTGAATGATAAAAACTCCTTAACAAGCTGGGAAGATAAAGTGTGTTGTGTTTCTTCTAAGACATTCCCTAATATCTCAGAAGATATTCAAGTTAGCACTGCCTGGACAAGGCATTGGGGTAAAAAGTTTGGAGATGAGAAGATCTCAGCCATGATTCATGCTTTGTAGTACAGTGCAAGAATTAAAATAATTATGGTTTCTGAAAATGAAATAAGCTCAAGTAAATATTTGCATGCACTTATGAAGCTTTGTTTTTATGATATACCTCTCTACAATGGTTTTGGTTGCCTCCTGGGTTGCTATTTTGTTAATTAATAATAGTTTAGTTGGTTTTTGCTGGTGTTATTATTGTGGTTGCAAAACTTTGAAACATAACACAGTGAGGACTAATGAGCTGCTGTGAATAAGATATGAAGGTTACTTGGTTTAAATCATATTTGGAAGAGTGAGTTTGGCCCATGAGCTGCTATGACCTGGATTTTCACTAGATAGGGTTCATTTTAGGGTAGCATGAGAACTAAATGTTTTCTTTAATGCTGGCAAGACACTTGTTTTAATTTGCAAGAGCCGCCTCACTGCACTCTGAGAGAAAACTTTCTTCATCATGATCAAGATGTTTTTATTTTTAAAATTTATAGATATGCAATAGCCATGTGTGTTTATGTGAATTTAGAAGTTAAAAATGTTATTTCTGTTGCGAAAATTGGATTTGTTAAAAACCAGAAACGTTCCAGGTGGCCATGAAAAAGCAGTACCAGTAAAGAGCATCAAACACACATCAAGGACATGTTCTTGGATGAACTTTTTCTGTGCTGCTCTTATGTTGTGAAAAGTTCTGACAACTTGTGAAGCAGAGAACAGATGAGTTTCCTGTAGTCCTGTGAGGTGTCATGGCTATTGGACCTCAGCATTTCCTCTAATTACAGCTGAACACGTTGGTGCCTTGTGGTCAGTGTGACTTAAAAAGGAGAAAATAGAGATGCCAGGTCTGTGCACAGTCATTGGGATGTTGTATGAAGAGAGAATTATTTATGAGAACATGCTGTGTCACTGAAGTTATCAGAGGTCTTTGTTAGGAGTTGGGTTTGGTTTGTTTGTCTTTTTTTAAATTCCTTTTTTTTTCTAAAATGCTGCCAGGAAAAGAGATGTTCTGGTACATGGATAATGAGGCATGGCATCAAAATTATTTCTTAAGCATAAGAAGTTACAATGAATATTGCCAAGAGTGGTGAGTTATCTGGAACCCTTGATTTTTAAAACAACACCTTTTCCCACACACCCAGAGCTGTACTCAAGAAAAATGCAGTGGTCCCACTTGTCTGTTTTACAAAAAACCCAGGATGCTGTCCTGAGACAGGCAGCCCTTGGAAAGAGGTGTGGAAGGGCTTTTACAGGGACCCCTGTGAGCCAGAGACAAGTTTGATCAGAGGACCCATGTTTGATAAGAGGATCCACGTTTACCCCTGAAAGAATTTCCTACCCAGGTCATTGCCACAGAAACCAAGAAAGGAAGAAGGATAAAGGAGAGAAACCTGCAACTGCCTGTTCCAATCAGCACTTTGTTTGTCTTTCCTGACCAATGAGTGAAGTGTAAACTTCTGAGTTTTGTTAAAATGTACAAAAAGCATGCATGCTGTAATAAAAACAGTTTGAAGCCTTCTGAAGATGGAGTGTTGCTTTGTATTGTCTCCATCTCAATCTGACAATCAGGATCTGGGGAGAGAGGGGCAGCAGAATCAGGTCAATCACTGGCATTTTTAGCAGTGGAGCCTAAAGGGCTTTTGAGGCACAATTCCCTTTTTTTATGGGTCTGCAGCTGGCTTGGCTTGGTCTCAGCTGGAAAATATAGGGATGGATCTCGTTTTAAGGCTTGTCCTTGGAGGAAATGATTTTAGAAATAAGTCAAGGTACGATCACAGCTCAGAATCATTATTTTGCAATAAATTTCACATAGATGCTTGGCTTACATTTTATCTCATGCTAGTTTTGAACATATAGAATAAATTGAATAGCGTGGAGGCAGGTTTGCTGTGCAGTAAGAATGTCCATGTGGTGAGTTACAGCCAAGCTATTAGTTACAGCCATTTCCCAATATTAGACAAACTCTTCCAGACCTTCTCTCCTGAGAATGGCAAAGCACACAGATCACCAGAGCCCATCAGGCCCTTTCATGATTAATTTCTGGTGCTACTAAAAATGTTTTATTCTTTGGCCATGAATTGAACATGATGAGCTGAAAGCCATGAAGAAACACATGGTCTGAACCTTCAAGCTGCTCACACACCCACTGAGGAAGAAGAGTTCCTCTTCCTGCAACCTGTGTGGGTGACATTCATCCTGAAAATGGCACAGCAGAAGTTTAGGTAGGTAAAGAAGTTGGTTATATGGCAGGTCTAAAACACGTGAGGAATTGAAGGTTGTAATGTAATCACAGGTAACTGTAGCTGATGGGAAAACCATTTACTCCTAAATGGCAGCCCAGAGTGTCTATCAGAGAAAAAGATTGTGGTCTTTTTCCCATCAGAAATATCAAAACAAACATTTTGTGTCGCTCCTAAACACCTTTCAAAAATGATTTGGAAGACTGAGATGGGAGGGAGGAAATCTCTTTTTCTTTTTCTTTTTTCAAGAAAAAAAAAGCCTAAAGATAAAGGGATTTTTCATTTTCTCTTTCCCTACTAATTTCTATTTCAGACTTATTCTTTTTTTAGCCTTTCCTTTAAAAAAGAAGGACAAGTCAATGGTAAGGAATAAAACATCATAAATTCCATGTGAAATATTGTAAGGTTTGCCTTTCTGTGAAATGTGTTTGAAGAGCATTTTCAGAGGAAATGCAGTGGTATCATTTTCTTTTGTCCTGTGGTCTCAACTGATGTTGAAATGTGGAATTCTTTGTTCATAAAATTGGAAGAATTAATCAAAATTGCTTTGCCTCATGCAACATGTGGAAGCCACACATTTCATCATATCAGTATTTCAGTTCTTCCAGTAGCTTGCTATGTGAGGCTTTGTGTTTATGCAAAATTTCCAAACTGGTGCATATTGGTCAAGTGTGTGTAGTGGTGTCTGTGTGCTTTTGTACAATTATTAAAGTGTCAAATTTGGATATCAAAATGAGTTTCTTCTCGCTTGTAGCACTGAAAATACCCTGAGCAGGTCCAATGTACAGGAATTATTTACCTGTGAGTCCTGGCAATGGAGGGATTGTCTGTTATTTCCTGTCACACTCCCCTTTTCTCTTTAAGGGTAACAAATTTACTGGAAAACATCTCATGAGCAGAGGCTCCACAAAAGTGAACAGCTCCCATTTTCAGGAAGGTCTTTGATTCTTACCTGCTGAACCCAGCAGTCTGAGGTTACAACAAGGCAAATTTATCACCAAAATGAATTTTGTTGTGGTAGATACATCTGCTTTTGGCTGAGGGGACAGAATTCTTTAGAATCTCAAATAATATTTAGTTGTCCAGAAACCTTTGTATAACTTGGTCTTTAGAGCCTGTAATTCATGAAAATTCTACACATCAGTCTCTGGTTCAGTCTAAAGTGCCTTGAGATCCTCTTGATCCGTAATAAGTTGACATGCATACAGCAGAGACTGAGGATGGAAATAAAGTCACAACAAGTAAAATAATGGATACTACAGCATGAGAGAGAAGAGGTGAAGTTTCTGGCTGGATGAAAAGATGGGTTTTGATAAGGGAGCTCAAGAATGTCCTAGGGAGGGGATCTTACATGCTGAGAATAGCAACTAAAAACCTATATTTAGGAACCCAACAGATTCCTGAGATGTAGCTCAGTAATTATTTTGTGTGTTATTGCATGGTCAGATTCTTAAAAATGCATCTGATATTGGAGGCTAGAAATGCCAGCTGTCATGCTGCAATAATAATTGTAATTAATTGTCAGTGCTGTTCCTCTACTGACCTCAGAGCACTTTGTGAAGCTCACCAGTGTTGCTGTCCCAACTGGGAAAATGTCCTTTTTTTAAAGAAGCCAAGTTCTGCAGCTTTTTGCTTGTAGTTCCTAACCTGCACAGTTTGATTTCAGCTTTTTTGTTCTGCTGCAGAATTTTTTCTGCCCATCTCTCCTTACCCTCCCATGAGTGAATTCAGTGCTTTTGGACTCTCAGTGCCTTTTTATCTGCTTCTCAGCTCTGTGATTAGGATATTTGCACAGCACCCAGGCTCAAGGAATGCAAAGTCTGACGTCTGTGGTGGGACAAGCAATGCTTAGGCCTGGGTAAATATCCTGGCAGAGATGGGAGTGCTTTCCTAATTTCCATCTGAGAGGATGAAATGGGATTAAAAGAGAAGATTCAGTGAAGTTAACAGTGGAGAGTGGCACATCCATAGTGCAGAACCTGCTGTCGTTTTTATCAGCTGGTGAGTGTTTAAAATGAAAAAAGGGAGTGATTATCTATACAATCAGAACAATCAGAAGTGGAGCACTTAAGTGGATCTGTACAAAAACCATACAATATATATGTTGATATATTTGGCTCCCCTGTCCAAGTTTAATTTTTTTCTTTTATAATGCAATGAAGATCGTATAAATACTTTTCCTTCTGTCCAATGAAAGTCAACATAGTCTAATTTCACAGGTTTTTTTGGCCATTAAATACAATTTATGAGGATTTTCAAGAGGATTTTTTCCCTCAGCTGTGATTTCTCAGCCTGAGTGGACTAGTTAGTCTGTGGAAGTGTCCAGGAGTCTACCTGGAAGATCAAGACAATTAATTTTTTATGTATGCTGCTTGGCATCTCAAAACTTCTCCCTCAGGGTAAGCTTTGCTTCAGTTATGATGGGAACTCCTCTGTGTCCATATCATATATTGAGGATTTATTGTCATCATTTTACCTATTATTTTTCTGGCTAACAGTGTTTATGGCAGCCTCAGTGCCCACCTCCTTGCTCTCCAGAATAACTTTTTCAATTCACTTTTACTGACCTGTTTAGGACCCAGGCACAAAACTCATCATGATGTTTTGGTTCAAAACAGGTGCTGGTTTTCAGTGCTACCTCTGCAGCTCAGCACACACATCCTGCTAATTTACACTGTTTAAATATTTGTACTGCACACTGTTAAATTTTAAATTGATTAAGGACACAGGTGAGGTACGAATGCTGTCCAAACCTTTTCATTAATACTCTCTTGCTTTGCACCACCTGTTCTTTTGGTGTATTTAGCATTTCTGAAAAGTGTCAGATAAGTGGTGTAGAGTTTTCCAGATGCTCCCAAACCCTCCTGACAATGTGTTTCCCAGCTCTTAGTGCAGAGTTTCCTTGCTGAATGGCTTTTTTTATAGGGAAGAGGTTTAGGAGCAAGGCAAAAGGAGATCTGGATTTTCTCATCTGAGACTCCAGATTAAACTAAAGTGAATCCTAACAGAAATACTTATTACCATAATCTCCAAGTGTTAAATAGTGGTCTGAGAGAGATCTGTCTTCAAGCAAACCATTGAATCCACCTTGAAAAATCAATAATTCTTACAACAATTTAGGGAAAATCTCAGTTTTGTACTTTGCAGTGACAAATAGGTCAGGAAACAGAATCTTATGAGGTTGTGTGACATAATATATTGATCCAACCTCAGAGGAATTTGTACTGGCCAAATAGCAACAGCCAATTTGTCTGGGAAAAGAAGAAAATTTACTAGGATTAGGAGAATACACAAATGGGGGAAAAAAAGGGAAAAAGAAAAGGCTGTATTTCTGGAGCAGATTTGATGCCAAGTATTTATTCAGAGTTTTCTTTAAAATTTCAGAGCAACTATCAAATTACTCCTCAGGTCCAATTTGGATGGCTTTTATCCCTGGTGGACAGAGCAGTTTAGAAGCCATGATGTGTAGTGAAAGAGCATTTGTGATCAGTTTGCCCCAGTTCCTAGCAGCATTCTGGACACTCAGGATTTTATATCAACCAGGTGAGGTTTAATCATCTCTTTGCAGATGTAACTGTCCTGGTTTGCTGTTCTAAAATCCCAATAATTTCTTGTCTAGAGCTCTACTAAATGACAACCTTTAAGCTTGTTTTGCCATAAAGCATATGCCCAATGCACTGGAATAAATTCCATGTAGATTTTACCTACAATGTTTAGGCTTGTGGATTGTAGGAAACTTTTATCAAAAGTCCTTTTATTTTCAAGATGCTGGTACTTCACTTACTTCAGTTAAAAAGAGAAGAGTTGGCTGTAGCTTCAATTAATCAGGTATCACACATTTCACCTCTGACTTCATGGGGGAACTGCTAAAACTTCTGAAATAACATTTTGGAAATAATATTCACAATAATAAAATTATTTTGGAAATAATTTCACAAATAATATTTGTGAAATGTAGGTGTTTTATGCAAAAACGAGTTTTATACTTTGGAGAAAGAACCTGCAGGTATTTTTCCAGGGGCACAAACACAGATTTGAATAAAGGCATTGTTTGAGGTTTGAACTTTAAAATCCTGTCCTTCCATGCATTTCTCCATGTCACAGAAATCCAAAAGCTCTGTTTTTCATGGGCCCTGTGTTGTGGTAACTGTTGTTAAAATTGACTTTTGAGTAACAACTGTTGTATGCCTGATTTTATGAAGTTCATGTTCTCATAGCTGGCAAAGAAAGTTACTAGACTAGACTTCTGCAGCTAAAAATTAACTCCAGCTCTATCTGAGGTTTGTGTGGAGTGAATAAAGCCATATATTCATTAAATTTCCCTTACTTACGTTGTAAATGGAATTATAGGGATTGACTGCAATGGTCACTGAAAGCAACTAAAGAGAATATTTGTGGGAAGGAAATTTTAAGCTCATAATGATGACTGTTTGGTCTGGAAAACTGATTCTGGAAAACTGATTGAATCCTGCTCATAGGAAAAAATGGAGTGTGGGACATACATGCTAGTGCAATGAGGGTGGTTATGAAAAATGGAATGCTACAATAGAGTAGAATTCTGTGCTGAGAGTCATGGAAGTACCTCTTGGTCTGGTGAAACATCTCTTTTTTTCTTTGTGTTAGTGAGGTGTTGTTTTTTCTTTGTCTGAATCAAAGTATAAAACTGAAATAAGATTTCTTATGAAGGGGCTGGCTGGAAAACTGTGACCACAGTTATGCATCCCATGCTCCTGAAGTCACTTACACTCTGTAGCCACTACCTCTGACTCTTGGGAATTACTTTCTTAGGGGGCTGGTCCCAGAAACTCTAAATTTGTGTGCAGAAGTTTAGTAGATCACAAGTGATTCTAGAAATGATCACAGCATGTGTAGTAAGATCGACATTTTCTATCTAAGTACTGCCTGATAAAGAATGTCATCAGATTCCACCCTGTTGCAGTAATGTCATGTTATAACAACTAGATGCTCCCAGTGAGGAATGTGATTTTCCTCTACTGGGTGCTGTCACGAAATACAACTCAAGATCCCTGCCAGAAGCATTTTAAAAACCTGACTTCCAACCTGGAGCTCTGTGTTTTGTTCAAATGTTATTGAAGTTTCTGTATCCTTTCACTAAGTTCTGCTTTCAGGATTTGAAGAAGCCTAACTGATACCTGAGCTTCATGTTTGTCTCTCACTGGCTTGCAAGAACACAGAGTTCTGGAAAATATATTGTAAATTCAGTCACTGCTTGCACTGTTCTGTTCCAGCCCTCAATGCTTCCTGTGATTTCCAAGCAGCAATTGGATTTTGTTTTCCAGAAGTACATGCAAATTAATTTTAAGTACCTATGGGAAATTAAAATAGCATTTCTGCAAAACTTGTATTTGCAAAGTTATTTGAACATTTGAAATGACTTGGTCTACTGAGGAAGATTCAGCCCAACTGTTCAATTATCCAGCAGTGGGGTTTGTTCTGTCTGAGCACATCTCAGGGATGCTTTGTGTGAGCTCTTTGCAGAACTGGGACTGCACCAGCATCATAAAGGCTGTGCTTGGACACACAGGAACACAGAGCTTGGTTTACAGGAACACAGAGCTGAGATATTTTTTTTTACCCCAGGATTAGAACCCTGCACTGTAACTGGCAAATCTGGAGCCATTGAGCTTGAGGTACAGGGAGATAAAATGCCTGTGTGCAAACAAATAAATGCTCACTTGACTATCCAGTGCTGTGAATGGCTGTGGCAAGCTCTCCCTGTGCTTACAGACAAAGTTAGCCTGAATGGTGCTGTTCTCTTATGTCAAAAACTTGGTAGAAAATGGCAGCTACTAGGGGAGAGTTTGTTCACCAAGGACATAAAATTTTGAGGGATCCTTTGGATGGAACACACCTTTTGGAATACCTAAATGCTCTCAGAGAGGTGTATCTTTTATGAATACATGACAAATAGGGATGCAAATGGATAACTGTGTGGCTTTGCTTCATGATAGTTAAAAGTTTGCAAGGCTCTACTTTGCTCCATAGAGCATGGCCCAGTGGTACGACTCATCACAATAAATGCATCCATCCATCTGTCCACACACTATATATAGTCTTTATAAACTTGCAGCTACATAGTTATGTCTTAAAAACAGAGCAAATTTTTCTCTTATGTATTTGTCCTGGCCATGAATCTCAAAGTCATTCCTTCCAAACCAGGACAAAGTTGCCTGAGGCAGGCAGAGTGAGTTCTCCTGCAGTGAAAGTTGTTGCTTTGCCTGAAGGGTCCTTGTAATCCTCTCTGGGTGTGTGCTGGCTATCACCAGGTGGTTTGGATACCAAAATGAGTTTCTTCTTGCTTGTAGCACTGAAAATACAATGTACAGGAATTATTTACCTGTGAGTCCTGGCAATGGAGGGATTGTCTGTTATTCCCTGTCACACTCCCCTTTTCTCTTTAAGGGTAACAACTTCACTGGCAAGCATCTCATGAGCAGAGGCTCCACAAAAGTGAACAGCTCCCATTTCCAGGAAGGTCTTTGATTCTTACCTGCTGAACCCAGCAGTCTGAGGTTACATCAAGGCAAATTTAACCAAGTCTAAGTCTGGGAGGCAGAGGGTCTGACAACATATTTTGCCCCAGTTTCCCCCCATGCACACTGAGAAAACCAAGGGTTTAGCCTGCTTTGCTGTGCTGCAGGGGAATACCAGCACACTTTCAGTCCCTCACACTATGAGTGTGCATCTCCAGCAAAGAGCAGATGACAGTTTGCAACTAAAATCCATATATTCAGATTCAGACCCCTCTGGGGAGAGAATATGAGGCTTTCATTGGTTTGCTCATCTGTTTTCCTGTCAGACTTGCCTTAAGCAGGTTTTTTTCATTAGTTTTAACATATTTGCTGTTGATAACATCACTGGCACTTCCAGTCCTGTCCTAAGAGGCTTTTAAAACTGCTCAGAGGAGCAGCAATCTAAAAGCTGAGTGCAAATCCCCTTTCAGCCTCTTGTACCTCTTAACCATGAGACTTCAGCCTCAGCAGATGGGGTGAGATGGAAATCAAGGATAAAACTTCATTTCCTTTACAGCATTCTTGGAAGAATGGTGTACAGTCTGTCCTCCTAATGTCCAAATCAGTAGTCAAGTTCTGTGAAGAAATGTTCTGCCCTTCTTTGTGCCCTACAAATCTGATTAGAAATGGAGCCCACATGTTACCTGAAAGGTTGGCAGTTTCTCATGCATCAGAGAAGTCTGATCTCACTCCTGCTGAAACTGCCAGGAAACCTTCCATTAATTTCTCTGTCAGCTAAGTCAGAAACTGTTTTTACCAGGTACTTTGATATTTAAGATATTGATGAATCTGGAGGGTGTTTTGAGACTTGGCATGACAGAAGAGGAAAAAACACAATGGCAACAGAAAAATCCCTGCCCTGAGCAATCTTGGAACAACTGGTGAGCAGTGAGCAGTAATGGAAGCTTGAAAAGGCTCCTATTGGCAAAAGCAGAACTCGAAATGTTTTACAATGCACCAGTAATGAAGAGCTGCTTTCTAGACCACAACATTTTAAGACTTATAAAAAGTGGGATTTTTGGCAAAATGCAGCAGGACAAAGTTTGCTGTTCCTTTCAGCCTATCCCCAAAGGGACTGATTCTGCAACAGGAGTAGTGGCACAGACACCTTTATAATTCCATAGTGTTTCTCAAAACTAAATATTTTCAGGGGTCTGAATGAATGTGTTTAGTCCCAAGACTGAGACCTATTCTTATAAAACTCAGCTCCCATCTGAGGAAACAAGCATCAGTGTGGTAATCCATGAACAAAAGAACAAAACATGTCCCTGGATCTGAGCAGGGAAAAAAAATCATACTGTTTACTAAGACTCAAAGGTCAATAGTACCTGCCAGGAATGACTACTCACTTATCTTTAAAAATATCACTCCCATACAACAGATCTAAGATAATATTATCAGAGGTGGTTTCTGGTGTAGTTTTGATGACCATAACTTTGTACCTGTGGTTATTCTGTACCAAACACCCTCTCTAGTGAGGAAGGTACTTCTGGTATCTCTCCCAGTTGATATATATGGCAACAGGACACAAGACTCAAAGGATTTTTAAACTATTTTTCTTGGCTTTGTTGTTTACTCAAGAATATACGTGTTCTTTCTGTGTCTTGGTTACAAAAATATGGGATGGAGAAATATTTCAGAGATATCCTTAGAAAAATGGTGTTGGTTCAACCACCAGAGCTGATGTGTGATACCTCAGTGAAAGGACAGCAGTAAAATTTCCCTTTCAGTAAAGGACACCTGTGGTGGAAAACGATTCTCACTTATTTGAGCATTTCCCTACTGTCACACATCCAATTTCAAAGCCCTTACAACTGCTCCTAGCAAGCTTCAGCTGAACCCTACTGAGTTATTGTGGGAATTCCTTGACTGGAAAAGGTTCTTTTTCCCTGTTCCCAGTGTGGGTATTTTTCCTGCCAGATAAGGATGTATTTGAGTGACCATCTAATGATGAAACATTGTTGATACAGGTAAGTTGAAAGAGGAGGGAGAGTGATAGACACAGAGCAACGCTGCTGATAACTTGCTCAAATATTGTGTTTGTTTTACTTTGCCTTTGCTGGCTTGTGTGTTT
Source organism: Fringilla coelebs (assembly GCF_963513975.1). Lineage (NCBI taxonomy): Eukaryota > Metazoa > Chordata > Aves > Passeriformes > Fringillidae > Fringilla > Fringilla coelebs. The sequence goes on from NC_140033.1 coordinate 71,146,186, forward strand.
GAGCATTGCAAAAGGCTGAGCACGTGTGAGCAAACAAACTTCTCACTGCCATCCACGCTGCAAAGAGCCACTGTTTGTAAATGTTTGAATTCTGGTTTGCTGACACTGGGATGTTTCCTGATCCTCTAGTTCACACCTTTCCCTTGCTCCTGGAGGCAGGCACCGAGTCCAGCCTGCAGCTGAGATTCTTGCCCAAACTCCAGCAGCTGGAGCCCTGACAGTTATCAAATCTTGTGAAATTTCACAATAACTTGCAGGAACAGGGATTAGCGGTTGTTCCTCTCTTTTATTAGGAATATTTTGAGCTATGAAGTTGTGCAATTTTTGAAAGTCCTCGTGGATTATGATTAGCATATTCTAGTTAACCAGGACCAGGAAATTAGCAACATCCTTGCTGTGGCCCCCACGGATCCCCACATCCCCAGTGCCAGAGAGGAAGGAATGAAGCCACCTGAACCTTCCACTCTGAAGAAAGGCTGGGAAAATGAATACGAGGTCTCCACACTTTCCTAGTGAGTGGCTGATCGCCAAGTGTACCATGCCAAGAGCTGTTGGGATCTCTGACACATTCCAGTGGGAATATTAACAGGTCTGGGTAAAGTCTCCCAAGCTTCCAAGAGCTCTGTGAATATCTGCTGTTTAATGTATGTAGGGTTTGTGGTCCCTGGCTAGGCGGAAACTCTCAAAACTCCACAAATACCTCCTGAAACTCTCACCCCCAAACTGCTCTCCAAACATTCCTTCTCCTCTCTTTGAGCATATGTGGTCTCAGAGTCCTGAAACCATCGGGAAGTATCAGCTATAGGCTTCCAATCATCACCTTGTAATAGGATTAGCACCCCATCAAGCCCACAGATGCTGGGCATCTGCTGAAATAGCTGTAATACTTTGAAATAGGAAATATCATTAAAGGGGTGTGTGGAACCCGAACCAAAGCTCACCAGAGTCAGTGAATTCTGCTGGCCCGTGTGTCTCAGTGGGTTTGGGGTTAACCCGTGGTCAATAGTGATTTTGGATCCTCTGACTTTTTATCCCATCTGAATATACTCTGAAGCAGCTTTTAAAGACCATCTGAAGAGTGTTTTGTCCCTTTACACTGCGTGAAAAGACTGAAGTAAAATAAAAGGTACTACCAAAAGTTTCCTCCTGGACAGGACAAAGACACTCTGCAGAGAACCTCTGGAAGAGCCAGAATTCATGTGCTTAGGAAGGCAAGGCAGGGGTGTATCAGTACAGGCTGACTCCTGCAACAGGGTAGAGCTGAGGAAAGTTCTAACTCAGGTTTTGAGATGTCTAAAGTAAGCTGCAGACAGAAATCCCATGAGCCAGAGTCAGGATGTTTGAGAACTTCCTTTGGTCTGTGCTCTGGTGATCTCAATGTGATGTGGGATTGGGCTGTAGGGTGAGGTACAGCCAGAAATGGAGCCCTGATGTGATTTGGGATTGGGCTGTAGGGTGAGGTACAGCTGGAGACAGAGCCCTGATGTGATTTGGGATTGGGCTGTAGGGTGAGGCACAGCCAGAGATGGAGCCCTGATGTGATTTGGGATTGGGCTGTAGGGTGAGGCACAGCCAGAGATGGAGCCCTGATGTGATTTGGGATTGGGCTGTAGGGTGAGGTACAGCTGGAGACAGAGTCCTGATGTGGGATTGCGCTGTAGGGTGAGGCACAGCCAGAGATGGAGCCCTGATGTGGGATTGGGCTGTAGGGTGAGGCACAGCCAGAGCCCTGATGTGATTTGGGATTGGGCTGTAGGGTGTGGCACAGATCCCTGTGTAGCACTGAGCAGTGGGAGATGCTGCCTGGTCCTGACCAGACAGATTTTGACACCTGGGGTACAGGTGAGCTACTAGGGACATAATGGGAAATAACTCATCACGTGAAGAACAGAGTGTTTTATCCACATGGAAAGCTTTGTGGAAAAGAGAAGGCATTAAGACTGCTGACTGTGCCCTTTGTAGTGTTTTACCATGGGCAAAGACATAAGATTTTAAGATGGATGCAAGTACTACTTTTAGTGTTAGGAAAGAAGTTAGGGAAAGGTGCTGGGACCTGGACAGAGCTGCCAAGGACAAGCTGGGATATGGGGCACACCATTGTAAGAGAATTATAACTTGAAATTATATAGCTGTATAATTATTGATATTGTTAAAGTTGTATAGCTATTGGTAGAATTGTATAGCTGTTGATTTTGTTCATATCCTGGTGTTTGGCCTTAGGGTTATTCTTGTATGTTACTGATATTGTCAATATTCTATAAATGTAAATATAAAGATTTTAATGATATGGAAGTTTAGAGAGTGAATCAAGGTCAGTACATGGATGCATTCCAGAGTTAATGGAAGCTGCAGAAGAGATACTTGTACCATGTTTACAATTTCTTCTGCAAGGGCTCTGTAGAGAAATAGTAGACATAGCATTTATTTAAAAGAAAGAAAGAAGGAAAAAAAGGAGCCTTGTAGTCCCAGAGTCAGTGGTGATTGGGGTGGGCTGTGCCCAATCCATCCCCCCGAATTGGCTCCAGCTGTGCAGGACAGGTGAGCAGCATTGAAGGGAACGAGCCCTGGAGTGCCCAGGGGCACTGACCAACCCCAGAGGGCACAGAGGGCACACAGGGGCACTGCATCAGCACCAGGGCAGAAAAGGCTGGGCTGGGGGACAAGGAGGGCAGATGCTGCAGCCTGCTGGAGTGGAATGGAGTTACTGTGTGTGGGTTGAAGCTCTCTGATGTATGGTGGCCCTCTCAACTGCAGTGTGAGCTGTGACAGTGCTCCACCTCCCAGGAGGGCAGGGAGGAAAAGCACTCCTCAGTTTCTTGGCAGAAAGTAAGTTCAAATTTGCTCTGTAGTCTTACCAGAGGCTCATTTCTAACCTTAAAAATGATATTACAGTAGAAGATATGCCATTTACTATTTTGGATAATCTACCTTAGCCACATCTATAATAAGTGACAAGAGTTACTTGTAGGTTGTCTCTGTTTGATAGATTTATACCTTTTAAAATAGTTTTATAATGGTTTTGGTGCTTTTTTTTTTGCCTTTATTCCACATTCCTTTTGGACATCTGTTAAGCATGGCCTATGTTGAACAATCAGTCCTTCTAGCAAACTATAAACTCTTTGGAAAATATCTAAGCTAGTGCCACTTATGACTAGGAGATGACAATGGCTCTGTCTTCCAAGAGGTATAAAAAGGCTGTCATGTGTTATTATTATTTGTATTGTTATTTACCTGCTGAGAAGTGTGCATGAATTCGAGCCCTTTGCTGCATCTCAAACATACTACAAAAATATGCAGTTGTTGTGGGCTTGTTTGATTGCAGTTTTGTTTTTGAAACAACATGGAGTTTCTACTGGAAAAGAGAGATAAGTCAGCATCTAAATCCCAGAAACAGCAGGCATCTCTTTTGTTGGTTTTCTCTGTTGGTTTTTCTTTTCTTTCCCAAATTCATGTTTTCATTTCACCCATCAGGAGAGGGAATCTACTGATGTTTATTTCCAGATCTGAGCATCATCTGAGAACATTTGGATCTCTGTCATTTTTGTGGACCCACCAAGCCTTTAAAATGAGATTGAGAGCAGCCAAGGGCTGGAGCTGAAAGTCACATTAGGAATTCTTCAAATGGGACAGCACTTGTCAGCTGACAGGGAAGGAATTTTAAGAGGGGAGCACCAGCTGCTGCACTAATGAAAGAAAGAAGGAGCACATTGGACCTGGCAATTGTTTGGGGATTTTATTGCAGTAGAACAAATGGAGAGCCTGAAAACTCTTATGGCTGGGGGAGAGAAAGGGAAAAGCAAGCAGGGAATGCCATGTGCCTTCAATTCTGCTTTATAAACTGGCCCGGTCCTAAATGAAAACACAGATGCAAATTGTTTTGTCTTCTCTCTTAGACTGCAAAGCTCACAAAATGAAACTCACCTCAGAGTGTTCCTACTGGGCTTCATTTGCTCATTCAGCTGTGATTTCCTGGATAAGTTGAAGCTGGTAAAACAGATGGAGTGGTCACCTTCCCTTGAGGTTTTATGCCAAGATGGACATATTTACATTTTTAGCAGTACCTGTGGGTTGCCCATGGGATGAATTTTATCTTTTCCCACCTCCACCTGACATGCCCACACAGCTTTTTGGCTGACACTCTTTCTTGGGCCCAAACCCAGCAGATGTGAGCCCCCAGCAGAGAAAAGGGAGGGAGATGCCAGAAAAAAACCAAGGTTCACATCCCTACAGAGACTCTCCTGGCTTGTGGCAAATATCACTAAAGTGAGGGTGTCAGAATTTAAGATTGGGACTCTCCCTGAATGACAGAGAGATCTTTTGCAAAGCTTGGATCACTTTTCTGGCATAAGTTAGCACTCATTTGAAGCTGAGATTTTGTTCTGTTTTTCTCTGTGGTAAGAATGAAAAAAAGGGATTTGAATGAAGTGAGAAAGAACCCAGTGTTCACACTCAGAATGTTCTGAAACAGAATACTTTCTATCTGCTTGAAACTTCTTTAATTTTATATTATTTGGAAAATAAAAATGTTTTTCATCACTTTTCCCCCGGTTTGACAGTGAAAATTATCTTCCCTTGCAGAATGTCTGCTGCACTGGTCTTGTGAGCCAGGAAATGTAGTCTTGTAATTGGTAAATAAATAGTTCCTGTGCTCACTTCATGTCTAGGGCAGCCATTTGTTATTGTTATTACTGGCAATTAATTTAATTATTTGGCAGCTTGGACAGATCTAAAGCTATACATCCAAAATGAAAAAAAAAAACAAACCAAAAGCCACAGCAAAACCAAAACATGCATTTTTCCTATTCTAGTATTTTTAATGAAAGGTAGCTTTGAAATTAAAAAGTTGAACAATGCTTAGAGACAGTGACATTTGAACAGTTCAGGTAGAAAATATTTGATAGACAATGAAAGCATCCTCTGTTTCATGTGACTTTAAATCAAGCCCTACATGCCTGTGGGTGTTTCCTAAAGTTCTTTTGCACATCTTGGGGCAAAATGAACCTTTTCAAGGGTGCCTGGCGCTGGGTTAAGACAAATAGTTTTAGAAAAGTGAGAAGCTGTGAAAGGGCTGCTGTTGTTTAAAGGAACTTAAACAAAATAGCAATTCTCATGCTGGGTGAGATGGCAATTATTTCTCTGCAATAAGAAATGTGAAGAAAAAAATGGCAGGGTAAGTGAACACAGGAGATCAATAAAAGGATGCCATTAGCATCATTTAGAGATTACTTTGTTTCAGCAAGAAAGGGTGGGTTTTTAAAGCCTATTAGGAGTAGAAAAGCCACTTGTTTATTATTTCAGTGATTTATTTATAAGACGGATCAAATGTGTCTGGTAAACTGAAAAAATCTGTTGAACATGCAGTGATCACTGGAGTAATGTGAGCCTTTGCTTTATTTATTTCTGTGGTGCAGCTCTTTTGTAACTCTTGTCTTTTTTCCTGACAGTAACACATTATTTGGGGCATACAGGCTACTAATTATATTGTACAAATACACAAACAGCCCAAAACTTTGCAGTGCTTCAAAGGAACTGCAGTTTATTTTCTTCTTTTGGTGATTGTAGTTGTAATGATGGTGTTGTTACTTCTTTCATTCCAGGAGGAGCTGATTCCAAGCCCATGGAAGCCGAGTGAAGCAGTGGTGAGTCTGGATGTCATTAAAAAATGCAAGTGTTAAAGAGAAGTGGTTGTGTTAGGTTCTGTCAAGTCATCCTGTTTCTCAGGTTACAACTTGTAATAGGTGAGTAAGTTTGACCTCTGTGAATGCCAGCAATGAAATTGTCAAATTATGCAGGTGCTTGTTTGGATGAAATGGAGCAAAAAGCTGAAAAACATCCTGATAGGCAGGGAATTGGTTGAGACTAGAAATACAAGGGTAGCTGGTGGAGTGTGAAGACTGGGCTGAGGTTCTGAAATCCAAGGAGAAATCCCACTTAGTGAGGCCTGAAATAAGATGAACTAAGAGGGAGAGAAGAAAAATTGGTCTGTGCCTGCTGAGCCAGGTTGCCACCAGAAAGCCAAAATCCATTATTGGTGATTTCAATGTGAAATGGAGGGAACATAGAGGGTCAGCAAAGAACCCAACTGGAGGAGGAGCATGCTCATTCAGTGTTTAAAAAATGTGTTTTTACAGCCATGATGAGGTATTCAGGTGCATGGCAGGGAGCAAGGAGGGAGCAATGTAAAGCTGATTTTGAGCCTTGCTCTCACTCCAGCTGGGGTCAGCAGGTTCTGGGCACAGCAGGGCTCAGCTGTCCTGCCCCACAGGAGCAGCCCATCCCCTGCTGGAGAGGGCTAAAGCAGACAGATTTCCACTTCTCCATGCTGGGTTTGGGGATCCCCCAGGGTTGGGGAGTCTCCATCACCCCTGAGACTCAGACCAGGGGCAGAGGACAGAACTGGGGAGAGAGAAAGAAGTGTTTTGTGGCAAACACGTGTGTGTGAGGAGCAGCAGGAGTTAACCCATCAGATGAAAGGGTGTTTGTCCCACTTTCTTCAGCTATTTCAGTCTACCTTTCATCCTCTGCCTGGTAGTTTTAAGCAGGCCAGTTAGCCTGGTGCCTCTTTCCCCTGTGCTTTTTTCCTCCTCTGTCCATCCCCTTTGCAGGCTTGTGCCTTTTCTGTACTACCACCTCTGCCTTGCTCTCAAGTGGTTTTCCCATTTGTTTCTGTCCACGAGGGAGAGTGAGAGAGAGGAATATGTCACAGATACTCCACGAATAATAGAGTGTTCCTGAACTAAAATAATCAAGGGCTGACACGCTGACCTTTTCCACAGCTCTGTCTGCCACCAACAGCCATCAGCTGCTTTGAAGGGCGTTCCAGTGAGACTAATGGCATGGCAGCCCCACTGCAAACAGCTACTCTGCCTTTTTTTTGATGCCAGTGGTTATTTGCCTTTTTTTTGATGCCAGTGGTTATTTGCCTTTTTTTTTTTTGATGCCAGTAGTTATCTGCCTTAGTGCGGATCCCTTTCCTGTGCTGCAGCCAGCTTCCAGCTGATGGAGAAATATCTTCTTTCTCTTTTCCCCACTGCTGGAGCTGTTTGTTGCATCTGAGGCATGAGTCTGCAGGGCAGTTTGGGTGATGTTTTGTGAGTCTCTGAGGAAATGCTCTCCCCCTGTGTGTGTACCCTGGCCGACATCCCCCGTGAGAACCCCGGCCAGCCAGCGGGACGTGAGCTCCTTTTCCTGCAGCCTGCTTGGCCACCATTAATCAAGCTGTTCAAATAGCTTGTTTTGTTATAAAATCAGCTTCAGCTAATGTGTGTGTAATTTCCTGCTGCCTCCCCAGGCTCTTTCAAACTGGGACATGATCTAGGGCCTTTCCTGGTTGCCCAGGCTGCTGGGGGATCTCGTGTGTTATAAAAGCCGTGGGTAAAGGAGAGCAGAGTCTTGGTCTTCAGTGCAGGGTGGTCATGGTCAGGGTTTTCCAAGGGAAACAAAGATTCTTGATTGCTGTGGGGATCCAGGATATTCTGCTCATGCACTTTGTGAGGAGAAAACACTCCTCCTGTGTGTCACTTATCTGCCTCTGATGGCTCCCAGGAAAATTAGCACTGACTTCTCTGAAGTAACTAATGAGCTTGCCATTAGGATTATTGACATCAGGGTGTCTTTTCTGAGGGAAAGGACAAGAAATAATTAAATCATGAAGGAAAATGGTGCACCTTTTCTACCTCTTGGAAATTAATCTTGGCAGGGAAAGAAACCTAGGGTGGCAGCAGTTTTGTCACTATCCTGGAGACAGAAGTACCCAGCGAAGGGAGGACTTCCATCAGTTACAGCTTTAACTCATGGGATGTCTGACTTTTAGTGGTGGGTCATCCTGCTAGAAGACATCCCTCTTTAATATTTTAATATCCCCCTTTATGCACTCACTGAGTGAGTCAATGGCAGAGCTTCCCTGCAAGAGGAAGCCAAGTGTATTCCATTTATTATATGTTCTCTTTCCACAATAAATATTTAATTAATTAGACAAAACAAAATTGAATTCTTGGGAGAAGCAAAAGTCCGTGTTTTAGCAGCATTTAGTAGTAATCTATGTCTAGATAAGAAAGTGAGAAGAGAGCATTCATACCTGATTAGAAAAACAGAGGCATAAACCTCAGTATCCTCTAGAACCTCTGTTCCTGTGTGACAGCAAAGTAACCATGAGAACTTCAAATCAAAATCTTAATTTGCTTTGATTTTCTTGGTCCTCAAAGAAGCAGCTTCTTATTCAACTGTATGGAATGTTTCATTTGACACAAACCAGATTTCCCTCTCTGTCTCTGCCCACCAACTCTCCCCCACCCGACCTCTGAAGATACTCCAAGTGTTTTCTACACTTTCATCATGGCTACATTTTTCAAAATGCATTTTTGGTTCAAATGCTGAACAAAAACCACTTTGTGCCACCCTGCTTGATATAGTCAAAATATTGCTTTGGATTAAACTGGTAGCTTAATAGGGGGTTTATTGTTTTTTAGTCAAAGAACTGATTTTGTAGCTTTTGGATGCTCTCTCTGCATTTTACTATGCAGTAAAATGGGTTGTAATGAATTGTATTTAGTTCATTACTTGTCCCCTTCCACTTAAAATAATCTTAGTGCTGCAATAAGCATTAGTCCCAGCATAGTACACTGCTATTGTGACAATATTGACCAAATCAATCTCTCAAATGAGCTGTGAGATTGTCTTTGTAAAAAAAAAACCCAACCAAAAACCAAACTTAAAAGTGGGTTTGGTTTACAAATGTACTACTACTATTTACTTGCTTTTAAAATCCTATTTTTGTGATAAAAAATATTATATGTGGCAAAGGTGTGATATTGCTAGACAAATAGGATGGGTCCTCTTCAAAACATGTCACTTTCTTTTTGTAAGATGAAGTTTGATGCTCTGCAAGGGAGGTAGTGCAAAAGGAGCCTCTTTTTCTGTAGGCAAACAATTATCTCTGATTATCAGTCCAGGAGGCAAGATTTAAGGTGGTATCCAATAATTTTAAAGGTGGGAAAATCCCATCAGTCTTAAAGTTTTATCTTATTACAGTATTCACTTAACATGGAAAGCTCCTGTTTCTTAGATAAGCCATTAAAAAATACTAAGATGCTTTTAAATGGAAGTCCTATAATTTCCTCTTAGTCTGTCATACTTTTCAAAAATCCACCTTGTCAGCACTGCCTGCAGTGGGTCAGGCTAGGTGGGGACACCAGTGGGGGCTGGAGCTGGGTTTGGAGGGCTAAGGAGCCCCCAAAGGGGAGCCCAACCTCCAGTCAGAGCTTCCCACAAAGCTTGAGAGGAGAGGCCAGCAGAGATGTGCAAGGAGGAATTTGGGGAGTGGGATGCAAAGCTGTGCATCCTTCCCACACCCACAGTGTTGGGGCACTTCTGGTCCTTCTGAGCGTGATGGAGCTCTCCTGGGACTCAGCCATTCACTGCTGGGGATCCTCTGATTTGTTCTGGACCTCCATCTCTCTGTTAGGGACCCTTTCCTTCGCTCTGGAAGTTCTCTTTGCTCTGGATCCTCTTCTTTTCTCTGTACTTAAAGGCTTGTCCACTCCAAAAATGCAGGCTTCTCTGTATGGAAATGGTGCTACTGTATGCATCCAGAGGCTTTGTTGACTAAACCAAATAGCTGTAAAACATTATTTGTCATAATTATTCACCAGCTGGTCACTTAAAAACCAAAAACCTTGGTGAGTACGAGCCCTCTGCCTGAAGCTGTTTGGTTAAAACCTTTATTAATAAATGTTCTCATGGCTTTTTCTTTTAATTCCCATAATGGCCGGATACTGAGCTGCACATCAAAGGAATTTTGGTTTTAAAAGCAATGGTGAGTGCCGCACATTGCATTCACTCCCCTTTGATCACCATCCGCAGCACAAATAAATCTCATTAATCAATGTTTTCTCTATTTCCTCCCTGCCTTTCTGTTAGTGCCAGAGATCTGGTTCTGATTTGCTTTGCTTTGTTTTAAACGAGAGGAAGATTTCTCTGGCTATCTTCTGTCTGAAAGGTAAATTTCTCATTATTTTAGGAATGAAACTGTCGTAACAGGGACTTGATCAGAGCCTGCTCATCTTGAACGTCAGAGCAGGAATATTGAAGCAATTAGAGCAGCCTGTGAGTCTGTGAGCAATCCATTGGCCAGGATTCATTCACAGAAAATATTTGGTGTACCCTTGCCAGCTGGAGGCAAATTAATAAAAGTCACAGTCTGTTCGCAGACAATTCTTGAGAAAAGTGATAAATTTCCTGAAAAAGCTGTGACTTGCCCATCCACTTCCAGTTGTGACTGGAAATGGCTGTGAGTAACTGGTGCACTGGAAGGAGGGCTCAGAGATGTGGTTCTTTTTCATTTCTCCCTTTGCAGCTCCGCTGTGCGTTTGCAGCTTCACCTCTCGGCCTTACACGCGCTCTCGGGTTTTTTGGATTTGTTTCATGTTGTGGGTTTTTCTTTTTCCCCTCTGTCTCCCCCATGTATGTTTTCTATTTGCCCTCAGTGTGCTGGTGTCAAACATTTTGGTGCATCTGCTGCCACCAATGAATGGTTGTGCCGGGAAGATCCGACTCCTTGGGGGCAGAAAGGGAGAGAAAGGATGATTATTTTTCCATTCTGCTGAACAAAGCTGGCTTCTGTTGCCATTTTTAACACTCCAGTATTACTGGAATTAATTTGGTGCATCTGTTCCTGAATTACCTCCCATAGTTTTTAGTCCTTGCTAGACTTCCAAACCAGTGTTGATTTAGGCCTGTTTGTTCCCATCCATATTGCATTCCCATAAGCTCTATGCTATTTTAAAGCAGTTTAATTGCTTCTTCAGTCCTTCGATATTAAAGTTACAGTAAATTTCAAACTTCATTACATTGTTAAACATACATATCTAGATTCTCTCTAGGGCTGTATAAAGCCTGGCACAAGTTACCTTCTCCAAGCATGTTGTGAATATTCAGGTTCCAGAGCCTGATCAGGGACAATATTATGGGAATTCCACAATGTGTAAGCACTTTTTTTATTGGGATTCTCCAGATCCCAGCTTGAAGCAATTCCTTTTGACTTAAACAGCATCGATGTTGAGAGAGTAAGTTGGTCATAAATAACATTTTCCAACAATTAAGCTTTCCAAGCAGCATACAGAGTTGCTTCACCTTGAATTTAATGTTTTCTTGCTTAGAGCTGTGGGGAGATAAAGACTTGTTAAGTTTATACACACATATTTGAGCTGATCTTGTTGAGCACACATATTTTCATTTGATGGGTGTCACTGTAACTCATCCTCTGTTAGTTTTCAGAGCTGCATTTCCTCTGGGTTCTTGGGCATGGATTTATTCAGCAGCAGAAGGACCAAGGTGGAGAGAAGTGTCTTGGAGTTAGAGGCTGAAGTGACAATGCTGAAACTCCTGTTAAAAGGAAAAAACATCCTGTTAAGAGCCAGTTTTTAAGCATGCTGCTGGGGAGATCCAAACCTTCTGCCTCCTTCAGGCTAAACTAATTTAACTCTCCAGTCAGTACTTCTCCCTTCCCCTGCCCCAGGAAACAAAGCTGAAAACAGAGTGGGAGACCTAAAAACTTCACCTAACCTCGGTCCAGGCTGGGCCATAAATTTAGACCAGCATTATTTACACTTCCTATGGCCCCTAGGGGCTGGTACTGGGGCCAAGAATAGCTGAACCAGAGCAAGGCTCTGGCCATGCTCCCCCAGCCCCTCTCACCCTGGGAACCAGAGCAGGAGAGGCAGCAGGAGAGCTGCTGGAAAGGTCCCACACTGCCAGGGAAGCCACTGGCACCAGGGGTGCCCTCCCTGCCTTCCTCCTCTTCCTCCTCCTGCCAGCTGACACAGATGATTTACAGCACCAGGAAGGGCCAGGGGGTGACAGGCTCAGGAGCTGGTTTTAAATAGGTTGCCCATATCAGGACTGGGAGTCCAGAGGCAAAAGATTTATTTTAAGCTGGATGGAGGTAAAAGAATTTTGTAAGTTTGATACCTTTTCCTATCATTTATCTAGCCAGAGTTTTGTGCACCCCACTGTTAGGCTAAAATGCATTTGAGATCCCTTTTCATTCCCTAAAACTGGAAGTAAAAATACCCAGTCAAAAGCATTTTGCATATGAAGTGATAAGTTTTTCTTTTTATGAAGGAAAGCACAGACTCATTTAAAAAACAAACTGTGAATGAAATAATTATTGCATTTCAACTCTAAAACCTGTTGTTTGGAAATCAAGTTAAGTATGTACCTCTAATAATCGATTTCATTTTGGTTTTAGTTTATTTGTACTGCCTTCCCTTTTTATGCATGAAAGGACAACAGTTTCAGATAAGTCACAAGCAGCTTTAAGGAAAGAACCCACAAAGAATCAAGTCACTCCATTTAAGACATAAATTCCTTGTTAAAACATTCCCTGAGGTGAAGCCCCTTGAGCAAGGGTGGAAGAAGAGGTAGCAGGGGTCTAAATAAGAATTTCTGCTTTCTGTCTCACCATGTTAATCCCTAAACTAAGTTGGACTTTTGGGAGCATCACGCTGCTTTTGAACATATGGAGTTGACATGAATAACTTAATTTTGCTCTTGTGAAAGAGGGCTGCTGGTGCTGGTTTTGATTTTGTCTAGTGAAAGCAACAGTGAAAAATTAGAGGTGCTGTTCTACCTGTTTTTTTCTTCTGTTTTCAACTACCTGCATCAATGAATGAGTGTTTCCTCAACAATGAATGAGTGTTTCCTCAAGCATCATTTATAGCCTGCATTGCTGGGACATTTGAGAGTGAAATTCTTCTTGGTCCATTGCCATACAGCATAATCCAAGGTATGCTTGATCTAGAAATCAGTATCCTGGGGAGAAAAATGCCTTCTCAGGATGATGTTCCTCTACACTTTTTGTGGATGCAAACCCAGGCAAAACACAGCCATTTTTCTTTTGTTTGTAAAGCATTGCAAATGCAAGTTGCCTTTGAGGAGCGTTGCCTTTTAACCTTAATCAGGAGGATTAACCTGAACCAGAAGGTTTGATCCCATTCCTTAGGAACTTCCTTGCATGAGCCAGAAGTGTTGTAAATGCTTCTGTGGGAAGAAAGGAAAAGCAAGTTCAGCTGGCAGTCCCAGGCGTTGGCTCTGCTCATTTTGAGCACTGCTCACCCACCTTTGTGCCCATTGAATGCAGAAATCAGCATGGTTCTGGCTAAAACAGGAAGAATGAAAATCTACTGTGTCTAGAAGGGACTGAGCCAGGTGCAGGAGGTGAAACAGGCTGAGATTGTAAACTAAATATTTGTGCATTCATAGTTTAACAGTAGCTGATTCCTTTTGGCAACAAGTAGAAAATGTGAATATTGTAAGGGTTTTTTTCTTAACTAAAGATGTTTTGGATGTTTTCCCCTCTAAGAGATAGTCCAAAAGAGCTCCATATCATACTTAGTGGAAATCCTGCTGGTGTTTTCTTTGCTATTTCTACAATTTTGGCAATGAGCTGGTGTGAAATTAAGTCTGTTTCCTTCTGCCTCTCCGTCCTTGACCTTGACCAGCTCTTCTTTCCATTTCTCCCCTGGCCAAAGCCTGTTTTATGGCAGAAACGTGGCTGATCCCCTTGGAGCTGGAGCAAACAAAATAAGGATTTACTTCAGCCCTGCATTTTCAGTAAACTTTTTCTTGACCCTGTGGATGAGGTAACAAATAACCTTTGGCTGCTGCTTCAGCCACCATTTTACCTGGGAAGGTCAACCCCATACCTCATTTCCCATTTTCTATGGTTGCTACTAGTAAAAGGCAAAACTAGTGAATCTACTAGAACGACAGGACTGCTTGAGAGTGCCAGGATGTGCAGGGTAGCTACAGAGGGAAGTGCCCTCTCTAATTATGGTTTATAATTGCTTCTTTCTATGCATGGCTGCATTTCTGAGGGCACTTGTCAAGGAGAAGCCCCTGCTGGTGTGGGTGCAGCTGTGTCCTGGGAAAGGGATGTGGCACTGTGTGCTGCCCTCCAGCCTGGCATGTCTGTGTGTTGTTCTGGCCCACAAAGCTTTGCTGTCTAACTTGGCTCTGCTTGGCTATTGTTATTTCTGGTTTACCTCTGTGTAAACTAAACCATGGGGATGTTAAGTTCATCCAGGCTGAGCAGTTCATTTGCTTTGCATTAGCACAAGTCATACACAGAGAGTCCCTGGTCCCATAAATCAGTAAATACAGCTCTGCTATCTCTCCCAGCTGCTGCTTGATGAGCCAGCGTTAAGTGCTATGGTACCTGCTCTAAATTTTGGATGATTAAGTGGGTTTGGGTATTCACAAAATTAAATTAAAACATCTGAAAAGTGTAGAAGCTCGGCTTAGGAATTGGTCTTTTTTCTTTATGCTCCTTCTATAGTCATAGGAGAGGTAAGTTCATGTTTTGCCTCTTTGAAGGAAAAAAACCCCATCAAATCCTACCAAATCAGAGAAGGTTTCTGGCTTACATATCCATATTTAGAGACTCAGGGTAGAAAGGGTGAACATTTAAGGAGGAATTTATCTGTGCCCATTTAGCTAAGTGCATTTTGCTGACCAAGTTTGGAACTGGCAGCAGATGGGTACCCAAACAAAGGGATGAGAGAAGAATCACTTGGAGTAGGAGCAAGTAGAATTTTGGTTTTCCAAGCAGAAAAATGATTGTGACAGCCTCTAACAAGATGAATTGTTTGTTTTGTGTTTATTTTCTGAGTCTGCTGAAATGAGATGGTTATCTCTAGAATTCCGCCCACTGAAATCTGTGGATTCCTGTAGTTATCTGCTCCCATCTTATATTTTCTGGGAGCTGGAAAGAAAGCAGGGCTTGTCTGGAGGGAAGCTTGTACTCAAGTTTCAATGTCCTCTACTGAATTAGATTCACTTTTTGGCTGTGGAAAGGATCCCCAACCTATCAACAACACTGACAAATTTATTACAAGAGTACAGATTTTTATTTTTTTAAATACATGCAGTAGATTCTAAAGTGCTTTTTGTGTAGTTCAGTTGAAGTGGTTAAAGAGAGAAAGCATGAGAAATGTAAACATTGTTGACATGAGCTGTTTTCTATTAATTAACTTATGCATATCAAAGAGAATGCTGTTGCCAGCACTTCACATGCAGCTCCCTTTCCCCAGAAGATGGTTTGCCAAACACAACACAGGTTACATGGTGAGAAAATCCATCAAGGGGAATCAAGTCTTGATCTAAACTTCTGCTGCCATGTACATGCTTGGCACTGGCACACCTGTGAATGTATTTACAGGAGCAAGAGGTTTTATTGCCTCTTGTATTTGTGGCATTCCCAGACTGAGGCAGGAATGATGAATCTGACTCCATGTTCCTAGAAAGCTAATTTATTATTTTATGATACTATATTACATTAAGGAATACTAAACTATACTAAAGAATAGAGAAAGGATACAGACAGAAGGCTAAAAAGATAATAATGAAAGCTTGTGACTCCTTCCAGAGTCCTGACACAGCCTGGCTGTGATTGGTCATTAAGTCAAAACAATTCACAGGAAACCAATGAAACAATCACCTGAGGGTAAACAATGCCCAACCACATTCCAAAGCAGCAAAACACAGGAGAAGCAATCAGATAATTATTGTTTTCATTTTTCTCTGAGGCTTCTCAGCTTCCCAGGAGAAGAATCCTGGGCAAGGGGATTTTTCCAGAAAATATGACAGTGGCAGCTGCCTAAACACCAGGGCTGCTGAAATACCTCACTGATGCTTTCCAACAGGTGCATGTGGAGGTTTTTGGGTAGTAATGCTCAGACAGGATCCCTACACTGCCCTGTACCTTCTTGGAGGGCTGCAGCCCAGGGCTGTGCAGTGGGCTGGGCGCTTGCAGCCTTGCTCCTTGGCATCCAGCCCTGGTATTCTTCTGTCTCCATTCTGCATTGTGGTTATCACACTGCCTCAGCATGGGGAAGGAGCAAAAACATTTTTAAAAGTGCAAAGGAAGAAGTTGAAATAAGATAAACATTTACATAACTGGTGAAAATTTACCCAGGAAGGACTGGAAATCTGACGACATTCTGTTTACCTAGAGCAGTATTGAAACAGTTTTGTGAGAGATACAAACCAGAACACTTTGTGTAAATCCCACTGAATGTAAGGACCTGTGAAGCGAGACAGTAAACACTAAAATTATCAAGCTGGCTCAGCACAATAGAACCCCCTCAAGACAATATTTTGCACAATACTTCTACTAAAGCTCTCCTGAGATGGGAAAAGAGCAAGGTGGTTCAAAGCTTCATGTGAAGAAAAGTTTCCATACACTCTATGTGTAAAATCTATAAATTTTGCCCATTCTGACCAAATCCAGGCCTTGCCATTTTATAAATGCAGGTCTTTCTGAGACTACAAAATTTGCATTTCCCCTTCATTTTGTTACTGTTAGGTCATCATAAGATGTGTTTGTACCTCAGATGTGTTTTAGCCAGCAGAGGGGAAGCTGTGCAGAAATTTGGGCTTTGTACTGAGCATTTCACACATCTGCTTGATACAAGCCTGTGAGATATCAGAGGGGTGAGATATCAGACTGCATCTAAGAAATGCATTCTGTTTTATTTAGAAGCAGAGGCTTCATTTGGATAACCAGCACAGTATTTGGCTCCTCTTTCTGAAACTAGCCTGAGTTTTTCATGCCCTCAAATTAGATTAGATGTGTGTTTTCTCCCAAGACTTCACTGTAATCCTAAACAGGTTTTCTCAAGAGTTAGGGGTCAGTTGCAATATTGGAGGAGGTGCTGGCAAGCTATGGAAATGGATGTTTCCTCTTTTTGGCTGGGCTGATCTAGCCAGTCTCTTGATTACAGCATGTGGTGTGTGAAAACAAGCATCAAACCAATCAGATAGGCAAGGGTGGAAAGGGAAGTAGCTAAAGAGGTCTGGGAAAAATTCACAATGGGGAGATCTCAGCAAAAAAGAGTTGGGGAATTATTAGCGTGCAGATGGATTACAAATTCTTCTCCTATGGGAAAGGACCACAGCAACCACAAAATTCACATTTTCAGTATGAAACACAAGGATCACTTCCTTAAGCAAGGCATCTCAATAATAACATAAGACAAGCAAATTCATTAAAATAACATAACCACCCTTCTCACTGCCTGGGAAGAGAGAGGAATAGTTCTGTGCTCAACTTAAGTTTTGTAATAAATACTGTATAAGAACATAAGCTAGATAACATATGTCATGATAAATGGAGTCTAGTCTACCAGGAGGCATTTATTAATAAAAGCCACAGTGACAGCCAAAACAAACAGGCCTCCACAGAGCTCAAATTTCTGTTTCATGCTCTGTGTTTGTGAGAGATGTCTCTGTGAGCTCTGTGTACGGCAGTGACACAGGGAGAGGCTGCAGGATGGGGCAGGAGGTGGATACCAGACAGGGAGACCCAGGGAAGAGCCTGGCAGCAGATGAGATGGGAGGGAAGGGAAAGGCAGGCTGGTGAAGCAAAGGGAGCACGGAAACGTGACAACTGTGAGAGGAGTGCTGGGAGGAGGAGGGATGAATTGTTTGAGTGCTGGAGCTGATTTATTCACTTTCTGTGGGAATGCAAACTAGCTGCAGATCCCAGTCCACTGTCAGTTCTGAACATCTGGGCAGATCCTGAGCCTGCATCCAGGCTCTGTGTTCCCTTTCTCTTCTCACAGCTCCTTGCCCTCCTCTTTGCCTCTCTTGTGTCTCTGTGGCAGCTGTGTGCTCCTTGGGGGAGTGGTGTTGGAGGAGCTCCCCATGGGAAATGGTTCTGGGCTTTCTCAGGTCAGGGGGGAGCTGCTCCTTGCATCAGTACCTGTGCTGCATGTGGGGCAGTGCCCAGCCCCACCAGCTGGCAGTAAAAGACAAATTCACCTTTCCCCATCCCCTCTTTGGCACTGTTCAGAGCAGCAGGACGGTGTCAGGGAATTTAGGATGCTCTAATCATGTTCATATCATATTTGATTTTGTTCAGTTTTCTTTTTTGTTGAACCTTTGGAAGCAGGCTTTACTTTCTTCCTTTCAAAAGTAAACAATTGATTCCAGGGCCAGTGAAAATATAATCCCTTCATAAGGCCTGAAGCTGAGCCCTTCCCAGTAATGTTATGGCAGGTCATTGTTCTGTCAAAAGATTATTAACTTTTCTTGGTGTTAAAACACAAATAAATAAGTAGGGAAGTTGTACGTGTCCCCAGGGCACTCGCTCAGCTATGAAAATCCCAAGTACAAGTCCATTTCCCATTACAGAAAGGAGAATGGGGATATGTTTGGAACAATAGTAATCAATTTCAGAAATGCTGTGATTTATTGGGCATGGCAGTTTCAGATTTTTGAGGCATGTGTAATACTCTTTTCTCCCCATCCCTTTTATGCAAACAGATAAAACTTTTGGTGGAATTAGAACTCGCTTCACATGGTGCATAATGCTAAAGAAGCAGGGAAACAATAATTCCTAACAAGTTGTTCTGCTCTTCCTGGAGATAGATTTTATTACCAAAGATTTGCTGTCCACTTTAATAACATTTTTTTTTTTAGATATGGTTCATCACTTTCCCAGAGGTTAAAGGCCATGCTTTTAATGAAGAGAAAGATGAGTATTCTTCTCTTTTAGGTCAGCTGCTTTTTGGGTGCATGACAAATACATGTCTCTGTATTTCCTCATAAGGACACAGAGAATCATACCTCAATTTATTTTTCATTTTGACAGTGTTAAGTAGCTGTTATCAATAACATAAATGAAGAGTAATGTGATATAATTATTCCATAGAAATGACATTTGGAGAAGATTTTTCTTAGATGAGAAGGTTTCCCAATTCACAGTATCCAGGGGTTTCTTTTTCACATAAGAAACTCCCCATTTCAATACCCAGAGCTGAGTTTGCTGTTGGAGCCCTGGCTTACTGGTGTGTTAAAAATTTTTTGGCACTTGAAAGTAGAACATATAAAACTGATTGGTGTTGAAGTTTAGTTTGGGGAAAAAAACCATTTCATATCTGATCTCTTGCTCAGCTTTTGCACTTGGGAGGTCTTTGGCTTGCTACAAAAATCAGATAAAATTGGCTGCCAAAATCAAGAGTCATAACAATCCATTTAACAAACTTGCCAGATTTGCTGGAAGATCTAACACTTGATCCTCAGACATCTGCCTTTGCTCTCTCTGTCACTCAGTAACAGAATATTGTGTTCCTGGTTAGGCTTGCTTCTTCCCATACCCAGCAAGGCCATTTTTGTTGTTTTGTGGAAGAGTTTATGGCCCTCTCTTTTGCTGTAACTAAGTTCATTCTGACTCTAGCCCACTGTGAAGCTGCTGCCACCAAAAATGATAGCCTGAATTTTGCCTTCCTTTTTGGCTCCTTCATTTTCTGTAGCTCACATAAAATCCTGTTTTTCCCCACCACAGCTGCTCCCTGGAAGCTCGCTGGCAGAAGGGCAGTTCTTATCCTTGTCACCTCTTAAAAAATGAAATATTTCCATATCAAAACCGTTACCTTTTGGCCACAGGTGGTGATCTGCCACACCCCCTCTGCTCTGTCTGGCTTGCCATCAGCCAGAAGGGTTGTTCTGGGACAGGGAGCAGCAGAGGTTGCCAGGAGCAGGCTGTGACTCACAGCCCAGAGGAGTCCTCCTGCCACCCTGGATGGGGTCCTGGCATGCCCCACTCTGAGGCTGGCAATGCCTTGGCAAGAGGTGCAGGATAATCACTGAGCTGCTTAAGGAGGAAATGTGGAATAAAGAGTGGTTGGGAGTTCAGGCTCAGTGGGAGCAGGGCTGCTCTGTTCCAGTGTCACTGCTCACCCTGGGCAGGGCTCTTGGTGGCTGTAACAGGACACTCACCCTGCCTCACCCCAGAAGGCTCAATCTGCTCTCCACCACAGCTCTTCATCATCTAATTGTTGGCTGTGAGCATGGTGTGAGGCAGGGCTGAGCCATTAGCTGAGATGGAGCTGCCTCCAGAGATGAATGTGCATGGAGCTCCAGAGCTGCTCTAATCAGAGGATTTTCCTATTCATGAACCCCTGTGTAAAGGGAGCTGGGTAATTAGGATCATTCATAATGCTGTAGGATGTTCAAGCTAAGATAAGGAAGGTAACTTGTTTTTTAAGGGCACAAATTATCTCCTGCTGTGGTTAGGAAAGCATGATCCAGTGCACGTGTTCAGAGGAAGATTTAATAGTTGTGCTGCTGTTCTCTGAGTGCGTGTAACAGGAAGAATGAGGTTTTCTGATAAATCACATATTCATTTTGCTCACTGTTGATGCCTCTAATCAAGACTAATGTGCATAAAAACTACAGGGAATCAATGCAGTGCTTGTCTCTAACCCTCTCCTGAATCCTGGGAAAGAACAAGATTTTGGGAGATAAACTGCCGTGCCTTTCCCTTCTCTCATACTCCTTGGAATTCACCAGCCTGTGAAAGTACAGGCATTTTTTCTGAAGGGAAAAGGAGCACAGTGGGTGTGAGGCACAGGCACAGCCTCCTGGTCCCTCACTGCTCCTGTGACTCATTCAGAGCCTTGGAAACCCCCTTCCCCTAAAACACGACCTGCTGGGGGAAAGCAGAGGGGTTTTTTTTCTTGTTCCTGCAAGCTCCCAAATGGTACTTATGGAAGAGGTCTAACAATGTGTTTTCAACACATCACCCAATTAATAATCAGCTCTGTACTCCCTTCTGGCTTAAGTGAAGGGGAAGGAGGCGTTCAGCAAGGCTCTCCTTGCTTTCCACAACCTCACAGCAGCGTGCCCTGGAAGGGTCCAGGAGAGAGGCTCCAGAGCGGGTTCAGGAAGGTGTGAGAAGCAGTTTGGTGTGGATTGAGCCCTCTGCCTTTGGAGAGAATCTGGCATTTTCTTTGCTCATCTGAGGGAGAGGCTGTTGGATAGGGAAACTTCCTTGCCTCCATCTCTTGGGGAGGTGCAGATCCTACTTGGAGAGGAAGGAACAATCTTCCTTTTCTTGGCATGCTGGTCCTGAGATCCAGGAGACAGAACCTCCCTCCTCCAGGGCAGCACCTGTTCGTGCTTTGTGATCTCAGCCCCTTCTCTCTGCAGTGTGAAAATCTCTAGGAAGTTTCTGTGTCCTGTCCCATGTATTCACCAGTTTGAGAGTTTTGTGAAAGTGGGAAGAGTATTGCTAGGCTAATCACCTGGGAAAAGCTCTCTAGTGGAGCTGAGGGATTTGTTTGGGGTTTAGATTTACACAAATGCTCCTGCACTCGTTTTTGCAGCAAAACAAAAAATAATGGCTTCTTAAATTTGATTTTGATGTACTGCTCTAATTTTCAGTCTAATAATTTTCCGTCCTCAAAAACACTCATTTGCAGTTTCAGTGCAGGCTTGCCAGAGGTTTCTATGATCTTGTACTTTAGAAAATGTCACTTAATTTTTGCTGTGTTCGATTCTACACCTGGCAAAAACCCTGTTCCAAGTTACATTGTGAGACCTGTAAACCTGGTGTAATTTGATATGGAAATGTTCAAGTCTGCACAGTGAGGCAGAGAGAAAACCACTGTTCTAAAACTTTTGCACGAGTGTCCAGTTTGAGCCTTAGATGTCTACTTTGGGACCAGCTGACATTAATGAGCTGCTTTGGTGAGAGCTCAGTTCAATGATTTCCCTGCACTGGGCTGTAATCAGAGTTGAGTCTTATTCTGCAGCAAAACCCCGCCTTGAATGCCAGGAAAACTTCAAGATGTTTCTCAGAAATAGTGATATTGTATCTGATTCTCTTGTAAACACGATTTTTCCTGATTTGCAAAACTTACCAGGATGCTGATAAATGGCTTGTCACCCCTTATTGTTCATGTGTTCACTGCTTGGTAAATGAATCCCATGTTTAATTCACAGAGAAGTCAGGTTTTCATGGGGGCCTGAGGTGCTCTAAAGAAAGACACTCTTGTATAAGATTGTCTGAATAAACTGTGTGTTCCATGCACAAACTTTACAGCACCTGAGAAAGAAAAAATGTTTGCTGCTCACTGAAACAGAGAAATTTGTATTTTAAGAAAAAATAAATTCTAAACATTTTTCTTTATGTTTAAATCCAGTAATGGTTAAACCACCAAGTCCGTTCTCATGCCTAGAGAAATGCCTTTGTAAATTCTTAGGGCTAGATACATTGCAAAGCATAAATGAGGAAACAGGAATGACAGTGTGAAAGACATTATTCAGTAATGAAGGTTTTAAGTGAAAGCGAAAAGATTTTGCCATAGAATTTTCCATGACTTGTAATGGAAGATACATGGTTAAACCACCCATACTGCAACTCTTATTTTTGTTAGGAGTTCCACCACTGCCTTCTTTCCCTTCACTGAGGTCTCTGCTGGTTTTTGTATTTTTCTTTTTTTCCTTTTTCTGGTCCAGACAAATACCACAGCGATGAATATGCAAGAAAGCTTCTAAAATAATGGAATGTCCATAGTTTTTCACTCTTTTTTCTGTCCCCTGTGCTTTACCTGATCTTTCAAATAGATAAACAATAGCCAAAAGAGCTCTTTTTTTCAGAGGACTCCAGGCAAAATCTGTGCAGGAGATGCCAAAAAGTTTAAATAATTTATTTGTCAGTAACTCATTTATTTGTATTCCTGAGCATCCCTCAGTCTGGAAAGAAGGAGAAACATCAAAGTACTGTGAAATGGTAATTTGTAATGTCATTCATGCTCTAACCTCAAATGGGAGAACTTTCCATCTGGACAAATATCCTGTCCACTTGGACCTATCCCAGTATGAGGTGCTCTATTTTTCTGTGAGAAGATTTAACATTTTGGGGTTTGTTCTGAAGAAACATTTTAGCATTTTTAACTTCCTAAGCCATTTCAGGACAAAGAAACAGCTTCAAACTGTCCAAGCCTTTTCTAACATTAGATTTTATAGGTAGGTGGATCAGTACCTTTTTGTTTCTGAAAGCAACAACTTCTAAAATGCACTTATTAAGTAGTTTTCCAAACCTTGAACTTACAATAGCCAAGTCTGTTCATCTCTAAGCAAACAGGATCTAGCTGCACTTCATATAATTTTCCTGAATATGGTATATAGAACTGAGATTTTATCTGAAGAGTTGTGCTTTGGAAAGAGATCAAAAAGAGTTTCTCTTCGGATTGCAATTTTGCTTTGCCTCAATGTTTTGGTCAGGAGGATCTGGAATATCACAGCTGAATAGAAAAAAGCATCTTTTCCCAATGATTTGAAAGCAAAATGTAAGACAAACTGATGTATGAAAAATTACTCCATAAATACTGAAAAGGAAGAAGAAAGGAATACCCTCCAACCAAACAATCAAAGAAAGCCATTTTCTTTTTGGGTTTTGTTCTTTCCCTTGGCGATGACATTCAGTGGTTGATTAATGTCGCGTCAGGCCGCGTTTTGTTTAGCGACATAAAATCTTTCTGCAAACTCTCCCCATGCCTTTGTGCATGGTGACAAGAGCTTGGGTTTTCCTGGTGATGATTGGTGCCGTGGGGCTGTTCTCAGTGTGCTGAGTGATGCTCTGATTGTCCATTCTCATCAGGCAGCGTTGGGAGCGAGTGCTTTCTGTGGAGCGCTGCTTGTGCCAGAGGATGTGCATCACTCTTCCAGCAGCTTGGCTCCTCTCCTTCATTGAGATTCATTTGGATCTGTCCCCTGAGCACGAGCACTCTGTGCAACTGGAGATGCCTCATTCCCTTCTCATCTCTCTCCCTGTTTATACCCCTTTGCACAAGACATGGTTCATCTTCAGAATTTTATAGATCAGTCTCCAGAAATTACATTTGAGACTTTCTTGATTTGATGGATGTTGAATACTCTAGCTTCTTCTGTTTCATTTTTATTGTGTTATAAAATCACTCAAATTTGCTTCAGAGAATGGTGCTGCTTAATTTCATTATTAAATATAACTCCATTCTGGTTTGCTTTATTTTTTTGTTGTTGTTGTTGTTAGTGCATAATTTCCTGCTTATTTTCTCTGTATTTCTATCTCTTTTGCAGTACCTGTGTATATAGTGATTCAAAACTTGAAAAAATAAATCAAATGTTTGCCACAGCAGAATTACAGAAAAGAAAAACCTTCCCAGAATCACAGAACAGGTCAGGTTGGAAGGCACTTCTGGAGATCATCCAGAACTTTCTGTTCAAGGTAAGGTCAGCCACAGGATGCTGCTCAGGGCTGTCTCAAGTAGAGCTTAGTGTTTTCAAGGAAAGAGACTCAACAACCTCTCTGGACAACCAGTGAATGATTTGTCTTGCAGTAAAAATCTTTTAACTTATATTTAAATGTAATTTTCTGTGTGAGAGAGTCAGACCAGTCTCCTTTACTGTCTCCCACTGGGTAAGACTCTCCCCTACTGGCAGTCTCCTCCTGAGAAATCCTTTTTTTTTCCAGGCTGAACAGTTCCAGTTATCTCATCCTTTTTGTATGACAAATGCTCCAATTTTTCATGGAGTTTGATGAACTCAGAATGTCTCTCTTGTGCCAATAAACCAGAACTGGGTACAGCCCTGCAGATGTGGCCTCACCACTCCTCAGTGGAGGGGAAGGATCAATTCTCTTCACTGTCATGTTGGCAACACTTGCTGATGTAACCCAGGGTATTGTTGGCTGTTTTTGCTGCAAGGTCCCATCTTGGTACTTTGATTTTCCTCACCTGATACCTGCACACTCACACAGTGCCTTTATTCCATCTCAGTCACATATTCCTGCTTCTACCTCTTGCATGTTTTATTCTCCTGTTGCAGTCATCAGGATGGTCTTGTTGATCCATGCACGATCCATCCTCGGTTGTTCTCTTGTCAGGACAGACCAAGGCTTGGAGGAGTTAGTCCAAGGTCTCCCTTCTCTCCAGGACCCTCTGCCATGGGATTCCCTCAGGCAGATCCTGGAGGAAAATCCTGTGCTCATCTGGAGTCCTGCTTTTTGCCTTGTGTCCTTCTCACAGGACCTTGAACTCCTGCAGCTTGTGGTCCCTGCAGCAAGGCTGACCCTGACCCTCACACCCCTGAGCAGTTCTTCCTTGTTGGTGAGTGTGGGGAGCAAAGACCACCTTCCCTTGTTCATTCCTGGATATTCAGGAGAGGAGACTGCCTTGGACTTGCCTATTGTGGTAATTTTCTTTAATTTTTCAGACATTTCTGCATTTACACTCCCAACCCGATGCCTCAGTTGCTTTGAGCTAGCTGTGGTAAGAACTGTTCTGGCCTGCTGCCCAAAAATATTATTCCATCATTTCCTGATGGGGAAAAAAGCCCTGTAGACTTGTGGCCATTTGTCCTCACATCTATTTGCAGCTCCTTATTTCCCTTGAGAAGCATCCAAGACCATTTGGAAGTTGAATTTTCCGATGTCCTCGCTGATTTCCAACCCCCTCCCGCTCTGTTTCTTGGAAGGACCAGCTTATGAAGACAAATCTCCCACGTTGTTCAATTCCATTATTCACTACTCTGTGTCCACTTTATTTCTACTCATCACACAGTATTCTCTAGCTCCTCCTTTTTCTGAACTTACTTGGAGTTCTGCCCCCTGTAACACTTACAGATGCATAAACATATCAAAAGTGGGCACTTGGTCGTGTTACAGATTTTATTTAACAGCAGATTCAGCTATCAGATTATCATTAGGTAATGTGCTGACATTCACATCCCTGAGGGAGATGATTGTGAGCTGCTGGGGGAAAAAAGATCAAGATTAGTCTGCCAAATGTATGGTAGGTATTAATCATCATCAAACACAGCATTTTTTTTTCTCAGAAAAGCACTGAACTACAAAGCTTGTCCTTTTGTCCACAGAACTACTACAGCATGCAGTGAGCTGGAGTTTTTTGTGTCAGAATCAACTTTGACAGCATATTGGTCTAATAATTTTTGTTGCTTTCTAGCATTCCAATGTTTTCTTTTCTTTTTAGAATTCCCCTTCAACACATAAAGACATGGATTTTGATAAACCTCGACTGAGTGCCTATGCAACTTACATTATCTCCATTGGGAGATTTCAAATGCAGTTTTTATCCTCTTTCCCATTAATGAAAAGACCAAAACCTTCTAGGCCTTTTCAATATGTGGGCACCTTCTCATGCTTGGAATTGAGCTTACTTAGCACTGAATTCCATTGAGCTCGGAACTGAGCTTACTTGGCATTACAGCTTTGCATTTTATGTCCACTGCAGCATACAGAGAATTAAAGCAAATATTCTTGTATGATGTTCTTGAACTTAAACCAGGACTTGATGTCTTGAGCCTACTGAGATTCAGATCCCAAAGTAATGGATATTAGCAAACTGGGGTTCTACAAGAATGACTTTAAACCCTTTGTAAAACAGTGTCTCTGCCTCCCCCTTAAAGATCTTAGTGTATTATTCTGAAATTTAAATGAGTATATCAAGAAGAAAAAAGATGGAATAGAGAATTAAGACAGCTTTTACATAATCTTACTCAAATTTTTCACAGAGTAGATTGAACCAATCCTTGAATGTAGCAGATGACTTTGTTTTCCACTTTTCATTCTACCCATTTTGCTTCACTGCAGAAATCAATCTCTTTACAATAAATACATCAAGAGTTGCACATGTTGTCAGGGGGGAAACTCTCATCATGCTGATCCTGGTCTCAGGGGCATGATGCAGATCACAGTGCAGCTGGTGGCACTAACAGAACACAAAGGAAAAAAGTGTTTTCTTGTCATCTACTACCCTTAAATTTTTAATATGTTCAAATAAATACTTGTGTAGCTAGCAGATCATTTAAAGCTGTGCTGTAGGCACCTCTTAAGACTGAGAACTCAGTGATGTTAATGATTTTACACTAGGATTTTGCCAGGAGTCACTAAATAGCACTATTAAATTTGCCGTGTTGCTTCAAGGTTCATTTCCTTTCAGGAGAAGATCAGCTGTCAAATAGAACAAGAGATGTTCTAGAGAAAGAGAATAATCAATTAGTGACTAGCTGAGCACTTTTAGCCAAATGATTTAATCCATTAATATATTTTCCCCAGCACAGCTGAAGAATGCTGCTTTACCAGAATAGTTAATAATGTTAAACTTCAGAGCCCAGATAAATTTCTAGCTTCATTGAAGGGAACATAAAACTAGCAATTTTGGGAGTTTTGCTCAAGAAAGAGAGTCAGTTTCTCCAGTAAATGACTCTTTGTGGATAACATCTTTTTCTGTGCAAAAACTGCAGAACTATTAGCATAACACCACTAAAGCTCTCTTAGATCTCACGTTGTGCTGCTGACAGCATTGCCATGACTGATACAGCACAGAAGTATGTTAAATGCATTAGTCTTTCCACTTAGGTTTGCAAGCACTTACATCTGAGAAGAGGAAGGGAGAGGATGGCTAGTTAAAATTATTTTTCCTTACTCACATAAAATGCAGTATGTGAATCCAGTGCTGAAATGGATGAAAGTATAAGTGTATTCTAGGCATGAGCATAAGGTATCACTAAGCACTACCTTGCAAAAAAAATCTTGTGTAGGAGACCTCCTGAGAATGAATTAGGGAGTGTGTGATAGCACTGAAATAAAAGGATTTGTGTAGCAGTAGCTGCAAGCAGAGGTTGGTTTGTTCTCCTGCCAAATGGATACATGCTGACTTCACTGGGATTACTCAGTACGTGGGGACCAAATCCTGCTTTTGCTGAAACCAGTGACAGAACTCCCATTGACCTCAACAGAACCCAGAATTAATGCTCTGTTTCTCTGTGAATTATGTTTTCACATCATTTACAGGAGGGAGTTTTTTCTTCTCGGTCAACAGAGTAGGAGCTTGTCAGAACGTCACGGAGATCTATGAAGTAGCTGCAGACTAATGTTCCTGGGAATGAGAGGAGATTCTGACCCTGTTTGTTGGAGAGGAAACTGGAAGTTATGAGCCCAGAGTGTAAGGAGACCACTAGAACTGGAAAATTTGGAAGCTGCATGGCAGGATCATAACAGCCCCTGGAGCTTTGGGCTTGCCGCAGTTAATACGTGACATGGAAAGGGAGGGAATTTCTTATCCCTCACATTTTCCCTTTACAATCAAAGCTAGAATGTAATATTTCTGAAGTTTAGACTTCAGGAATTGCAGCAAATAAGTTCAGCTAGTGGCTTTCCTCAGTGAATGGAATGGTACACCAGCTGAGCTTTTCCTGCTCTCTCAGTTCCCTGGAAAATTCTGAGCCTCGTAATAAGTTCAGAGGTGAAATTGATGGCAGGTCACACAGCTACTGGCTGAGGAGTGCTGATGTGCACTCTGAGAATGTTTAATGGTTCGTTTTATTGCACAGCCAAAATAAGACAGAGCTGTAGTGCAGACTCTTTTCCACTTGTACTCTGGGGATTCTGAAACATTTCACTTTTTCCTGGTGGCTATATGGAGCAAAACAAAACATCGGCCAGTAGTTTACATTTTTGCTGCCTGCTTTATTTAGCACCATCCCTGAAGTGACTCTGGGCATTTATAAATAGAGAACTCTCACAACACTGAGCCCATGTGAAAGATGGTGTCGGCTTTCCTCTGTGGAGATTAAAAACAGAGGATTTTTTGTGCCAAGCCCGACTTCGTGACTAAGTTAAGCCAGGGAGCCTGTTTTCTGTCCCATCATTGGCTGTGTTGTGGATTAATGGTGTGACTTGTTCTGTCAGTCTGTCTTTGCAAGTGAATTCACTGGTCTGTGATGTGATAGGTACTTAAAAGTGAGCCTGGAATCTAGATCCATGCAGGACAGCCCTTCCTAAGTGAAGGGTGCATTGCAAAATGGACAGGCATTGCCATTTTTCAGAATCTTGTGTTAGTAAAATTGTTACTAGGTTAGAATGGAAATATTTTATATCCCTAAAAAGTTAGGGGCTTAATCTTACCATGAGATATTTATTAGAAAGTTTATTTCTGAAACTTTCTGCATAATTCTTTCTGTTCTTTTCTGTATTCACTTGTCTCTGTGTCAGTAAAAGGCAGTGAATTACACATCAATGTAAGGAAAACATTCAGGTTCTTTTTAGATGTCTTATGTTTAACAGCTAAAATCAAAGAGGATTCCAGCTTGATGGAAACTTTGCTTGGGTTGCTTTTCAGCAAAGCCCACGGTTCAGAACTTCCCCAAAGACAACCAACAACCCTGCAAACAATATAAACCAACCTGGTGACATGGAGAAGCACCTGATGGCAAGGGCTCTGAAGAAAGCATGCTTTGACAGCCTGTTTCGTGCACAGATGTGGATGCTCAAAACAGGAATCTTTCTTTGAGAAGGGGTCAGGACAGAATACAAATAAATCAGAAAACCAGAAACGCTCGTGGGACAAAATATTTCAGTCTTTCAGGCAGTTGAAGTCCAGACATTCAGGGGAAGTAAGTTAAATAACTGGTGGTGCATTTGAATGAGAACATTCATCTTGTTTGTCAAAGCCCCACAGATATTCTTCAAACTGACAGAAGCATCTGAGCACATTTCCCCCTTTCCCTACCCTGACTGAACTCATGAACTACTCGGGCGCTGCCTGGGTTCCGGGCATTTCAATAGTTTTGGCTGTATTCTAGCATTCAGCCTAGAGGAATTCCTGTTAATTTTCTTTATGCTCTTAATTAAGCTTTTGTTTTGTTCCTTCAGGCCTTTTCCGTGTGTTGAATGGGAAAACCGTTTTATCTGATGCAATTTACATTTCCGTAACGGTGAGCAACGGGTACTTTCTCTGAGAACATACTATGCAAGGATCCAGAGTCCAAAAATTCTTGAACTTTGTGTTGTTTGGGTGGTAGGTGAGATACTCATGGACCTAGACTTCAGTTCTGCAAGTAACTTTGGTACACCATTTTCTTAAACACAACATACATAGGATGAGGGGATACGAAAGCTTGATGCTCTGCATCTGAATTTGTTATGGGCAACTGTAAACTCCAAACAGTTTTGGGGCTGGTTCCATTAAATTTATGGGTGTTCTGGAGAAGGACTGAGGAGGAGGAGTTCTTGCAGGTACTTAACAGCTTAGAGTGCTTAGCAGCAGGTGATCAAGTGAGCAAATATCTGGGGGGTGCTGGGTGTTATTGTTGTGGGAGCCTGCAGGCAGCAAATCCAGAAGCTTGGGCTTCAAGAATTTTCTCTTGCCATGTATTAACACATCAGGGGAGTCACATTGAGGAGCCTGGAAGAGATCAAGGTTTTTTTTTCTTTTACTAGAAATAGCCAGCCATCCTCCTGCCCCAAGAACTGTGCAACCTGCACTGTCAAAAGCAGTGTTCTTTTGGCTGGTTTTTTTTGGGTAGGCATCATGATGCAAATATCCAGATGGAATCATGCCAAACTCACCAATTTCATAGCTCTTGGGTTAGTCTGGCAGGTGCTTATGCTACCTAAATTCATCCTGTCAGATGTTTGTACAACATGGTGAGGCAATCCTGCTAAGCCTTGTGCCTTTGTGCTTGCACTGACCAATCCACTGAAAATGCACAGCAAAGCCTTTTAGTTTCACTTAACACATAGCTGCCATTTTGCCTGATGAAGCTTTTAAATATGCTCTGCTTTTTAAATTTTATTTTGGACAGTCAGAGAGTCTCACAAAAAAATTGTATCACAATTTTTAAACTTGGCTCAGAGCCTATGACCATTTTTTATCCTGTATTTAAAAAGTCTGTAGACATAGAGAGATTTACAAGTTTGGGTTTGCTTGGCCATTGCTCCTTTTCTGTCTCTGTTTTTATCTCCCAGAATGTAAGGCATAAACCAATATAATCATCCTTGGACTGTAAGGGAGATGATCTCAAAGGCAGTCAAAAATCTGTTTTGATGCTGTTTAAATGAGAAAAATATATAATTTTACGTATAAAATAATCAAATTCTTTTATTTGCCTGAAGCTTTGAGATCAAATTGGGAGAAACAAATTTACTGCAAACAAAATGAAACAGAAATATATTTTAGCTGATTAAAACTTTGCTTTCTGCCTGCTTCACCTCAGGTGATCAGACAGATTATATGTCTGTTCTTCCCACAAAATAACTTGACAATTAATTTTGGAAACCTTTCCTCTAGGAAAGGTGAGGCTGTGTCACAGGGTGTGAGATGAGGCAGCGCTCCGAGGGGATGGGAACGAGCAGTTCAGCTCAGTACATTATACATCAAATTTATAAAGCTGACTTTGACTTGGGCAGGACAACAGGAGCCTTGTCCAAGCAGCTGTCACCAGGACTGGCCCTGCTCATGAGACTGGGTTTGCTTGTAGAGCTTCACTGGAGAAAGATTTAGCAGCAGGAAGTTTCCATTTGCTTGGCTGCTGGTGTAATGGATGGTATGGCTCTCTCTTTACTATTTCAGGCTTTTCCTGGCTTGCACAGCAGCACCTTGTAATACCACATCATTTATTTAGGTCCATGTGAGGAGGAGCTCAGGTTGGTTGTTTATTTATGCTTGGAAGTGGGTTATTTTCTTTCTGCACAGCTTTCCCTCACCATAGGAGTGAAGGAACTGACATATTTCCAAACAAGTCCAATTAAATGTTGTCAAAACTAAGAGGAAGTCTGATTTCACAGTCAGAATACCCTAAATGATAACTTGATCTAGCATTCAAGTTACAATGTGGGTTTCAGTGTCTTTGAATACAGCTATTCTGCATAATGATATAAAGTGTGATTAAATACAGGACACTGCTAAGCACTTTGTCAAATCGACATTATAGTTTGGCAGGATATACCTTGTGACCTATTATGAACATTTTTTGCTGTTTGAAACTGTTATTTCAACTCTTAAAATCAACACAGTACTTTGTTTGAAATATTGAAATGCAGCTTTCCAGCAACTGCAAATTTCTTTTGGTCCCATCTAGTTAGAAAAGTTAGAATCTAGTTAGAAAAGAGTCATGTACCTCCAAATTAATTTCCAGGTTTGCCACTGCTAACAGACCTCCACATGGTCAGGAATGCCATTAATTTCTGCACCCTCTGATGAATCCAGGGAGAACAAAGATCATTAGGTAACATGTTCCACAGCAGGGCACATTCCACAGAAATAGTCCAGCCATCAAGAAAGGATGAATATAGGAACCAACAGAAAGGGGGCTCTTGAGCTAATTCATTTTTCATTTTGTACTTAAGAGCCGTATTTTTTCCTTGAGAGTCAGCTGATATCAGCTGGGGCCAAAATTCATACCTGAAAATGTGGACTGGGGTGTCTGGACTACAGGGGAAAAATGATGCAAGATCCTCAGCTGGTCCAAGACTTCATGGTGCTGGTCAGGACCATGAAGTGACACAAAAGGACTGAGTTTTTCAAAGTTAAAATTCAATAGTAAAGCCAAAGGCCTTGATCCTGAAACCTACCATTTCCTTAAACACTTTAAGTAGCTAATCATTTGGATTTAATGTCTAGGCATACGAATTATATCTATAATTTTGTACACTAGAGAGATCCCATATTATTCCATTAATGAGTTATGAAACCACTGAGAAATAAAAATAGGAATCATGACAAAATAGATGTACAATCGTGGATATGCTCAAAAAATACTGCTGCCACAGCAAGTAGGCCCAGCTGAATACCACAGCAGATTTTCTTCTCTTTCAGAATAATTTAAGCACAGCTATGGCCAAAACCAACCAACCAACAGAAAGATTCTGATGTGCAGTTAGCTTATTTTGTGTAGTTGGAGGCTTTGTTAATACACCAAACTTGCAGCATGCATAAAGCAAATGATAAACAGCCTCAGGTGACTGTCCTGTATCAGGATGCCCCCAAGAAGAAACATGAATGATATCAAAGTTTTTCTTTTTAAATTTTGTTCAAACAAATTGGCATGGAGGAAAAACTCGAGTCATAGTAATGTTTCAATGTCTGATAATGTGTATTGCTACTATGCCCAATAATTTTAGTGTATTTTTATCTTAGGATGTGTCTGTAATGCTGACAAGAAGTCATTTTGGCACTGGGCAGATTTATTGGTGAATTGCTTGATATGTTATAGACCTGCAACAATGTGAGTTTTTTTTAGAGTCATATTAGGAGTGTGGACACACTTTCAATCCAAATCAAATATGAACCTTAATATACAAATTAGGTAAAATAACAGTGGGTAGTCAAATGTCCCCTGGTAGAATTTGATACAATACCAAAAGAGATGATGTTTGATGCCAAAAAATCAAGAAATGCTTGAGACATGGTTTATTTCAAAAGCTGACTTCCTGTGGGAAATTCCAAGCCATGCCAGCTGAATCCAATGAAAGGACAGGAGACCTTGGGGGGTGTAGATGTAGAACATGAATTTATAATATTATTTTTCCTAAATGCAACTTATTGGAGATATTACCAGTGAAAGCACAGTAACATTTAAAGGGAATTTGTGTTTCTGCTTGACATTTCTTGGCTAGCATATCTAGTGCAAAAGTCACAGAATTAATGACAAAATCCAAGAAAAAGTGTGGTTTTTTCTGGATGTCTTAACATCTATCCCAAACATCTATCTATGCTCCTTGAATATGGTAAATCAATCCTAGAACATTAGCTGCTGTATTATATATAAAATATTAACTACTGTATTATATAAAAAACTGATTTATTTTGTCTAACATGCTTTTGTAAGGTAGGAGTTTATGGCTGTCAGTAATATGAGTCCACAGAGCTCAATGACTGTCTGGAATCAAGGTGATGAACCCCTTTTCTTAGAGATTGATCCTGAGAAAGAAGGCTCTGCAGCACGTTGGTGCTGTTTTGTATAAAAACTGTGATTTGTTAGAAAGAAGAACATAAAGTTTTGTGCAGAAAGCAGCTGAGCTCCACTCGAAGCTGTTCACAGGACCAATCTCCTCCAGGGCCTGAGAGAAGCTGGTGTGGACATTTGGTGCACATCTGCAACCATGTTCAGTTCCCTCCTAAGGAATTTAGTCCATGTGGGGTTGAAATAACTCTGTGGAATTCCAGTTAATACCCAGCAAGTGGCTTGGCTATGACTGGGGAATTTAACTCAAAACTGCAGCACAGCTCTGAACCAAAACAAATGGAGGTGTCATGCCTTCTCTCCTCTATTGAACTTTGCATTGCTAACTTGGTAAAGAAGTTCTGTCTTCAGGACTAAAAATAAGAATTGTTTTTGCAGGCAATATTGCATAGGTAATTTGAAAACCAGCATTTGTTTTCATTGATTCATAGTTAGGATAGGTGAATCCTAACTCTGGACACATCAGGTTTTCCCAGCTAAATGCTAGGACCAAAAAACATTAAAAAAGGAAAACTTTTGCAATTAATCTCAAATGTGCCCTCCTATGTAAATGCAATCATGAGGCCTACCTAAATGTGAAAAACTTACATGTCTTCAAATTTGTTTATTTTTATGAATGCAAATGATCCTACAGGCAAAGAATTATTTTAATTGGCACAACTGATACCACTTCTTTTTGTTTAACTTTGTGCAATTTGCTTCATTCCCCGTTGCAACAAGCAGAGATTTTTTTTTTTCTCCTGAAATATTTGCAACTCATCCTCTTGGGAATGAAGAGTTGTTGCTTCAACAGTGAGTTCTTCAGGTTGCCTCGTGTGAAAACACATATAAAGCATGTAGATACCGTGAGTATTTAGTAGGAAGATGGCAAATCAGAGCTCGCTGTGTAATTGTTAGTGGGTGTGGAAAGAAAGTGAGATAAAAGTGTGAAGGGCAAGGCTCATGAAGAGCCAAATGGGCAAAGTGCAGTGGGAAGTGGGATGGAAAAACACCCAAGCTCCTTTCTGTGCCCCAAGGAGTGGGGAGGCAAAGGCTGTGCAGGGAGTGTTTGTGTTTAGAAAAGAGGTGACAGGGAATGCTGCCCTGCTCACTGGAAATCTTGACACAATGTCTGGGCAGCTCATTTCTCTGATAGCCATGGAGCTTGCTCCTGTCTGCTTTTCCCCATGCAGAGACATTCTTTCCCCTGCTTTATTAGGGCCCTGAGAAATAGAAAAGAAGATGTCATCTTAAGCTAATTCTATAAACACTGCTATCAGAAAAGACATTTTAAACTATCATAAAAAAGGCCCATTGTGCAACTGGACTCTTGGAACCAGAGTGGCTTATAGCTCAACCATTGTTAAAGGTTAATGTTCCTATCATTGCATTCCTTTTTCTAGTTCCCATAACCAGGCTGTAATGATAGATAAATATATGAGCTATTTCTTTGTGTTGGCAAAATCACAATTCAGAAAGACATAGTTTCCTAGGTTATTTTTAAACTAATATGCTGGTTTATAGCTAGATGAATAAACCCATCTTTTTTTAAGAGAAAAGACTTTTAATGTTCTCTTGCTTTTGCAGAATATGAGCATTTGTGAACGTTTTTGTCCATCAAAACAGAGTAACAGCTTTATGAAGTCAACTCATGAACTGAAAAGGAATCTAATTAAAACAATAATGTTAATTTACTGGTGCCAAATGTTAACCAGTCTTGTACTTTCCACAATTATTTTTACTGTTGTACAATAATTTGAACGTCTTTGTCATTGTTGTGCTTTGTTATGTTCCTGTAAGTGCTGGATGCTGATTCCAGGGCAGAAATTCTATTTTCTGTGAGCTGACTGAGCAAGACAATCTGCACATATCTCTTCCAAGCTCTCCCCACGTTCACACAAGGATCAAAGAAATACCTTCTCTGTTTTAGAGAGTTGCTGTGCTGCTCGGTCAGTGCACCAGCAGTGCTTTCTATCAGTAAAGTACCCTGATAAAATGCTATATCTTCTAAGAAACTCTGCAGATTGAGGTCTAAAATGTGTGTGACATGACATGGGTAGAGCATCTTAGCCCAGACTTTCTTTAAAAGTCAGGACAGGGAAAATTCAGTCTTTACAGTTTGCTTTAGAGGAGATTCTGAACATCCTCTTGCCCAGCACTGCTACTCTGCTCGAACATCTGCAGAGCTGCAGGTGCTTCTGAGTGATGGGGCTTGTGCATCCTTCCCTCTGTGCTTTCCAGGCAGTTTTTGGGTGAGCCCTCAGCACAGCTGTGCTGTGCTCAGCACCTCTTCCAAAGGGTTGGATGCTTTATCACCACTCCTAGTTCGGGTTTTCTGCTTCAGGGACAAGCTGAGAGGAGAAGCAGGCCAGCTGCAGCTACCTCCTATTTTTGGAGTCAGTCTATTCTGTGCTAAAAGTAATCCCAAAAAATTTCTTTTTCTTACAGGCAGAGAAAGCACACTAGTAACTCTTTCCTGCCTTATGGTGGTTTTGAAGGGAAGTAAATAATTCCCCATTTAACAACCTCAAGGAAAATACCTGTGCAAGGTAAGCTGATGGGATATTTTGGCAGCATGGCTCCATGGCAGTGATATATCCCAGTGAGCAGAACTTGGGCTCCAGATGGTGTCTGAGTAGATGGCCTTGGTTCCCTGCAGAGATTTGATGATCAGGTTGTTCTTTGGAAGCAAGAGATGGATGGGAAGCCCAATTAAGGAATTTCCTAAGGAAATTCTTGGTTTTTAACACTAGAAGGAATAATGAAGGTCTGTCTGTAATTGCTTCCTGGACATGAGCTCAAGAGCTGCCAGCACTGTCTAGGTAACCTGTTAAGTAATTTTTCTATAGAAAACGTAGACTTCATTAAAAAAAATCAACCCAAAACCCAGACAATAACCCCCCCAATAAAAGACAATAAAAGAGAAAGGCAAACCTGTATTAATCTTTCAGCAAAGAACAAATACTGCTGGTGCATCTTCATGAAAGGTGAACTGCCCTTTAACACTTCAACTGCATTCTGAAATTACCTCTAAATATCTGGACATTAGCTCTTAGGCTCCTACTGCACTGGTTCTGAGTGCAAAGAACAATAATGCTGCTAATAATGATAATGCACAATTTTAAACTCTCTTATCATTAGAGAAAATTCCTGCACTGATTCCTGGTGCAGACCCACTGCTGACAGTGCTGTGTCCTGGCTCTTTGCACAGAGGAGCAGGCACTCCTGTTCACAAACTTCACATGGATACAGCTCAGATTTGCCTCTTGTTAGCACTAAAACAGCAACTTTGACACGTTTTAAAGTTGTATTTTGTTTTCTCTATGGAGTGCTTTCAGCCTTCTGTGCAAGCCTTGTGTTGTGTCAGGAACAGAGAACAGCATCCCTGGTATTTCAGGAGGGGGATATGATACAGAGGCAGCAGTTTGGAGCAAATATATTTTAACATCTGGACTGATACACAACTGTTATTTCCATTTCCAGGGGGCTTGCCTCTCTTTTAATGTTTTTTAGAAATTTGAATTTAGAAATTTAGAAATTTCCCGTTTTATTCACAGTTTACTACATTAAAATTGAACAAACAGGCAATGTTATTTTATGTGCTGATGAAGCAGGTATCCTAAAGAATGAGACAAATTCATGTCTTTGCAGCATGAGGAACACAAGGTGGGAGACCTGCACTTTTCAAGTCCTCCAGTGACCAGTGCTTGTATGGAAAAATTCTCTTAGTTCTGCTTTTCTGGACAGACAAATGGACTCAGCTCTTTGCAGGACCTGGAAACACAGCATCTCAAATGAGTGTCTGGTTTGCCTTCACTGTGGTTATAAAATTGATCTGGTTTCAGGTCCTACTTTAGGTACATCTCCTTCAAAATCTCAGCAAATCTGCAAATTTTAAGTAATAAGCCTACAGGTTTTGGCCTCTGGTAAAAGGCTGTAATAATACAGATAAATACATGACTCTTTACCCACAATATGCAAGTATTTGTAAGAAAGGAAAAAAAAAAAACCAAAATTAAGAGATCTAGGAGCAGTTTTATTCAAGAGCTCTCCTTAGAATGGGGAAAGCTATAAAGGCTTAGGCCCTTTGTTTCCAAAAAGGCTGGGTTTATTTAAGGTGATAAATAGTGTTAGAGTTTGGTTGATGCATTTAACATGAAGAATTGTGAGGTCTTGTTGGATCTAATAACCCTGTTCTCCCAAAGCTCTTCCCTGCAGTTTTACCAAAGATGGTTTTGAAGCCTGCACAACTCTCAGATTTTATGAAACTTTGTGTAAAATGCCACCCATTACAATATAGGGCAATGCAATTCTCATTTGTCTTCCAGTTTTTGCAGAATACAACCCTAAATAGTGAGGGTCTACAAAAGATTGCTTTTAGGGTTTGCTCATTTTTATTCAGCATTAAAATTAACATAACCCAGAAGCATACTTTAATTAAAAACAGCAAAATTATAAAGATGTTTCTGCTAAATTGAAAATTAATGTGATTTGCTGGTTTTTGCTTTATTATTGCTTTAGGTTTTTAAGCTCCCTTGTGACATTGCTGTACAGTAAGTGAAATATTTTTTAAAGTGATACATTTTTAAATGGTAATAAAGTTTAAATCTTCAGCATGGAAATACAAATTTTAACTTTTAAAATTTCCACAAAAAAGAGAACTGCAGTGTAAAGGAATTCAAGAAAGAAGTGTATTTGTTTTCACTGCAGGTATTCTAATAAGGTTTTTGTAAGTCTCAAAATTATTTCTAAAAACATTTTGGAATTCATTCTACTCCTTCTGAAAGCACGGTGCTTTAATTAAAAACAGTTCAGCTAATCTTAAAAAAAAAGTTAAAAAACATGTGCAACAAAGGAAATTTTGACTTTAAAATGATACTTTAAAATGACTGCATCTGATCAGTCTATCACATTAATTACAATATAACTTGATTAATTGCAATATGATTTTATCACATTACAATATGATTCGTAAGAGGATATGAGCAAATTCAGGTGGATTTTTTAATTCACTTGTCCCAATCTGTTTAACAGAAAATAATTTTTATTTAATTGAATAAAAAGAAATTCAGCCCAAATCCTCTTTAGCACTTAGATATTTCCAAGTATTATATTTTTAAAATATACTTAAAGGACTTGTTTCAAGGGAGCTCCCCTTGCACTTAGAGGCAGGTGCTGCAGTACAGTTGTGAAGAATGTTCTGCAAGCTGTAAGATAGAAATTGATTAGGCAATTTTCATAAAAAATAAAACCCTGCCTCCCTTCTCTACCCTCCCTCTTCCAGCCCCCCACTTAAACAACCCCCTGTGATAAAGAACAGCATTTAAAATTGTGTGACACACTCTGAGGAAGATTGCTGGGCTTCATTTCCTTCCTTAATAATAAAGCACACAGACATTAAGGAGAAAAATAATCAATTTATGTTTCTATAGTGGTAAGTGAAAATATGCTTTGAGTGAGTGAGAAACTGAACTGATGAGATGGTGAAGGGTTTATAATGTAGAGTAAGCAAAGAGTTTAGAAGTTATAACAGAAGCATCTGTGTGTATGTGTGATAATGGCCATTGGGTACAAGTATCTGCAGTGCAGCAGAAATAAGTAAAGGTGATAGGTTAGAAAAGCAAAATACACCCTGTGGTGACTGTCTATTAGATTAGAAAGTTCTGTGTTGCCTTGTAGCAAAGAAATTGTGACTACTTTGAGCTATAACCAACTGCTTGCTCCTCTAAAACCTCACAGCCCCTGAGAGTGGTGTTTATCTGAGCAGTGAACCGTTCTCAGCCCAAAGAGGGTCCCATCCCTTCATTAAAAGCAGTGACAATGTGAAAGATGCCTGGGGATGAACATATCTGTCTCTGACATGTAAAACTTATTCAAGTCACAAGAAAAGGCTGCCTTGAGTGGAGCCAGTGCCACATGATCAGGTTTGGGGTGCTCACATTTACAGCCCTCTCAGCATCCCCTTCATCCCTGTGTGATGTCAGGGGATCTGAGCTCCCACCAAACATTGCCAGTGCTCAGGGAGATGGAATTGTGCTTGCACTTCTGGTGCTAATGCTGCTGCTTGCTCTTTATGTGAACGAGACAGGAAAGAAGGAAAAGGGACAGCCTTCTCCTCTCTAGCAGCTACACAATAAAGTGTAGCTTTCAAAATAAATGACTGGTTTTTTCCAATTTTTTTTTTTTAAGGGGGGGGGAAAAAAATAATCCTCCCGAGATGCAATCTTGAGCAAAGTACAAGAAGTTCCCAAAGGATGCTGAACATGAGCAAAAACATTTCCAGCATACTTATAGTAATGCTGTGTTTACTTTGTCAATTAATGATTCATTACCCAAAACAGCTTGTGCATTACAAATGGCTCTGCACTGTATTTAAGGAGATGCAGCTCGGATTTCCCCACTCTGGGGTTCTTAAAATTATAGCAGAGCTTTTCAATCGTGGCACACTTTTATTTTATTTTATTTTATTTTATTTTATTTTATTTTATTTTATTTTATTTTATTTTATTTTATTTTATTTTATTTTATTTTATTTTATTTTATTTTATTTTATTTATTGCCATCAGGCCGTCTGAGCTTGGTTAAACATGTGGTCGTAACTTTATTAGACTTTGTCAGGTTGATAAATTACCCCATAAATGGACATAGGTGAAAGCTGGAATCTTCTAGAATTAGTCTAAAATAACAAGTTTCATGGTTTTACTTTGCACATAACAGTTACAAGTTTGATCAAAAGCCCATTGTGGAGAAACTGTCTTTCCTTCAAAAGGCCCCACTAAGCACGCTTTGCCATTGCTGGTGCCCAGAGACCCAAGCTGTTTATTTGCAGTGTTATCTTCAGAACAGTTTGGCTCACACTCAAACAGGAACCCTCAGGGGGATTTGCTCAGAAAGCCTCAGGCACTCAGCTCCTCTGAGCCCTCACACTCCATGTCTGACATGCAGAGGAAGAGCCAGGACCTCTGCATGGGCTGAAAAGCAGCCAGGGCTTTGCAAACCAGCAGGTGGAGAGGATGAAGGGCAGCAAACATCCTGTGTCTGGAAAGGAGAGAAAGTACACTTTGTTCAGCATCACCAGACTGTACTGCTCCCCACCTGGGGCTCAGAGTCACCTGTGAGCTGGGAGAGAGAAGAGCTTTGAATACAGAAATTATTATTGCTTTAAAAAGAAACCTGCCACTTCCTGGCTGTGCAGAATTTGCATATTTCTTGAATATTAGGGAATCAACACAGAGATACTAACCAATGGTTTCAGATAGTATCTGCAAATCATCTTTCCCCCCAGCATTTTTTTTTGTTCATATTGTTATCAGTTTTTATGAGCATTGTGTGTCTTGTGAGTGCCAGCTAACCAGGGTGATATAAATCTTAGAGCTGTGAGAACTGAAAAGATATTTGCAAGCAATTATGCAATCACTGTATTAAAACAAAACAAATTGGGGCCAAAGTCTAGACATTTGCCTTTCAGTTATGTGATTCTTATCTCTGTCATTCAGTTTCTCCATGGAGATGGTCAGCAAAGTCTCCTCACAGAGGAAAAGATAAAAGGTCAACAGCAGAGTTAGCCAAGCAGTAAATTTTAAACTGCTATTGTATAATTTTTCATTATTGAGTTAAAAATGTAAAGCCAAATGATGCTCTATGTTAATTGATAAGCCTTCCATAGGTTTCACTAGTAACTCTGCTGCATTCCAAGGAGTTTGGATCCAATACCTTTCAGAAAAAAGCAAAATGAGGGTAGCTTCCAAATAAGCAAAAGTTGGACTCTGATATGGAAACTGAACAAGGACTCTGCAGGATTCAAGACAAATTTCAGAGCTGAATGGAACAAGGGCCATTCAAGCTTGAGGTGTCCTTTTGAAGAGAGTGACCATACCGTGTATTTTTGCAGACTAGTGCTGGTAGCCTTTCATTCCTTCTGCAGAATTTGAATCGAGGGCTTTGCATGAATTAAAACATGGTGTGAGCAAGTAAAGAGTACCTGCAGATATGGGAAACTGGTGAAGAAATAATCTAATGTAGAACTAAAAGCGAGGTGTGACTTCATATTCAATTTGCAGTTACACTGACAGACCTGCAGAAACCACTGGGGCTTGTCACATAAGTGAGATTGGGAGAATTTGGACTCCTGATCAGATTTTGCAGCTATAAAGTGATACATTGTGATGTGTTTTGGACTCAGGAGAGGAGTTTTTGTCCTCAGCGCATATATTGAAGGCATATTTACAAAGCACATTATTCATATTAATATTCATATTAATGTTTATATTAACATCTATATCAATATTTATATTTAATTATTCCTATTTAATTATTATAATATATTTATATAAAATTTATATATTTATATATAATATTATAGATTATATTATTTGTATAATGGTTCCTCCATTTGAAAACTTTGGGTCAACATGAATGTGCAGGCACTGCTGATGATTCTTGTCTTCCAAGTATTTACATTTATGGTTCTGGAGCTAATTTGTTTCAAGTTGCAACAAGTTGACCTACCTGAGCTGCAGACAATTCTCTGTATCTTTTCTTTTTTGAGGGAGAATTGGAAAATCATTCTTAAGAACTAATATTTTCGCATATAATAAGAAAGAGGTCATGTGATAAGAGGAGGGAAAGAGAATTGCTCATAACATCTAACAAAGCTCAGGGAGTATTCATTATTAGGTGGTTGGTAAATTTATGTGATATTTGAGGCAAAAACAATGCTTAAGACATGGTAGAAATATTGCCTGTTAATATGTAAAATGAGGCACAGTGATTCACAGGGGTTCTTATGAATTGGCACGTTCAGTAAAAACATATTTTCATTGTTTCCACAATTTTTTTTGCTGTTTTGAGAACAGAGCAGATTTGAATGTGCTCAAGCATACCCACTACATGTTTTTGCAACCAAGTTCATCATTCCCAGCTCAGTCTGCCCCTGACTTTATCAATCCCTCCCACTGTGATTTCTTGATGTAGAGAGTCAAGACCTAGGAATAAATCCCCTGCTGTCACCTCAGACATATTGTTTTCAGTTGTTTTCTCCCTTATTTCCATGTTGAACTCTTACATTCATGTTTCTCCCTCCAACCTCTAACGCTTTTTCTTTTTTGAGCATTTTTTCCTTGAACTGCTTGGGATTGTTGACAGAAAACCACTTACTGAAGACTCTACCAACACCACTCATAAGAATGCCAGAGTAAGAAAAATAGAGGATAAGATCTTGTGCAGCTAAAACATCTGAATCAGTAAAAGTGTTGGTTGTCTTCTAGAGCCACATGATTTCATCCCAAATTGCTTCTTCAGCAGAGAGTGAAATAACAATAGAAGTTATTTCTTCTTGGGTGAGTCTTTTCTTGCGATTAATTTAGGGGGGAACTGAGGCTTTTATCATCTCTTAGAATGCCTTGCCCACCATTAAGACCCCCTTCTTCCAAATGACTCATCTAGAACCACAATTAGTCTCCCACAGGGGTTTTCTTTTCCATGTCATTTTAAAGAAAGTGATTTATGAAATCACCCTGCTAGCATTATGGAAATGTGCTTTATTGCAAGACTTTTCTGTGCTTTATTGCAAGAGCTCCAGCCTCTCTCATAACACAACCAGTGAAGCTCTTTTCAGGGATTTTTACTCAAGGAAGTTTGCATGGGAGCTGTGTTCTGTCTAGGATTTGTTTAGGTGGATACAAGCAGGAAAAACATGCATCAGCCCAAACACTCTGAGCACTTTCTTACACAATCCCAAGAAAGACAGCAGTTTAAGTTTTGATCTGTAGTAATTTAATACCTTCTAAGTTTGGTATTTGGCAGCTTGCATCCACTGATACTGGTAGGTAAGGGGCTTGGCACACAATGCATTAAAAATCCTTCCCTTGGAGGAAGGATTCAGTGTTACTGCTATGCTTGGATATAAATTGCTTTTTAAATTTCATACCTGCTCTCCAGATTTCAGCCTGTTATCATCTGAAGTTTTGGGTCCAGGCTATTTACTACTGGATGCATTCTCTCCCTTTATGCACCTTGTAGAGAGCTGCCATAAAACAACCTGAGCTGATTTTTGCCTTGTGTCAACACTGGATGAAAACAGAAAAGGAAAAAAAAAAAAAGTAGCATATTTCAACCCTGCTAGAAAATAACTTTTGACATTTGATAGTTAAAGCTTAAAGTAGTTCCTATCTTATCCCTCTGTGTATTTATAATCCCTCTTGAATTCCAGCACATTTTGTTTTGACATTTTTCTCAATAGTTACCAAGACTAATATGAGTAGTTTCAATCCACTCCAAAACTGTGATACAAAATAAAATACAGCAAAGATTTAAATGATATAAACAGCTATGTAGTGAACACTTAACCCATGGAAGGAGAGTTGGGGACTCACTTTCAGAGTGAAGTTGCCTTCATCTTCACTACACTGCATTTAGTCAAAGTAGTTCTGACTCTACACCATGAAGCATAAAGTCCTGAATGTAGAAGGCATCCTTAAATGGCTTTTTGGATCTCCAT
Source organism: Fringilla coelebs (assembly GCF_963513975.1). Classification (NCBI taxonomy): domain Eukaryota; kingdom Metazoa; phylum Chordata; class Aves; order Passeriformes; family Fringillidae; genus Fringilla; species Fringilla coelebs. Next base: position 71,190,251 of record NC_140033.1, read on the forward strand.
CTCCAACCAGTGAGCACCAGCTCTGCCTTCAGCAAGGCCTGAGACCTGCACTCACTCTGCAGCCTTGCACCACTCAGGTTAAAAGTGTTAATTGTAATAAAACCCCTCAGTTGTTGAATCCCCTTTCCTGTGGGAAGACAGAGAGCTGTGCCCAGATGTCCTGATGGGCAGATTTTGGAGGCATGTCCAAGGCAAGACTGAATGGATGCTTGTGGACAGCCCTGCTTCAACCCATTTTATCCGTTTGTAAAATTAACCCCTTATTTAAAGGTCTGCATCTCTAAAGTCTTAGGGAAGTTGCTTGGATATTATTTTGGGAGGTTCATACAAATCTCAGCTGAGGCACTGTGTCCTGCTCAGAGCCCATCTTTGTGAAAGAGATCTTGATAAACTGGAGCAGTTTAAACAGTGCCATCAACTTAGTTTTAAACAGAATGCTGGGCCAGGTGACCTCCACAGCTCTCTTGGCCTTAAATTATTCTGTGGTGCATTGATCCCCTCAAGGGAATTTCTGCAGGAGAAAAAGGGTTTAGGCATGTGATTGCAAATGGTTCTTCTTTCCACCAAAGCAGGAATCAGCAATATAATAAGATTTGCTGTCATCTACATTCTTTTCCTTGAGTTCCAGTCACAGAAGTTTGTATACATATTGATTAAAGGGACGCTGTGTGAGGAAGCAATCATTTGTTTATTAGGTCTCTGGTTGATTGATTTTTCAAATGGAAGAATTTCTAAAATGCATTCCTAATTTCCTAAGTTATGCATTTGTCTTTTTGTATTTCATTATGAAACTGATGTGTTTAGATTGCTCTTTTTCAGTCCTCTTGCAATTAGACCTGGTTATTGCCTTTTTTTTTTCTATTTGTTTGAAGAAATTTGGAACATTTGCAATTTTTATTTGGTCCAATTTTACAGGAATTTTCTTGTCTCTATCTTGTAATTTTAGTCCTGTACAGACTCCGAGAAATTGCAGACAGATCAAAATTAGTTTAGGAGGCCAATGTATCTGTCAATATTCTTTTCTTTTTTTCCTTTCTACAGAAATGAAGAATAAAATGTCATTCTACTTGCACAATTTCCCTTTAAGACAGATTGCAAAAGGAAGGGCTCTTCCAAAGAACTTATTATGGTTGTTTCTTATTTCTGTTGTAGTTGTCTGAGGCCCCGGTGTAAATCTTAGTCCTGTTTTTCTAGGCATTAGTTTAATACATAGAAGCAGTTCTTGCTCAGCAAATTTATATTTAGGAGGCAAAGCAAACAGATAAAAGAGAAGGAAATGTCTTACCCAGGCTTTTTCAGACAGATTGAATTCTATCTTCACTGCAGAAAGGCAACACAAAAAGCATGCCTGAAACAACATTGATACCTGAAATTAAAATTCTAGTGAATTGGTGGAGCAAAAGTCCGAGTTATCTCAGTGCAGCTGCAATCATGGGGGTGAGATTAGCGAGTATAAGGTGTGCTGCCTCGAATTTTACTTTGACCAAAATTACTTGACATAAAACCACCATCCTCCTACTCCCCCCTACCATACTCTGTAGTTAATACCTTAGTAAAGGGGTTTAGGGCTGTTTATGAGGCTTTTAGCAGTAAGTATGAACTGCTGTCCCTTGATTGCTGAATCAGTGAGAAGCAAAGTACATGTAACTCATCCTTACAAAAAGTTAGATATTTGTTTGTTAAGGTCTTCCTTACCCTGTGAAAGATACTGCCTGCTTTTAGTCTATGACTTAATGAAAATGGCCAAACAAAAAGCATTTGTTTGAAAAAATGCAATTAGAGATATCAATTCATTTCTTATTTGCTTTCCCTCTCCAACTGATTTTAACCACATCTCCATGTGAGATATGTCTAGTTAATTGCCAAAGTTAAATATTGATTCTGACACAAGCTGTCCAGGTAAGAGAGGTTACCTTCCTCTGCAAACACGTGTTCAAAACAAACTTTCTCATGCATCAGAAACACGCCAAATTTCAATTGTATTATAGGTCATTAGAATTTATTCTAACTCTGTTCCATCCTTTTATGGTTCCACTGGGCTGCTCTTCATTGCTACTGCTGACCCACTTTAAATAGTGCATTAAGTTATGTGATTAACATCTGTCACATGTTGTTTGTACTCTCTTCTTCTCCCCAGGGATGGAAGTGTGTGCAGTGAAGTGTCCTGTTAATTTGTTATTTTAAATATGAATGTTGTTGTGTGTTTATTAAAGAAGGCAAGGTCAGGGAATGGGCCTTACTTTTGAACCAAAAAATGAGTGTGTTTGTGATGCATTTTTCCCTCAGCCCTGATTACAAATAACAATATTGTGAGTAAAATTAACTTAGAGGCTTCATTTTGTAGGAGCAATATGACATCACAGGTTTTTTTTACACCTTCCATTAGTGTTTTGTTTTTCTTCATTTGTTCTTACAGAAAAGCATGTCTGCTTACCAGTGAATTATCTGAGTCCAAAATGCTTTTTGGATCATACATTATCTTTTACCTTTAGTAGCCACACTGGAGATATCATATGGACATATTTATATGTGTGTGTGTATATGTATATATATATATATATATATATATATATATATATATATATATATATATATATATATATGGTACTAACAGTATTTAAACCTTAGAAAAATTAGTGCTGCCAGTAAAAAGCAATCCTTCATCAAGAAGGATGATGGACACAGTTCTACAGTGCTTTAACTTTTATCTTGTTTTTTCTCATTTGTGGTTTCTGAAGCGGTTCCTCATGGAACTTGCCTTTGCTTTCCTTGCTCATTTTTTTGCCCAGTTTATTTCTGGTCCTCTTGGCCTATGCAAAAGCTAGAAGCTGTGAGCCATTAGCTTTTAAAAATGTGAAAACTTGTTTTCGTATTTATTGGGCTGTTTCAGACTGAAGGGTTGGAAACAGCTGGGAGGCTAATCAGAAACTTTCTGAGAAATACTAATTAATGAAAAATTTAGTGGTCTGGATTGCTTTTAGCACAAGAGGCTCATTCCTTGTCAGGTTTCTATATCCACAGGATGTTTGCTTTGTTATCCTAAGAGCACTTTCTAAGTGGAAAAAGGAAAATTTGAAAAAGAATGCATGATAACAGAAAATGAGAAGATTATAAATATGAACTCTGGCTCTCCTAAACCAAATGTCTAAACTCTAATTAACCTCATTAGGCCCAGGATTTCATCCTGAAGGTTTCTGATAATATTTTTTGAGCTATAGAATGTAAGTGTGAAGAAATACTGTTATCTGTGGTATACAATAGTGGAGGGTGCCAAGAACTACAGTGTACTCAATGAAATTCAAAAAGATTTCTCTGTGTCACTGAGAGTCACTGTCACCAGGCTTGCCACGTGGGAGTGATTTTCTCTGTCACTCTACTCTGAAGCAAGGACAGTTGTGAAATCTGGCATATCAGGTTTCAGAACTGCCTCTTGCATCCCTTCTCCTTCCCTCTTTGTTGCCTTGTCTAATGTAATTCTCCATTTTCTCCTGGTTTTGCTTAGGAAACCCACAAAGTACAGCTATATACATTGGATATGATTTGGGTTATCTGGCTTTCCAAGGCTGAATGGACAGTTGAACTGTTTGATTTGGGTTATCTGGCTTTCCAAAGCTGAAGGGACAGTTGAACTGTTTGATTTGGGTTATCTGGCTGTCCAAAGCTGAAGGGACAGTTGAACTGTTTGATTTGGGTTATCTGGCTTCCCAAAGCTGAATGGACAGTTGAACTGTTTGATTTGGGTTATCTGGCTGTCCAAAGCTGAAGGGACAGTTGAACTATTCAATTTGTGAACTGAACAGAACAAACCAACTGAAGAGTTCCTATTTCATGCTACATTTTTCACCCAAAATGAGACTTCAAACCCAATGCTGTAATAGCTAAGGTTACAACAGGCAGAAGACCTGGACACCAGAGAGATTATTTGCTCCACAAAATCAATTTCCTCACTTAGCAGCCTAGGCTGAGAAGCTGCCATTTGTTCAGCTGCTCTGACAAGATGCCTCTGAGTGACCATAACCTCAGGCAGAGAGAACAAGGATTAAACCATTCTGTCACAAGTAAAGCAAGACAGAAGATGGCCTTTAGACTGGAGAAGAATTTTCAGAACTGAAAAGAACTCCTGGTGCTAAGCTGCAAGGCTGCCAAAACTTCAAGAGCATACTTGAATTAACCTTTCTCTTTCATGTTAAGGATTTAGGAGTCCAAAATGAAAGCTCTCTTTTGTGCCATAGGCTCTCTTCAGTCTTCCCCTAGGATTCTAGGAGTCTTCTGGATCCTCTTAGGCTCTGCAGCAGTAGGAGATGATAGAAGAAGTCTTTTGCTTGGAAGAATTTAATGCCATGGATATCTGGGCTACCCAAAAACCCTGGGCCTCTGTGTCAGGCAGTGAATCAAAAACAGGAACTTTGGGACTACACCTAATAGTGAGCATGAGTTTCTGAGGATGCCTTTGCTTCCTGTTGAATATTGTGATAAGGGTAATTTCTCATGGAGTTAATTATGTCTAATGTCAAATTAGAATTCGCCAGTGCTGATTATAATTGGTTGTGTTTTGCTGCACACAGAAATTCCTAATGCTGTGCTGTGTAAATCATAGCTCTGGATTAGCAGTGGAGAAAGATCCTTTGGAGTGAAGAATTGACAACTGTAATTGTGCAATGAAATAATTGAAGCCTGCTAAGCAATTAAGGAGTCTATTTATAGCCAGAACATGTTTCTGACTCTTTTTGCCATTCTCTTTTTTTGTTACCTTATGTGCAAGGGAAAGAATCAGCACAGTTGTGTTGCCATAGCTTAAGCAGAAGCAATCAATGTGTTGTGTAGAGGTAGGATCAGTGGGCAGCACTGCATCAAACACATGTCAGAGTGTGGGTTTGGTGGCCAGGTCAGGGCCAGGGACAGATTCTCACTTGTGTGAGTCAAAGAACTTGGCAAAATTTCTTGATGACATTTCTCTTCCAAAGTGGAGTGTCCTTCCTTTGCTCATCTTCTCCTGGGACAGTGCTCCTCTTGAGCAATGTGGGTCAGCTGCTCCTTGGGAAAGTTTCATCACTCATCCCAGTCTCAAAGAAAGTGACATACTGTTCCTTAAAGATTTTGGCAAAAGCTGAACCCCACTGGAAGAGGGGCCTCCACATTGTTTGCACAGAGGCCAGGGCCAAACCCATGAATCTGGTTTATGATTCAGGGACTGGAATCTCAATAATCTGGAGGAATTTGTTCTTGTAGTGATGGTTTTGGCCTACTGTAGCTACTTTCTTGGTTTTATTTCTTATTGATGAGATATTTGAGCAGTATAAATCACAATGAATCAAAAAAGACATGACCTGGAGTCATGTATTTGAGTCTGGGGCAAAGAAAATGAAGTTTTGTCTTGGGTTTTGGCTGCTACCTATCCCTATCTCTTGCATGATCCTCAAAAGAGGGTCTATTTTTCCTGGGAAGGAAGATAATTATTACTAGTACACAGAGGGAATATGTGAGAGGTTGTCATGAAAGAGCTAAGGTCGTGGTTCATGGCAAACAGGTGAAATAAAAATATTAGTTACTGCAAAGACAGGAACTCTTGAGCAGTTGGAAATTAGTTCTTGTGAATTGTACTTTAGTCTGTCGTGTCAATTTTGTGTCACAACTATTATGTCTCTCATGTTCCATTTCCTGTGCTTATTTTAGTCATGGTTATAAACTGCACTGAGGGTCCTCTCTCGAATTGCTCTTCCTATCAGAGATGGCATAATTTCTTTGCCAAATCATTTCTAGGTATTTTCTCTTAAAAGTTAAAAATGACTTTTTCTCTTGTAGAAGCAAATTCCTGTGCATTTTGCTTCATAGTGCAGTTATTTTTTTTTTAATTTGGAAGATATTTTAAGGTCTGAGATGCTAGAGAGACTTGAAAATTGTTCAATGTTAACTCAATTTTACTTTAGTATTAGATTAGCATTAGTTTTCAAACACTTTTGCCCCTTTTTAAGTTCTTAAGTTACACATTAAGCGCAACAAGCATTACAGATTTTGTCAGCAATCTAGATAAGATCTGACAAGATTTGCTATTTCCAAAATTACGTGAAAACAGTCCTCCCTAATCCTCTACAATTCAGAAAAAATAAACAAAAACCCTAAGGTATTTCTGTTTGTCTAGACATAAACCCAAGTGGGTTTTTTTCCTGCACTAAAAACTTCCACTGTTGCTGTCACATTTCCATTTAGAGATTAATCAAGGACAGGTCCCTGCTGATGAGTTCTGTCCCAACAATCTGGCTGCTAGGGATGGTGGGAAGAAACCTGGCAGGTTGTTTCCTCTCTCATTGACACAACCCTTCATGACAAAAGGCTGATTTCTGTGCTTAGATCTTCTTCTACCAAGTCACTTTGTTTTCTAGGTTGTGTAGCCCTTAATGTGTCACCAGCTCCTTCCACAGATGGATTTCTGGGCTTCCTTGGTGAGTAGCTACAAGCCCAAGGACAGGATCCAGAGCAGCCTTTTGCCTTTTTGCAAACATTTTCTGCTTTGCAGAACGACCAGTTCCATGTGCTGGCTTTCACCTCAGGGAGTTGGGCATGAAACAGAAGAGCTGCTGTTCCTGTGAGAGCCTAGCTAGTTGTGGCCTCAATAAAGAGGAGCCAAAGGCTTGGAGAGCTTTCAGTGTGCACCACGCTGGGTGAGCTTGCTGGGGAGGCTGCCCTGAGCCCCCAGGATGCTGTGCCTCACCCTGTGGTGCCCAGGTGCTCCCAGTGTGTCTGTGCATGGCAGCAGCAGTGGTGGTGTCACAGGAGGGCCCTGTCCCCGTGCTGTTGGTCACATTGGTGGTGATGAGCAGGCTCCTGCACAGCTGGGTGCACACACTCAGCACCCACGCCGTGGGAGGGGTGTGGATCAGCTCTGGGCTAAGTCATCACCTTCAGTGCAGCTCTAAGGTTTCTGGAAAAAAAGATTTTGTGGGTGATCTGAGTGACAGTTCCTGTAGCACTGAGGGGGACATGCTAAGGAGCATCCCTTAAGTTAGCCAGGATTGTGGGAACCTTCACCATGAGGACACTCATTTTATCATGGAGCCAGCAAAACAGGGAATCCCAAACAAAAAAGAGCCATAAAGCCAATATAAGTGCCATTATACTGTCACTGTGGGCCTGCTGTGCTTGAGAACAAAATCATAATCTTGCTGAAGGCTCCTTTATTGCCTAAACCACTTTTCATTGTCCAGAGTTTTCAGTTTCACTAATGAAAATTAGACAGCCTCGTTCCCTTTTCTGCTGAGATGTGCTCTGTTGCTAAGGACTTCAACTGAAGTGCTTTGAGGCTAAAATCAAGAAAAAGCATTTCAGTGTCATCTCTTTGCTAAATCAATTCTCTGATGTTTATGTTTGCAGAGGAAAGGGCCTAATGAAGGAATCAGCCTGAATATGCATTAAGAGGGTGCATGCAGAAAAAAGAAGAATGCTGCCTTAGAAACTGTAAGTAGGATCTTCATCTGCCAACATACCAGAACATTAGGAGCTTAATACCATGGTGTAGGGCATGAGAAAGCAGGATTGTATCGATTTAAAGATGCTGATTTCATCTAGATAGAAAAGCTCCATGCAGCTGTACAGGTTGGAGGCCAATGGAGCTTTACAAAAACAAAACCAAAAAAACCCCGTGGGTCATGGTGGACAACAAACTGGACAGTGTAATCTTGCAAAAAAGGTCAAGCAAATTGCATTTGGGTTGTACTGGTGAGAGTGGAAGCAGATTGAGGGAAGGGAGCCTTCCCCTATTTTGCTCTAACCACTACAGCAAAAACTGTTTCAGAAAAGTCAGCAGAAATTAAAATGCCTTGCTGCCTGTTAGCAAGGAAGATCCTAAGAGAGGGGCTTGCCAGCATGCAGAAACATTCCAAAATATTGAGCAACTGCTGTCCAACTCCACATTCATCCATCACAATGAACAGAGGGTCTTGCTGATTGTGAGCTATGCATATTTTTGTGGGTTTGGAGCCATCCTCAGCCAATCATTAGGAGATGGAACTGAAGCACCTTTTTCTGTCTATTGAGGAATGCTGACACCAACTGAACAGAATATGAATTGATTAAGGGCTTGCCACTTCAAAGTCCAGCCAATATCTTTGGTCATATTGCTGTGCATGCAGGGATGGAGATGCTGGTGAGCAGTAATGGAGTGTTGCACCAAGTGCTTATGATTGCACTGCTTTGTGTGAGCCAGAGGAAAAAATTGCAAATGCCAGCCTGTGGAGATGACTGCCATTGCCTGGTCCAGATTGTGCTCCTCCACCTGCAGCTGAATTCTCAGTGCTGGAATTCCTCCCCAGCCTTTTCAAGCCAACCATGTCGTGGGAATGGCTGCCAGTGATTTATCCAGGGCTTGGCACGAGTCCTTGGCTGGGTGGGGAGGAAGAGTTTGGCCAACAGAGTAAATGAATAGAGTTGAAATAGCTTTTATCCAAAAAATCTGATCTGTCTGCTTATGAAGAAAACCTTTTATTTTGCTGTTCCTACAGGAAATCAACTTTTTTGTTGTTGTTATTGTTTCACTAACATAATCTGCAGCAAATTCAGATGAAATGCATCTGAAAACATTGCCCAGAAGTTGCATGGGGTGCTGTGGGATCAGTGCTGTGATGGTCACAGTTGAATTGTGAGCCACCAATAAGCACAGTGTTTCCCTGGCGTATGGTCACAAACCAAATCCATTGGCCTCTCCTTGCAAAAAATCTCTGTGTGTTACAAATTGGCTTGAAATGATTTTTATTGTCACCATGAACAATTTATTTCAGCAGCTTCACCTCCTTCAGAGCTATTTGCATGTCACAACTACTGAAAATGCTGTTTTTCATATCAGAACTGCCATCAGTTCTGGTAGGTTAGAGGGTTTTCCCCAAAGCAGCCTGGTTTGAGCTGCTCCCACTGCATCATGCCTTTTGCAGGGAAGCAGCTGAATCAAATGGCTCAGTCAGAGATGTTAAATAGGATTACAATAGGCTTATTCCTCATTTGTTGGCATAGTTACTCTTATCCAACTCCTGGAGGGAGCCCAGATGAGCTAAGCTTGGGGCAGGTCGGGCCAAACAACAGCTCTGTCAACCCTTTCTGAGAGTGCTGAGATAAAAACAAGGGGTGGAGTCACCTCTGTTGTTTTGCTTCCTTTGTATTTGCAGAATAAACCAACTCAGAGCTGCAAGAATCTGTGAAACTGGACCAAATTAAATTTCTTTGGCTCTTATTGGCACAACCTTGCTCAGGCTTCTGGGAGTTTTTGCCAGCAGGAAGACTTCCAAAGTGTCAAGCAGGAGTGCAGACCGACAGATAACTCTGTTATCTCTTGGTGTGTAAGGGGGATCACAGGGCAAGGAACCAATTGGGGTGCTCTGTTTGATACATGCAGGAGGGTTTTACCTTGATTAAAAAAAGGATAATGAGCTAATGAGTGTTCTTCCCTGTCCGCACTGCTGCAGCAGCCTGAGGTACAGGAGGGTTTGCTCACAGGGGTTTTGGAGCTGTGATGGTTTTCGGTGATGCTGTGGGTGGCCTCAGCCTGTGACAGGCTTCTCAAGTGCCATGGGGGAAGAGAGAGAACATTTAATAAGAAGAGTAATGATATGCAAACATTGCCTTAATTCAATTATTTTATAACTCATCATTGAATATCTTCAGTAGGTTTTGCAGAGGATGGGATCCGCAGAATTTTTAGGTTCAGGCTCCTGCAAGGGCTTGCAGGAGGGAGAAAGTAGCCCAGAGCCCAGCAGGGTAGCAGTTCACTCCAAGAAGATGATTTTGGTGGCTCTGGAATCCCATCAGGTGTCCCTGGTCCTGTACAGACACCTGAGGCCTCCCAAAAATTAACCTGCACTCCTTGCATGAACAACTTTCTCCTTCTTCTGAACTTAGCCTGATAAATTAGTTTTGACCTAGGATATTTGGAGTACAAGCAGTCTATAAAGTGTTAGTGGATAATGGTCTCTTTTCCCTGGCATAGGATTAACAAACCCAGGCAAAAACAGCCAAATGCTGTGCAGCTGCATCTGAGCTGAATAACACAAGCTCTCACAGCAACCTTCAGTGCAGAAATGAAATGAAATTTCCCTCAGAGTTTATTGATGTTTCCCATTATGACACAGTGCACGTGGTTCAATTAATTCAATAAAGTTTTATATAAAACCAAAATGAACCTATAATTCTGCCTTTAACTGCCAATAATTAATATTACCCCTGTAGAAGGAAAGTCCCCTCAGTTCCATTTGTGATAATTCAGCCCCAGTAATCAGTAATTCATCTTTATTGCCCCTTGAACAAAAACAGAGAATGCAACAATTTAAATGATTTCTAATTTGATTTTGTGGTTTTAAAAAAAGGATATTTTATATTGGTGATTTCTTATGATCAGGAAAAAAAATTCCCTCTGTAGCCTTTCAGGAAATGCAGTATACAGTAACAAATCTCTTAGCTCTATTTTTCTTTTCACAAATCTTCATCTATGAAGTGTTTTGAGAATTAATGGGTAATCTTTTCCTCTGAATATCATATGCCACAGTGAACATCTGGTTTATGTAGTCTTACCATAACATGCCCACGAGACCTCAGAAAATTTTAGAAGCTCCCTGTTGCCTTTGCAAACACAGGGACAAGTTAATAAGATTTTTGCTTCAAATTACAAATTAGTGGTTTTTCTTCATAAAAAGACCAGAGAATTTGTGCCATATGAAAGTAACAAAGAAATAATAAAGCCAGAAATTTCAATGAACTCATTTTTTTCTATCTAGGAGAAAATGAAATTAGAGTTACAACCAACTTTTTACTGGTTTTCAGTTTGATGTGTGTCATGTAAATGACACGCAGTATAATGTGTGTCATTTCTTATAATGAAAGATATTTCTATATAAAAATTTTTTGGCCTGCTGTTTGCTACAGCTGTCTTGCTAATAGTCTGTAACACAATTTTATTTCTCCTTGTTCTCTGTTTTCCAGTAAATACTTAAATTGTAAAAAAATGAAACAAAGAAAACCCAAAAATGACACCCAAAAGCAGATAAGTCCATGTGAGTTTTTCATAAGAAAGTTTCCAATGCATGCACATTTTTGCCACTGACTGGCTGGAGGTGACAAGAAGCTTGGGAGCTCAGGAAGGTCCCTCTGTGTGCCAAAGCTGCCATGAAGGATACCAGGGGGGCCCTAAATCTTCACTGAGGCTCCAAAGTGCTGCCCTGGGGTCCTGGTGGTCACTTGGATCTGCTGATCATGAGCATCTGTTCTCTTCCTCTCCTCCTGCCCCAGGAGTAAAGGTGTTGAGAAGGAGCTGGTATTCATCTGGATTTCATCACAACATGGGCCAAGATATTAAATGGGTTTTTTGAAGCACTTCCAGAACCAATTATCTAGCTGGTGAAGAGATAAAAATGAGTTACAGATTGACTTGGATAAGATGAAATGAATTATTTGTGTGGTATCTGATATATTCCAGTACTGCAATGCTGGAAAATGGCCCTAAGCAAAGAGCCCTGGAAGAAGGAGTTTCAGTCAGTCAGTTCCCTGCTGTCAGCTCCAAACCGACTCCTAAAGGAAAGAAAACCCCTTGGTCACAAGTTTAGGGAGTAGAATCAGAGGGCTGGGGAAAAAACCTTGTGCTGACCTTGCTCCACCACCCCTGCTCCTCAGAGTACAGATATTTCTATTGTATACTACAAAATTTCTTTAAGCAGAGGCACCCAAATGATTTGATGGACTGTAAAAATTCTCATCTGTTTTTTCATCTCATCTCAAGATTATCTGACTTGTTCTTTAAAGATCTCCAGGGGTGGGAATGCCCAAACAGAGTTATATGCTAATTCCCAATATTCTGATTTTTCCCAATATTCTTTTTCATTGTCATTCAAACCTATAAATCTGAGCCATGAAAAAAGTAATCCTGTGGGTTTGGGTTCTTTTTTTTTTTTTATTAGATGGAGCAACACCCAGCTTTTTCCCATATAATATATATTTTCTTATGTTTCTATTTGGTGTTCTGTCCACAGCCTCCTCCCTTGGCCCAACTCTTTCTTGAAGAGTGGAGCTCAGTGCTGGACAACAGCTGCTGAGCCTAAAACACCTGGTAGGATTGTCACTGTGCTTCTGCTCTGACTGCACACCTTGCTGCACTGCATTCCTGTTTCAAGGCAGGGCTGCCCTGTTGAAAGGCAGCTGGAGCAGCGAGGACAGCCCCTCTGTCTTCTCTGCAGAACCCAGGCAGAGTTTCCTCCCTCCTCTTTGCTTTTTTAGCAGAAGAGCCATGTAGAATATGAAAAGTCTGTGAGATGTTTTGTGTGAGACTGTGGAGCCCTGTGAAATATTAACCTGTCTTCCCAGACCTTCATTTGTCCACTTTGTCATCCTGAATTTCCCCTTCCTCCAGCACAGTGGCAGAAGCTCTCAAGATAACTGCAGCCGCGTTTCCCTTCACAGAGAAAAGCAAGGCACAATTCTTCCCAAGAATATTTCTGGGTTTCACATTCTCTGAGCTTCAGAGAAAGGAAAAATATTTATTTTCATTTATTTATTTATTATTTATTTATTATCATTTGCTGTGCCTGTGTTGGTGCCACAGCAGAATCAATGTGGAGATGGTTTCCCCACAGTGATGCTGTTCTGTTCCCTGCCCTGTCAGGGCCAGGTGTGTGTGTGTGTGTCAGGACTGTCACTGACAGGCAAGAGATTCTGGGCAGTGTGTGCAGAGTTGAGCACTGGGCAGATTCAGTTTAGATGTAATATAGTGTAATAAAGTATAGAATAATATAGTATGATAAAGTAATTAATTACCTTTCTGATAAGATGGAGTCCTCCTCATCATTCCTCCCTGCCAGGGGATCCCTGCAAATACAATAGATAACCTGCTCTGCAAAAAACTTTTATTCCATCATTCTACAGCTGCTTATGGTGATGAAGATGATGATGTCCCTTTTTGTAGCATTGTTCAAAAATTCAAATGCTTTTTTTTTTTTTAAATCCACTCCTTATTTTCTTGTTCATGCTGTCAGTGACTGTATCCCTGTGTACCCCTGGAAGTCAGGCAGGGGTTGAGCTGAGCCTTTGGGGAGCTGATAATGCAAAACATCCCATCTTGGCAAGAGGACTCCTCTGGAAGGCCTTAGCATGACCTGCTCTGTGCTTTGGGAGAACTCTTAATTAGGAGACACCATCCTGTCACTCGCTGTGCAAGAGACTGCCTGAATCAGTGACTCCTGCACAGGGAGGGGAGCCCTCAGTGCCAACCTGCCACTGTCACATTTTCTGAAAATTCCCTTTGCCAGGATTTCTTCTCCTGGGAAGCTGAGGAGCCTCAGAGGAAAATGAAAGCAATAATTATCTGATTGCTTCTCCTGTGTTTTGCTGCTTTGGAATGTGGTTTGGACATTGTTTACCAACTGGTCATTGTTTCATTGGTTTCATGTGAATTGTTTTAACTTAATGGCCAATCACAGCCAGGCTGTGTCAGACTGAGAAGAGAGTCATGAGTTTTTCATAACTATTCTTTTAGCCTTCTGTTTGTATCCTCACTCAATTCTTTAGAAGAATAGAATAGAAATAACATAACATAACACAACATAACACAACATAACATCTTTGCCTTCTAAGAGCATGGAGTCAGATTCATAATTTCCTCCTAAAACCCTAAAAATACCACACTATCCCTGCAAACCAAGCCCATGGGAGGCTCCACTGGCACCAGGTCAGGTCAGGTGCTCAAAGCTGGATGTGACATTTGTCCCTCTGTGCCCCAGCTGCTCTGTGGGTGTCACTCCTTCCATCTGGCCTCAGCTGTCCAGGACCAAGGGTTGCTGGTGTAAGCTACATGACTAAATTCTCATTTCAGCCAGGCAGCCCTCCAGAGCATCATTCATCCTTTCCCAGCCACTGATCTCACTTCTGAACAAATCCTTCCCTGGACAAGCTTATGGTGGATTTATTCCTGGGTGTTGAAGGAGCCTAGATGGCTAAGATTGAAACTGTTAATTTTAGGATTAACAAAGGCTTATATTTGGGTTTATTCATATGTAAAGTCAGATAATTGTACTTCATGAGTCCACTGAATGGACTCAGACTTCTCTTGGTTTTGGAAATGATCTGTGAAATGGCAATGAACAAAAGAGCTTCCTAGTAAAATAAACAACTCCTGCCTTCCACTATACAAAAATTTCTGTCCAATTAATGGAACAATATGGTGTGGCTCTCCAGGCTGGAACAAGTTTGGAAAAAGTGTATCAGGTGAGATTTGTTTCCTTTCCCCTTTGTGGGATTCTTCAGCCCACGAAATCAAGGTTACTTTAGTGTAATTAACCTTTAAGAAGATTCATTTGTTTGCACCAGTTGAACTCTGTCCTGCATTGCTGTATGTGAGAAGTTTCCTTCATCTGAAATGTGCTTTCTAAAAATCCAATCCAGTATCCCTTTTCCTTTTTTTCCCCCAGGAAAATAACAAAATCAAGCAGAAATGATTTATGGATGGTCAGAGGAAGGAAAATAAAATGGGTCATGAAAAAAGGAGGAATAATGAGGCTAGAATCATTCCTGCTATTATGGGTTCAGCAAAAAATCTTGTGACAATTATGTGGTGTTGATACCAAATTGAAAGGAGAGTTATTTATTGAAAATCTGTGGACAAAAAGAGAGGTTTGGCTGTCGTTTTACATGGGAAAATGTCGCAACATGTAAAAAGAGCTACGTATGTTCATAAAGAAATGCTTGTCTAAGACTTGTCATAACTCCGCCTGATAGGAGTTTCATTTTTCATATTTATTACTTTTTTGGATAATGTGTTTCTGAAATTTGGAAATAACCTATGCTTTTCATCAGCTATCTTTATTAAAACATGCTTTTTTGGACATAGTAATAGGGTGAACATAAAATCTTGCTCATCTAATATTGAAATGTGCTGAATAAAGTCAACTGAGCAATCCCACCCCTGTACATTATCAGTGTTTTTAGATTTCTTTTGTGGAATTCATCCTAGCAGGCAGTTGATCCCAGGAGAGAGATCAGAATCTTAAATGGGCAGAAATAAAAGAACACTGATCACATGAATATTTATGAGAATTATGATTAGAGACAGCTTTTAGCTACAAAAATTACATCTGGATTCAAATTTACTAAAAAATTAGAGTTGTTTCTCAAGGTATCCCTGAATTAACACTTAAAAGTCCACATCACTTTTGTAAAGTTGAAAGTCTTGTAGTGACTATTTCACTTTCTTTTTTATTAGACTTTGGGTTCAATATTTTTCCCCATCCATATGGGCAGTGTGTGCCCATAAGAAGAGTGAATGAGCAAAGATCTGAATAGTCAAATATTCAATTTGTTCTCTCCAACTTGGAAAAAAATGGCCTCTGAGTAATGCAGACTAAGACTTTGAAGTCTTAGTTTGGGGTGGGGTATCTCAAAGATCACTTTTTTTTTTTTAATTTTTTGTTGGAAATTTTGAAAATCATCTATACCCTGTATTTCCAGTGTGTAAAATCTCATGACATAATATTTGGCTTCTGTGCATTGAATTGAGGGCATTTCATGTGAATGATAGAATTGAAGCCCGTGATCCTGGGTTTTTTTGGATGTTTCTTAGGTCAGCAACTGCACCACTCACTCTCTGTATTTATATTCCTGCTCAGATGTTTCCTCTGCTCAGAATTCCTAATCCCTTCAGTTCCTCTCCCTCTTTTATTTGAGAAAGAAAGTCTGGCAGCTGTGACAACAAAAGAGAACATCTGGAAACCTGGCAGTTAAGAGCTGAGTCCAGCAGCTCCGTGGTTGTCTGAGCCCTCTGGGTTATTTCTCTCTGGGTTATTTCTCTCTGGCCTTGGAGACCAGCTCCAATGAGTCTCTTTTTGAGGCAGAAGGATCATATTGAAGCATTTGCTCATCTTTTGGTCACTTTGAGTGCAGCAAAGGGCTGGAAGAGGTTCAGGAAAGCGCTGTCACAGGAGAGTTTCTGGTTTGTGTCGTGCCCGGCTGTGGCTCCAAATGTGGGATGTGTTCATTGATCCTCAGCTCTTCATTTGCCCACACACAATTGTTATGCAGGCATAACCTCTCACCAGGACTAAGCCCAATTAAAATCTTCACCCTGGAGTCTGATGCTTTTAGACTGTGTCCTTCTGTGTCTTTGTGTGACTTTTAAAATTGGACTCTGTCAGAATTGTCGCTTACTGTAAATTTGCCACTGCTCTAGTTCATCTAAGAACTCAGTCCAAGTTTGTTGCCTTACAAAAAATAGCAGACTTAGGGGGCTTGAGGCTTTCCTGAATTACCTCTTCTAGCAGATTGTGACTAAGTCCAGCTAAAACAGAGAAAAATCACAAGGCAAGGAAGATGTTTTGCTGCTTGCCTTCTACCACACAGCCCTGTCACCAGCACGGCAGAGTGCTTGAATGAGATGGCTTCACAGACAAAGAACAGCTGCTAATAACTTAAATTAACTAGAAACACTTGAAGTGTTTAGATCCTAGGCAGGTGTTGCCTTTGGGTTGTTTTATTTATCTATTTTCTGACTTTTTGCAGGTCTTTTTACATTTTCTTTCCATCACGTTACGTGGTCGTTATAGTGCAATAATTCAAAGGTAATCATAGCACTTGATTACTGCAATTACCTCAAAAGAGATCCTTTTGTTTTTCACTCCTAAATTCATCTCAGAGGAATATTCATAATTCCCTGTCCCCCTGAAACCTCTGTGTTATTGCACCATACACTGAAATATAGGACCTGGAGACATTTAGTACCTCCCAGTGTGGCAATGCCTCATTCTTTATTCCTCAGATCTAGAGATCTAAAGCCTTTAAATGTCCCCAGAATGCTCCTTTCAAGACCAACAATTCACAGTAAATAAAAATACTTTTGAGATCATGCTGTTACAATGCAATTAGATATATAACCAGAGGTGTTCTTTTCAGTGGCTTCCAGAAAACAAGATGAAAGTAAAGGTACAGGGAGTAAAACCTAAGCTTTTAAATGTTGATAATTATAGATAAGTATAATTATGCTAAACTGCATACCTATTCTGAGAGGTACAGCTGGAACACTGCAAGTTCTGCTAAGTAGAGTGAAAATATGAAGGAAAAATTAAATAAGAGCATAAAGAAATTCTAGATGTTCACATTACACTATTAGCATGAATGGCTAAATCACAGGATATTTTAGAGGTAGGGAAAATAACATATTTAATTGCATATTTCATACAAGTACCTGTAGTCTCATTTACATAAATATGAGTATCTATTGAGTGCAAAAGCAGAATTCTACAAAGTGTATTTTATGCAATGAACAGGGCACCCCCTTGCACTAGGAATTCATCTGCATCCTACATCTTAAGCACTGGTAGAGATTCAGCATGTTGTGGGTTTTATACCTTTTTTTTCTTTTTTAGAAGTTTGTAAACCACTTATTGATTTGAAAATACAAAGATTTCCATCAAAACTTCCTAAAATCTGTCCTGTTTTAAATGAATTCCTATAACACCTTCAGCTGGACTCACTCTCTCTTATTTCCCTGAATCTGCCCAGCCTGTGCTTGTGCTGAGCTGCTCCCCACAGCCTGTTTGAGGACAGCCATCCAGCCAGTATCTTATCTACTGGGAGGTCCATCCATCAAACGTCTCTGCAGTCTGGAGACAAGGATGCCGAGAGGGACAAAACTCTTTGCACAAATCCAGGGGGATGACAAGCCCAGGTAGATTTCTCTGCCTTCTGATAAGAAACAGGCCTTCTGCCTGCCTTTTTGTAAATACCTGCTGGGAGCTTCCAGAGGGCTGACACGTCCAGATGCATCACAGAAGAGATGCAGCTTTTGGATTCTAGGGAAAAAACCCCCATGTCCCTCTTTTACCCAGCAGCAATCTCCAGCTCAAATAGGGTCACATGTAGATGTGGCTGTGTCTGGGTGATCACCAGGGCTGAAACAAACTGATTCACTGTGCATCCCTGCCAGCCCTCTGTGAGGGATCACTGAATATTTTGTTCCACAAATTTATTTTGAGGGTTTTTTTTCTTTTTCTGTTTGCTTTTGGAAAAAGCTCCTTAGCTGTGTGTTATAAACTGTTTTAAATCATACGCTTTACCCCTGTGTCTACCAGCAGACTTGCTAGAGCCTCTTCTCTTGACAGTTTCATGTTTAACTTCTGCCTTAACAGCTCTGATGCCTTTCTCTCTCCATTTTTTTCCCAGGCTTCACACTAAAACATTCTCCATCTGAGTTATGCCCCTTAGTCATGGAATTCACACCCCAACCCCTGCACTGACGCAAACCTTGGAGAGCAGCTCTGGGGAGGATAACCCGAGTGCTGCCTCCCCAGCTAAGTGTGCTGTCCTTCCTTGTTATTGTAACATTGATATACATATCTTCCTTTCCTCATTTTTCATATCCTAATGTCATTAGGACGAGCCTGCAGCAGTTTTAAAAGCTGCCTGCCCAGCCTCTTTGACGTCATTGCAGAAAGGTCTCGGCTGCAGCCCCTGCACATACTGTCTGTGATATAGTGTATAAAAACCCATGTCAGTGCTGGCTCTCAGGGAGCTCTGGAAATGATTCAGCTGTCTGGAATGGGCAGATGGCTGCTATCAAAGTTTTATTATCACCATCATTATTATTACAGTGGTTTGTGACACATATTGAACTTTCAGACTAGTGTTAAAGCTAAAGTATTTGAGCAACACTTTCTGAAATTCAAATCCCTCAAATCCTTTCCAATCTGACTCCGAAAAGCAGGAGTAGGTTTAGAGCTAATTAGACAGATTGCTTGGTTCCACTTCCAACTTTCAGAATAATTATCTGAAAATTCTTGTTCTCATGTAAACGCAACTGTTAAGTATTTTTAATTGCTTTGATTTATTGCAGAACTTAAATTCAGTACATATTGAATGTTCAGCAGGGTGGAAAGAAAATTTGAGTTGGTTAAGGGTGCATATGGATTGGATTGTCTACCAAGTTTTTACTCTTTGAGAAAGCTTGTCAACCTAGGCTACTGCATACTGCCTGCTGGAGGAATCCTCTATCTATAACTATAAATACTGAGGAATTTCTAAGCAGACATCTTCTCCCGTTTGTTTTTCCTTCACCATCAACCTCTTTTTCCACACTTAGAGATGTCTCAGGCAAGGGACCTACAGGCCAAGCTTTCATTTATTTATTAAGGGACAGTTTGTTTCATGGTTATCTACTCTTTGTAGCTTCATCTTGTCCAGTATCTTCATAACGCCCTGGAGTCCCTTCCAGCGTCAGAAACTGCCCCAGAAACTGCTTTTCTAGCCCAGGCTGGGTCTGATATGCTCCTTCCCAGGGACAAAGGGGAATGAAACCTCTTTTTATTCCTCTTCTTCCTGAGTATGGCTCTATTCTCTGTTCCCTCTTGTGTAACAGAGTCCTGTACCCAGGGAAGTTTGACAGTGATTGTTGCTTGCTACTCCCAGACACTCTCAGAGAACCACTAATTGTTCTTTATTGCTGCATTCAGGTGCTTTGGAATCCCCTGAGAGATTTCAAATGACCTAATCACCAAATGAAGGCAGTTCAGTGAGCTTATGTCTGCCTTGCTTTCAGTTGATTTCCCCCAAGAACTTGAAGGGTTTGTCCAGGAAGCTGTGTCTGTGCCCCCTGAAGTTTTTCTCAAAATCTACTCCCACCTGATAGTAGGCAAAAAATACATTTTTCTGACATCCTTTGTATACATTCCCTTGTCTTGCCCCACTAATTACATTGACAGATGGTGCAGCAGAGAGGTGGAGTGAGCCATGTGGACTAAATTATACAGTGCTCAGGGTTCAAGGCATGAACTACAGATAGGGATCCTCTCTTGTGCCCCAACCTGAGACATTCAGCCTGTTATCTCCACCATGACAACTCCCAAGCATCTTGTTGGATGTATTCTTGACCTTGCTTCCACAGGAAAAGGAGGTGGTGGGGAAAGCTGCAACAAAACCAGTTAATGATGAGATGAAACAGCACAAGAATTGACATGGGAGAATAAATGGACTTATTAGAAGCTGTGTAGTGCTGCTGATGGCAGCCAAGCTTGTTCACTCACAGCTGGCTCAGGAAGCTCCCTGCCCATCCCTGGGACAAGCAGCTTTTGACACAGGTTCACAGGACCTGCACAGGTGTGGCCAGCTTGCCTCTGGGTCAAGACTTTTCCTTAGGGTCAAGGCAGCAGACACGTTTTTTTGAGTGATGAGGAGAGTGATCTGAAGGAGATTTTGACAGGCAAGGCACAGTGTTAACTCCTGGGAGTTCCCATCACTGCAGTCCTGAATTCCAGCCTGATTCTGGAGTGCTCCTTCCCTCCAAAGAGGGCAGGCTGGAACCAGGACAGACTGTGCAGATGATCCCAACAGTTAGCTTGAGGTATGCTCTGATTTAAGTGTGTTCATGAAATAGGTTTGAGTTTGCATATTTTGCTATAGGACTAGAATCAGAGAAATTTGAACAAAAAAAAAAAAAAAGACCAATTTTTTCCTTTTCAATTTTTATTTTTTTCATGGAAATTCTGGCAGAGTACTTCTTTTTTATTACTGTAGAAAACATTGGCACTTGCTTTATTTTATTCTCAGGTTTACCTAAATGGGGCAATTTCTGTAGCTTGGGAGAACATCTCAGCTTCAGGCAAGAGGAAAAAATCACTGAAATTATAATATCATCTCTGAGCTTGGCTGGGGACCATCTTCAGAAGCCACAACAGGCAGGACACAGGGTCAGTTGTGAGGCACAGCTTGCATTTTCAGGGCTGTTCATATAAAGAAAATAATTCTTTTATGAATGGTGAAAATGAGTGTGCACATACATGGGTGTAGTGGTCCAGAACGAGATGTGTGATGTGGCATTTAGGAAAGAAAAAAGGGAAGGAAGGAAAAAGGGAAAAAGAAGGGAAAAAGAAGGGAAAAAGAAGGGAAAAAGAAGGGAAAAAGAAGGGAAAAAGAAGGGAAAAAGAAGGGAAAAAGAAGGGAAAAAGAAGGGAAAAAGAAGGGAAGGAAGGAAGGAAGGAAGGAAGGAAGGAAGGAAGGAAGGAAGGAAGGAAGGAAGGAAGGAAGGAAGGAAGGAAGGAAGGAAGGAAGGAAGGAAGGAAGGAAGGAAGGAAGGAAGGAAGGAAGGAAGGAAGGAAGGAAGGAAGGAAGGAAGGAAGGAAGGAAGGAAGGAAGGAAGGAAGGAAGGAAGGAAGGAAGGAAGGAAGGAAGGAAGGAAGGAAGGAAGGAAGGAAGGAAGGAAGGAAGGAAGGAAGGAAGGAAGGAAGGAAGGATTTTTCTGTAACACAGGAGATGTTTAAGTTAGGAGTCAGTATTCCACAGATATCTAACTTCATGGATATATAACAAACAGCATTTTTGAAGATGCTAAAAATACATCCATGTGAACTTTTGAAAACACTGAAAAATAAACAATTACAGGATTTTAAGTTATTTCATTTGCTGCAATTTCTTTTTTTCCTTTTTGGTTGTTTTTTTTTTTTTTTTTTGGAACCAGAGATGGCTTGGCATTTGAAAGAAATAGATGAATGTGACATCCAGTGTATGGACATTTATTTTCATTTGGCTGCAGCACACAGCAAAGAACATTTTCATCAGTCATTCCCAGTTAGAATTTAGGAATATGGAAATAAAAAGAGGCAATTTTTTTTTTTTTGACTGTGAAATACAATCTCTACATACAGTCAGATTTTTGGCCATCTTGATTTCCTCATCCCCTGTATTGCACACACAGCACCGTGGCCAGAACAAGCTGCTGTGGATGTGAGAAGAAAATGCACGTCATTCTGATTTAAAGCACATGTCCCAGCCACTCTGCCTTTCCTGAGAATTTAGCCAGTGGTAACACATTAAAACACTTTAGAGCCCATTCAGCACAGGGCTGTGTTACATATGCATGCTGGCCTTTTCATTAAAATTCATGAGTAGTAGTGCTTAAACTTGCCTACTACAAGGATTTTTTTGTTTGGATAGCCCAGACAGGCTCATAAAAGCCACCGGTGCTTTACATTCTAGATCCAACCCCACAACAATAAAAGTCTTTCAAAATTGCACATATAAGGAATTAAACCAAATGCCACAACATAAAGACAACTGTAAAACCCCCACATTGTATTCTTAAACTGACAACTTAATCATTTCCCTTAAGATTAGTGTCTGTGCCCTGGGTGAATTAAAAAAAAAGATTTTACATTTTGGGGCTAGAATTCCAGTAAAATTGGCCAATGATACACAAATATTTTCTTCTCCATTGAGGACTCCAAATTAATAATTTCTGGAAAGGGGGCTATTCATTTTGTATTTTTAGGAATGACAGCATGAATAAGTTCTCAAATTAGGGTAGCAGGATATATAGTAGATTGCCACTAACCCTTTCAGCTAATCCATCTATTTTTTCTTTCTCACCTGAGATCTCTTTTTTTCACATCTCATGAAAGGTTTTATGTTGGATTTTCACATTTTACAAAATACTTATAACATGACAAATATGGGCAGTCCTGCTGATGGGATAACCACAGGGAATGAGATTTTGGGCCTTGTGACAGAGGCTCTCCTGTGAGAGCCTCAGAGTGAGTCTGCAGACAGGTGTAGGTATAGAAAGACTTTGAATTTAAAATTATTTGGGTTTAGAAATACGTATAGACTGCTTGTTGAAACAAAGAAAAGTATTTAATGAACATGTCTAATTAATTATGACAAGAATAGATGGCATGAGTTTCCTGTAGTCCCAGAGTCAGTGGTGATTGGGGTGGGCTGTGCCCAATCCATCCCCCCGAATTGGCTCCAGCTGTGCAGGACAGGTGAGCAGCATTGAAGGGAACGAGCCCTGGAGTGCCCAGGGGCACTGACCAACCCCAGAGGGCACAGAGGGCACACAGGTGCACTGCATCAGCACCAGGGCAGAAAAGGCTGGGCTGGGGGACAAGGAGGGCAGATGCTGCAGCCTGCTGGAGTGGAATGGAGTTACTGTGTGTGGGCAGGAGCCTGAAGCCTTCTGGAGAGGTTTGGTGTCACTGGGTTTGGGGTGGAGGTTTCTGGAGAGGTTTGGTGTCACTGGGTTTGGGGTGAAGCCTTCTGGAGAGGTTTGGTGTCACTGGGTTTGGGGTGAAGCCTTCTGAAATGGTGTGGTGACACTCTGTGTGTCGTGGCCATCTCAGCTGTGGCACGTGCTGTGACTTATGCTGCAATGGTTTCCTATCAAAAATGAGAAATCTAAAAAATAGAAGAATCTTTGAGTCCTGGGTTATGGATGAATTTCTGGGTTTTTGAATCAAGTTTGATTTAAGTTCTCAGCCAAGATTAGCTTATTAACAAATGTGCAGGACCTTGGTTTATATCTTATGAGGATGAATCCTTCAACTACCTAGAGACTTTTTAGCAAACCTTGTAAACTAGACAATGCAGCAATGATGAGTAATCACTGGTATTTTCATGTGTTTTTTAATGTTGATATTTCAATTGAAGGGTTTTTTTTAACATTCCCTACGTTTTCACTCCTAAATTTCCCATTTTCTTTCTTTTTTTCTTTTGGAACTGGAAATGCATAGCTTGAGCAGCTCTTGGGAAGGTATGCAGAAGCATTCTGTTGCTGTTTTAAACTCTGGAGTAGTGGAAGCAATAGTGGTGATGGTGCAGAGCTTGGTGTGTGCCAGCTGATTGGGTACTTACCCTGCATTTTTTGGCACACAAAGAACACCTGAGCAGCTGCAATCTGCTTTTTGACTTATCACATTGTTTCAGCAATAATAACATTAATAATTCCTGGACTTTAGTAGTAAAACACACATCCTATTCAGCCTCATCCTTGCTGGGATTATGGTAACCTCTGGCAGAGGAGGAAGGGGGAGGCAGGGAGTGATAACTCCTGTAGTTGTCCTGATGCCAAATGTGATGCAAGGGGTTGAAGTTAGTTTGAGAACATCTGTGAGCTGCACTTGAGGAAATGACAACTCTGCAGGTATCTGTCAAGGAGCACAACTAAAAGCACTTTGCTCCCCTAGGGAGTCCTAAAGGAGATGTGGTATTAGATTTTTTTGTCATGTGATATTATTTAATTAAATTAAATGGGCTAAAGGAGAAAAGACCTGTCATGGTTTAGTCTCAGACAGCAACTAAGCCCCACACAGCTGCTTGCTCAGTCATTCCCAGTGGGGCAGGGGAGAGAACTGGAAGGGTAAAAGTGAGAAAACTCGTGGATTTAAGAGTTAGAGCAAATGTTGTACACACAAGGAATTCTTTCCCCACATCCCAAGGGCAGGCAGGTGTTCAGCAGCCACCAGGAGAGCAGGGCTCCATCGTGTGTGATGGTTATTTGGGGAGACAAAAGCCATCTCTATGAACATCCCTGCACAATTCCAAACCACCTTGGCTCTGTGAGTGAGAGCTGAAACATCCCTGTGCTACCAGCACTGCTCCCTGCACAATTCCAAACCACCTTGGCTCTGTGAACAGGAGCTGAAACATCCCTGTGCTACCAACACTGCTCCCTGCACAATTCCAAACCACCTTGGCTCTGTGTGAGTGAGAGCTGAAACATCCCTGTGCTACCAGCACTGCTCCCTGCACAATTCCAAACCACCTTGGCTCTCTGTGAGAGCTGAAACATCCCTGTGCTACCAGCACTGCTCCCTGCACAATTCCAAACCACCTTGGCTCTGTGAGTGAGAGCTGAAACATCCCTGTGCTACCAGCACTGCTCCCTGCACAATTCCAAACCACCTTGGCTCTGTGAGTGAGAGCTGAAACATCCCTGTGCTACCAACACTGCTCCTTGCACAATTCCAAACCACCTTGGCTCTGTGTGAGCAGAGCTGCAACATCCCTGTTCTACCAGCCCTGCTCCCTGCACTAGGGCAAGTGGCCTAAAGAAGACCCCTTAATTTTGTAGCTATGTGAACCTACAGGTTAATCTTAGAACAGATTTAAGATTTACCTTAGCTGTATGCTTTCCTCCAGATTAGTTTCAGAAAACCCCAGTGGAGTCTGTGCAGAGAGGTAGCACAAAAAGAACTTTTTTCTCTGCCTCTCCTTCCCCCCTTTCTGACACAGCTGCTGAACCCTTCATATAGCAGGGCATCCTACAGCAAACAGATTGCAGTCTGAATGGCTTCACAGCCACACAAAATGTTAGATAAGCCTGGTCCTTCTGGGTGGCTGCATTTCTCTTCACAGAGAAAAGCAAGGTGCAACTTCTCAAGGATATTTTCTGGGAATTGCAGCGAGGAACCTTAGAGAAAGGAAAACCAATTCTTATCTCGTTTGCTGTGCCTGTGCTGTTCACAAGGGGAATGCACTGTGGAAGGTTGTTTACCTGAAGGGAGTTCGTATTTGGAGTCTGTGTGAGTGTTTTGATTCACTGACCAACTGAATCCAGGTGTGTGTGTCAGGACTGTTGGGACAGTCAGATTTGGCTGAGTGGAGTGCTTGTGCAGATTCAGTTTAGATGTAGTGTAATATAGCATAATAAAGTAATTAATTAGCCTTATCATGGAGTTCTCTGTCATTTCTTCCTGCTCAGGGGCACCTTGCTTCACAATAGTTCTGTAAATCCGTTTCATGCTGTGTTCAGAGAACATGCAAGGTGTCTCTAACTTTTGTCACCCAGAGAAAATGTGGAGCCTTTGCCTTCTCAGAAGTCTGATGCTCTTCCTTCCCCATTCCCACTCTCCATGTCCTCCTATTCTCCTGCCTTGCTGCTGCTAGACCAGGCTGTAAGTGGGAGTGAATCTTTGACCATCCCACCTCAAACCTTTGCTGTCCTGCAGCCCTGGCAGACCTGGAGTGGTTGATGGATTTGATTTGTTTACATAACTCCAATGGCTCTGTGACAGTTCTCAGAGCATCCTGAGCAAAACCAGGAGTTCAGCTCCTCCTTCAGGGCCCTTTATAATGGATGTACTTTGGAAGAAAAGGGGTGGGATTTCTTCCCTTGTAGGCTATCTGGGAAAGTCTTCCTTTCTCACAGTAAATACCAGAGCACCTTTCCTTTCTGACCACTGAGGTGGCTTGCTGACAGG
Source organism: Fringilla coelebs (assembly GCF_963513975.1). NCBI lineage: Eukaryota > Metazoa > Chordata > Aves > Passeriformes > Fringillidae > Fringilla > Fringilla coelebs. The sequence goes on from NC_140033.1 coordinate 71,216,230, forward strand.
ACTGTGGTTTCTGGTGTATGTAGGCAATTCAGGCTGAGACTCATAACTTGTCCTTTTCCTTGTTATTACAGGAATAAATTTGAATAATAGATATCTGTGTCAAATAAGTTGCATAGTTAAGCTCTTGCCTTGCTTTACTGCAGCATCTGGGATTCATCAAATTCTTATACAGCTGGTTAGATGTAAAATACATTTGTGTACTCAGTGTCCGTGTTTTCTGTTTCTGTGAGCTGTTAGTGTTTTATTTTCTTTGTTTGAAATAAGCAAATTTTTAATATTCTATATTTGGATTGTATGTACAGCTGAGTTTGGCAACTTCCATCATCCTAACCAAATTTCTATTATGGAGAGAATTAGGTTGCATTTTATGAAGTGAATCTATCATTAATTTGAGTCATTATGAGAAACAACAGATAGTGTAACTCCTCATAAGTATAAATAGATATGCAAAGGCAAACTAACATTATTCTGTTTATCTGTTATTGGAAAGAAATCTTATTTATCCCTTTAAGCATAACATCACTAATTTCAATGGCACAGTTCAATTGCAAGTTATTTTGAATATTTTTTGTTAGAAGTAGAGAAGATTTGATCTCAGAAGCTGAACCAGATGGTGATCAGGGCAGCAGGGACTTGTACTGCTCTGAGTTGCCTGGCCTCCCTCAGATTTGAAAGCAGAGCTTCAATGCTGGTATTGCCAACTTCCATGACCTCAGTATTCAGTGATGCTTTTCTTACAGTCTTGCCATTTTTCAATCCCACAATTTTTAGAAGCCCTGATCATAATTTTGGGGTAGCTGAGTTTAGCAAAATGGCTTTTCACCAGGGATAGTGATTATAGAATATTTCTGAGCTCCAAATTGTTTTCACAACAGAGGAAAGGTTTCCTTGCTTTCTGCTTCTTATGATGCTTAGAACACTGCCAGCCTTTCCTAGAGCAATTCAGGTGTTCTGGTCAAGGGATAAATGAAAAATCTCCTCACTCTGCCTGCAGCCCCAAGTATTCTCCTTGTCCTTGGTTCATTCAAGCAGTTCTGGTGCAACTCTGCTGGTGGGTGAGTTCAGGAGGCTTTTGCTGATTTTTGAGCTTCATGAAACAATGCCCTGCTGCCTTTGCCTCATTAACTCTGGGGTTAATTGCACTGCTTCAGAGTGGGGTGGTAATGAAGCTTGTGTAGGTTCATGGAAGGGGATGTGCTGGCCATCAAGGAGATGATGGGGTTTAGGGGAGTCTTGGATGAGAATGCCAGCTCCTAAAGGCAGCTCGCTGTGGGATCACATGCCTTTTGTGCTGTGATGTGCTTGTTGACAAATGTGACATAAAGAAATTTAGGAGGAAAAAGAAACCACATTTTCTTAAAGTGTTTTAGATCACTTTGTGGTCTAACCACATGCTCAAAAACTTCCTGAGCTGGAAACAGTCTCCAGATGACCTACAGGCTTTAAAACTTACCAAAACAAAAAGTTCTCTGCCACAAAAGCATTCCGATGGTTGTGCTCTGGGAGAAAATAGTTTCTCATCATATGCTTTAATACTGAAAAATGCACTGGTTCCTCATCACCTTCTATTCTTCTGCAGAGAATACAAGGGTGTTGTAGCTCAGCACAGCTTTTGGCTCATGGGGTGGCTTTGTATCCACAGCAATAAATTGGGGCACACTGTAAAACTTATCGGCAACTTGCCAAATTACCTCGAGTGTCAGCCAGGCACAACTGTTTTTCTTGGCATCAATTTCAACAGCATTTGAACAGCACAATGCACATTTCTAGCATCTCTTTTGTAGAAAGAGGAGTTTCAATGGAAAACTTTTATCTGCTGTGAATATGGGGAATAATTGACCACCACGTCAAATAGTAATTGCAATTTAACAATACAATTTGTCTGTGATTTCAGTGGGGCTTTGAGCTAGAGGATTTATGTTTGAGGCTGACGTGGTAGAGCTTTTAGCTGATCTTTTACACTTGAACTTTCTTTTCTGCAATGTTGGAGCAGTGGCACTTCCCCATGAAAGGCACCACTGTGCATTTCCATGGGGTTCTGGGTTTCTTTGAACACACTGAATTGTACAGGCTGTGCTTCTCCTCTGCACCCCTGTGTCTGCTGCAGTTAGATGTAAAGGCACCTCATTGAGACCTACCTGGCTTTAAACCAAATCCCTTGACACTGTTATTAACCTCCTCACAGCCTGCATCACGTGCTGGAGAAACTGCTCTGTTCTCCCTGGAGCACATTGTTACCCACACTGGAAGTGGCTGGTCTCAGCCCAGTTTGGGAATGTTAATTATTCACACCTTTCATTACAGGGTGTGATATGCTCTTAACCAGCCAAATGTCCCCTGGAATGCAAGCCAACCTTTGGAACTTGGCTCTTTAGATCTCCCAGTTCTATCCTGCCAAGGGACCCTAAATGGGATGCTTGTTATGTTTGTATGAACTGAGGTAATATTAAAGCAGGACTAAATGATCAAATTTGAAGCCTTTTTATTGTGATATTATAAAAGCATTCCCTTGCTAGAAGCACACTTGTGTTGCTTGTGCAACCATCTCTGAGCTTAAACAGGCAGAAATGTCCAAGGTGTGTGCTCACATCTGCTATGAACTGCAACCCTTACTTCTCTCCCTACAAGTACACAGCTGATCTTGTCTCTGCTCATCTGAGATAAATACCTTTTAATACAGATCCCTCCCATCACAAGAAGAATGAATATAATTTTTGCCAGCTGGCCAGGGTTCATTCTGAAAGTCTTTCTCCTGGTCAACAAACTTAATAATTCTATAAGATTTACCTTTACATGCTTCAAAGGTCTTTGTGTAGCTCAGTTTCATATGTGACTTCACATCTACTCCTGAAAATAAAACTTTTTTTCTTCCTTTTCAAAATTTGGGAGCTAAATTAAGAATTTAACAGAGAGATTTCAGCTTTTCTGTGGCATTCAATATTAATAATTTAAAATAGAAAACCATGATGATAAGTTTCAAGGTCACAAAGAACTAACTGCTATTTTTCATTCTTTTTCAATTGTCAGCTTTTAAAATCTAGGTAGCTGGTGGAGGTAGAAACCTGCAGGATTTAGATCAATTACTTGTGGCTATTTTGTATACTCAGGAATATTCTGTGGACTGCCAGCATTGAATATAAGTGTGTTAGACGTGAGAAGCCTTGTTTTTGGGGTCACTTTATTTCTGCAGGAATCACCCCCTGCTTTTTGTTGCTATAGGGAACCATCTTTACTTCATTAAAGCTTACACTCCTGTAGAACTCTCTTCTAGGAGAGGTTAAACATCATTATTAGAAAAACACTAGAATCTTCTAGAGTATAAGGCCAAGTATATTAAAAATTAAGCCAACAAGATTTAATTAATAAAGCAAGTGATACTTAATACTTGAAGAAAATTAGTGGTAGGACAAACTGTACCTGAACCACGTAGTTTTAACACTTGCAATCCTTCAAGATGCTGTAAGGATTCTTGTAGCATCTCTTTAGATTCTCACCAGCCAAGCTTTGTGGGATGCTTCCTGGACTATTGTTTGTTTCCTTTTGGAAGCAACAAATGCTTTCAAAACATATAAATTAATAAGTTTCCTATAATATATTTCAATTTTCCTTGAACTTTATATCAGCTCTGACCTGCTGTACTGTGAAGTCAACAAAAAGTTGGGCTGTAAGGTCTGAGGAAGGAACGTGCCTTCAGGGGAAGCTCAATTTGCTCCCAGCCCTCTTGATTTCCATTTCTATTGCACAGAGCACCTCAGTGGTTCTGCTGACGTCTCTGCCTGAACTTTGTGGTGTGTTTTTTATATGCTTTGTTATAGCTGAACACAATGGAGGTTTGGCTGGTTTACAGTTAAATGTACAATTAACTGTTCTCTCCAACAAAATAAACAATACTGATTAACTACTTCTTTCTGTGTAAAGACAAATCCCTATAAGCAATTCCTGGTTCTTTGTGCTGTGTCATCAGGCTGAATGAGAAAGCAGAGCAGGCAATCATGTCCACTTTTCTGCTTTCCTCCTTTTTTTTTCTTAAATGTAAAATGCGGTAAGTGAATTAGAGTTTACTTTTTCAAACTTGATCTTTTTAGGGTATTATTTCACTAGGCAGATTCTGTGTTATTAGGGAACAAATGGACAAATGTATTGGCAACAACTCAGCTTGCCAGACTGGTCTTAATAAGAATTTCTGTGCTAATTATCCTTCCTCAATGCTGCAAGTGCACATTTTCTACCCAGAAGGCTACAGATCCCTAGAGTTTATTGCTTTTGTCCCATCACAGAAAATCCATGAGGATGGAAGCTGTAGATCTTCCTACAGAGTCTCTATCTGGAATACATGCAGACCAACAAGATATTTGGAAAATTACAAGTTCCATTACAAATATTTTATTCTGCAAAACTCTTCTGCCTCGCTGCCATTTGATTTTTCTTTTTGACAAAGCAGTGCTTTAGGTTTAATGCTTATTTCCTTTGTGAACTGATGAGCAATACACGTGGTTTTGTGTTACCCTGTGTAAATCAAATCAACACAACAGTAATGAAATCCTTGAGCACTGTTCCCTTCTCTCATTGTGACTCCTTTTTTTCTGTAGTGTGGAATTGTAGGATGTGAGGTGTGAAGCAGATATAGGAGCAAGTTTTGGTATCTCTCAAAAGAGAGTGACTGATACAGAGCTTGCAGTCCTTGTTCTGAAAGGAAAATCTTGCCATGTACTGTTTCTTTTCTCTCTTCCTTGTACCATTGATATTCATACCAAGGAATCTTCAATGAAAAAAACCCCATCATTTATCTTCTCTTCCATTTTTTTCTGCAGTGGGACCAAATGTGATTTTCCCTGAGTTCTCTTTTTATTTTCCCATTGATTTCAAGGCCTTAAACTAAATCCACCCTGACCTGAGACCTCTGAATTGTAACACACACACCCTCAGGCAGACCAAGGGTCAAACACACCCCTGTACAGTGGCTCAGCACAAACCTCATGATGTAAATGCCTCATAAATCCTGAAAAGATGAATTTTCTTTTTATGGGGATAAATTTTACCTAGCTCAAGGTACACCTTGTGTTGAGTGTAGGTGTGGTGTGTGAAAGATCTTTGAACTTTAATTGCAGTTAAGTTGAGAACGGTGCAGGTACTGACATTGCAATCCAGTCTTGGTTATCCAGTGAACACTCATTTGTTCAAGAAGTTCAAAATAAATAAGTGTGACTTGTTGGAATAGACAACAAGAGCTGTTGCTAGTGCAGATTTGCCATTGTTTGTGTGAGGCTGAGATGAGTCACAACTCTTGCAGGTACAAAAATGTACAATAACAACATGCATAAAAATGTGCCTAGTATGGCTGCAGATAGAGTAATATTAGTTAGAAATTAATTATTATTAATTAATGCACCTGCAGCTTTATTAAGTGTGAGTAATAAGCAAAACCAACTCTTATGAAGTTTTTTCCTAAAGGCACAGAAAGCCACCTCTGCTTGGGATGAATCCTGTTTTCTCTATGTCAGCTGCTTTAATCTTAAAGCTCTGGAGTTCAAATTGTGTTTATGGCTTACAGCTGATCACAGTCTCCAAGATTTCATATCCTTTACTATGCAAACTTAATTCTGGTCCTATGTTTCTAGAGGAGCTGCTTGTGGAAGCAAGCTTTAAAATTTGTTTTGCGTTAGTATTTAAGCTTGAGATTAAAATTTGCACTAATGAATTGCAGATGCACACTTTTGCTTAAGAGCTGGATAGGGCAGGATCACCAAGCTGGCTGGAACAAATAAATTTAAAATTAAATCAATAAATAGAATCACTAAGAGGCAAATATTTCAAAAAAATAGGCATCACTTGCCTGGATCTTGCAGAGAATTTAGAAGATGAAGGTATTGTAATGGTTTTACTTATTCTCACCTGTTATTTGTTGTTTGTTTGTGGCAATACATTCAAACTAATCTCAGGTTATAGAGCCACAGACTCAGACAAGTTAGAAAAGAACAAGTAGTGTCACCCAGAGCAGGTTGCCCAGTGTGATGCTGATATAGTCAGGATTTCAGTGCCTTCAAAATCTGCTCAGGTCCCTCTGGACACCAAAAGAGCCATCTTGTACACAGCCCACCCCTCTGCTTTTCATGTAACCTATAACTCACTGCAGGTGTCCTCTGGCCCATTTCCCAGCACATAAGGAAGGGGTTAAAGGGTAAGGACATGGAATCAGCCCCTGGGATCCAGCACTGGTGACTGGCTCCCAGCTGGACTTTCTGTGGCTCAGCCATTCAGCCAGTTTTCCATCCCCCTCCCTGTTATGCACCTAACCTATATTTAAACCATTTATTCAGGGGTGTGTTATGTGAGAGAGTGCCAGATGAACCCCATCCCTTGCTCTCCTGGCATCCACCAAGCTTGGTCAGGCACTCTGTGCCCTTGGAAATTCATTCTGATTGCTCCTGATATCCTTCATATGTCTGAAAAGGGATTCCAGGATTATTTGCTTCACCAGATTTGCAGGGATGCAGGTGAGGTTGAAAAACCTGCAGTTCTTGAGATCCTCCCCCTTTCCTCTTTGTGAAGACAGAGGTGACATTTATTTCTCCCATTTCTCAGGAAGCCCTTCCAGTTGCCATAACATTTCAGAGATAATCAGGCAAGGCCATCAGCCAGCTTCCTCAGCTCTCATGGCTGCATCCCATCAGATCCCAAGGACTTGTGTGTGCCCAGTGTGTTTAAATGTTTCCTAACCTTGCCCCCCTCAGCTGAGGGCAAGCCTTTCTTGCTCCAAAAATAAGTCCATTAAAAGCAAGATAGAGCCCATGCTGCTATCAGTATTAAGCTCTTTGATTTTAATCTAATGGGGCATTTTGGCTTTTTTTATTTTCCCATCAGAGTGATCCTGGAAGGTGCTGAGCATCCAAAATTCCACTGGTGGCTTCTTGGCCTCTGAGCTCTCAACTGCATTTCACAGGATCAACCTCTCCAGAATCACTCATGAGTTTGGTGTGTAAAGTTGAGGAATGAATCTTGGAGATATGACATACATTTTGTTTGTTATTTTAGGCCACTTTATACTTGATCTGATCTTCAAGGTCAGTGTTCTTGTCTCTTTTTAAAGATAAACAAGTTTGTATCCTTCTTTTGGCCAGGACATCACATCTCTGAAGTATGTGTGACAGAGCTGCAGTTTACATTTCATCTGCCCCAGCAGTTGGTTCTGACAGCTGCTGGGAGAGGAGCAGGGTGCTGCTCCCTGCCTGCCTCCATCATTTCTGTAATTCCTTCCTGCAGCCATGTCCTGGGAAAGTTTTTATCTGACCTGGGTAGGTGATAACACAGTGCTCACACTCGTGTGAAAATATTATTTTCTTGTGCCATTAGTAGGGTTTGAAAGTTCCTGTCCTCCCTCTCTCTTGTGCTCTCTACCAAGAACCCTCACACTGAGGGATGTTCTTCAACTATTCCACACCAGGCCTTCAACAGAAAGAATTAGTGACAATTTTCATATGTCTCAATATATTTATAGTGCAGCTTTTGTGATTTTTTTTTTTGGTGGATTTTTTTGGTTAAGCTTCTCTCATTTTTTCGGTCCACAAATCATCGCTTTCATGAGTTTCCCATTGTTTGGTTCCCAGACCACAAAATTTAGATAAAATCTTAGTAAAGGGAAATGTAAAATTGTAGACATTCCCCAAATGACAAAAAGTCTGAATATGTTCACATTTCATTGTGATACATACAATATAGTATTGTATGTAAAATAGTATTATTTTTAAAAGTGGCATAAAAGTGATCAAAATTGCAAAGTTCAATCCATGTGCTTTTTTTGGGGAAGGCTGATGAGGGATTCAAAGACATAAAAAACTGTTTCATTTGAAATTTTGGTTCTGTAGAAAGTTTATTAGAATTGGCATGTTAATTTTAGTCATTTATCCCAGGGAAATGGATAAATTTTAAATTGCCATTTTTATATTATCATTATCAGCATTTGCAGAGGTTTTTGCATTATTTTTCTGTGTTCTGATAGGTGAACAAGAAAATTTAAGAAAAATTATCTGTATTTACAAGGAATTTCATCCTAACTCTGTAGCCTGTCCTTTCCCACTTCTCTCAGCTTTGAAAAGAATTCCTGGGTATGTTACCAGAGGTCTTTTCTCTGGAACACTCTGCTGGGAAGAGCTGGCAATCTAAACAAGAGGGAGAAAGGGTAGAAATGTTAATGTCACCCCTCTGCTAATGGAGCTCTGATAAACACACAGGAGTCACCAATTAACCCTGGGACAGAGCCAGGGACTGAACCCTGTGACCCAGCCAGTCCCTGGGTGCAGCACAATAAAATCCTCTTCAGCTGAGGAGCTTTGCCATAGGTGGCAGTAAAAACTGAACAATTGGCTGTTTATTTCCTTATGATGGGTTAATTCCCTCACCTGTAGCACCAGCACTGAGATAAACTTATGGTCACCACATTGAATAAAGCCTTTGTCTCAGACACAATCTCTTTAACTATTTAGAAACATTTATTTTCATTATTAAGACACTTACATGACTCAGTTTTCTTAAATAACATAAATATTCTTGCTCCTGGTCTGAGAAAAGTAGTTAATGAAATGCTGGCCCCTACTCCAAGTTGTAAATAGGTTTATTTCTTTACTACAGCAAGATGCCATTGTAGTGAACAGAGGAACTTCCTTCTATTATTTGTGAACTGCAGGAGGCTAAACAATCTATTGCATTATAAATTATAGAAACACACAGATATTCACATACACTGCAAAAGAATTCATGCTTTGTCCAGAGGAAAATGAAGTCCCAGAGGTAATTTCTGGACTGTGTGGGAAATAATGTCTCCTGAAGAAAATTTATAGCTATGATTGTTTAATTGAAATGAGAAATATAGTGTTAATTTTTTTTAACAAAAGCATTCAATTTCTTCATGTTTTTCAGCTGACTCCTACCACTGCTAATTTATGGAAATCATAAATCCTGGACAGAGTTTCAGGTCACTTCACAGGCACTAGTTTGACTAAATTCAATATATTGTTTTGATCACATCATAAATTTGTTCATGGATTATGCCTTTGGTTTGAACTTATTGCTGCTCTGCATTGAAAAGAATAGATTTTGTACCAAATTTCATAACACATCATGTGGGAATGGCATTAGTAATATTAGTAAATATTTATTTCTGTGTATGACTGGCAGTAAGGATTGTGTGAGAAACAGAAGGTTGTCTTGAGAAGGGTCTTTTCCACCTGTGTTTAGATGAAAGTGAATATTACAGTACAATGTATAGAATTATATATTCTATATAATAGAATATATTCTGGGGCCTTCTGCAGAGCCCAAGGCGCTATTCAGTTCCTGTCCTGGGCTGATGCTGGCAGCCTCCTCACATCACCCTGCTGTGCTTGGGCTGCAGGCTTCAGATTGATCAGACATGGTTTGAGTTCTGAGTTCCTGCACGCTCCTCCCTGCAGGACCTGCCCTTGGCACGCCCAGCCTGATGCATTTCCTCATCTGTTGATGTGAATTTACAGAGTGGGTAAGCTCTGTGTTCATCTGCATGGAAAAGGGGCAACTCTCAAATGGAAGTCAAGTTTCTGCTGATTTTCTTGAATTAGAGCATGACTTTTTTTTTTTTTTTTTTCCTGGAAAGAATAAAGTGTGGTTTCCCAACCTGATTGCAAAAAAAACCAAACCCAAAACAAACAAACAAACAAAAAAAGCCCACCAAGAAATCAACAAACTTTCTGACATGTCTTTTCCTCTGCTCATCTCAGAGTCCTTCACAAGCTTTTTCAGGGAGGTGTGTTAAACCCCACCATCTCACCTTTACTGTCCTTTTCCAGCTGTTCTTGCCTCCTGAGATCTCTGATAATGTTTCTTTGGAGTTTTGGGGGGATTATCAGCAGGTGCACAATTCCCTTTTTTGCTCTGGCTCGTGTGTCAGTAAAAGGAGCATAAATGGCTGTTCCACAGCAGCTGGGAGCCAAAGCTCCTGCTTATAAAGCCCATTGAGCTGGCTGCATGCTCATGGCAGATAAGGGTAGGTTAGTGATTGTTATTTCTTTGGCTTAATTGATAATAGGAATAATTGAGAGTGAAGATAAAATTTAACCCTTTGTGCTCATGTAGATTTGAGAGGTTGTGTGGTTTTCACCTACTGACTCTTTCTGATGAGGTGAATTTTATGCCTCAGGAGAAAAAATTGATCCCAGCAGTAACACTGAAGAAAAATCCTGTGATATGCAGAGGAAACAAAAGCCTTGTATGCCCTTTAGGGCCTCTGTCCCTTTCTCCTCAAGTCTGAATCCACTTTTCCTTGGCATAAGACTGCCATCAAACAATGAAAAGCTCAGGGCAGTTGTGGTCTTGCAGTCAGCATTTGAGGGGTGTTGGGAGTCAGAGAGAAGCACTAAATTGCTTGTCTAGTGATAAGCCTGAGCTATCATTCACTGCATGGGTTTTGGACCAGACTAGGGGCTTACATTAACTCTGTGTAGGGATTCCTCATAGTGTGGCTTTTTAAATGCATTTAAATCCCTTTCTCTTAACCAGTGATGCCCAGAGCAGATTTTATGGTTTGCTTTGAGGAGAGCTGAGAACTGCAGATGAATGATGCAGATACCACCAGGTATTTCCCTGCAAAATATCTACCCATCTATAGCTACTCAACTTCTCCTGTTGGGTTAAACTAATAATTTAAAGATAACCATCAGGCATTTCTCAGCAAACCCCTCGCTGAAACAATTACATGTTTCATAGTTTCCAAAAGCTTCCACAAAAGTCAGCAGATTTATGATTTAAAGAAAAACACCCTATCACATTCAACAGCTTGTAAAAACAAACTTCCTCCCCAGTTAGGCATTCCCTGATCACAGTGTAATCTTTTTAAAGGGCAATTACTGGATAGGAACTTTTTAAAATGTTTAGTTGAAGGTTTCTTGTTGTCTCAGTGAGTTGTTCACGCTGAGCATGTACTTGTGTTTGCTCTTGTGGTGCACTTGAGCTGCACTTGCTCACAGTATTAAATGCAGCTCAGTGCAAACAGCTTGTGAAAAAAAATCTGACTTTTAGCAGAGAGGAAACAATCCTCAGCCCCTGAGAACACAGGAACCTGTGTAGAAATTCACCATCACTTCTCTGGTAACTCACCAGGCTGTCAGGGCTGGACTGGGCTTTTGAGAACTGGTCCTTACCTCTTGGGCTTGGGAATAGGAACTGTGAGCAGACCTGGAAAAGGGGCAGCTCTTTCCTCCCCAGGTAGCAAACCCAGCCTTCCAGGTAGGACTGTTGCCATGATATTCAGTTTTTCACTTGGAGACTGAAAGTGAAATGAGGAAAATTCAGCACTAGAGCCAAGCCAGTGTCTGGTTAAAGTGAGGGTGTAAAGTTAATAGGGTCTTCATCATCTTCTTGCTCTTATTAAAAAAAAAAAGGAAAAAAGATGTGATCTTTTTCTTAGACAGCTAACCTCCATTTTCCTAATGCATGTATTTCTCATTTTGGTCCCAATGTCTCCCTGTCCCTAGGGAACTGAGTCTACTTCAGTCAAAAAATGGCAGCAATGTTTGAACTTGCTCATGTGGATTGGCTAAAATAAAACCAGTGAAATCAAAAATTATTTCAGTTGCTCAGCAAACCATCCCCATATACTGCTGCATACTGCTTAGGAATATAACCACAGGAAAATCAGGAAGCTGGGAGATTTCTCAGCAAACATAACTGGACTCTATTTAACTTATCCTCTGAGGTACCTTTAAATATTCAGTTATGTAATAAATGTGGTCAGCAATTATTTGTTGAAATGGTTTATGTGTGTGTTGGAAAGTGGCACTTCATCAGAACCACAACATTTTTTCTTTTTCTGAAATATTATTCCAGTTTCAATAAAACTTTCAACAAGACAGATATTTTAAGTGCAAGGCAGAATTTGGTGGGCCTGGAACTGGGGCTGGTAGCTGGGGATGTCCATCCAGGAAAAGCTGTTAAAATCCAGAAAATGTGATAACAGAAACAAATGAGTGCACATGGAAATTAAAAGACAATGCATAGCAATAGGAAGACAAATGTAATGGAACAGATTTCCAATTGAAATAGCAAAAAATACTCCTCTGATAAGGCCCAGATTCTTATTTATTTAATAAGGGCTTCATGAGCTTCTGTTTGTGAAAGAGGTCATGTGTGTTTGCCTCTAATTGCAGAGAGGGACAGGGAGACTGTCAGGCCCATTCTGTTCTTGTATTTCTAAAAAGCCTTCTAAATTAAAGGGACACACTGTCAGGCCCATTCCATTCTTGTATTTCCCAAAAGTCTTCAAAATTGTCTTCATCTTGCTGCCACATGGTACCAGGCTTTGAGCTTAAGGTGAGATGGAACAATTAAACTGTTCCTTTCACAAATTTGTTTGTAAACTCAAGCTTCATACAAACATTGAATTAATTGCCCAAATAGAAGCTAAATCATGCTGTCTGAATTTTGTGCCTTTTTGCAGTTGTATTCATAGATATAGTGACACTTCTCAATTTAGCAAAGGCCAGGAACAGGGAAAATGTGACAAAGAGCTGGAGTGAGACAGGAATTATCAACATAAGAATCCTATTCCTGCTTAGAAATTATATTCATCAGCAAAAGATGCTTTAGTTTCTCTTTTTCTGTCTATTTCTGGTCTGAAATATCTGCAAAAATTTAAAAAGTAACGCATCATATTTTCAGGGGAATCTGAAAACATTGAAGAGTACAGTTAGTGCAGTGAGGCACTTTCTGTTCCTTTAAAATAATAGAATTAAGAACATGTTATTTATTGCACAATGCTAGAAATTAATAAAACCAAATTGGCATTCTTAAAAAAAATATTTGGAGAAGTTATATTGCACTGAGTCACAGTGAATTGTCATCACCAAATCAAAGATGACTCTAAAATTAAATTTCAGGTCCATCAATTTTAGGCTTGTGAGAGAACATCAAATCATTTCAGTTTTAAGAGAGCAATAGAAAATGGTAGATTGTTTGTTCTGTGTTCTCAAAAAGCAGTAACCTCCTGAGAAATGAGGGACTTGTGGACTAGACAGCCTATTCAGGTAGTGAGGGATGGAATGGAGTGCTTTATTTTCAAACTGATACAGAAAAGATTTACAATTTATTAATCTAGAATAGTTACAGGTGCATCCTATCTGCTAAGTCATTCACATCCCAGAACACTACACAGCTTTAGCACCCAAACTGCTCCCAGAATGTGGTACCTGGGAAGATGTGATAACAGAAACAAATTAGTGCACATGGCCTGTAATTAGACTTTAACTGGAAATTAAAAGACAATATGTAGCAATGGGAAGACAAACGTCTTATGGAGGTCTTTATTTATTTTTATATATATAAAAAGGCATAAAGACCTCCATAAGACGTTTAATATATATTTTTTTTATTTATAAATATCTTTATGGAGGTCAGCTCCAGTGGGATGTCCCAGCTATAGCAGTTATAGGTGACAGAAGGAAAAAAAAAAAGATTTTAACAAATTTTAATTTAGCTTAGTTATGTCTATAAGATACCTGGTGCCATCATCATGGACATGTTACTAATTTCTCCTGCCTACACCACGCTCTCAGCCAGCCCAGATCTGGCATTAAAGCCCTGACACAATTCCTGCTAACCCTTGGAAGTTGGAATTTGATGGCATTTTTCCTAACCTTTGGACCTCAATTCCAAAATACCAAGGCTTTGAACTGGCTTTACTGTTCTAAACTGGGTCTATGTCCCTGCTTTCAACTTTGTCAAAAGACCAGAGAGAAGGGAAAAAACCTAAAACTTACCAGAGAGCAACTTGTGTGTTGTTTTGGAGATGTATTTTGGGAATGGGGTTAATTTGTCCATCTCCCCCTGTATTCACACAAGGCCTGGGTTACTTGTAGGGCTCCCCACTGGAGAAATGTGCCCTCCCAAAATGAAACCCCAGAAATGCTTCCCTGTAGTGCAGAACGAGCACAGGAACTGCAGTCTGGATGGGCACCTGGAAAGTCCAGCTCTGAAACCTTGTGGTGAGGTGGATTTGCTCTGATTGCTGCTGTTTTCTATAAATCACCATTTTTTCTGATCACAGCCACACCAAGCTACCTTCTTCTGGAAAATAATCCCTGTGTAAGGAATTGCAGCTCTCTGAGAGCTGTTTATCTACTGTTCTGAGGATCAAAGTGGATATTTTAATGAAACTGAAATTTTCATTCTGTAATGGAAGCAGAGTCTGACCATCAGGGGTGTTGTGCTGTGTCCTGTTACTTGACCTGAGTGAATTCCTTCTGCCTGATTGCTCTCTGTTCTGGCCAAGGTTTAAACTGGCAGTTCTGAGAATACTGAATCCACACCTTCACCTGTCCTGAGCAATTACCTGGTTTCCTTAGGAGTCTTTAACCTTCCTCTGTTACTTTTTAGTTTTAATTGAATTAATGCCTATTTTGACAGCGCTAGAAACAGATATTTCAGTTTGGATTATTTAGTTTTGAAGGAGGTGAGAGTAGGGGAAGACAAAGACATTCCTAAAGAGAAAAGGTGATTTACACTGTGATTTCCCAGCCACATAATTGACAGTGGTAGCATTCAGCACTGAGAAGGAAAGGCATTTAAGCCATTTAATCATGCTTTAATAAATGGTACTACTTAATCCTACTTCAGAACTTACTGGTTAGGTCTGTAGCTGTTTATTTTTTAAACTTTTTAAACAAATCCAATTTGCTTCTCCTTGGATTGAATCTGCATTTAGAAAATGAGCCCTCTTCTGAGCAGGAGTGATGAAATTAATCTTTGTGGGGTGCTCAGACGTGGCACACCAAGTACCTGGATAGAGAGCTGACAGCCAGGACTAGGCAAATTACTAATTGCAAATTACTAATTGCAAATTACTAATTGCTTTCCTTCAGCTCAGGCTTTTTGGGATTGCTTTGTGACCTGTTGTGTGGTCACAAGATACACGTGTTAACTGTGAAGTGTGTCTGTAAAATATAGATTTGTCAGTGACAGGGCCATGCTAGAATGATAAAGAGAAGCTCCCTTTTTCTGCTCTATTTCTTTTCTTCACACAGCAGGGTGGTTACATGAGGATTTGAAATTTTTTGTGCAGAGGCAAATGTGAAGAAAACTGAATTCTGCCTTTCCAGGATGTGAACTTGCCCAAACAAAATTCATAGTGGGATATAATAAACATGGGTTTCCTCACAAACATACCTGTTCCAGCCTGCTTACAAAGCTTTGAGTTGAGCTAGGACTGATCCTAGGGTCACTTTCCTTTCAAGGAAATCTGTTGTGCACAGTTTCTTGACGAAGAGCCAACAGTGTTTCTGTGGTTTTGCCACATGGTAGCATAAGGGTTGTTGGATTGAGGACCTTGGAGGTGTTCCTACTCCCCAAAAAATAGGTCCCTGGACTCAGAGCAGTACATAATCAGGCTTCTGAAAAGTCATTGTGCTTTTTAAAAGGAAAATGGTAACAAAACTCAAGAACCCAAAAAAAAGCCTGGGCCACCAGTTCTGGAGGTGAATTCTCCCAGAACCCTTGCTACAGCACAGGGAAGCTGCAATACCATTTTTGTGCTAAATATTAACAGCAGTACCACGGCCCCTGACACTCTGAGATGTTGACAGTGTGAATCCAGAGGTGATATATGTGCTTCAGCCATTTGGGCTTTTGACCTTTTCAATATTTGTTTGCCATTTCATTCTCTCACCCATAACCCGGAGATTTATGGCAGAGCAAACTTATTAATCCTAACAACCATATTTTCATTTGGAAGCTGGACTGGCTGTCAATAAACATCAAAAGGGCTCCCTGGCTTTCAGGGAACACCTGTGAAAAGAGAAGTGCGTCACAGGGCACTGCTGGAGTGAAACATTTATTTATTTATTATTATTTATGTTTATTGTGCTGCAGTTATCACTGGGGAACCCGGCAGGGCTCCTCACACTTTGGGGAGCTGAGCACAAACCTCTTGAAGGGTATTTTTGTGTGGGTGTTCTTGGCAAAGTTTAAGTAAGGTCTTCATCTTTTTTATTAATCAAAAGCAGTTTTTAGGGCTGAGCCTGCAGCTCCTCCAAAGACAAAGAGTCTTTACAAAGCTGACTGGAGCTGGTTTTGGTGAATAAGCTCTGGCCATGGACACGGGCCAGAGCCCAGTAAAGTCAACTGTGATCTTTCCACTGACTCCTGTGTGTTCTGCCTCACATCTTGGGGCAGAATGCTGCCACTGTGAGTCACATGAATATATTTTGCCCCATATTTAATTAAAATTAATTGGATTCACGAAACTACTCACGAGATCAAAATGGCAATCAACAGGAGAGTGGTGGATTAGCAGAGAATGCTGTCATCACCATAGATAGCCCACATTTTACATTTATTCCTTGACTTTTGTTTAAGTTCAAGAAGTAACAATTTTACTTTGTGATTACCCTGCTTGCTTGCATTTGCAGTGCCTATTCTTATAATGTTTGTGCACCAATTTGTGAGGTTTAGTTGGTGATGAAATCTCTATCTTTTTAAATTTTCAGCAGTTTACTGAAGAAGGGAATTGGATGATATTGCAAAAAAGCTTAAAATTTAAGGCACCAGAATTACAAACATAATATTGAAGTAAGTGGCCTGAGCTTCAAAACCAGCAAATATTATAAATTTTTGTATCTGAATGCATTTTTAAAAAGTCTTTTTTTCATGAAGATGAAGAATCTTGGCAAGAAAGACCTTCAGACTGGACAAGCTGATTTTTCCATCTGTGTGTAAGATTTCTAGGTGCCACTCTTGCAGGAATGAAAGTTGCTCCTCTTTGCTGCTAGCAATATAGGTACTCATCCACTTTTAAAACTATTCCAAATATTTTTTTTCCCTAATTATGCTGTTTGCAGACAGCTTTAAGGCAGCATCAGCAGTGAAGAAATTCATTGGGGTTTGCCACCCCCTCTCCAAATGTTATCCCAAGTGAGGTGTGTGTTTTCAGGGAGTGTCTTGCTGGGCAGAGGGGTTGTCCTGCTGTTCCAGGGCATCCAGCTGGCTTCCATGGCCCTTTCCCTTTGCAGTGGAGGTGGCTCCAGCCCACAGCAGCATTCCCAAGGCTGCTCAGGTCCATGGTGTGACTCAGTGGAGGTGGCACGTGTCTCTGGGAGCACCTGGACCACCCCACACTCACATTTTCTGTCCTCCACGCTGCCCTGCCTGCCAAAGATTGCCATGCCATGAATGTGAGCCCAGCATCCAGCAATAATATTTGATGATATCCACTTCTGGTTATAAACAATTTGCCACAAAACCAAAAAGTACCAGCTGTTCTCAGAACCTTCTTATTTTTCCTTCCTGCAAATTCATGCTTCCTTAATCTTCCTACTTTCTTTGTAATCAGTTTGTTTTTCAAGCATTTAATTTATGAGTTTATTAATTTTCCAAGAACTTTTGCTAGTAGCATGATTTGCCTGTGTTTTTCCAACAGGAAATGAAATCAAGACTGGTGAATGATGCCAATTGTCAAAACTTTATTAACAGCAGAGAAATTTTCTTGGAGAAAAGTTGAGTTTTACCACCTGTGCTCTCAGTCCTGAAGATGGTTTTCAGTGAGGACTTGGGAAAATCTCCTCCCAGCACTCCACCTCTGTGTGACATGGGGATAATGTCATACCCAGCCTAGAAAATACAGAGTTGAAAGCAGAAATAGAAAGTCTGTTGATAGGGATAAAAACTGTTCTAGCTGAGCCAGATCTTGGAGCCTTGAGGTTTTTACAAATTAGCTTTTGATGTCCAGTTCATCATTCTCAACAGTTAAGAAAAAAAAAGTTAGAAGAATAAAGCCAAACAATGTGACAGAATCCTTCACTCACTTTTTAGTCAGACAATAACTGGATTTTCAGCCAGAGCTTGCTTATGTACATGCTGAGCAAAAACTATCAGGGGTCCCTAGAGGGGTAAATAATTTTTACTGTAATCTGAGAGAGTGTCTTCTGTGACCATCCACTGCATTGGATGGGTTGGATTGAGTTGTACAAGAAGAGTAGAAAAAAAGGCAAACAAGCCCCAAAATTAAATTCCACATTACTCAGTGGAAATCTGCTTTCAAGTGTTTTCAGGGTTACCCATGTGGGAGAATGGCAGCTGGTTGTTCCAGCTGGATAGTAAAAAATGTCTCCTTTTACCCAGATATTGCTGGGAAATTCATCTTTCTTTCATAAAACATGTTAGTTCTGCTGTGAGCTCTTTGGGGTTTTGTTGGTTGTTTTTTTTTTTTTTTTCCCCATTCTTTTTTTAGAGTTATCCTTTATAGAATTAATATTAATCTGCTGATACACATAAAAGAACAGAGAGGTGTCCTGGCTTCTGGAGCTTGTGCCTTGTGTCACAAATCCAGGGAGAGTGCAGGAGTGGTGATCACCAACGCAGCAGTGGCATGGTCTGAAGCTTTGAGTGGTGATGGATGGAAAAGGGCAAAATCCCAGTGACAGGAGAGGTTTTCTGGAAAACTCCTCAACAGCACTGTACTGGCTTTACTAAGGCAAGCTAAAGGAGTTATTAATTGGAACTGTGACAAAATAAAAGGAAGAAATATTTGAGGAGAATCAAATGGGAAGATTGGGTCTAACACATATTTAATGTGCTTCTGAAAAGCCTGAGCAAATTCACTGGGATCTGAAGAATAATCTAAACCAGCTTTAAGCGAGGTTCTGAAATTGAAAACTATAAAGTTTAGCTTATGGACTGATGCACAAACTGATGGCTCTTTGAGGGTTTGGCATCAGGCCATCCAAGTACTGAATTTACAGCAGATGGTGAGGGTGCTGCAACTCTCAATCTGCTAGAGGTAATATTAAAAAAAAATTAGAATAGACTAATACTAACAATGTTGAAGTGCTACTTTTTCTTCCTGACACCCTCAGCAACAGGGGAAATATGAATGCAAGTGCTGGTCTTTCCTTCCACCAGGGAGCTTTTCTTGTCTCTACTGGATTGATTCACAACGTGTCTTTTTCTAACAGGTTATTTGGATTGCATTTTCTGTGTGCAAAACCTTCTTCTGTAAAATTCTCTGTGTGAATCTGCATTCCTGGTTTATTATAAACCTGTTGCAGTTCCTAGTGGGCCTGTAATGTTTACATGGTGAAAAGAAGAGGGAACTTGTTTGTAGTGCTTTGTTCTTTGTGTGATTTGACGGAGAATTAGGGAAGGTTGGTTTGGCCTGGGAGCTGTGCATGCTGTTATTGCATCTACAGGGAGAAAAATCTTTGGAGCTCTCTATGGGCAAAGTCAGGGTTTTGATGGGTGTGTGTGGAAATTCCCATTTGCTCTTCACCAGGAATTTCTTTCTCCTATAAGTTTTGGGGAAAATCCTTGCAGGAAGTCATATTTGGATCCCAAAACACCTTATAAAAGCATACACTTGTAGCAAAACAAATCTGCCTCTGTAAGGACTGCAGCATAACCACCTAGATAACCAGTGCAGAGCAGACTTGCAGACACAAGAATGTTTTCCTCTCCCAGACTTCTTTATCCTTATTAAAACAAGTTACATTATCAACGTACCACGGACACAGCCAGAATTGTTGAGGTTTGCCAATTAATTTCGTTAGAATAACCTAAGTTAAGGAGGTAACATCAGATTTACCAGTCTGGGTTGTACCCAGGGATGTCTGGAGCAGTTAAAGAGAAATGAATTGAGCCCTTTTTCGACAGAGCTGGTTTTTAGTGACTTTCACTGTTATAAAATTGAATGACACATTTGTGAATTGCGAATTATGGAATTAAGAATGGCAGTTCTGTGTAGCTCATACTTTAAGGGCTACCTCTACTGTTAAACTAGAAAGAATCTCCTTGAAAAAACACATTTCAGTCTGAATAATGTTTCATAGGAAGCAGAGACTGTGCCACAGGAGTTTTTTATGTGGAACAGAACCTATTAAGCACCTCATGATGTGGAGGCAATTCCAATTACACAAACAGAATCTTCTAGATTTACTGGCAAAGTTACATTTCAATGTTACAACAAGTGGCCACCGGTGTACTTTAAAGCCAAAACAGCATTCAAGTAGTCCCACCCTGGTAATTTTCTAGCCTGGGTTTGGATGCAGTTACTTGGAATTCCACATCCAGTAAAAAAGGCAATAACAACTCGCCTGTTCCTTCTTCCTAGTTCAACAGTATTGTCTTTCTGGAAAACCTACCCTTGTAACTCAAAGCTATATTAAAGGAGAACGGCCAACATAATCATCTTTTTAATCTGAATCATATCTCCTTTTAGGAATGCACTGAAAACCAGTAAGTGCTGGTTCGTTTTGGTCTCCGTGACGCACACGAGACAGGGCAGAGCTGACCAGCTGCAGTGAACCCACTGCTGGGCTGGGCCAAGGGATTGCTCCATACCCCAGGCAGATGTTTCTCTTTTAGACTAATGGAGCTCTTGCAGACCATATCCCTTCCCAAGAGAAAACACCAGCACAGTTGGAAGCTGGAAGGACTCATCTCAGTAACAGGATCAAGGTGCCAGCAGCATCAGCCACAGTTTATTAATAAAAATCCATGAACAGAACAGAAAGTGTACTTTGTTTTAGCTTGTTTAAAAGAAAACCCACATAAAACAACGCTTTTTCTTCTCTGTGTGGCCCTCTTAGTCGTAGTGTTTCTTTGTCATATAGCAATAGAGTTCTGTGTGAGAGAAGAGGAAATTAATCTCTTGCTATTTGCCTCACTGCTGCTCTGTCAGTCCTAAAATGAGAGAGAAAACAATTTGTGTAAATATTCATTGTTAAAATTCACGTCACATGTGATAATTGATACTCTGTCTGTGTCCTAGGTAAAAATAAGGAGAACTTCATTATACTTTGAGAGCAGACTGAGTTTGATTTGAGCCTTATACCTGGAAGTGCCTCTTCTAGTGTCAGTCCTTTCATATTTGTTTGTGTCACTGTGAGAAGAGAGAAATGCTCATTATATTTCTCCAGGGGAGGATGACAATGAACAGAGCTAGGCTTCTATATTAGACTTTGAATAAGAATTGTTTCCAATTCCTTGAAACATTCTCTTTCCTCTTGGGACTTGTACATCTGTCTTTGTCTAGTCAATGGTTTTGAGAGCTGCTTTTAAAATGATAATTGATGCTGGGGCTCTTATGCAAATGTGACCTGAAACCTGGAGAGCCAAATTTCATAGAAAGAACATAAAAGACAGGAAACTGGGGAACAGTTTGTATTGCTTCATTTCTGTTTTCCAGAAGCTGTGGCAAAGACTCTAATCTCTTCTCTTGGAGAAAATGTTTTAAACTTCTGCTTGGTCTGGAACAAAAAGGTCTCTGTCTCTCTGGGTTTGGTTTGTTTTTTTTTTTCACATTATAGCATAGCTGGGTTCAAACTTTACCTGGCTTCTACATTGCACATGTTCCTCCCTGGAGAGACACAGTGAGAGGACGTGCTAAGGATTTGATTTGTTGGCAAGAAGATAAGAGTGAGGAAAATTAACATGTTAGTGTCAGAATCCTCCTTTTTAAAGCATTTAGGGAAGGTAGAGCACCCAGTAAAACCTCACCACAAAATGGGAACTGCTGCTGCTGCTTCCAGCAGCCCAAGTGCTGGGCAGCTGGCTGCTCATTTTTCTTGCTATTCATGTTGAGTTTTGGGGCAGGTAACCCTTGTTAGCCATCAAAGGTTCCACAGCACAGCAAGCACTACACTGTGGCCACCAGCACCAGCTGTAAGGTTTTTTTGCCCTGGTGAAACCTCTGTCACTGATGTTGAGTAGGGAAATGAGCAGTTTCCATTCTAGCACAATTAAAGGGGAATGGCAAACAACGCTGTATCTCACATTTCATTGGCTGCACAGAAGTGTTGGCTTTAATAACATCTTCTGAAGATTATTTATATAGTCTATTTGCCATTATCCATATCAGTTCATGCCCTTTGTGTACTTTAGATAACATTGTTGTGCTTCCTTTGACTCAACATTTGGTGTGCTGTGAACTTGCCAATAGTGAGAGCCTATCGTGCTTGCCTCTGTCTGATCCCTTCCCCAGGCTGTTTATTAAGGAACAACTCATCATTAGATATTGTAAATGCAGCTTTTACACTGGAGGTCTCTGTGGCTACACTTGCAGGGGCTCTTTGCCTGTGTTTCTTCTGTTTGAAATGAGAAATCACTATGGAGTGAAGTGAAAGAAGTCAGACAAAGCTCAACCCCTTTTCCTGCCTGGTTCTGGAGATGGTGCAGTGGGCAAACCTGAATTCCCCTAGAGATTACTCTGCTCAGTTCTGGGAGTTAGGCTTGGTTTTCTCTAGAAAACTGGCCACCCACATGAGCTTTAATCAGATCCAAGCTCCTTCTGGCAGCTCCATGGCTCTCCTGACAATTTTTGAGCAGCACTCATGAAGATCCATTTAATGCACTAACCAGAGCAGCCTCCTGGGAACCTGCACTGCTGAAGAGCTGGGATAAGGCATTAGACAAAACCCTCTGAACCAAAAAAAGTGTATAGAAAAAACCCTGAAGCTGTCACCTAATTGCAGCTAAACACTTGCAAAAAACCAGGAATTAATATTGGCTAGATTGCTAATGACCTGCTGATGCTGATTGCTAATGATTAAAAATGTAAGCATAAGGAAGAAAAGATGCTGTCAGACCCTACAAAATCTAAGCAATAGCTGTGGCTGCAGAAAGGGGTTCCTGAGTAGATAGGATGCAAGCTATTACAGTTCTCCCTGCCTGCCTAAAAGCAAATAAAAAAAAATTCAACAAAAAATAAAGAACATCAAGAGCAGAAAACAGCTCTTCCCAGAGTACAGGCATCTATGATCCATCCTATTGGCCTCTAAACTCATCTGACCTTCCAGTCATTTGGGAGTCCAGCCACTGTAAAGGATTAGTTCAGCCTCCTAAGATCTGTGAGGATTAAGAAAAGTATTGTGGTTTTGGATTTTTTTTCCCCTCCTTCTGGATGTTAGACTAGACATCAATCCAATGGCCAAATCATAACTGTGAGACTGTGGAACTTTTACTTGTGCTGACAGGGAGGCACATGGCATTTTTATTTTTTGTTTTCAGTTTCTAGTGTTAAAAAACACTCTGCAGTGTAGTCTTTAATTTGTATTACAAGACAGCTTCCCTCTCCAGAAGAAAAACAATATTTGATGCAAAAATTCCTCCTCAGAAAGGCTTCCAAAAATGAAACAAAAGAGGAACAGATTATTCCTTCCAGAATCTTTGTTAAGAAAGGCTCTGAGCAAGCTCCCTCTTAGGGAGTACCCAGGAAGCAATTCTCTCTTTTTAGGACCACAGAAGCCCCCTAGGGTCTCCTGTGTGATAAAAACCCAAAAACAGCTGATTGTTCTTGGAAAGAAAAGGTGTTTGGTGTTTCCTGTAGGCTGGGGAGGACTGTGAACCAACAGTGCTGGTAATTCAAAAAGGAAACACAGATTTGTAATTCTGATTTTTTTCCTGCCTCGTACCCTTGGGACAAGGGTTACCTTCCACCAGCCTGTTCCCACTGACACATTTCCACAACTTGCTTGCAGCCCTTTGCTGGCTGCATCTGGTTTTGCAATAAATCTTGTCCCCATCCTGAGAGCTCACCTCAGTGATTCCTCTGCCTGAACCTCTGATGCCCCTGTCTGTGCTGTCCCCCTGTCCTTCCTGTCCTCCATTCCTCGTCTTCTCCTTCAGCTCATTGCTCATCACCTGCTTTTCCCACACCATTTTGCAGTTCCATTTTTATTTCCACTACTTGCTCAACAACCTTTTCAAAGTTTATATCAGAAGTTTGTCCTCTTCCTCATTGCTGATATATTGGTTGCTGAGCTCTTTCTGTAAGGGAAATCACAATCCTGCTTGCCCCAAATAGAAGAATATTCTGAAAGACAAGAAGAGTTAAGCTGAGGTATGCCCTAGGATTCTGTGATAATGGAAAGCTGGAAGGGAATTAGTTTGTGGGTTTCAAGACAGAGTTCACATTTATTCACTCCTTAACCACTCCCATTTCCATCATCCATTCAGCAGATAAAGCTGCTCTCTAAACCAATAGCTGTTAGGCTTAAGATATTTCCTGTCATAGTTCTGGAACAAAAACATTTTCATTTGTTTCAAATTGGAGTAATTTCCATTTTATATGTAAAACCAATACATAGATATACATGTCTATATATGCACATGTACACAAAGATACAAAATTGATTAAGACTAAGTGTATAATGTGAAAAATGGAACTGGCATAATTCAGCTATATGAATTAATTTTAACATGAAAAAAACCCACTAACCTCTCTAGAGAATGCTATTTGTTGGTTGAGCAATTGAAAAAATGAACATTTTACTATCTTGGCAAAGGGATGTTTGATTTCTGAGATACATGGAAGATTTATACTTTAATGTATGCTTATAAAAATTTACATTTTTATTGTCGCAGTCCTTTAATTCAGTGCTCAGCTTTCTATTTTGAGTGAGTCAGTCAGATCTGTTTCAGTTTAGGGTTTCAGCAGCTGCTGCTGCTGCTGTTCTGTTCTTTAGCAGAGTTGTCCTGTGTCTGAGCTAGATGTCCCCTCCTTGCCTTTTCCCTAGAAATTCCCCAGGAAGATCAGGCAGGTGCTGTACCCCTCTCTAATTTTTCCTTCTGCTCATCTTCATGTCTCAGTCCTGGAGGAGGATGCCCAGCCCTCCAGCCAGGGTAATCCAGCATTCCAAGATGCCCTATTTATTTATCTACTAAACTCCAAATTCCCTTTGTTCATCATGAACTCATTTAATTTTCTCCAATAACTCCTACTCCCAGTCCTCTCTGTCTTAATCAGAGGCTCTTTACCGAACCATTGCTGCTCTGATTAGTTTCTTTATTTGCATTCTAATATCCAAGTGTTGTTTTCCTCTTCTGTCTCCACTCCTTTGTCTCACTTTTCATTCCTCACTGGTTACAGCAGGTTTAACTCAGCAATCAAATCGGGCTCTGAGGTGCAACAAAGTGGTTGCCAAAGATGCAGAGCTTTCAGGTGAGGTGAACAAAATTTAGTCCCTCAGCTGCTGTGCATTCATGTGCTCTCACCTGGAAAATATCTAACAGGGAGTGAGTCTTTAAGAATCTGATTGGGTAAAATGAAAGAAATCTGTTTTGCACTCCTGTTACCTGTGAATTTTCAAATGGCTGCGAGCTGGCCCAATTTGGTGACTTTTCAGAGCATGAATAAAAGATCTGCTCTTCTTTTGTGCCAGGATTGCTGCTCCCATAAGAATGGTCTCTCTTGATGGGGAAGAAGGTAAGTAAGCTGTCCTTAAAAAGAATAATAACTCTCTTTTTTTCTTCTGCTCTAATTCTTAATAATGATTGGGCAGTTTTGGCTGGAATCTTACATCTTCTCTCCCATTTAACTAAAAAAAAAAATCAGTCTGAAGCAGAAAATGAGCCTGGAAACTTTCAACCAGAACAGTTGGTTTAGTCATGTTTAAGTTATGGGAAACAGTGTTCAGTGAACTTTAATAATATAGGTAGCTCCTATTTTACTTCTAACAGGAATTTTAGTGTGGAATATGTGTGTGTGTTTCATTAAATATGCCAAGCTGAAGTCCTTACTGTGTTCACTGTGTAATGATTATTGCATATTTAAATGTAAGAAATATACTGAGACTTACTGGAAATCAGGAGAATATGTGAGCTCCCAGGGTGTTTCAGTTCAATCAACCAGTTCTGGAGGATGTACTGCAAAAAATTTGATGCACATCATACAACAAATGTATATTTAAAAAATATATATCATAGTAAAAGTCTGGTGGAAAAAAAGGAATTTTTGCTTGCTTTCTTGGGTCTGCCATGGATTTCCTGAGAATGAGAACAATAATTTAGCCTTCTGTTTCCATTTGCCTTATCTTTAAATATTTGTCTTTACATAATCCTTTTTCCTCCTCTGTTTCTTATAAATGCTTCTAAAGCCAGGATTATTCTTTAAATGGGCCTGTAGAAACTTGCAGGTTTGATGGTGCTACTTTTTCCCCTTGATTACTGGCAGAATTTAAAATACTGCTGTCAGCTAGTTTTTTCTAAACCTATCCCAATTCCTTACGATGACGTGGTTGGCTTGAATTGTGCTTTAAAACTATTTTAAATCAGCATAATCCCTTGTGTGGGAATCACAGAAGTGACACTAGGCTGATTTTGGGCCTGACTGGAGCAGTGTGAATTTTGTGCTTGCAGACAATAGATTTTGCTGGTTTGCTGCAGACAATGGATATTTTGCTATATCAGCTCCACGGAGGCTGCAGGGCATTGACAGTGTGGTGCCCATTCCTGGAGTGCTGAGCTGATGGCTGAACCCATAAATACACCTGTGCCACTCACCTGGAGGTGCAGGCTCCTGCTCAGAGTGTGCCAGGGTGAAATGGGCTGGGTGAAAGGGCTCTGTCCAAGCTTTAGCACACAGGTGGTTCAGTACACTTGGATTCAAATAATTCAGCCCAACAGGTTCAAACAGACACCACAGGAATCTGAGATCACAGGAGACTTCCTTCTGTGGTCCTTTTGTAGGGATGTGCATGTTGATTTACCCCAAACAGAAAGCCACTAGTCTGTGTGCATGTGATTAAATGTCTTTGATAACCTTTGATAGTAAATCACCTCCCCTAGTCTGGAATAGATTTAGGATGCAGCAATAACAGGCAGTGCAGTGGATGACATTTTGTTTTCTGTTTTGACTTCTTAAACCTGACTCCTTGGATCTTTTTTATCTGTGTGTGCACTTTCCTTATCGATGGAACTTCATTTGAGCATCAAGGAGTCCCTTTAGGAAATCCAAATTCCTGGATGACTGAAAGGGAGCCTGGTTGGCTGAGGTTCTTTTATTAGACAGGTGAGTTTTCTGTGGGCTTGGAGTCCTGTGTAACAAAATCACCTTGCTTCCAAACCACTTTCTTCAGCACCAACAGAGCAGCATCACGTTTATCTGAATGTTTCATCTGGGACAAAACAGGCATTCTCCTTTGTGTGCTAATTGTTTGATACAGTATAACATTTTCACTACTATTTGCACTATTATTTTCACTGTATTATTATTATTCACTCACAAACCCAAATGTTTGGAAGGAGGAAAGTTAATTATCTAAGTACAGGTTTGGAAGTTCACTTGGCCAGGGGGGAAGTGGGATCAGAATATCCTGCCTGGATGTAACTTGGAGATGCATGGAAGTCTCCAGAGGTTTTACAGATCAGCAGATAATTGCCCAGGAGGTGTTCCAAGCCACATAAAAAGAAAGCTTGGGAAAACAGCCACAGGGGAACTCCTACAGACTTTGATTTGGCACTGAAAGCTTTTGGCTACCATGAGGGTGATCTTGGCATGGTCATGTAGAAACTCTAGCCTGGGGTTGAGCTGTCCTGAGGGGTTTGGTTTGTGCAGCTCCAGGAGGAAGCAGGAGCTGCTGGAAGGTGTTCACAACCCCAGCTGCTGGAAGGTGTTCACAACTTCTGCAGGTCAGGGAAGGAGAAGATGGAAATCCCCAAGCAGGTGAACAAATTATTGAAATATTTTCAGCTGAGCCTTGTGTCCTTGACTGGATCTAGATATTGAGAATTTGTCCTTGGGAGACACCTGAGCTGACCTGGGGCCAGAGCTGATCAGTTGTGCCCAGCTGGCAAAGGTGTTTCCCACTCAGAGTGATCTCAGGAAAGCAATGCCACGTGGAGAGTTCTGGGCATGCTTTGGTCACCTGCTTCAGCAGAAGGAAGAGGAAAAGGGTGATTTGTAGCCAGACATTTTTGTGGTCTTCTTTTGTGCTCCTTTCTATATTTTCTTTAGGTATTTCCTCAGGGAAGCCAAGAGGCTGTGTCCTTATATATGCTGATTTAATATCTAGGTGATATTTCTATATATTTCCCCCCAGTTACTGACAGTTGAATCACCTTTTCATTTTGAAGCAGATATCCAGGAGACAAAGGGATATTCCCAGTGAAAGTTGTTTCCCTGATGTGTTTTCTTGGGATCTGTTCCATGTTCTGAGTTGAGCTAGTTTTGAGTCTGCTGCAGTTGGATTAGTTTTAGAAAAATTTGTCTGCAATATCTCGATATTCCAGACCAATATCTCGATATTCTAGACAAATATCTCGATATTCCAGACAAACATCTCGATATTCTAGACAAATATATACAGATATCTTCTTGATATCTTTGAGGAGGGCTTGCATGCCATTCAGATACCACAGATTGTCCAATAATAAAAGTGAGTTTGATAAGTTTCATGGTATAGCTACCAGTGAAACAAAAGCAGGAGCTGCAACTTTACCTTGTGTTATTTCACACGACTTCAGAGCTTCAAAATTACCTTGAAAATAAAATGTTATTTAGTTTTGGCTGAGATTTGAAATCAAATTCATCCATAGTTAGTGTGAATATTCAAAAATGTTCAAAGGTATAAATAATAGTTATATGTTACACATATATATTTCAGCAGAAATCCCTTTCAGGTGCCACAGATTTAATCTGCATCAGGAGAAAAGGGACCATAGAGAGCTAAAATCTTACAGTCCTGTTCTATTAAGCAACTTCTATCAAGTTTCCTCCTCTTTCCCCATAGTTTTGACACTTAATTCCACCCCTGCCCACATCAGCCAAGTGAGACTACAAGTTTGTGTAAACATTTAATATAAAAACGCTTCTTTTTATCTACAGAAATTTTTGTATGCTATTTCTCTAAGAAATTTTCCTTCTGAGTGAGGGGATTTGGTTTTAGCTGAACTGGCTATGGGCTTTGTTGGTTTTTTCTTCTGAAAAAGAACTTGTGTCTTGTTTGTGGTTTTCCATTTGTTTGTTTCCTGGTTCTAAGGCAACGCTTGCATCTTTATTGATCTTGGCCTTGGAGCACTGGAATTTAGGGAGCCTACAAGGCCCTTTATGGATCCAAATTGCTAGTCCATTTCTCATTTAACCAGAGCTCCTGGATGCACCAGAGTTTAACCCAGCAAAAAGCAAGAGAAGTTAAGTAATCAGAAGAGGGGTATCTTTGGGTTATAAAATGTCATTCAGGAGTGTGCAGAGTTTATTGGCTTTTCTGTGAGATATTCTATTTTTTTTAATGATGAAATCTTGGATCATTTACTTCACTGTTAGAAATTGTTCTTTTCCAATTAAAAAAATCCCTCTGACCAATATAATCTCATATTTACATTCTCAGGCTTCATGTATTGGGAAGAGTCTTTATGATATCTGTTTTAAAAAGGACAAATAGAGCTTTATTTCTGGCAGATACCCATCACATTTTAAACTTTTGGCAATCATGATGATAAGGAAGCTTGCATCTGTGTTAACATAGTGTTGTTGTTGTATCTCATTTTTTGGTTGTGTTTTTTTTTTTAAGAAATATTTAGATTTTACATGGGCAGAACTAGATTGAGAGTCAATTTTGTGCTACTGCTATTCCTCAAGCAAATGCATTCTTCCTTTCCCCCTGTTTATTCATCTGAATGCTGGGTGCAAGAAAACTGCATCTTACACGAATGTCTCTGAGGGTTTCTAATTTTATCATCATTTTCTAAATGCAATAAATGATAGTGCATGAATGAAAGGCTGAGGAAGGTCCCTAAACTGTGACACCTCACAGCTGACATGAGCTGTCAGTATTGGTGCACCCCAAAAAGAAGTTTTTTCAAAACCAGAGTTTCATGCTTCACTGTTATTAGAAGCAAACTAGACTTCCAATTTTTCTAAAGCTCTTGAAATTGATTAAACATTGCAGGTGTTTGCAGTCTGGATCCAATTTATGGGGCTGTTAGGCCAGTTGTCTTTGCCACATCATTTTCTTCTAGCTCTTACTGACATGAATAAGTAGGTTTAAGTTGTGCTGAGTTGAAAATCAGTTTTAAATTAAGCCATCCAGGTTGAATAAATGACAATAAACTACAGCAGGCAACCAAAAATGAGTCAGACATGATGTGATGAGTCATTGAGTGTAGAACACATTTGTTTGAATTGTACAGAAATGTCAGTTTTTCAGCAGAAGTTCATGTGAAAGTGCATTGGGAGCTATCAGAATTAGGAGTCTGGGTATTTCTATATTTCTAATAAGTGCATGTAAACACTGTAAACATTAAGAAGGATCACTGTGCCTTTCTTTGAAAGAAAAGTCTTCTTCAAAGTGTTTTCAGCTACATTTGCACAAAGGGTGTTGCTATTTTTTGGTGTTGCT
This sequence comes from Fringilla coelebs, assembly GCF_963513975.1. Lineage (NCBI taxonomy): Eukaryota > Metazoa > Chordata > Aves > Passeriformes > Fringillidae > Fringilla > Fringilla coelebs. Next base: position 71,246,355 of record NC_140033.1, read on the forward strand.
GTTTTGGCCCCTCTGCACTAACACCAGCCTCTCCTGCAGCTGGGAGCACCCAGCACTGCAGCTCCTGGGGTGTATTTGGATTTTTTTAAATAGGGAAGAGTGAAATTCTTTGGAAAGAATAGGGGTTAAAGAATAGAATTCACTTTAGATTTAGATTGTTCGCTTTAGGGGAAAAAATATAATTCGCTTTAGATTGTAATTGTGCAGTTAGTTTTCAAATAAGAAACAAATTCAGTCAGAGCAGGTGTCATGCATGTCCCTTTTTCTTGAAAGTTCAGGGTTCATCCCTGGCCACACATCATGAATCTTACAAATCATCTGCTTTTTAAAGTTATTGTAAATGTGCTCATGTGAAAAGGTGTGATTAAATATAGCCCATGCCCTGGGGCAACCACGAGTACCCCTGGATGAAGGGAAAATCAAACTAATGGTGAACAAGCCCCCAGCAATTTCCTGCTATGTTGCTCAAAAACAGACATGATATTATTTCCTTTCTGAATATCAGGATAATTGCACGTTTCTGGAAGGTCTGATCCTAATAATGGAGACTTAAATGTGAGTTCAGATCAGAATTTGAAAGAAACCATAGTTCAGTGCAAGAGGCTGCAAGGTTTAATTTGGCATCTTATAGGAAAAGTATGGGAACACAAATCCAGCCATTCCTCAGATTCATTATTGTGTCCTTCAGGATTAGTGTTAGACCAAAGGGCTCTTTCTGAGCTTGATTAAATTATGTCACCCATTAATTCTGTGTAGAGTAACCAAAAAAGTGAATTATTCCTTCTGGATTTTCAGAATGATATGCAGTTTAAAATATCAAATAGGTAAATATGATCACAATTAAAATCATGTCAATACAGGCAAATACAATTCTAAACACTTGATTTACAAATGCTTTTCTACTAAGAAATGGTGACCACAATAACCACAGAATCTGAGTCTCCAGAACCTACACAAAACAAGAGACTTCATTTTAACCTGGATTATGATTTAAAAAGAAAAATGCTATAAAAGCTCAAGGTTTGCCGAGGCAGAATGTTCTTTGTGACTCACCTGGTCTTTATCAGAACAACCCTGACAGTGCCTGACCATGGCAGTGTTATTTCTGTGAATTACCTGGCTGCCTTTTCTCTGTTCCCAGGAAAAAACATCTCAAAGATAGCTTAAGAAACCAATATTATCAAACTTCTCCTGTAAATTGAGTGGATTCTGAATACCTTGGAGTTTTTTAGGCATGGAGAGCTCATCTATCACTAATCTTCTCAACTGAATTGTTGAGTAGACACCCAACAACTGCTACTCACTTTTCAAGTAAGCATATTTTTGGTGTATTTTTTGCTCTGTAGTGGAAGACAGTTTTCCCCTACTTTTCTGATGATCATAGAGACTAATTTGCATTTTGTCATGGTGTGTGAGGTAATGTTTCTAAACTAAACATTGAAAATAAATATCCATTGCTTTGCCCTGGCAGAACAGCATTCCACCCTTACAAATATTTCTTCACAAATATTTTATTCTCAGTCATGTCAATCCTTGTTCTCAAAAATATTTTACATTTTTGGAGGCTACAGTTCATCTCAAAATCTCTCCTATTCGAGTGCTTTGGTCATTTAAATTTTCCTTAGCCACTGTCTTTTAGTAAAGTGGTCCCATGCTTTATTCTCCTTGCTGTTACAAAGTTTTAATTTTGTATCAGCACATACCTGTCCTACCTGGCAATTGAAGCTCATTATTTCTTACTCTGTTACAAAAAGATAAAAACCTACCTTATTTTGTTTCTTTCTTTCTTTCTAGTTACTTTTTTTTATTTTTGGAGGCTGCAGTTCACCTCAAAATCTCTCATATTTAAGTGCTTTGCTTTAGGAAAAGTTAAGCGACCATTGTCTTTTAGTAAACTGGTCTCATACTTCAATTTTCTTACTGTTAGAAAGTTTTAATCTTGTGTCAACACTCAAATGTCTTTCCTAGCAATTTTAGCTCATTTATTGCACTGTTACAAGAAAAAAAAAAGGAAAAAAAATCCACCTTTTTTTATTTGTTTGTTTTTTTTTCTTTCTAGTTACTTTTTAGTATTTTTGGAGGCTGCAGTTCATCTCAAAATCTCTCCTATTTGAGTGCTTTGGTCATTTAAATTTTCCTTAGCCACTGTCTTTTAGTAAAGTGGTCCCATGCTTTATTCTCCTTGCTGTTAGAAAGTTTTAATTTTGTGTCAGCACATATCTGTCCTGCCTGGCAATTGAAGCTCATTTTTTCTTACTCTGTTAAAAAAAGATAGAAACCTACCTTTTTTTGTTTCTTTCTTTCTAGTTACTTTTTTATATTTTTGGAGGCTGCAGTTCACCTCAAAATCTCTCATATTTAAGCGCTTTGCTTTAGGAAAAGTTAAGCGACCATTGTCTTTTAGTAAACTGGTCTCATACTTCAATTTTCTTACTGTTAGAAAGTTTTAATCTTGTGTCAACACTCAAATGTGTTTCCTAGCAATTTTAGCTCATTTATTGCACTGTTACAAAAATAAAAAAAAAAAGGAAAAAAATTCCAACTTTTATTTGTTTGGCTTTTTTTTCTTTCTAGTTACTTTTTAATATTTTTGGAGGCTGCATTTCATCTCAAAATCTCTCCTATTTGGGTGCTTTGGTCACTCAACCTTTCCTCAGGGGCCATCTGCAGGGTGGTGGCAGCTCTCTCAGCATTGTTCCTGGTGCCTGCTCGTGCTGCAGGTGCACAGAAACCCTGGCAGCAAAGATTCAAGGCTGAATGGATGTGACGTGCTGACGTCAATGAGCCAGGCTTCAAAACAGCTTTATAACCTGCAGAAAACACAGCAGGTCCATAAAAGCTGTGGGAGTGAAACCTCTCAGCGCTGCAATAATCCTTCCTCAAACACAGGCAGCCCTGCGCTGCTCAGCCTCCAGTACTCAGCACACCTTCAGCCTTGGCTCTGCCCTCAGGGAAGCAGAAAAAGTAACTCAAAGCAGCTCTTGTTGCCTTGCTGGGAACCCTTTTGGATGTGTTTTCTCGTGCTCCCTCAGGGCAGTGACTGCTCCTTCTCTCTGGGTAGGACAGGTGAGCACACAGCTCAGTTGCTGCCTTCCTTTGGATGTCCTCTGGTGTCTCTGCCCACCCCAGTCCGGTGTGACTGGGAATTTGTCACCATCTTGCACCTAGCTGAGACATGGAAAATAAAAGCTGTCGAGGAAAGGTGTTCCAGACCTCTTAATTCTGTGTTTTTCCTTGGAGTGTGCTGTTTTACACTCATTTTAATCCTGCATCCCCAGTAAAGGGTGTGGGTTTCCCCCACCCCAAATCCTGCTTTGTGTTGGCTGTGTTGTCTGTGTGGTGAGCAAGATCACTGGACCAATCCATCTGAAATTGTGTATTTAGCAACAAATCTAACAGCAAATTTTCTGTACAACCTCTGCTTTGCAGTGCCACCAGCAGTATTGGAGGAATAAAGAATAAATTGGGGCTTGCTCAGGACCAAGCATGCAGAGCAGCAGCCTGTGGCTTAACAGAGGTTCCTGACCAGCCTTGGAGGAATGTGACCATTTCTTATCTCAGCTGCCCCTCTCAGCAGAGTTGTTCAGTGTTTTAGGCTTCTCCCCCACCAGTGTGTGTGAGCAGAGCTCTCAGTGCCACCATGCTCCTGTTTTATTAGCCAGGATGTCACTTGGTGCTGCCTGTCCCAGCACACCTGCATCACTGGTAGTGCTGTTTCAAATGTGATTCTCCCCACAGCTCTGTGCCCTTAAAACTTGGTTTTGTGGGTTGTTTCTCCCTAGCTTGTCCCTGTCTTTGGAGCTCTTAACTATGGCAGGTCTTTGACATGAGCTCAGGAGCAAAGAAGCAGCACCTTGGGAAGGGGACAATTCCACATTTGCAGCCTTTTTGGACACCAGCACATGCACCAAACCCAAAGTGCCCACTTCAGCACAAGGAAAACTGCACCCCTAAAACTGCACCCCTACACCAGCCTGGGTGCCTTGCACAGGGCTTGGAGTTCAGGCACAGAAGTTCAAGCTTTGTTGAAGTTGGGTTTAACTGAGGGACCCTTCACAGGAGACGTGACCAAGCAAGCAGCTGAGGTCACACTTGAATTTTCAGCACAGCACCCTGGTCTCAAGAGGCTGGCTCCTTTTTGCATCCTTATTTCTGCAGCTGTGTGTTCTGGACCCTATGGGGTGTCTTTCCCAGGGCCAGGGAATTCTGTTGATGTTCCTGTGCTCCCTGTCTAACACAATGTACTGTACAATAGCACGTTACATTTTTCATCCCTGCTTTCCAAATTGTTACATTTCCCTAATCCCCTTCTGCTTGTACTGGTAACAAAACCACTCTCAGTTTTTCCTATCAAAGTCCTTTTCCCATAAAACCTAATGCTGAAATATTCAACAACCTTAGGAAAACATGTGACTTCCCCTCCTCAATTACTGCCTGCCAGAATTTGGCTTCTCTATTTAAAAGGAGACCTTTAGATCACTTGGGGTTTATCTACAATAAGCCCACAGATGAGGTTCCTCCTGACCCTGCAGCTGATTGTGAAACTGTCACAAGGAGAGAGTTATGCACTTCAAGAAGGCATAAATCCTGGAGTTACTCATAATCAAACTGCAGAGGTTAGACAGGAATCAGTTAAAGGCACAAAACCAATCTAGCAGCCATTGCAGCTGCCCTTTTTGCAAATCCATCATTTGGAAAAAGATAAGCATCCGAGGAAAAACAAATGCCTCTTGCTTGAATGCACCCAATTTCCAGTGCAGAGGTGGTTGCCTGGAAATCCCAGCTCGAATTTAATTTGCTTTATTCAAAACATTAATTAGAGGTGAGGATGGAGGAGGGAAGGGGTTGTTTGGAATTTTGATGGGGGGGTTCTGTTGGGCTTTTCTGGTACATCTTTAGCTTGGACTTTCTTTGGGGGTATTTTGAGGTTTTTGGTGGTTTTTGTTTGCTTACAAAGTTCTCTGTCTTGCCTGACTCAACAGAGTTTATCCCAAGAGAAGGCTTTCCAGTCTTCTAAAAATCAATTAGCTATCAGAATGAGTGAGCACAGAACTGGGCTTAGAGGAGATGTGCAAAATTCAAATTTAGCAGTTGTCAGCTGAAAGTCTAAATGTAAAACCTGCTTGACTCAGATTGAGTAATTTACAGGAATTTCTGTCAGAAGCTTTCCTCTGGTTGTTACTTAAAAGCAAGTGTAGTATGGCTTTAGACAAACAAAACTGCAGGGAAAAAGTCTTGGCACTAAAATTATCTGCTGCTTGATTGAAGTGGAGGCAGCTAAAGGGATGGGAATCCAGTTTCACAGGGAGATAAAACCCATTACTTTTATGTATTTATGTTAGGGTTTAGTGGGTTTTGGGTGGTTAATTGGGATGGTGGTTTGGGTTTTTTCTCTGGTGAGGTTTGCTTGGTTTGGTTTTGTTTTCTAATTGTGGAGAGGGACAAAAGGAGTCTGGAAGGAGAACAAGAGATCAAGAATAAAGGCTTCAACCTGCCTGCCTAACCCAGGGTGGATCAGCTGTACTATTGTCTTCTTTGGCATGTTTTTTTGAAAAATGCAATGTGATGTAGTGCAATGTAGCCTGGAGAGGAGGCTTGGGATGCAGTGTCCAAGGAAAATGAGTATTCCATGGAAACTTGGTGTGGGAGCATTTCCCAGTGGGTGTTAGCTGTTCCCACAGGATGAAAGGTCTGCAGCAGGAGATGGAGAGCAGCCCCCAGAAGGACTGATGGTCCCCTCAGCCTCGTGGGGCTCTGGCATCAAAGCAATTCCTGTGGATACATTGACTTTTGTCCAGGAAAAGGGGAAGCTAAAACTTGCTCGTGTTATGGAAGTGCCTTAAGCACTGAATTTCCCTGCTATTATTTTTCTTCTCTGTGCCTCTCATCCTGTCTCTGTGTTTTATTTAATTTGCTTTCATAGCTGGAAATTCCATTTTTCTTGATGCAACTTTGTGCCTGGTACTGTTTCATGAGAAGTTTAGCTCTTCATACATCAAGAGTTTGTGACAAAAGAAATAATTTTGTTAGAACCCCCCTGACCAAGCTGTAATTGGCACACACTGCATCCCACAGCTCTTCTGTACAAGACAAGAGAATGCATATTGCTGTGCTGTGCTCCTGATGGTCCTCAACTCTAATTAAAGATGCTTTGCCATCTGTGAAACAGCTCCAGCAAGAAATGTGAAAGCAGCTCCAATTGTATTGTAATCACTTCTAGCTTAAATGTTTCCTTAATGCTGGCTCTTTTGTCTAATTTGGGAATAAAATCCTCTGTGCAAAGAGTGTGGGGCTGTGGCCCTTTCTGAAATGTCTGGATGAGTGCTCTGTGCTGTTCAGGAAGTCAGATTATTGACCACAGTGCTGCCTTCTGGTCATAGGTCCAGGCAAAGGTTTATCATTTACCCTTTCCCTTTTCCCCTACCACATTCCAGGTGTGAAATCCAGGTGTGACACTGTGCAAGGGCTCTGTCTGGAACATCTTTGTCATCCCCCTTTTTTTTGGATATATTTTTCAGCTGCCACTTCCCAGAAACACTCTGGAATAACAAGATGTGCAGTGGAGGCTTGCTCTCCTGGAAAGTATTCTCACTAAGGTGCTTCAGTTGTGTTTTATTTTGATTTGTAGTTTTTTTTTAATCCTAAAAAAAAAAACCCCAAAATCCAACAAAACAGACAAAAGATCCCAAAACAGCTATGTCCCCAAAACCTTGCTTTTGCCTTGCACAGGTTTGCCAGAAAGGTTTCCACCTTTGGCTTGCACTGACAATGATCTTTTTTTCTGGCTGTACAATACATTGCAAGCAGAACTGAACAAGCAGATTAAAAAATTTGAAAGCACTTGTGACATCAGGGGATAGATTAAATCAACAAGACAATTGAATCATATTTTCTGGAGAAGATAACATTGCAAAATGATTAAATCCATAGGCCATTCTAACTGCCTTAAGTCCTCTGCTTCAAAATATTGAGGTCAAAGTACCCGAGGCCTCTGCTGCTCAAAATTTCACTTTGAATTTGCTGTCTGGGGCTATCAGGTCTCCCCTGGAAGTAGGACATAAAAAACCTTCAGTGTGAATCAAAGCTGAAACATGGAGTGCTTACAGACCTTTTTCTGTAGGGGCTGATCCAGAGCACTTGGTGGAAAGGGGATGGGGGACAACCCCATGTTATTTATGAGAAATGCTATTTTGTTTTAGCTGAGACATTGTTAATCATAATGGTGATTTAATTTGCTGGATTGGCAGATATTGGTTTCTCTGGGGCTGGACTGAAGGCACCTGAGACAGCAGTTCATGCTCACACTCAGGTGTTTATTATTTCTTATCAGTGAAACAGTCTCACTGCTGGGAGTTCAGCAGCTTTTCATTAGAAGGCACAGAATGGCCAACAAGCTCTTGGTACAAGGGCTTTTAAGACCAAACTATCCAATTAAGAACTGACACCTGGATTATTTTCCCTTTTAACCCCATAACTGATCCCACAGAGCTGCAATGGGACTTTTCTGCCCAATTACAAAATGCCACCCAAACCCATGGAGAAGAAGGAAGAAGGAGATACAGAAGAACAACCTCCCTCCATCCTAAAACCTCCATCTTTATTTCTATATTCTAAACCCCCAAACTGTAGGTTTTCCACCCTGTGATATTACACACTTCTCACCAACTCCACACCTGTAATCCCAGTGCTCTCAATCAATTTTGGAAGCTTTTCCATGGCCTCAGGTCAAATGCAGTGTTCTCTTGTGGGTTGGTGCCTTTCAGCACAGAAAGTTTCAAATTCTCAGCATGCAGGATTCCAACAAGCAGATTTCTGAGTACCACTGATCCACTGCCTCAAAAGTTCTTTCTTGTCCCTGAGACAGTAAATGTAATTAGGAAAGTCTGTAGAGGAAATGATCTGATGCGTTTTTTTCTTTCGTTGATTCCTCTTGATTCTCTGGAAATGATTTCTTTCTGAAGTAGTTGTTAAGTGGAATGGTATTATTGTCTTACAGAAGGCTCCCCAGACTTTATTTGTTATTGTGTTGCTATGACTGAGAGATAACACCACACCTTGTGTTACTTTGACTTGAAAAGAGATGCATTAGAGAGTTCCATTCTGTTCTTTGCAGAATAAAATAAAGTACCCCTATCCTCACTGGAAAATCAAAACCTTTAGCACCTTCATGCTAAGCTCAGCAAGACAAAATATCAACACACGCTGTGAAACAAAACTCCAGGAGGTGATTCTGGTTGGTTCCTGTAGGAATAAATCCAAGAAAACATCCTAAAGGGTGACAGAGGCTGTATTTTCTTAGCCATTAAGGTGACTTTTCTAAAAACACTGAATATTCAGCATATTTAAGCATGTATACACCCAGCTGTTTGTCTGTGCAATGAAAAATTAGTGTTTTGATAAGTGATAGAAGAGCCATCCATATATTTCAAACCAAAATGACAAAATAACTTGGCATATTTTCCTAGCAAGATCACATGGTATTAAAAATGTTTTATGGAGGAAACATTTTAAGCTATAAAATATTCTGTTTGTTTTTTTCTGCTTACTGAGATAACAGCAGAATGTTTTGTCTGCATAACCAGTCCTTATTAGCTGCTGGAGATGTAATATTGATTCAAACTTCTTGGAACTTCAGCTCAAAAGGGAGATAATTTATCTTTGGATGGGAAGTTTCCAAGAAAGGAAAGAGGGTTTATTGGTTTTCTTATTTTTTAATTTTTTAGGGCTGTTTTCACTCAGAACATACTTTAGATTAGTAAAGTATACAATAGTCAGTGTGTTACATTTCTTTGGATTTATTTCCATCTATATGTTCATACCTCTTATTTAAACTGTTGGTGCTACTAACCACCAGCAACACAACTAATTGTTTTAATTATGGTAAGACCTCAATGCCATTTATGAGTATGATTTTGTTTCACTAGATGCTCCATAAACAGGCTAAGGCAATCCATGAAAACCACAGTTTCAGTATCCCACAGAACAATGAATTTTATTAAACAAGCAGATCGACATTACATAGGGACAGCAGATTTTTTTTTATTTGGTTCATTTAATTTGATTTGGTTTATTTAATTTGTTTAAATATTAAGTAAGTGGTGCTCAGTAAAAAATGGAAGGGGATTATTTGATTAGGAAAGCAAACAACAGGAGAGATGAGAAGGGAAGCACTGGAGTGAATTCAGCAGGGATAAGAGAAAGGGAAATAAGGCAAGCAGGTACTCTGAGGGCTAAGGGGAAGTGTCAAAGAGAAAGTTGGGAGGAAATATATGGAATAAAAACTGCAGTAAAATTCCTGGACACATCCCAACACATGATATTGCCAGTAGGTATTGCAGCAGTCAGTCTCCAGATGACTGAGGGATTTTCTATTCCGTGTGAGGGATGAGACCAGCCTAAAGTGATCTTGACATCAGGAATCCAGAAGGAACTTAAATTCACTCCTCTTCCTCATGGCAGCTGAGGCCCTTGGCAGCTGCAGTTTTCCCTGGCAGTGGAAGCTGTGCTCACCTGTGAGAGAGCAGATCTGATTTCTGCCACACCTCTCACTCCAGTGGTCACTTTCCTGGCCTCTTTAATCGAGCACTGGCCATAGCAACATGAAAACTAGATGTGTCCTTTGGCATTGGTGCTGGTTCCATTATAGCTGGTGAATATTCATATGAACATTTGGAAAAATGAGTTGTTTCCCTATCCTGCTTTTAGACCACTCTGGAGCCTGCTCTTTCACATTGTTTTTTAATGAAGTTGAGCCTGTGCCATCTGCCAGCCTTCCAGATTACTTGGGGAACTTGCATGTTGCAATTCACATAAACTGATACATAATTTAGGTTTTATACTCACCTTGAGGCATTTCTTCACCGATTCCAACGAGGACATAAGTTATCTCTTGCTGTAGTCACTGCACCATCGTTATTTTAGAGCAAAAGCCTAAAGGAAAAACAGCTAAATACATTTCCTGTCATAAACCTGAAATCTGGAGCCAGCACCTTAAAATGCAAGAACAGTCCATTAAAAACTGCCCACAAACATGAAGGAACTGTTTTAATTTGTTGCCAAAACCAGTTTATCAGATTAAGATGGCTGACCGGCTTTCCTAATGTTTGTGCTGCAAACTTTTTTTCTGGTCCTGTGGTTTGCTGTGCAGGATGCCTTTGTGTCACTGCTTTGAGAGCCTGACCTTTCCTTATGGGAAACAATTTTTTGTTGTTCTTAGGAATAGAGCCCGGGGAAAGCAGAGCTTTGTTTTTTACTCTGCTACCTTTAATGTAAAAACTCCATTTTTTTACAATTCCTGGAGCAGAGTTATGGAATCTGCCCCTCTGCTCTGCTGAGAGCACACCTGCAGGGCTGCATCCAGCTCTGGGACCCCAGCCCAGGGAGGAGATGGAGCTGCAGGGTGAGTCCAGAGGATGAGGGATGGAGCAGCTCTGCTGGGAGGAAAGGCTGATGGAATTGAGGTCCTCCAGCCTGGAGAATGGAAGGCTTTGGGGAAACCCCAAAAGGAGCCTGCAAGAGAGATGGAGAGGGACTTTGTATAGGGGCACCTGGTGACAAGACAAGGGGAATGGCTTCAAGAGAAGGTTTAGATTGGATATGAGGAATAAATTCTTTGCTGTGGCTACCCCTGGATCCCTGGCAGTGCCCAGTGCCAAGCTGGATGGGGCTGGAGCAGCCTGGGACAGTGAGAGTTGTCCCTGCCCATGGATCATCTTTAATGTCCTTTGGAACCCAAACCCTTCTGTGATTCTATGGCTTCTACCCCAGAGATCTGGCATCTTTAGTAATTGTTTAGCTACTCCTACAACGTTGCAAAAATGAACTTTTGTTTGCAGAGGGATCCGAGACGATGAGATTAAAGGTTCTGGATAAGTACAAAGTATAATTATTAGCTAGTGTTTAACAAGGTTTTATGATTATCACATTGTCTGTGTAAACAATATTTACCTTAGAGTTGATACAGGGTCAGGTCTGGGCATCCCACGCTGCCTTTTTGCACTTCCACTGAATCTCATCTAGCAACATTTGAGATCTTTGTCTTCAGTTTGCTGCAGCTCAGTCCAAAACTCTGAAATGAGGAGACTTTGTTGATCAAACATTGTTTACTTAAATCTTGGAAACAGTCAGGAAAGAACCACTTGATTTCAACAGCTGCTTTTTACAAGGGTGTCTTGGCAAGGATAGTCATTTTTTTAACCATCAACACAGAATTAACAAGTGAAGGCACTCTGAAAAATTTCTTTAGGTTCTCTAATGAAACACATATTTAAAAGGAAATCTCTAAGTTTGATGTATCCATGCACTCTGTAATACACACTAAAGAAATCCATTTCTGGCTCAAGCCAGCAATTCTAGGGTTTCTGAGAATTTTTTTGAGTATTTATTTCCTCCCTGCTGTTGGTGTGTGAGCACCCCAGGACAGGCTATATGGCACATCACTGACAGTGGTCAGGTTATAATTACTTTGCTTGAGGATTTTTGTTTGTGGTTCTCAGTGCTCCAATTATCATGGTGGGTGCAGTTCATGCACTTGGTATTTTAAAGGAGTTATTCAAGGCAATAAATCTCAGCAGGTAACAGAGGTACACTTTCATGAATATTGTGATCACTTGTGCACATTGACCTCTCTGTTCCATCTCACACTCTAAGCTGTTGCTCCCTGTATTTATTTAAGATTTGTGTTGCAGTTTTGATGGCAATGCCTTCCTGCTCCTTGTCAGAATGGAGCAGAAATTTCTGCTTAAATGTCTGTCAGTTCATTTGAACTTCTCTATAAACCACAGAAGCTGTTTTTTACTATATTACTTAAGGAGAAAAAGAGTTCTGTTTTAACTCAGCTACACAAGGGTGAGAGAGAGAAAAAATAATTATAAGAAGAAAAATAAAAAGGGTGATTGAAAAGCTTATGGAGTCAAAGAGAATTTGCTAGCTTTCAGTATTTCGCAGTACTTACCATGAAGGTCAGCATTTGTATTCCTCTTTGTTTGAAACCTGTCCAATTTCCATTCAGATGCAGCTGCTTCAAATGCCTTTTGTTCATGTACAGGTTTGAGCAACTCCAGAATATTGTAGAGGAGAAGGGAGGGGATGAGAGGAACATCCTGACAAACCTGAAGGCCTTGTCATAGCTTGTCACAAAGCAAAAGGTGTGATGGCTTGTCAAGGCTGCCCTAGAACAAAGGCTGGGCAGAGTTAAACAAAGTAGAGGTTAAATAAAGTTAAATCAAGTAGAGATTTATTAAATAAGGTTATATAAAGTAGGGATTTATCCAAAGGATCTCCTCCATGGATGCACCTTGGACAGCAGCAGAGCCCAGCCAGGGCTGCACCCAAGATGACCCAAAATGGCCCCAAAATGCCCGGCCGGGCACGGGGTCTCTCCCTGGGATCAGCTCTGCTCCATTTGCACCTTGCAGTTCATTGTCCCATCCCAGCTTCAGCCCCTGCAGTCCCACCCTGCTTGTTTTTCTCTCTGCAGCCCACGGGGTTTGTGCTCCTGGCTGAGATTTGGCTCATTTGTCCTTGGTGCCCAGCTGGAGCAGGAATTGTTTTGTCTCCCTGCTCTGTGCACAGAGCTCACCATCCCCTGATGTGAAGCTCAGACCCACACATTAAAGCAGCACAGAATGTGAAAATGTAAAAGCTAAACCTGAGGCATCAGGTGTACTCCTGTGAAGGCCATCCCAAGGATGGGCAGAGCAGCAGCATTTTCACTGGCTAGCACTGCCCAGAAATAAATAAATAAAACCTTTTCTCTCCCTGGTGCCAGCCAGGTGCTGGATTTGTGGTCGTGGCATTTACGGCTCAGCTCTGCTCAAGCAGCTCCTGTGCCTACAGCAGGCAAAAAGAGCAAGCAAGCAAGATCTCAGCGTGAGGGATGGAGCAAATGGGATGATGAATTCATAACAGGCACAGAGTATTTGTGGCTGAAGTAAATATTAGTCCTGGTCACATCCCTATCTGTCTTCTCAGATAAATGAATTGGCATCAGTGGACATACCACAAAGGCTTTATGCTTTGGCTTTACTTTATCCAGACATACAGACAGAGGGAAGATGTGGATTTTTCACTCAACCCATGACCTATTAATCACAGCTTTGCCTGTTTAAGCTCTGATGATCCAGGTATAAAATACTAATAATTAAAAAAAAAGGTGTTTTCCCTTCACCACTTAAAATGTGCAATTCAATTTTCTGTCCAAGAGAAGAAAACTTCAGCAGATAACACCCAGAGCAAAGAATGATAGCACTGGACATAGGCAGCTGACTTGGCAGGCACCAAATCAATTGAGTATTAGAGTGGAGGGATTTCTGGGTCAGGGTTTTTTTTGGTTTTGTAGATTTGGGTTGGTTTTTTATCAGGCATCACACAGTTTACAATAGCAAATAATCTGTGCTTCAAGCTTTACACTTGTGTATCTCTCTCATAAATTGTGTCTAAAAGATGCTGGATTAACTAAGACACCTTGTGTAAATTAAGCAAAGGACTGCTCTGCAGTTGTGTAGCCTTAACTGGCCCAAAAGCTACTGAAAAACCAGATTGTCCAGATTATCAGCCTCCCCAAGAGAAGGTTGTGACAGTAGTGCTGTCCTTAGATTTGTTAATTGCTTTTAAATTTTTTTACAGGGAAGGCAGATACTTTTAACTGTGTCAAAGTGATTTGTTGAAATAATCATGGTGCACATGCTTATCTGAAGGATATAATGCAATTTGCCTAAGTATGAGTATGCAACAAGTAAAATGGGAACATCCATCACTGGTGTGCAGTTTGCCCAAGCTGGCTGTGAGAGTCATTGATTTTAATTGATCTCTCAGCCTTGATTTTCTGCCAGGTGGGTTTTCTGGGCTGATTTAAGATGGGCTTACAGCCAGATGTGGCACACAGAAAGCCACAAGGATTTGGGTACTTTCAGACATGATTCCACCCTGTCAGTTTTACAACACTTAGATCCCAGCTCTTATTTCCCAAAGCAAACTTGGCATTGTGTGTGGTACCAGCATGGTAGAGCCAGAGCCATGATTTCCATCCTGCTGTACCGATGGCAGCTCCCAGGCACCTTCTGGTCTCTGGAATTTTATTCATGGCAATGGATGTTGATAGTTTTCATTCAGCACTTTAACCTGGTCTTGGGAGGAGGTGGAAAGATGTCAGCAGGTGGTGGGGGAAGGCAGAGGCACCTGGCCCATCCTGGCTGCACCTCTGGGGCTTTGAGGGCAGGTGTAGAACAAAGGTGTGTGCACGAAGCCACTCCATCAGCAAAGCAGCTGGAGATGCAGCAGATGTGGCAGTCCTGAGGCATTCCATTAAACTTTCCACCCCTCAAGATGCTCCTCTTCTGCAGTAGGGGAGAGGGTGTGGTTTGAAAGAGTGGGCTCTGCATTCTTCCACAAATTTAATGAGTTAAAAAGGCCCAGCACAGTGCCTAAAGCATCTGGGAGAAGAGGCAAGCACTGGGTTGGCTGAAATAATTTCTCTGCCTAGCATTGCATTATCCTAACTCTCCCAAATAATCTTCAACTACCAACCAAACAATTTCTTTCAACTTCTCTAGAAACAACTGTCTGTTTTGTGTTCTAAAGGGCCTCTGGAGTCCCTTTTATCCCACATGCTTCTGCACTTCTGTCAGACACCTTCCCCAAGCCTCCCCCCTTGGTGCCATCTCTCCAGTGCCATCAGTGGCCACTCTGCCCATGCTCTTTCTGGTTTTTAGCTCTGACAGCCTTCACACGTGGGAGTGCACAGCCACCAAGGGCTGCTTGGGGTTTGGGAAGGGACTGGGAAGCAGCTCTGTGTCTTCTTGGAAGAAATTGCCCTGTGGAAGGCACTGCCTGCCAAGGCAGAGTTCTGCAGCCTGAGCTGCTGCTCGTGCTTGGCCCAGGGCAGACACAACACTCTGCATCTCTCTGAGTGGCCAAGGCCCAAATGCTGCTCTAAAAAGAGTGTGTTTACTTTATATCAACCTAAGACATTTGAAAAAACTTGATTTTAATCAATACGTTCAAGGTTAGCTAGATATTTTAGGGGATACAAGAATGGTTTACTTTATCCTACCCTTAAATGTTAAGGTTAGTTGGTAGAGCAAAGACAGGGCAGAAATTAATGGAGCGTATATATAAAATGGGAATGGTGTCAGAGCCAATTTTCTTAAGCATTGTGGGTACTGCTGACGTAAAACAAAATAATATTTTTTCATTGTTGTGGTCTTATGAGTGGCTGTGAACTTTTTGGAAAGTCAGAGATGAAGTTTAGGGTATTTTGGGGGGATATGTACAAAGAATAGGTGCAGATTGTAATTTTCATGTCTATAAATCACCACAGTAGTCTTGACCCGGTGAAGTTTATTGAATCTAGTGCTATCTTTCATGTAAAATACCATGCCTGTAGTCTCCAGCTTTTAAGGATCTATTTTTTTCCTCCACTGTATATTGTAGAATTCTATCCTTTCCTAATATGGTGTTTGAGAGATGTTTTAAAAATAAATCATATTGACATTTGGATTTAATTATAAATTTCAAAGATAGGAACACATAGTTTATACAATATTTCAGCACAATGTTCATCTGAGCAGTACACTATGAAAACTTCTTATTCAATTTACTTTATTCAAGGAGCCCAAACACTTAGGGTTTTTGGGAATTTGTATATTGATATGGAGAGAGATCAAAACAGTTGTCAGCTGAAATCAAGAGCTGACTCTTCTGTGCAGAAATAAACCTGTGGGATCATCATAAGTTACTCAAGCCATGGAGTGAATGCAAATTAGCTTTTTTTCCCCATATATTGGGAGGTTTTGTGAAAGAAGAACTACAGAGAGTAGTTGTAGCACTGCTGGACTTGAAGAAAAAAGCACAGGGGTTGGATTGGCAGATTATTAGCTAAAGTTAATTAGTATATTATTTGTGTTTCCTTCCCTTTATCTGGGATTGTAAAGCCGAGTCTGCAGGGCTGTGTTCAATTTGGGGCTCCCCAGCTCCAGCCTGCCTGGACCCTCTGGAGGGAGCCCAGGGAGGGTTTGGATGGTTTGGATCTGAAGGTGCTGATGGAGCAGCTGAGAGCTGGATTTTCCTGATGGGATAATGAAGAGAAGAGGAATCCAGGCTCTTTCCAGGGGTGTGTGATGGGAGGGCTGAAGTAGCGAGCCCAATAACGTGAGAACACTGGAGGCTTCCAATTTGACACAAGAGGAAATTTTTGGGGATGGTTAGACACTGCTCCAGGGACTTGTAGAGGTTACAAACTCTCCATTCCTGGCAATAGACAAAACTAGACAGAACAAGGGCCTGAGGAATCTGCTGCAGGAATCTTGGAGCTGCAGGCTGGATTAGGTGGCCTCCAGGCATCCCTTCACATGCAGCTGCATGATTTTCTGCTTTCCAGCAGGCAGTGAAAGAAAAATGGAAAGCAAGGACTAATGCTCAGATCATTAAGAGTTTACAAGGACCAATTAGTGGGTGACATTCTAAGACTTTTAACAGCCATGTATTTCTGGTTTGGCACTGAAGCCTGTGCCTCTCAAAAACAGAGTGAGTGCTACGCTGAGCTGGTGCTTGTCCAGGGTATCCTACAAATATTGTACAATGCAGCATGTTCCTGATGCTCAAAACTCTTAATTCATGAAGCGTATTTTTCCTACCAGCCATCACTTGAAACATTTTTGTTTTATTGTAGATATTTCTCCCACCTTCTCAAGCTCCTTTAACTTTTTTCATCTCTTCACAGACTGGCACCCCCTGTTTATAATGTTGCACACTCTGATCACACTTCTTCATACAAAAGATTGCAATGGTTTCAATAAAACTTTTCTTTAAGTCTACCAAAATGATCTATAAGACCCTTGTGTCATATCCCCAAAATACTCTGATGTATGGGAATCTTCCAAAACCAGAGTCTCCAGGGCAGCTTTAATGACTTCCTGGATGTAATCCAATGCCTTGCAGGACTCCAAAGGATATTTTGTCTTCCTAATGTTACTGCTTCAACTGTTCAGAACCTAAAATACAGATGAATAAAAATATCCAAAAGAGAGAAGAAAAATGGGGAAGGTGAAATAGCATATTCCATCACCACTTTATTGGAAGAAGCTGATGAGACTGAGGAAGTAAGAGATGGCTTGAGGCATTCAGTCAGGCAGCTGGACAGGGTGGATGTGGGACAGCTGGAAGTGCAGGTCATAATGCAGCATAAGTGGAGAAAATCCAATTTTTCTATTAGCTGGTGAAATTAATCCGAATAATTGGTTTCTTTTTAGGGCTGTTTATCTTTTCCTTTAATAATTTTGGTAATAATCACTCTCCTTCAAAACACAAAAAAAAGTTGTAGAAACACCTGCCAACGCGCCAATAAATTTCTTTCTGTCTGTTGTTTATCTTGCAATCCTTTGGAAAATCTTAACCCAGTTGAAGCCTTCTTTAATTCAAAATTTTCAGAAGAACAAACAACACCTGGGTGTGTGGTGTGATGTTTCCATTCAGTGTGACTCTCCATTCTTTTCTGTTTGCCTGGAAAGACAGAGCAGTACAGGACAAGAGTGAAAATGAAACAAAAGAGCTGAACCCACTGTTAATATGAATATAGAGGTTGAAGGGGCAGAGCAGACTGAGCGTGCTTTGGGTCCTCTTCCAAGAAGGATGACAAATAGATATGCCTCATCCTGGCCAGCTCTTTCAAAAATTCACTATACAATTTGGGTGGGAAAGCAGAGCAAAGTTTATTTTAACTTTGGGTAGAAAAAAGAGCTTGTCTTCAGCTGCCAGAGTGGTGTTCTCAGGTCGTGCTTGGTGTGCAGGCATTTGCAAAGCTTTAGCTGCCTCCTATCTCACTGGTCCTTGGGCAGGAATACATTGCACTGCCAAGAGCCACTTGAAAATCCATTAAACACGAGTAAAACTGTCAAGCCCATTTCTTCCGCCTCTGTCTGTTCCGTAAGAAGCAAGAAAAAACACATTTGTTTATAAAATACTCCCTTGCTTCCTTTGTTGCTAAGATGTTTTTGCTGTAGCTGAGCAGCTCTGCTGCTGTTACAGTCCTGGGTGTTTCAGTTCCTGGAGTGGAAAACCCTGAACAGAATAATCAGGACAAAAGCTTGTAGTCCAGGTTTCAGACCCAAAATTATTGTTTAGAGGACTCTGCATCTGCTCCATCTGGAAAGCTGCAATGACTGGAACCTTCCTTCCACTCTCCTTTTCTTTTTCTCTTTTTTTTTTTTCTTTTTTTTTCCTTTTTTCATTTTTTCTTTTTTCTTTTTTCTTTTTTCTTTTTTCTTTTTTCTTTTTTCTTTTTTCTTTTTTCTTTTTTTCTTTCCCTCAATTTTTTCTTTTTTTTTTCTCATTTTCTTTTCTCTTTTACTTTTTTCTTTTTTCTCCTTATCTTTTTTCCGTTTTTCTTTTTTCCTGCTTTTTTTTCCTCTTTCCCTTTTTTTTCTCCTTTTTTTTCTCCTTTTTTTTCTCCTTTTTTTCCTCCTTTTTTTTCCTCCTTTTTTTTTCTCCTTTTTTTTTCTCCTTTTTTTTCTCCTTTTTTTTTCTCCTTTTTTTTTCTCCTTTTTTTTTCTCCTTTTTTTCCTCCTTTTTTTTCCTCCTTTTTTTTCCTCCTTTTTTTTCCTCCTTTTTTTTCCTCCTTTTTTTTCCTCCTTTTTTTTCCTCCTTTTTTTTTCCTCCTTTTTTTTCCTCCTTTTTTCTTTCTAATCTTTTTTTGGGTTTTTTTAGGTTTTCTGCTTTTTTTTCCTTTTTTTTTTTTTCTATTTTTGCTGGTTTCCTACCCACCCACTTCTTGATATAATTCCCATGTTCAGGATTGCAAGATCTGTTGAAGCTGCACCCTTTTCTGTCCCAAAGCACAGCCTCCCCTCCTCTCCCTGATGCTCCACACACACACTGAGCACTGCTGGGATTTTGCGAGCACTAAAGAGCTGTGAGAGTAGCAGGGTTGAGACCAGGATCCTCTCCAGAGCTTCCCTAGGATGGATATTCAGTCATGGCTTCTAAAACTGTGAATTTCTGCAGTTCTTAAAATCATGGAGTGCTGAGTCAACTAACATGGCTGGTAATGGCTCCAGCAGGAGCACATTTCAATTTCTGCAGGGTTTTTGCTCCTCCATATCACAGCAGTTAAACTTCTGTAGTAAAGGAAACTCTCTTTTCCTTAAGACACTATTTTTTTAAAAACAGGGAAGGATTTTTTTCCCCTCAGGAAGTTGTTTGCAGCTCTGCATTGCCAGGCCTTTGATTTGCATGGGATTTCTGTTGCATGTAAATTACAGAGCAGCTGCTCAAATTCCCACTGGTTTGTTTCTTTTCACATCTTGTTAAGGACAGAGGAAACACAAAATTCATTGTTAATCTAATTAAATTAATTCAATTCTAAACAGTCTAATTAAATACTTATTAGTCAAATAGCAATGCTGCTAATACTTCTGGTAGCAATTATATGCAGCTATTGTACAAACAAACTCTGTGGCATTTATCCTTTTCTGGCATGCTACCTTTACCCTTTCACCACCCCTCCGGGTTCAAGGCTTAAAAGTTTCAGTTTGGCAAAGGGCTTGGCAAGTGATGAGCTTCCCAAGACCTTCACCAGGAGGAAGTTGTTTTTTATTTTTTTCCACTTTCTATATGTGGCCATTTTAATGTTTGTCAACATTCTCTATAGCTTGTTTTTGACTTCATTGATCTGCAGGTTTCACGTTGCATTCAAATTTACCACATCTGTTCTATGTGGATTGAGTACTTGTTCTTTTCTTAGCCCCTAAAATAATGTTTGCCAGTCCTTTAACTGAGAGTGGCAGAGTGGTTTATAGCCCTGGAATCATCCTGGCTCCTATTGCTGGTTCCTGGCACACTTTCTTGCTGTAACTGACTCAAGATCATTTTAGCCAAAGGCCCAGAGGCTTTTTCTCTGTATTTCCACCTGGGAAGACTGGTGCTCTGAGGGCAGACTCTTCCATTTTAGTATAATATTGTATATCGTACTAAATGTATATAATATTTATTATAATAATGGCCATACACTTCAATGTAGTATTCTGTGTGTTTGGCATGCCTGCAGGGAGAGGTGAAGGTAAAGGAGATGCCCAGGTGGCATCTGTGAAGTAATACCTCATTCCTCTGAGTAATACCTTATTCCTCCCTTCTGCATGGAGATGTGAAAGTAAGGCATCCTTTATTTTTTTTCTCTTTTTCCCCCACTTTTACTTTTTCTGTGATGCTGTTATTCATAGAATCTGTGTTGCTCCAAAAGCTATGAAGTGCTTTCTGATATGGCAGTGGATTTCAAAGAGGATTCTTCTGGACTCCTCAGGGTTTGCAAAGGAAATATTTGGAACAGATTGGAAGTTTGGGACAGCCAGAGGAGCTATCAAAATTGCCACTACATTTGGAAGTAAGCTTCTTAAGTAAAAACCTTTTTACCAAAGATACCTATTTATGTTTATGTATCTTTCAATGTTACAGGTAATGAACTGTCCTTCCCTGGGACACAAGGTCCTCTTTGAAAAAATTATTTATTGTGATCATTATGATTAATTTTTATTTATGAACACAGTCAAAAGGGTATGTTGCATCATGAGAGAGCTGGATATGACCCTTCTTTTACTCAGCTTGACTCTTACACCCTCCACATACAAGCAGGATCCAATTCATAAACCAGACAGTGATATTAAGGTGCTGTTATGCTGGGCCAGCCCAACCCAAGCACTTGTGCCTTGCAATTGGAAAAGTGCATTTTTACCCTGTTTCTACCTGATTTCTTTTTAATGTTTTAAATTTTGGCTTTTAATCACTCTGCTGTCATAATGACTGCAGCCTGGAAAGCAGCAGCACTTCACCTGGTTTCTTCCAGGGGCTGGAAAACTCATGCAGCTTTCTCAGTGTACTGTGTTTATGGAGCACTTTGAAACAAGAATTGTCTAAGAATACCTCCAAGAACAATTCTTTTTATGAAATATATTTATCAGGAGCCTGGAAATGTCTTTTCTTGGTAAATAAGTCAAGCAGCAGAGAGGGAATTGTGTGAAGAACAGATACCTGTCTGTAAATCTGGTGCCATGACTCAATAGAAAAAGATGGCTCTGCTGAGGAATTTCAGTGTAAAAAAGTAATTTATAGGATTGAATTAATAACGTATTTCATGTTTTGAAGCTAAGGCATCTAGACAAAAGATGGAAAATTTGGGAAATGGTGTGCATGTTGAAATCAGTCCTACTGAGCTCTTGTTAGCAGTGTGAGACTGGCATGTGACAGGTTATGAGGAATTAGAGGGCACTGAAAGACCTTTAGAATGGTAACCACAAACAGACTCTTTTCTCTTTGGTTATCAGCCCATTTAGGTGCTTTATAAATAGCAAAGATGGATTGTCAGATACTTTCAATAGGAAAGAGCAGGGGCAGGATAGGGAAGTAATAAGTTATATGAGATACCAATCGTATTTCCATCAACAGAAAATGACTCATGATTCATAAAAGCCTCCTTTATCCTAGAATACATTGTTTAGAATTTTGTTTAAAAATTAAACAATC
Organism: Fringilla coelebs; assembly: GCF_963513975.1. NCBI lineage: Eukaryota > Metazoa > Chordata > Aves > Passeriformes > Fringillidae > Fringilla > Fringilla coelebs. The sequence continues at coordinate 71,267,865 of NC_140033.1, forward strand.
TCTAGCGTTTCAGCAGCTTTAACTTGCTGCCTTGATTTCTGATGGACATTCTATAAATAAAACATATATTTCAAAGCTTGAATTCTCCTCAGAAGAGCCCATGGGCAGTTTTGGTGGGATATTGTTTTTCAGTGCAGTCATATTAATTTGCCAGCTGAACAAGGCTTTTGCAAGCAAAGCAATGAGTAAGAAGTGTGCTTTGAGCTGGCAAGTCAGAATAACATGCAAAAGAAAAAGCTCTCTGCAAAATGCAAAGCTAAATTGATGCCAAGATTGCTGTTCTGAATAGCAGTGTACAGCAGCACAGTGAGATTTCAGTCAATTCACCACCTGTGAGTAATCCTCTAAATAAAGGTGTAAGTTTCACAGTAAATCCTTCTGCAAGGCTTTCTAAGCCCTGAGAATTAACAGGAAAACAGACAGTGCACAATTCAGTACGCTCTGTGGGGAAGAAGGAAGGTTAGAAGACAATCCCTCTGCCACTTTCTTGTCACACAGGCTACTTGCACAAATTTACATAGAAGAACCGGTTTCTTTTCTGCTGAATTTACCTCCACAATCCAGAGTGCATCACAGGCACTGGAGGGCAGGCCTTTGTCACTGTCATACTTTCTGAAAAATCCCCTTGCCTGGGATTCTTCTCCTGGGAAGCTGAGAAGCCTCAGAGAAAAAGGGAAACAATTTATCTCATTTGCTTCTCCTGTGTTTTGCTGCTTTGGAATGTGGTTGGAGATTATCCAACAGGTATATTGCACTGTATTTTTTATTCATTGTATATTTTACTTATTGGCCAATTATGGCCCAGCTGTGTCAAGGCTCTGGAGAGAGTAATGATTTTTTTTTGTTGGCATCTTTTAGCTTTCTGTCTGTATCCTTTCTCTATTCTTTAGTAGAGTTTAGTATAGCATTTTCTATATATTATAATACCATAAAATAATAAATTAGTCTTCTAAGAACATGGAATCAGATTCTCAGTTTCCTCCTCTGTCTGGGGAACCCCGAAAGTACCACAGGCCTTAAGTAGACACTGGAGAAAAGGACAGTCCTGTCTGGAAAAGCTTTCCAACCCTTTATTACTAAATTCTGCTGTCAGGGGTGGAGGCTCACAGTGTTTTAGGAGCAGCAGAGCCACGCTGGAGCCAAGAGAGGCAGAAGGTGGGCACATCATGCAGGGATTGCTGACAGACTGCTTCAGCACAGTGACAGAAGAGCACACCCCAGTGACATTTCTCTTTTTGACACATGCATGGATGTATGAGAATTGCATTTGCGGGGTGCCCTGTGGCAGGAAGGAATGATGAATCTGACTCTGTGGTCTTAGAAGGCTGATTTATTATTTTATTATATTATGTTATATTAAAGAATGCTATACTAAACTATACCAAAGAATACAGAAAGGAAACAGACAGAAGGTTAAAGAGATAATAATGAAAACTCCCGACTCTTTCCAGAGCCTTGACACAGCTTGACCTTGATTGGCCAATAAGTCAAAATAATTCACATTAAACCAATGAAACAATCACCTGTTGGATAAACAATCTCCAACCACATCCCAAAGGAGCAAAACACAGGAGAAGCAAATCAGATAATTTTTGTTTTCCTTTTTTCTCTGAGGCTTCTCAGCTTTCTCAGGAGCAAAATCCTGGGCGAAGGGATTTTTCCAGAAAATATGACTGTGACATATGAGTGCTTCATCATTTGCCTTTTAAAGTTTGATTCAGCCAGAACAAAGCATACAGCTGGTGTCTCCCAGCTTTAGTAATGGATGGATGTGGCCACATTTCTCTTCACAGAGAAAAGCAAGGCACAACTTCCCGAGGATATTTCTGGGAATCGCAGCGAGGAACGTCAGAGAAAGAAACAACAATTCTTATCTCAATTGCTGCTCCTCTTGTTGTGCACAAGTGGAATACATGGTAGAAGATTGTCTACCTGAAGAGAATTAGTGATTAGATTCTGGTGTGAGTGTTTTAGTTCACTGACCAATTGAATCCACGTGTGTGTGTCAGGACTGTCAGCTGACAGTCACGAGATTCTGTTCAGCTGAATGGAGTTGAGTGCTTGTGCAAATTCAGTGTAATATAGTGTAATGAAGTAATTGATTATCAATATCAATAGATATTTGGATATCAATAGAGTCCTCCTTGTCATTCCTCCCCTCGTTTGGGGTCACCTTGTTTCCCATAGCTGTACCCACAGCAGGCTCTCCCTGGCCAGGTGGCTCCTTCTGCTCACCTCAGCTCTCATCCCTGCCCAGGTGTCAGTGCTCAGGCTCCCTCAGACAAGGTGGCTGCCTGCTGGCCATGAGCATGAGCTTCCCCCTGAAGCCAGGCCAAGCCCTGAGTGCCAGGGTAAGCCTTTGAGGGAGCCCCAGCCGTGCCAGGGAACATGCCAGGAGCAGGGAGGTAAGGATGACTGTGGCCCAGCTCTCAGCCTGTGGCCTGGCCTTATTCTGTTTACTGGAACAGACAGAGCACGCAGCCAGAGAGGTCAGGAAGAGAGCAGAGCACTGAATGTTTTCAGCACACTGGGGACATTTGCCCTGCTGGCCTTGGCAATGGTTTCTCATGCACCACTTCTGTGCATATGCTCATTCCCTTCCCTGCCTTGCTTCCCCTCCTTCCCCTGCCTGCTTTCACCTTTTCATGTATGGCTGAGTCAGATGGTCCAGCAGAAAGCTGCAATTATATTTCATATTTATTGTGTCTTGTAATGATCCAAATAATTGCTTGAGTTTTAATCTGCTTTGTGCAAGCTGAGCACTCCTGGTCACACTTGGAAAGGAGGACTAAGGCTCTGCCACCCTTTAAAAAAACCATATTCCCAGGAATGTCCAGGACTGCAAAAGGCTGCTTGCTGCCCTGCCAAGGAGCCTGCAATAGGGTCTGTACTGCTGTGAACTTGTGCAGAAATCACAGAGTTTGATTTTTGAGTTGGTTTGGTTCCAAGGGAATACAGAGCTCTAATCCAGGCCACCCTGTGCTGCACACCACTGACTTTCCCACTCGTGCTCCCTCTGGGGTCCAAACACAAGCTGTGGGCAAAAGTCACCTTGTAAAGTGTAAAATATCATCCCAAGTAATAATACTTGAGTAGCTTCTGGAGTTAAAGTGGCAGCAGTGTGGGTAGTTACATCCTCAGAGAAAATGCAGTGGTAGAAAGGATGGGTTGACTGTAAGGATGATTAAGGTGGTTTCTCTCTGGTTTATATAGATGAGTTAACAAAGGGGATAAAAATGCTCCCCCAGTGATCCATGAGTTCATGCCCTGCTGCCTTCCAGCAAGATGAGTGCTCCCCAGGGCCTGAAGGATTTTATTTTTTTTAAATACAGTGCAGGCTGTATAATCACTGAGGTGTTTGAAAACTTCCCCAGCACTAACTTTATCTGTTTGTGATGGTGGAAGCCTGGTGGAGTGGTGAGAATTGCTTTCAGGGGTGTCCTGAGACAAACCTTAAAAGGTGAGAATGCAGCTTGATTTGGGCCAGCAGTCCTCTGGGCACAGATTGGTGGAGCCATGCAGCCCCTGAGCATCAATTAGGGGAACTTCAATTAGTGTGGGATGTGCATGTTTGGAGTTATTTCACTTCTTTTCACAGCTTACAGAAGGATTAACTAAAAAAGAAGTGGTCTTCTTAAGAGAACGCAGTGCTGACTTGTCTTTACCAGTAAAAAATTCAGGGCAGGGATCTGAAAAGCCAGAAAACATCCCCAAAACCATGGATATAAAACTATGCAAGAGCGAGGAGGAGTGCAACTCCAGACTCCAGCACAGGAGAGCTGACTCTGCTTTTACAGTGAGATCAAGGACAAAGTGTCTACTGGCTTTGAATCAAACACTGGCTCAAAACTAAGATAATGGGAAAATTTCCTTTTTATTTGACTTTATTTTTTTAAAGTGTTTTTTATCTTGCTCATTTAAAAAGTCTGTGCCTCTGTTCTAAGAAGGTTTTTTTTCCAGGATCAGAGATATCTTGCATTCCTCAAGTGCAATTCATTCCCTATAAAACTCTCTATGTTCCATATCAACCATTAATGTTTCCAGATTGTAAACCTGACAGGTTTAACAGATTTATTCTTGTTTTCTATTAGTGTGGGGCTAAGACTGTGAGGTTAACATTTAGCATGCTGTGGAGACTGAGCAGCTCTTTCTGTGTCCATGACTTTGCTCTTTAATGAAACTAAACTGGCAAAATAAACCAGGAAAAGCAACTCTTTCCTGAGATGACTGAGGCCTAAACAGTTGTTGTTTTGACAATCAATGCAAGAAATAAAGATAGAAAATATAAAATATATTAATACTTAATAACTCTGGGGGGTTTTGTGGGGTTTTTTGTTTGGTTTTTTTTTTTCTAAGTAACAAAATACAGCGCTGACTGGGGACAAATTAAATCCTTTTCACTTGCCTGATGAGAAGCTCTGGTTGTACCTATTTAGGCATTAGCTAAAATGCCCTTGAAAACAAAGGAAGTATTTTGTTTGCATGTTTAATTTCTGCTTAGTAATCAAGACTGTTTTAAGTATTTACAGGAAGCTGTGTTTTGATTCTCAGCAGATAAACAAACTGGGTTTTTATATAAAGCTTATGTCTATAAAGCAAACACAAAATCTGATTCATTGTTCCAGTGTGGGAAAAATACAACTTACTATGAAAAAAGTCACACTAAGGGATTGATCTATTTATTTATTTATTTTATTTAAATCCTAGACTCATTGAATGGTTTGGATTAGAAGGGACCTTAAAGATCATCTGGTTCCAACACCCCTGTGGTAGGCAGGGAGACCAAGCTGCTCAACAAACATGCAAATGAGCCTATAACTAGAAATACATTCTCTATAACACTCAAAAAGAAAAGTGATTGTCTGATACTGGGAGTATATAAAAGAGATTTGTAAAAATGTAAGAACTTGAATTAAACCTCAAAGTGAATTTAGTACCCTTAATTGCACCTCTCCAGGCTTAACTAGAGATGTGGAAGTGGCTCTGTGAATAGACAGGAATTAAGGAACTAAAACAAATTTTCAGTAAAATTCTATAGCCAAAGTAACCTTTGTTGATGGAAATCATTTGGCAGAGAGCTTAAAAACAGTAAGGTGGATCCAAGTGGTCTCACATTTGGGTCCCTAGATTGCAGTTTGGATTCACATCTCACATCAGTCTGTAGGCACATCCTGCACTCAACAGCAGGACCCCCTTGCACCACTCTAGCCTAAATCTTTATTTCCATAAACAGAACAATTATTCCTGCTTAAAGACTGTTGGCTTTTCCAGATAAGGTCAAACAAGACCATATTTATCTGGCTAAGAATTGATAATGCTTTTATTATGCTTTGAGGTGATTCTGTGTCAGCAAAATCCGATAATTTGATTTTCCCCCCAGAAAGTCTATAGCATGTTTCTGTATTCATCTCAGAATTTTTGTGTTTGATTGGGTTCAGCGCTGCCCTGACCTGACAGTACAGATTTCTGGTCTGGTGCCACTTCATGCTCACTGCAGATGTGTCTCAGGACTCTCACATGCCACAGAGCTGCTGCCCTACCAGGCAATGTATTTGTGTTCCTGGTGGAATAAGAAAGCTGCAGGTTTGGGTGTACTGGATTACTTGTATTGGATTACTGGACAGGTTTCAAAGGTCAATTCATGGAAAAACATCAGTGAAAATCTCCCAATAGTGATTCTTCTTCTCCTTCTTTTCCACCAGCTGGGAGAAAACAAAAAAAAAAAAAAAAAAAAAAAAAAAAAAGAGAGAGAGGAGAATTTTCTGGCAATTGCACCCCTGCATTTAAGGCAGGTTCTGGTTTACCTGTATTGAACAGCTCATTGTCCTTTCAGTTTCTGCTGTGTTTTTCTCATCTACATAGATTTCAGTAGTTTTACTACTTTTGTAGCTAACTTATGGATTATTCATCATAACTATTGGCTTTCATGGGGTCTCTTTGCCCTCAATTTAATGCATATACTAACATTGGTTTACTGCAATTTGTAAGTGTTCACGAGAATTAGACAATTTTTTAAGTAGCAGCACAGTGTTTTGTTGAGTAATAAATGTCATTTTTTTGTTTGAGTGGCACCTGGAAGCAACTCTGCACTAAGAAACTGCTCTTACTATCTGCATTTTGTATCAGCTGAAAAGTTGATACGTGATTCATTTCACTTCCAGGAGTTATTATAAACACATCCTTTGTGAAAGAGATTGAAATATTTTGAATTAACATGTGAAATATTGAGTGGAGAAATGTTAACAAGTTAGAAGATGATTTTTTATTCTTACAGATGTGTGAAATATAAAATACATATGTGAACATGGTCAAAAAAATCTTAAGTTTTGTATGCAACATTGACTTAGAGCAGAGCCACAAGGAAAGAACTTTTTATCATCTTTTTCTTTCATATAAACTGGCAGCACTTTTAAAACAGCTCTTTCACGTCAGCTCTGTACATGATTGTTCTGTTTTGGCTGGCAAGTATTATTTGCTGAAATACCACTTCTTATCTTCCATCTCTTTGCTGGCTCTTGTCCACTTTTCAGCTACTCCTCTGCATCTTCTGACTTGATGGTTTCTTTGAGAGATGATTTATAGTGCTGCAGATTGTCTTGTATGCTGCCTGCTTTGGGGTTTTTTTTTTTTTTTTTTGTGTGTGTGTTTTGCTTTTTGGTTTTTTTTTTTTTAAGTGGATGTCCCATGTTGTTTTAGCAAGGAGCATTCAGACTTTTTGAGAATAACTGTGAAGGTGGCTCTCAGTGTGTTATAACTGTGGCACTCACAAAGGAATAGTTATTATTTACTTCAAAGTTCTTAAGATATTAATAAAGATTTTCTTCTTATATTACAGAGAAGTTTCCATGCTTACATTTCAAACTCGATCCCTTGCTGTTTTCAGTGCCACCATTCTGTAATTCAATGACTCTAACAACAAGAAATATTCCCTACTTTCTTTTGCAGGAAATGGTACAGAACACTGTCTCCATGAGGACACTAAGGGATTGTATCAATATTTCTTCTTTATTTTAAAAAAGCTGGTTTTAATAACAACCTGGAATTACCCATGTATAGTCCATCAAGGCTTTTATGATCTTCAAAACAGGGAATGCTTTTTGTTCCAGTGACTTTTGTGAAGTCACATACCAGAGTGATGAGCATAAGAAACCCTAGAGAGGCAGGAAGTCAGATGTCCTATAAGGTTAAATTCTTTTCTTCTCTGGGATGACTTTTTCTGTAGAACATACCATGATGTGGCATTAGATCCAACTCTCACTTTTAAGAGGAAGCAGAAATTTGCAGCATTTACGTTCTCCAGAAAAATCCCTTTGCTTAGGATTTTTCTCTTAGGAAGCTGAGAAGCTTCAGAGTATAGGAAAACAATTCTTATTTTATTTGCTTCTCTTCTGCTTTACTCATGTAGAATGTGTTTGGAGATTGTTTACCCACAAGTAATTGTCTGATTGGATTCTGGTGTGAATTGTTTTAACTCTGGCCAATTAGGGCCAAGCTGTGACAAGACTCTAGAAAGAGTAATGAGTTTTCATTATTATATTTTTAGCATTAAGTATCCTTTCTGTATTCTTTAGTATAGTTAGGATAGTATTCTTTAATATAATACAGTATCATAAAGTAATAAATTAGCCTTCTAAAAACATAAAGTCAAATACATCATTCCTACCTCTGTTGGGGCATTCCCTACAAATATAATAGAAATAATTATTATTTCAGGCTGTATGATCTTGTCCCTTGTTCTAATGTCAGGTTTTACATGTGTTGTTAAGCTCAACAAGGCAATTTCTGTTGTGAGACCGAAATGCAGTTGATCAGGGAGCGTTAGGAAACATGATGATGGTTCTTTGGTTAGCCACCAATTTCCTTTCTCATGCTCTCAGCCTCAGATTACTGAGCTTTCATCTGGCATTCTCAGACATGCTCACTAATTGTCCTGCAGCAGACAAATAAAGAGCACGTTTTACAAGTCATGTGTGGGACACACTAATGCCAATTCATGTGTTGCCTGGATACTGATCTTATTTGTGTTTAGGATTATTTAATTAACTCCTTAATTGTAAAGGACAGAGAATTGAAGCATGCAGTCCAAAGTCCAGACAAGGCAAAAACTCAACAAGCTGCAATGAATTTTGGCTCAAACACCCACTGCTCTGGTCATCAACTATATGGTGGTTGTAACATAAGAGATGAGAATTAAAAGGAGCTTGGATGCAGTTGGAGGAGGCTGAGGGGAGGGGGAGGATGTTGTTAGGAATACCAGACTGATGGAAATGCATTTGTAGAGAGTGTTGTTCAACATGTGTCATGCAGATTAAAAGCAATGTTGACTCAAGTGAATGTTGCCAGTCTTCCCAGCAGGCTAAGCACGAAGGGTCTTTGGAAGAACTAAGTGGGGCAATGGGATCTCCAGAGCCTTTTCATGGATTCTTGGGATGCAAATTGCAGGAAATATTAAATGTTTGATGCACTCCATGCTCGATGTTCACTCAAGAGACGGAAGGATGTTCAGGAGTTGGAAAGGTAATGTCTGAAAGTGCAGCTGATGTTTGAGTTCATGGAGGAAGGTGTCTGGGGCTGAGGCCTCTGCAACTCAAAGATGTTGATCCAGGAAGAACCCCTCATTCCTTTGCCATCAATTTCCATCCAAGAGGAGAAATGGAAATCCAAAAATACAACAAAATTGTCAGATATAAGGGAAATCAACTGAAACCTGAGTGTACAATCATGCTGCATTAGGCTGCTTGTGTAAGATAAGATGGGGCTGTCAGTTGTTCTTCAAGCTCATTTAGAGGTACAGGGAGTCCACAAAACCTTAAATGTGTGCTGTCTGCTCTAATATCCTCTCAAGCAACTTTAAGAGTAGCTGGAAATTACCATAATCATGTATCCTTTACTCCAGTTGTGTTTGCCAGGTTTGTGGTGAAATGAGATGATTTAATGTAAAAAAAAATCTAATTTTGGCGTTGCCATAAGTAAGAAGTAAGTATCAAAATACAAAAAGTCATTGATAAAATGAACAGTGAACTGATGACCCAGATCCAGTATATTGCAGAAGACCACTTTAATAGAGGTGAAAGAATGAATCCAAAAAAATACTTTTCCCACACAGTGATGTGGAAATAGTGGTCCAAGCTGTATCATCATTTCATTTCCAAATCACTGCAGCCACATTGCCAGCCCTTGGGGGATCTAGGAAAGGAAGCCAGGGTTTTGTGATTCCTTTTCCCTTTGCATACTTAATATTACATGAGACCATGTACCCTGCTGATCTTGTACAGTTAAATTGAGATATCAGATGCTAATTCATGGCATTGCTTAATTTGCCTAATTAAAAAAAAAAAAGTAAAAAGGAGGGGGAGATATTATATGAAAGGATCCATGTGCTGCCTTGACAGCCTGGAGCCAAACATGATCCCATAATGATATGCAGACTAATGGAGGGTGATTCCCACCATTTTACTCCTAACTGTGTGAAAATGGGAGAGATGGCAAAAAGTACTGAAAAGTATTTTCCAAAAGCACTAAAAATTATAAAAGTAACGAATGCCTGGTGCAGGTGATGAAAACTACAGAGATGAGGGTCAGGAATCAGTGGACACAAAGCTGTGCTTTCATCAAAGATGACTTTAGAGCTAGATAATAAGAACTTTTGCCTTTAACCAACTCCTCTTTAAAGCAATAAAGCAATTCTCCACAGGTTAACATAGCCCATAAACACAACTGTAAGAAAAACTTGGAGAAAATAAGAGGAACTTCATGATTGCAAATCCATAAAATCGTGACAAAATTAAGAAGCATGAGCAAACTAAAGCTGTGTCCATGGTTTTCTGGGACTGGAGGCAAAGGGAACCCAGAGCAAAAGGAGTTTTTTTCCTGCCCTCCTCTGGAGACCTGACTGAGCTTTGAGCTTTCTGTGCTCCTCCTGTAGGTGTGGGGCTTTCTTCTTGCTTGGTCCAGGTGGAACATGCAGCAGGAATTAAAGCACTGGAGGGAGAGCTGAGCTGCCTTGTCTGCAGCTGAACCATCTCTGTATTTGTCTTCCAAAGTGTTTTATGGAGAGCTGGTAGCTTACTGACCATGAATGCTTTGAAAGACCAGCTTCAACAAAAGCTGTGAACTTCAACCAGCCTGCCTTGTTGGAAGCCAAAGGTTTGCATTTGCTCTACTGCAGGGAATTTTCTATTGCCATAAGCTGACCAGAATGGAAAAAGGATAAAATTTGGATATTTAAAGACTACACGAATTTTTTTTTTCAGCATCTATATGACACATATATTTGTAGGCTGAACACCATCTCTTTTTGCACCCCTTCAGAATTGTGGTCTCACACTGAATCCCTTCTGAATTGTCATGAAAGGGAGGCTCAGCTCCTCTGCAGTGATGATGTGGTGGATTTGATTCACAGACTAGCACACTCAAGGTGCTTCATGCACCAGAGCTCGAGCAAAAAATCCTCAGGATGTTTACTGAGTGTTATTTACCAGACTTGGTTTATAACATTACTAAACCTGTTTAATTCATTGGATTTTTTTGAGATTATGTGCTGTGGAAATACTAAGGTATTTCAGAAAGATTTCTTTTACTTCAGTACAATCTGTCCCTAACTCAGCTTTTACAGACTTTTATGTGGTAGTTACCTTACAGCCCATTAGTTCTTCAGAAAAGCTGATCCAGGTTTTGTAATATTTTTTTTTTTCCCAGATGATTTTTCACAAGCCAGAAGTTTCTCTAAAATCTCTTTCTTGACTCATTATTTCCTGGCAATTCTAAGCTGATTCTTTGTCTTCTCTTCCAAGAGCCTGGAATGCCATAATATTTCTCATTCAGTTTTTGAGGAAGAGTTATCTGGTTGTTGTGTAAAAGTTTCAGTGTCCAGTTCCAAAAATTCATAATAAATTTATTTAATATTTTATCACACCAGTGTTTCACCTAAAACAATCTATCCAGTGTTTTTGTAACAGTGATGGTATGGAGATTTTAGGGAAGCAAGGTGTGTGAGGATATATTGCCTCCTTTTTTACAATTGGCTTCTCTTAAAAGAAAAAGAAAAGAAAAGAGTATTTCTTCACACAGTGCTGCCTTGTGTAGTTATCCCCCAGTAACTGGAAGAATATATTTTTAATAAAATGTTTTAGAAGACTACCAAGTCATTCCTGAAAGCCAGCTCCTGTCTGAAGCTCTCTTTTCACCTGTTTGTTGGCCTTCTGAACTCTTTGGAATATTGAATAACTTCTTTTCTGTTTTGTTTAATTCTGTGTGAGTGGTGCCTTCCATATGTAAGTATTAACATCAGGACACAGGAATGAACCTGAAGCCCAGCATGTCCAAGACACACATTTTAATTTAATCACATGTCCCTAAAAACCTTCCTATCACCCATTGCTTCAAGCAATTATGGCTATCTCTGGTCTGTAACACATCTTACTGTAAAGCCTCAGGTCTGCAGGCATTGGACTCAGTGTCTACTAAATATCTAGATTAAATCAGGAAAACTGACCTTGTTCACTATCAAATAAAATACAAAGTCCTGAATCCAAGATATTTTACCGTGTTACTTTGCCAGTAAAACAAAAGTGCAATTTTATCTCATGGATTAGAACAATGGAAGAGGTTTAATCTTTGCTGTAAAGGACATTTACAATATGGAAATGCTGCACAAGAACAGCTTTCAGCTTCTTTTTCCCTGGGCTTTGGCTTTGAAACTCCAAATTACAAGATATTGAAAAGAACACTGTAACTTTAAAAAATCCTCAAGGAAATGCACTGTCTTAAAACCAAACCCAATACAAAATATTCTGCCTCTCACAATCTCTCCTTTACAAATAAAAAAAAATCCTCTGGAAAAATCAAAAAGAAAATACTTTCCTCTATCCATTTCAGGCTACAAACTCTGCAACCCTTTTGCTTTTTATTTTGGTTAGCAGATTGGACTCTCTTACTGCATAACTAACCTGAACAAATATTGTGCCTTAGATCATTTCAAGGGAGCAAATTCCAAAACAAGCAAAGAAACAATAGGCAACAACTTTTTTTCTCAAGGAAAAGAAGTAGGTAATTAATTATCCACCTAAGGAGGAGAGCTAATCATTTATGGGTGTTTTTTTGATTAACCATAGTACAATTTACATAGATTTTTGAGTCTGGAAGGAAAAAAAATAAACCACACACAGTAGTTTTGAGCTACCTTCAGCCCTACTGTGCTGTGCACACAGTGTAATAAAATCCTTACCAAAACAAGGAATGGTTTGTGCAGCCCCATGCTGCACGGGAGCCCTGTAAATACAGGAATTTAACATAATGTACAAGTGTCACGCTTTGTAGAGGTTGTTACATACTTTTTGCTGCTTTTGCTACCAGGAACGAAGCTTTGTGGTCAGTGAAAATATTCATCTATAGACCTGCTGCTGGTGTTGAGCAATATTGAATTTTAGAAGGCTGGTTGGAGTCCCTGTCCTATCTCCAGGAGCAGGGAGGGTCACGGCAGCACTTCCAGCTTGGGGATTCTTCCTGACTCCTCCTGATGGTCCCCAGACATAAACACAGCAAATGCTGCTGGGTTTCAAGCTTCCTTGGAGAGGGAAGGCAAATAAAAGGTCCTGTTACAACCCAAAATCTGATTAACCTTGGCTGTGGTGGGGTTCTGAGGCACAGCTCCTCCTCTGAAGGAGAAGGGAAAGGTGTTTTCCCTGGATACTGCAGCTTTGGCACAGACTTTTTCCCAGCCTGGAACTGGATATGCCGAGGTGTTTCTTGTGTGTGGTGGCTGTTTATAAGTCTTTTTGTCACTTTTTACATTTTTGAGAGCTTTTCTGGGAAGTTCAAGTGTTGTCCAAGTGGAAAAAAGAACTCTGTGAGGATAAATAGGAGGGATTGCTAATCAGACTTGGCCACTGGCAAAGAACAAGTTCAGGACTTGGTGACTCTCTTGGGTCTGCAGTTCTGGTGTCATTTTTGAGCATGCACTGTCTGTGGCTAAGAAATAAGAGTAGTGCTCTCTGGTAATCTGTCATATTGTCCCTTAAAAATCTAACTAGAAACCAGAGATTTACAAGGACAAGGTATGGCCGTCTCTAAGGGAATATACCTAAGAAACCAATGGCCTGAGGAGCAGGATTGGATCCATTTTTGGGGGATGCAAGTTTCATGCACCCAAGTGATGCCTCAGGTTTAGCTTTCCTATTTTCCACATTCTGTGCTGCTTTAGTGTGTGGGTCTGGGCTCCACATCAGGGGATGCTGAGCTCTGTGCACAGAGCAGGAGACAAAACAATTCCTGCTCCAGCTGGGCACCAAGGACAAATGAGCCAAATCTCAGCCCAGGAGCACAAACCCCGTGGGCTGGAGAGAGAAAAACAAGCAGGGTGGGACTGCAGGGGCTGAAGCTGGGATGGGACAATGAACTGCAAGGTGCAAATGGAGCAGAGCTGATCCCAGGGAGAGACCCCCGTGCCCGGCCGGGCATTTTGGGGCCATTTTGGGTCATCTTGGGTGCAGCCCTGGCTGGGCTCTGGTGCTGCCCAAGGAGGATCCATGGAGGAGATCCTTTGGATAAATCCCTGCTTTATTCTGGAACTCTGTCTAGCCTCTAGGGCAGCCTTCACAAGGCACCTCCAGCACATCCCATAGGAAAAGGTGCCTGATGAGGTCTCCATAACACACCAAAGGATTTGTAGCCATATCCCCTTGGATGCTTGCAGCCCTCCTGCATTCCTTTTGCTCCCAGTGAGAGCCCTCCAGGCACAGGCTGTCCCAGGGGGTGTTTAGCTGAGCTGGTGTGCTGCAGTCTGCAGCCCAGCATGCTCACCACTGGTACCCATGGCTGCACTGACATCCCTGCCCTGCTCTGGCATGGGGCTGGCTCACCTCCAGCAGCTGCAGACAGTCAGGGTGCAAAGATGTGAATCTCACAGCAAACAGGGATGGTCAGCCCACAGGAGAGGGATTTGGAAATCCCATTCACTCTATGAACAGTAGGGTGGCACAGATGTCTGAAAATCCTGTTACTCGTTCAGCTTTCCTGCCATGGATCTCAATGCCTCATTTTGGGCTTCCTATTCCTGCTGATGTTGCCTCCATTTCTCACCTGGATACCTTCATTATTTTTACTGAGCAGCTGTTTCTTTTTATCCTTTACTGGACTATTTTGACTGATAGTTAAATGAAAGCAGCTCTGCTGCTGCAGCTGAAGAACAGAGCACTGGTGTTCCCAAGGGAATGTTCTCTTCCCATGAGTGCATCAAGATGCTTCTGAGTAAAACCTCCAGACAAGTGATGTCTTTTTAATTTGACACAACTTTACATGATGCTCTCCTATCTATCACCTTGCCTCATGCCACTCTTCTGTCTTCCTCCTCTTCACTCCAACGATCTACCTCCTGTAAATTTTTGTCATTTACAGTATTCCTCATCCTGACAGTAGGAATGAGGTCACATGGAGCAGGAACATGGCAGACAGACCTTTGAGTGTCAAAGCAAAGTGTTGTTTTTCCTTTTCTTTTTTTTTCCTGGTGGTTTTTCCTTTATATGTCTGTTTCTAGCACTACACAAGAGCAAACTTGCTCCAAGGCACTCACACAAACTCTGCTGTGTTCCCTAATACTTCAGTCTTTGACTTTGCATCCTTAGCATTTTCTAACATCAGTTCTGCATGTGATGCACACCCTGCTGCCTGCCTGTTTGCTGAGCAGCTCTCACCCACTGGTTCCTGGCCAGTGCCTGAATGAGCCACTTTTATTTTAATGTTCTGACTGCCTTTAAGCTCCCACTCATTTCCCATCTCCTCAGGTGATGCAGCTGCCTGGCGAGGTCTCAGCCCCCGTGCTGCTCTCACCAGGTGAGGTTAAGTGTGAGCAGCAATTTACATCTTGGCAGAATCAGAGGGGTGGCTTTATGACAGAAAGGTGAAAAAGGGAAGTGGCTCAGCTTTTGTTACTTGTGGAGCCAGGCTGAAAGCCCAGCAGGCTCTGGGTAGCACAGCAGTATGCAGCTGGTTCAGACTGAGGAGCACCACCACCCTCCCAAAAGGCACTGATCACCAGCACAGGTTTCTGCACCTTATATTTTCTGTGCTTTTGCACCTCACAACTGTCCCTGGCTCAGCCTGTACCCCCTGTTGGTGTTTTCTCTCCTCCCCAAATCTGGAAGTACTCGCTGGGACACTAGGGAAGAGAAGGCAAGGAGAATATTTTATCTGTCCCCTGTCACTGAATCCCCAATTCCTTTCATTAGTGTGCCCTGAGCTACCTTCAGCCCTACTGTGCTTCCTTCTTCAGCCTTTGATTTTGGCAAGCACATTCCCTAGAGGTTTCTCAAGAAAGCTCAGGGCTTTTTGAGCTAATTTCAAGTAGTGAAGTCTCAATATTTTTCCTCTCAGGATCTTTTCAAGTGCCTTTATTATGATTATTATTATTAGTAGTAATATAATAATAATTATTATTATTATTTTTAATAATAATAATACCTTTAACCTACTTCTGTATGTCTGTACACAAAAGAATTGCTATGCTATCTCCCAGCAGCATTCTGAATAGATTTAAAAGGATTTCAGTGCCTCAACCATAAATATCATGGAAGCGTTTATATTGCAAGCATGTTCTTATAGCACACCTATTCCAGAAGAGCAGTCCAAACTCTGCCTCTGTGGAAAACCTGCTTGATGCCCTCCAGAAGGAATCTGTTGGTAACCAATTTCAATGTATGCATTCAAACAATATGAAATAGAAGATGTTTTCAAAACAAAAGGTGGGTTTGGAGTTGCTTTTAAAGATGGAGTGTATAGTTTTCATGTATGCACTTCCTGGAACACACGTTCTTGTCTTCCTGTAAATTCACACAGAGCTCAGCCTGATGATCTGTTATTCCATTTAATGCCTTTATCCCTTCCATATGCTAGAATGGTCTCATTACTGTATTGATGGATACCTGTTCCAAATGATTTCTCAGGGCCTTAATTAAGCCTATTCCAAATTTTAATTATTATTTTGCAGCCTTTGTTTAGAATCAGATTCCGGACACAAATTTGTCAGAAGTTGCAGGGATTGCAAAGTTCCACGCACTCCCAACTGCTGTGGCAGCTGTAAACAATATGCACAGCTCCCATAACATTCTTCAAGTTGCAATAAATTTGTTTCCCTGCCTGCCTTAGTGATTTAAGTGCTTGAAGTTAAAATTTTAAAGCAACCACCTCTTCTTAAATTATAGTCATAAATTGGTGTAATAACTACCTTCTTAAAGGTCAGAGTGCAGCCAAAACCAGCAAATCTGTTCACTAAAGGGAAGCATTTGCACATCAATATAAACTGTTAAAACACATTATCAGTTATTTTCTTAAGTAATTAGTTGGGTTTTTTTAATTTCCTTTAAAAACACCAGGAAGAAAAATCATCCTATTTACTTTTCACGGGTGGTCGTGTATGACAGGTGGAACATCTTCAAAAAGCTGTGAAATCCATAAATGCTGACAGAAAAGAGGATTATTTTAGCATTGGTCATTCATTTAGTCAGCCTGACCTTGCTGTTGAGCACAGCTTCCTTGTCAGAGCTAAGAGCAAATTTGGAATGGAAATCCTGGAGGTCTTGCTCTGCTTATTCCTTCAGCTGAAAGGAAAGCTGTGGAGTATTGACAGCATTGCCTCTCTTGCCATGGATCTGCATTCCCTGCCCAGCAGTCCCTGCACAGACTGTGCAAACTCAACTTTCAACCCTCCAGAGGTTGGAGAGCTGCTGTGCCTGTACAGGACAGCCCCAGCCAGCCTTTATGGTCCTTCCATCCCCTTTGTGTTCCTCTGGTTCCCTGCATCCATCCCTGCTGGTGAGGGAGAAGAGAGGCTTGGATCACAGGGCCCTTACCTCAGGCACCAGGAATGTGGCTTTCAAAGTTCAGCCAAGTATGAGCTACAGGACACAACACCCTTTTAAACTGTGAACCTGCAGCCAGCAGCACCTTGTTCTGCAGCAGGGCTCAACAAACACAGACCTGCCCCTTCCTGAAGAAAAGAATCAGCACCCAGAGCCTTTGTCACAGTGATGGAGCCAGCTGGGTTTTTATCTGCACCCCTTATCAAACCCCCATCATTTTAGTAAATGTTTCTTCTTGTTCACACTAGTCCATAACCTTCCTCAGCTAAGTGACAGACTGCTTCCATGTTCCTCTTAAGCTCACTGACCAGGAGGAATTCTTGGGAGTGAAGATGACCATGGGGTCATCATGGGTGACCAAGGCAACCTTCATGTGCTGAAGGTCCCTAATTTATTGCTTTCTCTTGATTATCTCTATTTAGCACTCAATAATGGGTTGCAGACATTTCAAATCCAAATGAGTGCTTGGTAAGCAAGTTCTTCTACTGGACTCTGAGTTCATTTTGCTTACAAGTTCCGAGAGTAAAACCTGTAAGCAAGAATTCTTTTCTTTTTTTTTTTTTTTTTTTGAACTACAGCAACTTTTCAAAGCACTGCAGAAAAGTTACAACTGAGAAATTTGTTTGGGAGTTAAAACACCCCGTGGTTATACACATTTGGTGTAAGACATGGTCAGCATCAGCTTGGGGGCAGCAGTAATCACTGGTGGAGTACTGAGTGTGGTCGTATTTTTGCTTAGCCTTCTGGTTTTTCATACCTTTAAAATGAATACATGGTGCTTTCCAGTAAAGAGCAGTTTCTCTTGCATTTGCTACATTTTGCATTTATTTATTCTTATTTTGAGTCAAAGAGCCTTTTGTTCAGAGCATATGGTGATTTAAACCTTTGTATTCCAGGACTTGTGCATCTTCCTTGCTATTCCTTCCTTACCTTCCTATTACTAAAGGCACAGTGTGCCTTTAGTTTATAAATTAAGAATACCTTTCCATTTTTATCTGATATCTGTCACTTTGGGTTTTTGAGCTTTAAAGAATACCTGCTACACGTAGGGTTTTTATAACTATGGTATTTTTAACCTTAGATTACAGAGAATTCTTAAAAACAAACATTTCCTCTGTGCTAAAAATGCCTAGATGACAACTACTGCCAGTGAACTATTCCATCTTTTACAAAGGTTTTACCTAATTCTGACAGCAATTACTGTGTTGCTCTGAGGTACGTGCCAGGACTTGGAGCTCCCCAATTTCAGCTATGCTGTCACTGGAGATATTTAATTTCAGATTTTGCTGTTGTTGTTGTTTCACTCAGAGTGACACAGCTGACCAGGTTACGTTTTTCAGGGTAATTTGACTAAATAAATATGAGATCAAAGCCTTTTGCTGCCTTCTCAAGATGTTGGTAAATGACAGCAGAAGCAGGGAGGGGAACAGATGGGAGCCCTCGCTTGTTTGGCAGGTGAGTGGTTTCCCTGCAGGTGGAATCCTGCCAGCTCAGCTCTGTGGCACTGCAGCACAATGGAGTGGAAAGGGCAGAGCATGGACACCTGCCAGCCTGGCTTCCTGGGAAAACACTGAGGAGGAATAACCTGCTCGTGCTCCAGAAAATAAAGGGATCCGCTACAGAGGGAAGGATGGCAGAAAAAAATACCTGAAGGGGTCAGAGCTGCTGAGAAAAAATGTGATGCACTATTTCTAGTAAGATTTTCACTGAGAGATATTTGACTGTGCTGTGTTGAATTATTAGCTTGCTAAATTGACGTTGCTTCCAGATAACAATGTTACACAGAAAATCCATCCTGTTTGGAGAAGAAAAAGTAAGGTTTCTTGTAAAAGTATTGGTTTTATGAACAGTGTTTTCCTTTTAAGTTCTCTCTGGTTTTATTTTAAATTTTATGGAGTAACAACAAGTCTCTGTGTGGGTTTGTTTCCCACAAGTCTTGTTACAAAAGTGATTAAACACAGGGGCACTGCAGTTCAGTTCCCACCTGTTAAAGTTTAATCTTTAGCCACTTAGTTGTTCTGTGACATGCTTTGGACTACTAATGCTGTAAAGCCACATGGCATCTCTTAAAATTAATTTGTAACAAGCTAATAGAACACATCTGAAACACCAGGTAGAAGCTGTTAATGTGACTAATTACTGCCTCAGGGTTAGTTCAGTTGAAGGTTTGGAGAGCTTGTGGTTAGACCTTGTTGGTTTGCAGGATGCTCCTGGGAGCTGAGAGCTTCAGATAAGGCTGCTTTCTATGGCATTTCTTATTAAAAAAAAAAAACCAAAATGAAAACAAATCTATTAACAACTTGTGATACAAAAGACCAGTGGGGTCCCAAATCCCAAGAAATGAATTCCAGCTCAGAACCCAGCTGCTAGATCAGGATCCGTTACAAAGGGCCCTGGGTAGGTGTACAAAGTGAATTCCAGTGAAGATTGTGGTAGTAATTATTGGATTCTGATAACCAGAATCTTAAAATAACTCATAAAAAATCAGGAAAATTATGATGGCACCTTGCTAACTTTAGCAGAATCAAAGATATTGTGTACAAGGTATTGGACAGTATTAACTGCAGTGAGCTGATGTGTGCTGAACTGAAGGCTTAGAGATGCTGTGCAACGTGCACCAGTTAAAAATGTACATCTTTTCCTTGTGCTGAATATTCTATTTATTTTGGGACCTGAGAATATAATTCAGTGTTCTGTTTTTAAAGCCTGGAGATATTGGGATGGAAGTTCTGCCTTCCAGAGTGCTCCAAATGAAAGCAAATTTAGGGTGTTTTTTTTCCCTATTTTTTTAGGGTTTTTTTTCCCTACTTAGAAGGATATGACATGGAAGCTTATTTCAATGGGACTATACTGATATTTTCTCCCAGAGTATCAAGCCTGGGGACTGCATGACAATGTGGAGCTCCTGCATGGCACTGATGCCAACATGGAGCAGATACCATGTCTAGGCAGCTGGAATGTTTGCTTTAGTTGCATTTCCAAAACTTGGTCCAGAATAACTACAAATGTACACACATATGTGCCAAATCTACAGGAGACTGAAAGAACACCCTGGCAGCCTGACTGCTTTTGCAGCAGGGTTATTTTGTGGCTTTTTAAAATTTTTTTCTATTTTTGGCTAGTTGCTCTTAATAATTTTTGTCCTTTGAACTACTCCAACAAGATAATGCTACTATCAAAATCATAGCATTTTTTTTTGAGTATTTTTGAATTTACCAAGAGCCTGGTACCCAAAGAGGCACCACAGGGACTCGTTTGTTTGATGGTGCCTGCAGCAGGGTGAACAGCTTCTTCTGAAGATGTGCCCAAATATTCAATCCCCCTTGGGAATGAAAGGGCACACATTGCTGGGGACAAATATAGAACTTCTTATCAGAGCTCTGAATCACACTCTGGCCCCAAAGGAGTAGAGAAACACTGATGGTCTGACTCCAAGAGATTTTCTGGGTAAGAGCTGTGCTCAGATGGGTTCTCTGGAGCTGGAGGTTTCTTCTAAACAGAATTGAGAGGTGCTGCTGCCCAACACCAGGGAAACTGGACAGGAAGGCTGTTCAGTGCTCCTCTCTTCTTTTGTTTGTTTTCTGCAGTAAAGCTTGGTTACTCCATCTTGGGCAGTTATTAGACATAAACAGAGACGTGAAAACCAAGGCACAAGAACACAATATGTGAAAGGACACAGTCTAAAATTCAGACACAAAAGGAAGCTTGATAAGATGCACCCCAAGATGCCAGTACAGAGCAGTGCTTGCTGCAGAAGACAGAAAAAAAAGCAAAATTCTGCAGTGAGTCTGGTACAGCAGCCAGTCAGGCCAGCTGAGCATACATTGCCAATTATCATAAAATTATCAGAATTATCAGAAATTTATTATTGCTGCTAAATAAATAAATAGCTTAAACAAATAAATAGCTTAAACAAACTGAAATCAAGGTGGCACCAGTGCCATGAAATAGCCCATGCAGTAATTCTGATACACCCCAGCACTGTGGTGAGCCTGGTGCACGCTGAGCAGCCCAAACCAAGCACAGATAATTGCACATTTAAAGCATTCAAGCTGCAGATTCAGGACACCAACACCCTGGTGGCACCAGGAGAGCTGGCTGACCTCTGAGCAGGACATTGCTGGATAACAAACCACATCATATGTGACCTAGAAGCGACAATGTTTTTCCACCCAGCCTTGGAAAACATAAAAGCAGAGCTCTTAAGGCAAAGGATAGCAACCAGTGCTTCCAGAAGAAATGAGGAATATTAAAATTGACTTTTTTATGCTTCGGCCCAGCTTGAGAAAGGATCTTGCTGTGCTCTTTTTGCTGTTTCATGGGATTTTTTTTTTTGAGTTTTGGTTTGTGGTTGGGGTTTTTTTGAAGACACACCCCAAGACTGTTATTAGTGGAAATACAGGGCTCAGTTTCTAAGAGAAGCAGAGACCCTGCTAAACACTCAATAAACTGGAGTCTTGTGCTGTTGTCTGCTGCCACACTTCACTATTTGCAGTGTCATGGCAAAATGTTGAGAAATACAAATTATATTACTGACAGATGGAATTGTTTCTGTTTAAGGACAGATGCTTTTTATCCAGCCTTTATTTAAAACTATGGATTTTTGGAATGCTTTTTGATGGAAATTTAGAGCAGCAAATTAGCAGTTTCCTCATTAACATGTGTTTTTCTCAGTCTAATCTATTTTTCAAGAACTTCATACATTTATGCAACATTCCATGTAGCTAAATTAATTACATAGCCAGCTTTTTTATGATATTCAAATACCATTTGGGGAAAAGAAACACTTCCTGAAATACCTCCAAAAATCCTTGGATATACTTTTCTTACAGATTCTCAAGTCCCCCCATCCTTTATAATAACAAAGATATCACAGCAAAATTATTGATGAAAAATTTTTAATGCAAATTTTAAATTTTTTTGTAGTTTCTATAAGAGGACAGAAGCAAGGTGTGAAGAAAGTTCACTCCACCATTGAGATATGAGCAGTGGGATGATAAATAAAATAAAAATATGGCTTTATCATAGTTGTTGCCTGGGCTTCATCTCCCCAGACCCTCTCTGTGCCACGAGGCAGTGGCTGTGCCTTGGAGCTTGGTCTCCAGCACCAGAATTCTGGTGGCTGCCAGCTCTCAGTACCACAGCAGAAGGCAGCCAGATGCAAATGCCAACTTTGAAGGTGCTGTGCTGCATCAGAAAGGAAAATTAAGTGAAGGAAACATTTCAGATAAACTGTAAAAATAATTCTTCAAGAAGTTTCCTTTTGGTTTTCCTTAAAATTTATTAAAAAATAAATACTTTCACCGCAGAGGAATGTTCAGTTTTGGGGAGGCAACACTTTTTTGTTATGGAGTTACTCAGGAAAGAACTTCTGTCTGCCTCTTAAAATGCTATTTATCTAAAAAATGTGATTGTGTGTCTGGTACATGAGAGCCCATAAAAGGGTTTAGGTAGCACAGTTATTTGTTACCATCCCTGCAGCAGAAGAAAGATGCTTTTAGGAATTTTAGCTGAAAGGAACGCTCTCATGACAGGCATGAGAAGCCCAAGATCAGACTGAAAAACTGCTGGCAAATTTCATTAAAATGGGAAGGTGGCTAGGTGTTCTATTTTTCTTGATTTTGTATAATAAACGTGGGTTTATGTTGTTAGCTTTTTTTTAATATAAACCACAAGCTTTGCCTGGCTAAGCTTAATTTCAGTGAGATCAGTCCCCTCTGTCTTTCAGCGAAAAAACCCCAACCCAATTCCACTCTCTGGATCTAACTAGAAGGACCCAGTCAAGGACTAAAATTAAATTTAAGTTTCCACCACGAGGCAAGCAAAAACCAACACAGCTGTGCCATGAAAAACACCTCAGTTTTGAAGGCTAAGTTCCCCTCTGTGTGGACAGAAACTCATCTCCCTGTGACTGTCAAAGGCTCCAGCAGAACACGTGGCTGAAGCCCAGCTTTAGGATGCACCACCAGGGTAATTTGCAATATGTATGTAGTGTTCACCAGAACACAAATATAGAAAAGATAAAGTGTGCATACAGAAGATAAAACCCACAGACAGTCAGTTCAGCTGGGCTGCCTGAAAGCTGAACATTTGCAAAGAGATATGTGTAAAGGCCAGTCATTTCAGACCACAGTAAATGGAAATTGGATTTATAGGTTAGAATTGCCATCTCCCATCCCATTGCATTGATTTGCATGGGTGCAAGGAGCAGGTACTGGAGCTGATGCAGTTAATTGGCCAAGTTAAAAAAGCCCAGGTGAGATGGAAGGGAATTACAGTAATTGCCAGAGGGAAAGGTGAGACAGGGGATGGTGATCATTTGATGTTTTCTGGAGAGAAGTGGTTTTGCTTTCTCTTTCTCTCTTTCCCTTCCAGCTCTCTACTTCTGATGGCAGAAGACACTGAATTTTCAAAAATAAAGGTTGACCAATGAGCCATGCTTAGTGCAAGACAGAGAAAGGTGGCCTTGGTGACACAGGGACCCTTTGGCCCTGCTCCAGGCTCTGGCTCCACAGGTGAGCAGCCTCTGCTGCCATCAGAAACATGGAACCCTGATATTCTCATCAGCTGCCATCACTTTCTCCTTTTAGGAAACTCAGCCTTTCTTCCTGGGGCCAGCTGCTGCTCGTGGAGTGTTTGCAGGATGCAGGCAGTGAAATCTGGGACCATTTTGTGCCAGTGTTTCCCAGTTGTTCAAGCTCAGGAGCAAGCTCCAGTGGAGTTCCTTGCACTTCTTGGACCAGGTTGCAGCCCAGGTGCCATACAGATGGTGAGTATGATCTTTTAATGTGAGCTTTTACAACCCTGGTGGTATTTTTAGAGCTGTTGTCCTACCTCTGATCTCAAGAGGATGTTATTTTATCTCTTCTTTAAGAGATAAAATGCAAAGTCAGTGTGAAGTGCTTTCATTCTTGTGCCTTGTAAGAGAGATTGTAGAGAACAGTTTTCAAGAGGGCTTTAGCTCTTATTCCTTGTGTGTACCATACCCAGGCTCTTTATGGAGGATATATTTTAATTTCTTTTGCATTTACACATTGGGCCAGCTCCAGGGCCATTAGAATGTTTTTAATTCCAGAGTGATTGAGGTATTTTTCCATCTATGTTGAATACTGTGTCTTTTGTCTGAGAATCTGACTGATGTAGCCCTTTCTGCTTGGGAATATTAAATATATTTGGAAGCACATAGGTTGTTCTTAGATGAAGTTTTTTCTCATCATTGTCATTAGATTTGCTCACTCTGAGGTTTTCAGCAAAGTCTGAGATGTTGGTCTTGCTCTTAAAGCTCTTAGATAATTTGATAATTGACTGATCTTTTGATACCAGTTTTATTTACAAATGCCAAAGTTGAAATTTCTTAAATTTGAGAGGTCCTATGGGCATCTATGGACTTTGGAAAATTGCTTCTGCTCTCATGGACTTGTTTTCACTTAAGATATCATCAGCATACTCGAGGGGGATATTTTCTGCTGTCTGTCTACAGGAATATCAATTGTGGCCAGAGCACAGGATAAATGCTTGCAAGTCTTCTGTTGAACACGAATAAGAGAAATAATTGTAAATAAAAATGTGCAAAACAAATTATGCTTCTCAGTGCAACTGAAGCTATGCTTAACATTCTGCTATGGAGAATCTCTTCCTCATTATGGAGAAAAATCAGTATATGCAACACAAAGTCCAGAAGCAGTGAATTTAGTGATACAGGATGAGGCTTCTCATGAGCAGCTTTTCTTTGCAAAGAACAGCTCTATGTCACTTTTTACAGTCTTTGTGTTATAAAGAACAAATTGGAAAAATCTGTGTGCAAGAAAGTGTCTTTGAAGTGCACAGCTCCAGTTTACTTTTGTTTTTCTTTTTGTTTGCAAGCTCAAAAACAAAATTCTAAATCATGCCATAATTTCCTTCTCTGTTATATAGAAAAAAGAATTTTAAAGGTTACGAACTTTTTTGCTGTTAATTAAAGGAAGCAGACAGATATGGTCTGAGGCAGAATCCCCAGAAGTTCTGAGCTGACATATGTGTCTGTTTACAAGCTTGTAGTTGGTCTCCACCTATGAAATGGGATGGCAAAGAACCCTAAAAGCAACCAGCACCCCCAGGCTCTGACCTACACAAAACTTGAATATAAGGGCCTGCAACTGGATCCAGGAAAAAAGTTCTGTGCAAAGTTCAGTGGGATTTCATTGTCAGCTTTGAGCATGGGGTAGAGGCTGCATCCTTTTTCTTCATCTCTTACATAAGTGCACTTTCAGAAACCTCACTGCTTGTCTCTTGGAAGTGAGCAGGGTCTATTCTACTCTGCAGCTGGAGTGGAATTATTTCAGGGGGACTTCTCGTCTGGTTTTTGGTTTAGCTCAAAAGGACTCAGGCTCAACCCAGGGGCATTTCTCTGTATGTCTGCAACACAGCAACGTCTGAACATCACACCCAAATGCTTCTGAAACTTTGGGCAAGTTTTAGGTTTGACCTTGATTTCACAGAAAAGTAATAAAAGAAAATGGGAGACAAGAGCAGCTGCTTCTTTCTCTCAAATCCAGCCACAGTTGGAGAGTTTTTGGATCAGAGATTGGGTTTGGTTCCTGTACAGCAGGGTAGAAATGCCACCTTCCCCTCACAGCTGCTCAGGATGGTGTTACCCTGATGGACTGCCTCCTCCAAAGGGGCTGGTGTTAGGAAATGGAGGGGCAAATGGGAGATGTGAGAATATCCTGGGAAAGAAAGGCAACAGCTCAAACACCAGCAGGGACAGGAACTGCAAACAGCAGCCAAGGAAAGGGGGCTCTGTTACTGGGGACAGGTGAGCTCCAAAAAATGAACATTTCTCTGCCCCCTGTGGACCAGAAAAAAAAGTGGAGATTGAGCTGCAAGGAAAGAAGGAACCCTGGGGCAAAACCCTGCAGGATCCTGCTGTGCCAGAGACCAGGAGGTGCTGCTGGGGGTGGGACAGGGCAATGAAGGGGCAGAAATTTTGCATGTTACCTGGGAGAGTGAGAGAGAGATGTGGAGACACAGCACCTCTGGGGAGGTTTGTTATAAAAGTTGGTTTGGACAGATGGGGAGTGTGGAGGAGAGGTTTGGGAGGAAGGCAGGAAACCTCTCTGGCATGCTGCAGGCTCAGCCTACAGAAGCTACAAGAGTGTGTGACCCTCTTGTTAACTTCATTTCACAATGTTCCCTGCATGCTTTGTGCGGCTTCCAAGTAATGCATGACATCAGAAATCTTAATAAAAACCACCTGCTCGGGACATTTTATGTTCAACTCTGTTAAACTTTCCTAGTTCAAAATATCCAGTGCTATCTGGAACAGAAGGATAATTACTTTTCTCTAAATTTGCTGAGCTTTGTTAAATGAGTTCTTTCCTTAAGGAGTAAAAATGTGAATTTATATGCTTTTGGAAAATCAACTTTCTGCTGTTCAAGTTTGTAGGCTGATAAAAACAGCTGTCAGAAAATTAATTTCTGATCCTCCTCTTGAACCTAGTCTGCTTCTATCCATGTTCATGGCCTGTGTTTCAGGAATGAGGAGCTGACTGCTGTGCACCAGGGAAATGTGGGGTGTAAATAAATGGCTCTAGGTCCAGTGGGAGCTATGCTCAACACACTCCAGGAAAGCTCTTCAAGCTTCAGGTTGCCTGGACTCTTTCAAGTCAGACAAGAAGCAATGTTTATATTTCCTTGTGCTTTCCTCAGCACAAGGGAAGAGCTGGTGTGGGCCAGAGGTAATTAATATCAGCAGTTAAACAAGCTGTCCATTAAAAAATAAAAGTATCATTAGAAATAATTGCTTAGCTTTCCACTTTTGTGATCCAAAAATTCCCAGGCTGTCGTGTTCCTGTCTGTTAAATATTAGATTAGCATCTCTCAAGACAAAACAAAATAAACCATTCTTCTCTGGGCAACTTTGCAAAGTTTACTCCAGACTTTGTTTAGCTGTGGCAGAGGTTCCCAGCAGTCTCAGCACTAAAGAAATAGGTGTAGTGGCCTTTTTGAGGAGTCTGAGCTTTCATCCCAGAGTCCCAGCTCCTTCCTGTGGCTCCCCAGTTCATCCCTCGTTGCTGGCACTGAAGAACACTTCTCTGGAAGCAGATTTCTGGTTTTCAGTGAGCTTAGCCATTTGCAGGAGCTTTTGAACCTCTTTTTGCTTTATCAAAAAAAAAAAAAAAAACCAGCCAGGCACAAGGGCAGCTTCTGAAAACTTATTTTAGGACAAGGAAAGGGGTCGTGACCCCGAGGCTCTGCTGTTTAAATCAGAACCTCTTAGGAGTGTACGTAGGATTTAGGAAAGGGCACGGGCTCTGCTGGTTGTGTCACAAATTTTCCAGAGTGCTTTTTCTGAGCAAGCCAGAAAAAGATTTGCCTGAAGGGACACATGAATATGGGGCACATGAATGACTTTTTAACACAAAAGTTCTGGGGTTTCTAAGGGACAAAAGGACCAACATGTGGACACCATAAGGGGCTGCAGGAGGGAAGGTGGCACGGGGCTGGCTTCTGTGCACCCTCAGTGGGATGTGCAGGGCTGGGAGGAAATTGGAAATTGGAAGATCTTCTGAGATTTTGAAATCTGCTGCCAGAGCTCAGGGTCTCAGCACTGAAGTCCCTGTGCCAAGGAAACATGGGAGTCAGCCTGGAAATAAAAAAGTGGATAAGAACAAGGCTCTGATTTCCCTTGAATTGCTTGGAGAGAGGAGACAGAGGTGGTCTTCTCCCTGATTAAGGATTTCTCATTGAAGTCTTTTGGAAAGAAATGGAGTAAATTCATCTTTAATGACACTAAACAGTTTATAATCAATAATGTTCTCCTTTGCTGCCTTCCTGCAAGTGTTCCAGTGTTTGGCTCTTTTGAGGATGGACAATGAGGGCATTGCTAGACCTAGTGAGAAAGAAAGATTGTAAATAAATCTCTACACATAAAAGCCCCAGGCCTCTATGGACACATACTTTTAAATCTATTTATTCACCTTTTCCCCTCTGTTTTCATATTTAGATAGGGATGGCTGTGGTGTAAAACAGAGCTATATATTTTTGTCTGTTAGGACATGAGAAAGGGCACAGTGCTCTCTGTTTCAGCAGCTGTTCTGAGGCCAGTGTGCTAACTGTATTTATTTATTAGTGGGATGTTTTGGTTAGACTATTTTTTCCCCTGGTGTATGTGCTGCTGCAATTGGTGGACACGCTTTCCTTTTCTTACATCAACAAAGAAATGGGCCCGAGAGGATTTCATGGATTGCTCCTTTTTGGCCTCTGAGTTGTCCAGGTAAAGATTTTTTCCTGCATGTTTCTTCCACATCATCTGGCTCTGAATGCATTCTCTTGGCATGTCAAATAGCAGGAATATCTGTCATGTGTTCTCTGAGGACAGCAGCCATAACCCTCAGAAATAATTTGCTTCTTCTCTAACCCAGAAGCCACTGAAGAAATTAAATCTGGATGAATGATGAAAATATGTTGCAGTTGGAGAACAACTGTAGATTCTTTTTGACAGCAACTGTGGTTTCTAATGCTTCCTTAATTTTCACTTCCACATATCTGAAGTTGTGATTAATCCAATGAAATATTCAAAATTGCCCCAGTAAATCTGACTTTGCTAAACAGGATTTATCCTAAAGCCTCATAAAGCACTCTGACAATCAGATCTGAACTTTCTTTTGTGATGCAGATAAGCATCACATATGTAACCTTCATGTTTCCAGGAGTTCTGGAGGAAGAATTTTCATCCACTGGAGAACAGCATCTTTCTCTGCAGGGGCTTATTCATACCAAGAACAACTGTACTTTTTCCAAACAATAACAAAAATGTGTTTCTTGCCTGTGGATTAAGAAAAATCTCGAGATGAAGACCAGCTTCCCTGCTCCCTTCCTGTTCAAATTGTGCAATTGGCCTGAAAAACAGGGACTTTTCTTTCCTTTTTCTGAGCCACTCTGTGGTCTGATGGGCTTGCCTTAAAAAACAGAAGCTGTGAAATGCTGGTTCTCTCTATTCCAGCTGTTCAGGAATACAGATAAAACAAATGTCATGAATATCACAACAATTCCTGAAAGCTACAAAAACAGTGGGAGGGGGAAGAGTGATCAGAAGCTGTGCAGCAATGCACAGATGGAAAAAATACCCTGGGGCTCCTGCAGCTTTTGGTGACTTTGCTTTTGGAGCCTGTCCTGTGACAGCTCCTGGCACTGGGTGGAGGGAGCAGGGAGAGGGAAATTCACCCTACAACCACAGGGTATTACCTCCCTCACCCTGCTTTTGGGTCCCCAGAGGTAAAACTGGGGATGAAAAACACCAATTAGTGTATGTGAATATCTACTAGTGGTTATTAAAATGATGAAATTATGCGAATTTTTCAAGCATGGGCATAACAGGTCCTGAAATTCCTCATGAATCTTGTAGCCATGTCTTTGTTCTGGGTTTAAGTTTGCACAGCAAGGGATCTTGCACTTGCCATGGGTTTTCTGTCACTGGGGCTCTGCTTCCCCTGTATTTGTTCATAACAGGTTTGTTCCATAAACACTTTTATTTTTAAAAAGGACAAGCATCCACAGAAACATTTCAGAGACAATAGAATCTGAGGTTGTAAATGCATTCTTGTGACCTTATTAAGATGAAGAGAATGTAAGTTTGAGAAGAGGAAGAGCTTGTGATGGGGCAACTGCTGTTACAATAACAACAGAAGAAAACAGAAAATTACTGTCAGCTTGATTATTTTGGAGGGCTGTGCCACACCCCATGGGATGGGGCTGTGCCACCACCCTGACACACAGGAGCCAGGTTGGATTCTGAATCTCTCAGTGTTGTTTTGTATTACTGCATTATTTATTTTATTTTTCTTTTCTCCCCTAATAAAGAACTGCTATTCCTGCTCCCATATCTTTGCCTGAGAGCCCCTTGATTTCAAAATTATAATAATTCAGAGGGAGAGAGTTTACATTTTCCATCTCAGGGGAGGCTCCTGGCAAACACCTGGCTTTTCAAACTGAGACACTGGCTTTGTGCTGCCATCAGTGTTGTGTTTCTTTCCCTTACACTACCTGTGCTGAAGATGGAATGTCTAAACAAATCTGAGAGGAGATGGAGCTGGGGACAGCTTGGATGTGTCAGTGCTCATTTAAGCTAGCCAACCAGCTGGCCTTTCATTCCAGCTCCTAATTCTGCCTTCTTTCCTCCCCAGAGCAAGAGATCCATGCTTCCTGAGCGACTGGAGAGGGTGAATTATGTCATTCTAGTGGCCAGATGGCCTGACCACAAAAGCCACTCTGTGAGCCCTGAGGGTCTCCAAAGGGCAGCTCCCTCTGCAGGGCTGGCCCTGCCTGGCCAGGGAGCAGCACAGAGCTGCAGACACTTCCAGAAGCTGCCCTGAATCTCCCCAGAACAGCCCTGCACAGAGGGCTGTCCTGACCCCTCCAGTGTGGGGCTGCTCCCTGATATCCCAGCACAAATGCCTTGGTTTGAAAAGCCAGGTGCCTGCTAAGGAAGGCAGGAGCCTCCCTGGAAATGTAAAATGTAAATTCTCTCTCTCAGAATTTTTATAATTTTGAAATTAAGGGGCTTTCAGGCTGGCTCCTGCCCTGGCGCAGCATCTCCCCATGGGATGATGGAATTTGATCAGCCCTGCAGGGACACTCACTGGCCATGGACAGGAGATAATTAATAATTAATGGCCCATGAACAGCAGAGATCTCCTGAGGGAGGATTGGGTGTTGGGGAGATAAAGCAAACTGCCCCATGGACAGCAGAGAACTGCCCCATGTCTCACAGATAGGAACAGAATTCACACCCCCAGCCTAAGAAAACAAAGGTGCAGGGGCACAGGTGACCTTGTGCTACCACCTAAAGCACACACACACTCATGCACCCCTGCCATCCTTAGGCTGAATTTTGGCTGAAATGGTTTTTTTTTGGCATGTCATCACAGCAGAGGCAGGTTTTGGTATGCAGGGATTTCATCTTGCCCTCACCCTTGTCATTCTCTTTTATACACAGGGCAAGCACACCACGCTGAGAAACAACATTGAAAGCTGGAAGTTATTTTAATTCAGTGACAGATATGATGGAGGGGAAGGCAAATGGAAATAAGGCCCAGAGAACTATAGGGAACTGTTCTTACTATTCATGTCCATGCCACTGAAGCTGGTTTTCCCTAGGTGCTGAATTACATCTTAAGCCAGAGTATTTGAACTCAGTTTCACTGACATCAGCCTTGTCCCATTGCCCTGACTTAGGAAAGCCCAGGGTTTGGCTCACTGTTATAGCCCAGCCCTCAATTTAACAGAGGTTTTTCCTCTTCTGAAATTTGTTTGAGTGTTGGTGTGAAGATGCTTTGGAGAGAAGGGTTTCTGACAGACCTTGAGTCTGCTGCCCAATTTGTTCTCTTTTTAAGGGAGCTTTGCAAATTTTAGTTACAACATTTCTACAAAATCCTTGAAGTATTATTTCACGCGTTTTCTTACTTTTCAAGAGGAAGGAGTGGCTGTGGCTCAACCACAAAACCAAAGGTATTTGTTTAAAAAACATATAATAGGTTTTCTGCAATCCGTATCCACATTCAGTGGGTGTGCAATGTGTTTTCTAGGCTGTTTGCAAGGTTGGTGATGTGTGATGGAAGCTCAAGCTGTAAATGAAATTCATTCCTGAAAGAATAGGTGACAAGGCAGTGTAAGATTTAATTCCCATTGCATGAATCACTTCATTTGCACATGTCTCTTTGCACTTGATTGGACATACTGATATTTTAAAGGCATTACAAATTTAATCAAAAGCATTAAATAAGACACACAACATTGAAATTGCATCCAGGAAAACATCTGGGACTAGGGAGGGGGAATTATTCTTGCATAAAAACGAAAGATTCTATGCTTTCATAAATTAATTGAATAAACAAAGGCATATTGAAGCTCCTCAGGAGATTATGTAGAAGGTCAGCTCATGGCATTTCCCAGATTGCAAACCCATGCATTGATCTGAATAGACTTTTGTATTTAAAGAACTCCTGGGGTGACTCCACTGGACTTTTTCCTCTGCAGTCTGTTAATAGTGCTGAAATGAGCTCAAGAGGGCTCTTCCCGTGTGCAAAGTCATTCAGAGCTGTGTTATCAACTTTGGGGGGCTGAAGGTTCAGTCCTGCAAAGTTCATTCACACAGATAAATCCTTTTTACCCTTTGAAGAACTCCAGCTCAGAAAGGAACAAGGCCTTGAGGTGAGGTTGATAATGAAGGGATTGTTTTACTGTCCAGATAAATTCCCCTGAAGGTATCTGAAGCTATGCTCTTTAACTTCCTGCACAGCACACAGCCTTCCTCATGTTTATAAAAGGTATTCTCTCCTCTAGAAACCAAACACCAAAACACTTCTTCCTCCTCTCCAGATCTGCTCCCTATGAAAACATCAGAGACTAGGACAAAAGCAAGAAAGATTAGAAGATAGAAAAGTTGAAAATTCTATTTAGGTGACTAGATAATTTCAAATATTTCAGAAAGGGCCCTCTCTACCACCCACTCTATGTTACAGCTACTTCTTTACTGATTTTTTTCCCCACAACAATTTTAAATAGCGACTGAAGAGGTTAAAATAAATCAGAGAAGCCTAATGAATATATAGAATTTTATTTCTAACTGTGTGTGGAATCTGCACAGTTACATTTATGTGTTACGATACCATTAGGTGCTTTTAAGGGGAAAGATTTTAAAGTGAAAACATCAAAAATCTCATCTTTGACATTGTTTAATGAAATCCCAGGTGTGCAGTGCATGTTGAGAGAAATAATTTGTCAAGTTTATATGAAAGAAAGGTTGTGAGTTTACTTGCAGCAGATCTGATAAGAATTTTCACTCACTGCTTATGGAGCAGGTTATCATACTGTAGGAGAGTTATATAAAACTTAAATATTCCTAAGTAACTTCTTGAATGATTAAAAAAAAAACAACCCAAGATGTCTGCCAATAGATTTGTCTTAAATTCTTATGCTAGAGGCCTCTTCTTGATCTTTTCCACTCTTTTCTCAGCTGAGGTGCCAATATTGAAGTGTAAATAAGGAGGCAAATACCAGGTACTGAACAGTCCTAGATCAGTAGTGAGCAGTTTCTGGTCCCTTGGGCTTGTACTGTCTGAAATCTAGGATGAAGAAATATTATAATTTACAGAATAATAATTCCATAGGTTAATTTTGTCATCACCATAATTCACGTAGCAGAAAAGACCTTGGCTTTGTGTAAGACCTGCTCAGCAGTGGCAGAATAGTTCTGTTTATCAATATTGTTTTGAGCACAAATCCAAAACACAGTCCCATATCAACTCCTGGGAAGGAAATTAACTCTGTCCCACTCAAAGCAGGCACAAAGATCTGTTTTGAAACAGGTCAGTCCTTCCTTTTCTTTGATGCAGCAATATTCAAACCTCTTGCATTCAGCTCTGATGACACACAAGGGATAACTTTTAAAGTTGTTTCTTATGTTATCTTCATTTGTTTTGCACAGAAGAGCAAAGAGAAAAAAAATCCCAGGCTGAGTTTCCATCAGGTGGGAGGCTTCCCATCTTTTTTGGTCTTTAATTTTTTTTAAGTTTGAATATGAATGAGAGACTTCTAAGAGACTTCTATCAGTATCTGAACAAAATGTCCAAAATCTGAATAGGATTTGAAGAACTTATAGAAAAGTTCTGCTGTTCTGATCTGACACGTGACTGAGGGACAGCATTTTGCTTGTCTTCCTCTTACATTGAGAAAAAATCCCATTGAAACCAATGTTTGTAAATAAAGCTGGAAGGAAATTGGCCTGAACGAATAAATTGAACAGATGAATCACCTTCCATTATGCAGACAAAACAAATAGCTGAGTTTTGTGGGAAAAAAAGAAAAAAAAATCAAATTACCAGCCACACAATGTAAAAATGCTCTTGGATAAATGGGCAAGTTCCTATTCCTAGCACCTGTGGGAAGCTTGGGGGCTGCAAATCTGATTCTTTCTCTGGCTATGTGCTGACCTCCTGCTCCTTGGGTACTGAACAGCTTGGATTATAAATGTTTTCCACATCTTGGGATATTTATTAAAATTTAGTCTCTAATAATCTCATTAAAATGGGAACTGTAAAAAACCTGCTGTTTTCATTGTGCAAAGGCAGTGAGTATCATCAGTCCCATTGTCAGATCAGTGTTTCTAAAGGTTATGAACGCTTCAAAACACTAAAATGATCTGAGAGTGTCACCCTTTTTTTATTTAAACAGATGGGGGTGGAGAGAGGCAAATAACAGCAAGAATTTTGCTGACTTTATGCTTAAGGATGACCAAATAATTTTGGCTGAAAATGTCCAAACACATTGAGCCTGAGGCATAGCCTGGAGAATTTGAGTCTTAGTGGCTTCAGCTTTTTATGAGTTTCCTGGACTTCAAACAAGGCCATACAAATCGGAAGTATTATGCAATCCTAATAATAGGTTATGTTACCAATTTGCTCACAACAAACCAGTCAGCATAACTGAAATTCCTAGGTGTGCTGTGGTTATTGAAACTTAGTGTTCTGTGACTTACTGTTGGCCTTCCAGCATAAATTTATTGGAAAAAAACCCAAAAAAGTAATGCTTTTGCTCTTTAAACTTGCTTGATTTTCTTCAATTTTTCTCCAAACCTTAATGGATCGTATATTGTGAAAAAAAGTTTTAGTTGTACTTTGCTTTTTATTCCACCCCTGTAAGTGATTGCTTTCTTATAAGTGTTGGTTTCTGTAAAATTTATTTAAATACATAGATTCATGGAATTGCTTGGGATGGGAAGGGACTTTAAAGATCACATCATTCCAGCTCTCCTGACATGGACAGGGACATTTTCACTGTCCCAGGCTGCTCAGAGCCCCATCCAGCCTGGCCTTGAACACTTCCAGGGATTATCTAAGATGAAACCAATGAACAGAGACTGTTTTTTCACCTAGGGGAGATGACATTGCTCTGGTTTTACAAAAGGTGTTTAAAAATGGCCCAGGTGTTTAGGAATAGCTACTGTGAATAATTCAGTGATATAATCTATAGAATTTGCTATCTACAGGCACCAGTCTCTAGTACCTTTTTTTATTCTGAGGATGCAGATGGAATTCCCCAATAAATCAGCCACTGAGATGAAGTTTTTCTTCTGAAAAAAAATTTCTGAATTAGCCAAAACAGGCCTCAGGCCCAGACACCTGGAAAACTGAAATAATGGCTGCTCCAGCAGCAGCAGGGCTTGGGTTCAGCTGGATGCTCTTGCATGGAACCCAGAATGGTCTCATGGGCTGGCACTGAGGTGCCAAAGGAGTGCTCACTGTTCTGTGTATCAGGGGTGCATTTGTCCTACAGCTCAATTCATTATAGTTAACCTGGGTTAAAAGAGCACTGAAAGAAGTCTATTGGATTTTTGGCTATTTAAGCAGATGAATTCAAGCTCAGATTCTCCCCCAGGCTTGGGATTCTACTGAGAGCTCAGTTATAATGACAGATTTCACTGCTGTGAGTTGGGGTAACCAACCCAGGCTGAGCAGCCCCAAAGAAAGGTGTTCCTTCAGCAAGGACAGGCATGAAGCACATCCCTGTACAGTAAGACTGAAATCTTGGAAAGCTTTTCTTTTGGAGGATTGATGAAGCAGCCATGACTCAGAGGCTACTCAGGAAAATCCAGTTTTAGCCCTGAGCGCTGCATTGCTCAGCTGCTGTACTTTGCTTTCTTGTTTTCCACTATTCCCATGGGCTATTGCAGTTTTTCTTTTTTCCTTCATCTTTTCCTTCGTCTTTTTTCCTTCATCTTTTCTTCAACTCACCTGCTGTAAGAACAGTGTTCAAAGCAACTTTAGGAAACTTTTATACAACCCTTTTTCAGTAAATTAATAATATTAACACACTACGCTTTCCAAATTAATTTTCAGGACTCTTATTTTCACAAAGAGTAAAATTCAGTGAGGCATCTCTGAATATCAGGAGATCTAAAATAATTTCCAGGTTCTGCTACTGCTCTGCTGTGAGCCACTGAGGCAGGTGTCTGCTGTCACAGCTCTCTCACTGTGGAGAACAGCTGTGTTCAAATACCTGGAAATCTAGATGAGAAGTATCATGGTCAGGATAAAATGTGGCATAGCAAGAACGTGCTGCAATGTTTTATAAACAATTCTGAAATGTTTGAAAGGAGTGCTTGTAGTACTGATGATATGTTTTTACTACATACTTACTCTGGGTTTTTTATTTTTTATTTTTTTTAATAGACTTTATTCTGCTCTGAGTTTTGCTGACATCTCCCATGTGTTTCAGGACAGTTGGGGCATATCTCACTTTTTATATTCACAGCCTGTTTGTGAATCAAAATAAAGAAATGAAGCTACTGTCACAAAGCCCCAGAATTTATATCAGAGGCTGATGACATTCTCAACCAATCTACAGTAACATTTTGTAAATCACTTCCCCCTAGGTGATGACAGGTTTCAGGGATTAAGAGTTAATACAAGGTGCATAATTCCATTTCCAGTCTTGCAATTCCTCCTATAGTAATAAGAAACTGATTATTCTTTTAATTTTAAGCTTCTTGGCCTATTTCTGAGTGGTGCTGGGTACCCACTGCTTCCAAGGAGATGAGAGTTGTGCATTCCCTCTCTGCACTAAATGTCTGGAGCACCAAGCTCTGTGAGGTATCTGTGCTTTAACTAAAAATTATAGCAGCAAGTATGATGAGCTGGTCTGCACATTTTGGTATATTCCAATTAGGATAATTTGATACATTTTTGTGACTTATTATTTAATGCAGACTTCTCTGTTGAGTGGCTGAACCTATCACTGTCTATCAAATTTGGCAGAATAACAATAAACACATTTAATTCTGTTCCTGGGTGTTTTCAGAAGAAGGAGAAGAACAAATTGTTTATGTTCTTTCCTTAAATTGCACCCCCTGTGTGGTATTGTGAGGGTTTGTTTGCAAATTACTGACAAAAAAGAGATTTTATTGTAATGGATAGCAAACTATTGTCATGCAAGACACTTTGGTTTACCAAGAGTGACTAGAATTTCATTTCCAAAGGCTTGGATTTATCTCTTCCAGAATTGCTGTTTGAATAGCAAAGCTTTTAACTTTGAAATTGAACTTTCCCTTAGAATACAGGGGACCTGGGTTCCACATGTGTCATGCCCATTTTACTTTGCTTAAATCTGATCTAGGTTTGGGGAAGTTTTTAGAAGCAGATAAAAATCAATCAAGTTCTGCACAGATTTAGTTTTCATTGCTCAAATTCTCTGCTGAGAAATACTGCTGTGGGAGTTTTAGAAAACCACTAGAAGAGTCAACTGAGCTCTTCACTGTATTTCTTTGAAGGTAGTACTGATGCATGTGATAATTCAAAGTTTAATAGCCACGTTAGAAGGTACAATATTTTTCAGTTTGTACATAGAAAAGATCTTCCTTGCATGTGTAATTTGAGAGTTTAGTTAAAATAATGAAAAATCAATTCTGTGAGGGGAAATAAGGTTATCCTTTCAAATAAGAGCAGGAGGAAAGGTTCTACTCTAAAGTGTCATGTGTTATTTGATGACAGATTATTTTTAAGGTTTTGGGGTTTTTTTGGTAATCTTCAAAGATCCTTGATATTTTTCCTGTAATCTAATCAATTTCTGCACAGAGAGTGTCAGAGTCTGAAAGGCAGGACTGCTGGGAATTTGGGTAAGCAAGGCACAGGTGAGGGACTCTGGACCTGCTGAGTCTCTAAGCAGAAAAATATATATACAAACTGGAGCTGTAGAGAAACAGCAAAAAGATTATGAAAATCATAACCTCTGGTGCCTTGTGCCATTTAGAATTAATCTTCTTGAACAATCTGGTACCCTTTCAGTTGAACTAGAGCCCTGGCCAAATTTCAAACCAGTGTCCTGCCTTTGTTTGAGTCTATAACCACAGACTAAACCTGTGACTCACCTTTAACTTCTAACAGATCCCACTGTGGCTCTTTTGTGCTAGCAGAAGGAGGTCCTGGCACTGCACCTTGGCTATGTTCTTTTGTGGAGGTGCTCTGAAAATTTGGGCTGAGTTGGAAAGGCCAGGAATTCTCACTTTTTTCCAAGTCTGGCCAAGTTATTTTTCAGGGTGGAGAACAGGGTATGCTTTATTGTAGCAAGGAGAGGTGGTATTGCCTAGATGAATACCTTTGCTTCCTTTGTGGAGTAAGTTCAGCAGAGCTTCTGATGGTTGATATCCAGGAGGGAGCCTCCCTCTAGCTGAGTCCGTGGGAGCTGCACTAACCTTTGTCTGCTGAAGACAGCCATTTGCACATCTGATATGCCTTTAAAATGCCAATCAACACATTTCTTGGTAGCTTTTTAATGTTCAGAAGGTCACAGGGAATGAATGAACCTATTTGTGACTCTGGCTGGGCTTGGTCTCATTCAGCTGAAGGAGCATAACCTGCAGCTCTCGTTGTTCCCAGAAATTCACACCATCCATTCTGCAGTCAAAACCAGATGATGTCCCTTGGAATGATGCTTGCTTGGAGTGCTGGTTGTGCTGTGTCAGCCTGTGGGCTGCTCCTCTCTCTTCCATGCTCCTGCACTGGTGGGATCACAGCCCTGGCCCCGTGATGCCCAAAGCAGCTCAGGCACAGCCTGTGCACAGAGGCTTTGGTCCTCTCACTGGCTTCCTTCGTGGATCCACTGCTGTGGGAGAAGCCCAGGCTCAGTCTCCACAGCATCTGCTGGGTGGTGAGAGCCCAGATTAGGAGGTGCAGGAGCTCAGGGGTGGCATTTGCTCCCTGGTGCTTTGTCAGGGCACACATTTGCAGAAGAACGGGGAAATCTCCGGCTCTGGGCCAACACGCTGAATCAACGGTGCCTATTGAACTTTCACTGAATATTAACTTGTACTGCACTTGGCAAACACACTTAGCAAAAGGTGATTGTGCCAGCCCCAGCTATTGATTGTGAGGTGGATCTGCTGCAGTTACCAGTGCCAGTTCTGCCCGAGGGCGATGCCAGCTGGGTGCCCTGATGGCTTCTCAGCGTCATGGTGATGAGGACTTGTGGACTGTTCTTTGTCTGATGTCAGCTGGTTCCATTTGCCTTTTGAGATAAAGCCATCTTTTCCTGCTCTGGTGGTAATTGTTAGCAACTTGCTATTGAATTTGGTTTATGTTGTGCTTTTGTCTTTTTCTTTTTTTTTTTTTTTGTTGAACTATTCT
Organism: Fringilla coelebs; assembly: GCF_963513975.1. NCBI lineage: Eukaryota > Metazoa > Chordata > Aves > Passeriformes > Fringillidae > Fringilla > Fringilla coelebs. The sequence continues at coordinate 71,306,875 of NC_140033.1, forward strand.
ACAATTCTGATCAGATTTAAAGGTCAAGTTTGGCAGTCTCTCTCCATAAGCTCTAGAGTAAGCCTTTCTGATATCAAAGGGATTGTTTGGGTGTAACTAGTGGGAGAATTGGCTCCTGTACTCTTGCTCAAGAGAAGTCAAAAGGTTGAAGTCCACCTAAAGGTTCATGTTATCATCAGAAATGCAAATAAAGGAGATGGGAGTCACGAGGCTGGATGAAGGATGATGGGTCAGCATCTTGGGCACTCCCAGACGATGGCATGTGGAAATCCCCAAGGGAACTTTCAGGCATTGGATCTAGGGCTATCATATATCAAATTCCTTAATTCAGTGCACTCTCTGCAGTAAATGGGACCACAGCAGAGTGGAGTTTTATTCAGATATTTCTTGTCCTTCAGGCTGGAGAGGGCAGGTGAGACATCCTCTGTTTGCACCCAAATTGGCCATGCAAGTCGTGCCCTCTTTTCCCCTGAAGTCATTCCTTTGAATGCAGTTCACCAATTTACATTTTAGCATCACTGAGCATTCAGTGTCCCATTTCATGGCATTGCTTTGTCGAAGAGTATTAACTCTGCAATAGCAGAGATGCAATTAATTAATTAATTAGACCTTACCTACATAATGCAATAACAGTAGGCATCACATATTCATTCCCTGATTATTCTTCTCAAAGAAGCTGCGCCTTGGAATGAGTAGATCTGCATTTTTGAAATTTGCATTGGTTTATTTTTGAGTGACAGGGCACTTCAGGGTGCTAATTTGCATTTCTCTGCTTTGCTGTGATCAGGACTTCGAGGAGCAGGGAAGCAACCTTTGAAAGCTGGTTCACCTGCCCAGCTGGCAATAAAAGGCTGTGTGTCAGTAAGCATTATGGACCTGATAAGAGCCTGTGACTTGAGCTGTATGAAAAAAGTGAAATGAACTCACGGTCCTGCTGATCATGATGTGCAAGGTCAGGACAAACTACTGAAATATTGGATTGCAAATACACTCTTGGCAGTAAAAGTCCCAGCTCAGTACAGCTTGGTCATTACAGGGAAGCACAGAGCTGCGCAATAAAACCAGCACTGTGTTTGAAATTAGTACCTAAGAAAGGGTTATAAATCTGAAAGAAGTTTAAAAGTGATTTTTTTTCCTAATATTTTTCCTTAGTGTTCTGTAATTCTCATTCCTGTGCCCTTTTAATTGTGTATTTCACCTCAGGAACAGTCACAGCTGAGGAGGGGAGTCCAGCTGAAGCCCAAAAAAAATCAATGAAAGGGATGGAGAGGCAATTCCTTTTTCATTTTGTCTGTGTGTTGGTGTCTTTTTTCAATACAAGTGATGAATGTGAAAGCAATAAAGACTGAGAAGATAAAAAGCTGGGGTTTGAGAGAAAGAGCTACTTCCTATAAGGACATTAAACCCATGAATGTGCTCTCAGTGAAACTGCTGGAAGCAAAGAATTGAGTAGAAGTAAGCTGTTTTTTTTTTTTTTTTTTGTGAAGCTGCAGGATTATAAAAGCAGGACAGTGGACTTAAAATTGGAAAAAGAAAATAAAAGCAAGCCAGGGGTTAGGTTATATCCTGTCCATAAATTTCACGTGTTCTCATAGCCATTTTAAAATCCTTTTAATTCCAGTAAAACAATGGTCCAAAGGACTGAAGACTTTTCCACATAAGTGGAAACTGAAGTTAAGAGAGTTCTGGTATGAATTCTTCCTGAATGACTAATCATATTTGATCATTTCATTAGACTCCAGGAGGAAGCAAAAATGGTGAGTCTGTTTGTGTTCTCATCTACAAAAGATGGTGGCCTTATCGTGTTTCAGTGGACAGCCTAAAATTGATTTATGCTCTCTGAATGAATATCTGAATGAAAGGCACTGGCTTTGCTGCTGTTCCTGTAGTTCCTGGATGCTTGCTGCTTTCCTACTGGCTGCCAAAAATGGAAAACTTGATTGGTAGTGACTGTACAGATAGCTGAAGAAATTACAATTGTAAAAAAAGAGAGTGTGACAGGTCTAACCAGGCTTGGGACACAGAGCAGCAGAGCTCCCTTGATTTAGGACTCAAATGGCCCAGGGTGGAATTTGTTCTTTTTTTACCCCACAATGCTATGTGTCAAAAGGACATTAAAAAAGGAAATAAAGCAGAGGAAAACCAAATAATTCCCAACCCTCTTTAGGCACAGCTGCAGCAGTCCTGGTGCACTAGATTAATTAGCTGCAGGCACTTCACCTCTCCCATTTGCTCTTTAAGAATGAGAATTTGAGTTGGCTTTGCTGAGAGATGGACTCCCAGCTCCAGGAAGGAGGCTTGATGTTCTCCCAGCCCAAAGGTTACGGCTCTAATCCATCCCCTGGAGCTAAAAAGGTGCTGCTAAACCTTTCCCACTCCTTACAGAATATAATTGTTAGGATATTTGGAAATGAGTAAAGGTTACAGTTAAAGGCTTCCATTCACACATCTTCCCTATTGGCTGAGCTGCTGCCATTGTTCTGATTTTGAGATCACAAAGATTCTGTAAAATCATCTTATTTGCCATGACACTGCTGCTATTCACAGCTTGGGGAAGCACCATCCTCCTCCTCCTCTTTGGCAGGGTTACAGCAGTTACTGAACTTGAACTGTCTACACCAAAATCCACCCAGGGTGCTAAAAGTGTCTCAGCTACCAACAAAGGGCAAACACTGCATGAATATATATTTGTGTATATATATATATATGATGTTATATCTATTTATATTCCATTGCATATATTTGTGTGCACACAAATGTTCCCCTTGGCTTCATATGTCTGTTACTTTGACTGAAAACCAGATTTATGAGGTCAATTGAAAGAAATTACAGAAGAAATTGCTTTATTCTCACATCATCACGCTGTTTTTCCAAGCACCTTTGGACTAGATCTTTACGTAAGAGTTTTTCTTCCCTGCTTATCTGTTCAGGCTTTCTCTCTGTTATGCCACAGCAGAAAGGATACAAAGAAAGTTCTTGATTCACTTAACTGAATCAAAATCCACTGTGGTTTGGCCACATTCATTTTAGGTCTCCATTATCATGATGTGCCTGGCCTTTTTATTTAGCTAAGTTGCTCTGTGGTTTGAGTGGTGAGGAAAGAGCCCTGATGTGCTTCTACCATCCAGCTTTTCAACACCATCCTTTACGTTTCTCATAACAGCACACTTGGAAAGAAAAACCCCTTGTTGCCACGTGCATAGATTTTAGGCAAATTTTTCCAAGAGCAGGCACCTTAAAAGAGCAGGAGCTGAAGTTTTTTTTTGTCTTCTTGAAGAATTAATTGCATCTTCAAAGAATAGTTTTATCAAATATTTAATGTAACCCTATAGTTTTTTATACAAGCGGATAGAACTATGTAGTTTTAGTCAAAATTGTGCAAAGCTGAGCCAAAATATGTCCACAACTTGCAGCTCTAAACCTTCTTGTCTCAAAGCCTTCAGGCAGAAGCCATAAAGTCCAATCCTATAATTTTTACTGATTGCATAGCACGTGGATTTTCCAGCCTGATCATTACTGAATTCAACGTGCCCACCAGGCTTCTTACACAGGTAGTGTTAGCAGATTTTTAATTAGCTGGACTGAGCCATTAAGGACATTTTCCATCCTGTGGAACAAAGCTTGTGAGCTGACCCTATGAGTCAGGCAGTCAAGGCATTGGTGTGTGTGGGATTTCAAACCCCTCTTTGAGCCCAAACTCCTGTGCCTGGGAAGGAAAGGAGTATCAAAGCTCCCCAGGCCTGACCTGCTCCTTGGGAAGGCAGCAGAAGGAGATAAAAATCTACCAGGCAGTTCAATCAGTAGCTCAGCAGTCCCCAAATTCCACAGCTTTGTGCACCAAACCCAAAATCCCGCTTTGGCAAAAGGCTCGCTCTTAATGAGTCAAAATTTTTGTTGCACTTCTTCCACACACCCATCCTGCCTTCTGATGGATTTGTTAGGAGATGGAGTGTAATTCCAAACACAAAAAGACAGTTAAAGTCTTGGAAAATAGGTTGGGCTCTACTCAGCAGTTCTGACAAAGAAAAATTAGACCTTAATTTCTTTTGGATTTTAGTAGCGGGCTTTGCCAGGTAGGGAATACACTGACACAGAAACAGCCATGAGTCTCTGTATAAAATTGCCTTTTAGGCATAATTCACCACTGGTTTTTTACAGATGAATTTTAAATACTCTGAGGTTTAGTCAAAATAATGGAAAACTTGAATATATGTGTCCTTATTGGTCCAAGAACAAGAAATTTCCATCTAAGACAGCACAGATAACGTGATATCTTTTATTGAAACAAGAATATTAATATAATCTTTATATAGTAATACATCCAGAAGCAGAACTTCTGGGCCTTTGAGCTTGAACTTTATAAAATATTCTTGTTCCAATAAGAAGTATCACATTATCTACCTTGTCTACTTAAATGCATGTTTTAAATGATGGATTAGTGGCTATTTTGGGTGCATTTTTACTGTGTTGTTATCTTGAGTCTCACTTAACTTAGGCAACTGTTTTCAAAGCTATAAACCTGTAGTCTTTATATGCCAAACTCAATCATGATCTCTTTTTTTCTCTATGCTTTGGTCACAATTTCAAATAGTTTACACAGTCCCAGAGTGTTGTATTGATGTATTCTTGATTTGGTTTTATTACATTTTACTTTATTTTTGTCAGCAAGAGAAAATACTTTCAAGAAAAGAGGACAGTTTTCAATGACTTTTATGCAGAGAGACCAGGTAAAAATAACTATGAGCTCCCATAAAATTATTATTTCTGGGAATGTGATATCTATGGAGACACCACAATCATTTCAGTGTAGAGGAAAGATTGTGTTAGCAATCACTGCTTCTGTGAAACACTGCATGATTGATAACATTTGTGGATCCCAACCATTTAATTGAAATTTTTTGATTGTTTGATTGATCAAAATATTTTTTTGGAAAACAGGAGTAACTGTGGCAGAAGGGAATCCTTGCCTGGTCCCCTGATCCTTTTACATGGTGCATTCCCAGGGATCATTGAAGGGCACTTAGATGCTTAAATGCAGTTCTTCACCTTTGATCCCCACTGAAGTAAGAGTGTTGCCTACTGCACAGAAATGTACTAAAACCAGCAGATTTCTCCCTGAAAATCTAGCTGAGAAATGTTAGATGTGCAGGTCAACACTTAATTTTGCCGTTCGATAGGGGAATGAAAAGTTAAACAGAGAAGTTTTCCACCTGCCCCAGTTCAGGGGGAGTTTGGAGAAAGGATGCAAACCCATCCCTGTTGCACCAACAAGGAAATCCTGAGCTCAACCACCTTTGTAGCTTTTCCCAAGGTTTCACCAGGGGAGGATTTGGGAGCTGCTGCCAGAGCTGGGGGCTGTCCCAGAGATGTGCAGAGCAGAGCATCTCCCTGCCAAGCCTGACCACTTTGTGGGCTGTGGCAGCTGGCTCTGGGCCTTATGGGGAAATGAAGTTTGCAATGAGATTTCATCACTTCACGGCCACAAAAGGCATAAAAACCCTGCTGGGGGAATGGCAGAAGGCTGCAAGATTTCACTGGGGCCTTTATAAGGTGCTTTGTTTTGTTTTTTCATCAGGTGTGTTTTGGGTGCTTCAGAAATCTGAAATCTCCTCTGGAAAATACTGACAGGGTTTAAGAGCTGGTTTCCTGATAAAGAAATTAAAAATTATAATGTCTGAGTACATACTGTGTTGACTAGGCTACTGATATGTGATTGGACAAAGACAATATGCAGATAGATTTCCTCCCTTTCCCCAATTTTTCCCAAATTTCAGTTAAAATAGTAGCCCACTCTCTGGAAGCACAATTTCTCCCAAGAGCCTTGTATGTCTGGAGAGCTCAGCACAGTGCACTCCTTTGCTTTTTGAAAATGGACTCCTGAAGTATTTACTTTTTTAAAAAAGGTTTAAAAAGTTTTTTAAAATGCTTTAGATGTGTACATCTATAGCAGTACTTTCTGGTGAATTCTGAAGTAGAAATTCATGTTTGACACCTTCAGGAGGTGCTTTGACTTTGTGATAAATCACAGAGTGAGCTCTGTAGGTTATCTGCACAAATCCTGTGTGGGAGCCAGTGTAGGAAACAAAGAACTGAAACTGTCAGCAGTACAGAAAGTCAGCAGCAAAGGTGAAACTACAGGAGAAAATATTAGGAACAATCCTAAAGGTGCCATGTATGCCATAGATGTGTTGAGCACTGTGTGAGAGCTTGAACTGGAGCTAGGAAAACCCCAGAACTAGAGTAAGGATAAATAAATGGAGCTCATTGATCAGAGTTTGTAGGTTGTTGGTATAATGAATTTATATATATATAAATATATATAAAATATATATTATATATAAAATATATATTATATAGAATATATAGATAATTTTTTACCACATATTATATATATTCTATTTATTTACATATTTATATATTTGTATTTGGGACAGAGGTGCCAAGCAGTAAATTCTTCAGTCACTATGCTTGGAAATCCTTTCAGAAAGTTGGCCAAGGGAATTGGGGGTATGACACAAAGTAATGAAGAGTGTGGAAGTGGTGGAACCTAGAACTGTGCAAAAGATATACAGATGTGGCAGCTGGGAACAAGGTTTTATGGTGAGCTTGAAGATCCTGGAGGTCTTTTGCAACCCAAATGATTCTTCTGATCCTCTGGTTGAATGATACAGATCAGTGGTTCACATCCAGCCCAGTTCTTTTGGAGCTGCACTTTTAGTTTTCCCATGAGGTCTCTGGATCTTTGTGAAAGATCTTTGCTCACCTTCCTTTGTTGTAGATATGTCCAGATATCAACAATTCTGTAATAAGCAGCGTTTCCTACAAAGAAGGCAGTGAGAAAATAGACTAATTAAAGTTCTTAATTAAAGCCTCTGCAAGAACAGCGTTGGGAAGAATTCAGACATTTGTCTCTTAAACAGATTCTTCTTGGCCACAATTGTAATGGAGTGCTGATCTAGGACAGGAAAACTGTTCCTGGGTGTTGTTCATTTCTTACAAATGAATGGTCTTTAGCAACAATGCATATGAAGCTGGCACCTTTCTCAGGGATTGGAATCATCTTAGTAAATCTGGGAGAAAAATTTAAGTTTGGCACTTGGTAAATTTATATGCAAAGAAATTATAAAGGGGACGTCTTCCCAGCTGGATTTTTCCAAACTCTCATCAGTTTTTGTTGTTTTCTTCATTGAACATTTCAATATCTTTCTTTGTCATCATAAATCCATTTTATGCATTGGAGACAATTATAGGCATGGTGGTGTGGTTTTGGCAGAGGTTAGGATCAGAATTTGGGAAACATTGTTCATTTTGTCTGTCTGCATCATGCTATACCAGAGTGCCTTCTTCCCCTTTTGTAGCAAAGCTCATCATGTGGAGAGGCACTGGTTTAAATTCTGTGGGGAGAGAGGTCATTGCTTCAGCAAGGGGGGATTAAGATCTCAGTTTTTCACACTCCACTCACAATTCCACACTCAAATATGTGCCTTTAGAGTTTCCTGCATCAGATAAGTTCTCCTTTTCTCCATAACAGTCAGCCAAGAGAACACTCTAATAATTCAGACTGAAAGGGGAACAATGAAAATTGATGGTCCAGACAGAGATGAGAAGAGACAAGGAATTTTCTTTCACACCACAACCAAGAAAGAGAAGATTAGCTCTTTGATTCAAATCCTTTAAGTTCAGCAAGTCACCTTTAAAGCAATTTCAGGAAAAACACTGTCTGGGCAAAAATTTTGTGTTACTTTTGCACAAAGGCTTTGCCTGCTTGGAAGGGGCAGCTCAGACATGATCTGCAGCAGAACAGCAAGAGCTGAACGTTCTCCTGGGCAGGAGGGGAAGAAGAACCCAAGGGAGGACCATGAGGTGAGGCAGTGGGGAGGAGGAAAGTGGATGTGCTCAGCTGGAAGGAATGACTAAAGGCCTGTCTTGCCCAGCAGGAGGGTCATTTAGGGCCATTTTTTCTGGGCATTTTGAAAGAAAAGACCATGGCTGAGAGACATTAAAATCTCCTTGGAGGGTGTGTTTAAAAACAAGGCTGGTTTTGGAACCAAAGCTGAACTTTAGGAATCTAGAATTAAAGGAATAGAGGTGGACTGCAGGGAGAAGTTAGAGAAATGTTCAGCCCTTGTCCTGTGGTCAAGCTGACTTTGTCAACACCTTGTTTTCAACACAACTACTAGTAATTTGAGTCATTTATACAGTTTGCTCTTGATATGTGCATACTTTGGAAGAGAGAGGCATTTCTGGTGGTTCAGCTATTTAGTTAACTTCTATAAGCTAATAATTTTTTCCTAGGTATGGCCTGATTCTTTTTTTTTTTTCTGTATTAGTTACAAACCTCCCCTTAAAATTAAAGTACAAAACCCAATAGAGATCATAGTAAGCATTGCACTGTCATCAGCTCTTATAGCACCAAAACCCTCAATGAAATAGAGGCAGTAAAGAAAGGTAACAGCATAATAATTTTGATCTGTGGTTCCTGGTTCTATGACTGACCAGCAGGACCACAAGAAAAGCCTTTAACTTCTCTTGCTGCAGTGACAAGACAATTTTAATACTTCTACTGAATTTCATTTGGCTTAATAAGTTTCTATAAAGTGCTTTGATCAGTTTGTTTAAACACAAGACATGACTGAAGCAAGGCCTGCTTTTGATTCTGTATTTTTAGTGCTGAGATGAATGCTGATAGAACAAAAAATAAAGAAGAGGTATACAGGAGAAACCTGGAAAATGTTTTGCACATTCCCTGTATGCTTTATCTTCCTTGTTTTTCCCCAAGGAAAGAAAAGTGTAATGGCAAAAAGTAGGGTATTTAGCCAGTTTTTTACAGAGGAGAAATGCAAAATTGCTGACTGAAAAGTAGGACAATTCTACCAAAAGTAGGGCAGCTTACTGCACGTTAAGTACCTTTGGATTATGTGCATTGTATCACGCTTGCTTTGCACACACAATTAGTTCAAAGTGGGGCTCCCCACATGAGTTCACAGAGGAAGATTTATCTCAGCAGATAAAGCTGCAGCAGCACATCAAACGGGGTCACAGCACACCCGCCAAGAAAATAATCTGGAGAGCAGCTAGAACTGCCTGAGCTCATGTGGAAAAGGAAAATGTCACCGGTGCTTAGGCTTGAGATCAAATCAGATGGGAAAAGTGATGCTGGAGCAGGTCACAGAGATTAAAATTCTAAAATTTGCGCTTGGAGTGACTGCACAACCTGCGAAGTTTTAGCGCCTTTAAGGATGAGACGATTTCAATGTCGGCAAAGGGTGCAAAAATCAACACAATGGGAAGGTTTGTAAATGGATTTTTTTCATAAAGGGTTAATGGAGGAATGGCTTTTGTGGGTTCAGGTGGCCCTTTGAGGGCAGTACTGCCAGGCACCCTTGTTTAGAAGCAGTGGATCTGCAGTACATCATGTGTGGCTGATTGTTCCATTCCGTGGGGCAGGGTGGGGCAGCTCTTGGGCTGGGTCCTCTCAAGGTCCAGGTCCAGGTCAAACATTCCTGGCTGGACCTAGCAAGGAGCCCTGCTCCACAGGACAACCTGGAGCTTTGAGCCTGGCTTCTCACAGTGCACGTGGAGGGCTGGCAGGGCATCCTGAGGCTTGAAGCAGAGGCACAAACCCAGCATGATCTGAGGACTGATTTCCTGACACAACCCCTCAGACATTTTATCCTGTTCCATTTGAAAACTGGCTTACACAGAAATATCTGTGATTTTATTCATCAGAAAGATGATTTGGCAGTCAAAAGGTGTGTGGGAGAGTGGAGGTGAGGGCATATTAGGATGCAGAAACGAAGTATAAGTGCAGTGCACTGCTCCTTTCTTTCAAAATAAATGGGTATATTTGCAAGCAGGGCCTGCTTGGCCTGTCTGTCTGAACCAGTGACCTTCCAGTTTTGTTGGTGTGCAGTCAAAATGATGCTCCTCTTGGCAAGAAGGAGGGGCCAGTGCTCCTTTACAAGGTTATCTACAGATGTAATTTTGAAGGGGAAATTTCCCTCCATCTGTGTCAGAAACAAATGTCAGCACCCAAAGCACAGAAAGCATTTTTCCCTTTTTTCACATAATGACTATCTGCATCCTTTGCATCCTTCTGCAAGTGAAAAATTAAAAATTATCATTATGCTATTTGTTGTTTTTTTTTTTTAAATTAAGTTATTCTAACCTTTATCCTTTTACTTTAGAGTTGATTTCTATTCACAGTACCCCACCTATGCAGTAACTTGCACTTCTTGTGATTTTGCAAACATGAATGCATTCATTATGCCTTGATTAGGTGCTAGAAGGTCCAGCCACAACTACTTAGTAAGGCAGAATAAACAACTCCATTTCTGTATCTGTGCAACTTCATCAGTGCTAAGGAGTTTTGCAAATGCGTTGAAATCATCTCTGATTTGAGTCAAGGTGACATAAATTAAAGCTTATTTAAGAATAAGGAGTGTTCTTTCTGGCCAGCCCAAATTTCCCAATCCACAATGATGCAAACTGTCAATACATACAATATTTCTTCTGCTGAGCATGATAGAAATTATTGCTGGTCCTATTCCCCTCTGAGTGATTCTTGCCCAACTAAATTTACTGCAGTGAGAAGAGATTCAGTTTTAAGGGAAGTTCATGGTGTGGGGAAATTAAAGAACTATGGAGCACAGCTCTGGTGAAGATTTGGGCTACAGTTATTTAAATAGTCAGAGAAGTAGGTAGGTTTCTGCAAGCTGAAGTGTCAGGTATGTGTAAATAAATAAATACTTTAGCCTAGACACCTCAGACTTCAAATCAGACAGCATCCTCTACTGACTTTGTTTGTTTTGACTTTTGTATGATGAGGACTTTCAGGGAAAAAAAGGTAGTTCATCGTGCATTTGCTGAGTAAAGAGCTTCCAAAACATCATTTCAGCAATCCCAGTATCTGTTCAGACCCTTCTAACCAAACAGTTAAGCCATCACTGATTGTGATGATCGTGGCTGGAGCTGTCTCCCCTGCCTGAGGAGTCACTGAGGAACTGAAGGGGCACAATAATTTCTCTGTAGATTCTCTGGGAATCTTTTTTCCAGCAGGTGCTCCCCGCTCTTTCATGAGTGGCCATTAACCTTCTATTTCTCTCCTTCCATGTTTTTGGTCTTAAAGGGGTTCCTTACTTCAGTTCATAGGAGAGGTGTGCATGTTCCCATCCCTGGAGGTGTCCAAGGCCAGGTTGGATGGGGTTCTGGGCAGCCTGGTCTGGTGGGAGGTGGCCCTGGCCATGGCAGAGGACTGGAACTCGATGAACCCTTTCAACCCAGACCATTATATGATTATGATCCTATTGGTTATGGTTCTTACTGATCTTACTGGTTATGGTTGATTATGGTTCTTATTTCTAAGAATAAAAACCACTGCCAAACATGAGCATTTCAAACAGGTGCAAGGATGCTTTGCTTTTTCTCAGCATAAGGCAGCTTTCCTCACTGTTCCTAGTACAGTGAGGAAAGCTCATTATACAGAATAAAAGTGGGATCTGTTGACAGGAACTGCAGTTTGAGTGCTATCAAACGTACCTTTATTCCCTTTTCCTCCCAGTCTCTTTGCTTTCACATGACTGCTGTTCAGGATTTCACTTTCAAATAAATATTTGGCACTTGTATCCGAAAAGACAAACAAATACGCGCAGAAAAATTTGCCTGAGTAAGCGAACACTCCTATTCAAAATTCTGTGGCTAGATGAACGGATAAGTGACAACAGTGATGAATAAATAGTGCCTGGGCCTGCCAAAACCCAGCATTAGAAAGTATAAACAAAGCAGCACAGAAAACAGATGGATTCATTTTAAGTTTTATCCTTTTTCAGTCAAGAGATGCTAATGAGGCCACTTCACTTTGCACCGTAACCCTGGCACGGCGTGTGCCAGCACCAGAGAGGGGATGGACTGGAGCAGCTGCCTTCCCCAGGGCCGAGCCATTCCTGCCAAAACTGCAGAAAAACCCAGATCTTCCTGCTGAATCATGGCTGAAGAGACCAAGCACCATCCCAGCCGTGTCCCTCCAGGTATTTGTGAGAATCTGCACTGGGTTCGTCGCAGAAAGCAGAAATGTGGGGATTTGCTGGCTGGGGCTGGGGGGGTAGAGGAGGGGAGTTGGTGCTGAGATGAACTGAAATCTGGTGAGGTTTTTACAGGCATGGGCTGTAAAACCTCAGGAGCTGCTCCATGGCATCAGCCTCGTTTGCTTTGAGGGTGGCCAGGGCTCGGTGGGTACGGGAGGCAGGTGCAGCCTGCTCGGCTGTTGGCACCAGTGCCATATGGCAGCTCCTTGCTGAGGAAATCAGCCTTTTGTTGTCTGCTCCTCCTGCTGCCCAAGGAGCAAAGGCTGCTGTGGAAAATGGAACTTCCAGGGGTTTCAGTTTCAAATTGGTTAAAACAAGTTTTGAATATAACGAAGTTATGCTTGAAATAAAACTCCGAATTTGAAAATTATGTCTGTTTGGCAAGCTCTGGTGCACATACCCAAAATATAATATGTCTGGAGAAAAAGCCAAGAAAAAGCATGTCTTTGTCTGCACATGTGGATTTGGATACTGTTTCTAGAAGGAAATTATAAGAGAAATAACATCTCCCAATGACAATTGCCTATTCTTAAAGTTCTCAGGGGAAATTTCTAGCAGCGAGTCTCAATTTTTCTGTGGTTTCTTCCCCCCCAGAGCCTGCTGCTCTTCTGCAGATTCTCTCCCTGTGCTGCACCTCCCTGTCTCTATCTCCTTCTTCCTTGAGCCTTGGACACTGTTTCCTTTTAGGAGAGTTGTTCCCCTGTTTAGCCCCACAGCTTTCTCCTTGCATCACTGGCAGCTCAAACATATTTATTTCTATTTTAAAAAACCATTATGCAGCACTGATGTATCCAACCTGTGCTGCTAACAGATGAAATGGCTTTTGCTAGAACTACCTAAAGTCACTTTTCACACATATTTTCCTTCTAGGCATTGTGAAAAATTCTTCTGGTCTTTGGTCCTGTTCTGGGGAGCTCACGTGTGACCCAGGTGCAATTGCAGCCTTCTCAGCCAGCACTGTGGGATCTGTGCTGGGACACCTGCGAGCTGGAATGTGTCTCACAGGTTGGAAAAAGTGCTTTATAGCTACATGAAAGGTAAAGAATAGCTGTAAGATTATTTTAAAGAGAAGCCAGGAAAAACCAGGGCTGTGACTTCTCAGCAAGCAGGGAATTTAATTCATAAAACAAATGTGTTTGAAAACAAAAACCACGATGCTTCCTGCTTTCTCATTCATTTTTCATGTCATACAACTTACCTTTGGTACACTCAGTTATCCAAAAGGGTTTTCATAAAGTAAGGTATTCATGTGTGCACACACACTTGTATATATTTGAGGTATATATAATTTCCCTGCAGTAGCTTTGTATTCCTGCATGAAGCTAAATGAAGAATTGACCCTATTTCTGACTGGACAAGAGGCCTAATGGCTCTTTGTGCTTGGATATCTTTGCTGAAAGGAGTTTAATAACATAATAATGTTGCTGCCTTCCGCTGTCATTTCTTAGGTTATCTGTCATCTGGTTGATTGGAAAACATTCCCAAAAGATTTCTGGCATTCTAGTCCATTTCCTAATCCAATAGTCTCATTACTTATGCAATTTTCCTCGTCCTGTGGGGGAAGGACATGTATATTATTGTTCATTCCGTGCAGGTTTGGAAATCAAACTCATGTCCTAGTCCCATTTCCCATCCTCCCCTGCCCTTGGTTCCCTTTTATCTGGAAACTTGGCGGATGCCATCAGGCTTGTGCTCTCTCACCAAGGAAGTTGTGTTATCAGTATGGAGGGGTTTGATACTTGGCTTGTAAGTAAAGCTGAGTTAACAGAAGAAATACCAATTGATTTCAGTCTATTCATAGCAAGGAAGAAGACAAAGCTGTTAGAATGGAAACAATTAGAAAAGATATATGGAAATTTTTGTAAGTTAGACGATGTGTATACGTGCTTTATTAAACTTCTGTTAAATTTTTATCAATTATATTGGCATTAATTAGTTTGTACTAATGAACATAATATGTTCTTTTGATGTAGTTAATGACTTAAGATCACCCTTTGTTAAGAGTATATAAGCTGGAGAACATGCAGAATAAAAAACTTTTTTCGTCTTAGACCCTGACTGCATGTGTACATCAGGTCTGACCTAACGGTGACATATCAAATAAATCAAATTTTTTTGATGAGCAGTGGAGGTTTTAGGAGGTTGCAGAAGAGCCATGCACCACGTTCACTACCCCAGCTGCTGAGTTTCCCTGATTGCTGTTATAATTTTGTTGCACTAATCAGCCTCAAGATGATAATAGTCATGTAAGGCAAGCAATTACTAGGTTTCCTGGGATAGTCCAACCACAGGGACTATTCCTAATTTAAAGGAGCTGTAACTGCCAGTGTATATGTACGTATTTTTCTTAAACATCTCTAACTATAGTTATGAAGTGAAATAATAAATTGTATTCCCTCTTGTTCTCCTGCAGGGACTGTGCCTAAGCCTGGAATTACTGACATCTGTGTATCATTTCAGTGGTAAATTACAGCTGGGACATGCTAACCCCAAAGTGTGAGTAAGAGCTGCTCCTAAATGATTGGAAACTTCTTGGCAATTTACTGTTGAGTTATAATAATTAGCTTAGTCTTCATCTCTTTTGATAGTAAAATTTGTGCTATTTCCTTAGCAGCAGAGTTGATTGTTTAATCAGCAAGAAGAATGGTTTTTCTGGTGAAGATTAGATCTCAGCTAAGCCTCATTTTGTGTTAATTGTCTCATTGATAACTTCTTCTTCTCCCCTTCTCCCAGACAAGCAGAGGAGTGGTGGAAACCTGGAATTAATATTTCCATGGAGATGATGTAATTTCCTGAGTTGCTCCAAAATAATCTGAATTTCAAAACTCTTTTACCTACTAATTTGAGTAAAAGTATAATAAATAATACAAATATATTAATGGCTAAACCATATTATCTCATTTTAGATAGCTTGTGCCCAGTTCTCTAATAAGGTATTTGTGCTTGCATAACAAGAGGCTAAGCACAAAAATACAGTGGTGAAACTCAAAATTTGTGCTATTTATCTCTGCTGCCAGTAAATAAGATTTGAGTAACTGCTTACACATCTGTTAAAAGCTACTGTCCCTGAAAAACCAATTAATATAATAATGAAAAATGAGTTTTTCATTTGTGAGATGGTAGGCAAATTGTTAAGAGATTAGAAATTAACTTTATTTCTCAAAATGAATGGGTTGCAGCCCTTGTATCCATGTCATAACTATCCAAGGGAAAGTGAAATTGAAGCTTTTTTAGACAGGGGTAGAAAATTTAAATAGCACTCTAAGATTCACATGCTGCAGTGAATTTGGCCTTTGACTACCATATTTTGTATTGTTGGTGTAATAGGAATTATGGGATATCTCTGTTCACCATGGAAAACACATGTTTTAATAATTCTGTGCTGCTTACCGGGAGCAGGATGAAATAAATGGGCCATGGGGCAGATGAATGAGACTTTTATGGCTTTGTTAAGAGTATCAATTGCTTAATTGAGAAACCATAGTGCAATTCAGAAAAGTTCTTCCAAATCATCATCCTCCTTGGATGAATTCTGAATTCTGGAAGCTTGG
Source organism: Fringilla coelebs (assembly GCF_963513975.1). NCBI lineage: Eukaryota > Metazoa > Chordata > Aves > Passeriformes > Fringillidae > Fringilla > Fringilla coelebs. Next base: position 71,322,509 of record NC_140033.1, read on the forward strand.
AAAGCTTCTGAAACTTCTCAACAAATGCTATCTCGCAAGTGTGAACTAGAATTTGAGGTAAAACAGAAGAAATAGAAATGAGAAGCTATTTTTAGGAGATGATCCTTGTTGTATATTTTATATATAAAAGACCTATAATTCTGTATGTGCAAGGGCAGTGCTTAGGGGCATGGTTGAGTGGTGGATTTGGTGGTTTAAGCTTTGTGGTTGGATTTGATGATCTTAAGGGAGTTTTCCAATCTAAAACATTCTGATTCTCTAAAATAAGTCTTGCTGAAATTTAGATATATTTCCAGAATGCTGGGAGTTTATACAGGCTCCAGTGGTTTAAGATTGTATTATATAAAGGTCAAAAAATTGTTTTTTCTTATGCTACTTATTCCATTGAGTACTTATGTTCTACTTTACTCACCTTTAGCTCTTTCTAAGTGGTTTTCAATAAGTTACATTGCAAATGTCAGCTTCAAGTAGTCTTTGACTCCTAAGTGATAAATCTGTACCCTTTTAGGAGTACAGAAGAAATAATGTTCTAAAAATGGGAAATATCATTAGCTATGCAAATTTGTTTCATAGTTCATAGTTCTTCTTTACCTTCAGTTCTTTTCTTGAATGTTTTTTTTCCCCCCTATGCTTCCAAATATTTGTAGTAAGCTCCTAATAATATGTAACACTTCAGCATATGTGTCAGTTTAAGGACACTAATGAGGTCCAGAAAAATCAACTCTATATGTGCTTAATTCTCATATTAGTTATTTTCTTAGTCTATAAATTTTTTTATTCTATAAATGCTTAATTCTCATATTAATTATTTTGTTATTCTGTACATGAATAGTCTAGAAGAGAGAAAATTTAAGTTAATTCAGAAGGTCTGAGAACACCGATGGAGTCTTGATTTTAGCATTGGTTTCTGGCTACATAATAATTGTAATTGTACAATTGTTGGTATTTTATCTTTCCAAAACACACCAGAAATAACTCCAGTACTTTCCTAACACTATTAATTATTCTGTGCTTACTTGCTTTTAATTTCAACGTTTGCTCTGTCTCTGGGAATAATCACAAACACCAGAATTGTACAAGATTTCTACAATTAGGAGTCCCTTCCCTTCTAGATCATAAGTTGAAATATTGATGGAACCAGTTTCAAAATTAGCTCCTGATTGCTTGTAGGAAGATCCCCTATGGAGCTGGTATGAATGATGGGCAGAGGAAAAGAGTTTAGTTAAAGGTCTTTGAGGACTTCCCAGAAATTAAATTTTCATAGTGAGAATTGAACTTGAATTTCCCCTTATAGAAAACATTGAAATTAAAATGCATAGAAAGTGAAATGGAGTTTGATAGATTAGCACAAGAATTCTGTTCTCATTTAGAAGAAAGCAACAATCCAATGTCTTTGTCTTCTTGAAGCAGCAATAAAATTCTAAATCTATTATTATCCTCAAATACTCAGAAACTTTGATGAAAGTTTCATTAATCATGAAGTCAAATAGCACCAGTAGTGAACAGAAGCCTAAATAATGTGAAAGACTTTGAATAACCAAACCTGATCACAAATCATACATTTATTAGCTCATTCATCCTAAAAAACCTCTGGTTTTAATATCAAAAATATGGATGATGCAAACCATCAGTGTGGTTTGTTTTGTTTTGTTTTGTTTTGTGGAAATCTTGCAGTCCTTGCTGCTCCATTTCCAATGAGGGAAATGCTTTCCTCTTATGAAATTGTGGCTGGAATGAGTTTCCATCCATAACCTCTCAATGCAAATATATATACACACATTTCTATATGTCTGTGTTTATACAGACATCTATCCATCCATCTACAGGTATGTAAATATTTTTATTTTAATCCCTCAAGCATGCAGTTCAGTCAGCCTGCCTGTGCACTGAAGTGCTGTATTTGCAAGGCAGGGAACTAAATATTGAGAGAATATGTTAAAAATTGAATGGCCTATAAAAGTTTATTTTATGCTAAGCTGGATGTGAAAAAATATCTGTTTCATATAAAATACTAAGGGACAAAAGAGCAACAGTGGCCATGCAACTGAACAGCTTGTTTTATTTCAAATACCCTGGGGGAATATCTTTTCCCCCCACTTCTACCCATCCTTTCATTCTCAAAAGTGATTCTAAAAATAGGTAGTGTCAGTGTTCAAAGTGTTGGACAGTTATTTTTATGTAACTGTTGTGTGCAAGATCATTGTTATTGTTAAATTAACATGAATTTGTATGGGTATATTTTTTTCAGTCATCAGATGTGGAAAAAATAATGTTATGATATTCTACTTAAGTGGGAATATATTTAAATTGTTCATGATCAGTGAATGATAACATCTGATACTATAAGTAAACAGATTATGTATTATTTACTTCTGTGTCAAACATTTTCAGAATCATAACTCTTATCTTATTTGAGGGAAAAAATTAGACACTAGATGAAAATTCCTTAACTTTTATTAATAAATTAAGATTCATAAGTAGACTGATTAAAAAAATCTGTTGGGCATGTATGCTTCAAATATTGTGCTTAGAAACCTTTCCTCCATGGAAAGCTCAGGACAAACAGGTGGGTTTGATCAGCTACAAGTATCTATAATTAGAATATCTAATTATATTCTACTTAAGTGGGAATATATTTAAATTGTTCATGATCAGTGAATGATAACAGCTGATACTATAAGTAAACAGATCTGATATTATTACTCCTTGTCAAACATTTTCAGAATCATATGTCTTCTGTTAATTTGAGGGAAAAAAACTAGCCATTGGATGAAAATTCTTTCACTTTTATTAATAAATTAAGACTCATAAGTAGAGTGATTTCAAAGTCTGTTGGGCATGTATGCTCCAAATATTGTGCTTAGAAACCTTTTCTCCATGGAAAGTGCAGGACACACAGGTGGGTTTGATCAGCTACAGTTATTTAAAGAGAATATTTGACTTTATATCTTCAGATGATTTATCTTAGAATATTCCTTGCAGTCACAGTCCAAGAGCAGAAGTGTGTATGCGAGCAGTAACTGAACCTGTAACCACAAATGTAGGATGCAGCAAAATCCCATTCTCCCTTTGTGCTGCTGCAGTCTGGCATAATAAGGGAACTCAGAAATATTTCATGGTATGCTATGATGGAAGAACTATTTTTGTATCCCAAATGGATTTTAATGGCTTTGGAAGGAAAGTGCTCCTTGTCTATCTCCTGTGTACACAAAAATTCTGCATGTTTCCAGACTGAGATAAGAATCCTGAATATTTAATGAGGATGTGCTACTGGCAACTCAAAAAAAGCAAAAGAGGCTGCACAGGACCATTTTACACAGAACTATTTTGCCATCTTTCTCCATCCTGTTCAGTATTTCAACCTTGCTCTCTAAACTTTTTAAAATAGCCTTTCTTATTTTAAAGTGGGCTGAACATGACTCTGGTGATGTTGGCATTGAACTCATAGTTGGTCTTTCATGGGATTTTTTATTATTTTGTTTTGGAGTTTAATGTTTGGGTTTTTTAATCTTGAAAGGCAGGTTTCACTCTGAATTAAATTCCACTCTGGTGGTTAAATGAGGGTGAGTTCTTTCACTATTTAAGACAGAGTTTGCTGGGGCTTTTTCAGTTTGGTTGATGGTTGTTGCTTTAGTTGGGTTTGTGTTTATTGGGGTTTTTTAATTGTTTTTTGGGGGAAGGGGGTTTGGATGTTTGGGCTTTGTTGTTTTTTTCTTTTTCTTTCCTAATGATATTTCCATATTTTCTGAAATTAGCACTGCTTTGTAGCCTGGATCTCTATCTGTTCATTTTTATTTTCACAGAGTTTCCTTTTATTCTTTTGCATTTTTAATAAAATAAAGATCCCAGATACCATCAGAGCAGGTCTCCAGGAGTATCTCCATTTCAGTCTCAGATGTGATGATATCTAAGCACTGGCTGGGAACCTCTGCTCCCATCAGTATACACCATCAGGTGAATATTTTTTTTCTTTTGGGGGAAATTAATTTGTTTTTATTTCCCTTCCTTTTTTCACTTCCTGGGTTGATGAAGCACTGTAAATCCCACTTTGTGTTTTAAAGCACTAAGCCAGACAAATAATTTCAACAATATGAACCAAGCCTGTCCCAAAGAAATGAAGGGGGAAAAAAAGACATTTGAGAAGTTTTGCACTTTCTCTCCCGATCCTGACATCAGCAACAGAAGTCCTGTTAGAGCACCATAAAGCATTCCCTAAGCTAGAAGTCATTCTCTTTTTAAATTAAAAATCTTTGACCCCATATATTTTTATTATAGCAATAATCTGCTATTCTATTACCTTTATACTTCCAAAGTTTGGGTTCTGAAAAAGAGAGTGAAGCATAAATTATATGCAAGCAAAGAAAGCCTGGCCAAAAAGCAGTCTTTGAATGTTTTTTGCAAATGTTTTTTGATGTTTAAGATGACAAACAAGTGCTCTTCATGAAGGAAGGCAGCAGTAACTGTCTGGTGAAGGGCAATGAGATTTAGATGGCATCCTGGACATCTGTACATCTGAATGTCCTAAAGAGTGAATAGTGAGGGGGTTGCTCCTGCCCTTAGAGCCCCTCTGGAGACAAGCATTACTGTCAGCCTTGAATTCAGAAGCTGCACTGCAGGAGCAGCCAGCCATAGCTCCTGCGTGCTCTGCTCCTTTATGGCTGTACCTGACACCCTCTCCCAGCTGGAATGACACGGCCACATCAGCTTCAGGAGGGGAGGGAGAGGGGAGCAGGGATCTGACCTGCACATTGCAGCCTAGCTGCTACTAACCAAGCTCAGCACTGCAGGATTTAAAGTGGTGCCTTAATTTTTAGCTTTTATATTTTCAGGTTCTGTGCTGCTTTAGGGTGCAGTTCTGAGCTTTGCATTATGGGATGGTGAGCTCTGTGCAGAGAGCAGGGAGACAAAACAATTCCTGCTCCAGCTGGCACCAAGGACAAATGAGCCAAATCTCAGCCCAGGAGCACAAACCCCGTGGGCTGGAGAGAGAAAAACAAGCAGGGTGGGACTGCAGGGGCTGAAGCTGGGATGGGACAATGAACTGCAAGGTGCAAATGGAGCAGAGCTGATCCCAGGGAGAGACCCCGTGCCCGGCCGGGCATTTTGGGGCCATTTTGGGTCATCTTGGGTGCAGCCCTGGCTGGGCTCTGCTGCTGCCCAAGGTGGGTCCATGGAGGAGATCCTTTGGATAAATCTGTTTTATTCTGGGACTCTGTCTATTCCCTGTTCTAGGTCAGCCTCTCAAGGCATCCAAAGGGCCTGAGCTGGTCCCTGCGTTGCTGCCTGGAGGAACATTGGCTGCTCTCCCCCCAGCTGGCTGAGGATTGACTGGAGATCAGCCCCCAGGACCAAGGTACCCTTGGATTCTCTCTCCTGCCATGTCAGCAGTGGGATGCACGCTGTTCTCCCATGCCATGGCATGTTCCAAGCTGCAGGAGCACCCCTGGGTGCCCAGCCCTGTGTGGGACTGTCTGTGACAGCAGCTGTGCACAGGGACACGCTGTGTCTGTGTTCGGTGACTGTTCCAAATCTGGGTCCAACAATATTTGCTCAGGCACGGAGAAAGTCTGGGAATTTGATCTTGGCATGTGCCTGCAGCCAAAAATACAGTGCAGCAAGTGGGCATGGCTGAAATTCGCCCCTGTTATCCCAAATGTCACTCTGAAGGTTCTCAGAGACTTTCAGGCTCCCAGTAGACTCAGTTGTGCCAGGGGTGTCTGAATGTAATGAGCTGGACCTGTCAGAAGCAAGTCCCAGCCAGGACATTTATTCACTGGTTTTACAGATGTGATTCTTTAAAAGTTCTTTGTAATCAAGATTTTTGTGATGTAGACTTGGAGTTACCACCCTCTGCAGTACCTGTCTCACAGTTTGTGTCCCATTAAACAAACCTGTGAGCATGGTCAGGAATGCAATTAAATTGCTATTTAATGAAATAAATTAATTGTTACTGGAAGGGTACTTTATTGTCACTCAGGAAAACCTATTCACAAGTGGTAAACAGTCTCTGATTTCTCAGTGCTTTAGCAAAAATCCTCTCAGTTTTCCTGTGAGATAACATAACAAAGGCATCCAGAGTGTGGGTGTAAACTGACATTTTATTTGTTCAAGGAACAAATTGCACCTAGGCTGGCCCTCAATCCACAGTTATCTCTTCAAAGTTTTCCTTTGTAGATTGAAATGATAAATGATAGCAGATGCCAAATTCAGCTTTTTATACCATACCTAGGGTGAATAGCTAATGATTTCCTGATTCACCACTGCTGCATGCTTTGAGCTTTGCAGCTAACTTCATTTTTAGACTGAAATGCCTATTTTTATTTTATTTATTTTTTAATCAGTGGTGTTTAGATCAGTATCTGCTGCCTGTGAGACTTGTTTGGGCTAAGATTTCATCACAAAATTGAAACGCCCCAGATTCATTGAAGAGGTTGTCTTAAAATACCTCTGATAGACTTGAGCAATTTATGATTATATTTCAGAGCCAGCTGCTGACTACAGAGTCTAATCAAAGCCACCTCACAATTCACAGTTTTATTTGGCTTAAGGTTTAAATCCAGAAAGGAAGGGCTGAACTCTCCACCCCAAGATTTGCTCATCTCTTTTGCAGCTGTAAAATACTGGAGTGCAATTATTATTAGCAATCTAAATGAAAATGTTGCTTTTCTCCTATACAGGCCCCTGCTTTAACTAATAAGTCCTTCTGTAATTATTGTGGGGGTGCAGTATTGTTAAAATATTCAAATATTGATGACATTACAAGGAGTTCTCTGGGAGGAATAAGGAATCATGCTACAATCATAAAGAGATCTCAGTTTAAAGCAACTAAATGCAGTCAGACACATGGAAAAAGGGGAACTAAAATGTTTGGGATTTGCCCAGATACTCTTTATTTCATCAGTTTTTGTGGAGCAACTTCACAGTTGTTTCACATTCCCAAAGAGCAACCTAAATCTGATTCAGTGTACACCTGTGAAAAGCAGACTTCATTTTAAAAAATGTGTACAATTTATTCTTTTACTCAATCACAATGAAGACTTGGTTGTTGATGGCTTTTTTTCTTATTAATTAAGAGATAAATTTAAAATAAAGAAGATATCTAAGTAATTTTCAGATTTTTACGTAAGGCTAGGCAATCCCCTAAATTTATTTTAGAAATGATTATTCAGGCAGCGCCAGTTAACAAAGCCTGATCCTGGAAGGACTTCAGTCCACGGTGGTTATTTGTTGTTCACTTACTTACAAACCTTCTCTTAATCAATCATTCAGGTTTTTCTGGTCCTTAATCCTTAATGGTCCTTAATGAAATGCTCCTCATTGGCTTTTGCCAACTTCCTGAAACTGAAGAAAACAAGAGCAGAGATCTCTCAAATAACCGTCAGTAGCTACTAACAACAATGGTAGATACCCCTTTATTAATTAGGCTGTGATAAGCCTATAAATAATGCAAATTTAGGGGTGTTTAGGGGTTGTCTCTGAGCTCTCATCTGCCCTTCTGCGCATTGCAGCCTTGCTGAAGGATCTGCATTTCAGCTGGTGGTGAGAGCAGCTGCCCGCAGTGAATGGTCCCTCCATTTCTCCTTCCTCAGTCAACGGCTCCTCCAGAAAAGTCCTCCAAAGTGGCTCCTCAGCTTCTCCCTCGAGCAGCAAAAGGATCTGGGGAAAGGCACAAGAGACAACAGCTTGTAAGGCCATCCACAAAATCTTCCTTCAAGTGTCTGGGGTGGAGGGGTGCCTGGACAGGGACGGGGTGCCACTGAGAGCCCAGACACAGCTGCAGCCCTAGGTGTCCCCCAGTCCCAGCCCCAGGGATGCCCCAGTGGGATGGAAGGGATGGAAGGGATGGAAGGGATGGCTGGTTCCATGGCACAGGATTCCCCTGTGCTCCGCCACTGGGCCTCTTCCTGCCGGATAGCGAGACAGGGCCAGGGTTCCTCAGGCGAGCAGCCTCGGGCCGGGCAGCTCAGCCTTCAGCAGGCTGAGTGTCCGAGGCCTAAGTGCCCCAAGCTCAGTGATTATCAGCTCTTAGTGATTTTCAGCTCTTTTATAATTTCAGCTCTTTGCTTGCTAAGATGCTGGCCTCAGTGGCTTCCACAGAGCAGAGAGAGAGAGAGGAGAAGGCAGCCTCAGGGATTCCATGATGGTTTATTTGCAGGGTTTGTGAAGGGTTCCGACGGCAGCTCTTCTACCCAGAATGGGCCAGGGTGGCTGCTTATATAGGGTTAGGGGGATTGAAAACTGACCTATTGTAAGGGTTAGGGAGAATAGCCTATAGGGTCACAGAGATAAGCTAGGCCAGAGGGCCTAAGTGAAGACTCCAGGCTTAGCTATTCTTGGGCCAGGGTGGCTACTTATATAGGGTTAGGGGGGTTTGAAAACTGACCAATTGTAAGGGTTAGGGTGAATAGCCTATAGGGTCACAGAGATAAGCTAGGCCTGAGGGCCTAAGTGAAGACTCCAGGCTTAGCTATTCTGACTCAGCATTTCCTTATCTCTAGGCTTACATCCTCCACGGGGCCTGAGCCATCTCAGTGTCCACTACATTCCCCTGGCATTGCTTGGGGATCAGCAGAGACAGAAAATAAAGAAGCATTCCTTTTCCACATTGGAGTGAAAGGAGTGAGCTCTGACAGAGCACGAACCACCCAGGCAGGAGCAGTCCCTGTGCCTGTCACTGCTGCGTCACCCGGGCACTCTCTGTCATTCTGAGGATTCATTATTTAAATCTTAAAATGCCTCTCTGAAACTCAGCGGAGATATTGCTGCTTTCAATAATACATTTGCAATAATGCTGTCTTCCCTCCTTCAGACCTCTTTGAAATCAAGCACTGCAGTCAGTGACATGTTGACAGTTTTCTATGAATTAATGAAAAAGAAGTTGGAAGTGGTTGACCAAGATTTATTTATTATTCTTAAACGGATTGTGTATCCACGTTGCTCTTTTGAAAAGAAAATTAAGAGGAGGAACTGAAAAAAAGCTCTTGGAATGTATGATTTAGAATTTATTCTGTACCTCAACCTACAGGACACAATTGTAAGAATCAAGGCTTCTGGTTTGAGGTGAAAATTCTTGCTCTAAATTATAAGATTGCTTTCCTGGTATTGCTTAACATGCTGAGAGAATGTGAAAATGGATGTTTCCAGTGCTGGGAAAAATATAAGTCCAAAGTTGGTTGCTTAATAGATAAAGGCTAATTATTTTTTAGTCCCCTTTGTTTAAAAAGAAAATTATTCATCATCTTGGCCATGAAACCCTAAGACACAAAACATTAACATTCCTGCCGAATATTTTATTGCATACCCTTCATGATAAAAATCTGAAATGCAAAATCTTCATGCTCCAAGCAGAGAAGTGACACCTAATCTTTCTGAAACACTCTGGAACGTGCTGAGTTGGAAATACGAGTCCTGTGAGTCTCGTACTCCATTTGCATGCACTCCTGTTTCACAACTCTGTTTCCTTCAGCACCTTCCCCAGGAATTCTGTGAAATTTGCCTCTGCCTGTCTGTGGCAACAGCCCCAGGCAAGGAGAGGGCAAGGAGCTGCCAGCAGCAGAGGGCTGGCACTGGCCAGCCCAGGGCTTGCATGGCCATGCCAGCTCAAACACAAGCACTTCCTCTTGCTGCTTTCCTGCCTCCTGAGGCCAGCCAGCCCAAGATGGAATTTCTGCATTCCTGGAGCACCTGGTGTAGGCTCTCAATGCTCACAATTATCCTCCCAGCCCTCTGCAGGTGCAGGGCAGGTTCTCTGAGAACACAGCTCTACAGTGGATAGGTTCGTCTGTAAATCTCAGTGAAACACATGCCATAGGATTTAAAATGTGTTTATATTTTTATAATTTTTGCTGAGAAAGCAATAGCAGTTGGAATAATGTTACCTTATGAGGTTGTGAAGCCTCGGGCAAAATCTCCAGCTCAGTAAATGCAGGGCTTTCTATTGCAATAAAAAACTTCATGTCAGCATCTTAAGCTGCTGGATCACTTATGCCTTTACAATCTACACCACTCAGTCAGTTTGTACCCCTTCTCTCAACACAGGCTTTCACTTCTCAGGCATTTGTCTTCACCCACTACTGTTGCTATAGGACATGGAATAACACGGACACTGGAACTTCTAAGGTAAAAAGAAAAAAATTTAATTTCTGACTTCAATATTTATAGATTTTCAAAAGTGACAGTGGATTGGAGGATGGCAGTGTCACTTCTCCAATGACACTGTACAAACCAACAGTCTATCAAATTTTTCCTCCTCAAGAAAGGAATGTAAAACAACAATTATTTACATAGAACTGCGTGAGAAAGTTTGTTAAAGAATGTAAACATCAGAAGGCTTAGAAGAACAGGGTGACACACTACCAGCCGAGCCCTCACCTGGCAGGGCAGCTCCAGGAGCACCTTCCCCCGTGTGCCCTGGCTGCCAGCTGCTGCTGTGGAGCAGGCTGGCTGTCAGACAGGCTCTGGGCTGTGGGAGCCACGGGCTGCTCCTCCTTTGGCTCACACCTTGCCGCACAGATGGTGAGCAACAGCACGCGCCGCCCACTTGTCTTCCTGTGCCTCCCTCCATATGGTTCTTGTGCTGGACCTGCAAACAAATTGGAGCACTTGGTGGGACTAGGAAATTAATTTCATTAAGCTCAGCAAAGCTGCTGTTAAAATTCCTCGTGTTCTTGCACTGGTGTGAATGGCTGGGTGAGTCAGGTCAGACTGAGATGGGAATTGGCAGTTCCCTTGATTTTACTGGGGTCAAACCCACCTGTGCTGTGCCTAAAGCTTACTCTGTGGTGTGTTTGTAAGCCACTTCAGCATACAGGTGAGTTCCTCATTTCCCCAGGAAAAACATCTCATGACAGGTGTGAGATCATGCAGTATTAATATCTGTACATGTACATTTCATAGTATTTGTAAATATTCACTGCATAATATCTGTACTTGTTTATTTCATAATATCTGTACATGTACATTTCATAGTATTTGTAAATATTCACTGCATGATATCTGTACTTGTTTATTTCATAATATCTGTACATGTACATTTCATAGTATTTGTAAATATTCACTGCATAATATCTGTAAATGTTCACTGCATAATATCTGTATATGTACATTTCATAATATCTGTAAATATTCACTGCATATTATCTATACATGTACATTTCATAATATCTGTACATGTACACTGTATAATATCTATACATGTATATTCCATAATATCTTTACATGTACATTTCATAATATCTCTACTTGTACATTTCATACATTCATATTATCTCTACTTGTACATTTCATAATATCTGTACTTGTTTATTCCATTATATCTGTACATGTACATTTCATAATATCTGTACATGTTCTGATACTGCACAGGATCACACAGTCTTGGAAATGGACAATGCCACTTGCAGCTTTTGGTGGTGGTAGGGGAGATAGCATTAATGCAGCCTGATATGAAAATGGATGAATTATTTATATTTCGATGACAGATTCAGATATATCCTCTTTGTGCTTAAAAGAAACTGATTAAAAATGTCAAGATTTCGGGATCTAGGATGACACCTCAAAGGGAGCCTGTAAAGGTTCACGAGTCTAACTTTCATTGTTAGATTTAGCTCTCCCTGAGTCTGGGTGTCAAAGGCCAGAATTATTTCACAGGTATTTTTGATATACTTGTTTCTCAGTTAGCCACTTGGGACCAAATCCCCAAGAAGGAGCTGCAACATGAGGGAATTTCTGTGTTGTGGGGTGGAGCACGGCTGTCCAGGCTGTTGAAGGTGACAGAACACTGATTTAGGGCTCAGCTGCATGGCTAATGCAGCCCAAGATGGAAATGGGCTGGTGGAATTCCTGAAGAGCCACCACCAGTTCCTGCTGAGAGCTTCTGCTGCCCAGCACATGGGGCAGGAATGTATATTGTGGCTTCCAGCCATGGGAAGGTCTGGGTGTGCAGCTCATGGAGCTGTGGAATCTGGCAACCACGAAAAGTAGGGATATTCATGATGGAGACACCCTACTCCAGTGGTTACTTTATGTATTTTAAATATTTTTTTAAAATCTTATTTTCAACATTTACACTATAAATCTTCTGTAAACCAGCCTCTGGAACAGGGGATGGGATCCAGGTGTCTCTGCCCCTCACTGAATGTTCCTACCACAAGGCTGTGGCATCACACTCACTGCTTCTCCCTTTTGGCCACAGATATTTTTTATTTATTTATACAAAGTGAAACAGATTCACCATCAAGGCTGGCAAGATGAACAAAATATTCCATGGACAGGAGTTTAAAGCCCAGTGGAAGAAAGAGAGGAATTTGCTACCCAGCACTCCATCCTTGGTGAGAGGTGATTTTGGGAAGCTGCTCCATGTGCTCACCACATGCCTCTGGGATTTTTTTCTCAGGTGACACAGGTGGGGGAACTGTGCTTGAGAATCCTTCCAGGCATGACTTAGACACGGAAAATTCAGCTCTGCTGACACTGCATGACTCCTGGACGAGCCCAGAAGTGAAACTTTAGCACCTGGTTTAACACTAGAAGCAGAGCACTGTAGAGGTAGCTGAAGATTTTTTGGAAGCAGGCACATTAAGGTAAACAGTCTTTGAAAATCCCACTTATTTGCATCTTTAGATACTTATCTAACTCCAATAATTAGATTCCAAATCAAATTTGTTTCTTGAATATTAAGGCTTTGTATTAAATTTTTTTTCACTCTAAAAGAAACTTCCTAACATGGCTCAGAGGGAGGGGGATTGTCATTAATAAGTTATTAATGAGCCTGTACTTTTGATTGTGTGCATTACATGTCAAGTGAGAATTTTTTCAATGAAATTAATTATTTTTCTAGAACAAGTATTCATTCTTAGCTTCCCTTTACTCTCAGAGATTTGGTCATTTTCCTTGGAAGACACTAGCTAAAATTCACTTTCAGCCTACATTTCTGTTTCTCAGCTGTTTAAGCAGAACTCATGTTTTAGTCTTACTAGGAAAAGATGCTTTGAAGATATCTGTCCCATTTCCTAGGAAAAAGTTGCACACTTTTATACATACTTATAAATCACAAAATCAGAAAGCGTAAAACTGAGGGTGCTTACAGAACTACTTATAAATGAGGGTAGTATGCTGACATTTTTTGGTACTGTTAGCTCTGGAACACAAGATAAAATGGAACTGATGCCAGGTTAGTTCCATTTTATTCAGGTTAGTAAATATCAGGATATTTATTCAGGTTAGTAAATATCTGGATTTTTGTGTTGTCCCCCAGAACTGTAACAAAATAGGTTATATGAAAGAGCATTGAAATTCCTGCTGGAGGAACTTGTGACTTCCTTGTATTTCTACAGAATATTTCTAAGAATTAGGAAAAAAATCCAAAACAAAACAACAAAACCACCAGATAAAAAAAAGAGACTGAGAGAATATTTGGTGTTTAGGGACCAAGGAGCTGGATAGTCCAGCCCAATGGAAACTTATGAGAAATAGGGGCCCATCCTACAAGCATTTATGTATCCACTCACATTTGTTGAGTGAGAAATTTTTTAAGTGAATATTCAAAAAAAAGAAAAAAAGGAGTAGTGGAAGAGTTAAACTTAACTCAGTGATCAGAAAACTCAACACCATTTGAAGCACAAAATAACCAGAGGGTCCTGTGCAGATTTGACCCAGCCAGTGTACTGGTAATTATTACTTTTAAAATAAGTTGAATATTTGCTTTCAAAACCAGTACTTCAGGTGGCTTCAAAATTATAACATACAGAATTTTTAGAAGTTATTTGTTCCTGAACCTAAATTTATGAGATAAATTTATGGCATAATTATCTAATGCTAGCAAAAATAAACAAACCCAATTTTGGGACAGTCACTAAAGTACTATAAAGGTTGGAATACTAAAAAAAAAAAAAAAAAACCAAAAACAGAGTTACTGTAATCATGTTGCTATAGGACATTTCTTTCAAAATATCAGGTCACTGCTAAAAGTGTGTTTTACAACCCAAAGCACAGGTTTTCCACAGACCAGGATTCACTACTGCAGCAAAAACCTCTGCATAATGTGAATTCTCATTGCAATGAAATGGATCCCTCTTTGAAAATGAGATTCTCTCCATGGGCATCATCAAAAATTTTCCATTCACGTGAATTTTACACGAGTGACAGAACAAGGAGAAATGGCTTCAAGCTGACAGAGCAGGTTTAGATTGAATATTAAAGGCTCCAGTCACACTCTTTCCTCTCCAGCATCAGAATTTTACTCTTTAGCATGATCATTCCTGTAAGCTGGAAGTAATCAATTCCATTCTGAACAATCCTTATTTTGAAATATAAAGTTTGTACTTCCTTAATTGCCTCTAATGGAAGTATAACAGACTTACAGAGACTGAAAACACACTTCTGTGCTTGGAAAAAATCAGAATTGGCCATTCTTTACAATGCATGAGGATTCTAATTGTTTTCCTAATACAGTAATTGGAATTCTTTCTATGCCCACCACAATGGAAGGCAATGGAAATTTTCATAAATTAATAAATTTGATTTGTCATCAAGTGGATGTTCTCCACAATATAGGACTTAATTTTTATTCATTACATACCTCAGTAATGTATTTTACATTCCCCTTATGAAGAAAACCTCGAAATGCTGAATTAAATGAGACACATGCAGTGTGGGTGTTGTGAGTATGCCTGCACTCAACTCCAAATTTATATTATTTACTACTTTTATGAAAATGGTATAAAAATAAACTAATTCACATGGTAAGTATGTTTCAATGCCATATTGACTATTAAAATCATTGAATCAGCAAGAAAACTCACATTTATTTTTTTTTTACTACCTATTACTCTGGATGCTTAATGAGTTACATGAAAAATTTGTAATTTTCAAAACTTTCAACTGACTTTCATGTGATATCTGTGAAATGCCACTGAAGTCAGGAAAATGCTCATATTTGACCTAAGCATATTTTTAAGTGCCCCAGTAAACAGATGTATAAATCTGTCATGCAAAGTAGTGGTCATTACCTAAGCTACTGAGGATTTTAATGACTTAGAAATGTTGTAAAATATTTGGAGATCCAAACACAGAAAACTAGCATTAAAGTCCAGAACATTACCACCATGTGTAGGTTTTAATCACAGTACATTTCACAAATTAGGCAAATTTAACTTTACTCAGTCAATTAATATTCAGTAGCATTATAAAATTTCATATAGACTTACCCACATGCAAAGTCATAAGAAGTTGAGGAAAGTTTAATGACAAGAGAAAAGAAATTTTAAAAAATGTAAGAATAATTACGATAAGTATAGACCAAGAGTGGTAAAGTTGAAAATGCATGAACAGGACTCCTCACTCCCCACCCCACGGCACTCTTCAGTAGGATGTGGTGCAGAATTTACTTCATTTTCACTATTGCTCCTTTACCCCCAGAAGAATGCCTCACTTCAGCTCAATCCCAGCACTTCTGCAGGATTTGGGACTTTTGTTGTGTTGTAGCACTATTTTAGGGGGCACAGAGTGTGTCACCTGTTATGGGAAGCGGCCCTACGAGTTTCTGGTGGCTGCCCAGAGCAGCTGTGACCACAAAGCAGCAGCAGCATGAGAAGGGACTGCAGAGAGGTGTGGAGAAACCAAGCAAAAAACAAGTGCTGGTTGTCTGATCTGGATAGCTGGGCTGTGAGGGCTGTCATGGATCTCACATTTCCATTGTGAGATCCCTCCCCCTCTCCTCAGTGGTCAGGGAAATCATTGTTTCTCCCTTTGGATGGAGAATTGTGTTTTGCGTGGATGCCTCATGCAAAGTCTCCTGAGAGGATTAGGGAGAAGTACTGTTACTAATGACAGGTAAAATTCACTTCATCTTCTTCACCAGTGACTAAGGATGAAGTGATTCTGAGACAGATGATTACCTCCAAAAATTCTTTACACCTTTTTCCTCACTATCCATTCCCTGCTCTTTGTCCAGAGCAAACTGCTTTTATTTTTTTTTTTTTTTTAATGTTAAAGTCAGCTCAGCTTTTTTAACTAGCTTGATGTTCACCTTTATTTTCTTACAGATCTTTCTGTGACACAACCCATGAAACTTCCTGGGTTTGTTTCCTTTGCAGTCTCCAAGAAGTCTCTACTATCACCATGGAAGGTTGTGCTGCAAATAGAAAGTAGAAGGGGTAATTTCTGGTTTTCACTGGAGTGTGAACTGCTGCAGTTTCTTTGGTGAATGACTGATACAGTGACCTCATCATATGGAATGGTTCCTATTTTTTTTGGGTTGCTATAGACACCTATTCATCAAAAGGAGGCTGAGTCTGCAAGTGCCAAAAAAATGCAGCACCAGAACTTCAGGGAAGTCTTGAACTGTTGACTATTTGAAGGGTAGAGAATAAGAGAAATCCCCAGAATTTCTCTTCTCTAGAGAAGGAAGACAGAATTTTTAGGTGACTACATGCTCAGCATGCTGTTTAAGAATTACCTGTCAGCTGAAAACAGCCTAATCCAGTGGAATCATATCCTGAAGAACGAAATAACACAAATACCCTCCTGCCTTTCCCCTTCTTTTGTGTGTCCCTGCACAGGGAATCTCCTCACTGGTCCTTATTTCTCATCTTCTGTGCAATTCCTGTTCTCTTTGGCCCATCACCCACCATGCTCTCCCACATGGTAGTGATTTTAATGGAAACTCTGAAATTTAATTACTGCTTTTTATGAAAGATCTTGAGAACTTAGGTGCCTGAAACACCCTTAGATAGTAGATGAATAACTGACAATTACATTGTTTCATTCAGAAACATGCAGAAGAAGTGTTTTTATCAAATCCCACATGGTAGAGGCCACAACAAAGTTCATCTTGCCCTGTACTGATCAATACATGAGAATTTGTGCCTCGACTTTGTGAGCCTTGACTTCCATCATGCTACCTAATGCAGGATGTGAAAATGGATATTCCAGGAAAAAGGACTCTTAATTTGACTTTCTTTTGTCAACTTCAACGCAGAAAGTGGCAGATGCCTTGGGGAGGTCTGGTCTGTTTCATGTGAGACTGGAAAGAACCTAAAATGTGTCCAGCCAAAAAAAAAACCAAAAAAGCTGCTGCTTTTAATCTAAACAGAATTATTAATGTTTTAGCTTAAGGAATTAAAAGAATATAGTCAATTATCTGCTCTGATCTATGTATGGTAATTCTAAATGGGGTGGCAGGAAAAAAGTTAAGGTAGGGAGTGTTTATTCCTCTAGTCCTTTTTGTTTTCATTATTTTATTTGAAGTGTCAACATTTCTGGTATCAGGAGGTGTAAGTGTAAAGTAACAAAGTGGAGATAAATTAAGATGTAAGCAAATGCCACTTGGCAGGGAGTATTAGGTCAAAAGTCTGATGTATCTGATTTGCAACTGCTGCATGTGTGTTATCCAGTGTTGCAATATCCAGTTATTTGCATTTTGTTCTGATGCATCTAGACTTAGAAACACATGAAAGATATTTTTATTTAAAAAAAAAGAAAAAGAGTCATGTAATTATTGCTATCTGGGTACTGCTTCTGTCTCTGGAGGTTGATGTTTAGGGTAGATGGAACCAGCTATGTTTTTCTAGATGTGTATGGCAACCTGCTGATTGCTGTCTCACCAGAATAAACTCCAAACCTTTCCAGCTGTTCTTAATCTGGCCCCTTAACCTTTAAAAAAACCAGAGGCTTTCCATTCCTCGGAGCCAAACTTTGCTAACAATATCTAGGTTGTTTTTAAACCAAGCTTCAAACATAAAAATGACTAATAAATCCATATTCCATAATAGTTAGGCTGGAAAACTATTATTTTAAGACAGACTCAGTTTTTATGACCCATTTCGAATAAAAATCCCAAGTATGCTTCACTAATGCTACCATTTCAGATACTCAGATCCCGGATGATAGGCACGATATCCAGACACATGCACCAATAAATATGTAAAGGCTATAAATCTGCCTCAAATTAGTGATTTGTAGATGTGCAAGAGGGAAGAGGGCTGGGAAATTCTGTCTTCTAATCTGTTCGTTTCCTGACTCTTAATGCTCTGTCACTTCACAGCTGGTGATTGTATTTTTCCCTGCTTTGTACTAAGTGCTGAATACATTACTCCGCGCTCTTCGGGGTTTAGCACAGACTTTGTCCGCACCCGATTCCACTCGTGTGAAGACCAATTTTGGGCAGCCCAGGGGCAGGGCCAGAGTCTGCCCGGAGCAGAGAGTGCGGCAGGTTTTGAGGAAGGAAACAGCGGCTTTTGGATGGAGCTACAGCCTGGAAACCCATAACGCTTCGGAGCCCGCTGGCTTTGGGATTCCAGCTCGGGCTTCCTATTAAAACAACAACACAACCCGTAATAATCGCTCATAAACATCCATCTTCCTGACTCTTTTACAGCCTCGTAATTGCCCCCACCCTGACAGGCGGATTTATGCCCTGGCTGCCAGCGGCCGCTGCCGGGGAGCTGCGCCGGGGCAGGGCCGGGCTGCCCTTCCCCGGGAGCCGCTCCGGCGGCTTTGGAAGCGGCAAAGCCCCCGGTTTTCCCCTCCGCCTCCTCGGTTATCGCCTCCAGCAGCCCGCTCCGGTGCTCGGCTTTGGCCGCTCGCTCGGTGCAGGTTTGCTCCGGGGCTTTGGGCAGCGCTTTTCCCGTGTAAAGCTCAAGCACTATCCCTGCAGCGCTCAGGAGGGAAATCCTCCCCTTGTCGCTCGTCCTCTTTTTCTCTTCCCAAGCAGGCTTACGTTCAAGTTTCTCCCGCAGGTCTCTTTCTCGCCCTCCCGGCAGGACTTCGCAACTTCTGCCGTGGTTCCGCTTGCCCTTTTTTTTTGCCGTTTTTTTTTTTAAGCCTTGGGCTTTAATTTTTTTTTTTCCCCTCCCTGTCATTTCTCATTCCCCGCAATCCACAACGACCTGGAGGCTCCTTCCCCTTGCCTGCGGGGCACGGGCCGGACCCTGCGGCGGCCAGCGCTGTTCCACCCCCGCCGGGAGCGCCCGCAAAGCAAAGGATGGCCCAGAAATTAAGCAGCACTTCCGAGGTGGTACATCTGCCTCTCCCCCTGCCCATTTTCTTACACCGCTTAGGATCTCTCCGTGTCTTTCCCAGTCCTGTACTTTCAAAAAGACATTTTAATTTACCGCCCCAGGCCCGCGGTGGTCGCGGAGAGGCGCGGCTCCGGGCTCTCGGGAGGGGGCGGCGGGGGGCGAGCGCGGCGCTCCGCAGGAAATGCCGGCGCTGCCGCGGCGGGGAGCGCCCCCGGCCCGCCGCCCCCCGGCCAGCGGGCGCTGACCGCAGGGTCGTTCCCGGGCTCTGCCCGGCTGCGAATAACCCCGGGGTGCGCAGGGGAGCCCACCGAGGCCATGGAGGAGCGGAGCCCGGCGGCAGCCGCGGAGCGAGGGGCGCCCGCCCGGACCGCGCCGCTGCCGCCGCCGCCGCGGGAGCCCTGGCGCCGCCGGAAACTTTGCTCGGCGCTGAGCGCCGGCTCCCTCTCGGTGCTGCGGGCCCTGGCGGTGAGGCTGGCGCGGGGGGAGCCGCGCTGGGGCTGGGTGCCGCCCGGCGCGGTGCCCCTCTGCCTGGCCGGCGCCTGCTCGGGCGCGGGGCGCTGCCCGGTGCGGGGCGGCGTGCGGCCGCGGGCGGCGGCGCTGCTGCTGCTGCTGCTGCTGCTGCTGCTGGCCGCCTGCTGCGGGGGGGAAGCGGTGGCGCAGACGGCGCTGGCGGCGGGGGAGGAGGAGGAGGAGGATCACTTGCTCTCCCTCGCCGCCACGGGGGTGGTGCTGAGCTGCCTGGCCGCCGTGACATGGCTGGTGCTGAAGCTGAGGCAGGGCGTCCTCATGCTCGCCGTGACTAGCGCGGCCAAGACCACGTCCCTCGTCGCCTTGGAGAGGGTCCCGGCGTCCTGGCGGCCCTACCTGGCCTACCTGCTGGGGCTGCTGGGCATCCTTCTGGCCGGCTACGCCGACCGGCTCTGGCCCCCGCGGCGGGCCGCCCCGCTGGCCGAGCCTCCCGCCGCCCCCCCGGCCGCGGACGAAGCCCCGGTGCTCAGGCGGCGGCGGCGGTCCAGCTCCATGATCTCCCCCGAGATGTCGGGCGGCGGCGGCAGCGGCAACAAGACCCACCGGAGGACCTCGCTGCCCTGCATTCCCCGGGAGCAGGTAGGGCAGGGGCTGCGGGGAGACGCGTCCCAAACTTTGCCGGGGGTCCCGGCGGCGGCGGAGGAGCCGCCCCGGGCCGGAGAGGCCGCGCACGGTGCGGGCTTTCCCCGGCGCGGAGAGCCCCGGGACGCCTCGGGACGGGGCCGGGGGAAGCCGGGCTGAAGCCGGGCTCTCTGGACCAGGCAGAGGGCTCGGGCTGTGCTTTTCTCTTACAGCTGTGGCCGGCGCTGGCTTTTCCTAAGCTGGCGGAGGGAGGGCTGGGGTGGACGGTGCCCGCTCGGCTCTCGGAGCCGGTGGGAACCTGCCCTGAACGCAGCCCCCGGGTTTCCCAGCATCACTTAGGAACACCGCCGTTTCAAAGCTGTAGTTTCCTAGAAAGGTACCTCAGCCTTTTAAAACTTGCTTTAAGCTCGAAAGGGGTGTGTGTGCGGGAGCCGAGCAGCTCGTCCGCGGTGGGAGAAGTCCCTTATCGGGGCGGTAGCCGAGGCTCGTCTTTGCACTTTGCCTCCCCAAGGCTGTTCCCGTGCGTGTAATCAATAGCTCCGGCTCTGCCCTGGCTGTGGGAAGCGGTGCGAGGCACACGCGATTTGTCTCAACTTTGTTTCCTCTGCGAGGCTGTGATTGGAATGGCTGAGTGAGAGCTTTATTACCAGAGATGCGTTCATTTCAATGCACACCTCAAAAAAACTGGAGAAAGAAGCAGTCGGGCACAGGTATCTCGCTGCACAGCTGTGTAGAGCCCTGACACGGACACAAAGTGGGCTTGGTTCTGCGCTTGAAGTGTTTCTCAGTTGTTTTGAGATTTTAGATTGCCCCGCAAAAATATCACTTGACTCTTGGGTGTCTTGAAAGTCAGCGCAACCCCTGCTGAGCAGTGGAAAGGGAAACCTGGGGCGGGGGAATAAGTATCAAACTGTGTTAAGTTTTCTTTTTCAACTAGTGTTGAAAAGGATTCTGTGCGCTGTGATCGAGTGAAGCGTGTTCTCATACACCTAAGGTTTTCTTTCAGGTGGTTTGCTGGATAAGCAGCAAAGTATTTTCCAAGTAATGGCTATATCTAACGATACGGTGTGGGTGGCTGGTTTGTTTCTGGAAATTGTTTGATTGCATCCCTTTGTGGTTGGTATTGACATTTCTTAGAAGAGGGCCTGACAACCTTATATACTCGAGACTTGTTTTACAACAAACGTACTTATTTATTTAACAGTTTTGTTTAGGTAAAGTAAATATTTACCACAGACAAATATAAGTGTGAAAAGGTAGAAAACTGACCGAGTTCTGACTTTAACAGGAACTGAGAGACAACGGTGTCAGATTAATTTGTAAGTACAATAAGGCACGAAATTAAAACTGTTTATGCTTACTTGGTGAAGGTAGGCATTTCTGGTGGTTTCTTACAATAATCATTTGTAAGGTCTTAAACATATTTTCCACTTACTTTCACACTTCCAATAAACGCAGCCTTTTAGTTAACATCTCTAAATGTAATCATTTGGAGACAGGACTCAGTGACCACGGTCCTTGGCTTCTCTTATGCAGGGACTTCAAATCTCCTGCATGTACCAGAAGGTTGGAGTGGTGATGGATAACAAGGTCGACTCCTTTTCCCTCCCTGATGGTGCATTATCTGGGGACAATGGCCAACTTTGCCCCGAGCAATTCCCACTTCCAGGCTGTGGAGCTGGGCTGGAGTTATCTGGCAACTCTTCCGTTCACTCCGCTGCAGGATTTTGGCAAATTTCTCTTTCTTTGGTTCTCACTCACTATTAATCAATAGTGAGATCTGGTATTGCTTGTGTCTCTGTGGGATTAGAAATGGATGATTACTTTGGAGTTTGGGGAGACTTTTTGTATTTTTTTTTAGCACAATGTGGCTGTGTGTATGTGAACTTCTCTCCCTAAGAGCTGTTCTCTTAAATAAATGCTGGCATGAGTGAAAAAAGGAAAAGTTGAAACAAAGTTCTGTAAGGACCTCGAAGAAATGATGGGAGAAGTGGGACTCTCTTACAGAAAACACAGTTTATGTTTATAGCAAAAATCTGCTCCCTGTAGAC